>NC_060141.1:750567625-751872625 GCF_021461385.2 Schistocerca piceifrons
AGTGATTTCTGTGAATGCCACTTTTCAGTATCTGTTATTCTTAACTGTGATTTGTCGCAGTTAAGGAACATGAGGTCGTGTATCCCTCCGCCACTGCTATTTCTGCTACTTCCGCGATTTCTGGAAATCTACTTCCGCGATTTCTGCTACTTCTGTGACTTCTGCGACTTCTGCGATTCTGTGATTCCCTGCGATTTCTGCGACTTACCACCGTATGAAAAAGTTACATCTGTCAACACAGAAAATTGCATCTCAACAAACCTGTCATTGGCAAGTATGTTTTACGTTTTTTCTTCCGTTGGCTTTAATTTTGTATTAAAGAAACAACTGTGAAAATATTAATAGTGTAATTAATCTGTAAGTAGCCGTACAGTACCGTAATAGTTCGTATTTAGAAAATGAATTCTAACATATTGTTATGTTCACAGGTACCTGAACTACATTTCAGTCACTCAGTAAAGTGATAACTCAAAATATCATTGTCAACAGATCTGAAGATATTGCCACTGCGTCTATAGACCGTTTCCGTCAGACGAGAGGTTAGTTTCTAAGCGTTTTGAGGGACTTCAATTACTTCAGTGAGATCTTTCTTGCAAATGTGATATTCATTATAAGCAAATATTAGCAATCTACTCTGTCAATTATATTGCTAGTAATTAATGACAGCAAAAATTGTTTAATAATCCTTGTGTTTTTGCAGACACACTTCTGACTCCGATTACTGGTTGCTGTACGTATCTATCCACATCAAGGCTGTGTTGAGAGAGACTCGTGAAGATTCAAGACAGCTCTTAGAGGATTTGCAGTTTAAAAGTGAAATAATTGTGAAATAAGTGTGTGAATGATTAAACTGTGTTTTATTTGAAGTTGTTGTGCGATTTTAAAGGAATAATAATGTCAAATACAGTGAGTGAATAATAAAAATCTCATTTTCCACATGTTTAAGTCGTCCCTATACCCATAACTTTCCGCCACTTACTTATTGGTAAACACTTGTTGGAGAGTGACATGCCGCCCCCCCCCCCCTTTCTCCACAATCCTGGTGTGACACTGAACTGTAACATATCCCGAAGTCTACAATATGCATTTTGAGGCTGTTGATATGAAAGTGGGGAGTACAGATCTTCCAGTTAAATCAGGAATAGCTTAAGTGCATTACTTGAAAGTAACACAGGAAAAGCTTACTTATGTAGGTGGTAGTAGTGTCCGGCAAAAAGTTCTTGTGTGTGAAGTTGCCCATGTAGAACAACCAGGTGTAAAACTTTTCTCCGAGTCTTGAACTGTGTCGGAACAAAAGTGAGGCATTCATATGACTGTTTTCATTTCTCTACACTTACACAGATGTCCGAGTTATGCTGTGTTAAAATTGCAAAGTCCTGTAGGCACGTGGAGTATTAACAAAAACTGTCATATTGGAAGCAGAATCAAACACATTTGTTACGTTACTTGATATTTTCAGGAGAAAAAGGCAATGTTGCTTCTATTAATATAATATATTCAGAGTCACAGCAGTATTTGACCAACCATAACTGATGCTGAATGTGCATGTCGTCATATAATATGAAGGGCTTATTTCAATAGTGGTACAAGTCCATTCCCTCCACTTTTCTGTCTATAATGCTTCTGAAATTAGTGATCCAAACAAACATAAATAAAGGTTCAATCTCTAGCAAGAAGCCATATGCTTGAATATTTCTGGTATCTCAAACGCAGATTTGTCAGCGCTCATTTAACTTTACGACTCTTTATCTCAAAATGAACAAAAATGGACTTGTACCACTATTGAAATAAGCACTTCATATGCACACACAGCACATCGATCTCGTGAGGCACAAGGGTCTCATAACAAAGTACGTACGTCGGTCAACAGATGACACTAGGAAAAGTATGTTAAC
This sequence comes from Schistocerca piceifrons, assembly GCF_021461385.2. Classification (NCBI taxonomy): domain Eukaryota; kingdom Metazoa; phylum Arthropoda; class Insecta; order Orthoptera; family Acrididae; genus Schistocerca; species Schistocerca piceifrons. The sequence goes on from NC_060141.1 coordinate 750,569,521, forward strand.
TGCGCTTTTTAGTTGCTACTTGCGACTCTTAGTTGCGACTTGTCACTGAAATCGCAGAAAGCAGTGCTAAATTCGACCAATAGATGGCTCACGTCTTTGAATATGAAATACTACTTGCGACTGCTAACTGTGACTGAAATCGCAGTTAGATTCTGTAAAGTTGCTACTGTGATATCTGTGACTTCTCAGTCACTGTGATTTCTAACAGATACGCGATTTCCTGCCCACCACTATTCACAATACAGTAGGGTCGGGTTGGGCAGAATAGAATAACTGGCAGACCAGTTTATAATACAAATTGAGGAAACTGGATCTACAAAACTGCTGTGCGTATACTGTGGACTACACAAGCACAATTGGAGAATGACAGAAGAGGAAAGAGTTAACCGAAAATTTGAAAGTGAACGACATAAATGTGGAGTCATCTGTTTGAAGGTAAAAATTCAACAGAAAATGAAGAGAGATCAGAGGTCAGTATGCAAGTAAGTGACGACGTATCTGATTCATGTTCGGAGGTAGAAGCAGCTGTGAGTCTGTTAAAAAATAATAAAGTCTCCAGGGAAAAGATAGGATCCCAAATGATTTACTGAAGTACGGAAGATATTTACGAAGTGAACAGTTAGCCAAGTTGATTAACAATGTTATAAATGGCAATAAAATTGCAAACGAATGGAGAACTAGAACTACAATTCTTCTGTACAAAAAAGAGATAAAGTCCCTAGCAACTACAGAGGGACAAATCTACTGAGTTCAGTTTTAAACGCGTACCAAAAATAATAAGAAATAAAATAAAAGCATTACAACCCTTGCAGAGCAGCAGTATGGTTTTCGAGCCGGCAGGTCATGTGCAGATGCAGTAGTCACTCAGGTTGTAGAGAAAGTCATTGAATAAACAATACCGTTTTCTTTGTTTTATTGATTTACAGAAGTTTTCGATGGGATTCAGTTACTAGGTGTGATACACCTGCCCTACGATTGGGGATTCCTTGCCACTTAATATGTTTAATTGAAAACATTTGTTCCAACAACTACACCCAGGTGAAAATTGGTCCCAGGCTAACTAGCTATGTAGCATAGTGGTGTTAGGCAAGCGGACACTTTCAGCTACTTTTTAATACAGTCATGGAAGAGGTGATAAAGGAGGATTGGCTGGTAGTGGTTATAGAATGGGGGCTGAAGAAGTTAAAAACATTTGCTGGCGATGCAGTTCTGCTGACAAACAACGAAGATAACATGCAGAAACTTCTACACACAGAAACCTAAATATGGTCTTATCCATTCAAAACATCAAATGTATGACAACATCTGTAGAACCAATCAGATACAAACTGTAAGTGGAAGGAAAAATTATTCAACAGGTAATGAATTTAAATGTCTTGGTATTGAACTGTCCATCAATGGAGATGTTGAAAAGGCAGTTGGAGAACAAGTAACAAAAGCAGAGAGTGGCAGCAGTCCACCCATCCACCCCACACCAAACCCATGGTTATTCTGCGGTTGGGCCCCCCAGTGGACACCCCCCTCTCTACCCCGCTGGGAACGCCTCATACCAGACGAGTGTAACCCCAAAATGTTTGCGTGGTGGAATAATTATGGTGTACATGTACGTGGAAACGGTGTTTGCACAGCAAATCGTCGACACAGTGTAACTGAGGCGGAGTAAGGGGAACCAGCCCGCATTCACCGAGGAAGATGGAAAATCGCTTTAAAAACCATCCAAAGGCTGGCCGGCACACCTCGGGAAGCAGAGCGGTTTGCCGGGCGGGCATATATAGAAAGTATACTGGTATCTAAGTAGCGGCGCCGTGAGAAAGTGCGAATAATGTGAATATTTCCAGGTGCGTGGCTGGCGGATCCTTTCACCAACAGCAATTTACGCGCCGAAGTTCGCACCTCCAGAGTCTCTCGTTACAGTTACCATTGCAACCGTCTGAATCGACTGATGTATTAACTCTCCTTTGAACACAGTGATATTTACCTCCTCTTTCTCGAAGAAAACTATGCACCATCCATCTCCGTGATAATCATTGCAGTATAATATAATCATAAACAATGTTGCCGTTATATCCGAAGATTGCAGGCTACGGTGTATCTAGGTGTCATTTGGAGGATGAACAATTTATAAATGAAAGATTCTAGAAGATATACTGTAAAACCTTTTACACAAATGTATATAGTAAAACCAATTATGATATACACAGCTGAGACAAGACCGGAAACAACAAACATAAAAAGACTTGTGGAAACAAACAAACAAAAAAAAAAAAGCTCTGAGCACTATGGGACTGGAGGTCCCATAGAACTTAGAACTACTTAAACCTAACTAACCTAAGGGCAGCACACACATCCATACCCGAGGCAGGATTCGAACCTGCGACCGTAGCGGTCGCGCCTAGAACCGCTCCGCCACTCTGGACGGCTTCGAAACAACAGAAATGAAAATTCTGCGAAGGAAAAAATGGCGCGACAACGTCTGGCTAGACTGGGAGGTACTGAAGGAAACAGGCCTTAGCCCAGGAAGAAAGGAGGAAGAAGAAGAACATAACCTGTCGAAATGAGATAAAGCCTGTGTTTCTGCAGTTCTTTGATCGTAGCATAGCGCTTCATTATTTCTAAACTTTCCGTTTCGGACATATGTGAAATCTGGTTTTAAAAACCCTGCCTCTCTACAAGCACGCACTCCCTGCCATTTTTACTCCCCTGTTTATTTAAGCTATGCTTTTAGTAGGTACACGGTAACCAGCACGTCGGAAATCAGAATATTTATACAAAAAAAAGTTTTTATATCAGAGTGCAAATATCGTTTCTGCTTGTTTGACTCGCAGCAATTTCAGGAACAGGATGTTAATTTCTGAGCCTTGTGGAACATTTTAATTGGCATCCCAGATGATGCCTTTTAATAGGGTTAATCCGACTGGTTATTTCTCGTGTTACTCAAACTGAAACTGGACTTGTTCTGCCATAGGTAGGCTTACCATACATCCGGGATTAGCCCGGACATTCCTGGTTATTTTAGTACTGTCCGGGGAACGTCCGGGCTGCAAAAATGTCCGGGCTTTCTTAGCTTTTAGACCAATATATTCGACATCGTGTTTCGAAACACTGTGTTACGGCCATGCATCTCTCGGCCTCCTTAGGGCAAGCGCTGGTGTTAATGGAGAAGCCTGGCTACCGCTTCCGCCCCAACTTTCCACGTAAGTTGGTTCAAATGGCTCTGAGCACTATGGTCATCAGTGACCTAGAACTTAATCCTAACTAACCTAAGGACATCACACAACACCCAGTCATCACAGGGCAGAGAAAATCCATGACCCCGCCGGGAATCGAACCCGGGAACCCGGGCGCGGGAAGCGAGAATGCTACCGCACGACCACGAGCTGTGGACTCCACGTAAGGCATTTGGCATCACAACAGGAGCAATGTGTTCATATTTTTTGCGTCTGTGAAGTAACTCGTCTAAACGTCTTCCATCATTTTATCTTTTTTCGTTTATTGGTCTCAAAGTTTAGCAATGGGCAAAAGAAAGTGCGTCTTTCATGTAAACCCGCAACAGAAAAACGATTTTTTGAAACTGTGCGATGATAGTAATAATAAAGGTGTTTATTGCACACTGTGTTCTGGAGAATTTTCTGTTTTCCTTGAAGATGATATTAACCACTACGTAAAAATAGCTAAACAAGGGAGTGGTGTTAATGTTACTGCTTCAGCAAACATAACAGAATTTCATTAATGCAAATACGGGAATGACAGTGATCTGGAATGGGCTGTCAAAGGGGCAACTTTTAAGGTGGCAAGACTTACTTTTCATGTAGCAATGTTTCTAAAATGGTTGAATTTGCGGTGTGTTTGCCTGGGACATATGCTCTATCTGAGAAGTTTTTTCAGTTATAGAGAACATTTGGTCTGCACAAAGGGATAGACTTCCAATGTCTACTGTTAAACATCTGCTAAATGTTAAAACTAATTCAAAACATTCTTGTTGTGAATTTTATGGTGAAATAAAATCATTTCTAAAAAAAAGTGATGTCTAGTGAAAAGTGTAACTGAAGAAATAAGGTTTAATATTTCCGTACACTGTTAAGACTTTTAAGTAATTTCAAAAATATTTTCTGGGTTGGATCCGTATAAATATGGTAAGCCTAAACACACGACACTTACAATGAGTGTAAATATCTTGCATATTTGTACAAGTATATGAAGAGCGTCTAAAATTTAGACGTCGATGTGAAAAGATCGTATTTACATTTGTAAATTAACGGCTGTAACATATAAAGATTCAGTGAAATGTCTCTGCACACATGACATTTCGTATATCATATATACGATGAAATGGATGGCAATAAATGAAATGGAATCACTCTTTTTACTAACTATAAATACGTAATTTTACCTGTAACTAGAGGCGTTAATTTTGTAAATAAAGAAAAGCAAATCATTAAGGGTGGTGTCAAATGTTTGCACCTACTTTGGATAAAACTACGTGTACCTTATAGCTGTGTGCTGTCTGTGATATGGAACGTTTATTTCTTGTGGATGACAGATTTCCTTACTGAATTAAGACTGAAAACAAAAAGGTCAATCACCAGCAGTCTCTCGTATTAATCATTAAAAAAAAACTTACGAGCTTCAGGTGGCCGTTTGAACAAACATAATTACTAATCCGACAAAAAGTGTATATTCCTAAAGTACTGTTCTCACTTCTTTCGTCTGATGGCCCACAAGCTCGTTTTCATGTTTTTTTTTTTTTTCACGTTTGTGCAGAGGAGGAGGGGGGCTGCCACTCCTCAGCAAAATGATGCTAAAAATCTACACAGTTTTTTTTTACTTAAAAGATTAAAACAGTTCGATTAAAATACATTAAAAGTTGTTCTGTTTTACTAAAAAAGAAGAAAACTTTTTGAAGACGACTAGAAAATGACTGACTGGTCCAGTGAGGTCGTAAGAGTGGGGAGGTGAAGAACAAAAGGGTCTGTGTACAAGTAGTTACACATTAGTATGACATGTTAAGTAATTTTTATAAAATGCTGCACTACACTCCGAAGTTAAATTATTTTTTCAGAGTCACCAAGTATTTCTAACGGAAGGTCTGGGCGTTCTGCCAAAAGTTCAGTTTCTTGACCGTAGAACTCTGCCCCGTAGTCACGTAGCCATACGAGAACGACTGTGTGCAATTTTAGGTATTTTTCTTCCAAGGATCGTACAATCCTGACAATATAAATTTTAGTGTGTGTTTCCAGTTATGTGGCCCGTTTCAATCCCACATTTTCAGTCTGTAATATTTTCCATTTTCATTTCAGGTCATGAAACGCGAGGAGAACGCAACAAAAATGTTTAACGGAAACAAAAAAAAGAAATGTTTTTGCTTTTCGTGTGTTGGGTTGCGGGCTTGTCGGTGATGTAACGCCTTGCACAGAAACTTGGAGGTGGCGTCTAGATAATGAAGCTTCCGGCTGCCTTCTTTTGGTGACATACCATACGTAATAGGAGGTGCCGGTTGCTGGCCACTGCCAGCAGTGGCTGCCATCTAGTGTCACTCCTCCACACTACGCAGAGATGGACGAGAGTAGAATCCCAGCCATTAAGGTATGTCCACACCATGTCTGTGCGCAATCGCATTCGCAAACGCACGGGAATGAAATGGCATACACGAACATTTGCCAAAACAACACATAATACGCATAGGCGTTCTCGTGTGCACACGTTGCCGTCATTGCGCAAGCAGTCTGCTGTGGATTCACTCCCGTCTTCGGGAGCTTGTGCAGCATTTATTGTAATGAGAAGGCAACTGTAACTAATTAAGTATATAAATAACAGAAGTACGGCAAAACACAAAACGATGGTAATGTTTTTGTTTTCAATTTTCAGGAGGTCACAATGATATTTTAGATTTCTTGCTTGTAAACAGCAGCGATAACGCCGGAAATAACACTTCTTCGGATAGTGAACCGGTGACTTACATGCCAATTTGAAATGCTTGTTTGACATTTCAAAACGACGCCTTTCAGTGATTATTCCTGAAACTGAAAAATAGTTGAGAGAGATTTTTAGTCATTATGTGAAGGTTAACTAATTTTCAATGTGTCATTTTACTTTATTTTTATAAAGTTGTTTTCATAGATTTGCCAACTGCCTTGCCTCAGGGATAACAACGGTTCACGGCAAATCACCCAAGTTACGCACTGTCGGGCTGGCTAGCAGTTATATGGGTCACCGTCCAGGCTTGCCGAGTGGTGTTGGCGGTGCACTCAGCCCTTGTGAGGCAACCTGAGGAGGTATTTGATGGAAGAGTAGCGGCACTGGTCACGAAAACTGACAATGACTGGGAGAACAGTGTGGTGACCACATGCACCTCCGTATCCGCATCTGCTGACGCCTGCGGACTGAGGATGACATGGCAGCTGCTCGGGTACCGTTTGGCCTTCAAGGCCTGTTCAGATACTGTTTGTTTGTTTACACAGCTTCAATCATGGAAGTTTATATGAAGATTAACATCCTCGGACTCCACTACAGTGGAGTATGTGTTTTCCACTTCTAATTTTTTGCATCATCGATGTTCATTTCTGTTTCTAGTAGCTCTTGGGGAGCTACAAAAACTCTATCATTTCATGTCTTCAGATATGAGGCTCCCCAATTGTGCTATTAAGTCACCATTGCATGAATTTTCGCCCAAAATTTTTGTATATGCTTTTTATAAATTTTTGGTTTGGTCTTCTCTGTTTTCCTACTTCGAAAGTACGGTATGTTAGTCTTTATAGTAATATGACTGGAGACTTTTTATCTAACGCTTGACGCTCAGGACATTACATCTCAAAATTTTATTCAAATAACCTTTAGAAGCTCATTCCACACGACTTTTGTTTGTCTGTAATCATCTTTAAATTTAAGCATGCCCCGATTGGAGTCAAGCGACATTATTGCACGTAAGTCGTTCCACAGCATAACCTCAGCACAATACGCAGAAGGCCCAGTGTTAAAAGACTTGAGGGGGGGGGGGGGGGCACGAAACAGAAGCAGTGGTTGAGAAACGAATGAGACAGGGGTTCTAACCTATCCCTCCCTGATGTTACTCATTCTGTACACTGAACAAGCAGTAAAGGAAACCAAAGAAAAATTTGGAATAGGAATTAAAATCTAGGGAGAAGAAATAAAAACTTTGAGATTTGCTGATGACATTGTAATTCTGTCAGTCAGCAAAGGGCTTGGAAGAACAGTTGAATGGAATGGACAGTATCTTTAAAGGAGGATACAAGATCAACATCAACAAAAGCAAAATGAGGATGACAGAATGCAGTCAAATTAAGTCAGGTCATGCTGAGGTAATTAGATTATTGAAATGAGACCACTTAAATTAGTAGACCAGTTTTGCAATTTGGGCAGCAAAACAACTGATGATGGTTGAAATAGAGAGAATATAAAATGTACAATGGCAGTGGCAACAAAAGCTTTCCTGAGGGAGAGAAGTTTGTTAACATAGAGTTAAGTGTCGGGAAGTCTTTTCTGAAAGTATTTGCATGGATGTGAAACATGGACAATAAACAGTTTAGACAAGAAGAGAATAGTAGCCTTTGAAATGTGGTGCTACAGAAGAATGCCTAGATGGGTAGGTCACGTACCTAATGAGGAGGTACTGAATAGAACTGGGGAGAACAGGAATTTGTGGCACAACTTGACTAGAAGAAGGGATCAGTTGGTAGGACTCATTCTGAGGCATCAAGGGATCGCCTATTTAGTACTGGAGGGAAGTGTGGAGGGTAAAAATTGTAGAGGGAGACCAAGAGACGAATACACTAAGCGGATTCAGAAGGATGTAGGGTGCAGTAGTTTCCTGGAGATGAAGAGTCTTGCAAAGGATAGAGTAGCATGGAGAGCTGCATGAAACTAGTCTTTGCACTGAAGACCACAACAACAAAAATTTATCAATAATTTCTTTTTCTCTAATAGTAGCGTAAATGCGATGGAGATTACAGGTTCCTCACATAGTCCACCCACTAGACACACATGCTGTTCTTTGTTCCATACATCGCTGATGATAAAATTGAGACGTACACCTAACAAATGCTACATATCTCAAGAAAACATCGTCTCCAAGTTGTAGATAAAGCCTGGAGTAGTCCATAAACTACTTCATTACTTGCTTCAAAACAAGTAAATGAATTAACTGACAGCACGACACAACAGTAAGTACATAAAGGCTACTGTAGTTATATACATGTTGTTGTTGTTGTTGTTGTTGTTGTTACTAGTACTGTTAGCGGCTGTGGTCAGACACAAAGCATTCACAGCCTGAAGTATACCAGTTTCTGCCAATTCAGAAGTAAGGAGTGCAGAAGTCAAGTGAATTGCAAACAGTAAGTACAGAGCACACATTTTAATTTGGTAGATTTTAAATGGGGTTGCAGTGTGCATGTCAAAAAAGTGCCACAACTGAGAGGTGTATGAGGGGAAGTGCTTACCCTCACTGTGGGATAATTAACTTGCTTACCTGAGAAGTAGTAGCTACAATGCACCACATATTCCTTATTCATTCCCCCCCCCCCCTCTCTCTCTCTCACTCCCCCACTCCCCCACTCACACACACACACACACACACACACACACACACACACACACACACACACACACACACACACACTGTATCAGTCTTTGAACATTTTAAAAATAAGTGTTCCATGAAAAGTATTTCATTCAACAGTTTAGGTAGGTGATAATGTAGGGGAGTCAGGATTGGGTGGGGTGGGCAGAGGAGGGCGGAGGTACTAGCTACTGTCTGATTGCACTCAGGTGTTACGGTAAAAGAAAGATTGGGAACTACTGCTGTAGAGGAACTGTTAGATACCTGGGCGCATTCTGTGGCTTCCTTTTTCTCCCCGTATGCAATTTTCTCCCCCCCCCCCCCCCCCCCCCCCCCATCGACAAAACTCTACCATCTGGTGAGCAAGATGTACAAGACAGGCGAAATACCCTCAGACTTCAAGAAGAATATAATAATTCCAATCCCAAAGAAAGCAGGTGTCGACAGATGTGATAATTACCGAACTATCAGTTTAATTAGTCACAGTTGCAAAATACTAATGCGAATTCTTTACAGACGAATGGAAAAACTGGTAGAAGCCGACCTCGGCGAAGATCAGTTTGGATTCCGCAGAAATGTTGGAACACGTGAGGCAATACTGACCCTACGACTTATCTTAGAAAATACATTAAGGAAAGGCAAACCTACATTTCTAGCATTTGTAGACTTAGAGAAAGCTTTTGACAGTGTTGACTGGAATACTCTCTTTCAAATTCTAAAGGTGGCAGGGGTAAAATACAGGGAGTGAAAGGCTATTTACAATTTGTACAGAAACCAGATGGCAGTTATGAGTCGAGGGGCATGAAAGGGAAGCAGCGGTTGGGAAGGGAGTGAGACAGGGTTGTAGCCTGTCCCCGATGTTATTCAATCTGTATATTGAGCAAGCAGTAAAGGAAACAAAAGAAAAATTCGGAGTAGGAATTAAAGTCTATGGTGAGGAAATAAAAATGTTGAGGTTCGCCGATGACATTGTAATTCTGTCAGACAGCAAAGGACTTCGAAGAACAGTTGAACGGAATGGACAGTGTCTTGAGAGGAGGATATAAGATGAACATGAACAAAAGCAAAACGAGGATAATGGAATGTAGTCGAATTAAATCGGGTGATGCTGCAGGAATTAGATTAGGAAATGAGACACTTAAAGTAGTAAATGAGTTTTGCTATTTGGGGAGCAAAATATCTAATGGTCAAAGTAGAGAGGATATAAAATGTAGACTGGCAATGGCAAGGAAAGCATTTCTGAAGAGAAATTTGTTAACATCGAGTATAGATTTAAGTGTCAGGAAGTCGTTTCTGAATGTATTTGTATGGAGTGTAGCCATGTATGGAAGTGAAACATGGACGATAAATAGTTTGGACAAGAAGAGAATAGAAGCAGAAGAATGCTGAAGATTAGATGGGTAGATCACATAACTAATGAGGAGGTATTGAATAGAATTGGGGAGAAGAGGAGTTTGTGGCACAAGTTGACAAGAAGAAGGGACCGGTTGGTAGGACATGTTCTGAGGCATGAAGGGATCACAAATTTAGCATTGGAGGGCAGCGTGGAGGGTAAAAATAGTAGAGGGAGACCAAGAGATGAATACACTAAGCAGATTCAGAAGGATGTAGGTTGCAGTAAGTACTGGGAGATGAAGAAGCTTGCACAGGATACAGTAGCATGGAGAGCTGCATCAAACCAGTGTCAGGACTGAAGACAACAACATGCCGTTTTCCCCCGCCCGTATGCCGTTTTCCCCCACATATTCATTTTTTCGAAACTGGCAGGAATAGAAGGGTAAGTTAAGTAAGTAAACTAATAAGGAATGATAGCAATGTACGCTAGTATATTTCTCAAAGAATTTGGCTTAGGAAAAAAAAATTAAACTTCACACATCGTCGGCTGAAAACGATTCAGAGTAACACTTCCGAAGACAATCATTTTACCCATGCTATTGCTGAAGGGGGGAAAAGCCAACTACTGTCACAGTTGGCAGTAGACATAACACATTCCTGCACAGCGTAATATTTCATCACAGTGGCTGGATAATTGTTGCCTACAGTTTTCCTGAAATTGATTAATTTGGTCCTCAATTTTGCAGTAGTGAGTCGTTTAACTAACTCGTAAAAAATGTTTACGTCACTTGCTCCAAATCCAGGAAACTGACAAATTCTGTTTGCAGAACTTTACTGTGAGAACATGGGCAAAACATTTGTTGATAACAAGTTTTGTCTGATAATGGATTCCTGTGCTGGACAACGTAACACTTTGACTACCAACGGAACGTATGTTCCCCACGGTACGGTATTAGAGGACCTATTGGAATTTGTTGCATGTTGTTGCTGTACATCAATGTCCCACTGGTAACGGGAAGAATACTAATGGTTAGCAGAACCGTACAATTACTTTGCACCTGCAGCTAGGCAAACCAATTAACAAATTCGCAAAACGGGTTGCCTTCGCGCCTTCACGAACACATCGCGTATACGACTTGCACCTATAATCTGACGCTGCCACGTCAGAAACATAGTGCATAATGAGCACCTGCAGCGTGAGCTACGAACTTCGAGAGATGCGCCGTCCACTGTTTCTCTGTTTCCAGAGTGTCTTCTAGGTTTTTCGCAGTCGTCTTCTCAAACCCTGGAGGTACACATGAATAATCCCGTATGTCCTGCCCTCACCTTTGCAACCGCGTTTGAAAACTAAACGGCGAGAAATATTCTTTTCATAATGTTACTTCTAAGACATTAATTAAAATAACAAAACATTGTTTTTTAAATAAAAATGGCAGTCAAAGGGCTAAAATGTCATGTATGATAGCATGTTTGATAGGAATAAAACCGCCAAATTGCGCACCTGTTTGCCAGCCATGTGATATTTGTTTTTATCGCAAACTTAAAAAATTTATTTCGAGGCTTCAGAATTGCAATCTGTTTCTGGAAGCCCAGCGGGAATTGCGCCACTTGGGTGCAGTAACTATTTACAGCATGACACATCATCAACTTTAAGCAGCAATTTTTCAGCCAGTATTATCGTGTGTGTTGTACGGCAGAATTAATTGCCGAAAAAATCTTTAAAAGTAGAGAATCTGCTTTCCGACGAATCTCCGGAAGGAACGACGTAATTGCTCAAAGATTGCATTCATTAAGTGTTCTTAGTGCCGCGAGTATGTTCGCTTCGGATGTTTGAGATAACTGACATCCATCCAGCTGTATGAAGGAAACTGAGAACTTGTAACAGAATGAGTGAAATAGCCATTGTAATGCGACTAGGATGAAAATTATAATTTTTACTAATGCAAGTTCTTTGCGAAATTTGTCTACGTTGTTGTTACTCGTTATTGATTATGCCTTCCTGTTCTTAGCAATTTCAATACGAAAAAAGTGCAAAGGAAATTAAAAAAAGCTACAGAATATATTTGCGAATCGTACGCAGCTTCTCTACTCCATCAACGCCAGCGATGCTTTCGTTGAACAGCATTTTCGTTCTCGGTATGTGAGTGACCGTCGTAAAAGTTTCTTTCCTCGATTTCTGGGAAAATCTGAATATGACTATGAACATTGCTCAATTTTCTGTCATCTTTCGACTGCGTCAGTTTTAAGTCGATTGTGCGTCGTGAACCGTATTCTTTTAGTTTTTTTAAACAATGACAGTAAAACGTTTATGAAAGAGGGTCCTGAAAGTGATGCTCCATAGTGAAATGTTGTTACAATGCGAATATCTGAAAAGCAAATTTCTCGCTTGTACCATTCGTAGTGCTGCCATCTATCGAGAAGGCCAAGCAACAGCGAGTTAGTTGGACTGGGCGCCCTTCGGGAACATCACGCGCAGATACTTGACTTGCTTATCTACATTGAAGTTCCGCAGCAAGATATTGGAAGTAATAAACACGCCCTCAGCTCAGTTATCCATTTGCAATTTAACTACCATGCTATAAGCAACAGCATCGCATATCTATTTATGATAAAACTACTCCGTATCCATCGTCACTAGTGATTGTCTTCTATAGATAATGCAGCTATACATAACATGCCCATCAGTTAGGTTTGACAACATTTGGATGGCGTGTTTCAGTAGTTACTGTAACGCGCGTTGATATGATTTGGAACTGAGGAGGAGGTTGGTATGATGCTATGCTATGCTTGTAAAGTTCTGTAGATTTTCACAATTAGTGGTGGGCTAAACTGCGATTTTCCGATATCAGTGATTTCTGTGAATGCCACTTTTCAGTATCTGTTATTCTTAACTGTGATTTGTCGCAGTTAAGGAACATAGGTCGTGTATCCCTCCGCCACTGCTATTTCTGCTACTTCCGCGATTTCTGGAAATCTACTTCCGCGATTTCTGCTACTTCTGTGACTTCTGCTACTTCTGCGATTTCTGTGATTCCTGCGATTTCTGCGACTTACCACCGTATGAAAAAGTTACATCTGTCAACACAGAAAATTGCATCTCAACAAACCTGTCATTGGCAAGTATGTTTTACGTTTTTTCTTCCGTTGGCTTTAATTTTGTATTAAAGAAACAACTGTGAAAATATTAATAGTGTAATTAATCTGTAAGTAGCCGTACAGTACCGTAATAGTTCGTATTTAGAAAATGAATTCTAACATATTGTTATGTTCACAGGTACCTGAACTACATTTCAGTCACTCAGTAAAGTGATAACTCAAAATATCATTGTCAACAGATCTGAAGATATTGCCACTGCATCTATAGACCGTTTTCGTCAGACGAGAGGTTAGTTTCTAAGCGTTTCGAGGGACTTAATTACTTCAGTGAGATCTTTCTTGCAAATGTGATATTCATTATAGCAAATATTAGCAATCTACTCTGTCAATTATATTGCTAGTAATTAATGACAGCAAAAATTGTTTAATAATCCTTGTGTTTTTGCAGACACACTTCTGACTCCGATTACTGGTTGCTGTACGTATCTATCCACATCAAGGCTGTGTTTGAGAGAGACTCGTGAAGATTCAAGACAGCTCTTAGAGGATTTGCAGTTTAAAAGTGAAATAATTGTGAAATAAGTGTGTGAATGATTAAACTGTGTTTTATTGAAGTTGTTGTGCGATTTTAAAGGAATAATAAATGTCAAATACAGTGAGTGAATAATAAAAATCTCATTTTCCACATGTTTAAGCCGTCCTATACCCATAACTTTCCGCCACTTACTTATTGGTAAACACTTGTTGGAGAGTGACATGCCGCCCCCCCCCCCCCTTTCTCCACAATCCTGGTGTGACACTGAACTGTAACATATCCCGAAGTCTACAATATGCATTTTGAGGCTGTTGATATGAAAGTGGGGAGTACAGATCTTCCAGTTAAATCAGGAATAGCTTAAGTGCATTACTTGAAAGTAACACAGGAAAAGCTTACTTATGTAGGTGGTAGTAGTGTCGGCAAAAAGTTCTTGTGTGTGAAGTTGCCATGTAGAACACCAGGTGTAAAACTTTTCTCCCGAGTCTTGAACTGTGTCGGAACAAAAGTGAGGCATTCATATGACTGTTTTCATTTCTCTACACTTACACAGATGTCCGAGTTATGCTGTGTTAAAATTGCAAAGTCCTGTAGGCACGTGGAGTATTAACAAAAACTGTCATATTGGAAGCAGAATCAAACACATTTGTTACGTTACTTGATATTTTCAGGAGAAAAAGGCAATGTTGCTTCTTATTAATATAATATATTCAGAGTCACAGCAGTATTTGACCAACCATAACTGATGCTGAATGTGCATGTCGTCATATAATATGAAGGGCTTATTTCAATAGTGGTACAAGTCCATTCCCTCCACTTTTCTGTCTATAATGCTTCTGAAATTAGTGATCCAAACAAACATAAATAAAGGTTCATCTCTAGCAAGAAGCCATATGCTTGAATATTTCTGGTATCTCAAACGCAGATTTGTCAGCGCTCATTTAACTTTACGACTCTTTATCTCAAAATGAACAAAAATGGACTTGTACCACTATTGAAATAAGCACTTCATATGCACACACAGCACATCGATCTCGTGAGGCACAAGGGTCTCATAACAAAGTACGTACGTCGGTCAACAGATGACACTAGGAAAAGTATGTTAACTGCGCTTTTTAGTTGCTACTTGCGACTCTTAGTTGCGACTTGTCACTGAAATCGCAGAAAGCAGTGCTAAATTCGACCAATAGATGGCTCACGTCTTTGAATATGAAATACTACTTGCGACTGCTAACTGTGACTGAAATCGCAGTTAGATTCTGTAAAGTTGCTACTGTGATATCTGTGACTTCTCAGTCACTGTGATTTCTAACAGATACGCGATTTCCTGCCCACCACTATTCACAATACAGTAGGGTCGGGTTGGGCAGAATAGAATAACTGGCAGACCAGTTTATAATACAAATTGAGGAAACTGGATCTACAAAACTGCTGTGCGTATACTGTGGACTACACAAGCACAATTGGAGAATGACAGAAGAGGAAAGAGTTAACCGAAAATTTGAAAGTGAACGACATAAATGTGGAGTCGTCTGTTTGAAGGTAAAAATTCAACAGAAAATGAAGAGAGATCAGAGGTCAGTATGCAAGTAAGTGACGACGTATCTGATTCATGTTCGGAGGTAGAAGCAGCTGTGAGTCTGTTAAAAAATAATAAAGTCTCCAGGGAAAAGATAGGATCCCAAATGATTTACTGAAGTACGGAAGATATTTACGAAGTGAACAGTTAGCCAAGTTGATTAACAATGTTATAAATGGCAATAAAATTGCAAACGAATGGAGAACTAGAACTACAATTCTTCTGTACAAAAAAGAGATAAAGTCCCTAGCAACTACAGAGGGACAAATCTACTGAGTTCAGTTTTAAACGCGTACCAAAAATAATAAGAAATAAAATAAAAGCATTACAACCCTTGCAGAGCAGCAGTATGGTTTTCGAGCCGGCAGGTCATGTGCAGATGCAGTAGTCACTCAGGTTGTAGAGAAAGTCATTGAATAAACAATACCGTTTTCTTTGTTTTATTGATTTACAGAAGTTTTCGATGGGATTCAGTTACTAGGTGTGATACACCTGCCCTACGATTGGGGATTCCTTGCCACTTAATATGTTTAATTGAAAACATTTGTTCCAACAACTACACCCAGGTGAAAATTGGTCCCAGGCTAACTAGCTATGTAGCATAGTGGTGTTAGGCAAGCGGACACTTTCAGCTACTTTTTAATACAGTCATGGAAGAGGTGATAAAGGAGGATTGGCTGGTAGTGGTTATAGAATGGGGGCTGAAGAAGTTAAAAACATTTGCTGGCGATGCAGTTCTGCTGACAAACAACGAAGATAACATGCAGAAACTTCTACACACAGAAACCTAAATATGGTCTTATCCATTCAAAACATCAAATGTATGACAACATCTGTAGAACCAATCAGATACAAACTGTAAGTGGAAGGAAAAATTATTCAACAGGTAATGAATTTAAATGTCTTGGTATTGAACTGTCCATCAATGGAGATGTTGAAAAGGCAGTTGGAGAACAAGTAACAAAAGCAGAGAGTGGCAGCAGTCCACCCATCCACCCCACACCAAACCCATGGTTATTCTGCGGTTGGGCCCCCAGTGGACACCCCCCTCTCTACCCCGCTGGGAACGCCTCATACCAGACGAGTGTAACCCCAAAATGTTTGCGTGGTGGAATAATTATGGTGTACATGTACGTGGAAACGGTGTTTGCACAGCAAATCGTCGACACAGTGTAACTGAGGCGGAGTAAGGGGAACCAGCCCGCATTCACCGAGGAAGATGGAAAATCGCTTTAAAAACCATCCAAAGGCTGGCCGGCACACCTCGGGAAGCAGAGCGGTTTGCCGGGCGGGCATATATAGAAAGTATACTGGTATCTAAGTAGCGGCGCCGTGAGAAAGTGCGAATAATGTGAATATTTCCAGGTGCGTGGCTGGCGGATCCTTTCACCAACAGCAATTTACGCGCCGAAGTTCGCACCTCCAGAGTCTCTCGTTACAGTTACCATTGCAACCGTCTGAATCGACTGATGTATTAACTCTCCTTTGAACACAGTGATATTTACCTCCTCTTTCTCGAAGAAAACTATGCACCATCCATCTCCGTGATAATCATTGCAGTATAATATAATCATAAACAATGTTGCCGTTATATCCGAAGATTGCAGGCTACGGTGTATCTAGGTGTCATTTGGAGGATGAACAATTTATAAATGAAAGATTCTAGAAGATATACTGTAAAACCTTTTACACAAATGTATATAGTAAAACCAATTATGATATACACAGCTGAGACAAGACCGGAAACAACAAACATAAAAAGACTTGTGGAAACAAACAAACAAAAAAAAAAAAGCTCTGAGCACTATGGGACTGGAGGTCCCATAGAACTTAGAACTACTTAAACCTAACTAACCTAAGGGCAGCACACACATCCATACCCGAGGCAGGATTCGAACCTGCGACCGTAGCGGTCGCGCCTAGAACCGCTCCGCCACTCTGGACGGCTTCGAAACAACAGAAATGAAAATTCTGCGAAGGAAAAAATGGCGCGACAACGTCTGGCTAGACTGGGAGGTACTGAAGGAAACAGGCCTTAGCCCAGGAAGAAAGGAGGAAGAAGAAGAACATAACCTGTCGAAATGAGATAAAGCCTGTGTTTCTGCAGTTCTTTGATCGTAGCATAGCGCTTCATTATTTCTAAACTTTCCGTTTCGGACATATGTGAAATCTGGTTTTAAAAACCCTGCCTCTCTACAAGCAAGCACTCCCTGCCATTTTTACTCCCCTGTTTATTTAAGCTATGCTTTTAGTAGGTACACGGTAACCAGCACGTCGGAAATCAGAATATTTATACAAAAAAGTTTTTGTATCAGAGTGCAAATATCGTTTCTGCTTGTTTGACTCGCAGCAATTTCAGGAACAGGATGTTAATTTCTGAGCCTTGTGGAACATTTTAATTGGCATCCCAGATGATGCCTTTTAATAGGGTTAATCCGACTGGTTATTTCTCGTGTTACTCAAATTGAAACTGGACTTGTTCTGCCATAGGTAGGCTTACCATACATCCGGGATTAGCCCGGACATTCCTGGTTATTTTAGTACTGTCCAGGGAACGTCCGGGGCTGCAAAAATGTCCGGGCTTTCTAAGCTTTTAGACCAATATATTCGACATCGTGTTTTGAAACACTGTGTTACGGCCATGCCTCTCTCGGCCTCCTTAGGGCAAGCGCTGGTGTTAATGGAGAAGCCTGGCTACCGCTTCCGCCCCAAATTTTCCACGTAAGTTGGTTCAAATGGCTCTGAGCACTATGGGACTTTACAGCTATGGTCATCAGTGCCCTAGAACTTAATCCTAACTAACCTAAGGACATCACACAACACCCAGTCATCACGAGGCAGAGAAAATCCCTGACCCCGCCGAGAATCGAACCCGGGCGCGGGAAGCGAGAACGCTACAGCACGACCACGAGCTTCGGACTCCACGTAAGGCATTTGGCATCACAACAGGAGCAATGTGTTCATATTTTTTGCGTCTGTGAAGTAACTCGTCTACACGTCTTTCATCATTTTATCTTTTTTCGTTTATTGGTCTCAAAGTTTAGCAATGGGCAAAAGAAAGTGCGTCTTTCATGTAAACCCGCAACAGAAAAACGATTTTTTGAAACTATACGATGATAGTAATAATGAAGGTGTTTATTGCACACTGTGTTCTGGAGAATTTTCTGTTGTCCTTGAAGATGATATTAACCACTACATAAAAATAGCTAAACAAGGGAGTGGTGTTAATGTTACTGCTTCAGCAAACATAACAGAATTTCATTAATGCAAATACGGGAATGACAGTGATCTGGAATGCGCTGTCAAAGAGGCAACTTTTAAGGTGCCAAAAGACTTACTTTTCATGTAGCAATGTTTCTAAAATGGTTGAATTTGCGGTGTGTTTGCCTGGGACATAAGCTCTATCTGAGAAGTTTTTTCAGTTATAAAGAACATTTGGTCTGCACAAAGGGATAGACTTCCAATGTCTACTGTTAAACATCTGCTAAATGTTAAAACTAATTCAAAACATTCTTGTTGTGAATTTTATGGTGAAATTAAATCATTTCTAAAAAAAAAAAAAGTGATATCTATTGAAAAGTGCAACTGAAGAAATAAAGTTTAATATTTCCGTACACTGTTAAGACTTTTAAGTAATTTCAAAAATATTTTCTGGGTTGGATCCGTATAAATATGGTAAGCCTAAACACACGACACTTACAATGAGTGTAAATATCTTGCATATTTGTACAAGTATATGAAGAGCATCTAAAATTTAGACGTCGATGTGAAAAGATCGTATTTACATTTGTAAATTAACGGCTGTAACATATAAAGATTCAGTGAAATGTCTCTGCACACATGACATTTCGTATATCATATATACGATGAAATGGATGGCAATAAATGAAATGGAATCACTCTTTTTACTCACTATAAATACGTAATTTTACCTGTAACTAGAGGTGTTAATTTTGTAAATAAAAAAGAAAAGCAAATAATTAAGGATGGTGTCAAATGTTTGCACCTACTTTGGATAAAACTACGTGTACCTTATAGCTGTGTGCTGTCTGTGATATGGAACGTTTATTTCTTGTGGATGACAGATTTCCTTACTGAATTAAGACTGAAAACAAAAAGGTCAATCACCAGTAGTCTCTCGTATTAATCATTAAAAAAAAACTTACGAGCTTCAGGTGGCCGTTTGAACAAACATAATTACTAATCCGACAAAAAGTGTATATTCCTAAAGTACTGTTCTCACTTCTTTCGTCTGATGACCCACAAGCTCGTTTTCATGTTTTTTTTTTCACGTTTGTGCAGAGGAGGAGGGGGGCTGCCACTCCTCAGCAAAATGATGCTAAAAACCTATAGACAGTTTTTTGACTTAAAAGATTAAAACAGTTCGATTAAAATACATTAAAAGTTGTTCTGTTTTACTAAAAAAAAAGAAAACTTTTTGAAGACGATGTATATTCCTAAAGTACTGTTCTCACTTCTTTTGTCTGATGGCCCACAAGCTCGTTTTCATGTTTTTTTTCACGTTTGTGCAGAGAAAGGGGGGGGGGGGCTGCCACTCCTCAGCAAAATGATGCTAAAAATCTATACACAGTTTTTTTGACTTAAAAGATTAAAACAGTTCGATTAAAATACATTAAAAGTTCTGTTTTACTAAAAAAAACTTTTCGAAGACGACTGGAAAATGACTGACTGGTCCAGTGAGGTCGTAAGAGTGGGAGGTGAAGAACAAAAGGGTCTGTGTACAAGTAAGTTACACATTAGTATGACATGTTAAGTAATTTTTATAAATGCTGCACTACACTCCGAAGTTAAATTATTTTTCACAGTCACCAAGTATTTCTAACGGAAGGTCTGCCAAAAGTTCAGTTTCTTGACCGTAGAACTCTGCCCCGTAGTCACGCAGCCATACGAGAACGACTGTGTGCAATTTTAGATATTTTTCTTCCAAGGATCGTACAATCCTGACAATATAAATTTTAGAGTGTGTTTCGAGTTATGTGGCCGTTTCAATCCCACATTTTCAGTCTGTAATATTTTCCATTTTCATTTCAGTCATGAAACGCGAGGAGAACGCAACAAAAATGTTTAACGGAAACAAAAAAAAGAAATGTTTTTGCTTTTCGTGTGTTGGGTTGCGGGCTTGTCGGTGATGTAACGCCTTGCACAGAAAGTTGGAGGTGGCGTTCTAGATAATGAAGCTTCCGGCTGCCTTCTTTTGGTGACAGACCATACGTAATAGGAGGTGCCGGTTGCTGGCCACTGCAAGCAGTAGCTGCCATCTAGTGTCACTCCTCCACACTACGCAGAGATGGATGAGAGTAGAATCCCAGCCATTAAGGTATGTCCACACCATGTCTGTGCGCAATCGCATTCGCAAACGCACGGGAATGAAATGGCATACACGAACATTTGCCAAAACAACACATAGGCGTTCTCGTGTGCACACGTTGCCTCATTGCGCAAGCAGTCTGCTGTGGATTCACTCCCGTCTTCGGGAGCTTGTGCAGCATTTATTGTAATGAGAAGGCAACTGTAGCTAATTAAGTATATAAATAACTGAAGTACGGGAAACACAAAACGATGATAATGTTTTTGTTTTCAATTTTCAGGAGGTCACAATGATATTTTAGATTTCTTGCTTGTAAACAGCAGCGATAACGCCGGAAATAACACTTCTTCGGATAGTGACCGGTGACTTACATGCCAATTTGAAATGCTTGTTTGACATTTCAAAACGACGCCTTTCAGTGATTATTCCTGAAACTGAAAAATAGTTGAGAGATTTTTAGTCATTATGTGAAGGTTAACTAATTTCCAATGTGTCATTTGTACTTTATTTTTATAAAGTTGTTTACATAGCTTTGCCAACTGCCTTGCCGCAGGGATAACAACGGTTCACGGCAAATCACCCAAGTTAACGCACTGTCGGGCTTGGCTAGCAGTTATATGGGTCACCGTCCAGGCTTGCCGAGTGGTGTTGGCGGTACACTCAGCCCTTGTGAGGCAACCTGAGGAGGTATTTGATGGAAGAGTAGCGGCACTGGTCACGAAAACTGTCAATGACTGGGAGAACAGTGTAGTGACCACATGCACCTCCGTATCCGCATCTGCTGACGCCTGCGGCCTGAGGATGACACGGCAGCTGCTCGGTACTGTTTGGCCTTCAAGGCCTGTTCAGATACTGTTTGTTTGTTTACACAGCTTCAATCATGGAAGTTTATATGTAGATTAACATCCTCGGACTCCACTACAGTGGAGGATGTATTTTCCACTTCTTATTTTTGCATCATCGATGTTCATTTCTATTTCTAGTAGATCGTTGGGGAGCTACAAAAACTCTATCATTTCATGTCTTCAGATATGAGGCTCCTCAATTGTGCTATTAAGTCGCCA
The DNA here is from genome assembly GCF_021461385.2 of Schistocerca piceifrons. Taxonomy (NCBI): domain Eukaryota; kingdom Metazoa; phylum Arthropoda; class Insecta; order Orthoptera; family Acrididae; genus Schistocerca; species Schistocerca piceifrons. Next base: position 750,591,031 of record NC_060141.1, read on the forward strand.
TTGCATGAATTTTCGCCCAAAATTTTTGTATATGCTTTTCATAAATTTTTGGTTTGGTCTTCTCTGTTTTCCTACTTCGAAAGTTACGGTATGTTAGTCTTTATAGTAATATGACGAGACTTTTTATCTAACGCTTGACGCTCAGGACATTACATCTCAAAATTTTATTCAAATAACCTTTAGAAGCTCATTCCACACGACTTTCGTTTGTCTGTAATCATCTTTAAATTTAAGCATGCCCCGATTGGAGTCAAGCGACATTATTGCACGTAAATCGTTCCACAGCATAACCTCAACACAATACGCAACAAAACACACATCGGTCCCAGCTGCCTGTTGTCTGCTAAAAAGCGCAATGATTCCCACCGAAGGTGAAAGCAGTGCACTACGTGCAGTGCCTCCAGTTTCAGAAAATTACAAATGCACATGGGGATTTACGCTCTTGGAATCTTATTCGCACGAGAAAAGTAATTAGAAAGAAATTGTGCAGAAGCACCTTTATATGTCCTCCACTCCTCCGCACATATTTTCTCCACAAGTCCATACGAGCCGCTAAAATGAGTATCGTACAATTGTCGTTCATCTCAAATCGACCTGTTAAATACAGCGCGAAAGTAAACATTAGGCTACACAACAGGTCAATCTGTTACCACAGTCGCGCCCGGGTTCCCGGGTTCGATTCCCGGCGGGGTCTGGGATTTTCTCTGCCTCGTGATGACTGGGTGTTGTCTGATGTCCTTAGGTTAGTTAGGTTTAAGTAGTTCTTAGTTCTAGGGGACTGATGACCATAGCTGTTAAGTCCCATAGTGCTCAGAGCCATTTGAACCATTTTGTTATCACAGTCTTTACTAGCCATTCACATTCCTTAGCTTTCGTGGGCTTTCGGAGCCGGCAGACGAACATTATTGAGCGTATCTGGGGTGCCTTGCAACGCGCTGTTATCTCCATCCCCTCGTATTTTTATGGATTTATCGTCAGCTCTGCAGGATTCATGGTATCAATTCCCTCCAGCGCTACTTCAGACATTAGTGGAGTCCATGCCACGTCGTGCTGCGGCGCTTCTGCAAGCTCGCGGGGGCCCTAGACGATATTAGGCAGGCGTACCAGTTTTTTTGGCTCTTCAGGGTATTAAACGTACGTATATAATGCGTAATTAACGAGAGCAGGCAGCATTGTGTCTTGCTTAGAGCTGCGCTCTACCAATACTACGGTTCTGTAGCTTTGGTGCTCTACATGAATGGCGTAGTAACAGGTAGGATTACACGTAGTATTGGTAGAACTGGTAGGGATAAATGAATGTGTAAGAGAGGGAATGGGAGCCGATGACTTTGTTTTTTTGTTCGTTTGATGTTTTTTACTTTGTACATAATTAGAACCGCACATCATCCAGTGTTAGTACATTGCGTATTTTATATCCTTACAGAATATAAATTGTAGTTTGTAAGTAACATAAATTAGCTGATCGCGTAACTTCTGCACTTTTATGTAATCAAAGCAGTTACTTCTGATGCAAGTACAGTTTACATGTGCAAATATAAAAATGTTTGTGATTATTGTTCTTATTTTGTACTCAATAGAATGTTCTTCATCACGGTCAAAGGCAAGACTTGGCTGCTGTTACTGACAAATGCGAAAGTAGTTTATGAATAACAGAAGCATGTTTTATATACCGTACATTTGACGAAGTATTGAAGCGATATAGTTTTGTTTTGCGTTTTTTTTTTGTTTTACCTGCGTTTTGCAGCGATATACGAAAAATTTGTATGGTTTTCTTTATTTTTACTACAGCACCCGTCTCTTTCACGTTACAGGTAAACAATTTTCGAATAAAACCTGACAGTTTCAGTTTTGCTATAAGTACTGTTTATTCTTAAGTAACAGACGGGAGGATAACTACGTAGAACAAAAATGTACCCTCTATATATCCTCATTCAGTTTCTGGACAGTTCACCGCTTCCGTTTTTTAGGGAACTCTAGTAAGACAGTGATCGCATACCTAAAGACAGCGATCGTTATAATGAACGCACAGTAGGTATGCAACACGCCCAATGTACAAGTAACACGGATGCAACCTCAACTGACCTAAGCTACTAGGAAAACCCCCGTTCAAATGGCTCTGAGCACTATGCGACTTAACACCTAAGGTCATCAGGCCCCTAGAACTTAGAACTACTTAAACCTAACTAACCTAAGGACATCACACACATCCATGCCCGAGGCAGGATTCGAACCTGCGACCGTAGCGGTCGCGCGGTTCCGGACTGAAGCGCCTAGAACCGCTCGGTCACCGCGGCCGGCGAAAACCCCCGTACTCTACACTTACTTACGGTCTCCTACGGTAGATTATGGTAGTTTTACAACTCTAGTCCTGCTTGTAATCATGCCGATAGCAGAAATTGAGAAAACAGAACACTAAGTCGGACATTGTATTAACAAATGACAGATGAAATTCACTCAGCGATGTGATACTTGAAGTTCTACTAGCTTCTTTCCTTCAAAGATTAAGTACCGAATAAGTGTATATATATTCTAGAAAAATAGTAAATCACCCTTTAGTTATTACACACGTCATTTTTAGGAAGGCCTAATATTATAAATAAGTAGGCGAAAATCATATCAGCTGATGATGGACACTGACCTCCCCCATGAACCATGGACCATGCCGTTGGTGGGGAGGCTTGCGTGCCTCAGCGATGGCCGCACCGTAGGTGCAACCACAACGGAGGGGTATCTGTTGAGAGGCCAGACAAACGTGTGGTTCCTGAAGAGGGGCAGCAGCCTTTTCAGTAGTTGCAGGGGCAACAGTCTGGATGATTGACTGATCTGGCCTTGTAACAATAACCAAAACGGCCTTGCTGTGCTGGTACTGCGAACGGCTGAAAGCAAGGCGAAACTACAGCCGTAATTTTTCCCGAGGGCATGCAGCTTTACTGTATGGTTAAATGATGATGGCGTCCTCTTGGGTAAAATATTCCGGAGGTAAAATAGTCCCCCATTCGGATCTCCGGGCGGGGACTACTCAAGAGGACGTTGTTATCAGGAGAAAGAAAACTGGCGTTCTAAGGATCGGAGCGTGGAATGTCAGATCCCTTAATCGTGCAGGTAGGTTAGAAAATTTAAAAAAGGAAAAGGATAGGTTAAAGTTAGATATAGTGGGAATTAGTGAAGTTCGGTGGCAGGAGGAACAAGACTTTTGGTCAGGTGAATACAGGGTTATAAATACAAAATGAAATAGAGGTAATGCAGGAGTAGGTATAATAATGAATAAAAAAATAGGCGTGCGGGTAAGCTACTACAAACAACATAGTGAACGCATTATTGTGGCCAGGATAGACACGAAGCCCACGCCTACTACAGTAGTACAAATTTATATGCTAACTAGCTCTGCAGATGATGAAGAAATTGATGAAATGTATGATGAGATAAAAGAAATTATTCAGATAGTGAAGGGAGACGAAAATTTAATAGTCATGGGTGACTGGAATTCGAGTGTAGGAAAAGGGAGAGAAGGAAACATAGAAGGTAAATATGGATTGGAGCTAAGAAATGAAAGAGGAAGCCGTCTGGTAGAATTTTGCACAGAACATAACTTAATCATAGCTAACACTTGGTTCAAGAATCATAAAAGAAGGTTGTATACATGGAAGAATCCCTGAGATACTGAAAGGCATCAGATAGATTATATAATGGTAAGACAGAGATTTAGGAACCAGGTTTTAAATTGTAAGACATTTCCATGGGCAGATGTGGACTCTGACCACAATCTATTGGTTATGAACTGTAGATTAAAACTGAAGAAACTGCAAAAAGGTGGGAATTTAAGGAGATGGGACCTGGATAAGCTGACTAAACCAGAGGTTGTACAGAGTTTCAGGGAGAGCATAAAGGAACAATTGACAGGAATGGGGGAAAGAAGCACAGTAGAAGAAGAATGGGTAGTTCTGAGGGATGAAGTAGTGAAGGCAGCAGAGGATCAAGTAGGTAAAAAGACGAGGGATAGTAGAAATCCTTGGGTAACAGAAGAAATATTGAATTTAATTGATGCAAGGAGAAAATATAAAAATGAAGCAGGCAAAAAGAATACAAACGTCTCAAAAATGAGATCGACAGGAAGTGCAAAATGGCTAAGCAGGAATGGCTAGAGTACAAATGTAAGGATGTAGAGGCTTATCTCACTAGGGGTAAGATAGATACTGCCTACAGGAAAATTAAAGAGACCTTTGGAGAAAAGAGAACCACTTGTATGAATATCAAGAGCTCAGATGGAAACCCAGATCTAACCAAAGAAGGGAAAGCAGAAAGGTGGAAGGCGTATATAGAGGGTCTATACAAGGGCGATGTACTTGAGGACAATATTATAGAAATGGAAGAGAATGTAGATGAAGATGAAATGGGAGATATTGATACTGCGTGAAGAGTTTGACAGAGCATTGAAAGACCTGAGCTGAAACAAGGCCCCGGGAGTAGACAACATTCCATTAGAACTACTGACGGCCTTGGGGGAGCCAGTCCTGACAAAACTCTACCATCTGGTGAGGAAGATGTATGAGACAGGCGAAGTACCCTCAGACTTCAAGAAGAATATATTTCCAATCCCAAAGAAAGCAGGTGTTGACAGATGTGAAAATTACCGAACTATCAGTTTAATAAGTCACAGCTGCAAAATACTAACGCGAATTCTTTACAGACGAATGGGAAAACTGATAGAAGCGGACCTCGGGGAAGATCGGTTTGGATTCTGTAGAAATATTGGAACACGTGAGGCAATACTGACCTTACGACTTATCTTAGAAGAAAGATTAAGGAAAGGCAAACCTACGTTTCTAGCATTTGCAGACTTAGAGAAAGCTTTTGACAATGTTGACTGGAATACTCTCTTTCAAATTCTAAAGGTGGCAGGGGCAAAATACAGGGAGCGAAAGGCTATTTACAATTTGTACAGAAACCAAAATGCAGTTATAAGAGTCGAGGGACATGAAAGGGAAGCAGTGGTTGGGAAGGGAGTGAGACAGGGTTGTAGCCTCTCCCCAATGTTATTCAATCTGTATATTGAGCAAGCAATAAAGGAAACAAAAGAAAAATTCGGAGTAGGAATTAAAGTCCATGGAGAGGAAATAAAAATGTTGAGGTTCGCCGATGACATTGTAATTCTGTCAGAGACAGCAAAGGACTTGGAAGAGCAGTTGAACGGAATGGACATTGTCTTGAAAGGAAGATATAAGATGAACATCAACAAAAGCAAAACGAGGATAATGGAATGTAGTCGAATTAAGTCGGGTGATGCTGAGGGAATTAGATTAGGAAATGAGACACTTAAAGTAGTAAAGGAGTTTTGCTATTTGGGGAGCAAAATATCTGATGATGGTCGAAGTAGAGAGGATATAAAATGTAGACTGGCAATGGCAAGGAAAGCATTTCTGAAGAAAAGAAATTTGTTAACATCGAGTATAGATTTAAGTGTCAGGAAGTCGTTTCTGAAAGTATTTGTATGGAGTGTAGCCATGTATGGAAGTGAAACATGGACGATAAATAGTTTGGACAAGAAGAGAATAGAAGCTTTCGAAATGTGGTGCTACAGAAGAATGCTGAAGAATAGATGGGTAGATCACATAAGTAATGATGAAGTATTGAATAGAATTGGGGAGAAGTGGAGGGTAAAAATCATAGAGGGCGAACAAGAGATGAATACACTAAACAGATTCAGAAGGATGTAGGTTGCAGTAAGTACTGGGAGATGAAGAAGCTTGCACAGGATAGAGTAGCATGGAGAGCTGCATCAAACCAGTCTCAGGACTGAAGACCACAACCACAAACAATGGACACTGAAAGTGACTGTGGATTGTTGGTGGAGAAAAGACATATTTATTATGTATCTCGTGAGTATCTCTGAAAACAATGAACGGAGAACTACCAGAGGATTGGATTGTCTGTTTTATTGTTGCTGTTACACACACCTACTGGAATGGACTTTAGGTAAGTGCACATTATCAGTTTCAGTTGACTAATCACAGTGTTTACTTCTTGCTGTTGTCTTCAGTTCGAAGACTGGTCTGATGCCGGTCGCCACGCACCCTATCCTGTGCAAGCCTCATCATCGCAGAAAAGTACTACAAACCTACGTCCTTTTGAACCTGCTTACTGTATTCATCTCTTGGTATCCCTCTGCTATTTTTATCCCTCCTCGCTTATCTCCAGTACTAAATTGCTGATCCCTTGATGTCTCACAATGTGTCCCTTCTTTTAGTCAACCTAGTTAAAATTTCCTTTCTCACCATTTGTACTCAGTACCTTAACAGTGGTTGCAAGATCTACCCATCTAATCTTCACCATTATTCTAAAGCATCACAGTTCGAAAGCTTTTGTTCTGTTTTTATGTAAACTCTTTTTCGTCCACGTTTCACTTCCATACATTGCTACACTCCAGACAATTAGATCGACATTCGATATTAACAGATTTCTCTTCTTAAAAATGCTTCCCTTGCCATTCCCAGTCTACATTTTATATCCTCTCTACTTCCGCCCAGATCAGTTATTTTGCTGCTCAAATAGTAAAACCGATCTGCTGCTTTCTGTGTCTCGTTTCAAATTTAATTTCCTGAGCATCACCTGATTTAATTCATCTACATTTCATTACCCTTGTTTTGCTTTTATTGACATTCACCTTGCAGCCTCCTTTCAAGACCCTGTCCTTCCATTCAATTGTTGTTCCAAGTCCTTCGCTGCCTCTGACAGAATTAGTGTGTCACCAGAAAGCCTCAGAGCCTTTATGCACTATGTGATCAAAAGTATCTTGACACCCCCAAAAACATACGTTTTTCATATTTGGTGCATTGTGCTGTCGCTTACTGCCAGGTACTCCATATCAGCAACCTCAGTAGTCATTAGACATTGTGAGAGAGAAGAATGGGGCGCTCCGTGGAACTCTGGACTTCGAACGTGGTCAGGTGATTGGGTGTCACTTGTGTCATACGTATCTACGCAAGATTTCCACACTCCTAAACATCCCTAGGTCCACTGTTTCCGCTGTGATAGTGAAGTGGAAACGTGAAGGTACACATACAGCACAAAAGCGTACAGGGCGACCTCGTCTATTGACTGATAGAGACAGCTGACAGTTGAAGAGGGTCGTAATGTGTAATAGGCAGACATCTATCCAGGCCATCACACAGGAATTCCGAACTGCATCAGAATCCACTGCAAGTACTATGACAGTTAGGCTGGAGGTGAGAATACTTGGATTTCATGGTCGAGCGGCTGCTCGTAAGCCACCCATCACGCCGGTAAATGCCAAACTACGTCTCGCTTGGTGTAAGTAGGGTAAACAGTGGACGATTGAACTATGGAAAAACGTTGTGTGGTGTGACGAATCACGGTACACAGTGTGGCGGTTCGATGGCAGAGTGTGGATATGGCGAATGACCGGTGAACGTCATCTGCCATGGTGTGTAGTGCCAACAGTAAAATACGGAGGCGGTGGTGTTATGGTGTGGTCGTGTTTTTCATTGAGGGGGGCTTGAACCCCTTGTTGTTTTGCGTGGCACTATCACAGCACAGTCCTACATTGATGTTTTAAGCACCTTATTGCTTCCCACTGTGAAGAGCAATACTGGGATGGAGATTGCATCTTTCAACACGATCGGGCACCTGTTCATGATGCAAGGCCTGAATCCTATAGAACACCTTTGGGATGTTTTGGAACGCCGACTTCGTGTCAGGCCTCACCGACCGACATCGATACCTCTCCTCAGTGCATCACTCCATGAAGAATGGGCCAGGTATCCGGATACTTTTGATCACATGGTGTATGTTGTCCTTGAACTCTAATTCCTTCTTGAAATTTTTCTTTGGTTTTCTTTACTGCTTGCTCAGTGTACAGACTGAATTATATTGGGGACAGGCTACAATCCTCTTCCACTCCCTTCTCAGCCACTGCTTCCCTTCCACGCCCCTCGACACTTTAACTACCTTCTGGCTCCCGAAGAAGGTGTATGTAACATTTCACTCCTTGTTTTTACCCCAGATACTTTCAGAATTTCAAAGGGTGTATTTAAGTCGAAAGTGTCTAAAGTTTTCTCCAAATCTACAAAAACTATAAATGTACGTTTGCTTTACCTTTATCTATCTTCTATGATAGGTTGCAGGATCAATATTGCTTCTGTGTTGCTACATTTCTCTGGAATTCAACTGATCTTGTATCAAGTTTTCCTGTCTTCCGTAAATAATTCGTGTTAGTATTTTGCAACCATGACTTATTAAACAGATAACTCGGTAATATTCACACCTGTCAGCACCTGCTTTCTTTGGAGCTGGATTTACTTCATTCTTCCTGAAGTCTGAGGATATTTCATCTATCTCATACATCTTGCGCAGCAGGTGGAAAAGTTTCGTCATGGCTCGCTCTCCCATGGTAATCAGAAGTTCTGACGGAGTGTCGTCTATTCCAAGGGCCTTTCAGGGCTTTGTCACATTCTTGTCGCAGTATCATATCTATCATATGTTCATCTATGTCCTCTTCTCATTGTATAATACTGCCTCCAACTACATTTCCCATGCTCACCCCTTCGATATACTCCTTCCACCTTTCGGCTTTCCCTTCTATGCTTAGTACATTTCCCATGCTCACCCCTTCGATATACTCCTTCCACCTTTCGGCTTTCCCTTCTATGCTTAGTACCAGCTTTCCATCTGAGTTCTTGTTATTCATACAGCTGCTTTTCTTTTCTCCAAGCATCTCATGCAGTCAGTATGTATCTCCTCCCTAGCTACATCCGCTTCTAGGTCCTTACGTTTGCCCTCTAGCCATTACTGTTTAGCCATTTCGCATTTCTATCAACCTCATTTTTAGACGTTTGTGTTCCCTTTCGGCTGTTTAATTTGCTGTATTTATCCAATATTTCCTGTGATATCCAAGAATTTCAACAAGGACTTGTATTTTTACCTATTTTATTCTCTGCTGCCTTCACTATTTCATCTCTCAATGCTACCCATTCGTGTCTACTGATTCTTTCCCCCTGTTTCAGCCAACAGTTGCGTAATGTTCAGTCTGAAACTCTCAACAACCTCTGAATATTTCAACTTATCTAGGGCCAATCACCCTAATTTTCTAATTTCCTACCTTTTTGCAATTTATTCAGTTTTAATCTACAGTTCATAACCAATAAGTTGTGGTTAAAGTCCACATCTGTCCCTGGAAATTTAAAGTCTGGTTCCGAAATATCTGTCTTACCATTATATAATCAATGTGAAACAGTGTATCCTGGTATCTTGCATGTATACAGCCTTCTTCCACGATTCTTAAACCAAGTGTCAACCCTGTGCATAATTCTACAAGGTAGCTTCCTTTTTCATTCCTTTCCCACAGTCCATTTTCACCTATTATTTTTTCTTTCTCTTCCTATTCCTGCTATCTAATTCCAACCGTCCACCACAATTAAATTATTCTCTCCCTTAACTATCTGAATGATTTCTTTTATCTCGTGATTAATTTTTTTCAATCTCCTGACCATCTGCGGGGCTAGTTGGCATATAAACTTGTACTACAGAGGTGAGTGTTGGCTTCATGTCGATAATGCATTCACTATGCTCTTCGTAGAAACTTGCCAGCATACCTGCTTTGTTGTTCATTATTAGACGTACTACTGCATTAGCCGATTTGATTTTGTGTTTGCAACTCTGTACTCACCTGACCAGAAGCCCTGTTCATCTTGCTACCGAACTTTACGAATCCCCAATATATCTAACTTCAACCCATTCCATTTCTATTTTTAAATTTTTTAACCTATCTCGCTGTGAAAGGAATCTAACATTCCACGCCGGAGTGTGGATAGCCAGTTTTGTTTTTCCTGATAGTTACTTAAATGTTGTTATATGGGCTTACATGCATGGAAGATCAAAATATCAGTCGATTTGATTCCCAAAACGGTTATCCTACTGACCTGTCCACCCACCCTCAAATACGAGGGTTGGAACTTAAATAGTGTCAACTATTTATTCACAACCGATACAAAGGAGCTACAAGTTTGCACCTGTTACTGTCCTTCGGAGTAGTCAACAGCGTTGTGTAGAACGCGCTGCCAGAGGAAGAAGATGAAACCACTTCGAGGCATTCGCTTCAGAACTGTTCCAGAGACTCGACAGGCAGTAGACCGCTCCATTTCCACCATCAACAGAACAGGCCCTGCTTACGACATACTACACATTCCACATCGCTGGCAGCGGATTTTACACAACGCTGGTGACTACTTTGAAGGACATTAACAGGTGCAAACATGTAACTCTTTTGTATCAGTTTTGAATAAATAGATGCCACTATTTAAGTTCCAACCATCGTAAAATCGTCATAACTTGTGAGCAGTTTGCATTAGGACATTCGAACTGCATAGTAGGCCGCGGGGCATGATGGGAATTAGTGTGCTCTCTGTGGTTTGGTATAGGGACCAAGCCCACTTTCATTTGAATGAATGGAGCTGTCTACTGCCTGTCGAATCTCTGGAACAGTTCTGAAGCGAATGCCACGAAGTGGTTCCTTCATCTTCGGAATCAAATCAAAGTCACAAGGACTTAAGTCTGGGGAGTATGGTGGATGGTAACGTACTTCCCCGTCCCATCGACCGAACAGAGCAGCCATAGCTTGCGCTGTATGCGTCCGCGCATTGTCGTGAAAAATGGTGAGTGGGTTGCGCAGAAAGTGTCGCCGCTTCTTTCGCAAAGCTGGTCGCAGATGATGCTCCAAAAACGAACAGTAATACGGTGAATTGACGGTCTGCCGTGGAGGAAGGTAATACGTTGGGACAACACCATCACAGTCGTGTGTTGTGCTTAGCATCAGTTAGTTTAAAGTTAGTTTAAGTAGTGTATAAGTCTAGGGACTGATGACCTCAACAGTTTGGTCACTTAGGGATTCACACGCATTTGAACATTTATGTGCGCTTATAATGTTTTGGGAAGTTGAACATTTATGTGCACTTGTAACGTTTTGGAAAGTAGTGTGTTATATGGTACTACGCATTGATCATCTATTTACAGTTTTCGTATTCGATTTTCACTGTGAAGCCACCATTTTTTTGGATGATTTTGTCGATATCTGTGGGATGAATCCTGTCATACTGCCATATCAGATTGTATGAGTGAGGCAGTCCTCGTTTTCGCCATTCGATTGTGTATAACGGTTCCAAAGATGTAATATTTTGTGATGACTTCCATAAATCTCATTTGTTTTCGTCGGAAAACTCGGGCTATTATGATGTGTCGATACATGGGGGTTTGTCCGCATTCTTAGTTGCTCTTTGATTTCTGGTCACGACGACTTGCATGCGAGTGTTATGAAGAGGTCAGGTTGTCCATATTTTCTTATGATTGCGTCTCGAAGATGGCTGTATTCTTCTGTGCGTAGTTTCTTCTGATTCAGTCTCACGTAAAGCATCCGTTATACTCCTGTTTTTTCGTACATATCTGCCAGGAATTGTTGGGATAAACGGCGAATGTTGAGAATGTGATTGTATGTTTCGTTGTGTCTGATCGTTAAGCGATAAGCGTAGAACTTCTTGGCAGTGACTTTATTGCATATTTCTAAGCCTGTTTCAGGTTGGATGTGTTTCATATTAAAATGATATCCGTCACCTCGATGCAGAAGCATTAATGGATATTGGGGCACATCATATTAACGGCGCGTGTCTGCAATGCGTTGTAGTCCTTCTTCGTTGCACTATTATGTAACGGCTTGTGTTCTCATTGCCTACAATGAAGATGGCGAGTTCGTCTACCTAAGGTGCATTAAATCGATGTTCGTGTTCACCAGGTGGTCTTTTGTCGGCTCGAAATATAAATTTATAGTTATCAGAAATCATTCGGTCTTGCGCTGTGTCGAATATGTGAATCAGTTGGTTGTACTTGTGTAAGATCCTCTGTACATCTTGGAGTGCTTCTCGTCTCATTCCACTGATATTTGTGCATCGTTGATCAATTTCTGTTTCTTCATTTCCGATGAAATACACCTGCAGAAATTTATGGTCTTTGTTGGGTAGTGGTAGTAATGACCCCATATTGTGATAGATTTGTCCTTGGATGAAAAAAAAAAACATAAATGAATTTCATCTCTGTTAGTGTTGATCGAAGTGACACAGAAAGGAGCCATTTAGAAGTAGGCGTTCTACGCTTTTGTAGTCTGAAGAAAGTGTCTTGATTCTGCTGTTTTCCTGACCATGTAATGTAAAAGTTCCTGCGGAGGTGTTACCAATGGTGATAATCGAATTTTTCCATTCATGCAGCAGAATACTGATGTTTCTCTATTGAATTTTTTCACTTTGAAAATTGGCAAAAGTTATCCATTTTTCCGATTACGACATGTTTGTGTTTGTTATATTCTTTCGTGGGGTCGTAGTGGAATGCTTCACTTGTTAGGTTGTACTGTTTACTTGTCCTCGTCCGTGCTACTCGTAGGATGATATTTTCATGTCTAAGATTGTGTCGCAATTCTTGATTCTTCAATCCGTTCATATCGTTGTTGTTCGATTTATCTGATTCTCACGGTACTCATTGTCAATCGTTGGGAACTTAAAGGTGCTTCGCCCTATCGACTGTTTAGTTTTCTCGCTGTTCTTATTGCGTCTTCAGAACTGGCAAGATCTCCTCCTCTTTTACGTTTGGACATCGTCTAAAATATAAATCAACTCAATTTTTTATTAACAGATATACTAAATACACATTTACACTTTATTTTTGATTTATATTCAGTCATTGTTGTCACTTGACTACTCATATTCGAGTGTTCTGGAATGTTCCACAACGATCTGGTAAGTTGCCGAACATTCTGGTATCTTCCCAAATGTTACAGACTATTCCTGAACGTTCCAGAACATCCTGGATCTTTGTGGAACTCTCAAATGTTCTGGAATGTCCTCGAATACTCTCAAATGTTCTTGAATGTTCTAGGATACTCTAGAATGTTCTGGAATGTTCCAGAAATTTCTAGAGGGCGAAACTTATATCTTCAAAAGCACGCCCTTCAGGTTAAAACGGGAACCTTCATCAAGGATGGGGGATGGAGCACAACCACACGTCATAACTCCCTTGATTGTACCGGGAGCACAACCACGCGTCATAACTCCCTTGATTGTACTGGGACTCGTTTCTGAGTATTCACGACATGTAAATTGTACTCTTACTTTTATAATATATATTGATATACGCTATATATGTCTACGTTTATAGTTCTTTGTGTACTTAGAAACTGGTGATGATGCAAGTTTTCATGAACTTCAGATTTCTTCTTGCTACCTTTTGATAACTGCGTTGGTAGGTATTGTGTATCTTGGTTTACCGTCATTGGTTAGATTAAGTTTTTTATATTAGTTATGTGAGTGAGTTTTAGTATGTTGAAATGTAGACTTCGTTTTAGATAGGACAAGCGATGTTCTGGATAAAGCTTTTGAAGATTTGAGTGTGTTGTTTTGTGGTACTGCGGGCTTCGTTTTAGCTGCCATATAGATCAAGTGAAATATATGCTATTGGGTCTTGGAGTTGCCTGTGGGTTCGTGGCATCGAGGGCTTTGTGTGAGCTAAATAGATCAAGTGAAATTTGTGGGTTACTACTTGACATAATTATTCCACTGCGTAAAAGTTCTGTACAAAGGCGAATAGATGAAATGGCCGATAATGTGGGAGACATGTTTAAGCTCCATACTAAGAACGACAGATTTCGTATTATAACTTGACGAGTCAGCTTTACCAGGGAATTAATCTTTACTTTTAGCTTATGTTTATGCTTCTCCTCATGTGCTCTTTACAAAGGATGAAAGCTTGGCTCAAGAGCTGTTATTTCCAAGGCTGCTAGACGTACGCACTAAAGGAGAATCAGTACATGGTGTTGTTGAACAGTTCATCAGAGAAAAGGAAAATTCCAATTAGAAACCTACTTCTTTGTTCACCCAATGGAACAACGTCAGTAGTAGGTCTCCACGATGGGTTTATTGCCTACTTGAAGAAAGCTGTCATGGATGTGTTCACAGTTCAGTGTCATTCAACACCAACATTTAGTGGTGAAAAACTAAATGGCCGCTTACATAAACCATTTCAGACTAACAGAACAGCAATGAATAAAATTATATGCGAAGCTCTCAATGACGGGCGTTTACGGATGCTCCGTGACGAGAATGACAAACATCTGCTGCTTCGTACAGAAGTTCGATACCTGTCGAGAGGCAATGGTGTTAGAAGGTTTTACGACCTCTTTGATACTGTTGGGGAGTTTTTTGTAGGAAATAATTCTTTGCTCAGCGAAGAACTGAAAGCGAGCAGACATGACGTGGCATATCAGTCACATCTGTTTGCAGAAGTTAACGGGGGTTACAAAGTAGTAAAATGAATCTAATCAAAGTCAAATCTATGGTCTTAACATTTGTTTCAAATTTCACTCACCAATTTCAGTTACCAACTTTCTCCTCCGAATGCGATATATTTTACTGTAGCCAACCTATATAGGGAGAAACGATAATCATAATAAAATAAGAGAAATCACAGCTGTTACGAAAAGATCGGGATGTTCATTTTTTCCACACGCTGTTAGAGAATGGAACGGTAGAGGAATAGTCTGAAGGCGGTTGGATGAACCCTCTGCGAGGCACTGAAGTGTGATTTGGAGAGTAGTCATATAGACGGAGATGCGGTTGGTTCTGTTTTGTTCAAGAGAAACCTACGTTGTTGAGATTTATACTGTCTTCCGAGGTTGTCGGGGTTAGGTGAAAAGAGTAGACTACATCCTGATGATCCGCAAGTTTACTGTGATCATTTGAGTGTGTTGCATGATGTTATGACAGAACGATTCGAGGATGTGCCTTCGATCGAAATTGCAGACTGAGTGACAAACCCATTCTCAGACATAGGGAAAGCGGGAGTTTTGGAGGAAGAACTAATGGAGCTGCAAAATTATCTTGATTTTGAAGATAAACCAGGATGTTTGGTTGCAGAAAAAGGTCCCTAATCAGTATCCTGTAGTATGGAGAGAGATTAACAAGCTTCGTACTTCATCCCCGACATCGCATTTGGTGGTGTGTGGTTTTAGTGTGGTGCTGCTTCATGTAACTCAACGTGAAAATCCGAAGCTCTTATTAACCGAAATTAAAACAGATGTTGGAAAGCTGATCTCTCTTCACCAAATCTATGCATCACAATTTTCGTTCGTCACATTTTGGAATGTCAACTCAGAACATTAATTCTGTCTTCTCACAACTGACAAGGGAACCTCCCCATCGCACCCCCCTCAGATTTTGTTATAAGTTGGCACAGTAGATAGGCCTTGAAAAACTGAACACAGATCAATCGAGAAAACAGGAAGAAGTTGTGTGGAACTATGAAAAAAAGCAAAATATACAAACTGAGTAGTCCATGTGCAAGATAGGTAACATCAAGGACACAATTACCTCAGGAGCGCCGTGGTCCCGTGGTCAGCGTGAGCAGCTCCGGAACGAGAGGTCCGTAGTTCAGATTTTTCCTCGAGTGAAAATTTTAATTTTTTTATTTTCGCAAAGTTATGATCTGTCCGTTCGTTCATTGACGTCTCTGTTCATTGTAATAAGTTTAGTGTCTGTATTTTGCGACCGCACCGCAAAACCGTGCGATTAGTAGACGAAAGGACGTGCCTCTCCAATAGGAACCGAAAACATTTGATCGCAAGGTCATAGGTCAACCGATTCCTCCACAGGAAAACACGTCTGATATATTCTATACGACACTGGTGACGGCATGTGCGTCACATGAGAGTAATATGTTGTCGACCCACCTAACTTGCACACTTGGCGAATGGGTAAAAAGATTCTTCTACCTTGCCCGATTTCGGTTTTCTTGTGGATGTGATAATCACTCCCAAAAAAGTGATGAAAACATAAGAGTTTGTCACACAAACTGCAACAAATGAATGCAACAGTTTCACAGTCGTACAGTTTTCCCTGTGCTATGTCAAAACACATGTTTTTAACGTTTTCAAATTTTTCCTTGTGTAGACTGTCAAATCCTGCATATGTCCAAGCAAATCTGAACATGTCCTGGAATTTTGGAGAGCGAAATTGATGTGTGAGTGCCTGAACTTTGATAATTGTCTGAAAACAAAAAATTAAACTTTTCACTCGAGGGTAGAGTTGAACCGAGGACCTCTCGTTCTACAGGTGCTCACGCTGACCACGAGATCACGGTGCTCCTCAGGTCACATCATCCTTGTTGTTGCCTATCGTCTATATTTTGCTTATTTTTTCATAGTTCCACACAACTTCTTCCTGTTTTCTCGATTGATCTGTGTTCAGTTTTTCAAGGCCTATCCACTGTGCCCACTTATAACTAAATCTGAGGGGCATGCGATGGGGAGGTTCCCTTGTGAGTATAAAGTTAGGTTCATGATTAAATTTGAAATAAATGTCAATTTTAATTTGAAAATAACGAGAATCACTGTTTCGTATTTAGATTTTAAACATTTAGACGGAATAATTTCGAGGGGGGGGGGGGGGGCTGAGAACGAGTGCATATGACTAAGAGTGTGACAGAATGAAAAAGATTGAGAACTAGTAATACGAACTGAATGTCTGTACTGTATTAACTATGAACTGTCACCATATGGCTTAATGGCCTTTACACTTAAGCCAGCAAAATTTAATCAACTAAATCAGAAAGAAAGCTGCTACTCCCAAGAAAGCCTCATCAACTATACTAGACGACAGTTTCGTAGACTATATATTACTTTATTAGATTTTAAACATTCATACAGAATAATTTTGGGAGTCGCTGAGGACGAGTGTGTATGTAGAGTGGAAAAATGAGGAAGATTGAGAAGAAATGATGAAAGATCATCTCGACTCCCCTTTCTTCCACCATATCTCTGGGTCACCACTTTGCTGGAAGTATTGGTACAGTATTTCACTTTCCTCATTCCATCCTGGAACATATTCTTTTCGGTATCCTCTTGGCATACACTTTTTAGCTGTTGCTGTTACTGCACCAATGAAGCGTTGATAGTTATTATGTGATGGAGGTATCTATCGAATGGTACGGAACTACTGTCCAGCTTGGACATATCTCAGAGGCAGAAATGAGCAGAAACAGTCAAAACTATGGACTTTACCCACTCGGGCAGGAAAGCATGGAGTCTTCTGAGAAAACTGGGAGGAAGTGCACCAGCATGCAGAAAAAATTCCGAAGTAACACCAGACCAAATTGCTTCCCACATCATTACTACCTCAAGAGTACTTCCTGACAAGAAACATACAAGACATATCAGACGACAGCTTCGTGACCTGAAAAAGAAGGCATCTCCCTCATCTGAGTATACCCATCCCTTCACAGTTTCAGACATTGACTCTGGACTGAAGGACCTCAAACCTCTTAAGGCACCTGGATTCGATGGTATCCATCCAGAATTCCTGATCCATATGGGAGGAAAAGCTAAGAAATGGCTGGCAGAATTCTTCACTGACATCCTGCTGACTGGTCAACTTCCATCTGAGTTTAAAAGGGTGAAGATAATATCTGTTCTGAAACCTGGCAAACCCAGCAACAAGGTAGAAAACTATCGCCCCATTTCCCTACTCAGCTGCTGCTACAAGCTTTTTGAAAGCCTAATATATAACAGAATAAGTAGCGCTATCTTAGAGAACGTTCCAGTTTATCAGGCAGGCTTCAGACCAGGGCGTAGCTGCTGCGACCAAGTATTGTCTCTCACATCCTTCATAGAGTCAGGATACCAAATGAAGCAGAGAACATCTGTGGCATTTGTTGATCTAACTGCCGCCTTCGACACTGTGTGGAGGGAAGACCTTATCTACAAATTTCTCCGCATCGTACCCTGCAGAACAATGGCTCGACTGATTAACAGCATACTAAGTGATCGGAAGTTCCAGGTAATCACTGGAAGCAACACAAGTAAGGAGAGGAAGCTGAACAACGGATTGCCTCAAGGATCAGTTCTCTCACCCTTACTTTTCAACCTATATCTATCTGATCTACCTGACACTTCGTCCAGAAAATACTGCTATGCCGATGACCTGGCTCTAGCCATCAAACACCAGGAAATGAAGACAACAGAAGAGATTTTAGCCAATGACCTGTCTGCATTAGACAATTACTTCAAAATCTGGAGACTCCAACTCAGTGTGAGTAAAACAGAAGTGTGTTGCTTCCATCTAAATAACCAGTTGGCGAACGTAAAACTGGAGGTATGTTTCAGAGGCAGAATTCTTCGTCACAATTGGAACCCAAAATATCTTGGTGTCATCCTGGATCGTACACTATGCTTCAAACAACATCTTCTTAACTTAGCTCAAAAGCTAAGGACTCGAAACAACATCCTCCGTAAGCTATGCGGAACTACCTGGGGATCTTCAGCAACCAGCAACCACCCTGCAAACTTCAGCTCTGGGCTTGGTATACTCAAGTGCTGAGTATTGTGCACCTGTTTGGATGAATAGTCATCATACAAGGCTTGTTGATACCCAGCTGAATACGACAATGCGCATAATATCTGGCACAATCAGATCTACTCCAGTTTATTGGCTTCCACTGTTAACCGGTATAATGCCTCCTGATCTGCGCAGATGTACTGCCCTTATGAGAGAATTCCAAAAGATCTCCAGGAATTCTAACCTACCCGTGCATAGCGACCTGCCACTTTTAAATCGCAAGAGACTGAAATCACGTCATCCAACTCTGTGCGATGCTGCTGACATGGTTGCTAAGAATTTCAAACCTCTTGAAGAATGGAAAGGTCGGTGGGAAGCAGTGACAGATGTGCACCTGCATAACATCTTCTCAGGTGCTAAACTTCCAAGTGGATTCGACTTACACGCAAGACCTGGTCTACTCTCAACAGAACCCGTACCAGCCATTGGCGATGCAGGGATGCTCTCTTTAAGTGGAAGAAGCTGCCTGATCCAGCTTGTGACTGCGGGGCTCCATACCAGACTGTACACCACATTGTCAGTGAATGCAGGATTCGAGCCTATCACGGCGCCAAAGAGGACTTCCTGCTAGCAACTCCAGATGCAGTGCGCTGGATTGAAGGACTGGATATTCAGTTGTAAAGACAAACTTAAGTTTCTTGTGTGTCAATATGTACATATGTATATGTAATTTCATGATATGTCTGTATTAGCCATACGCTAAATAAGTAAAAATCTACCATATTTACTCACTCGAACAGACAATCACTTGCTCTGTGGTCAAAGAGTTTATTGGAGAGGGTTGACAGTGATTGTAACGCTTAATTGTAGCTAGATGCATGCCCATGGGGTTCCGGGATTTGAGCCGGATCATCTTGACTTCTTGCCACGATATTTCGCCTGGCAATCGTCCAGCCATCTTCAGGTGAGTGTCCATCACTGGAGACTGTAATTTTTTTATGTGATACGGTACAATACAGCACCACCGGTCTTACGCGGTCTGTGTAGGTGAGGCAGTAAATTTAACCACAGGGCAATGACGCTGCACCACTGCAATACACTTTGGAGGTGTGGCGATGGGACTTGGAGTTACATACCACCCCCCAACGGTGACAGTACTCATCATTCAGGCATAAAAACGTAGTCCGACATGGGCAGGTAGAGTGGGAAAGTATTGGACGTAGAATGGGGAGCTAGCCCCGCCAAAGGATGCATCCACGGTGGGCGTGCTAGGCCTATCGTTAGCCATGGTCGGGATCCCATTCCTCTAGGATGGTTAGAGGAACCAAATGTCGATGCCAGCGGCGTAGAAGTGTAGTCCCAACGTGGTGTAACCTATGGACAGTGTCCCGCAGGGCATCTACCTTCTCACAGAGCCGCCACGCATTGTTATGCATGGTCGTTTTGAGGGGGACAATATGCGCTTCCTCATGGAGTGTTACAATTCTCGTGAGTGGCGGGGCGTGCAGGTTCCACGTGAGAACCTTATTCTGCAGGCGCTTCAACGTCCGCAACCTGGTGACAATAATCATGCCCCATGCAGTAGAGCCATACGTGAGGGCGGCATTGAGCGCTATTTTGTTGGTCCAGCACCAGGTGATGCCATCGTAGGCGGGCGACGACGGAGTCAGTGATATGGGCAGTAGTATACAGTGCTGTGTCGACAGTATGCAGAGTGCAAGCTTTTTTTTCTTTAATTTTAATGCCCCATATAGGGAGGGCTGGCAGCAGCATAGGCATCGCTCTTCAGTCAAGAGACAGACAGTAAGTACAGAACATTGAGATATTTAAAACAACATAAAGGAGCAAATACGGCGAAACAGACATATAAAAGGGGAAACATAATGGAAGATAGCGTAAAAAAGGGGGTGACTGTAAAAATGGTGATAAAAATCTAAAAACTGTACACAAAAAACACACACTGTGGTGATTAAAAGAAACACAAGGCAAAGTATGGCTGGAGCATAAAAGTAGCGAAAGGCGGCGTAGCACATAGCAAGCACTATGTACAAATCCAACACCCGATTAAAATCACAACTTTTGATTTCACAGGATAACAGCACCAAACACAACACTGACGTAGCACACTGACGATGAGCAAACTGAGAGGATCTGCCAGAAGGATGGAGACGACGGAGAAGGGAAGATAGGGAGGAGGGGCGGTGGTAGAGTGGGGGAGAGGGGGTAGATGGGGGGGGGGGCAGCGCTCCGAAGCGACTGGGGAGGGAAAGACGTGGGAGGGACACAGTCGAGGAGGGGGTGCAAAGATTCAGGGGGGGAGGGAAGGAGGAAACTCTGCTCTAGGAGAAGGAGAGGAAAAGGGGGCCCTGGGGAGGGTGGAGCGAACAAGGCCAGGCTACTGTTGGTAGGAAGGTTAGATGTCACGGCGAAGTTCAACATCCAGGAGGGGGAGGTGCTGGAAATTGCCCTGATGAAGGAGATGGAGGGTGTGGAGGTGGAGAGAGGGAGGGATACAGCGATAGAGGCGCAGCAATGGGCGGATGGTGAAGAGGTAGAAGGAAACCAGGAGGTGGGAGGATCAAGCCTGCGGACAGTGAAAGGATGCAGATATGTTGGAGGAAAAGCAGGAGGTGGGGGAAAGGGATGAGGTCATACTGGAATCGAGTGGGGGAAGGAAGGCGGATATGGAAGGCAAGGTGGTGTGTGTGGCATTCTAGGATTTGGAGGGCCTTATAAAAGTGGGGGTGGGGGCAGAGATCCAGGCAATGCTGGCATAACAAGACGACAGGATGGATGATGGATTTGTAGTTGTGGAGGATGGGGGAAGGATGCAATCCCCATGTCCAGCCAGACAGGAGTTTCAGGAGGTGGAGGTGGGAATGGGCTTTCTGCTGGTTGGTCAGGAGGTGAAGGTTCCGGGTGAGGTGATGCTCTAGGGTGAGGCCAAGGTATCTCAAAGTGGGGTGAGCTGGACGGGACAGCCATAAATGATTATGTAGAAATCATGGATACAGAAGGAGCAGGTTGTGCGGCCTATGATGATTGCCTAGGTTTTGGAGGGGTTGATATGAAGGAACCACTGGTTACACCAAGCGATGAACTGGTCAAGGTGGGTTTGGAGGGTGTACCGTTGAAGGGTAGGGTATAAAGTCAGGAAGGCAGTGTCATCAGCATATTGAACGAGGTGGACAGGTCGGGGCGTCTTGCGCACATCTGCGGTGTACAGGAGATATAGGAGAGGGGAGGGAATGGAGCACTGGGGGACAGCAGCACTGGGATAAAAGATACGGGAGTTGGCGTCGTCGAGGGTGACGTACGAAGGACGGCGTGAGAGGAACGAAGCGACCAGATGCACCAAATTGATAGGCAGGGCGTAGGTTTGGGGTTTAAAGAGGATACGGAGACGCCATAGATATCACCAGGTCCCAAGCTTTGTCCAGTTGAAAACCGCCATCACGGTTTATTAGATTTTGTGCTAGGTGTATCTCCACAGATTCTTTAATTAGTGAATCCCAAAAAGTTCTCGCTGGGGCCAAGATTTTCGTGACAGAAAAATCCATAGCGTGTTCTGTGGTAATACAATGCTCAGCTATGGCCAACTTACTGGGCTGCGAAGGGGAGAGTGTGCTGTTCATGTTCAACGCACATTTCATGCACTGTGCATGTCATCTGACCGATGTAAGCTTTGCCGCACTGCTTTTCCACACATGGCTTGGGACCCGGTCCCCAATTTGTTCTGAGAGAAGAAAGTTTATTCATAATGACACATCTGGCGACATCTGACGTTTGTTTTTATCAACACGAGCGCACATTCCGACAGAGAGCGGACATTGAGTTTTGACCGCTACGCATGCGCCTGCGTGCCACGGACAGAACGGTATTTCCAGAGGGCGTGGATTCGATAGAGGACGCTCCTGCGACTGCCACTGATGCGCATGCGTTTCCGCTCCAATTTTTGCTATAAAGCCGACCCTAGGAGCTTTCAGTCTCCAGTGATAGACACTCACCTGAAGATGGCTCGACGATTCCCAACCGAAATATCGTGCCAAGAAGTCAAGATGATCCAAATGCAATTCCGAAACCTCATCGAACATTCAGTAAGCCGGGAAAGCTCCAAGAATCACATTCGATGTATGCTGTTTCTTGAGATGGAGGAGATGAGTGTTTGTTTTTGGCTAGGAAGTCATGGCCACGGCAGGTGGCGCTTAATGGGCAGCTTGAGTTGGCGTTTTATCATGGCAGAAGCCACCGCAGGGGACTCAGCCTGAGCCACGGGAGTCACTGGCCACAAGAGGTGAAAACCCTGGAGTAGGGGGCCTTGGCGTATTGTCCATGTAGCCAGAGGTAAAAAAAAAGAAAAAAATCTCACAACTTATTTCACGGAATTTTGTTGGAATGTGAGAGCAGCAATTGTTCCTGGACAAGGCGAAGTACAGTCCACCATTCCGACAGGGGGCCTCATATTGTTTCCCGCTTCCGCTAAGATCGGTGTCGGCTTGACCAATGAAAATGTTTCGCGGGAGCACTGCTGGTGGCCGGAGTGCTGTGGCGTTTGCTCCAGGTTACGTAGATGCACCGGACTGTGCAGTTTCCTGTGCACGCAAAATAACAGCGTGTTGACTGGATCACAGTCCATGATGTCAGAAATATTTACTGCGGATGCCTGTCGATGAAGGAACAGTTTTTTCTCGTCTTGTGGAGGGGGGCTGTACGGTCGTAGTGATGCGCAATTGGCGCAGGAGTGTTTTCAGAGTTTTCAGTATGCGGTTTTAGTTTGTTGGTGCTAACTGCACACAGACTTTACCACGACTTGGCAGACAGTGCGAGGAGACAGACATTCTTTGGCGAACTGCAGACAGGATTTGGTAGCGTCATCCAGAGGAGCTCTGGCTTTCTTTCTGAATCTGGAATCTGGGCACGAAGGTGTGTCCGGACAAAAGGAGGTGATGGAAGCCCACCGTCCGACTCGACGCCCAGGCGTGCTTTGCTGGGAATTGCACCTCACGTTTTCTAAAAGTGTATGATAAGCACTTCGCACCACTGACACTAGGAATCTAGATTTGAGTTCTCTTACTCAACTGCTCGCCCACAGTAGCAACGGTTGTCGACCGATTCAAGCTCAGTGTAACAGTTTATTTCTGGGTTAACAATCACTGTCATTCATATTAATCACAGTCAGATGGTGTCATCCATTTAAAGTGACAGTTGAGGTCGAGCCCTCACACTTGGGTTAGTTTCGTCAATTGCCAGTCAGATCACTTTACTTTGCAAATACGAGACAGAACGTAATGAATGTATTGTGTTGGTCCATGTTCCATTTTATTCACGTTTTTATGAATAAATCTGTCGTGGTATTTAATTCTATGTATCATTTAAGTTATCAGGTTCCTGTCCTCACCTTTGATTACTCATATGGCAGTCCTGCAGTAAGAACACAGTGTCATCTTCAGTTTCACTATACTTGCGTTAAATTCCAATGAGTTTAATTTTCACTGTAGTGTCACTGAAGTGGTGGCTGTGTGTCTTAGGGTTATTGAGAGACAAAGGTTGATTAGAGGTACTCACATGAAAGAGATGTTGTAATGATATGAACTTAATGTCGCTACTGCATGAACTATGAAATGTCACTATACAGCTTAATGATACTTACACTTAAGCCACCAAAATATAATCAACTAAATCAGAAAGAAACCCGCTACTCCAACGATGGCTGCTGCCTCATCAGCTATAATAGATATTAGTTTTGTAGACTATACCAGATGCTTCAGGAGTGATGGTCTGTAGGGAATGATCACTCGAAACAAAAAAAAAAAAAAAAAAAAAAAACAGGTAAACATGGGTCCTAAAACTCTTACCTTAAGAGCTATGAGCAATTCTTGATCTTTGATACTGTGAAACAAATATCTTCTACTGCAAGATCTTTGCTTTCCATACTTTGGGAACCGGTGGTATGGACCAGAGCAAGGAAAAAATGTCCAAACATTTGCTCTAAAATGCATACCTTAAGAGCTGTGAGCACTTCTTCATCTTAGCTACTCTGAAACACATCTTTTCTAATGAACAATTACTCATAACTTTTAAGGTATGCATTTTAGAGTACATGTTTACTGGAATTTTTTTCTTGTTTTGGTCCCAAAATGCGGAAAGCAAAGAACTTGCAGTAGAAGAGATTTGTTCCACAGTACTGAAGATCAAGAATTGCTCATAGCTCTTAATGTATGCGGTTAGAACCCATGTTTACTTCACTTATTTATTTCGAATGGTCATTTCCGTCATATCCCTGAATACTGGCCATCACTTCTGAAACACGCTGTGTATTAATTTATTAGAGTTTAAACATTAATACAGAATGATTTTGGGGGTTGCTGAAGAATGGTGCATATGGTCAAATGTGTGGTAGAGTGAGAAAGCTTGAGAAGTAATGATGAAAGATGGCAGGTCCTTTTGACCTGCCTTTCTTCCACTGTATTTAATCTCTCGAACTGACAATCACATGGTCTATGGTCAATGACGTTAAGAGAGGCGGTTGCCTGTAGTTGTAATGGTAAATTCAATTGTAGCTATACGCATGCCGTTGCTTGAGCTGGAGGAGATAGGAGCTTGTTTTTGACCGGCACCCATGGCTGTGGCAGGTGAGGCTTAATGGTTCCAGTTCTGAGAAGGCCAGTCGGGCTGAGGTTCCAGCATGGCAGAAGCCACCGCGAGGAATGTGGCATACCACGGTGGTCACTGGCCACAGGCAATGAATAGGCCAGGAATAGATGGTCTCAGCATATCGTCACCGTAGCCAGAGGAAAAAGCCATTCTCACAACTTCTTTTGTAGAGATATCTAGGAATGTGAGAAGTAATGGTTCCTGGACAAAAGGCGAAGCTTAGTCCACCATTTCCGTGAGGGCTTCAATCTGTTTCCTGCTATCGCTAAGATCAGTATCAACCTGATCAGCGAAAACATTGAGCTGGAGCACTGTTGGCGGCCAGACAATGAATGATCGAGAATGCTGTGGCGTTTTTCTCAGGCCATGTAGACGCTCCGGACTGCTCGTGCAAAATAAATGTGTTGACTGGTCTGTGGTCCGTGACGTCGGAAATCGTCACAGTGGACATCTGTCAATATACTGGGATTGGAGCAACAGTTTCTTCCCGACTTCTGAAGAGAGGCTGTATGGTACACGAAATTGTCGCAGCAGTGTTTTTCGAGTTCTCAATTGGCTGTTTTAGTTTGCTGGTGTGAACTCCATACAGAGTTTTCCGCAGCATGGCAGATAGTGTAAGAAGCCAGAGATTTGGTGGCAAACGGTGGAGGAGTGCAGACGACCTTCAATAGCGTCCTCCAAAGACTTCTTTTTAGAGTCTGCACATGAAGATGTAACTGAACAAACGAGAATATATGATGGAGGTACACCACCCGTCTCGACGCTGAGGCGTGCTGGACACTGCGTTTCACATTTTCTGCAGGTGTATGGTGAGGAATTTCAAGCGCACTGTAGCAGTTTGTTCCCGGTTTCAGTTCATAACGACTCTCATTTGTATTAATCACAAACAGGTTGTGTTATACATTTAAAGTCACAATTAAAGTCCAGTCATTACCCTTGGTTCAACTGTGTCAACCACCAAGCAGATCATTTTGCTTTATGAATACGAGGTAGAGTGTAATCAATCTATTATGTTGACCATACCTTATGTTTTTATTAATAAATCTGTCATGATATGTAATTGTATCTATCATGCAAGTTCACGAGATCCCATCTTCACATTTGATTATTTTACTTACTTATGTGGCAGACAATAGGAATAGTATTGCAGTAAGAAATGCAGTGTGTCATCTTCAGTTTCATTATACAGGGCAAAGTTTTATAGTCACTTGCGTTAAAATCCGTTGCATTTAATTTTCACAGTAATGTCACTGAAGTGGTGGATCTGTGTCTTAGAGTTATTCAGAAACAGAAGTTCATTAGTGGTACCCACATGTCTGCCCAACTGAGAGACGTGTTGTAATGATACGAACTTCATGTCTGTTCTATATGAACTACGCACTGTCACTATATAGCATACGGACATTTACACATAAAGCAGCATAGTATAATCAACTAAATCAGAATGGAAGCTGCTTCTCCTTAGAAGGCTGCTATCTCATCAGCTATACTAGATTTTATATATATTTATATTTAGATTTCTTGTATAGCTTAATCTAAAATTGACAAATCTTGGTACTTAAATGTTCCTTTACAATAATTCACAAATGATTTTCTTTTGATTACAGAATAACTTTTATCTGCCCACTGTGAGTACCTGCTTGAAAGAATTTAATATCAGATTTCACTCAGGTTTAATTTCTTTTAAAGCCCAAAGTGCTGCTAGAAGATCTCGATTAGGTAGCTCTTTTTTTACATGAGGTATAACTGAAAGTATTCAGGAATATTCATGAAAATTTATTTAATTTGTTTTCAGAGTACATTGTACAAACTGACCATTTCTAGTCAGGAAATTCACATAATGTGTCAATTCAGTCTCTCATTCCAATGAATGTGAACATTTCACAAGTTTACACACAAAAACACACGGAAACACATGTACACACACAGAAGGAAATTATTTCTGAATAATTGTTATTAATAACAATCTATTTCCCACAGTTACTTTTTGTAGACAATGTTGCTTTTACACATTATGTTCAACATCAAAAGCACAGATTAATATAAACATTTAAAATGAAAATTTAATGGCTCCATATCTATTCATTGGCATAAATTTCTTGCAAAAATGTGGCACAGAACTGATTGTTTTTCATGTGAATTTTGATGTAAAAGTTGTTCCAAAGACATACAAACAATGTTTGCATTATAACTGTTACTCAACAATGTGATGTGTCTATACTTCATGTGCTTTTAAAAAATGATGTACTGGTAAGTTTTTTATTATTCATTTTGATCCAAATTTACAGTGCACTTTCTGCAAACATTCATCAGAACAGGTACAAGTGTATGGAAATGTAGTCTTCTGGATCATATGCCTTCAAGTTATGAACAACCAGCAATCTCATGGAATGTAAAGTGATTAATTTACCCTATGATCAACCTACATTGAACTATTGAGAAAAGGTGACATTCAATGTCATTTGCATTATTAACAAGGTGGTAAGTAATACATGGTGAACAATAAATAATAGTCTTACACAAATTATAACCAATGGAGAATTCGATTATAGGACTGGAAAATTTTTTTGGACACCTTTAATAGTTACCCATAAAATAGTAAAAAAGTACACTTTAAAGACTAGAGAATACATTGAACATGTCACATTAATTAGAAAAGTATGCTGAAACATATGAAGACACATTTATCGATATTTCTTCTTTTCTGTACAAAATAAAAATATACAAGTCATGTCTTTCTTTGGTGGAGACTATATATGTACACCACATAAATGACAAACTTGTAACAGTTATTTGTGATGCACACAATTTTACAATGAGTATTTCTTTCTTGTTACTAAGATGCACACTGTATAGTGTTCTCCAACATATTTCACTGCAATGCACAACTGATAGACATGATTACACCCTTGTGAACGTCAAGTAATACAGTTTGCTTATTTATCTCTTACAAATTACCTTCAGTAGGTGATAATGATATTTTTAGTGGTTACGTGTGGAGGTGTCTTGCACATCAACAATGGTTGACATTATAAATCACAGTGCATAATAAGAACTTGTGACAAAACAATCTCAGGTCATTTGTTTCAAAGACATGGGCCTCATTACAGGAGCAACACATAAAAGATATTACACTAAATGTACACCGTACAGGAATGTCACTGTGATGGAGTTTTCACTGTCACAGTACAACACTTGAAGGGTATTTTGCCTATTGACAGCTTGCCTCAAAAGTACACATCGTGCTAGTTTGCAGCATCAGGCGGGAGTCACCTTGCCTCCGTTGTTCTGTCTGTCGCCCCGCAGCTTGAACACACGTAAGGACGATCGGCCGCTCTTGGGGGAACCTTGGGGGGTCTCTTCCAGCTGACTAGACAAATCACTTTCACGCCGCGACCACTGCGAGACGTGAGTTGTTGCTGTTTCCATTTCTGCAAAAAGTTAACAATGTAATTACATGCAGGCCATTCTCAACTGTTTCTCACTTGTGTAAGATATTGTATTTTGTCAGATTAGCTATTTTCAAACAATGCTCTTTTCTTTGGCTGTAATTTATACATTAATAATTAATTTAGCCTTTTTGGTAGTTAATTTGATCACATTCATGTTGAATGTGGGTTTACGGAATGAAATACTTTGTGTTCATATATTACCAGGTAAGGTGTGTATGCTGTTTTCTGCCTGTCTTGGATTCGTACAGTGTCGTGTGTGACAGGTAGGACTGCCTTCCGCTGACTCTCCATAGAAGTGCACAGAGTGTACTATGAATAAAGGGCCTGGCCGCTTTCTTCTGTATTGCTTACCTAAAAATAAAATTGTTCCGAAATCTATTGACTGTACTAAACGGCTCAGAACATAACATAATGTCCAACTTTTTTTGACCTACATTTCTTCATGAATGATTATTCAAGATCTAGTCCTGAGTGACATTTTTTGGCACTAGTTTTCATTGACAAACTCACAAGAGGACTCCAAGATTGGAATTTTTATGGAGTGAGGCTGTCAGAAAAATATTCAGCTGTTCAATGCGATTAGATGAGTACTTATAAGCCACTACCAGATTTACCATTCGTGCATACAGTTACTTATTATGAGCATAATTTTTTCAAGGTTCAAGATCTTAACTCTAATTGAATGAAATATAACATAATAATGCCTCAGATAACAGCTTTTGCGCTTTCTAATGAGGTATGAAACAGGTAACTTGCAAATTTTTTTGCACCAATATCAAATATTTCATCTACAGCTTTAACTTTAGTGGAAATGCAGCTCAGTTAGTTTATTTTAGATCAAATCTATTGAAAAAATTTCTCAGTGTATAATGCCTTAACATTTGTTATACAGGTGTAGCTTTTCGTTTTATAAGTGCTTATTACATTTCACTTACGTTTATTTTTGAACAAAAATCACATTATGTAAATTGCAAAATTATTAAAACTTCCTTTCAGTAATAAATAAGTAGAATAGACTTCATGAAAACAACTACATTATTTAATTCATGTAAGGTGACCAACTTTTGGACTTATTTTTTAAGTCCTGATTAATCTTAGCATGAATAGATCTGTAAAGAATGAGTATCTTACAGTTATTTCTCGAGAACATTGCATATAGTGAAATCATTCAGAAATCTACACATTTTTTTTTTTTTGCTATTGGTTGGGAGGAAATAACTACTTTAAAATGTAGATATCCATAGTGAAAGCTGCTCTGAAATGGGATGTAAGGCTGAGAGATTCTGAGATAATGGCGACAAAAAGAGATTTGTTTAGGAATAATCTACAGTTCAATGGGGGTGAGAAGCATGTTATGTGGAAATTGCACGTAAGTGTTTTGCTGTAATTACAGTACCTTTCGTAATTCATTGTTCAAACCTGGGAGATAATGGAATAATGGGCAGGGATAAATGACGTGAAAACCACCTGTAAAAAAATATTTACACTCGGAAGAAATATGCACTGGATGCCATCTTCAATTGAAGACATTTTTATGAAAAGTAGATCGCTATTTTTGGGGCTATTATGCCACAATCCAGTGGATTCGCTCAATGAAACGAATATTAGATTCCTGTCTGTGGACGGTATCTCAAGGTGGGGAGGACATACTTATTTCGTTTACAACACTGTACACAGTGACTTCGTAATGACGAGAATGAAATTTCATAGGTGAATACATCAACACTCAGGTGTAGTGTCACGCATTTCTGGAAGTTGATTGTGTTTTTTCCATTGTGAATTGTTGGTGAATAGAATAGAAAAAAACTAGTAGTTGAAGGGTAGAAATAGAAAGATCAGCTATAGCGAGCATATTTTGAAGTCAGAAAACTACAACATTCAGTTTGATGAGACCCAGGTCGTGTTAGCCAGCAGGGAGTATTAGGATGAGCTGTACGGAGAGATAGCAGACTACCAAACATTACGCTAGGCATCAATTGGAAAGAGGAAGACGTTCGGGTGAATGGCATTTGGTTTCCACTGCATAGGTATTCCCCCGTAGAATAATAGGGGAGTGACATCATTCTGCTGAATTCTGCGTCCCTTTTTCTCAATCAGAGACCGTCTGTCAGCACGTGGGTAATATCTAAATAATGCTTCAGCAGAAGACTGTTTGTACGTAATAGTCTAAATTTTCGTGTAATAAAAGTTGATTCTGTTGTGAACAAAATGCACACTTCAGGCTGCAACATAACATTACTTGAAATCAGTCCCTTTTCAATCAGTAATTTTACGCATACAAGCTGAGTACCTGGCACTGCCCGGGTGTGAATTCATTGCAGTCTTCTGTTAGTCCATCTCCACCTCCACCTCTCCCTATCCACCTCCTCCTCCCCCGCTTTCTGTCCATTTACTCCTCTCCCTCTCTCTGTTTGTCTCTTTCTCCCACCTCTCTGTTTCTCCACGTCTTCCTCCCCCACACTTCTCTGTCCCTCACCCCACTCCAATTGAGGCTGGTGGTTCTTACCCGCGCAATATTTCTTTCAATATAGCAAATAACACGTGTACCAAGTTTGGTCGAAATCGGTGCAGGGGTTTACGAGGAGCTTTTTAACCACGGCTTCACCCGTGTACGCACATGTCACATACATTTAAAAAAATATTTAACTTATTTCACACATATTTGTTCACATGTTTTACGTGTATCTCTTACGAATTTTGCCCTACAGTTTCGTTTTCACGCAACTCAACGTTTATGACATCTTATTTCCGAAACTGTATGTCATACAGATAATTTTGTCGGTACATTTCGCCGCATCTACACCTACGTTACATTCATACTCTGCAAACCACCGTAAGGTGCGTGACAGAGAGTAGATCCCATTGTACCAGTTACTGGGTCTTTTTTCCCGTTTCCTTCAAGTATGGAGCGCGGTAACAATGATTGTCTGACTGCCTCTGACCGTGTAGTAATTATTCTAATCTTATCCTCACGATCCCTGTGTGAGTGATACATAGAGGATTGTACTATATCCCTAGATATCATTTAAAGCCGTTTCTTGAAACTTGGTTAGTAGACTTTCTTGGGACAGTTACCTTCAAGAATTAGCTAATTCAGTTCCTTCAACATCTCTGTAACACTTTCACACGGGTCAAACAATCCTGTGATCATTCGTGCTGCCCTTCTCTGTATACGTTCAACAACCTCTGTTAGTCCTATTTGGTACGGGTTCCACACAATTGAGCAGTATTCTAGGATGGATTGCACAAGAGATTTATAAGCAATCTCCTTTTCAGACTGATTGCACTTCGCCAGTATTTTATCAACAAACATGGTTTACCTACAACTGAGCGTATGGGATCATTCCGTTTTCTATCCCTACAAAGTGTTACACATTGGTAATTGTATGAGTTGGTCGACTCGAACACTGATTCACTGATATCATGGTCATAGGCTACTACATTTTTTTGTTTCGTGAAATGTACAATTTTACATTTTTGAAGATTTATATCAAGTTGCCAATGTTTGAACCACTTTGAAAATGATCAACGTCTGTATGTTGTGCAATTCCTTGACCTTAGTCCTTGTGGATGCGGTTCATGCCCATACAGAAAATGGGAAATTTCCTGTTTCACGGCGTTTATTTCCTTGTTCGCAGCTATCTCTTTATGAACAGCAGCGCGGGGTAGCCGTGTGGTCTTAGGCGCCTTGCCACGGTTCGCGCGGCTACCCCGTCGGAGGTTCGAGTCCTCCCTCTGGCACGGGTGTGTGTGTTGTTGTTAGCTTAAGTTGGTTTAAGTTAGATTAAGTAGTGTGTAAGCCTAGGAACCAATGACCTTAGCAGTCTGGTCCCATAGGAACTTACCACAAATTTACAAAATATTCTTCGAACAGGTGGTGGTGGTAGTCGTGGCGCTATTTCCGGGAGGTGGTAAAGCCATTCGACTGGAGTGGATTTCAAGCAACCTGTTATAATTCTGCAGGTTTCGTTAAGAGCTACATCCATCTGTTTAGCATGAGTTGAATTATACCAAACAGGACAGGCATACTCCGCCACAGAATAGCACAGTCCATTGCAGATGTTCTGATTGTTTCAGGTTGACTACCCCATTGTGATCCGGCCAGTTTCCATACGAGACTGTTCCTGGTGGAAACTTTCGACTTGCATTTCATGCAGCGCTTTTTGGAAGTGGGAGATCTGTCAAGCGTCACTCTTAGGTATTTTGAAGTCTCGTAGTATTCCAGTTCGATCCCCGACCATACTATCTTCAACTTGCGAGTGGCTTCCTTGTTTCTCAAATGAAAAGCACACCCTTGGGAATTTGAAGGGTTTGGTTTAAGCTGGTTTGTATTGTAGTATCTGGATAGATCTTCAAGGGCATTCGTGAGGTTGCTCTCCACTGATTCGAAATATCTGTGCTGTGGGTGGCTGGGGCGAGATCGCAGCATATAAGAAGCCCCTGGTATATTGGGTTATAGGTTGGTCGTTCGTGTATATATTAAACAGAATTGGAGTCAAGATTCTGCAGAAGAGAGGGGATGAGTCTGGTTAGACCTAAATCTTTGGTTAGATTGCAGACCTTGACTAGAAGTAGCTGATGACAGACCTTATCATACGCCGCTGATAAGTCGACAAATGCCGCTCCTGTCACCTTTCGAGCTGCAAAGCCATCTTGTATAAACTGTGTGAGATTTAGCAACTGACCAGTAGGCCTACAGCTTTTGCCTGGACGAAATCCAGACTGCTGAGGTATAAGTGATGGGTCATTTGCAGGTGATAGACGATTTAAAATCAGTCTTTCCAGCATTTTGTGAAGATGAAAAAGTAGTGCAACTGGTCTAAAATTACTTGGATCATTTCCTTCTTCGCCAGGTAACGGTTATTTTAACTATTTACAGCACCAACATATTGTCCATTTTCGGTAAACTTCGCTGCGGCGTAACAATCTCTTCATTTCTACGGTTTCCAACAATACGCTTGTGGTGATTACTGTAAAATTTCCACAATCGAGTTACAACGGAAATAGCTGCCCCAAAATTAAATATCGAGACAGTGTATGCATGGTTTTATGTTTGACACTGGTATGACAGCTAGGTATTTATAAATAAAGCATATATTTTTATAATCAGGAAGATTCACAGAATTTTCTGAATAAAAATTACTTTTTCGGCTCTCAATTACGTCCAGGTCCCCTTAAGTATGCCAAACATCTCTGCTGATCCGTCCTTACCGACTGGAAACCCTCCAACGTCCACGTTCTGTGGAGACGCGTCGATGTACAACACCAGGTCACCCACTCGTGGTGTCTCAGTCGTTCAGCAACTTTCCAGTACATTCTCACGACAGCAGCACGCGAACAGCTGACCATCCTCGCCGTTTCCGAGATGCTCGTACCGCGCCGCAGGGCCACAGCAATTCGCCCTTTATCAAAGGCGCTCAACTCAGTGGATTTACCCATTTGTGACTCGCACCCTCGCTAGATTTGTTCCCCATTCGTCTCTACTCCACAGGGTTTAAATGCTTTTGTTACCGTGTGATGTATTCGCAACGCCACCAATCGACGTTCACAATATTTCGGATCATCAATGTATCTCGATACAGATAACATGTTTCATTTAAAGCAGAATGTTTTAATTACTGTTAATTAATTAAAACATAATAATACATTGGCGTGACTCAAGACATGAGATACATTCTAATATCGTGTCGGACTTCCTTTTGCGCGGTATAGTGCAGCAGCTCGACGTGGCGTGGACATTGCAAGTACCCTAAAGAAATACTGAGACATGCTGCGTCTATAGCCGCCCATAATCGCGGATGTGTTGCCGATGCAGGATTTTGTGCACGAACTGATCTATCGATTATGTTAATAAATATTCGATAGGGTGCATGTCAGGCGATCCGGGTGGCCAAATCATTCGCTCGAACTGTCCAGAATGTTCTTCAAACCAATTGCGAACAGTTGTGGCCCAGTGACATGGCGCACTATTATCCACAAAAATTCTTCGTTGTTTGGGAAAATGAAGTCCAACTTCGCTCTTAAAATGTTTAATAACGGTGGAAGTTATGTTGACAGTAAACTTCTGCTGAAATTTGATTTTATCCATATTTCGCAGCTTCAAACGTGACTGTATTCAATACATTGGAGGTATGAATTAAAAAATGCTTTCAGTCACAACTTTTGGAGTTTTATTATGTACATTATGCATTTCGGACCCTGTGGGTCCATCATCAGGTGTAATTCGTCTTAACACGTGCTTTATTATTTTTGTCTTGAATGAGGTTAAATGCGTACTCCTGTCACGAAAAAGTTCGATGTTAGATTATGAATTTCGTAAGTCAAACGCAGAAAATATGCACGAAATAGCGGAAAAGATGAACAGTGTAAACTTACCACGCAATCCAAGAAAAGCGTTTTTAACGTTTTAACACCAGCATACACTCTTTTGTCCATCGTTTTCGTACATATCACTTCGTTCAAGAGTGACATTCGCATACACATTTTTGTAAACAGTTCACAGATGTTTCTGTAGATGGTGTGGTCAAAGATGAATTTATTCGTAGAGCTGAAGATATAATTATTAAACAATTGACATACGCAGGAAATAACTTTAGGTCTTTAAAATTACTGAAATAGCTATTCTAAAGTTATTTCCTGCATATATCAATTGTTTCCTCCTACGAAAAAAATTCATCTTTGACAGCACCACTTTCGTGTGGTAACTCTGGATGTCGGCGCCAGATGTCGTTGGCGTAGCACTAATGCTTGAACCTCCTCTTTCATTTGCAGTGATTCCGTTATCCTGAGGTAGTTCGTGCCAGCATAGGAGTGTTCCGAAGTGGAGTCTGATATGGACGCGCATATAAAACAGCGATGTGTAATTGAATTCCACACTACTGAAGAAACTGTGCTGATTGAAATCGATAAAACTGTATGGAAACGATATAATGGACGTGAGCAATGTGAGGCGATGGATACAGCATTTTCAAGGTGATGAGAAGGGTGTGCATGAAAACCACGGCTCGATCGACCCTCCACAGCTGTCATCCCTCGCAATGGTGAGCGTCTTGATCAACTCATACGCACTGATCGGCGGATAACGACCAGAGAACTGTGTACGAAGCTGAATACCGGCTGTAATACCTCGGAAACAATGTTCGAATATCTCGGTTATCGCAAAGTCTGCGCGAGATGGGTCCCGCGGGTGATTCCAGAAGAACAAAAAACTCATCAAATGGAAATTTGTCGTGTCCTGCTGGAGCAATATGAAGCTGAAGGTGACAATTTTCTGACTAGCATCGTCACCGAAGAGGAGTCGTGGGGTCACCACTACGAGATGGAATCCAAAAGACAGTCCACGGAATGGCGACATGCGAATTCTCTGTCAAAGAAGAAATTCAAGAACAGCCGTCTGCAGGCAAAGTGATGTGCACAGTCTTCTGGGATAGCCAGGGTGTGGTTCTTTTGTACGTCCTAGATCCTGGAGAAACTGTCAATTCAGCAGGGTACAAGACGACACTGACTAAGGTGATAGCCCGAATTTCCAGGTAAGGCCAGAGAAGAGGACCAACTTTCACCTGCAGCATGATAATGCCAGGTCTCACGCCAATTTTACGACCACGCAACTCATTGCAAAATTCGGCAGGACTACCTTACCGCACCCATCGTACAGACCCAATTAGCGCCTTCAGACTTCCATCTCTATGGGCCTCTGACAGCCATCTCTGTGGCCCTCTGAAAGACAGACAATGAAGATCATTTTCAAGACTCGTATGCTGCTGTAAAAGCGGTAAGGAAGTGGTTGGCCCCAGCTGGTTCCGATTTTTACAAGCGTGGCATGCGGGCTCTGGTTCATCGTTGGCGAAAGTGCGTAACGTATCGTGGTGATCATATGGAAAATTACAGTCTATACCTGAAACATCGCTCTATTTAAATGTGCTGTTGAGATTTATATATCTCCTGTAGTTTCCACGAGTAAAAATAGGAGGCATTACTTTCGGAATAACCCTCGTTTTCCTTTGAGGTGACATAACAGTCACATTTTTTTGATTCTTAGAGCATATTCAGAGCCGAAACGTAACGCCGTATTTTGAACAGTATAATCTTATAAATGGCAACTAGCATAGAATGAAAAATCTCACCAACGTCAAACTCAGTCCATAACCAAGGTTACCAGGTGGATGCAGCATTTCTGGACTTCTCAAAAGCATTTGGTTCAATACCCCACCAACTCTTATTTACGAAAATGCAATCACATGGAGCCTCAAAGAAAATTTGGCTGAGGGGTTCTTGGTATGGAGGATGCAGCACGTCGGATGGGGAGACGATACTTGTAGAAGTAACTTGAGGCATGTTCCAGAGATGTGTGTGGGACCCGTTCTGTTCTCACTGCGTACATATATATGAAGAATTATTTGTAGACAGCTGCACAAATATAGTGTTAAATCGTTATAAGCTTTCAAAGTGTTGCAACGGTTTACAACTTTCTTTAAATGTTCAGAAGACAAGAGCATAGTGTCATGTGACTACTACACCCGTGAGTCACAATTGGAGGCGGTCAACTCGTACAAATATCTCAGCCTAAATTTTTCTTTTGTTCGGGTACGAAGTGCAAGGCTTCATTGTAGGTAAAACACTTTGGTTTATTGTTAGGATACTAAATAAATGCAATCAGTTCCCAAAGGAGGTTCTTTATAAAACATTTGTGTTGTCTATCGTAGCGTGGAATCTATACCGAATAGGACTACCGGGGGTAATGAATGTATACAAAAAAGGTAATACAAATGGTAACAGGACTTGCACATTTCCATGGAAACGCTGAAAACCTCAGGTGGCAGACGTGTGAACATATTCCATAAAGTCTCAAAAAACAGTAATATGTGAACAGTCAAGTAACGTAGCAGTAACCCATGCCTATTGCTGCCGTAGGAATGAGATTAGATTAATTACAGCATGCACAGAGGGATTTAAGAAATCACACAGAAAGAAACCGTACTATACACGATACAGTGGAAAATACCCTACGCCACGCACTTCACAGTTGGTTGTAGAGTACAGATGGAGATGTAGCTGTAGGTACTGATTATCTATGACAGCAGCAGCTGATTTCCAAATTGGCACTGAGTTATCAGTCTTTAGTGTTTTTCAATTTTGCGTTACATGTCAGAATACAAAACTTTCAACAAAATTTTAGTAGTGCTTGTACTTTCTTCTGCACCGATAATGGTAACCTACTACATATAACATTCATTTTGTTTTAGAAGGAGGATAGTACTTGGTCCGATGAAAAAATCTATTTTTAGGGTTCCGCCGTACCTCAATCGGTAAAAGCGAAACCCTCATAAAATGATTTTTTTGTCCTATCTATCTGTCTGTCCGTCCGATTATTATAAACACTTCTGCTCAGGAACGGCGAGACGTGTCAAATTGAAATTTACGTCGTATACTAAGGTCTATGGCTTCTCGATGGTGTAATAAATGTAGGTTTCTGAGTCAATGAAATCAAAAGATACGGCCATTTTATGATACACATTTTTGATATTCGCAAGCTCACTCATTAAAACCTGTAGTACCTACAGTAGAAGGAAAGAAAAAAAAAAAGAAAATTGTTGATTTGTGAGAGCATTGCACGAAAAAATATTTCTTTTGACATGTGTTATCCGACTCCAAACTCAAAATTTAAACATTGTCGAAAGCCTTGAAATTCTCGCAAACGACACCCTGTCAGTATCAATGTCGATAACAGGCAAAAATCGTCGCAATTCTCGATTTATGAGATGGATTAACTGTCGGTACACGTCAGTTACTATTGGTTATCCGGAGCTTACTGCAATTTAATTAAACAGAATTACACCACGCGCGTTTCGCTTTTATTTATAAAGCATCTTCCGTGGTTAATCTGCAAATTAGATTCATACGGTTTTACATTTTTGTTTGTTTTACGTTAAAGACAGCGTTTCACATAAGCACTTGGAAGTTTCTGCCATTCTGCAGTATTTCCTGCGCTGCATTATTTACGCTTCACTTTTGTAAACCGTTTCTCACTCCACAAAAGTGGCAAGAAACATTGCAGAATGGCAGAAACTGTCAAGTGCTTTTGTAAATCTGTCTTTCGACGTCAACCGCTGCTAGCAAAGAGGGAAGAAGCGGAATATGCAAAGAAACACAGTAGGTAACATGCACACCAACTTTATAAACAAAACGCTGTTATTAACTAAAGAACCGAAAATGTGCGAACGTATGTATCCAATTTGCAGAATAACCACGGAAGATGCTTTATAAATAAAAGCGAAACGCGTCTGGTGTAATAGTCTTTAATTAAATTGCAGTAAGTGCAAGACGGGTAAGCAATAGTAACTAATTTTAGCAGATGCTGCGGAAGATGGCCTCGCAAACAAACGTATTATCTGTACACGTAATTAAGTTTGTGTGGAATCCTCAGACTCACTCACACCTAGCTTTTATTTTTATTTTTTAATATTTGAATCGTGCGTGTGGGGTCTTACAACTACAAATAAGTCATTTTTAGATAATTTTTTGTGATACTGAGAAATGCAGTGAAAAGCTCAATCTGTAGCATTCTCCTCAGACTGATTTCCGCCGCATGGTTAAGAGTAAACTGGAAGGCTGGAGTCAGATACTTCGAAATTTCTATGACAGGTAGCAACTTCCTAGACTTGATCCAGAAGGTTGGTATCTTAAAAGTCCCTCTCTATGGGTAAGTGGTGCTCTACACACCACTATCTTCCACCTGCTAGCAGACTGATGGGAGGCCACTACATACTGTAGGTCACTCTGAAGTAATGGTTTAACATCCAACGAAACATGCTCCCCCCCCCTCACAGTTAAGACGGTTAAAATACTAGTGATCTAATGTCGACGCGTTTGAAATACAGAGTTTGAGGCACTCCAGAAAAAGAGAGGTTCTTACATAATTTGAGGAGCGGAAAGTTGTGTATGAAAATGTGGCAGTGGGATTTTTGGGGCAAAAGTAAGTAGACATCGGAACGGTAGGCTAAAGGGGAATGTAGAAATATTATTCATCGAAACTCAAATCTAGTAAAACAGAAAATGAAGCAACATGTCAGATTGCGAGATCGCTTGTATTTGACTCAGTATCAAGTGTATGCACACATGTGCAATTATTTCTTCCTGTTGTTCATCAGCATCATCCCCAGATGCAACCAAAAAATGTATGGATGGAAAACCTCAGCTTGCTAGCAGCTAAGTTCTCCAGTCATACTGTAATCATTGTAAGTTACTTTAATAATCCACTCATCGATTACGCTGAACAGAGTTTGTAAGTGGTGGACGCTGTAATCAACAACGTCTAACAATAATAAATGTCTTCCACGCATACTACTTAGAACATGTAGTTCGAAAGTCCACTCATGATGGAAGTGTATTAGATCTCAAGGGAACAAAAAGATCTGACCCAATTAAGGATGCCCACGTTGATCAAGCACTGGATAGGTATGTACCTGTGATAACAGCTCACGTTCGTAAGGGGCCTTCCATGGTATGCAATTTGTGTAAATAATATGCTAAAGAGACAGTGACTACTGCACAATAGGTGTAGGACTAGACTGGTAAAAGTGCTATGTATGAAACCTCTCCTAGCAGAATCGCATCCAAAAAGTTCTCTCACAAACTCCAAAGACATTCGGGACACATGCGAAAGCCGTCGGTTCCCAGCGGTTATGGAACTTATAGAAACAAGTGAACAAAACTCAAAGAACCGTTGCAGTCCCCATCACATTCTACGCAATATTTTCGGCTGTGGTAACCTCAGTTTTAAACACAATATATTGCAGACCACCCCCCCCCCCCCCGCAACTGAACAATTGTGGCCAGTTATTCTCAAACGTAATGAGGTATTATAAACAGAGATACAACAATATTAATGTTCCACAATAATATTTAGTTATATTTCGTTGTGAACTGGCTTTCGGTTTTCTGGGACAACATAAGACTTACCACAGAGTCCACATCACATGAGAGACAGCATCAGTCTATATAGAGATTGTTATTTTCAAGGATATTGACCAGTTTACTACAACAAAATGAAAAACACAAATTGCAATGTTTCAATTGAATATCGGTACAAAACAGGAAATAATCTGCAATATTTTGGCAGTTCACCTCACCCTGTAACTGACAAGCATGCAGCCCGCCGCTCCTTGGTGCACCGCCTGGTATGTATACCCCAAACCAAATCAGGTTTTGAAAATGGACCAAAAATAATTAAAGTAATTGCATACGGAAATGGTTATAGTCCAGTCATAATGTACAGCATATTTTGTAGAAAGAAGTGGCAGAAGATAACAGAATTTTTGTACCCTCCGCAGAAAGCACTAAATAACATGATAACAAACGGGCCTCCATGTTATATATAGGACTTCGCAGGTACTTGCTAATAAATTAAACTCCAGGAATTATACACCAGCTGTTTACAGTAGGAGTACTATTGCCCACATTCTGTTCAACAGTAAAGACAAGATTCCGTCTTTACAACAAAGTAGGATTTATAGGATTTACCGCAGTTTGTGAGCAATTTTTACTTAGGTCAGTCAGGCAGCACTGTAACTATTAGACTGACTGAACATGGAAAGAGTTGGAGACTGAAAGAGAAAGGATTCCACCTTTGTTGGCCATGCTCTTAATGGATGTCACTCTTTAATTCTCTTGTGTTGTTCCATCTCACTTGCACATTTTTAATCAGATTAAATTTTTCGGTCACTCTGGATTATCTTCAGAGCTACGTAGTGGTGTTAGCAACCCGTCTTGTTTACTCAGAGCCACATATAATAGAACTGTACTCAGATATGTGGCTCTAAGTAGATAAGACGGATTGCTAACGCAATTGTTTGAATGTGAAGATGATCCAAAGTAATGGAAACTTGTAATATAATATAAAATATCTATACAGCTAATAAATCTCAAGACGATTGTGTTGACTATAGTGAGAATGTCATTCTTATGATATTAAATGTGATGATCTATGTATCTGGCTACCAAACTCAAGTGCTACTCTGAGATGAAGAAGTTGGCGCAGGAGAGGAATTCGTGACGGGTCGCATCAAACCAGTCAGAAGACTGTTGACTCAAAAATCACAACTCCAATTACAGAATCCTGACTTAATCCTAAGTGACCCAGTACAGTCTCACTATTCACCATTGCTAAAGTAGTATTAGCCAGTTAACATTTGTCTCACCATGCCATAGTTGTTCCCCCACACTGAACTGACACCTTCCTCCCCTCTGCCCAACCACCTCTCCCCTTTTTAACTGTTCATCACTTTCACCACTAATTTTGTCCACAGAACACGTAAACTATGGCATTGCTCATCCAGCGTACTGTTTGAGTATCATCTTCTTATACTTTTAATCCTTGAACGTAATAAGAGGTTATCTGTTCAGACCTTGTTTGTGTCTACTCCAATACGCTAAATGGCATTTGATCAGTTTGTGTGTATTCGAGAGACTTCAACCAATATCTGTATAGCGTGTTAGTACTATTTTTACGTCCATAAAACAGTGGGTTTAAAGATATATATCTTTAGGGTCTAAAACATTCAGTACATAATTACAGAATATTTTTTGTTTTGTACCCACATAAAATTGAAACATACAATTTGTGTTTTAAATCTATATATGCAGTTGTAAAATGGTCATATATCTTTGAAAATAACTATCTCCATACAGAAAGAAACTATCTTTGTTGTTGTGTGGACTTACGTTGTCCGATGGTAGCCAAGAAAGGTGAAAGCTGGTTTACACGAAATATGAAGTAAACAATATTGTGGGGATATTAATGCTATTTCCGTTTTCATTATGCCTATGTTCCCACAAGTGCTGACACAATATTTCATAAGTCTATAAAGGTATACAGAACAAAATGCCAACCAGCATGCATTCCAAAAATATCGGTCATGTGAAAAAAAACTGACATTTTACTCAGAAAATATTCTGAAGGCACGGTTAGAGACAGTCGGACATTCAATACTTCGTGACTTCCGCAAAGGGGTGACTGTACGATCATACGGTGAATCAAACAGAATTTGTGGTACGTAATACGCAGTATTTGATCGTTGATGGAAAGTCAACGACAGGAGCAGAAGTAACTTCATTCGTGCCCTGATTAAGTCATAACTGATGGAAAAAAAATCACTAGAACAGGACGGAGTTGTGTGACATTAACGAAAGTTAGTAGGCTGAAAGACAATGTCTATTCAGATTTCGCGGCAGTCGCATAGGGGTGGCGATAATAGTGCCACCATGAGAATGTAAATCAGGTTTACTTTAAAACACACTGTAACGGTCGTGAGTGTTAGTTACCTTTGAGATTGGGCGTGGTGACTTGATGTCAATAATGCCTTTAAGGCGACAAAGACGCCATTATCAACACCTCAATGAGTTCGTGTAATAGCACTACGAGAAGTTGGATGTTTCTTTTATGATACTGCAGAAAGACTTGGCAGGAATGTAGCCACTGTGCATGATTGCTAGCAGCGGTGTCACGAGAATGTGTGGTCGCAAGAAGCCCGGCCTCCAGATGGTCACGTGTAACTACCGAGCGGGAAGGCCATCGTGTTGGGCGAAGGGCTCTGGTGTCTCGTACTGCATCTGCAGCAGCAACTTAAGTAGCAGTTGGCACTACAGTGACACAAAGAACTGTTGCAAATCGGTTACATCAAGGAAAGTTCCGGGACAGAGGCCGTGTAATGTGCATTACACTGACCTCAAACCACCGCCATTTGCGACTTTAGTGGTGTCAAGCGTGAGCTCACTGTTGGGCAGAGTGGAGGTCAGTAGTGTTTCCTGATGGAATCTGGTTCTGCCTCGGTGCCATCGACGGCCGTGTGTTGGTTAGGAGGAAGCCAGCTGAGGGCCTGCAGCCAACCTGTCTTCGTGCTAGACACGCTGTAGACTATATGGACTCCCAAAGGTACATAAACCACAGGTCTCGATGAGACCGATTGTGAGTGCTATAGGATCTCCAACACAAGAGGTGGCCAGATATCTCGCCTGCTTGCTGCAACCATACATTGGCAGAACGGACAGTTACATTAAAATCTCGGCGCATTTTATTGAAAAACTGAGGGAG
Organism: Schistocerca piceifrons; assembly: GCF_021461385.2. Lineage (NCBI taxonomy): Eukaryota > Metazoa > Arthropoda > Insecta > Orthoptera > Acrididae > Schistocerca > Schistocerca piceifrons. Next base: position 750,634,602 of record NC_060141.1, read on the forward strand.
ATTAACGTCAGTCCAAGTGACATTCTTGTGAGCTTCGATGTAGTGACATTGTTTACCATGGTGCCTGTAAACGAAGCTATTTCATATATAGCAGACGTTTTTCCGACTGATACAGTGGCTCTATTTAAACACTGCCTGATGACAACATATTTCCAGTACAACAACGAATTTTACGAACAGATCGACGGGATGGCGATGGGAAGCCCTCTCAGTCCAGCTGTTGCCGATTTATTTGTGGAGATCTTCGAACAGCGAGCGCTGCAGACTACCAGTAAAAAAGCCAGCTAAATGGTACCGCTATGTTGATGACACATTTGCAGTGTGGACTCATGGTGAAGAAGAGGTGGATATCTTCTTGGTGCATCTGAATAGTGCCGGCCAGAGTGGCCGAGCGGTTCTAGGCGCTACAGTCTGGAACCGCGCGACCGCTACGGTCGCAGGTTCGAATCCTGCCTCGTGCATGGATGTGTGTGATGTCCTTAGGTTAGTTAGGTTTAAGTAGTTCTAAGTTCTAGGGGACTGATGACCTCAGCAGTTAAGTCCCATAGTGCTCAGAGCCATTTGAACCATCTGAATAGTATTAACCCGAAGATACAGTTTACGATGGAGAAAGAGAGCAACGGTCAACTCAGTTTCCTGGATGTGTCGGTAATTAAACGGGTGGGTGGGACGCTGGGCCACAAGGTATATACAGGATGTTACAAAAAGGTACGGCCAAACTTTCAGGAAACATTCCTCACACACAAAGAAAGAAAATTTGTTATGTGGACATGTGTCCGGAAACGCTTACTTTCCATGTTAGAGCTCATTTTATTACTTCTCTTCAAATCACATTAATCATGGAATGGAAACACACAGCAACAGAACGTACCAGCGTGACTTCAAACACTTTGTTACAGGAAATGTTCAAAATGTCCTCCGTTAGCGAGGATACATGCATCCACTCTTCGTCGCATGGAATCCCTGATGCGCTGATGCAGCCCTGGAGAATGGCGTACTGTATCACAGTCGTCCACAATACGAGCACGAAGAGTCTCTACATTTGGTACCGGGGTTGCGTAGACAAGAGCTTTCAAATGCCCCCATAAATGAAAGTCAGGAGGGTTGAGGTCAGGAGAGCGTGGAGGCCATGGAATTGGTCCGCCTCTACCAATCCATCGGTCACCGAATCTGTTGTTGAGAAGCGTACGAACACTTCGAATGAAATGTGTAGGAGCTCCATCGTGCATGAACCACATGTTGTGTCGTACTTGTGAAGGCACATGTTCCAGCAGCACAGGTAGAGTATCCTGTATGAAATCATGATAACGTGCTCCATTGAGCGTAGGTGGAAGAACATGGGGCCCAAACAAGACATCACCAACAATGTCTGCCCAAACGTTCACAGAAAATCTGTGTTGATGACGTGATTGCACAATTGCGTGCGGATTCTCGTCAGCCCACACATGTTGATTGTGAAAATTTACAATTTCATCTCGTTGGAATGAAGCCTCATCCGTAAAGAGAACATTTGCACTGAAATGAGGATTGACACATTGTTGGATGAACCATTCGCAGAAATGTACCCGTGGAGGCCAATCAGCTACTGATAGTGCCTGCACACGCTGTACATGGTACAGAAACGACTGGTTCTCCCGTAGCACTCTCCATACAGTGACGTGGTCAACGTTACCTTGTACAGCAGCAACTTCTCTGACGCTGACATTAGGGTTATCGTCAACTGCACGAAGAATTTCCTCGTCCATTGCAGGTGTCCTCGTCGTTCTACGTCTTACCCAGTCATAGGCTGGAATGTTCCGTGCTCCCTAAGACGCCAGTCAATTGCTTCGAACGTCTTCCTGTCGGGACACCTTCGTTCTGGAAATCTGTCTCGATACAAACGTACCGCGCCAGGGCTATTGCCCCGTGCTAATCCATACATCAAATGGGCATCTGCCAACTCAGCATTTGTAAACATTGCACTGACTGCAAAACCACGTTCGTCATGAACACTAACCTGTTGATGCTACGTACTGATGTGCTTGATGCTAGTACTGTAGAGCAATGAGTCGCATGTCAACATTACCTTCCTTCAATTGGGCCAACTGGCGGTGAATCGAGGAAGTACAGTACATACTGACGAAACTAAAATGAGCTCAAACATGGAAATTAATCGTTTCCGGACACATGTCCACATAACATCTTTTCTTTATTTGTGTGTGAGGAATGTTCCTGAAAGTTTGGCCGTACCTTTTTGTAACACCCTGTAGAAAGAACACTCACACGGATCGATACCTCCACAAGGAATCAAACCATCATCCTAGGCAAAAAAGAGGTGTCATGAAAACCTTGGTGGACAGATCCAACAAAATCTGCGAGCCGGCTTACTTGCAAGATGAATTACATCACTTACGGTCAGCCTTCATGAAAAACGGTTATACCAGCAAGGAAATTGATCGAGCCCTCCATCAAAGAAGAAAAGAAGCCAGAAGTTAAGAGCAACAACTGTCACCTACTCGAAAAGTTTTCTACCGCTCATTAACAAAGTCACGGACCGTATCGGGAAATTTCTGGCCAAGTATGGGATCGAAACAACCTTCACAGCCACCAAGAAGATTAAGGAATATTTAAGAACTGCAAAAGACGCCCGACGCCCCCTAGCAACACCTGGGATATACAGAATTCCATGCAGTTGTGGACAAGTATACAGGGTGGTCCATTGATAGTGACCGGGCCAAAAATCTCACGAAATAAGCATCAAACGAAAAAATTACAAAGAACGAAACTTGCCTAGCTTGAAGTGGGAACCCAGATGGCGCTATGGTTGACCCGCTAGATGGCGCTGCCATAGGTCAAACGGATATCAACTGCGTTTTTTTTAAATAGGAACCACCATTTTTATTACATACTCGTGTAGTGCGTAAAGGAATATGAATGTTTTAGTAGGACCACTTTTTTCGCTTTGTGATAGATGGTGCTGTAATTGTCACAAACATATGGCTCACAATTTTAGACGAGCAGTTGGTAACAGGTAGGTTTTTTAAAATTAAAATACAGAACTTAGGTAAGTTTGAACATTTTATTACGGTTGTTCCAATGTGATACATGTACCTTTGTGAACTTATCATTTCTGAGAACGAATGCTGTTCCAGCGTGACTATCTTTAAATACCACATTAATGCAATAAATGCTCAAAACGATGTCCGTCAACCTCAGTGCATTTGGCAATACGCGTAACGACATTCCTCTCAACAGCGAGTAGTTCGCCTTCCGTAATGTTCGCACATGCACTGACAATGCGCTGACGCATGTCGTCAGGCGTTGTCGGTGGATCACGATAGCAAATATCCTTCAACTTTCCTCACAGAAAGAAATCCAGGGACGTCAGATCCGGTGAACATGGTGCTTCGACGACCAATGCAACTGTCATGAAATATGCTATTCAATACCGCTTCAACCGCACGCGAGCTATGTGCCGGACGTCCATCATGTTAGAAGTACATCGCCATTCTGTCATGCAGTCAAACATCTTGTAGTAACATCGGTAGAACATTACGTAGGTAATCAGCATACATTGCACCATTTAGATTGCCATCGATAAAATGGGGGCCAATTATCCTTCCTCCCATAATGCCACACCATACATTAACCGGCCAAGGTCGCTGATGTTCCACTTGTCGCAGCCATCGTGGATTTTCCGTTGCCCAATAGTGCATATTACGCCGGTTTACGTTACCGCTGTTGGTAAATGACGCTTCATCGCTAAATAGAACGCGTGCAAAAAATCTGTTATCGTCCCGTAATTTCTCTTGTGCCCAGTGGCAGAACTGTACACGACGTTCAAAGTCATCGCCATGCAATTCCTGGTGCAAAAAATGTGGTACGGGTGCAATCGATGTTGATGTAGCATTCTCAACACTGACGTTTTTGAGATTCGCGATTCTCGCGCAGTTTGTCTTCTAATGATGTGCGGATTAGCCGCGACAGCAGCTAAAACACCTACTTGGGCATCATCATTTGTTGCAGGTCGTGGTTGACGTGTCACATGTGGCTGAACACTTCCTGTTTCCTTAAATAACGTAACTATCCGGCGCACAGTCCGGACACTTGGATGATGTCCAGGATTCCGAGCAGCATACATAGGATACGCACGTTGGGCATTTTGATCACAATAGCCATACATCAGCACGATATCGACCTTTTCCGCAATTGGTAAACGGTCCATTTTATCACGGGTAATGTATCATGACGCAAATACCGTCCGCACGTGATACCATGTACTTATACGTTTGAGATTATTACAGCTCCATCTATCACAAAGTGAAAAAAGTGGTCCAACTAAAACATTCATATTTCTTTACGTACTACACGAATATGTAAGAAAAAATGGGGGTTCCTATATAGAAAAAAACGGAGTTGATATCCCTTTGACCTATGGCAGCGCCATCTAGCGGGCCAACCATAGCGCCATCTGGTTTCCCCCTTCAAGCTAGACGAGTTTCGTTCTTTGTAGTTTTTTCGTTTGACGCTTATTTCGTGAGATATTTGGCCCGGTCACGATCAATGGACCACCCTGTATATTGAAACAACGAAAAGAAGTGTAAACACCTGCTTGGCCGAACACAAAAGAAACTACCGCTTAGGACACATCGAAAAATCGGCCGTAGCTGAGCATGATTTTCGTAATGGGGAAAAAATTTAATGAGACAAGCGTTCTAGCACGAACATCCCTTTATCATGCGCGCTTGTATAGAGAAGCAATAGAGATTCACAAACACCATAATATTTTTAATAGAAAAGAGGAAGTTTTAAAGTTGGACAAAATATGGATGTCGACGTTGCGTCAGCAGAATGACAATGGATTACTCTTAATCGAAAATGATGACGCCTTCCAAAGACAGGCATACCGTCGGCATCACGTGACAAATGGTGGTGTCCTCTATGCTCTCTCTAAATGCGAGAGTACCTGGAGGCTCAGTGGCTGTAGCCGGACGATCTCAGAAGATGTCTCCCGCAGATGGAGACGATACGTTAGGTGGAAATTTTCTACATCGACCACGGCCTCTCAGCCCGGAAGTTTCAACTGAAGACAACACCGGCGGTGAAAGCCTACATTGTATAATCATCGGAAGGGTCCAGGCCAGATGAGGAAGTGGTGTGGTGTGGACTCTGGATATTTTTGTGGCATTTCCTGGATGATTTCGTTATTCTGTACGGCACAACGGATCAACACAAGGAAGCATCCAACCCTGGGGACCATGTCTGGCCTTACACGCAGATTTTCTACCAGCAAGACTATCCAATGCGTCACACACCTTGCAGTGTACATGCGTGTTTCGAAGAGCACCACGACGAGTGCGGCCACCAAACTCCGCATATTAAAACCCTATAAAGAACATGTGGGACCACCTCGACTGGACTATTCGCGCAATGGATCCTCAACCGAGAGACCTAGCGTAGCTGGCCGCAGGACTGGAGTCGGCATTGCATGGCTCCAGGTCCCTATCGGTACCTTCCAGAATCTCACTGACTCTCTTCCTGCACGTCTCGCAGTGGATCGCACTGTAAAAGGTTGTTAGTCAGGCTTTTGACATTTGGACACAGTATTTAGGGACTAATGTACGAAAGAGCTTGAATTTTAGGAAACCATAGAAATATCATTTGAAATGAACGAATCACAGAGATTTTTTCGGCAGCCAAGAAGGCAAAATGAAACTGATGGAGAAGTCTTGAAGATAATATACCGTGGACTTATATGTCCACATGGGTGCAAGTCAGCTGATCTGTGGGAAACAAACAGGTTTCTTATCAAGAAAATGATCACTGATGACCCGTTGGGCACACTGTTTTCGTAGCAGCTAAACGGACTATCAAACAGTTCTTTCTGAGAATGAATATATGGGTGTTCCCAGAGAGTTCAGATGGTAGATAATTGGACCATGAAAGGCAAAGTTTCCATGTTGGAGTAGCCATGCGGCACGTCTTACTGGACTACAAGAAAGCTTCAGTTTTTTTTTTAGTTAACTGTAAAGTTCTGATGGTATGGCTCTGAGCACTATGGGACTTAACTTCTGAGGTCATCAGTCCCCTAGAACTTAGAACTACTTAAACCTAACTAACCTAAGGACATCACACACATCCATGCCCGAGGCAGGATTCGAACCTGCGAACGTAGCGGTCGCACGGTTCCAGACTGTAGTGCCTAGAACCGCTCTGCAATCCGGCCGGTAAGTTCTGACAATACAAGGTCATACAGGAGGAGAAACAATGGAGGTAGTGTCTACGATCAGTTATCTAGGTTCCCAGATTTCTGCTCATGATGACTGCAGCCACGAAATCAGGATATGCTTGCTGCTTTGGAGAAAGGCAATGTCAAACCTTTACAAGGTTTTAAGGAGTAGAGATCCGCGTTCCATGGGCTATGGTCTTTCCAGCTGTGATGTACGGGCGTGAGGCCTGGATCATTAGAAAGGCGGAACGGCGAAGAATAGACTCCTTTGAATTTTTGTGTTGGAGGAAACTTCTTAGAGTCCCATGGACTGCAAAGAGAACGAATAGGTCAATATTAGAGCATGTAAAACCAGAGTGCTCCCTGGAAGGTCTGATACTAAAACAAAAGCTGACCTACTTTGGACTCATCATGCGAAGACATGTTTCACTGGAAAAGAACACTAATGCTGGGAAAGATCGAAGGCACTAGAAGAAGAGGACGTCAGACGCTGAGATGGATCGACGGCATCACAGAAGTAATGTGTTCCAACATGGAAAGCCTATGGGAGAAAGTGCAGGACAGAAGAAATTGGCGTGCTTTGGTTCATGGAGTCAGGGAGAGTCGGAACCGACTAGAGAGAAAGAGAGAGAGAGAGAGAGAGAGAGAGAGAGAGAGAGAGAGAGAGAGAGAGAGAGAAGGTACTGATAGTGTACTTCCTACGCTTACACTCACCAGAAACTTTGTTCGAGACACCTGCTGTATCGTAGACAGAGAGCTGCCGTTAACATAATGAACGGAGTGAGGATGAATGGATATGACCTTTTTCAGTACGTCAACAAAATAATCACGTGCAAATTTTATTATGATCAGTTCTTTTGGGTGGGAAAAATGATTTCTTTGTGCAAATGAGGCAGTAAGTATGACCCATCCGTCTGCGGATCCAGCACTATAACCTCAGTTAGAGCTAGTGTTTAAGAATGCCATTACTAGTAACGTTTGTAATCGGTGCTACTGTCTTATGAAATAGTAATGTCCTTCGAAAAATAATTTAGTTTCGTAACCAAAACACAATCGAACTCTTTTGTTTTTACCCCTCAGCAAAATTCGTTTTCGCCCTCTATCACAAGAAAAGGTTACCAATCATGTTGCCAGCATGGCAGCACATTGAAGTCCTTGGTGATCACACACCCTGTTAAGAACCATGTCCCACCCTTTTGTAATACCCAGGTGAGCGTCACGAACCACAGTGACTTCGTTTTAATTATTGTCTTTGAATAAAAGTGTCATTTCTGTTCGTCTCCTTCCGTATTTCTTTCAGTTACCTTCTGTACTGTGCTGTACTCTAATGTACTGTACTGTACCAGTTCTTTCAATGTATGCTCCAAGTTCCATCGAGCTATGTTACTTGGCAATGACACACCATTCCGTACTTAAGTTTTGCACACAGTTGCATATGAAACAGGTAAAATACCCTCTGACTTCAGGAAGAATTTAATACATGTAAATTCAATTCCAAAGGAAACAGGTGCTAAGTTGTGTGAACAACACAGAACGATCAGTTTAATAAGGAGTGGCTGCAAAATACTGACATGAATTATTTACAGAAGAGTGGAAAACTGGTAGAAGTCGACCTCGGAAAAGATCAGTTTTGATTTCCATAGAGGCGGTACTGAGCCTACGACTAATCTAAGAAGGTAGATCGAAGTAAGGCAGTCCTACGTTTGTATTATTCATAATTTTGGAGACAGCTTTTGACAATGTTTACTGGATGCAGTCTCCGAATTTCTGAAAATATTAGGGATAAAATATAGGGACCGAAAGGCTATTTACGACTTTTACAGAAACCAGATCGCAGTTATACGAGTCAGACGGCATCAAATGGTAGCAGTGGTTTAGAAGGGGGTGAGACAGGGCTGTAGCCTATCCCGATGTTATTCAGTCTGTGCTCTGAACAAGCAGTCATTAGGGAACAAAAGAAAATTTTGGAGTAGGAATTAATGGCCGGCCGCGGTGGTCTAGCGGTTCAGGCGCTCAGTCCGGAACCGCACGACTACTACGGTCGCAGGTTCGAATCCTGCCTCGGGCATGGATGTGTGTGATGTCCTTAGGGTAGTTAGGTTTAAGTAGTTCTAAGTTCTAGGAGACTGATGACCTCAGTAGTTAAGTCCCATAGTGCTCAGAGCCATTTGAACCATTTTTGAATTACATCTACATCTACATTTATACTCCGCAAGCCACCCAACGGTGTGTGGCGGAGGGCACTTTATGTGCCACTGTCATTACCTCCCTTTCCTGTTCCAGTCGCGTATGGTTCTGTCTGAAAGCTTCCGTGCGCGCTCTAATCTCTCTAATTTTACATTCGTGATCTCCTCGGGAGGTATAAGTACGGGGAAGCAATATATTCGATACCTCATCCAGAAACGCACCCTCTCGAAACCTGGCGAGCAAGCTACACCGCGATGCAGAGCGCCTCTCTTGCAGAGTCTGCCACTTGAGTTTGTTAAACATCTCCGTAACGCTATCACGGTTACCAAATAACCCTGTGACGAAACGCGCCGCTCTTCTTTGGATCTTCTCTATCTCCTCCGTCAAACCGATCAGGTACGGATCCCACACTGATGAGCAATACTCAAGTATAGGTCGAACGAGTGTTTTGTAAGCCACCTCCTTCGTTGATGGACTACATTTTCTAAGCACTCTCCCAATGAATCTCAACCTGGTACCCGCCTTACCAACAATTAATTTTATATGATCATTCCACTTCAAATCGTTCCGCACGCATACTCCCAGATATTTTACAGAAGTAACTGCTACCAGTGTTTGTTCCGCTATCATATAATCATACAATAAAGGATCCTTCTTTCTAAGTATTCGCAATACATTACATTTGTCTACGTTAAGGGACAGTTGCCACTCCCTGCACCAAGTGCCTATCCGCTGCAGATCTTCCTGCATTTCGCTACAATTTTCTAATGCTGCAACTTCTCTGTATACTACAGCATCATCCGCGAAAAGCCGCATGGAACTTCCGACACTATCTACTAGGTCATTTATATATATTGTGAAAAGCAATGGTCCCATAACACTCCCCTGTGGCACGCCAGAGGTTACTTTAACGTCTGTAGACGTCTCTCCATTGATAACAACATGCTGTGTTCTGTTTGCTAAAAACTCTTCAATCCAGCCACACAGCTGGTCTGGTATTCCGTAGGCTCTTACTTTGTTTATCAGGCGACAGTGCGGAACTGTATCGAACGCCTTCCGGAAGTCAAGAAAAATAGCATCTACCTGGGAGCCTGTATCTAATATTTTCTGGTTATCATGAACAAATAAAGCGAGTTGGGTCTCACACGATCGCTGTTTACGGAATCCATGTTGATTCCTACATAGTAGATTCTGGGTTTCCAAAAACGACATGATACTCGAGCAAAAAACATGTTCTAAAATTCTACAACAGATCGATGTCAGAGATATAGGTCTATAGTTTTGCGTATCTGCTCGACGAACCTTCTTGAAGACTGGGACTACCTGTGCTCTTTTCCAATCATTTGGAACCCTCCGTTCCTCTAGAGACTTGCGGTACACGGCTGTTAGAAGGGGGGCAAGTTCTTTCGCGTACTCTGTGTAGAATCGAATTGGTATCCCGTCAGGTCCAGTGGACTTTCCTCTATTGAGTGATTCCAGTTGCTTTTCTATTCCTTGGACACTTATTTCGATGTCAGCCATTTTTTCGTTTGTGCGAGGATTTAGAGAAGGAACTGCAGTGCGGTCTTCCTCTGTGAAACAGCTTTGGAAAAAGATGTTTAGTATTTCAGCTTTACGCGTGTCATCCTCTGTTTCTATGCCATCATCATCCCGGAGTGTCTGCATATGCTGTTTCGAGCCACTTACTGATTTAACGTAAGACCAGAACTTCCTAGGATTTTCTGTCAAGTCGGTACATAGAATTTTACTTTCGAATTCACTGAACGCTTCACGCATAGCCCTCCTTACGCTAACTTTGACATCGTTTAGCTTCTGTTTGTCTGAGAGGTTTTGGCTGCGTTTAAACTTGGAGTGAAGCTCTCTTTGCTTTCGCAGTAGTTTCCTAACTTTGTTGTTGTACCACGGTGGGATTTCCCGTCCCTCACAGTTTTACTCGGCACGTACCTGTCTAAAACGCATTTTACGATTGCCTTGAACTTTTTCCATAAACACTCAACATTGTCAGTGTCGGAACAGAAATTTTCGTTTTGATCTGTTAGGTAGTCTGAAATCTGCCTTCTATTACTCTTGCTAAACAGATAAACCTTCCTCCCTTTCTTTTTATTCCTATTAACTTCCATATTCAGGGATGCTGCAACGGCCTTATGATCACTGATTTCCTGTTCTGCACATAGAGAGTCGAAAAGTTCGGGTCTGTTTGTTATCAGTAGGTCCAAGATGTTATCTCCACGAGTCGGTTCTCTGTTTAATTGCTCGAGGTAATTTTCGGATAGTGCACTCAGTATAATGTCACTCGATGCTCTGTCCCTACCACCCGTCCTAAACATCTGAGTGTCCCAGTCTATATCTGGTAAATTGAAATCTCTACCTAAGGCTATAACATGCTGAGAAAATTTATGTGAAATGTATTCCAAATTTTCTCTCAGTTGTTCTGCCACTAATGCTGCTGAGTCGGGAGGTCGGTAAAAGGAGCCAATTATTAACCTAGCTCGGTTGTTGAGTGTAACCTCCACTCATAATAATTCACAGGAACTATCCACTTCTACTTCACTACAGGATAAACTACTACTAACAGCGACGAACACTCCACCACCGGTTGCATGCAATCTATCCTTTCTAAACACCGTCTGTACCTTTGTAAAAATTTCGGCAGAATTTATCTCTGGCTTAAGCCAGCTTTCTGTACCTATAACGATTTCAGCTTCGGTGCTTTCTATCAGCGCTTGAAGTTCTGGTACTTTACCAACGCTGCTTCGACAGTTGACAATTACAATACCGATTGCTGCTTGGTCCCCGCATGTCCTGACTTTGCCCCGCACCCGTTGAGGCTGTTGCCCTTTCTGTACTTGCCCAAGGCCATCTAACCTAAAAAACCGCCCAGCCCACGCCACACAACCCCTGCTACCCGTGTAGCCGCTTGTTGCGTGTAGCGGACTCCTGACCTATCCAGCGGAACCCGAAACCCCACCACCCTATGGCGCAAGTCGAGGAATCTGCAGCCCACCCAGTCGCAGAACCGCCTCAGCCTCTGATTCAGATCCTCCACTCGGCTCTGTACCAAAGGTCCGCAGTCAGTCGTGTCGACGATGCTGCAGATGGTGAGCTCTGCTTTCATCCCACTAGCGAGACTGGCAGTCTTCACCAAATCAGATAGCCGCCGGAAGCCAGAGAGGATTTCCTCCGATCCATAGCGACACACATCATTGGTGCCGACATGAGCGACCACCTGCAGATGGGTGCACCCTGTACCCTTCATGGCATCCGGAAGGACCCTTTCCTCATCTGGAATGACTCTCCCCGGTATGCACACGGAGTGCACATTGGTTTTCTTCCCCTCTCTTGCTGCCATTTCCCTAAGGGGCCCCATTACGCGCCTGACGTTGGAGCTCCCAACTACCAGTAAGCCCACCCTCTGCGACTGCCCGGATCTTGCAGACTGAGGGGCAACCTCTGGAACAGGACAAGCAGCCATGTCAGGCCGAAGATCAGTATCAGCCTGAGTCAGAGCCTGATACCGGTCCGTCAGACAAACTGGAGAGGCCTTCCGTTCAGCCCTCCTGAATGTCTTTCGCCCCCTGTCACACCTTGAGACGACCTCCCACTCTACCACAGGTGAGGGATCAGCCTCAATGCTGGCAGTATCCCGGACAACCACAGTCGTAGTCCGATCGGGGGATGCGTGGGACGAGCTGGCCGTCCCCGACAAACCCCCATCCGGACCCCCACAGTGATGCCCATTGGCAACAGCCTCAAGCTGTGTGACCGAAGCCAACACTGCCTGAAGCTGGGAGCGAAGGGATGCCAACTCAGCCTGCATCCGAACACAGCAGTTGCAGTCCCTATCCATGCTAAAAACTGTTTTGCAAAGAACGTCTGAACTAATCTACAGAGAGCGCAAACAAATCGACAAAATTTAAACGGTTATTAAAATACAAGATTGCCTAGTAAATGCAGTAATGCTGCTACTTGCGCACTGCTGACACTGCTCGGCGGCGGAAGGAGACTACGCGATTTTACTCTATTCAGGTACTAAAACGCGATGCTACAACTCTCAAATACCATAATACGCCCGAAATTTATGAATTAAACAATGAAAGTACGAAAAACACGCAAAGAAATTAAGAATTAAACTATGTAACAAATGAGTGAGCTAGGAGTATACGACTTGCTGCTGCAGCTGCTTATCCAACGGCGGCAGGGAGCACACTGACTGTGACCAACCGACACTGGCCGTTCAAAACAAAAACAGAAGACAAACGACTACGCGAATTTACACTATTCAGGTACTAAAACGCGATGCTACAACTCTCAAATACTATAATACGCCCGAAATCTATGAATTAAACAATGCAAGTACGAAAAACACGCAAAGAAATTAAGAATTAAACTATGTAACAAATGAGTGAGCTAGGAGTATACGACTTGCTGCTGCAGCTGCTTATCCAACGGCTGCAGGGAGCACATTAATGTTCAGGAAGAATAAATACGAACTCTGTGATTTGCTGATGACATTGTAACCATGTCAGAGACGGAAAAGGGTTCTGAAGATCAGTTGAACACAATTTATAGTGTCTTGAAAAGAAATTATAAAATAAAGATCAACAATGCAAAACAATGGTAACTTCATGAAGTCGAAGTACATCAGGTGATCCTGAGAAATTTATATCAGGCGACGTGACACTAAAAGAAGTAGGCGAGTTTTGTTATTTGGGCAGCAGAATAACTGATGACCGCCGAAGTAGGAAAGATATAAAATGCAGACTGGTAACTGCAAGAAAAGCATGTCTGAAAAAGACGATTTTGTTAACATTTGTTATAAATTTAAATATTAGGAAGTCTTTTCTGCAGGTACTTGTATGGAGTGCAGCTTTGCATGGAAATGAAACACACAAGATAGGAACTTCAGACAGTAAAAGGGTACAACGTTTTTGCAGCGAGGTACTATAAAAAATGCTGGAGATTAGGTGGATAGATTGAATAAAATATGGGGGGGGAGGGGGGGTGCTGAATCTAAATGAGCAAAAAGCAATTTCCGGCACAACTTGAGAAAAAGAAGGAATCACTTGATAGCATTTAACCTGAGCTACAAGGAATTGTCGATTTGCCAAGGAAACGTGGTGGGTCAGTATTGCAGAGGGAGAGCAAGACTAAGGAGGTAGGTTGTCGTAATTATGTAGAGATGAAGAGGCTTGCACGGGACAGAGTAGCATGCAAAGCTGCATCTTCGTACTGAAGACCACAACAACGTCAGTGTACCAGAGGGTGCTAATGCCCATCATACACACTGATGAGAAATTTGCTATAACTAGCGGTAACACTGAGAATGAACTAGATTGCTATGAAAGTCATGGCCAACATTCATCTTCTCTCTCTCTCTCTCTCTCTCTCTCTCTCTGTACGTGTTTGTGTGTGTGTGTGTGTGTGTGTGTGTGTGTGTGTGTGTGTGTGTGGCCAGCCGTGGTGGCCAAGCTGTTAAAGGCACTACAGTCTGGCACCGCGCGGCCGCTACGGTCGCAGGTTCGAATCCTGCCTCGGGCATGGATGTGTGTGATGTCCTTAGGTTAGTTAGGTTTAAGTAGTTCTAAGTTCTAGGGGACTGATGACCTTAGAAGTTAAGTCCCATAGTGCTCAGAGCCATTTGAACCATTTTTGTGTGTGTGTGTGTTTCTGTCTGTACGCAGTCTACTTTTGTCATTACATGGAACATTTTGTTTTTAAGAACACGACTAGACGTACGACGTAATTCGTAAGTTTTTTCCGGTATTCGTCTGCCCTTGTTTGGACAGTACTTGCGATCGTGACACTGACTACTTCTGGCTGTATCTTACAGTGAGTTATTTACAGCGGACAATTTGTTTTGTTTATTTACTAAATTCATGTTTGTGTACCGGGTGTTTATAATTAAAGAGACGGTGTTGCGAGTGCATCAGTGGGGCCTGTATGCATCGTTGGACGCTGAAACACCGTTGGTATGTTATCAGTCGGTGCTCTCGTGGAATATGCCCAAAAAATAATGGTTCCACTTTCTGCTACCAGGTGAAAATATGGCGCTGTATGCAGTCAGAATGTGAAACGTTCGCTGTATTGACGTCAGTATGCTGTTTGTCGCTTGGCGATGCGTATTGATTTCTCTTGTGAAGTGGCCGTTGGTGTAAAAGGTTTAGATGGCGGAAGTTTTCCTTACGAAACGCAAAGACTACTGAGAAGAAAGACCGTACACTGTTGGTAAAGTTGTTTTGTCAGAATGGCATGAATAGCAGCGCTGCATTGCGGTAATATCGCCTACGGAAACAGCTGCAGAGAGGCCTCGTGTCAATAAAGGGGCTAAAGAATATAATCAGGAAATTTGAAGAAACAAATTGGTGCGGCAGGGTCCTCTTCCTGCCGCACCATTACCGGGGCGGTTGTTGATGAAGTTGCATATTGTTATAGTTGACCGCACAGCAGATGGCTCAAATTCTACAGCCAGTGCTCGAGTTCTGTAGCGGGAATTGTCTTCCTCTGATCAACAGTACAAGGGATTTTGCGGCGCACTTTATATTGGTATTCACACAAGCTTGAGAATGTGCACCAAATGATGCCCCGTGATAGGCTACAATACAGTGACTTTGCCCTTCGTTTTTTGGCACGCATGGAAATAGATGACATGTGGCTGGAGAATATTCTTTGGACGGACGATGCACATTTTCTTTTGCACTGTGCAATGAATGCACAGAACTGTCGCACATAGGGTTCTACTTCGCTAAACGTTGTGGAGAAACATGCAGTGCACACAGCGCATGTGGTGTAGTTTCCCAAGTTCCTTCATTCTCGGTCCGTTTTTCTTCAATGAGATGACGCCTTGCGGGCCTGTTACGCGTACAGTGAGAGCTGTACGCTATAAGGACCTCGATGTGCTACATGTGATTCCACTTTTGAAAGAACGCAACTGTGTCAGACACCACTATTTTCATGAAAGACTGGGTGACACTATAAGTCACTTGCCAGGTGAAAGATTTGCTCTGACAAATATTCAGTAATGAGCGCATCATCTCTAGGCAATTTCAAGATGTGTGGCCTTCCAGATTCCCCGAGTTAAATCCATGTGGCTTCTGGCTGTCGGCAATATCTGAAAAACCTTGTCTATCAGGGATTTATCCGGACTCTTCTGCAGGATAGCATAGGACGGCATATTGCTCTGATTACCCTCGGTATAATGCCAGAGGAGGAGGAAAACTGTACTGGAGTGGGAATAACAGGTTTGGAAGAAATGGTGTGGCAGTGACGGCGAATAAGAATGTACAAAGCTGTATTGAAAAAAAAAATGGTTCAAATGGCTCTGAGCACTATGGGACTCAACATCTTAGGTCATAAGTCCCCTAGAACTTAGAACTACTTAAACCTAACTAACCTAAGGACATCACACATCTATGCCCGAGGCAGGATTCGAACCTGCGACCGGAGCAGTCCCGCGGTTCCGGACTGCAGCGCCAGAACCGCTAGACCACCGCGGCCGGCAGCTGTATTGAAAGTCTGAGATATATATCAGACAGGATCATAATCTTAAACCTGAGATTTCAAAAAGAAACACTAAAAGTTATCCAGATTTATCCACCTCAAGTGGGATGTAACGAAGAAGAAAAGATGGACTTTGCAAATGAGTTAGAGAACCATGAACCATATAGTGAGTGCTAATGTAGTGATGGAAATTTTAATGCACAGGTAGGCAAAGACAGAAAGGGATTTAAGCAAGTGTTGGGATGTTTGGGATGTGGAGGCAGAAATGAAGAAGGGGAAAGACTCCAGGATTTGTGCCAGAGGAATAGAATGAAAATAGCAACCATCTGGTTTATGAAGAGAGAAAGTCATGTTATCACCAGATACAGTTGGGATGGAAGAATCAAGAGTGTAGTTGATTATATTCTAGTAGATAGGGACTGGGGAGAGAAAGTAACAAATGTGAAGGTAATTCCAAGTGTGAGTGCAGATAGAGACCATAAATTACTGGTGGGACAATGGAAAATGAATCAGTGTGTGAAAAATAGAAATCAGAAGAAAGTGATGAGGATACGGGATTGGATACTGAAGGAGAGTGAAAGTGCTGAGAAGTATAGAGAACTAATTACACAAAAATTTCCAAAAGGAGTTTTCTGCGATGTAGAAAGTGAATGGAGCTTGTTCAAAGACACTTTCGTCGAAGCAGCACAAAAAGTATGTGGTAGAACATCTGGAAAGGAAAAAAGTAAGACAGACAAGTTGGTGAGATGATACCACGATCCAAGCAGTTAGAAGAAAAAATGGAGCATCGATAAAGTGGTGGAAAACTAAAAATGACGAGGACCATAAAAGATGTATAGAGGAAAAGAAGAAGTACAAAGAAACAGTGGTAACAGCAAAGAAAAAGGCATGGGAAGAGTTTGCAAAAAAACTTGAAGATATGAAGAGCAATAAGAAAATGTTCTATAAAATGATGAAAAATAAAAGGAAGGTTTCTGAAGTACCAGTAAAGATGGAAAGAAAGGATGGTACTGTGATTGAAGATCCAGGGAATATTAAAGATCATTTTAAGAAACTGTTAAACGCTGAGGAGCAGGTACACGAGGAAACAACAAGTAATGGAGAAATTGAGAGAAGTTGGGAAGCAGAACTATGACAAATTACACGGCAAGAAATGGAAATAGCTGTGAAGAAGATGACTGGGGGGAAAGCCCTGGGACCTGATAAAGTATCAGTGGGCATGATAAGAGCAGCAGGTCCAGTGGATATGCAGTGGCTGTAGAGAGTTCTATCAAGCGTGTGGAGAAATAGTACAATACCTGAGGATTGGAGGAGACATTGTTCCCATCTTCAAATAAGGCAATAAAAGACTACGTGAAAACCACAGAGGAATAACCCTTATGTCATCCAGCCAAGATTTTTGAAAGAATTTTACTAAATCGAATAAGTGAAAAGATAGAAAAGGAGCTGAGTGAAGAACAGCATTGGTTTAGGAAAGGAAGAAGCACAACAGACCTGATAATGGTTTTTATAGACATAGAAAAGGCATATGACTCAGTTAACAGAGAAAGACTTTGGGAAGAAATGAAGAAAATAGATATAGAAAATGGATACATTAATGTAATAAAGACAATGTACAAAGGACACTGTTGTAGAATTAGAACATCACTGGGAAACTCTGAATACTTAGAAATAAGACAAGGACCTAAACAAGAAAGTATTCTATCTCTTGCACTTTTAATGTTGTGATGGAGGGAATGAATAGGGCAGTTAAAGATATAGTAAAAGAAAAAGACGAAAAGATGATTTTTGCAGATGATACGGTCATATGGGGCGATAAAGAGGTGGATGTACAGTTACAACTTTATGCAGGGAAGGAAATAATGAAAAGGTATGGATTAAAAGTAAATAAAGATAAGAGTGAAGTAATGGTATTTGGAAGAGACAAAGGGATCAACGGAAATATTACTTTGAATGGAGAACCCCTCAAAGTGGTAGACAGTTCACTTATTTAGGGAGTGAAATATCTAGTGATGGAAAAATAACCAACGAAACTAATAGGAGGTTACAGAAGGGGGACAACTTCTACCAAACAATAAAACACCTAATTTGGAATAAGGGAGTTTCAGAAAAAGCAAAACTCCTTATGTATAAGAGTTATTACTTCCCTATTGTCACCTATAGAGGAGAAACGTGGACAATGACAGAAAGGGACTGGAGCAGACTGAAAGTAGGGGAAATTTCTCAGAGCAATTGAGGGAAAAACAAGAATGGACAGTGTAAGGAACGTAGATATCAGAAAGGACCTTAAACAGGAAAGTATGAGAGAAGAAATTGAAAAAAAGAGATTAAGGGGCATGTTAAGAGGATGTGTGGGCAGAGACTCCCCAGAATTATGGAAGAACTAAAGATGGATGGAAAAAGACCTAGAGGGCGCCCAAGAACACGGTGGAAAACGGGAGTGAGAATATCTGTGGAAAGGAGAGGTGTAATCTGACAGGAAATGGAGGAAAAAAAGTGGTGGGAGGACCGACCCAAATGGAGAAGACTCGTCAGTACCCAAACCCGGCAGTAGCTGGAGCGGGATCCGGATGTAGATAGATAGAATGCCAGCAAATGTCGACAATACGGATGCAGTTCCTGGCTGAGTCGGGAGATCAAATTGAACACATGGAATAACTTGTGACTATATCCTAACACACATGCTAGAACAACCATGTTTTGGATCTTTCCTCTCTTTTCTCTGCACTCTCATCACATTCGGACTGCTTACAACGGCATATTTTTACCTGGTGATACGAAGTAGAACTATTATTTATTGAGCATAATCTACGAGCGCACCGATTAATGAACATACCTACTGCATTTCAGCATTCTGCGATGCATACAGCCAGTACTGCAGCACGCAGAACCCCGCCAGTTTAAATACAACGACCCAGCATTATAAAGAGTATGCCTTATACATTAGGAGAACAGAAGTGCAACACAAACACAGCTGAGCATTTGATAAGATGGGTCTCACCGCATCACTTGAAGACCATGGAAAATCTCGTACTGCTGACATTGTCAGTCACTCAGTAGCAAATGTGTTCCAGAGATAGGGAACATGCGACTTTGGCTGTGAAACTACATGAACGTTCCAGTCTCAATACACATAATCTGATATTTAACCTTTTTCTTGTGAATCTTTGAGTGTGTATGAAGATTTTAAAGCTGTTCAAGAATGTTTAAGTTCTAACTGACTGTAATAGCATACGAACAGAAAAAATTTAGTCTGTTTAGGACTGAACTGTGGAAGCACGAAAGATTATATTACTAACACAGATTGCACATGTAGTAGGTGAGGGCCTCATAAAACTTCATTAAAGCTCGGACACTCCCAGTATCGATCCTACAGTGTTAGTCTGATGAGGAGTTTCAGTGCAGTGCGCTCGTCACTACAGAGTGAAAGATTTATTCTGAAATAGCAGTAAAATTATCTATTTATCAAGTATTTTCCTGTAGACACGTGAAATATGTACCGTCAGTTCGGTTTCTCTTCGTTCACATATCCTCGTCCTGAATCATCAGTAACAGCAAGATGATTCCTATATTTGGCGCTCCCTACAATCAGAAATTTTGCAATTTAATAACAATCATAGTGCCGTAGCTTAATGCCTTATTTTGTTTGTTATACTGTACTTTAAATTTACTGTGTACAGATGACTAACGAACAATTTGTACTATGGTAATGGAAATTTTGTGATAACCCTGCTTTCTCCCTCCCCTCCGTCCCTCCTCCCCACACTTTCCGTCCGTTCCTCAATCAACACACAAGCAATCGCAGGTGTATGCACCTATTTCATGCATCGCTTTGATTTCCCGAGGATTTGCGAATTTGGCTTCTGTAACTTCGGGGGGGGGGGGGGACAACTTGCCGAAATTCTTCGCACTGCCATTCTTCGGGTTGTGCAGAGCACGTAAAGGTAACGTGGATGTTTCTCACGAAACGACCGAAGAAGTAGCTGATCTACAAATCTCCCTCCCACCACAACGGGTTCGTCGTAGCCTGGACTCAACCCAAATGGTAACGCGAGGTATTTCGGCGAGTTTTCGCCCACACGTTTACAGAAACCAAACTAAACAGTCCGATGGAAAGCGAAGTCGTGGATAAAATGATTCGCCGGGAAACTAAAGCTACTGATGGAAATGATGTGACACAAATCACGTACATTTGTGTGTGCGCTTTACAGAGAGAGAGAGAGAGAGAGAGAGAGAGAGAGAGAGAGAGAGAGAGAGAGCGAGAGCGAGAGAGAGAGATGTAGCGTGAATGGTACGAAGATACGCTGTTTGGTGCGGTGCGAGTTTATTTATACAGATCTTTTGTTGCGGCAAATAATGTTAAATTGAACTGGGCCAGAGGGAGGAGGAGAGGACAGTGATAGATAGAGCTGAAATCTCTTATGTGCTGTGTGTGCCCATGTACCCCAAAAAAATTAAGCCACATACAAGTCATTTTGCTTAAACAACAATTTCTACTGGACAATGTAGTGCCACCGTTAATTGCACAAAACGTTGAAGCATTTGTTACTTTTGTATTCAGCTTGAATTCTGTAGCTTCTCACAAGGGAAACTCCCCGTCGAACCCCTGCTCAGATTAAGTGGTAAAATGACCCACTGGACAGCCCATCAAAAATTGAACGGAGATCAGGCATGAAAACAGGAAGAGGGTGTACTGAACTGTGAACGCTGCAAGCTTAAGATGTACAACATCGAGGGAATTGCAACAATCACGGCGCCGTGGTTATGTGGCCATGGTCCTGGATTGCAAAGTAAGGGATTCGTGTTCAAATTTCCCTCGTGCCCATTTTTTTTTCAAGAAATTATGAACTGTCCGAGCGGTCATTGACGTGTCCGTTCTCTTTCTTCGGTCTTGGTAATTGTCATACTATACATTGGTTATAGAATATGAGTCATGTGGTAAGAATATATTACCGTCGTAAGTAAACGTGATGAATAGTTAGAGGAGGTGGTATGTCGTATAGACCTTTCACAGAAATGAAAACATCAAATAAGCGGGTATGAACTATGGTACAACCAAGGAATTCTAGAGTCAAAACTTCCAACTCCGAACGCAAAAATCGTAACATGCAGTACATGTGTAGAACAAATAGGAGGTTCGTCCTCCCGGAGGTCACTTTCTTACACTTCGCTGTTGCAAACGGACGTTACACCACGACACAGACAGAAATTTGAATACAGCGAGGAGACACGTCAACGACCGGACGGGCAGTTGATAACATTGTGGGAAAAAAAGATGAGGCACGAGGGAAATATGGACATGCAACTGCCCCTTTGCACTCTAACACCGTGATCACGTTACCACGACTCCGTGGCTCCTCGGATTTGCTCTATTTGCACGTCTTGACCTCGGACCGTTCACTGTTTCGATTTTGCCTTTTTTGCAGTTCGGTACACCTTCTTCCTGTTTTCATGCTTGATCTGTGTTTCAGTTTCCGACGGGCTGTCCAATGGGCAATCTGACCACTAGATCTGAGGGGGTGCGATGGCAAGTTTCCATTGCCAGTACAAATACTCAAAGGGCTCGCACTTCTCTGGCTGGGATCACTCACTACCGGTAGTCTATCTACATGAGGGTGGCGGAGCTTAGCTTACCCCGTCCACCGTCCACCGCTGGCCTACCGTGCCGGCTGCAGCTTGCTACTTCCGCTGCCTGCTACTGCCCTCTGCAAGTGGCAAAGAAAAGTGCGCAGGTAGGAGCAAGCACTCCACAAACGTTTATATCATCCACTGAGTCAACACAAAAGATCTCTACGATTCACTACTGTACATATAAACAAGATGCTTCAGAATGAACATTTGGGCAGATAGACATCTTTCAGTAAATAGGTTTATGTAAACATCAGTTGCTACGCAGCAGCTTTTTAGTGATTGTGGACAGTAATCAATTATTTTGGTTTCTTAGGCTGCCTTATCTGCAGAATGCTTGGCAAATGTGCACCTATAATAATAATAATAATTATCATTACTATTAATTTTAATAAGGAAACGTTCTGAAAAATTATACTTATTTGGTCACGAACTGTCTTTCGGCTTGTTGGGCCACCTTCAGGTGACAACTGCATGTCGCCAACACAGATAAACATGTTGTGCGACTTACACAAATATTGTTTGAACAGAAGATACAAAAATGACAAAGTGTTTACATAGGAAAATATTACAATAAGTACATGAACTAATCATGGGAGCATAAATCAAGATTTTATGTGGAGATATATATCACAAATGACGAGAAATAAAATGATTTTATAGTTAGAATCTAGTATCTGAAATGGGAATTAAGTCTGATCATATATACTGTGTCATGTGTTTGTTGATTTCCAATATTTCCAGTAGGGTCATCTTTCTGCGCTTTATTTTCGACATAATGTAGAATTTAACATTTTACATCGTGTGGATGGTTTTCTGCTAAAAGATGATCAGAAAATATAGAAACTTTTCTCTTCAATCGCCAGCTTCTCTCATATTCACGTAGCATAATAGCCACTGCTCTGTGTGTTTTGTCTTTTCTACTGAATAAAATTTTTGATATGTTATTGATATTAGAAAACGTAGGTCTGTAGTTGCGAAAATTTAACTTTCAGTCATGCTGGACTGTGGCTGTCAGGCAACGTGAACATGAGAGAAACTGACGATTAAAGAACGAAGTTTCAACATTAGCTGATCATCTTTTTGGCAGAAAACCATTCATACGATGTAGAAACATGGCCCTACTGGAAATACTGGAAATCAACCAACACATGACACAGAATGTCAACCTAGTGTTGAATGATCAGACTCAGTTTTTGCAGGCACTGTTAACCTCAGATGTTAAGTCCCATAGTACTCAGAACCATTCAGTTTTCGCTCTTGTTAAATTAAGTTTTCATTACAAATACTAGATTCTAACTTAAAATCTTTTATTTCTCATCATTTGTTATATGTATGTCCACATAAGAACTTTGTTTACACTCCCATTTTTAGTTAACGTACCCATTGTAATATTTCCCTATGTAAAACTTTGTCATTTTTGTATCTTGTGTTTGAGTAACATCTGGTTAAGTCGTACATCATGTTTATCTGTATTGGCGACATGCAGTTGTCACCTGAAAATGATCTGTGAGGGCGAAAGCCTCTGCTTGAGGGAATAAATATAATTTTGCAGAACGTTAGGAAGTGTTTTCCTTTTTAATATTATTATCACGTTCTTCCACGGATTGGCAGCAAATTCAATTAGTGTCATTGTTTTGTTATTGTTATAAGAGGATAGTTCTACTTTGAGATTGATCAAATCAAATAAACATTACAGAGATCCTGAGTATCACAACCTAAAGCAACTGTTTACTGAGGTCAAACATTCCCTAATGGATCAGTTGCCAGATTCATGTCACTTCATTTAATTTTCGTTCATTTGCTTGGATGTGAACATTTGCATGGATGAGTAAACGCCAGAGACAAACTGGATGCTAATATTATGACCATCCCACAACAGATCACCACAGTGATAGCCAAAGGTCCACACAGACTACTAAAAATGTGGTAGACACTGTATTAAAGTTATATATTCTTAAATTTTAATTAAAACTATAAAAAATTAACATTTTTTAAAATCAATAAACATCTAAGGTTTCTTAGACATGTAGCACATAAAGAGTTCTATGTGTATTTCTATTAACATTTCGTAACAGGTAATTCCATAATGAATGTTTCAGAATGAGGTTCTAAAAATTTGGAGACAGGTTCCTTACACCAAAACAAGACAAAAATTAGATAAAATTGCCAGAGAACATGGACTCTAAAATGCATGTCTTAAGTGCTATGAGCACTTGTTCGTCTTCGCTTCTACTGAACAAGAGCTCCTAGCTCCTAAGATAAGCACTTTATAGCCCATGTTTTCTGGAAATTTTTTTCTTGTTTTGGTCGATACCACCTCCCTCCAAAAAATGGAAAGCAAAGAGCTTACCATAGAACAGATATATTTCACAGTATTGAGGATGAATAAGTGCTCATAGCTCTTAAGCTCTGCATTCTAGAGCCCATGTTTATTGGACATTTTTGTCTTGTATTAGTGGAAGGAACCTGTCCTCAAATTCCTGGAAGGTCGTTCTGAAGCACCCTGTGCTGGCGATCCTTCAAACTTGAACTGTATCATCAGAAACACGCTGTATATGGATGCATTTGGACATATGCACTGATTGAACCAGGTTTTTACAAACAATTCATGAATGTCAGATGAGGTTATCATATTAGTGAATTGCATCTGTTGTGAGAAGCAACTATTATATGTGACATTGACTATGAGGAAATGTTAATACAATTTTTGGCTGACTTACTGGATATACATGTTGCTGATGTTTTTATGTTTATTCTTATACATAACAGCTAAGAGAAAAACTTACGCTATTTGCAAGGAGACTGGCCCATCTCAATGAATGATGTGCATTTCATTGTCTATTTTAACTGATGTCAATAAAATAGCTGATAATTCGATAATCACACATACTGGGTGATTATTATATATGCTTAAAAACCCCTGATAACGCTGAGACACATAATTTAATACACATTCTGCCGCAACTGTCGGAAAATACCCCAAAAGTTGATGACAGTTGTTGAACATGTCACATCACCAGATGACATACCTCACCATACCTGCAACAGTGGAGCCTATTGTTCTGTCACACCTAATCAACCCATCTGAAGCCAAGTAAGTATTCATGTCGGTATGGCTCCAAACCTTCGTCGCAACTTTAGCTCGTTGGCATTGGGTCTTGCATCTACCAGGCAGTATTTTTTGCACTGCGTTAGACAATTATGTGTTTCTATTGAGACAAGATTTATTATTTGATCACGGTCTGCGCTGGCACAGTACAACAAAAACGTACCGTTTTGCTCCACAAGTAAACAAGTATAAACTTCCACACTGAATCGCTAGCAGTAAATGACCTGTGTGTTCTTTCATAGATGAATACTGTAAAAAAAAAAAAAGTGCAGACAAAGGGAAAGAAACACAAAATTAGAACAGTGTGTACTTGGTTACAGCAAGGACGTTAATTTTGTAGCTCTTACATTTACAACGGCAATGGCGTTGCCGCAGTGGTAACACTGGTTCCCGTCAGATCACAGAAGTTAAGTGCTGTTGGGCTGGGCTAACACTGGGATGGGTGACCACCCAGTCTGCCAAGTGCTGTTGGCGAGTGGGATGCACTCAGCCCTTATGAGGAAAATTGAGGAGCTACTTGATTGGGAAGTAGTGGATCTGGTCATGTAAACTGACATGCCATTGGGAGAGCGGTGTGCTGACTGCATGCCTCTCCATATCTGCATAGAGTGATGCCTGTAGGCCTTCATGGCTTGTTCGGGTGGAGTGTTAGTTTTTTACGCTTACAACAGACCAGATTCACAAAAGTTATCTAAAAACAGAGTAGCCTAGTGGAGTGATGTTAGCACTGTCCCTTAGAGGCGTGGGTAGAATCAACAAGTTCAATCACTTCACGTGAGGCGAGGTACATCATCTGGTGACGTGAAATATCCAATACCTGTCATTCAATCTTCGGGTACATCATGTTGCTTCAGTGTTTTCTAAAACATTAATAAGAATCATCGTATATATGTACTTATCATGTGTAAAATAGCTATGAGATACCTTTCATCGCCTTAAATGAATGCATACCGCAAATTATGTGTTTTACATTTGCTAACAACTAAGAATCATGAAAGAAGGTTGTATACATGGAAGAACCCTGGAGATACTAAAAGGTATGAGATAGTTTATATAATGGTAAGACAGAGATTTAGGAACCAGGTTTTAAATTGTAAGACATTTCCAGGGGCAGATGTGGACTCTGGTCTATTGGTTATGACCTGTAGATTAAAACTGAATAAACTGAAAAAAAGGTGGGAACTTAAGGATATGGGACCTGGATAAACTGAAAGAACCAGAGGTTGTACAGACTTTCAGGGAGAGCATAAGGGAACAATTAACAGGAATGGTGGAAAGAAATACAGTAGAAGAAGAATGGGTAGCTTTGAGGGATGAAGTAGTGAAGGCAGCAGAGGATCAAGTAGGTAAAAAGACGAGGTCTAGTAGAAATCCTTGGGTAACAGAAGAAATATTGAATTTAATTGATGAAAGGAGAAAATATAAAAATGCAGTAAATGTAGCAGGCAAAAAGGAATACAAGCGTCTCTAAAATGAGATCGACAGGAAGTGCAAAATGGCTAAGCAGGGATGGCTGGAGGACAAATGTAAGGATGTAGAGGCTTATCTCACTAGGGGTAAGATAGATACTGCCTACAGGAAAATTAAAGAGACCTTTGGAGATAAGAGAACGACTTGTATGAATATCAAGAGCTCAGATGGAAACCCAGTTCTAAGCAAAGAAGGGGAAGCAGAAAGGTGGAAGGAGTATATAGAGAGTCTATACAAGGGCGATGTACTTGAGGACAATATTATGGAAATGGAAGAGGATGTAGATGAAGATGAAATGGGAGATGTGATACTGCGTGAAGAGTTTGACAGAGCACTGAAAGACCTGAGTCGAGACAAGGCCTCCGGAGTAGACAACATTCCATTGGAACTACTGACGGCCTTGGGAGAGCCAGTCCTGACAAAACTCTACCATCTGGTCAGCAAGATGTATGAAGCAGGTGAAATACCCTCAGACTTCAAGAAGAATATAATAATTCCAATACCAAAGAAAACAGGTGTTGACAGATGTGAAAATTACCGAACTATCAGTTTAATAAGCCACAGCTCCAAAATACTAACACGAATTCTTTACAGATGAATGGAAAAACTAGTAGAAGTCGACCTCAGGGAAGACCAGTTTGGATTCCGTAGAAATACTGGAACACGTGAGGCAATACTGACCTTACAACTTACCTTAGAAGAAAGATTAAGGAAAGGCAAACCTACGTTTCTAGCATTTGTAGACTTAGAGAAAGCTTTTGACAATGTTGACTGGAATACTCTCTTTCAAATTCTATAGGTGGCAGGGGTAAAATACAGGGAGCGAAAGGCTATTTACAATTTGCACAGAAACCAGATGGCAGTTATAAGAGTCGAGGGACATGAAAGGGAAGCAGTTGTTGGGAAGGGAGTAAGACAGGGGTGTAGCCTCTCCCCGATGTAATTCAATCTGTATACTGAGCAAGCAGTAAAGGAAACAAAAGAAAAATTCGGAGTAGGTATTAAAATCCATGGAGAAGCAATAAAAACTTTGAGGTTCGCCGATGACCTCGTAAATCTGTCAGAGACAGCAAAGGACTTGGAAGAGCAGTTGAATGGAATGGATAGCGTCTTGAAAGGAGGATATAAGATGAACATCAACAAAAGCAAAACGAGGGTAATGGAATGTAGTCGAATTAAGTCGGGTGCTGCTGAGGGAATTAGATTAGGAAATGAGACACTTAAAGTAGTAAAGGAGTTTTGCTATTTGGGGAGCAAAATAACTGATGATGGTCGAAGTAGAGAGGATATAAAATGTAGACTGGTAATGGCAAGGAAAGCTTTTCTGAAGAAGAGAAATTTGTTAACATCGAGTATAGATTTAAGTGTCAGGAAGTCATTTCTGAAAGTATTTGTATGGAGTGTAGCCATGTATGGAAGTGAAACATGGACAATAAATAGTTTGGACAAGAAGCGAATAGAAGCTTTCGAAATGTGGTGCTACAGAAGAATGCTGAAGATTAGATGGGTAGATCACATAACTAATGAGGAAGTATTGAATAGGATTGTGGAGAAGAGAAGTTTGTGGCACAACTTGACCAGAAGAAGGGATCGGTTGGTAGGAAATGTTCTGAGGCATCAAGGGATCACCAATTTAGTACTGGAGGGCAGTGTGGAGGGTAAAAATCGTAGAGGGAGACCAAGAGATGAATACACGAAGCAGATGCAGAAGGATGTAGGTTGCAGTAGGTTGTGGGAGATGAAGAAGCTTGCACAGGATAGAGTAGCATGGAGAGCTGCATCAAACTAGTCTCAGGAGTGAAGACCACAACAACAACAACAACAACAGAAACTTCTTACAGATTTCCAGCTTAGAATATTTTCTTTATGTCTTTTTTATTTTAGATGTGTTGTGGTTCTTGACAATTTTTCAGTATGTAGAATTATTATAATATTTGCAATTTTTTCACACCTGTAAAACCTTATAGATTTTTGTGATGATCTGCGATCAGATCTCATGATTAAATATGGGTATTTCATAGAATAAAACAGTAACCATTATGCATGTCTTAAATAAACAGAACAGTGGCGGCTATCTTCAGACTTTTACTCGTATTTGTTTATGAACTAATACATCAGACAATACAGACCCACGACTTATCTTAGGAGGAGGATGGAAAGAAAAAGTACATTTATGGAAGTTGTAAATCTGGTACAAGTTTTAACAGTGAGGACTGGAATACACTGTTTCAAATTCTGGAGGTAGCAGGAATAAAATAAAGGGAGCAGCAGGTTACCTACAACTAATATTAGGGGGCCAGGTGCAGTGACTGCAAACTGAAAATCAAATTTGAGCAGTGTTCTTTCATCCATAAGCTCAAGTATTTCCAGAGTCAACTATGGCTTCTTCTCTACTTTCGCTATAACTGTGTATTACTGTTCTGCCTTAATTGATTCCTAGTTCATCATATTCTACTCGTCTTCAACTCAGTTTTTTGCAACGTTTTTACTTCAATCTATTAATCGAGCAAGAAAAAAAAAAGAAAAAGCAAGAAGAAATTTGGTTAGGTAACTGAAATTCAGGGAGAATAAATACGATCGTTTAGGTTTGCCGAAAATATTATACTCCTGTCAAAGATGGAAGAGGACTTGGAAAATCAGTTGAACAGAGTAGATAGCACCTTGAAAACAAATTATAAGATGAATATCCACAAAGATGAAACAAAGGTACTGGAATGTACTGGAATTAGGAACTGGATTACAGATGGGAAATTAAAAGAAGTAGGTGACTATTGTTATTTGTGCAGAAAAATGACAATGGACGAAATAGAGAGACTATAAAATGGAACCTTGCAGTAGCAAGAAGAGAGTTTGTGAAAAAGAGAAATCTGTTCTCATTAGATATAAATTTAATGTTAGGAAGTCTTTTCTGAAGGAATTTGTCTGGAGTGTAGTTTTCTATGGGTGTGTTCTTTGTGTGTTATATGTGGATTACAGAAAGGTCAGACAAGAAAAGAATAAAAGCTTTCGGAATGTGGTGCTACAGAAGAATGATGAAGATTGCAAGAGTAGATCAGAAGAAAGGAAATTGTGACACAATTTTACTAAAGGAAGGGATCAAGAACTCAACAGTTTGGCAGTCAAGGGTAGTGTGGGGGA
This sequence comes from Schistocerca piceifrons, assembly GCF_021461385.2. Lineage (NCBI taxonomy): Eukaryota > Metazoa > Arthropoda > Insecta > Orthoptera > Acrididae > Schistocerca > Schistocerca piceifrons. The sequence goes on from NC_060141.1 coordinate 750,663,842, forward strand.
CAAAAGTAGTAGATAGGGACTAAGGTTTGATATTAGTAAATTGATGCAAATGACTGTAGCTATGCAGGGATGAAGAGGCTTTCATAGTATGAACTAGGGGACTTCAAACAAGTCTTTGGACTGGAGACAATAACAACAAACAATTCTTCTGACAAAACCATTCATTTATTCATCTAGGCATGATGTTTCTGCATGTTCCTCACCATGGTGATAGTAGTGGGATAAATCTGCTCCTGGAATATTTTTTGTTTGGGTTGTAGGTATTCAGCAGGAAGTATACATTCAGGGGTAAATTATGCCTCTCCACCTTCCCTTAACCTATCGTGATGCTAACTTATTTATGACCCCTAAGGGTTGATTTACCTCTGATGGTATGCTTTCCCCTGAATGTATGCAACCCACACATACAACATGTGCCAGGATCGACTTTACCCCACTACTGGGTATGCCTCATAAAGTTTTTCCCTAATGGTTGAAGGAATGCATCAACAAGGGAGACTACCAATTTAAATTGCTCCTGCCAAGGGAATAAACCATAGACCACCAAATATACCAGTTCACATGCATGAAAACAGTCCTTGGAAAGAAAAAACTATTTCTCCCAGTCTGCCACTAAGTGTGTTTCATTAGCGCAGGTATCTGGGTACTTGTTTGAGTATGTTAGGAATAGAATTTTCTTTCTTACAAAAATATTTCTGTGTTGTTGTTGTTGTGGTCTTCAGTTCTGAGACTGGTTTGATGCAGCTCTCCATGCTACCCTATCCTGTGCAAGCTTCTTCATCTCCCAGTACTTACTGCCACCTACATCCTTCTCAATCTGCTTAGTGTATTCATCTCTTGGTCTCCCTCTACAATTTTTACCCTCCACGATGCCCTCCAATGCAAAATTTGTGATCCCTTGATGCCTTAGAACATGTTCTACTAACCAGTCCCTACTTTTTGTGAAGTTGTAACACAAACTCCTCTTCTCCCCAATTCTATTCAATACTTCTTCATTAGTTATGTGATCTACCCATCTGATCATCAGCATTATTCTGTAGCACCACATTTCGAAAGCTTCTATTCTCTTCTTGTCCAAACTATTTATCGTCCATGTTTCACTTCCATACATGGCTACACTCCATACAAATACTTTCAGAAATGACTTCCTGACACTTAAATCTATACTCAATGTTAACAAATTCCTCTTCTTCAGAAACGCTTTCCTTGCCATTGCCAGTCTACATTTTATATCTTCTCTACTTAGGCCATCATCAGCTATTTTGCTCCCCAAATAGCATAACTCCTTTACTACTTTAAGTGTCTCATTTCCTAATCTAATTCCCTCAGCATCACCCAACATAATTCGACTACATTCCATTAACCTCGTTTTGCTTTTGTTGATGTTCATCTTATATCTTCCTTTCAAGACGCTATCCATTCCATTCAACTGCTCTTCCAAGTCCTTTGCTGTCTCTGACAGATTTACGAGGTCATCGGCGAACCTCAAAGTTTTTATTGCTTCTCCATGGATTTTAATACCTACTCCGAATTTTTCTTTTGTTTCCTTCACTGCTTGCTCAGTATACAGATTGAATTACATCGGGGAGAGGCTACACCCCTGTCTTACTCCCTTCCCAACAACTGCTTCCCTTTCATGTCCCTCGACTCTTATAACTGCCATCTGGTTTCTGTACAAATTGTAAATAGCCTTTCTCTCCCTGTATTTTACCCCTGCCACCTTTAGAATTTGAAAGAGAGTATTCCAGTCAACATTGTCAAAAGCTTTCTCTAAGTCTACAAATGCTAGAAACGTAGGTTTGCCTTTCCTTAATCTTTCTTCTAAGATAAGTTGTAAGGTCAGTATTGCCTCACGTGTTCCAACATTTCTACGGAATCCAAACTGATCTTCCCCGACGTCGGCTTCTGCCAGTTTTTCCATTCGTCTGTAAAGAATTCGCGTTAGTATTTTGCAGCTGTGACTTATTAAACTGATAGTTCGGTAATTTTCACATCTGCCAACACCTGCTTTCTTTGGGATTGGAATTATTATATTCTTCTTGAAGTCTAAGGATATTTCGCCTGTCTCATACATCTTGCTCACCAGATGGTAGAGTTTTGTCAGGACTGGCTGTCCCAAGGCCGTCAGTAGTTCTAATGGAATGTTGTTTACTCCCAGGGCCTTGTTTCGACTCAGGTCTTTCAGTGCTCTGTCAAACTCTTCACGCAGTATCATATCTCCCATTTCATCTTCATCTACATCCTCTTCCATTTCCATAATATTGTCCTCAAGTACATCGCCCTTGTATAGTCCTTCCACTTTTCTGCTTTCCCTTCTTTGCTTAGAACTGGGTTTCCATCTGAGTTCTTGATATTCATACAAGTGGTTCTCTTTTCTCCAAAGGTCTCTTTAATTTTCCTGTAGGCAGTATCTATCTTACCCCTAGTGAGATAAGCATCTACATCCTTACATTTGTCCTCTAGCCATCCCTGCTTAGCCATTGTGCACTTCCTGTCGATCTCATTTTAGAGACGTTTGTATTTCTTTTTGCCTGATTCGTTTACTGCATTTTTGTATTTTCTCCTTTCATCAATTAAATTCAATATTTCTTCTGTTACCCAAGGATTTCTACTAGCCCTCGTCTTTTTAACTACTTGATCCTCTGCTGCCTTCACTACTTCATCACTCAAAGCTACCCATTCTTCTTCTACTGTACTTCTTTCCCCCATTCCTGTCAATTGTTCCCTTATGCTCTCCCTGAAACTCTGTACAACCTCTGGTTCTTTCAGTTTATCCAGGTCCGATCTCCTTAAATTCCGACATTTTTGCAGTTTCTTCAGTTTTAATCAACAGTTCATAACCAATAGATTGTGGTCAGAGTGCACATCTGCCCTTGGAAATGTCTTACAATTTAAAATCTGGTTCCTAAATCTCTGTCTTACCATTATATAATCTATCTGAAACCTTTTAGTATCTCCAGGGTTCTTCCATGTATACAACCTTCTTTCATGATTCTTGAACCAAGTGTTAGCTATGATTAAGTTATGCTCTGTGCAAAATTCTACCTGGCGGCTTCCTCTTTCATTTCTTAGCCCTAATTCATAATCACCTACTACGTTTCCTTCTCTTCCTTTTCCTACTGTTGAATTCCAGTCACCCATGACTATTAAATTTTCGTCACCCTTCACTACCTGACTAATTTCTTTTATCTCATCATACATTTCATCAATTTCTTCATCAAATGCAGAGCTAGTTGGCATACAAACTTGTACTACTGTAGTAGGCGTTGGCTTCATGTCTATCTTGGCCACAGTAATGCGTTCACTACGCTGTTTTTAGTAGCTTACCCGCACTCCTATTTTTTTATTCATTATTAAACCTACTCCTGCATTACCCATATTTGATTTTGTATTTATAACCCTGTATTGACCTGAAATGAAATGGCGTGTGACGAGGGCCTCCCGTCGGATAGACCGCTCGCCTGGTGCAAGTCTTGACCAAATGTCTTGTTTCTCCTGCCACCGAACTTCACTAATTCCCACTATATCTAACTTTAACCATTCCATTTCCCTTTTTAAATTTTCTAACCTACCTGCCCGATTAAGGGATCTGACATTCCACGCTCCGATCCGTAGAACGCCAGTTTTTTTTCCTGATAATGACGCAAGCCTCCCCACCAACGGCAAGGTCTATGGTTCATGGGGGGGGGGGGGGGATATTTCTGTATACTTACAAAAGTATAGATAATCTTAGAATTCATAGAACTGAGGCACTGAGAACCATAAGAGCGTAAACCATACTGTTGTCAATTTTGAGATTGTAGCATGTACACTCGCTCCTAGCATCTATTGAGTATTGTAGCCCTACACTCTATATATGAACATTGCTGAAAAGCTCCCTCACTGATTTTTCTGATATTCACTGTCACAAGGGCCCAAAGAACAAATTTTCATTAACTACACTGGTACCTGTTTCTTTATAAAAGCTGGAAGATGTTTAAGGAATGCTCCATCATAGCCTCACGTTCCATGGTTTCAGTAGTCCAGTCTGTAAAATGACCGCAGAGAATTTCAGAACCTTCAACTATCAAATCAAAAGTTGAAGACTGTGGTAACAATACAGAGTTCAGAAATTTTACAAATATGAAGTTTCCAGCAGGTTGCCATGAACTGTTGTTAAATTGACATATTCATTATTGAAGTCGTAGGAGGTCACCATTTTCTTCAACTCACGTTGAGGCGTACTGAAAATGGTCATTTTCCCATAGTTTGTAAAGGCTTTGCAAAATGTAGTGGACGGCATATCTACTACATTTCATACCTAATGTTAACAGACAGTTTTATCTGAACCTCAAGAAAGAGTATGCACTTCATGAAACTCCTGATAGCAACGACCATGAAGTATTGGGATATGTCCTAATTGTATCAGTGACGCGTTTAGTATCCGTTCCTTATTTTTTGATTCTAGTTTCACGTTAAATACAGGCTACACAACAGTCAAAAACACACTACTCCCACAAGCATGGGTATGAAAGTTTTGTGGATTAACATTAATAATAATAACCCTACTTGACTTATTTTGAAACATACATTTTCACACTTTAACTGGTAAACCTCTACATGACCTGTAATTCTGTCTATAGTGTCTGCTAATGAAATTTGATAGGTGTCTCTACAACAATCTCACAATTAATGAACCTATGGTAAAATGTGTTGCTCTGCTTTCGATCTTTGATATTATACCTCTTAATCTTAACGTGGCAAGAGTCCCACTCTGAGAAGAATACTGTTATTCTTCATGCAGAATACATTACATTTGTTTATGTTGAGAGTCTGTCGTCGCCTTGCATTTTGCTGCAAATTTCTGGTACTACAACATCTCTATACACAACAGTATCAACTGTACACAGCCTTATGTCGTTTCTGAACTAATTTACCGACTCATTTACGTGTATTATGTAAATTAGCACGCCCTACAATATTGCTTCGGGGATTCCCAAAGCTCCTTCCGTATCTCATTAATTCTCCAAGTTAAGAAGAATACACTGAGTTATATTTGCTAGGAAACCCTTCATGCAATCATAAAGCTGGTCGGATGTTTTATGAGCTCACATTTTTTCAGTAGATTACAATGTATAACAGTGTCGAATGCATTCCAGAAGTCAAATATGGCGCCACTATATTTACTTCTAGATCTCACAGACGATCAGAGCAAGACGAATTTCACACGATTGCCTTTCCACAGTTGGAGTGGCTAAGAAGATACTCAAATGGGCTAATGATGTTAAAAGTTATTCTGGGGATGGATGGTTGGAGTATGGTAAAGGAATCTATTTTACAGCTTCTGAAGATTCTACGACATAAAGTTTTTGTTACTAAAATTACACGTTTACATAACCACAACAGTAAAACAATCTGCGTGTGGCATTAAGGGCCGCAAGTCCGATCTGGAATGTTCGGCTGGCTGGTGCAGGCCTATTTATCTGATGCTGATCCGGCCACTTGTGCGTCGATGATGACGGAATGATGATGAGGGCAATACACACATCCACTCCCGAGCTGAGAAAACTTCCGGTCCTGTCGGGAATCGAACCCGAAACCTCGTGATCAAGAGTCAGGAACGCTAACTGCAAGACAACTACCTGTTGACATAACAACCCTAAACAGGTGACTGAATCACAGTATCTATTCAACTGACCACGTAAAATATGAAATATTGATGTTATTTTATTTAAATTTTTTTTTATTGTTACATGTCAGCTTTTCAGATGAGCTCGTGTCCTCCATAGACGAATAAAGCAGACAGTATGTGAAGACAGCTACAGATGAAGATTTTTCTTCGTTGTGTGTGTCACGAGCCATGACGCACTGAATATCAGCTATGCAGTGGGGCAGAACTTCAGTGCATGGTAGAGGTAACCTTTATATTCCTGACATTCAATTACTTAACAACAATGCAAAAAATTCCGGGGGTAGCCGCTCGGTCTAGGGCTTCTTATCACGGCATTTGCAGCTCTCCCCGTCGGAGGATCGAGTCCTCCCACGGGCATGGTAGTGTGTGTTGTCAATAGCGTAAGTTAGTTTAAGTTAGGTTAAATAGTGTGCAGGCTTATGGACGATGACCTCATCAGTTTGGTCCAAATTCAGTTCATAAGTCTCCCACTTCAGTTGAAGTACTGATCTCCTGATGACGACTTTTCATTCATGATGGAGAACCAAGTCATAAAGCCAAAACTATCACACAAGTCTCAGCCGAAAAATGGTACAAAAATTTTGTCCCTGCCTGGGAGGAGCCCAGACATGAACCTAATAGAAACACTGTGGGCAATAGCGAAGCCAAACGTTGAAGAAAGACAATGATGCACAAATATGCTGACAAGCTTACAGAAAAATAATGATCATGGCGAAAGGCTGTGATACTGGGAAGACACTTTCTACAGTAGCGTCCCAAAGGTGAACGCTGAAGGGTCAGTTTTTGCCGGTAAAAACAATAAAACTCGTGCATCACAACTAAGGATACCATCCACATAGGAATAAAGCAGAATTTGCACCGTAAGTCAAAATATTCCGATAAATTGTAAGAATAAGGCTTGAATATACTTGGATTTCCAGTGTGCTGTCTGAAGTCTACTGACAACCTCCTATACACTCTTGTATCGGAATGCAGAATCTGTTCTGAACCCTACACAGAGAAATGTGGAAATTAGTTTTGCTTCCAGTAATGCGCCTGTGAATTTCACTCTCACTGTTAACCGCAAATACTACTACAATTCTATGTGTTGATGCATGAGTGTAAGAATCTCAACATTCCTAATGACCATGGCATGATTTGAGCCGGAACAGGCTAGGCATTTCTTTTTTAATTCACTGTAACAAATCAGCACTGGAGATTTAAAGTAGCAAATAGTAAATATTAAATCGCAACGTACTGCAGTGGTCAAAATAAATGTTGCATATTCAAGAAACTTTAATACTGAACGTTGTGATCCATAAATACATTTTTGCAACAGTACATAGGCTTGTTTTTCATGTAATTCTAGGGGCAACTGTCCATGGCTTTACTTCGTCACCTGTAAACACTGCAGAACTTGTGCTGCGTGTCATTACGAGAGTTTTAGTAGTTCAGAACGGTTCAGAGATCAACATAGTACGATCAGAGGCTCCGCATAGTCACAGTAATGGAGTAGTGAGGCCTGTGGACGTCGCAGCGAATGCCGCCGTGAGTCAAAGTTACGTCACTAGAATCTGGAAGAAGTTTCTAGCGACAGGATCAGTCGAGGCTCTTCACAGAGGTGGCTGCAGGAGATAAACTACAGGTGCGCAGGACCTATATCTCTGTATAACAGCAAGCAGAAGCCCTCAACATAATGTTACAGGTTTATGGTGGTAGTTCCAAACAGCTACAGGAGTGCACGTGTCAAGACTAACGATAAGAGGTATGCTCCGTGAGCAGGGATTACCTCCCAGAAGATCTCTCAGGGCTCCTCTCCTTAATCGGATTTGGAGAGGAGCTCGTGTCGCATGGGTACGAAGCTACTCTTTGTGGACTAGGCAGCAGTGGGACACAGCACTCTTTTCTGTTGAGACCCACATCACTCTGACAACACTGACATTCGTGTGTAGAGGCGACGAGGACAACGTTTATGCCCTAGCTGTGTCGTAGACCGCCACCCTTATCAAGACGGTTCAGTGACGTTTTGGGGGTGGAATCACAAATGGTCGTAGGACACTGCTTGTACCAGTACGTCGGAGGATGACTGGAGTAAAATGTCGAGACAACATCCTCGTACGCATCGTGCCGCGTTCGGCATTACTGCTATGTTGGCTATAGTCTCTGTCGATGCTGAGGCGACATCTCTAACTGAAGTGTGTGGCCTTTTCTGTGCCAGGGTAGCGGTAGAAGGGCAGCACTGTCACCGCGGGTAAGCAGCAAGTGCGCGTCTCGATGTTTGCACGCTCAGCGCAGACCACTTGTTTACTTTGCTCTAGACGGAGGTCACCAAGCTCTGTCTTACTGGATATCCCCATTGAGTACACTGGTCACGAGTGTACTAACAAGGGAAACTCCCCATCACTCCCCCTCCCCCCTCCAGATTTCAGGGCAAGATACCCAGTGCGCAGCCCAACAAAAACCGAACACAGGTCAAGCAAGAAAACAGGAACTACGAACAAAGAAGCAAAATAGAAACAGTGAGCGGTCCATCTACGGGTGACTGTGTGGTGTGCAACGTCCAGTCACGGAATAGCGGGTGCGATGTTTCTTCATGGCACAGTGACTACCGAGCGGTAGGTAAAGGTTTTGGAAGATGACCTCATCCCCATTATCCAAAGTGACGTGGTTCATGCAAGACGGAGCTCGACTCCATCGAAGCAGGAGAGTGTTTGATATCCTGAGGAGCACTTTGGGGACCTCATTCTGGCTCTGTGGTATACAGAGGCCACTGGCATGGGCCTTGATTGGTCGCCGTATTCTGCGAATCTTATACCGTCCCCAGTGAAATACTAAGAAAAGACTTAAAAACAGTATTTACAAAGAAGAGACATTTAAAAATTGTAATAATTTCTGTGTGTAAGTTTCGAGGGCAAAGATGCACTCGAAACAAAATGATCTAAAGACGACAAGGTACCCTCTTTTGTTAATTTTTTAGTCGTTTTCCACTTCTTCTTTTCTCTTGGTTGCGTGTAGACGGACATCTTGCGAGTGCTGGCAAATGTAAGCATATTTGTACTAATTAAGGACATAATATATTGATTTAATGTTATTGTTCACTTTTAGTTTGTAAGAGGTGATCCCGATTTCATCTCCGCCTTCCTTGAATTAACCTGCATTCCAGTAATTTACAGTGCAACAATCGCAGCGGCCTATGCACCCAACAACGCCATTACGTGGTGATATTAACTTATAAAAAATTGGCGGATGCGAAAAACTCGCCTGCTATTAGCATAATATACATTTTTCTCCACAGCCGCCCGATGTTGCAGAAAATACGTAGCTTTAACATTCACATTTTCAGTACAACAGCCGAGAGCCATAGCCAGGACTCTGACTACAGTGCAGTGGTTAACGGAGGTAAGAAAAAATACTCTCGAGCGTGTGTGGGCCGCAATTGTAATTAATAACTAAAGATTTGTTTTGCATTAAAGTTAACTATCCGAGGAAATTAATATGAAAAGTTTATTCCATTGTCCAACTTATATGTTCATGTTTAAAGATTCAGCGAGTCTAACGTTCATTAACGTGACAAATAATTTCCACTGGAGATTAATATTGTTGAAGAAAGAGACAACTGCACAAAAGCATTTAATTGTAAATCAAAATTGAATGAAATATCATTTTGATTAAGGCCCACCACGTAAGTCCTCAACAATCACCATTACCAATCAATTTCTGTAGTAAACAATAAATTACGACGGCCGACGAACGCGAGAATCTGAACACATGTGGCTCCTTTTTGTGCAGTTACATTAAAGACAAGGTGTAAAGCAATAACCACAAAACCATTGTAGAGCTGTAAACAGCCATTCAGGATGTCATCCACAGCATAGATGTTCCGACACCGCATATCGAACATGTCATAACCTAAATCCGTATATCTGTACTGATATTGACATGTTGAATAAAGTGTGCACGCCGTAGTTTGTAACTAATTTACGTTTTTTCAGATAGTTCAATAATTGTCACTCTGTAAGTACCGCATGTTACCATTCCTGTGTTCAGTATTGGAAGTTTTGACTCTTAAATTACTTGGTTGTAACATAGTTCACACCCGTTTATTTGCTGTTTTCATTTCTGTGAGAGGTCTATGCGGCATTCCTCTACTCTCACTACCCAATGCATGTACTTGCGACGGTAACGTATTCTTACCACATAACTTCTATAACCAATGTTTAGCATGACAAATGATAACTTGCAAAAGAAGAAAAGACACGTCAATGACCGGTCGGACAGTTTATAGTTTTGTGAAAAAGAAAATGGGGCACGAGGGAGATTTGAACGCGAATCTCCCGCTTTGCACTTCAACACCGTGACCACGCGACCATGACGCTTTGGTTTTTGCAATTCGCTCGTTGTTGAACATCTTGAGCTTGGAAAGCTCACCTTCTTTTTGCTTCCTTTTTCACAGTTCAGTAACCCTCCTTCCTCTTTTCATATTTGATCGTGTTCAGTTTTTACAGGCTGTCCACTGGGCCATCTTACCAGTGAATCTGAAGGGGGGGGGGGCGTGGGAGAGGGTTGCGATAGGGAGTTCCCCTTGTAAACATTCAAATTTGTGAACGAATAATACGTGCAGAAATTGTCTAGCTTAACGGTATTGGGGGCTCAGGGTTTTTAGGTACTATGTAACTACAGTTTTGTCTCAGGTTATGGTTTCTGGCTGCCAAGTGCTGTAACTAACTGTTCTTGAAGTAGTTGCTAGACTTGATGGCCCACGCGAGACTTTGATGTACCCTTGGACTGCAGACGCATTCTTGTTATCTCGTCATAGCCGACTACAGCGTGTGTTACTAATCTGAGTAAAGTTGCTATCCGAACGTTAATTACTATTTGCGCATGTGCCGTTAGGCTCACCTTCATTACTGAGGCATTCATTTTTCCCTATTTATTCAGTGGTCGCTACTGCCGATACTAAATTTAAAACATGTCACCACAGGGTGGCAATTATTGAACTATATGAAAATGAAGATAAATTAATTACAAACTACGGCAGGCACACACTTTATTCAACATGTAAACGTCACTACACATATTCAGATTTATGTTATGGCATGTTCGATATGCCTGCCTTCATTGGCGATGATGAGGAGCAGACGAACAGCGAAATTCTGCATGATCCGCTGAAATATCGGAACAACGATGCTGTCAGCTCAGCAATGGTTTTGGATTTACTAGCTGTACACCTTATCTTTCATATAGCCCCATAAAGAGGAGTCACAGGTGTTCAGATTCGGAGAATACTGCGTCTACTTGAGGTTCAAGCCAGTGGCGTCTGGGTACTCGAGAGCCAGAATGCAGTCCCCAAAGTGCTCCTCCAGGACATCAGACACTCTTCCGCTTCGATGGGGTAGAGCTCCGTCTTGGACGAACCACATCTTGTCGAAATGAGGGTCACTTTGGATAATCGGGATGAAATCATCTTCGAAAACCTTCGCTTACCGTTCGGTACTCACCGTGCCATCAAAGAATATCGCACCGATTATTCGTGACTGGACATTGCACACCACACAGTACCCGTTTACGACGAAGAGATCGCGAAATGCTGATTTTGAGTCCCCCAAATGCATCAATTTTGCTTATTGACGAAACCATCTAAATGAGAGTAGGCTTCGTCGTTAAACAAAACCATACACTAATTCCCATCATACCCTGCGGCGAGCCGTGCAGTTTGAACGTCCTAACACAAACCGTTCAGAAGTTATGACGATTTTATTTCATATAGTTCAATAACTGTTACCCTGCACTTGCTTGATTCTGCTAATTTATGGTAATATTGCGTTGGCCGCCTCCATTAGTGAAATACTGTACCGCGTTTTCTAATACTGCTTTGTTCCAGGTTTTATTTTGTGTCCTGTATGAAGGACTCGGAAACCGAACAGATGAGTATCTGCATGTAACGAACAGCAGCTGCAAAATTAACGAGTATTGCAAAATCAATAATTTTGATTGAAAATAACAATTCTAATGTTGATCTGGCTGCGAGATGAAGTAAGCAAAATTTGCTCAATATACGATTATGCTCATTACTGGTTGGTGTTCTGAGTACAACTGGTGTAGATAATGACTTGTTAAAATCTATTTGGTGGTATCACTACTTACTTTTATGGCGGAATTTTCTTTTAAAATCGCAACATTAGCAGAATTATCAGCTGTACAATTGCGTTACACAAAGTTTGGGACTTAACGAATATTCTGTTTTTGTAGTGTGATTTCAGTTCAGACAACTTACTTGATGCTCTGGTGAATAACTATTTATTGCGTTCAATTGATTTTTAATTGCCGGCCGCGGTGGTCTAGCGGTTCTAGGCGCTCAGTCCGGAGCCGCGCGACCGCTACGGTCGCAGGTTCGAATCCTGCCTCGGGCATGGATGTGTGTGATGTCCTTAGGTTAGTTAGGTTTAAGTGGTTCTAAGTTCTAGGGGACTGATGACCTCAGAAGTTAAATCCCATAGTGCTCAGAGCCATTTGAACCATTTTTTGATTTTTAATTCGAACAACTACTTTGCTGTAGGATCAGTAATTGTTTTAAAAGCATTTTAATAATCTTGAGCTACTGCTGGTATGAATAGCTACCATGTTTCAGCATAATAATTTCTTCTTATATTTGATGATGAAAAGCAGTTGTACTGTGGAACACACAACTGTAATTTGCTGATCTGTGAAAGTTTTTAAATAAATCTGTTTTATGTAATAATATCTGTCAATCAATAGTTTCCAACATTTTCTAATCTGTTTGTCCGAAGGCCTCTGCACATTTGATGAGGACTTACTTCGGTCAGATAGGTCACCTCAGCATGGACACAGGGCATAGGCAACATGTCCGTCAGAGAGGTCACCTAAGCATCGACAGAGAGTATAGCCAACATATCCGTCAGAGAGGTCACCTCGGCATCGACAGAGAGCGTAACCAATAAAACTGTAGTGTCGAACACGGCACAGCATTGTGTCTCCATTTGGTGAACATATTAGAGCGCGATTAACGATGATGGACGACAATGCACGCCACCACCGCTTTCCTAGCGGAGCGCAGAATCAGTCAGATGGAAAGACCTCCGCATTCTCCAGATCTCAACTGCGTTGAGAAAGCGCGAGCCGCGCTGAAATGTGCGGTTTGCAGTCGTCCAGTCCCAGCACAGACCCTACAAGGCATCATAGAGCTCGCTGTAGAGGAATATTCCACAGGTTTATCTGGACAATTTGGTACGGAATACGTCTACTAACATTCGAAAGCGGGCCAGTTGGTTCATAAACAATATGTTATGCAAGATGATAGTGAGAAGAAACTGTAATGTTTCTAGTGGGATGTTTGGCAAGGGTTTTCTTTTTTATTAAGTGGAAAAGTGTTTATCTTCTTTATTTTTGTTTTCTTATGACTGTACATGAGAGAACTATGTCATTTTTGTTTCCTGTTATGTCCAGTATTGACAACGAAGCAGTCTGCAACATTTATTTTGACCACTCTACATGTAATTTGCCGCTGCGCCGGCACCATCGAACGTGGCAATGGGAACCAACGTGGAGTTGATATTGGCAACCTTCGTGTCGACAGTCTTTTGTTTACGACAGCCAGCGACCTCAGTGGACTATAGTAAACCGTGATTGTTTGGTTCCGTAGTTGTGATCGGTTTGTATCGCCTTTTGTTCACGACTGCCAGCAGTCTCAGCGATTTAGTAGCACGGCGACGTCTCGTCTTATGCGCATCGATGAGAAATAAATAACGTAAGGAATGTTTGAAGATGAGCGTCTGTTATAATGCGTTTTTACGAAGTCTTGTTTCTTCAGTGTCGTAATCTATGCCACACCTGACAGTCTTCCGAGCCGATACGTAAACATCCTTCCCCCTCACGCCCTTTTGCCCGCTGCGCTCAGAATATTTTCCTCTTTCCCTTCTGTTGCACCCTTGTTAGAACATAGGTCGACGGTCAACTTTCAGAGATCGAGACTTGTGGTTTTTATGCCTCCGGGGAGGGGAGGGGGTAAGAGTGGGAGGGGGAATAGGGGGAGCGGCAGCTTTTATAAGTTTGAAGAGCTGCTTTCTGGTACCTAAAATCGGAGAAATTAAGCGTTGCTAAAGAACCTTTGCCACATGTTTGGTTACCAAATTTATAAATTATTCTTACAGCATGTTTCTGTAGAATAAATACTTTTGTGGTCTTATCTGAATTGCCCCAGAAGATTATGCCAGCGGACTGTAATGAGTGGAAGTCTTTACAGTGTACCAGCAAACCTCTCAGAAGGCCAACAAAATGAGAAAAATTTCAGACTGAAATAAGATGTTTAGTTAATGTATCCGTGATCGTTATCGTTCTGAATGCCTAGGAATTGGGGAAATGGATTTTTGTTTAGTGTGTGTTCAAATTTTTATATTTATATTACCAATAAGTCATTTATATATTGCATAATAAGAGCATTGATAAGATTAATGGTTTTAGTTTCACTCACTTCAATCTATTTACTCCCTCATTCCATCCTTAAAAACAAAGAGGTGAGATTATCTACAGATTAAGTGAAGTGCTTTCGTGGTTTTGTCCTCTGAAGTTATTAAGGAGGGAAGAAAGAGTGCACTGCTAATGTAGCCGCGACCGTTGACCGAAAAAACACTATCTTTGAAACTTCCTGGCAGATCAAAACTGTGTGCCCGACCGAGACTCGAACTCGGGACCTATGCCTTTCGCGGGCAAGTGCTCTACCATCTGAGCTACCGAAGCACGACTCACGCCCGGTGCTCACAGCTTTACTTCTGCCAGTATCTCGTCTCCTACCTTCCAAACTTTACAGAAGCTCTCCTGCGAACCTTGCAGAACTAGCACTCCTGAAAGAAAGGATACTCCGGAGACATGGCTTAGCCACAGCCTGGGGGACTTTTCCAGAATGAGATTTTCACTCTGCAGCGGCGTGTGCGCTGATATGAAACTTCCTGGCAGATCGAAACTGTGTGCCCGACCGAGACTCGAACTCGAGACTTTTGCCTTTCGCGGGCAAGTGCTCTACCATCTGAGCTACCGAAGCACGACTCACGCCCGGTACTCACAGCTTTACTTTTGCCGGTATCTCGTCTCCTACCTTCCAAACTTTACAGAAGCTCTCCTGCGAACCTTGCAGAACTAGCACTCCTGAAAGAAAGGATACTGCGGGGACATGGCTTAGCCACAGCCTGGGGGACTTTTCCAGAATGAGATTTTCACTCTGCAGCGGCGTGTGCGCTGATATGAAACTTCCTGGCTGATCAAAACTGTGTGCCCGACCGGTTCTGCAAGGTTCGCAGGAGAGCTTCTGTAAAGTTTGGAAGGTAGGAGACGAGATACTGGCAGAAGCTGTGAGTACCGCGCGTGAGTCGTGCTTCGGTAGCTCAGATGGTAGAGCACTTGCCCGCGAAAGGCGTAGGTCCCGAGTTCGAGTCTCGGTCGGGCACACAGTTTTGATCTGCCAGGAAGTTTCATATCAGCGCACACTCCGCTGCAGAGTGAAAATCTCATTCTGAACACTATCTTTGATCATTTGCAATTAATATTGTGTTTCTCAGAGGAAATTAAAAAGAAAAAAAGAAGCTGAGGGCATACGGGTGCTCAGGTAGTTCCCGAATACTCGCCCTCATTCGGAACACGGAAGAACTGGGTCGATTTACTACTGCCCCACACACTAACCAATGTTATGCGTTTAACCGAGCGTCAACAACGGTAGGATGAAGTCAACAATAGATCATCGCTAGAGGAACGTTGCCACGGGCATTGTTCCAATTACAGGATGTATCAAAAAGAATCATACGATTAAAAAAAAAATCATAACTATTATGTTACTTGAGACATTGGAAAGAGCAAACTCTCGAGTTTTACATGGTTCCCGCTAGGTAGCAGCAGTGTGCGTCCACTTCACTTTTAGTAAAAATGGTGTCAGGACAACAGAAAGCGTTTTGTGTTCTACGTTTTGCGCAGTGGGGGTCAGTAATTGTTCAGCGTGACTTTCGTACTAGGTATGGTGTGGATGCTCCTACAGCACAGAACATTACGCGATGGCATAAGCAATTCCGAGAAACAGGTAGTTTGTGTAAAGGCAAATCGCCGGGCTGTCCCCTACACAGACGTCCAACGCATCCGCCATAGTTTCATAAGGAGTCATCAGGAATCCGCTTTCGCCGTGCAGCTCGAGAGTTCAATATACCCTCGATGTCCGTTTGGCGAGTGTAGCGTCGACGCTTACATATGAAACCATACCTACTGAACGATGGATCGGTCGCACTGTACCAAATGGTTCAGCCTTACATTACTGGCCTCCAGGGTCACCGGACCTCACTATATATAATTATTTCTCGAGGGGGTTTACAAAAGACTCTGTTTATGTGCCTCCGTTACCAACAACAGTGAATGAACTGACATCGCATAAACAGCAGCTGTGGAAATTGTAACTCAAGACATGCTCGCTGCAGTGTGGGAACGGTTTGAATACCGCACTGACAAATGCCGTACATCTCAAGAGGGAGTACTGACCAACTATGAACATGTATGAAAAAAATTTTTTGAGTTTGTCGTTCATAAAAAAAACAAAATTCATTGTATATGTTTATTAGTTTCAGAAATACAGACGTACGAAATCGGATGATTCTTTTTTATACAACCTGTATTCCTACTTGTTGTATTACAAATGGTTCTGAATTTTCGATTGGCTCTTTTAAACAACACTGTAGCCGAAGAATGTCTGCAGATACGCTAGACAACGTTCGATAACAGTTTTATAGGAAGCAAGCTCTAACTGTAGAGGAAACACACAGAGCAGCTAATTTCCACACCACCATTCCAGTGTCCATGTTCCAAGACCCCATCACGGTTTGTGGCCTGCTGCAGTCAGTATGTGACTTTCCCAGTTCTTACACACAAATAAACAAGTAGCCTAGTGCAGCTAAATGCAGAATAAAAACTATAGAGAAGTGCCTTGGGCACGCGAAGAATGCACACCTGTTGAGGAGAGCGTGTTATGGTTTCTCACCTGCCCCCTGTCTGGTCGGGCACGGATGTTGAACACTCCGTACACAATGGGATTCATGCACGAGTTGGTGCTGGCGAAAATGAACAGTCCTTTCTGCAGGCGGAAATCTATCTTCATCGCAGAGTCTTTGTCAAACCACCACCTGCAACGAGTGAAAACGGATTCAATGCTCTGACGACTTACGTAACGAAGGGCGCGAACACACACACACACACACACACACACACACACACACACACACACACATGAAAGGTCACAACCCAAAACTTATGTACCAGTTAAGTGTTGTTATTTAAAGAATACTTTACTCCACAAAAGGAACACTGAGAAAAGCTATTATTATTTAACTTTTGCGGATCTTTACTGTGATTCATACTGAGCGGTAATGTCTGTCACTACTAAGAGACGACATGCAGTGCAGTCTAGTTTACAACACTCTTCTCTATATGTATTCCTCACTGGCCTAACCCATGAATCAGAGGTACATGTGACTGCAACACACGAGTAAGGTCAAATTATTTTACTGCCCGATAATCTACTGTTTAACAAAAACGAATATTAAGCCGTCTACGATGTGTAGTTTTATACTTTCGACGCAAGTTTTTGTTGGCGAAAAACTCGACCGCTAGTTTCTTAGCTATGGCCACTCATATTTATTCTGTGTGCAGGGTTTTGGACTCAAAAAAAGATGCATTTTTTCCTAACAAGCAGTTTTCCAAAATTTTGGGTTAACGAAGTAAAACTGCACGACAAAGAAATATAAACCTTTTCGTAGGTAACTGTCTACGGCTGTTAAATATTTAAAAACAAGAGTATTCCGGCCATGAGATGTACAATTGTATGTTTATTATCTGCCGGTTTCAGCTATTACAACCACCTTCACAAGCGAAAAACAGGGTACATCTTCTGCGAAGGCGGTTGAAATAACTGAAACGTAGAGAATAAACATAAGCCTACAACAGTACAACTGCTGGCGCAAATATGCTTTTTTCAAAACCAAGAAATATGGTTACAGGTCAGTATGCAAAAAGATTACTTATTTACTTTGAAGTATTTAGAAGTTACAGTCGCAACATGAGAAGTATCAACTGAAGAATTTCCAGTAGTAAATACGTAAATTTGGAAACCCATCACGAACGGTAGCACGCGGTGTTTATGGCACTCTCAGTAAACGCTCGAAAATGGCTCTTTAATCTGAAAGTATAATTGAAGCCATGTCTTACGAAGGGTGACAATTGTGTTCACAGTGAAGATCACAACTTTTTTTTACCTACAAGCGGTTCCAATATGTGCTGGAGATCATCTTCTGCTCTATTAAATCTGAAAGTAGTTGTGTAACTAAGAAGAAGGCTTAATAAACATACAGACTAAGTAGAAAAACGTAGCCTTTATTCAACAAAATTATGACTGCTGTGCCCGCTATGCCAGTTAAATATTTTTACAAAATTACTTAAGAAACTTTTCTTTCTTTTTTTTTTCACAGAGACGCTGTATCATTACAAAATGAACACCCACCCATGCACCTTGGATCCATTTTCCCCAAGAAGCCATGAAGGACAAACCTGTAAATCTTGCTGCGGCTTAAAAAATTAGCAATATTCTGTAAGACAATATTCGAAGACAAAAATATTCATTTGTTCGTACTTTTTATAAAAAATATTCTGCCTGTAGTTTGTAGCATGGGCAACAGAAATATAATATATTTGTTTCTATCCTTACGGATCCTACGCGCTCCCGACTCAAAAGGGAAAGAGTAGCTGGCTGACCTACAGACAAGTAATGTGTTTTGTCTCAGTAGCGAAACGGCCTGATACAAAAGTTACGTTGTGACAAATATGTCCCGTTGCGTGTCCGGATAACAACCGTCTTTGATTATCACATTTAAAATTGAAATACAATGGACACAAACGACGTTCATACAGTAATATGTTATTGCTACAATAATTAGAGAAATGTCGTATTCTGTAAGGAGCAAGAAAAGTGCAATTTACTATAAACCATCAAAAGGCCGTTAAGTTGACATTGGGCCATTGTTGGTTTTCACAGCCCGAGAGTAACTGCCTAAGAGGCTTACCATAAGCACATGATGTAGTACGGAGTCCAACAGATGAAAAAGACCACCACGATGATGATGGTCATCTTGAGGGTCCTGATGCGAGCTCGACCCAGGAACCCCAGACTCGAGCGCCGGAACCTGTCTGCTGTGCAAAAAACAGAACACAGTTTGAATCATTCACCCTTTAACAAAAAAAAAAAAAAAAAAAAAAAAAACCAAGACGATGAAGAAGAAACACTTCGCTGATATGAAATACATGTAAGCTACAAATAAGCCTGGAATAACAAAATTAAACAACAGCTACTGTCTAAACCTAGGTCTCCTCACCCCTCCCCGCCCCCACCACTTACTTGCAACATCTGCAATGATGCTCATCCTACTTACTCCGCCAAGTGCAACGCCAGACACCCACCCGTCAAACATGAATTAACTGTATCTGTCCACCTTATTGACCATCCAGTCCATCCCAACAACACCCTCTGTCCACCCCCACTGCTGAAGACATCATCCATTTCCTTACCATTGTCCTCCAAAATATCCACCCCTTCCAACGACACCACACCCTTCAGCAAATCTCCCTCGTTGCCTGAACATCTTACTCCCACAACCAGGTCCACTACATCTGTTTCATCTTCACCTGCCTTGAAACCCTTATATAAACCTCTCCACAGCTAGCCTGTGCTACCTGATTCCCAGCCTCTCACTACAGTGCGAAGCACTACTGCATCCTATATGGCAACATCTACTCTCTACCCACCGACAATCCCCTTTTTACACATACCCTATCCCAATACAACATTGACATCTTCATCATTAACGAAATGTTGCACAACCACATGACACCATCCATGCAGCTCCCTGTATCCTCAACCTATATTACTATCACTGACCTCAACATTCATGGTAGATCCCCTGCAGAACTCTGGTGGTGGCATCAGTTTAGTGATGACACTCCCCCCATCCCACAGCACCCCCATCCTGAAAGCAACAGCTTTCCAAATGTCATCCTAGCATCTCCCAACCTCCTTGGATGCCTCACTGAATAAGTCCTTGATCCAAATGGAACTTACCATCTATCAGTCCTCCTCACCATATCTGACACCCATGCACCCTATCCCAATTCCATCCAAAGGTTGTCCACAACTATTCCCATCCCAACTGGAATGCCTACCAGGAATCCATAGATACTCAGATTGGAAGCCACCCCCTAACTTTCCAGCAACCTGATGATACACCTCATACTACAGCCTTCCCACAACAGTCCTTGTCAGATGCTACCTCTGCTCATATTCTTACTAAAGCCGTGTATCCTCATCACTCCACTCTCCCACCACAAGCTGTGCTCCTTCTCTGTGAGCCCCATCACTTATATCACTCCTTCCTTCAGACTGGTGACCAGAAAACACTCACACACCACTGGCAAATACAGCAGCACACTATAGATTTCTCTATGCCAAAACAGCACTGAAACTATACCAGACATGCACCAGTCCCAATGTTATACACCTATTAGTTCTTCCTAGTACTGGAAAGCATTCCACTGACTTATCTGGTATCCATCCCATCCCCCACAACCCGATCCTTCACAACTGTCCCTCACCTTATGACCTGAGCAAAGCCAGTCACTTTGCATCCTATCTCTCTGACATCATCTCTGATGAGCCCTCACTTAGACTACTACTAATTCCATACTGTCCACAAATGCACATATACCACAGTCCCAACCCTGGATTCCAGCTTCCAGTACTTGAACAACATGCTAGAAAAATCAAAGCACAGGACATAAAAAAGTATTACACAGAAAACGCAACACATATCCTGGTCATGATTGTATTACCTACCGTCACCTAAAAGAATTCCCTATCTCCTTTTTCATACACTTGCAGCCCTATATACCACTACCCTCTCCACAGGCTACTATCCTGCTCTGTGGAAACCTCCAGACTCCTACTATTCCTCAAATCAAACAAACCCCTCACTGATACTTCCTCATACTCCCCCTACCCCAATCTGCCTCACATCAGTGTCTAGCAAGGTCTTTGAATCCAACCTCTCATGATGCATCCACCACTATCTGCACCAACACCATCCGCTTCCTATCACCCAGTGTGGCTTCTGTCCTTCTCTGTTGATGATCAACACCTGAATCTCACCTATCTCCTATCCCAACAGCTCAACAGTCGTGAAGCCAATATCTTTTTCTCCCTTGACTTTGAGAATGCATGACATTCCAGTCTCCTCTTCAAACTCCAGTCTTACACACTTCCAATCAACTATTTCCCCCTTTTGCGTTCTTCCTCTCCAATCGCCCATCGTATGTCATTGTTAACAATACCAATTCCCATATCTTCCACCCCACTGCAGGAGTACAACAAGGTTCCGTTCTCTCCCCTCTCCATTATCTCTCATACACTGGCAATGTACCACAACCACCTCCTCCAACCCACCTCCTTCAGTATGCTGATGACACCTCTTCCCTCACCTTCTTTCCTACAGTCCAGACATTCCAACGATTCCTCCAAATCCACATCAATCAGTTCACTTCCTGGCGTAACCAACTGCTCCTTAACATTAACTCCTCCAAAACTCAGGTGATAATTATAGGACGCACTACACACACCTTCTGTCTCCATGACTTATACCTCACCATTTATGACCATCTCATCCAGCTAACTAACATGCTAAAAGACCTTGGACTAACCTTCGACCAACAACTAACATGGAAAACTCATTTACTATCCATCCAAAAGAAAGTGCACAATAGACTAAAAGTACCAGCATTGGGGGGAGGGGGGGTGGGGGTCCACCCCTCCACTGTCATTCGCATCTACAAATCCGCAGTCCATCCCATCTTTTGCGATGCAAATGTTGCATGGATCTCTGCCTCTCCAAAGTTCTATATATCCATCGAGATCCTAGAATGCCATGCTCTCCATCTCTCTTTATCCATCCATTTACCTTACCCCACAGGGATTCTTTACCAATGCATCAAATTCCCACCTCTCCTCACTCACATTGAACACCTCTAAATAACCTACACCATATGTAAACTTGATTCCAACAATTTTACCTTGACCCTCCCCTTTCCAATCCAAGTGCACTGCCACGACTCTACTTACTCATCCCACCTACACTTCACCTGCACACCACCATATCTTCTCCAAAATAAATTTCAACCATCTTCCTCTCCCAGACCACAAACTCTGCCCTGATATATATCCATCCTACCAACTCTAAATCCATCCTACCCTATCCACTGCCCCCCATCCAACTCAGAGCTCTCTCCTCTTCCTCTCCTCCTACCTCACCTCATCCTTTTCCCCTTCCCTACCGCCATCTCACCCCATTCTACTCTCCAGTCTACAATTTCCAATACCAGCTGCCCATCTCTACTTGACCCCACAGCCAACCCCGTCATGTCGCCACGTCTTCCCAGTTCGCTGTCCTCACCTCCACCACTTCCCTATCTCCCTACATACCCAACCTTCTTTTCATCTACAATTCAGCGTCCCAGGGCAGGGCCTGTTCCAGTTATGGAGAAAGTGCACGGTGCTCCGCTTTTAATGGTCAGTGTATCTTTTGTTGTGTTCAGAGCTTCTCCAGTGTCTTTCCAAGCGCCTAGTGTTCAAGTGTTTCTCAAATGTCTTTAACTGCGCTGTCCATCCACGTCTTATCACTGTTTTTAAACAATTCATGATGACAGAATTATATTATTTACATTTCTCCCGTTTACGTCACGTTTTTAATACTTTAAATTCATAGTACATATGTCTCCTTGTTTTTGGTTTTTAGCATCTAAGTTAGTGTTAAGTTCTAGAGCGGGTTTTATGTACCACTGCTAGTCCCCTCCCCCCCCCCCCCCTCCCCAACCACCAGAGGGCGACGGGGGTGAAATAACAATAAACGGGAAAAAATACGAGTTTCCAAGTTTAGCAAGTTAAAAGGGCAGTAGTGCGGACAATGACCCCTTCAGCATGAGAGGGAACGGCTAAAACATCACCAAATGAAGTATGCTCCTTCTTGATGCACTTTATTGATCACATTCCCCAAAACTTCACTGAACGTCGTCTGTCTTTAGAAAACTATTTCGGGCAAAGCAAAAACAATGAATTGGTTCGTCTCCTTCCTGATTTGTCAAACACGAATCGGTTTAAAAAATCTTTCAATTGCTTCCTGCCCAAGGCCACAGTTTTCTCCCCTGTGATCGAGATTTCCCCACTGTGAAGAGAAAAATGAAAAAGAGTGACCGAATTTTTCCACTTCGCCAAGTGATTAAACTGATTTTGAGCAGCAGACAATTAGTGCAATTCTTGGTCACCGAGGTTCACGACTCTTCGATCATGAAAGAGTATGCATAGGGAAACTGGTTGTCACACTAGAACAAAAAACGCAGTATTTCTGTGGAAACGCGGAAGAAGCCGCGAGATCTGCGTAAGTTAAATTTTCAATCTCGCGAATTTTGCCATTTCGTGTACATATCTGACTCAAAAGCTGTTGGTGAAGCTCGCGAATCCAGAAATTCAAA
Source organism: Schistocerca piceifrons (assembly GCF_021461385.2). NCBI lineage: Eukaryota > Metazoa > Arthropoda > Insecta > Orthoptera > Acrididae > Schistocerca > Schistocerca piceifrons. The sequence continues at coordinate 750,687,099 of NC_060141.1, forward strand.
GGGAAAACACACCTTCATCCTCACCAAAAAGACTCCCAGCGACCACACCGTTCGTCAGCATATCCCACTGTAAAAGTCCCGATAAACCCAATAAAACTTCAAGATTTAAAACTTTCCTGGGGCACATACCAGAGGAAGCCAGAGAACTGTCTGAGGAAATCGCCTTCAGATTAAACAATGATGCTGTTTCTTGGGCGTTTTTGATTTGTCCTGAGGTGTCTCATACTTTCAATTGTCTTTTCACACGACATTTCAATTGAACAATGTTGGTTTGTTACAAACACCTTTGCTTTCCCATAATTCATCGGAAAAATCAGAGAAAATTGATTTTATTTCTTCGTGGCATGTTAAAAGGGCGGTAGTCTTTAAAAACGTCTCTAAAATAGAGAACCTGAATTAAAATTATGTTTACTCATCAAGTATATCTCAGAACGCTGGTTCCACAGATACATACCGCCCAGTTGAACAATTTGGTACTAATTTCGGAATCTACATCTACATCTACACCTGCATGACTACTCTTCAATTCACATTTAAGTGCTTGGCAGAACCACAATCATACTATCTCTCTACCATTCCACTCCCGAACAGCGCGCGGGAAAAACGAACATCTAAACCTTTCTGTTCGAGCTCTGATTTCTCTTATTTTATTTTGATGATCATTCCTACCTATGTAGGTTGGGCTCAACAAAATATGTTCGCATTCGGAAGAGAAAGTTGGTGACTGAAATTTCGTAAATAGATCTCGCCGCGACGAAAACCGTCTTTGCTTTAATGACTTCCATCCCAATTCGCGTATAATATCTGCCACACTCTCTCCCCTATTACGTGATAATACAAAACGAGCTGCCCTTTTTTGCACCCTTTCGATGTCCTCCGTCAATCCCACCTGGTAAGGATCCCACACCGCGCAGCAATATTCTAACAGAGGACGAACGAGTGTAGTGTAAGCTGTCTCTTTAGTGGACTTGTTGCATCTTCTAAGTGTCCTGCCAATGAAACGCAACCTTTGGCTCGCCTTCCCCACAATATTATCTATGTGGTCTTTCCAACGGAAGTTGTTCGTAATTTTAACACCCAGGTACTTAGTTGAATTGACAGCCTTGAGAATTGTACTATTTATCGAGTAATCGAATTCCAACGGATTTCTTTTGGAACTCATGTGGATCACCTCACACTTTTCGTTATTTAGCGTCAACTGCCAGCTGCCACACCATACAGCAATCTTTTCTAAATCGCTTTGCAACTGATACTGGTCTTCGGATGACCTTACTAGACGGTAAATTACAGCATCATCTGCGAACAACCTAAGAGAACTGCTCAGATTGTCACCCAGGTCATTTATATAGATCAGGGACAGCAGAGGTCCCAGGACGCTTCCCTGGGGCACACCTGATATCACTTCAGTTTTACTCGAATGGGACAGTTGTGATCATTTTACTGAAAGTTGGTCTCAGTGGACTACTGCCCGTTGAACATTCACCGATTCATTTATTGGTTACTCATTTTTCTTAACAGATCATAAAAAAAAACAAAAAACTGTCAAACGTCTGATGACTTTTTTCCTCTGTGTTTCATGTTCCCACGATGCCGCAGGACACAACACGCACACATGCCACAGAAATCAATGAGCAAATTGTTTCGTAATTGTATTCAACGTCGATTCTGTGCCCAAAAAATGATGATCGTACAACAAGTAATCAGTACCTCATTTCCAGTTGGTTACCTGGCGGGGCAAAGGTTTACCTCAATTCTGGTCCTGTCCAATTTGAAGAAATAAACAACGTCCAATCATACGCTGTATAATTTTTGAACTCTTTACACCCGTCCAGTTTACCGTCGCATCGGTTGGTTTAAAGAATACTATTATTACGTTCATTAGAAACCATAAACGTTAATCAGGGATTAATTAGTGGTGTAAGATTAGTAGTAGCTCACTTAGGCAAATACATCATCACTGCTGAGCACACCGACTGCGATAAAAGTGTGCTGATACCGAGCACTAACCTCACACCTTCTGATCCAAGCAAGCGTTTCCAAATGATAAATCGATTACCAACAAAAGTAGCCTTCGCTATGGCCATTAATGAAGCACAAAGTCAGACGTTTCTACCAGAACCTGTCTTTTCGCATTAACAACTGTATGCAGCTTTTTCACGAGTTCGCCCATTCATTGACGTGTATTTTGTGCTAAAGACATATGCATTTAAAAAAGTAGACGATGATCACATTAAGAATGCTAACATTTCAAAGAGGTTTTGTAAAATAAAGAAGTTTTAAATAAGTAAAATTAACGTGACAAAAACAATGTCTCCTCCTTTTTATACGTTTTACAGCTAACCATATTGTATACAGGGTGTCCGTAGAAAGGGTTCCAATATCTTCAGAGGATGTAATATGCAACAGGGGAAGAAAACAGTTCGCATAAACATTGGTTGTAAACTTCATATTTTGGACTTATTGTGTGCTATCACTATTGCTATTGACCTCCATGTCTCTGCCCTGCTTTTCACAACATATGTTCGATGTGACCGCCATCCACTTAAATGCAGCCCTCTACATTTCATAGAATTACACATTGGTTGGAACACCCCAGGGTTTTGCAGGATTGCGTCATAGGCACTGAACGCACTTCGGCACTGACGCATTAACTAGCTTGCATTTAGAAGGAAGGTCAGCGTTGACCGTAATATTGATGGTTTATTGACATAAAAATAGATTTTCAATCACATAGTGATCATCTTCAGTGCTGTGGTGTACAAATTAAACTCTTAGGCACTGGTGTCAAGTTATTATCAGTAACCAAAGCTATGAAACGATCACAATAACTCTATGTTGCTTACTGATAATAACTTGACACCAGTGCCTATGAGTTTAATTTGTACACCACAGAACTGAAGATGATCACTATGTGATTGAAAATCGATTTTGCTGTCAATAAACCATCAGTATTACGGTCAACGCTGACCTTCCTTCTAATTTCACGTTTATGGTCGTTGTGCACACAGCACTCTATGGAGTCGCCATATCAATAGCTTGCATTTATCGACAATAAGGGACTGAAGAAAAGAGCAGGTGACTCCGGTATATAAGAAAGATGAAAGAATGGACCCGAAAATTTACAGACCAATACCCCTAACTTCTGTTTGCTTCCTTGAACATATTCTCAGTTCGAATGTAATAAACTCTCTTGATACTGAGAATCTTATGTCCACGATTCAGTATGGTTTTAGAAAGCATCGTTTATGCGAAACTCTGCTTGCCCTTTTCTCACGTGATATACTGAGAACTATGGATGAAGGGCAACAGGCAGATTCCATATTTCTAGAGTTCCGGAAAGCATCTGACATGGTGCCCCACTGCAGGCTGTTAACGAAGGTACGAGAATATGGAATAAGTTCACAGATATGGAACCCAGTATGTTGCCCTCAACGGCGAGTGGTCATCAGAGACAAGGGTATCGTTAGGAGTGCTCCATGTAAGTGTGACAGGTCAGCTCGTTCTGTATGTATGTAAATGGTTTGGTTGACAGGGTGAGCAGCGATCTGCGGCTGCTTGCTGATGATGTCGTGGTGTACGGTAAGGTGTCCAAGTTGAGTGACTGTACGAACGACTTAGACAACATTTCCAGTTGGTGTGATGAATGGCAGCTAGCCCTAAATACGGAAAAATGTAAGGCAATGCGGATGGTAGGAAGATCAAACCGGTAATGTTCGGGTACATTATTACTAGAATCCTGCTTAACACAGTCGTTTCAAGATCTGTGCATGACGCTGCAAAGCGATATGAGGTGGAACGAGCATGTGAGAAATGTGGTGGGGAAGGCGAATGGTCGACTTCGGTTTATTGGGAGAATTTTAGGAAAGAGTGGTTCACATCTAAAGGAGACCGAATATAGGACGATGATGCGACCAATTCTTGAATACTGCTCGAGTGTATAGGGTCCGTACCAGGTCGGATTGGTGGAAGCCATCGAAGCAATTCAGAGGCTGACTGCTAGATTTATTACCGGTAGGCTCAAAAAATACATCACTGTTACGGGGATGCTTTGGGAACTCAAATGGGAATCCTTGGAGGGAAGGCGACGTTCTTTTCGAAAAACACTATTGAGAAAAGTTAGAGAACCGCATTTGAAACTGACTGCCGAACAATTCTGCTACCGCCAAAATATATTACACGCAAGGACCGCGAACATAACATACGAGAAATTAGGGCTCGTACGGAGGTATATAGCAGTCGTTTTTCCCTCGCTCCGTTTGCGAGTGGAACAGGAAAACCAATGACAAGTAGTGGTACAGGGTACGCTCCGCCACGCACCGTACGGTGGCTTGTGCAGTATCTATGCAAATGTGGATGTAGAACACGTGTTCTCTGCTTCCATCTGCTTGCCCGTAGCAGAAGACCACGTCATCTCCTGCGTTGGATTGGGAGCCGTGCGTGCATTGACGGGCGCCGAAACATATTACAGTAATGTACTGCTGTGTGGCAACAAACAATGTGTCATATGAATGCTACGGGTACACCAGATGAAAATAACATGCGTGACAGATACAGTACGTACTGTAGTACGCTTTTGAGTACTGTGCTTGTTCTTGTGTCGGGTACGTGCTTGATACCAACGCAAACTCATTGTGCTGCATAAGCGTCTAGTGCGTGCGCTGTTTCCTCATTTGTCTTGTGTCAAAGTACTCGGTGTGTAAGATATGCTTCTCGTACGCACGTAAACCATACCTCCAAAGATATGAGGGAGACGACCAATGTTTATAGGAACTTTTTTTCTTAGCTTGATGCATGCTACACCCTCTGTAAATATTGGAACCTTTTTTCCCGACACCCCGTACAGTGATATCTGTCTTTTACAGTGAGACTAATATTTATTACTGCTATTCCAAATACAATACCTCTTATTAATAAATACTTGCATTTATTTATTTTTCCATTACTGTCTTACCCATCCGTGACTGATAAGGACAAAGCGCTAATTATTCGCACATGTCAGCTAGTCATAGTAATTTTCTTTTCCTTCGGTACTTGCTCTGTTGATCTCTTGGATAATTAAATCACCTATGATACTTGCAGGTATATTCCTCTAACAGAAAAACATTGCATTCTGAGCAAATAACTCACGAGAATGCAGTGAGGTAACGTCGTCGACAACCGCCAACTGCAGCAAGTAAGCGATGTGCAAGTCAATTTAAAACATCAATTTTCAGAGAACGGTGATCGAAACACACACTTCACATCATATTTCCGCAAAACACGACCAATCCTGCTCCAAATGCTCCCTGCTTAAGGCTAGACCATGGTGCTATCTCGGTATTGTCATCACTCACGCGGTGTGCAGTTGGTCGATAGTATAAAGCACGCCTAATCCGTCTCTCACAGTAAGCATTCTGACGAAAGGTGACTTCGAGATGGGCCAACTCAGCTGTCAAACTCTCAGGTTCGAAGTACCCCTCCACGTTGAGCCGAATGGTGACAACTGTCACCCTGCAGTATGATTCCTATAAACGGCATGTCCCAACATACGTTATCCGTTGATTATTTATCTCACGATCGACAACTTCTGACGTCGTTAATCTTTGTTTTGTGATGACTCTAGTGTTTACAGTGTGTGTGTGTGTGTGTGTGTGTGTGTGTGTGTGTGTGTGTGTGTGTGTGCATACGCCTGTTTGTGTTGTCTTTACGGAGCTTATCTGCAAACAGAGGTTTTACTTGGTTTATAGAGGGAACGACAGGATGACGGTCGGAAAAACACGAAAATTTTTTTTATTATGGAATTCGAATGTATATACTGTACATCGAAGAATTATTCCCCAAAATATTATGCGCGAACTCCAAAAAGTACGATTCTGTGAGCGTTCGAAGCCGAGCACGCACCCTTTCTCACTGCGTCTGTGAGATCTTTAGGGCTGATTCTAATGGTGCAAATGTTTACCAATGTCTCGAACACATAGGAGACTTACACTTTTCCCATGCTGGCCCCCCGATAGACGCTCAGTCAGCCGTTTCATTGCTGCGTTAGCGTCAGTAGGAGTCATTCGGAGTCGAGTGTTTTTATTGTTCGGCATAAAGCGAAAACAGTTTTGTTTGGCATTTTTTTTTTACATTTAAAGCACGTGGCAAATGCACTTCAAATCAAAATTGACGGTGAAATGCGCCGATTCTGTGAAGGCAGAGCCGCCAGCGGCGATGCAATCAAGTGACGAAAAGGGCTTTGAGGACGAAAATGGAGGCTTTTCAGGTCAAAGTAGCAGAAAGCGGCCATCCACTAGCGGGGACGATAGTTGTTATGGACCAGGCGTAGATGATATCCTAGAAGTTTCAGCTTTGTCCTCTTTTTTATATGACAAGTACGTGTCAAACTTTAAACGCATTTTTCTCGAAACCATGTTGTCGTCCCCCACGCTACAATTTTCATTCAGTTTTAATGAGTTTTGATCTCCCTTGAAGCAATCGTTTCCGATTTTTTTATGTTGATATTTAGTTCGATTTTCGGTCAAAAAAGAGGGGTAACGTCGTCGACAACCGCCGATATTTCGGCAGGAGCACAAACTGCCATTTCCAAGGCAAAACTGCAGCAAGTAAGCGCTGTACAAGTCAATTTGAAACATCAGTTTTCAGAGAACGACGATCGAAACACACACTTAATATCATACAGGGTGTTTCAAAAATGACCGGTATATTTGAAACGGCAATAAAAACTAAACGAGCAGCGATAGAAATACACCGTTTGTTGCAATCTGCTTGGGACAACAGTACATTTTCAGGCGGACAAACTTTCGAAATGACAGTAGTTACAATTTTCAACAACAGATGGCGCTGCAAGTGATGTGAAAGATATAGAAGACAACGCAGTCTGTGGGTGCGCCATTCTGTACGTCGTCTTTCTACTGTAAGCGTGTGCTGTTCACAACGTGCAAGTGTGCTGTAGACAACATGGTTTATTCCTTAGAACAGAGGATTTTTCTGGTGTTGGAATTCCACCGCCTAGAACACAGTGTTGTTGCAACAAGACGAAGTTTTCAACGGAGGTTTAATGTAACCAAAGGACCGAAAAGCGATACAATAAAGGATCTGTTTGAAAAATTTCAACGGACTGGGAACGAGACGGATGAACGTGCTGGAAAGGTAGGGCGACCGCGTACGGCAACCACAGAGGGCAACGCGCAGCTAGTGCAGCAGGTGATCCAACAGCGGCCTCGGGTTTCCGTTCGCCGTGTTGCAGCTGCGGTCCAAATGACGCCAACGTCCACGTATCGTCTCATGCGCCAGAGTTTACACCTCTATCCATACAAAATTCAAACGCGGCAACCCCTCAGCGCCGCTACCATTGCTGCATGAGAGACATTCGCTAACGATATAGTGCACAGGATTGATGACGGCGATATGCATGTGGGCAGCATTTGGTTTATTGACGAAGTTTATTTTTACCTGGACGGCTTCGTCAATAAACAGAACTGGCGCATATGGAGAACCGAAAAGCCCCATGTTGCAGTCCCATCGTCCCTGCATCCTCAAAAAGTACTGGTCTAGGCCGCCATTTCTTCCAAAGGAATCATTGGCCCATTTTTCAGATCCGAAACGATTACTGCATCACGCTATCTGGACATTCTTCGTGAATTTGTGGCGGTACAAACTGCCTTAGACGACACTGCGAACATCTCGTGGTTTATGCAAGATGGTGCCCGGCCACATCGCACGGCCGACGTCTTTAATTTCCTGAATGAATATTTCGATGATCGTGTGATTGCTTTGGGCTATCCGAAACATACAGGAGGCGGCGTGGATTGGCCTCCCTATTCGCCAGACATGAACCCCTGTGACTTCTTTCTGTGGGGACACTTGAAAGACCAGGTGTACCGCCAGAATCCAGAAACAATTGAACAGCTGAAGCAGTACATCTCATCTGCATGTGAAGCCATTCCGCCAGACACGTTGTCAAAGGTTTCGGGTAATTTCATTCAGAGACTACGCCATATTATTGCTACGCATGGTGGATATGTGGAAAATATCGTACTATAGAGTTTCCCAGACCGCAGCGCCATCTGTTGTTGAAAATTGTAACTACTGTAATTTCGAAAGTTTGTCTGCCTGGAAATGTACTGTTGTCCCAAGCATATTGCAACAAACGGTGTATTTCTATCGCTGCTCGTTTAGTTTTTATTGCCGTTTCAAATATACCGGTCATTTTTGAAACACCCTGTATATCAGCAAAATACGACCAATCCCGTTCCAAATGATCCCTGCGTAGGGAAAAAGGCGGTAAACTTTGATGGTACCCTCGTATATTCATCACTCACGCGGTGCACCGTTCGTTGATAGCGCAAAGCACGTTTAATCTGTCTCTCACAGTAAGCATTCTGACGTAAGGTGACTTCGAGATGGGCCAACTCAGCTGTCAAACTCTCAGGTTCGAAGTACCCCTCCACGTTGTCGAATGGTGACAACTGTCACCCTGCAGTATGAGTAGGATTCCTATAAACGGCATGTCCCAACATACGTTATCCGTTGATTATTTATCTCACGATCGACAACTTCTGACGTCTTTAATCTTTGTTTTGTGATGACTCTAGTGTTTACAGTGTGTGTGTGTGTGTGTGTGTGTGTGTGTGTGTGTGTGTGTGTGTGTGTGCGTGTGCGTGTGCGAGTGTGCATACGCCTGTTTGTGTTGTCTTTACGGAGTTTCTCTGCAAACAGAGGTTTTAAGTGGTTTAAAGAGGGAACGACAGGATGACGGTCGGAAAACCACGAAATTTTTTTTAAATTATGGAATTCGAATGTATATACTGTACATCGAAGAATTTTTCCCCAAAACATTATGCGCGAACTCCATTTTCTCAAATATCTATAATTTCGTCAAAATTTTTTTGTGCACATCCCTACGCTGTAAGGATCAGGATGATACGTGAGTCGTTCAATAAGTAATGCTCCACATTTTTTTCTTAGAACATAATTTTTGTTAAGAGTCCTAATTTGGTGACAATATGCATCTCCATGTCTTGTCCGTCTTCTATTTTTCTACGTAGTCGCCATCACGTTCTATGGCCGTACGCCAACGTTGTGGAAGAGGATGTATTCCCTACTGGTAAAAGCTCTTGTCATGTAGGCGAGCCACGTTTTCACTCCATGATTGACAGCTTTCGTCCCCCTGAACGACAGAAAGGCCTCTCCGTCGGTCTCAAAACGCTACAACAATTCAGATGAAATGACCTTTCTTTGAATCTTGTTGTCCGCTGTGAGCATTCGTGGAACACATCGTGTGCATCTCTTTGAATATCCGACAGTCTCGATCATTGCAGACGCTCTTCCAATGTTGACCGACAACTGTAGAGCCAATTGTCGAGTTTTGATGCGCCGGTCGGCACGAATAATGGCATCCGCACGATTCAGCACGTCTGGAGCAGTGGCTGTGACAGGACGTCCCGAGCGTGGCTGATCATGGAGCTCTGTTTCTGCAGTTCCTGAGGCTGTAACTTCCTTTACCCATCGCCAAAATGTACTCCTACCAAATGCAGCATCGCCATACACTGCACACAAACGTTAATGCACGTTCACCACGGTTTCTTTTTCTGCACACAGGAATTCAATAACAGCACGCTGCTTGTAACGTGAGACGTATGTACTACAGCTGTGCCACCTGCGGAACGGTTCGAAACTTCACTAGCGCACAGAACAAATATCAAATGTGAAGAAACAACAAGGATGTTTGTCTGTTCATTAAAGTTAAAGTTTCAAAACGCTGTAGAAATAACACCACTGGTCAGAATGACGTCAAATTGCAACGGGATATTATCGGAGAAGGGGGAAAGCGTATGGCAGAAGAAAAAAAATACTGTGAAAACTGATCAATAGATGGCGCTGTATGTCTCAGAATACGTAAATGAAAACATGTGTCACGACCGCCGGCCGCGGTGGCCGTGCGGTTCTAGGCGCTCCAGTCCAGAGCCGCGCTGTTGCTACGGTCGCAGGTTCGAATCCTGCCTCGGGCATGGGTGTATGTGATGTCCTTAGGTTAGTTAGTTTTAAGTAGTTCTAAGTTCTAGGGGATTGATGACCACAGCAGTTGAGTCCCATAGTGCTCAGAGCCATTTGAACCATTTTTGTGTCACGACCCATTGAAGTTGGTACACGGCTTTTCCTCCTTTCGAGTCTGCGACGTTCGCATGACTGTCTCAATGCAGGATCGCGCTCAGCTTGTAAAACTGTATTATAAGAATGATGATTGTGCACACGTCACTTTGCAGAAGTTACGGACACTGAAGGGTTTGAAAAAAGGCGTTGGTCCGATGACTGCCGTGGGTCTCGAGAAAATGATTCAGAAATTCTAAAAGACTGGTTCTTTTGGTGTACAGCCTGGTAGAGGGAGGAAAAGAATTGTTTCTACGTCAGTGGCAGCAGTTGCCACAGAAATTCAGGAGGAGACGAGTGGCAGTGTGCAAACGTGTAGTTCACGGAGAACTGCCCGAACATTGGACATACCTCTGAGCACGGTGCGTAAAATACTACGAAACGTCCTTCTTTGCTATCCATTCTAAATTACCCATGTGCACGAGCTGATTCCTGTTGACCCGCCAGCAAGAGAGAGACCTTTGCTTTAGAATTTCTTGCTCCCATCGAAGTGGACAATGATTGGCTGTGGACAGACGAAGCCCAGTTCTATCTAACAGGATACGTAAATACACAGATTTGTGGAATATGGGCAACGGAAAATCCACACACAAATCAACCAGTACCATTTCATCCTGAAAAGGGTACAGTGTGGTGCGGGTTTACAGCATCATTTATCATAGGGCCATGTTTTTTCGAAGAGACAGGTGCTTAAGATCCTGTTACCTGTACCGTCACTGGTAGGCGCTATGAGTGTCTTTTGAGCTACCACGTCATTCCAGCTCTCCAACAGCGTGGATGTGTTGATGGGATCATTTTTACGCAAGATGGCGCACCTCCGTACATTGAAAATCCAGTTAAGCAACTGCTGAAGCGCCATTTCGGAAATGCTAGAATTATCAGCCGCCATTTCTCTGCAGCATGGCCGTCACGATCACCTGATCTTCATCCGTGTAACTTCTGGCTTTGGGGATATCTGAAAGATGATGTGTTCAGTGTCGCGATTGCAATCTTAGCTGCACCGAAGGCACGCATTTCGCAGCACTTCGATCAGTTGAGGAACATGCTGTTACTCGATTTCAGCTTGTTGCAGGAAACGGTGGACAGCATATTGAACATGTTTTGCGCCAGTCACACGGAAATTGCTAATCTGATTTGATTTTGATTGATGCTTTTTATGCGGTTTTTGGCCCCAGGACAATTAAAAACCGATGTGAGTGATGCTTTTTATGTGTTTTTTTGCCTCAGGACAATTAAAAACCGATTTTCCCATCCGATATGATATGACCTTGCCGTGGTGGATGGCCTTACGTAACTAACAGTATCACAACTCTACACCCATGCACACTGAGTAGTACAGTTTGTTTAACGTCAAACCTAGACCTTAGGCGTTGCTGTATGATTCATTTGTCCTTTGTAGTCCACACTATTAAATTATGATGCTTACAGTGCCATGTTTTGCTACTTTCTGCCATACGTTGTCCCCGTTCTCCGATAATATTCTGTTGCAATTTGACGTCATTCTGACCCGTGGTGTTATTTCTAAAGCGATTTGAAAGTTTAACTCTGGTTATAATCACCCTGTATATTAATGGCTTTTTAAAAAAATGTGGGGCATTACTTATTAAACGACCCTCGTATGTTAACTTCATATTTCATATAACCACAACCGTAGTTACAGCGACAACCGTCGATATACCTCCTTTCAGAACTACCCCGGGAAAACCCCAATTACACAGTGAAGATAACAATATTTTTTAATAAAAAATAGCAATAAAGTTCATTGTCTGCTTCATTCATTGCAGCAAACCCCATTTGTCTACTACATTCTAGTTCGTAGAAAAAAATCTTGAATTTGAGCAATATTTTCGTCCGTTACCCTGTCGTTACCCTCCAGAAACAGGCTTCCACAGCGCTTCCTTGCCACAGTGTTGTCTTGAAAATGGCAGTGTAAACTCCTGTCGAAATATCGGCGGTTGTCGGCGACATCATCCGGATGCATACCCGTAAGTTATTTGAACACCGTATACGCCGGGATAAAGTAAGGTTTAACGTTACATTTTGTTCAAACCACTCCATCGCCCATTCGACTCACGTCAGCAGTAGAAGTAGACGAGACAGCAGACGAAAACTTCCTGTACTGCTGGCGCTCTGGTGGTCCGCTAATTGGGCGACAGCCAGCGGAACACAAGCGAACACTAGCGAATGCGAACCGAACGCGACCGAACGCCGCTCGCTCGCGCTCGGCTAGCGTTTACACCAGTCTCTCTCTGTTGGCTCGAGAGTCCACTCCGGTGTAAACCAGACTGTCTGGACTGAAATTCGCGCACAGCTCGCGAACATAGCAGCAGCAGCAGCACGGCGGCGCGATCGTGCGGCCATCTGGCGTGACTTACCGTCGCTGAACTCGCGGGAGCGCCGGTAGATCTCGCCCAGGATGGACGTGTAGGAGAAGATGATGACGGCGAGCGGCAGGCCGTACATCATGAGCATGCCGAAGCCCAGGTACGAGTACTCGGACAGCTTGCTGGGGAAGGAGTTGTACGACACGCACTGGCGGTACCACGTCACGTTCGGGTGCGACTCCACGTGGAACACGAACATCTGCAGCACACCGGAAACCTTACTGTCACACAATAAGAGCTCCCAGTTGGAGAAAATACTCGTCGTGTAGCGCACACAAATTTAGTGCTGCTAAGACATGCATGGGACACACATATTCACAATTGCGAATACGGACAACCGTCAAGTGTATAATTGGAACGACGACAATGAAAATTTGTGCAGGACCGGTAGTCGAACTCGGATTTCCCGCTTATCACGAGCGGTCGCCTTACCATTAGGCTATCCGACCATGACTCATTGCCAGTCCCAAACTTCCATATGTCGTCAATCATGTCTCTACAAACTATACTCGTACATCCATTACCTACAGGTTAAAAATTATTGAACTATATGAAATAAAATCGTCATAACTTCAGAACGGATTGCGATACGACGTTCAAACTGCACGGTTGGCCACAGAGCATGGTGGAAATTAGTATACGCATGCATGGTTTGGTTTAGCGACGAACCACACTTTCAACCGGATGGGTTCGTCAACAAACAAAATTGGCACTTTTGGGGGACTGAGAATCCGCATTTTCCGATCGAGAAGTCTCTTCGCCGTCAACAGGTCCAGTCGCGGAAGAATCGGTGCGATTTTCCTGGATGGCACAGTAACTACCGACGGTACGTGAAGATTTTGGAAGATGATTTCATCCCCATTATCCAAAGTGACCCTCATTTCGACAAGATGTGGTTCATGCAAGACGGGGCTCGACCCAATCGAAGCAAGAGAGTGTTTGATGTCCTGAGAAGCACTTTGGGGACCGCATTCTGGCTGTGGGGTACCCAGAGGCCAATGGCATGGGCCTCGATTGGCCGCCATATTCCCCGGATCTGAACACATGCGACTCCTTTACGTGGGTTTATATTAAAGAGAAAGTGTATAGTAATAGCCCCAAACCATTGCTGAGCTGAAAACAGCCATTCAGGACGTCATCGACAGCGTCGATGTTCCGACACTTCAGTGGCTCATGCAGCTACTCGTCTGCGCCACATAATCGCCAATGATGGCAGGCGTATTGAACATGTCACAACCTCAATCTGAATATCTGTAGCGACGTTTACATGTTGAATAAAGTGTGTGCACACCGTAGTTTGTATCTAACTAACGTTTCTGTTCATATAGTTCAATAACCAGCCGGTATCAGCGGATGCATACATTGCATCTTAATTTCGAATAACACAGGCGCTGTAATATCATATGTATGAGACAGGCGAAAAACCCTCACACTCAGACCCAGGAGAATGTAATACACTCCTGGAAATTGAAATAAGAACACCGTGAATTCATTGTCCCAGGAAGGGGAAACTTTATTGACACATTCCTGGGATCAGATACATCACATGATCACACTGACAGAACCACAGGCACATAGACACAGGCAACAGAGCATGCAAAATGTCGGCACTAGTACAGTGTATATCCACCTTTCGCAGCAAAGCAGACTGCTATTCTCCCATGGAGACGATCGTAGAGATGCTGGATGTAGTCCTGTGGAACGGCTTGCCATGCCATTTCCACCTGGCGCCTCAGTTGGACCAGCGTTCGTGCTGGACGTGCAGACCATGTGAGACGACGCTTCATCCAGTCCCAAACATGCTCAATGGGGGACAGATCCGGAGATCTTGCTGGCCAGGGTAGTTGACTTACACCTTCTAGAGCACGTTGGGTGGCACGGGATACATGAGGATGTGCATTTTCCTGTTGGAACAGCAAGTTCCCTTGCCGGTCTAGGAATGGTAGAACGATGGGTTCGATGACGGTTTGGATGTACCGTGCACTATTCAGTGTCCCCTCGACGATCACCAGTGGTGTACGGCCAGTGTAGGAGATCGCTCCCCACACCATGATGCCGGGTGTTGGCCCTGTGTGCCTCGGTCGTATGCAGTCCTGATTGTGGCGCTCACCTGCACGGCGCCAAACACGCATACGACCATCATTGGCACCAAGGCAGAAGCGACTCTCATCGCTGAAGACGACACGTCTCCATTCGTCCCTCCATTCACACCTGTCGCGACACCACTGGAGGCGGGCTGCACGATGTTGGGGCGTGAGCGGAAGACGGCCTAACGGTGTGCGGGACCGTAGCCCAGCTTCATGGAGACGGTTGCGAATGGTCCTCGCCGATACCCCAGGAGCAACAGTGCCCCTAATTTGCTGGGAAGTGGCGGTGCGGTCCCCTACGGCACTGCGTAGGATCCTACGGTCTTGGCGTGCATCCGTGCGTCGCTGCGGTCCGGTCCCAGGTCGACGGGCACGTGCACCTTCCGCCGACCACTGGCGACAACATCGATGTACTGTGGAGACCTCGCGCCCCACGTGTTGAGCAATTCGGCGGTACGTCCACCCGGCCTCCCACATGCCCACTATACGCCCTCGCTCAAAGTCCGTCAACTGCACATACGGTTCACGTCCACGCTGTCGCGGCATGCTACCAGTGTTAAAGACTGCGATGGAGCTCCGTATGCCACGGCAAACTGGCTGACACTGACGGCGGCGGTGCACAAATGCTGCGCAGCTAGCGCCATTCGACGGCCAACACCGCGGTTCCTGATGTGTCCGCTGTGCCGTGCGTGTGATCATTGCTTGTACAGCCCTCTCGCAGTGTCCGGAGCAAGTATGGTGGGTCTGACACACCGGTGTCAATGTGTTCTTTTTTCCATTTCCAGGAGTGTAATTCCAACCCCAAAGAAAGCAGCTGCTGAAAGATGTGAATATTACCGAACTATCAATTTAATAACCTCGGAAGGGAGTCACCCAAGGGTCCCCTTCCTAGCGAGAGGAGCCGAAGAAGACTTCTCTGGTGCAGAAGTTGTGACTGATATCCCCACTGGTGGGGGGGGGAGGGGGGTGTTGCTCCCAAAGTAGGTGGTGCAGGAGCAAAAGGAAGTGTCCCCCACCCCCCACCATCAAGGGGGCAAGTATAGTCTCCCAGCTCTAAGAGGTCATTGGGGCTAGAACTGTTGTAGCGGGGATGTAAGCTGATGTCATTTGTACAGGATGTACTCGTTCAATATTCCTCTTAGCCTCAGTGTAGGTCAGTTGGTCAATGATCTTGTACGCCATGATTTTCCTTCCTTTCTGGAGGATCCTGCAGTCAGGTGAGCAAGGCGAATGGTACTCTCTGCAGTTGTCGCAGATGGGAGGCGGGGCACATTGAGTACTGGGATGTGAAGGAGCGTCCGCAGTCTCGACATGTGATGCTGGAAGAACAGTGGGAAGACATATGGCCGAACTTCAGCATTTAAAGCACCGCATTGGCAGAGAGGTATAGGGTTTTACATCACAGTGGTAGACCATCACCTTGACCTTCTTGGGCAATGTGTGACCCTCGAACGCCAAGATGACGGCACCGGTGGCAATTTGATTATCCCTTGGACCCCAGTGGACACGCTGAACGAAACGACACTTCGCCACTCTAAATTGGCTCGCAGCTCATCGTCAGACTGTAAGAGAAGGTCCCTGTGAAATTTGATACCCTGGCCCATATTTAAGCTCTTTTGGGGCGTGATGGTTACAGAAACATCCCCCAGCTTGTCACCAGCGAGTAACGCCAGATACTGGGCAGAGGATGCTGCTTTGATCAAACAGACCCAGATGTCATTTTGGACAAGCACTCCACTTCCCCAAACTTGTCCTCAAAATGCCCAACAAACAACTGAAACTTCATCATCATGAAAGATTCCCCATCAGCTCTCGAACATACAAGGTACCAGGGGGAATAAGAGCCGCTGCCATCCTTAGCCTGATGTTCCTCCCATGGTGTGGCCATGGAGGGGGAGGATTTAGGGTCATAGGTCTATCCGTTGAATTGAGCCCATGAATGCTTAGAGTGTGCTGGTGTTTGACCACCAGCAAGAGATGATGTACTACGCTTCATCGTGTGTCATCCACCCTGATTCCACCCACTCTGACCACAGGCCATCTCCATGGGCGCGACCCAGGAACAGCAAAGACCACCTCGCAGGATGTCCAGTGCCGGGAGTCCTGATGCCCCAGGGTGACGGGCATCTACTTCTTGGCATATGTGGGGAGTTAACAGTGCAGGTATCAGCAGAGTGATCAATGTTTGATCAGGGGGCTACAACCAGCAGGGTACATGGCGGCCCCACCACAATGGACTGGCTACCATGCTGGATATCAGGTGCAACCAAGCAAATAAGTCCACTATCATCATTAACGTAGAAAACGATACTGTGCGGCTGATGGAAAAATATGCCCCCAGGAGAATAAGGAGAATTGCAGATCCATATCGACGAAGGATGCGATAGGTCTCAGCGCGTGATGGACACGATGCACTATGTAAGGTGCTCTCCCCCAGTTGGCTCACTCTCCGGGAAAATTTTAAAAATGGAGATCAAACCCTACAGAGCACCGTCACATAAAAACCGAAACATGTAAGACTCCTTTTAGTCACCTCTTACAACAAGCAGGAATACCTCGGGCCTATTCAAACCCTCAGACCCACAGGGGATCATTCGCAATGATACTCACAAAGTAGAGAAGGGGTGGTTTAGCTATAAGACTGAAATTCGGGGAAACATACTGTTGCATTATTAGTCGGTGTTGAAATTACTGTAAAATTTCTAAAATTGTTTGATCAACTGTGACGCATATTATTTCAATACATCGACAGTGTCTTTTCCATCCCATCTATCCACTGGCACGCTGTTGGTTACCACATAATGACTGATTGACTTACATCGCTTGTTTGAGTTGGAAAAAGAGTTTTGTGGATGGGTGACACCTTCTGGGGATCGCTAGCAACGAAACAGTGATCACGTACATAACTGCAACATGAGGAATCAGTCGAAACAGAATGCAGAGCCATCAGCTGTTCTGTCACTGTGACAGATGAGTTTAAATGTAGAGGTCGTCAATCACCTTCGGACTGTAGTTTGGAAACTCTCCACAACGCAACAAACTCTTTCAATTTCCTTATGTTGTAACTGTATTTTATTCAAAATCATAGAGTGTGTGTGGTGTGTAATGGTAGCAGCAGTAACAACATGATTTACACCGTGCGACGTCTAGTTTTCTGCGAGAGGCCATGGATAAAAAAGGTTTTAATGTCAGTTCGGAACCTGACACAGACCTGGAAGTCATGACAGAAAAACAAACTGCATGGCAGTGTACAAAATGTGTTACAGCAGAAAAAAAACAATGTTTCAAAAAACGAGATTGGGTCACATGGAGCGTCTCTTGCGACTTACAGTATAATCTGCGGAATACGATCATCCTCATATAGTACAGGTGATTAAACTTTGAGATGGTCTGTACAGTTGATCAATACCTGTATATTTAATAGGACTGTCACATGTGCTCGATGCTGGTACGCATGCGGTATTTCTTTTCGATGTATAGGAGGAGAGAGATGCGGTAAAAATCTATCGGATGAAGTTGGTGGAGCTTCTACAGTTTGTAATAATTCTCTGTTGGGTGGTACAGAATAACGACGATAGCATGTTGGGGTGATAGATGGCCCCTGAGGGACACGGATCTGTAGTACTTGCATGTAGCTTGGGGACACACCACAGTGCAGTAGCAAAATCATCGTCCTACCAGTTGCCGTTTCCATCGAATAGTCAAAACACAGTCCTATCGCACTAACTCAGTTTAACCTGCTTCTAAACGGGATGCAGAAGGTGGTAGATATAGCTTTCTCCGACTTCTGCTCAGTTCTGACTTAAATTGGAACGATCGCATATGTAAAGCTCCACAAGTGGCAGCAGTTGCGAGATGTACGATGGACTACCCAAAATTTTACTGCAGCAGACAGGTTCGAGAAAGGTGACTCGTTTTCGGATATGAGAGTGCCAGAAATATGATTCACTAGTGGCTGTAATCATTAAAGGACTTCTCCATAGGATCCAAGGCAGGCTTGTGGTTGAATGGGAAGACTTAATTCCAAATCCTACACAGCATTTCTAGCGGACAGCGTAGCACTAAAGATCTGAAAAGCTAGTGTACATTTCTTACGACCTCAATCAGTACATCATCTACTTTTTGTAATCTTTCTCAATTAACTATCGCCTATAACGCAATCGATATATCGCAGAACGTCTGACATGGTATCGAGGCAGAATGCATGACAAATACTGGAGAAATATCTAGTGGTGGTGGCGGCGTGACGGAGTTAAAAACACCTGTTTCATACCGCTTTCCTCAGCTGAATCACTTTCTAAATTCCATAATTTTATTACGAGGGTGCATCGGCGGCGACGTGTAACCACACTGTTGGTCTGACACTCCGGCGATCACTGTCTATATTCAGTGTTGCAGTATTTGTCTGCAAAAAAACCGTCATTCGTGCGTAATGTCATACTTCGATTTATAAAGCCGGTATATACTTGTGTGCACCTGTAGAACCAAGACCGCTTGTGATAGTAATACGGTCGTATTCTTTAACATCTGGTGGTTTGTAAGACGATTATGTGTCTCTTTCTAAGACACAGTAGTATTTCTCGCAAGAAAAAGTTATGAGACATGTCCACCCACCGTTGATTCTCGGTCAATATTATTTCGTATCGTCAGCAACCATTTACTGGCGTAGTATTATACTTACACTACTGGCCATTAAAATTTGCTACACCACGAAGATGACGTGATACAGACGCGAAATTTAACCGACAAGAAGAAGATGCTGTGATATGCAAGTGATTAGCTTTTCAGAGCATTCACACAAGGTTGGCGCCGGTGGCGACACCTACAACGTGCTGACATGAGAAAAGTTTCCAACCGATTTCTCATACACAAACAGCAGTTGATCGGCGTTGCCTGGTGAAACGTTGCTGTGATGCCTCGTGTAGGGAGAATAAATGCGTAGCATCACGTTTCCGACTTTGATAAAGGTCATATTGTCCCATATCGCTATTGCGGTTTATCGTATCGCGACATTGCTGCTCGCATTGGTCGAGATCCTATGACTGTTAGCAGAATATGGAATCGGTGGGTTCAGGAGGGTAATACGGAACGCCGTGCTGGATCCCAACGGCCTCGTGTCACTAGCAGTCGAGATGACAGGCATCTTATCCGCATGGGTGTAACGGATCGAGCAGCTACGTCTCGATCCCTGAGTCAACAGATGGGGACGTTTGCAAGACAACAACCATCTGCACAAACAGTTCGACGACGTTTACAGCAGCATGGACTATCAGCTAGGAGACCATGGCTGCGGTTACCCTTGACGCTGCATCACAGACAGGAATGCCTGCCATAGGTGTACTCAACGACGAACCTGGGTGACGAACCTGGGTGCACGAATGGCAAAATATTTTTTTCGGATGAATCCACGCTCTGTTTACAGCATCATGATGGTCGCATCCGTGTTTGGCTGCCTCGTGGTGAACTTACATTGGAAGCGTGTATTCGTCATTGCCATACTGGCGTATCACCCGTTGTGATGGTATGGGGTGCCATTGATTACACATCTCGGTCACCTCTTGTTCGCACTGACGGCACTTTGAACACTGGACGTTACATTTCAGATGTGTTACGACCCGTGGCTCTGCGCTTAATTCGATCCCTGCGAATCCCTACATTTCACCAGGATAATGCACGGTCGTATGTTGCAGGTCCTGTACGGGCCTTTCTGGATACAGAAAATCTTCGACTGCTGCCCTGGCCAGCACATTCTCCAGATCTCTCACCAACTGAAAACATCTGGTCAATGGTGGCCGAGCAACTGGCTTGTCACAATACACCAGCCACTACTCTTGATGAACTGTGGTATTGTGCTGCAGCTGCATGGGCACCTGTACCTGTACACGCCATCCAAGCTCTGTTTGACTCAATGCCCAGGCGTATCAAGGCCGTTATTACGGCCGAAGGTGGTTGTTCTGGGTACTGTTTCCTCAGCATCTATGCACCCAAATTGCGTGAAAATGTAATCAGATGTCAGTTCTAGTATAATATATTTGTCCAATGAATACCCGTTTATCATCTGCATTTCTTCTTGGTGCAGGAATTTTAATGGCCAGTGTTCTAGTAGCAGGGCATGCGGGATAGGTTCGCCATGAGCATCAGGCTTATAAAGTTCTGACAAGTGCCAAGGAAATGACTATGTCCAGTCGTAAGGAAGGTCTGGATTTGACGTGGAATACTGTGATATGAGAGGGGAGAGTATGTGATGTCATAAGAATGGTACAGATATTTCTATTTCTAGAGCCACAGCCGCTACGGGGTGTATTTCTGATACTTGGCTCAGTGTCAAATGACGATCTACTGAGACCACACCTGTAATATTTAATTGTAAGTATAGTGATCAAATATATATGAGACTGATTTCTTAGTATGATGATTCTACCTATGTATGTTTGGCGTGTAACGCCGGTGGCCTGTGGCGGGAACGATTCACGTTTCCGGCTAACGGTAGAAGCTGTCTGAATGGAGAGGTCTGTTGGGGTGCAGGAATGTAGCTGATTTAACTGTGTAGTGGTCTAGACGGCCGAACAGCGAACTCAGTATGTGTTGGACAGCTTTCGTGATTGCGTGGAAATTTAAGATGTTTCAATATGGTTATGGTTTGCACTGGGCTATTATTCCCACCCACGTAAATTGTTTGGTTGACTGCTTCTTCACATTTTGCATCCTTATTTAGTTGAGAGAACATCGATTGTGGTGTGTGCATCTAGCAGGTGGAAGACACGTTTGCTGGTTCTCTAGACTTGACTTTGTAGACTTGACTTTGTAGAGTATAGGGATGATTTGGAATCTGTTACATCACCAACATTGGTATTCAAAAGTGGAAATATCAGTTTCCTCTATTTTTGTTTTTTAGATTTTTTTCACATAAAGTTTCTAGTTACACTATGGTTTACAGCATGATCCACTTAGCTAAAGTTTCGGATATCTAGAGAAATAATTTCCAGTCTATATCTTTGGAATTTTGTCGTGCGAGCGATACTGCTATGCAAGCAATATGGCTATGTGATTGATATCAAGAAGTACCACGAAAATGGTATGATATTCTAGCAAACCATGCGAAATTACATATGTTCTTGTAATCCTAGAGTCTCAAGATGTGCGTAGAAAAGCAAGCAAGCAAGCAGGTTGGGTCCAGAAACAGTAATGCTTTTGTGCCGAAGGGAGCCGACCACGAATTTGTAGAACAGTTCTGAGAGTGGCTTCGATCCACTGAGGGCGTTCTGGTCACACACTGGGAGTGGATGAGCACTCGACCTCATGGGAAATATCTAGTGACACGAGTATACCTATGGTGCGTGTGATTATGCTGTCCGTCTTTGCAATATATGTACGAATGATGCAAAAGGTGTGATTTTGTACGTTGCAGGATACGAATTGTATGTTTATTACATCGACATGGTATGCGGTGATGTATTGCTGGGTTGGGGATTGGTTTCACACTCTAATATTCAAGCTCCTGTCCTCAGTGGGAGGGCAGTGTAATTGAGTAAGAGTCTTCCCGTATTTGACGATATGTAGGGCACTTTTCAAGGTTTAATTGTCAGTGCAATATGGCGAGCTGTGTAAAATAGCTTTTTGCCACTGAAAGTCTTGTCTGCAGAAAGAGAAAAAAAAAAAAAGGCGGACAGTGCTTCCACACTGGCAGCATTTGTAATTTGGCAGATAAATTCGATAAGAGCCAATCATAATGAACCATTCATTCACTAGACATCCTTTGTGCTGGAATACAGGAGCCTCTACATAGCGGTGAGAACATTTGCATATGTTGAAAGCAGGAAGGGTAACACGTGATGGATGGGGTACCATGTTAGGACCGCATTCGTCGTTATTCTGTGCTATTTTCGTAAACAGGTTCTGTAAGGGCACGAATTTCCATGCAGACAAGCTGAGACATCACGGAAGCTCCTGCAAAAGCGAGAGATAACTATTTCTGGGCACTATACAATTTCCGAGAGGTCGAATTGGTTCCTATTTTACACAGCCATGTATAATTGAGAACCTCTTTAGATACAGTTGCGATGGTGTATAGCTTCATGTGCACATTTTGTGGCAGTGCATCAGCCACACTGGGTAGATAAGCATGGCTACATACAGCTCAAATGTCCCGTTACAACTGTGAGGAAGAGAAAGCAGCCTGTGCTATTCTGGGAAGCAATGGTACAGATTTCTGCAGCGTATGTGATGGTGAGTCGCTCTGCAAATAGGTCTGCACTCTCGTCTGGTTGCATCAGCAACGGTGTCTAGATGAACACATATTTCGAGAGGTATTCCTCAGGTGTCAAGTATGATAGGGATGCCGCTGCCTCATACTTGAGGTACTCGAATGGGCACCTGTGCGTGGCTCAACAGCTGAAGGTCGCATAGTCACTTTGTGGCGGCTGTCGGTGCATCCCGACTTCTGGGAGCGTGTGCGGTAACTTCATGTGTGATCCAGTGGACAGGGAGTGGCAAGTGGTGCGTGGGTGCACTGTTTGCATGTCTGTTGCATTACTTTGCAAGCAGGTCTGTAGGCTGTGCTATGCCTTATTTGGACAGTTTAGGAGTAGTGAGCGTGTCGGTAGAGTGTTTTATATGCATTATTTTGGTAATTTACGAGTTGTTTTCGTGTCTGCATTATTTTGGTGATTTACGAGTAGTTTACAGTTCTGTAAGCTGTGTGCTGCATTATTTCGGTAATTTACGAGTTGTTCGCGTGTCTTTACATCAGTGTACTGCATCATTTACCAGCAGTTTGCAACTCTGCAGACTGTGTATTGTGACCCCAAGCACATCAGAGCGAATGTTTTGTATCAGTGTAATAAATGAACTAGGAGAAATTCGTCCCTAAATAAATTGTTACAAAATAAATAAAGTACACTCCTTCTTCTCTCCAGCAGCCCACAGCAGGCTGAGCCATTTTCTCCCACCCCAGACCGCCATATTGGAGGACTAACAGTGCCCTCTGGTGGCAGTACTGCATACTAGGTCATTTGGACTCTAGACCCCGTGGTGAACACACTGGATGGATGTACTGCCTCAAATGGTTTAAATAAAGACATGCATCCAACATAGGCTGAGTCCTTTTCCCGCCATTTTCCCCCACCCCATACCGCCATGTTGGATTACATTAGAGAAGGGACGACAGCACCCTGTGGCGGCGGTACTGTGTACTAGGTCAGTTGGACTCCAGACCTCGTGATGGACCCACTGGATGGTGGTACTGCTTCAAATTGTCTAAATAAAGATTGCCTGCAAAATAAAGACTGATGTCCATCCTATCCAGCACAGGCTGAGTCTCTTTTCCGCCATTTTCCCCCACTCCAAACCGCCATCTTGGATTACGTAATGGGAGGGCTGACAGTACCCTCTGGTGGCAGTACTTGATGGTGGTACTGACTCTACTTGTTTAAATAAAGACTGCATGCAAAATACTTATGTCTAGCACAGGCTGAGTCTTTTTCCCGCCAGTTCCTAGGAAGAGGTGGTGGTCAAATGACTTAGGTTAGTGGAGGTAGCCCAAGTGCCCTTTTTTCCATTTTCTTAGGTTAGTGGAGGTAGCTGTGGTGTGTTGTATTGTCCTGATGGAGTTTGAACTTCCCGCCCTTTTCTGGTGGTGGGGGGGGGGGGGGAAGGGGGGAGTTTTAATTAAGTAGTCAATCAAATTGATAAGAGTGAGACCTGAAAGTGTACCTGTGAGTTGAGTGGGAGGATCCTTTTAGCAGAACAGTAGATTATGTGCCTGTCAATCAAAGGGGAACAATAGGTTTGCCCCTGAGTGCATACCTGCCCCTGATGTAAGCCGCTGCTTAAATTTTGATTCATATTCAGCATTGGCGGCCGAGAACTTCCGGCATAAGAAGTCACCCTCATTCTGCCAACGGCCTTGTCAAAGAGGGCGGAGGAGCGGACAGAGGTTTAGGCCATTCTCTTGTCCTAGGGGTGGAAAGTTTGAAGAATCAGCAATGATCAACGGCATGAGGATGCAGAAGGCAATGGAAACCACTGCATTAAGGAGTAGAAGAAAAGGTTACAGGAGAATATGGGCTTGAGACAAGGAATGAGAGAGGAGAAAGACTAATTGAGTTCTGTAACAAGTTTCAGCTAGTAATAGCAAGAATCACAAGAGGAGGAGGTATACTTCGAAAAGGCCGGGTGATACAGGAAGAGTTCAGTTAGATTACATCATGGTATAACAGAGATTCCAAAATCAGATACTGGTTTGTAAGGCCCACCCAGGAGCAGGTACAGACGTAGATCACAATATAGTAGTGATGAAGAGTAAGCTGAAGTGTAAGACATTAGTCAGGAAGAATCAATACGCAAAGAAGTGGGATATGGAAGCACTAAGGAATGAAGAGATACGGTTGAAGTTCTCTAATGCTATAGATACAGCAATAAGGAATAACTCAGTAGGCAGTACAGTTGAAAAGGAATGGACATATCTAAAACAGGAGTTGGGAAGGAAAACATAGGTACAAAGAAGATAACTGCGAAGAAACCATGGGTGACAGAAGAAATATTTCAATTGTTCGATGAAAGGAGGAAGTACAAAAATGTTCCGGGAAACTCAGGAATATGGAAATACAAGTCGCTGAGGAATGAAATAAATAGGAAGTGCAGGGAAGCTAAGACGAAATGGCTGCAGGAAAAAATGTGACGACATCGAAAAAGAAAGGATTGTCGGAAGGACAGACTTAGCATACAGAAAAGTCAAAACAACCTTCGGTGACATTAAGGGCAAGGGTGATAATATTAAGAGTGCAAAGGGAATTCCATTGTTAAACGCAGGGGAGAGAGCGGTTAGGTGGAAAGAATACATTCAAATCCTGTATGAGGGGCAAGATTTGTCTGATGTGATGGAAAAAGAAACAGGAGTCGATTTAGAAGAGATAGGGCATCCAGGAAAGGACTTGGAAGAGCAGTTGAATGGAATGGACAGTGTCTTGAAAGGAGGGCAATTGCAAGGAAAGCGATTCTGAAGAAGAGAAATTCGTTAACATCGAGTATTGATTTAAGTGTCAGGAAGTCGTTTCTGAAAGTGTTTGTATGGAGTGTAGCCATGTATGGAAGTGAAACATGGACGATAAATAGTCTGGACAAGAAGAGAATAGAAGCTTTCGATATGTGGTGCTACAGAAGAATGCTGAAGATTAGATGGGTAGATCACATAACTAATGAGGAGGTATTGAATAGAATTGGGGAGAAGAGGAGTTTGTGGCACAACTTGACTAGAAGAAGGGATCGGTTGGTAGGACGTGTTCTGAGGCATCAAGGGATCACCAATTTAGTATTGGAGGGCAGCGTGAAGGGTAAAAATCGTAGGGGGAGACCAAGAGATGAATATACTAAGCAGATTCAGAAGGATGTAGGTTGCGGTAGGTACTGGGAGATGAAGAAGCTTGCACAGGATAGAGTAGCATGGAGAGCTGCATCAAACCGGTCTCAGGATTGAAGACCACAACAACAACAACAAGGGGATCCAGTATTAGAATCAGAATTTAAAAGAGCTTTGGAGGACTTACGGTCGAATAAGACAGAAGGGACAGATAACATTCCATAAGAATTTCTAAAATCATTGGGGATGTGGCAACGAAACGACTATTCACTTTGGTGTGTAGAATGTGTGAGTCTGGCGACATACCATCTGACTTTCGGAAAGCATCATCCACACAATTCCTAAGACGGCAGAGCTGACACGTGCGAGAATTATCGCACAATCAGCTTAACGGCTCATGCATCCATGTTGCTTACAAGAATAACGTACAGAAGAATGGAAAAGAAAATATAGAATGCGATAGATGACAATAAGTTTGGCTTTAGGAAAGGTAAAGGCACGAGAGAGGCAATTCTGACACTGCGGTTAATAATTGAAGCAAGACTAAATAAAAATCAAAACACGTTCATAGGATTTGTCTACCTGGAAGAAGCGTTCGACAATGTAAAATGGTGAATACGTTCGAAATTCTGAAAAAAGTAGGGGTAAACTATAGGGAGAGGCGGATCATATACAATATATACAACTGCCAAGAGGGAATAATAAGAGTGGACGACCAAGAACGAAGTGCTCGGATTAAAAAGTGTGTAAGACAAGGCTGTAGCCTTTCGCCCCTACTGTTCAATCTGTATATCGAGGAAGCAATGATAGAAATAAAAGAAAGGTTAAGGAGTGGAATTAAAATTCAAGGTGAAAGGATATCAATGATACGATTCGCTGATGACATTGTTATCTTGAGTGAATGTGAAGAAGAATTACATTACCTGCTGAACGGAATGAACGGTCTAATGAGTACACAGTATGGTTTGAGAGTAAATCGAAGAAAGACCAAGGTAATGAGAAGTAGTAGAAATGAGAACAGCGAGAAACGTAACATCAGGATTGATAGTCACGCAGTAGATACAGTTAAGGAATTCTGCTACCAAGGCAGTAAAATAACCAATGACGGACGGAGCAAGGAGGACATCAAAAGCAGACTAGCAATGGCAAAAAGAGCATTCCTGGCCAAGAAAAGTCTACTAATATCAAATACCGGCCTTAATTTGAGGAAGTCTGGAGTACAACATTGTATGGTAGTGAAACATGGACTGTGGGAAAACGGGAACAGAAGAGAATCGAAGCATTTGAGATGTGGTGCTACGGACGAACGTTGAAAATTAGGTGGATGAGGTAAGGAATGAGGAGGTTCTGCGCAGAATCTGAAAGGAAAGTAGTATGTGGAAAACACCGATAACGAGAAGGGACAGGGTGATAGGACATGGAATGACTCCTATGGTACTAAAGGAAGATGTAGAGGGCAAAACTGTAAAGGTAGACAGAGATTGGAATACATCCAGCAAATAATTGAGAACGTAGGTTGCAAATGCTGCTCTGAGGTGAAGAGGTTAGTACAGGAGAGGAATACGTGGCGGACCGCATCAAACCAGTCAGAAGACTGATGATAGAAAATCTGTCCTAGTTTTTTACTATATAGTTTATTTAACAGCTCCAGACGTAAGGTTGGACTTCTCTTGGTTTACTATGAATATAAACTTTTTGGATGGAAGACGTTAGGCACCACAGACACTTGATCCGGTTGACTTGTTAATTGGGAATGATTCCGATGATTGTACTGTACAGAAACTGTTGCGAAACTCAAATCTTATTTATGTCAACGATCAGGGTCGTTCAGACTAAAATGTCACACTTTTATTCGACAAAAAGTTATCACAACATTGCCAAAGTTCCCACCTTGTCTCTTCTTTTTTCGTTGTTTTATTGTGAGCTCCCGTTCAGTTTTTTTTTAAATTTCTTCCTGGTGGGGGAAATGAAACTGGCTATGAAAACACACTGATGCAAAAAATGGCATCACCAATAAGGAGTTGTGCGACATAAACTAAAACTGACATCGCGTTTCTACATTTGAAAGACGACGCCTGTTCCAATTTCACGCCAGCCGCAGTAACAGTGGCTGTAGTAGCCCTGCTATGACGATGCAAATCAGATTCGCTTTAAATGGACGTCATAAGCTGATGTTAATCACGAATGCCTTTAAGGGGACAAAGACACCTGAATGTTTTCAACATTTCGCGGCCCTGTCAGCAACTTTATAATTATTAATTTTAATTTTACTGTACTGCAACTCCAGTACAGCACTCGTGGCAGCGTCGCGAAGTGGGGCCGAGGCAGTTTCAGATAAGTTTTTACACTCTGACGATAATTTATGGATCTATAGTCTTAGCTTGACGATGTCCACTATGGACAAACGGTAGTTACTTTTATTCTGAAGAAGGCTGGGTTATCCCGACTGAAACCTAGGTAAATCTAGGCAAACTTTGCAACTGCGGCTGTTGGTTTTTAAAATTAAAATTAACATAGACACCTCACTGAGTTTGGACGATGTCGTGTAATAGGGCTACGAGAAGGTGGGTGTTCCCTCTGCGATACTGCACAAAGACTTGCCAGGAATGTAACCACTGTGAAAGACTGCTGGCGGTGGCGTCGCGAGAATGCACGGTCACAAGAAGATCGGGCTCCCCACGCCAACGTGGCACTATCGAGAGGGAAGACCATCAGCTTCAATGAATGGCTTTGGCCCATCGTACTGCATCTGCAGCAGGAATTCGAGCAGCAGTTCGCGCCGCAGTGGTATTATATTTAACTGTGGACCTAGAAACCACGGAGAGGCTTCGTTCCCGTCGTAGCTCTCAGTGGTTCACAACCCCACAACAGGCTACAGCAGTCCACTCACCCCACCGCCGTCCCACACGGAACCCAGGTTTATTGTGCGGTTCGGCCTCCAGTAGACGCCCTCAGGAACCATATGAATGTAAACCCAATGTTTGTGCAGTAGAGTAATTATGGTGTACATGTACGTGGAGAAAGTGTTTTTGCAGCAATGGCCGACAGAGTGTAACTGAAGCGGTATAAGGGGAACCAGCTCGCATTCACCGAGGCAGATGGAAAACCGCCTTAAAAACCATCCACAGACTGGCCAGTACACTGGACCTCGATCCGCTGGGTGGATTCGTGCCGGGGACCAGCACGCCTCCCCGCCCACAAAGCGCTGCGTTAGACAGCATGGCTAACTGGGCGGGCTGCCACACTGGTACAACAAACTGTTAAAAATTGGTCACTCCATGGACAGATCCGAGCCAGACGCCGTGTAACATGCATTCCACTGACCACAAGCCACTGCTGTTTGTGACTTCAGTGGTGTCAAGTGAGAGCTCATTGGTGGGCAGGATGGAAGTTTGTTGTGTTTTCTGATGAAAGCTGGTTCTGCTTCTGTGTCAGTGATGACCTTTTCGGTTAGGAGGAGGCCAGTTGGGGGCCTGCAACCACCCTGTCTGTGTGCTAGACACGCTGGACCTCCACATGGAGTTAGGGTCTGGGGTGCAATTTCATATTACAGCAGTAACACTCTCGTGGTCATCCCAAGCACCCTGACCGCAAAACTGCACGTCAATCTGGTGATATGGCCTGTTGTGGTGCCATTCATGAACAGTATTCGAGGTGTTTTCCAACAGGATAACGCTCGCCCACATACCGTTGTTGTAACCCAGCGTACTCCACGGAGTGTCGACATGTTTCCTTGGCCTACCCTATCACCAGACCTGTCTCCAGTCGATCATATATGTGACATCCTGCAACAACTCCATCGTCATCCACAAACAGCATCAACTGTCCCTGAATTGACCGACCAAGGGCAACAGTCGTGGAACTCCATCCCACAGACTGACATCCAGCACCTGCAAAACACAATTCATGTACATTTGCAAGCTTGCATTCAACATTCTGGCGGTTACGCCGGTTATTTATGTTCCAGCATTTCACAGTTGCAATGGCTTGTCTAGCGCTTATCATGTGGATGTGGGGCAGATGATGTAAGTTGGTTGGCTACCTGAAGACCTGTGTAATATTTTCTGGGCGTGTTTTATAACGGCGATGAAAAAGTTTCCGTTAGACGGCTGTTCAGTCCAGAATCGGTATGCCAGGCAAACTCGCTGTGAGCGTTGAGGCAATCATCTCAACCATGCACCAGATTGAGGGGTCCCGTTTGAGAAAACACTGTGTCTTGCTGCGTGAAGAACTCCATAACTGTACACAGCATGTCGTCGGCCGACAGGACTCGTCCTTTTTAAGAGACTCAAGGCGTGTGCCACCCTCCCAGGTAGACAGGCGTCTTGTGTCAAAAATCCAGCACAGTACTTGCCATACTATTCCACAATGGAGGTTTGTGACACACTTGCTGCCCTATACACATTCTTCCTTCCCCAATGGATGATGGATTAATAGCGATGGTCAGTGTGCCTAACAGTATGGATGTGGTTTTTAGACGGTTTACATCCCACTAGGTGGATAGAGGGCTGTACCCACGCCCCACCTCAGTCATGCAATTCGAAATCATTTAGAAAAACGTTCTCACACTTTCACGTTAGGTAGCTCTAAACGCAGTCACTTGGGGACCACAACTTATTGTCCAGAGATGGGGAGCGGAGTGTGGGGTGTGGGGTGGTGACAGGAAGGGCATCCAACCACCTTCCACGACTAACATTGCCAAATCTAGATTACCATGTGAACCCAGAACACATAAAGCATAAAGCCAGAAAATTATTCCTCATGAATATTTATGATGTGTTATTACGTTCAATGTGAAAAAATACTCTTAGACCTAAAAGCGTACTATTGAATGCGAGTATCACACATAAGTGACAAAAATCGTAGGTTAGCGATATGCACATATACAGATGGTGGTAGTATCGTGCACACGAGATACAAAAGGTGGAGGTGTCGTTTGTACTCAGGTGATACATGTGAAAAGGTTTTCGACTTTGATAGTGGAATGCCAGTTGAAGCTAGGTGCATGGTACATATTTCGGAAACCGTTAGGGAATTAAATATTTCGTGATCCACAATGTCGAGAAGTGTGTCGAGAATACCAAATTTTAGGCATTGTCTCTCACCATGGACAACGCAGTGGTTGACGGTGTTCACTTAACGACCGAGAGCAGCGGCGCTTGCGTAGGGTTATCAGTGCTAACAGACAAGCAACACTGCGTGAAATAACCACAGAAATCAATATGGGACGCACGGCGAACGTATCCATTAGGGCAGTGCGAAGAAATTTGGCCTTAATGGGCTTTGGCAGTAGACGACGCGAGTGCCTTTGCTAACAGCACGAAACCGCCTGCAGCGACTGTCCTGGACTCGTAACCTTATCAGTTGCAGCCTACACGACTGGTAAACGGTGACCTGGTCAGATAAGTCCAGATTTCAGTTGATAAGAGCTGATGGTAGGTTTCGAGTGTGATGCAGACCCAAATAGTCGAAACGGCACTGTGTAAGCTGGTGGTGGCTCCATAATGGTATGGGCTGCGTTTACGTGGAGTGGATTGATCTGATGATTCATTGGAAATAGTTATGTTCCACTACTTGGAGATCATTTTCAGGCAGACTTCATGTTCACATACAACGATGTCGCGTCACCAGGCCACACCTGTTCGTGATTCGTTTGGAGAACATTCTGGACATTTCGAGTGAATGGCATGGCCACCCAGATCGGCCGACATAAATCGCATCGGACATTTATGTGACGTGATCGAGACGTCAGTTAATGTACAAAATACAGCACCGGCAACATTTCAAAAATGGTTCAAATGGCTCTGAGCACTATGGGACTTAACAGCTGTGGTCATCAGTCCCCTAGAACTTAGAACTACTTAAACCTAACTAACCTAAGGAAATCACACAACACCCAGTCATCACGAGGCAGAGAAAATCCCTGACCCCGCAGGGAATCGAACCCGGGAACCCGGGCGTGGGAAGCGAGAACGCTACCGCACGACCACGAGCTGCGGACTGCAACATTTCGCAATTATGGACGGCTATAGAGGCATCACAAGTTAATATTTCTGCAGCCGACTTCCAAAGACTTGTTGAGTCCGGAAAAGAGTGACACAGTGCCAGTGGGAGAGGAAAAAAGAAGAGGCAGTGGGTGAGAGTCAGTGATAACGAGAGACATAGTTTATGATACTACAACAGGGAACCTAATGATAGTGAGAACAGACAGCAGCAGTGGGAAGGGATGAATTATATAGCAGCAAGAGGAAGATAGTAGCAGTGAGAGAAGACAGTAGCAATAGGACATGAGGAAGGAGATCGTGGCTGTGACAGGAGACAGTGAGAGTCTGAGGGACACAAAGAAATAATGACAATGAGTTGAGCTGAGTGAGTTAGTGAGAACGGGAAAGTGGGTGTAGATGGGTACAAGCGACTTACAGCGATGGACTAGCGGATGTTAGCGGTTTACAGTTATGGGAGCTTGTGGGAGTGAGAGCGATATGTTCACATGCCAAAATTTTTGGGAAAAATTTTAAAGGTGCTGAGGAAAGTAGGAGGAGGCACCTGGTATCCGACATTTGTCAGTCTTTTAATAAAGAGGAGTGTATTTACCTTTTTTGTGTTCCCATACCGGAATTTCATCGGCTGGTTGCAATGTGTCACCCGCAATAAGTTTTTGTAAAATATTTTCATTTTACACACTCGACGGTTTTTCAGTTTTGTTATTGATATAGATATGCACTGAGGTGACAGACGTCATGGGATACCTCCTAGTACCGTGTCGGAACTTCTGCCCAGCGTAGTGCATCAAACCGGTATAGCATGGATTCAACAAGTCGTTCGGAGTCTCCTGCAGAAATACTGAGCCATGCTGCTTCTATAGCTGTCCATAATTGCAGAAATGTTACTGATGCAAGATTTTGTGCACGAACTGACCTCTAGATTACGTCCGGAAATATTCTATGGGACACATGTCAGATGGTTTGGGTGTCCAAATTATTCACTCGAATGTCCAGAATGTTGCCCAAACTAATCGCGCTCAATTGTGGACCAGTGATATGGAGCACAATCATCCATAAATGTTCCATCGTCGTTTGAGAACATGAAGTCCATGAACGGATGAAAATGGTGTCCAAGTAACTGAACATAACCATTTCCACTCAGAGAAACCAGCCCATTCCATGAAAGCACAGCCCTCACCGTTTTGGAGCGACCAGCAGCTTGCACAGCACCTTGTTGACAACTTGGGCCCATGGCTTCGTCGGATCTGCGCCACATTCGAACCCTACCATCAACTCTAACTGACTGAAATCGAGACTCATTTGACCAGGTTACGGTTTTCCAGTCGTCAGCGGTTTAATAGACGTGGTCACGAGCCCAGTAGAGGCGCTGCAGGCGATGTCGTGCTGTTACCAAAGGCATTCGCGTTCGTCATCTGCTGCCATACCTCATTAACGCCAAATTTAGTCGCACTCTCCTAATGGGTTCGTTCATTGTACGTCCCACATTCATTTCTGTGGTTATTTCACGCGGTGTTGCTCGTCTGCTAGCACCGACAGCTATAAGCAAACGTCGCTGCTCTCGGTCGGTGAGTGAAGGTCGTCGGCCACTACGTTGTCTGTGGTGAAAGGTGATGCCCGAAATGTGGTATTCTCGGCCCACTATTCACACGATGGATCTCGGAATACTGAATGCCCTAAAGAATTACCAAGTGGAATGTGCTATGTGTATATGTGCATATTGCAGTCCCAAGACTTTTGTCACCTCAGTATACATAGATGACCTGCCATGAGACTTCTTAAGGAGGGTCTTAGAACTGACCGCGTAGGACCTGCAGGGTGACAGTTATTGAACTATATGAAATAAATTCGTCATACCTTCTGAACGGGTTGCGTTAGGAAGGCCGGTCGTTGTGGCCAAGCGGTTCTAGCTGCTTTAGTCGGGAACCGCGCGACCGCTACGGTCGCAGATTCGAATCCTGCCTCCGGCATGGGTGTGTGTGATGTCCTTAGGTTGGTTAGGTTTCAGTAGTTCTACGTTCTAGGGGACTGATGACCTCAGATGTTAAGTCCCATAGTGCTCAGAACCATTTGAACCATTTTTTTTTTGCGTTAGGAAGTTCAAACTGCACGGTTGGCCGCGGGGCACGATGGGAATTAGTATGTGCATGCGCACTCGCCTTGTTGACGGCTATTTGCACCTGAAAATGTCACGCTACAGCTTGCCTGAGCGTACAGCGCTTGTGAAGGCCTACTACGTGAGCAATAACAGCCCAACTGCGGCTCAAAGGATGTTTGAGAACGAGTTCAAGATGAAGACAACCGGCGCAAATTTGAGAGAATGGGTAGTGTTCGTGATGTCAGTGTTGGGAATGTCGGTCGTCCAAAAAGGGTGAAAACGCCTGATATCATCGAGTAAACAGGCACTGTGTTTCAAACCAGCCACAGGAAATCGATAAGACAAGTTGCGGAACAGGTGAGAATCAACCAGGAGCACTGTGACAAATTGTTGTTGAAGACCTGCATCTCTTCCCATACAAAATTCAAACGCGCGACTCATTATGCCCCAGGGCCACGGAACAGCGGTTGTGTTTCGCCAACACGATTGTCCACAGAATTGACGAACAGGACTTTGATGTGAATATGTTTCCCTAGTGCTCAGAGCTATTTGAACCATTTGAGCCATTGGCATGGGCCTCGATAGGCCGCCTTATTCTCCAGATCTGAACACATGCGACTACTTTTTGTGGGGCTACATTAAAGACAAGGTGTACAGCAATAACGTCAAAACTTTTGCTGAACTGGGAACAGCCATTCAGGAGCTCATCGACAACATCGATGTTCTGGCTGAATTTCGCTATTTGTCAGAGCCACATCATGGTCAAAGATGGCACGCATATCGAACATGTCATAACCTAAATCCGAATATCTGTAGTGACGTTTACATGTTGCGCAAAGTGCGTGCACACCATAGTTTTTAACTAATTTACTTCTTTTCCATATAGTTCAATAATTGTCACCCTGTTCGGTTGATTGCTCTGAGGGGGTTCACTACACACTGTGCGATCAAAAGTATCCGGACACCCCCAAAAAATACGTTTTTCATATTAGGTATATTGTGCTGTCACCTAATGCCAAGTACTCCACATCAGCGACATCAGTAGTCATTAGACATCGCGAGAGAGCAGAATGAGGCGTTCTGCAGAACTCATGGACTTCGAACATGATCAGGTGATTGGGTGTCACTTGTGTGATACGCCTGTACTCGAGATTTCCACTCTCCTAAACACCCCTGGGTCCACTGTGATAGTCACGTGAGAACTTGCAGGGACACGAATAGCACAAAAGCATACAGGCCGACCTCGTCTGTTGACTGACAGAGATCGCTGACAGTTGAAGAGGGATGTTATGTGTAATAGGCAGACATCTGTCCAGACAATCACACAGGAATTCCAAACTGCATCAGGATCCACTGCAAGTTCTATGACAGTTAGGTGGGAGGTGAAAAAACTTGGATTTCATGGTCGAGCGGCTGCTCATAAGCCACGCCGGTAAATACCAAACGGCGCCTCGCTTGGTGTTTGAGCGTTCAAATGGCTCTGAGCACTATGGGACTTAACATCTGTGGTCATCAGTCCCCTAGAACTTAGAACTATTTTAACCTAACTAACCTAAGGACATCACACGCATCCATGCCCGAGGCAGGATTCCAACCTGCGATCGTAGCGGTCACCGGTTCCAGACTGAAGCGCCTAGAACCGCACGACCACACCGGCCGGCAAGGAGCGTTCACATTGGACGATTGAACAGTGGAAAAACGTTGCATGGAGTGACGAATCACGGTACACAATGAGGCGATCCGGTGGCAGGGTGAGGGTATGGCGAATGCCCGGTGAACGTCGTCTGGCAGCGTGTGTAATGCCAACAGTAAATTTCGGAGACGGTGGTGTTATAGTGTGGTCGCGTTTCCCATGGAGGGAGGCTTACACCCCTTGTTGTTTTGCGTGGCACTATCACAGCGCAGGCCTACATTGAAGTTTTAAGCACCTTGTTGCTTCTCACTGTTGAAGAGCAATTTGGGGATGGCGATTGCATCCTTCAACACGGTGGAGCACCTGTTCATAATGCACGGCCTGTGGAGGAGTGGTTACACGACAATAACATCCATGTAAACGACTGGCGTGCACAGATTCCTCTCCTGAATGCTATAAGACACCTTTGGGATGTTTTGGAACTCCGACTTCGTGCCAGGCCTCACCGACCGACATCGATACCTTTGCTCAGTGCAGCACTCCGTGAAGAATGGGCTTCCATTCCCGAAGAAACCCTCCACCACCTGATTTGACGTATATCTGCGAGAGTGGAAGCTGTCATCAAGGCTACGGGTGGGCCAACATCATATTACAGCATTACTGATGGAGGGCGCCGAGAACTTTTAAGTGATTTTCAGCCAGGTGTCCGGATACTTTTGACCACACAGTGTAGCTCCATCCAGCACCGCCCTCCGGATATGCTGTTGCCCGAGACCAGTGAGATGCAAGTGGGGCTCTTATTTTATATTTATTTTTTCTCCAGGTCTTTCTAAGAGTGGAATATTGAACACAAGATTTGGAAACGGCAGTATAAGTAATGTTTTGGCGCTCTAGAAGAATAAAAAAGTAGAAAACGGATAGATGACAGAAGTGCGTAGTCGGCGAGTATCCCGTCTACTGGTGGCGTGTGGTGAAGCGGCACTCATCGGCCTAATGAGGAAGAGGGAGCATCACGTGACGCGGGGCCGCAAGTCACGCGACCCGACAGCGACTCACCCGTCCACCCACTTACTCAAGCACTCAGCCCCTCACCCAACCACTCGTTATCCCGGAGCCTCTGACGCGTAGATTAATCAGCTGGGCGGCGACGCGTACACCCTACGGACGTGCCGTCACCTGTCGCAGCTCAACTTCGCGCCGCAGTGACACATCTGGCTCTCGACTTTCTTTTTGCGTCGCAGAACAGGGGTGTTTCCATTCCATACGCCAGTGCTTGCTGTCCGGTTCAAAGCGACGTACCCACGTTTTAGCTACAGTGATGATTCTCTCCAAAAGCTCACACCTTCATTAGCATGATGATACAGTAGCTACAGTAGCTGCTGACAGATTCTCACAGGACTGCATTTGTTTCCTTCACTGAAATACTTTGGGACCGATCGTGCGCAGACTTTACGAAAGCTGAGTTCTGACGAAATCTTCTCGGGCTATTAGCCGAATCGTGTCGTTTCTCGCTGCACTGTTTCGGCGCGTTTCCTACTCGCCATCTTCAGAAGAAGTTGACGAGTAGGAACCTCGTTGAAATGTTGTGAAAACACGCCCCCGACTCTGAAGATGAGGAAAATCGTTGCGTCTACACAACTCAATGACTTGTGTGATAACCCGAGAAGATTTCATCAACGGAATGCGTAGAGAAGGCTGCATTGTCAGAAGGCTCAGCCCACTGCCAGTGATTTCATATGCAGAACCAGACTATTGTCCGCTTCGCTTAACACTTCGTCAACAGTCCCTCGCTGGTTATTCAAAGTGTGGTTACGGTATTGTTCAATGTTGACATCAGTAGTGGATGTTTTGGTCTTACCTCGTCATTCACCGTTTTTCGACGGCTTCTGAATTGTTCAAAATATTCGTAAACACTTCCACTGGATAAAATATTGCTCCCATATTGTGCTGAAAGTACGAGGGTGAGTCAAATAAAAATATTAAATTTGTAATAACAAATCGAAATTTAGCGCCGTTATCCTGCAAGTTGCCCGTGCTACAAACAGCGTGCCTGTAGGTGGCAGCATAGTGCAGATGCACACATACCGTCGCAGTATCAGTATAAAGATGGCCGCCCCACTTGCGACTTGCACCAGGGAAGAACAGCGTTCTGTTATTCGGTTTTTGCGTAGTGAAAGTGTGAAACCTATTGAAATTCATCGACGAATGAAGGTTCAGTACGGTGATGCATGTTTGTCACAGCAGCAAGTCTACGAATGGAGTAGGAAGGTCGCAAATGGACTTCAGTGGAAGATACTCCTCGTCCAGGTCAGGCACAACGAGTTGTGACTCCACAGAACATTGCAGCAGTTGAAGTCATAGTGACGGAAAACCGCCGAGCGACACTGAATGACATTGCAGCATGTTTACGGATTAGTCATGAGTCAGAACACCACATTGTGTGTGATGTGCTCCAGTTTCACAAAGTGTCTGCAAGATGGGTGCCACGGCAGCTGACTCCTGAAATGAGAGAACGACGTGTTGACCTTCTTCGGCGCTTTGAACGAAAAGGTGATGCCTTCCTTCCAAGAATCGTTATTGGGGACGAAACCTGTGTTCACTTCCACCAACCGGAAACGAAGAGAGTGAGCAAGGAATGGCGCCATTCCTCATCACCAAAACCAAAGAAGTTTCCAACAGAACCATCAGCAGGGAAGGTTATGCTGACTCTCTTTTGGGACGAAAAAGGTGTCATTTTGGAGCATTACGTGCCTAGAGGGACCAGTCACCAGTGCATCATACATAGATCTCCTAAGTATCATCTGCCCATCAGTCCCCTAGAACTTTGAACTACTTCAACCTAACTAACCTATGGACATCACACACATCCATGCCCGAGGCAGGATTCAAACCTGCGACCGTAACGGTCGCGCAGTTCCAGACTGAAGCGCCTAGACACGCTCGGCCACCGCGGCCGGCTGCGGCCTGCAAATCAAATCAAAGCGACGGGGATTGCTGTCAGCAGGTGTCCTTTTGCAACATGACAATGCAAGGCCCCACACTGCCCGTACAACAGTTGCAACAATCACAGACCTGCATTTTGAGTGTCTTTCTCATCCACCATACTCACCAGACCTTGCCCCCAAGTGATTTCCATATGTCTGGACCACTCAAAGACGCAATGGGAGGAAAGAAGTTTCGTTCTGATGAAGAGGTACGCCAAGCGGTGCATGAGTGGTTGCACGGACTACCAAAAGAATTTTTTTCTGGTGGAATTTATGCATTTTGTTAGCGCTGGAGGACTCGCATTGAGCGTGGGGGAGATTATGTTGAAAAGTGATACAGCTTTGTACTACTTCTGCACATTAAATAATATTTTTTAAAAAATTTAAGGTTTTCATTTGACTCACCCTCGTATGATGTTGGCTGCAGCTACTAGTAGACTTTCGTCCCGCCGAAACCTGATTACAGAATGCTGTTCTACAGTGACGCATATGGGGAGTGGCGCTGCCCAGTTTACTTGTCATGAGTGCAAAGTGAACTAATTGGACGTCGCTGAAACCTGCCGTAAATGAAGACAGTGGAAAGTTTTCGGGGTGGACCAGCGCACTAAGCCATACTGTAGTTGCAGTCAGGTCGATGGCCATCAAGTTTGAGCTCGTTCAGCGCGCCAGCGCCACGTATTCTCCGACAGCCAGTGAGTGTTTAGTAGTGTTCTGAGCGCTCTGCTGTGAACGTCGTAGCTAATGTGAGTATTAAACGTGACAGTGACGAGTTGTTTACTGAATTCCCATTTCATTTGTTGCGAGTTGTAATCGCTGATTGTGGGGGTTAGCCGGCCGAAGTGGCCGTGCGGTTAAAGGCGCTGCAGTCTGGAACCGCAAGACCGCTACGGTCGCAGGTTCGAATCCTGCCTCGGGCATGGATGTTTGTGATGTCCTTAGGTTAGTTAGGTTTAACTAGTTCTAAGTTTTGGGGGACTAATGACCTCAGCAGTTGAGTCCCATAGTGCTCAGAGCCATTTTTTTTTTGCGGGGGTTAGTGACAAATTCTGCATAAGCAAGCGAGAGACATAAATTGCAGGACATACACCTTCTTCAAGAGGAAAACACACGCATGCGCGTACCGCAACTGTCGCTTGGAATCGTCAACGATGCCATCCCCGTCCGTGCTTCGGCATGCGCGAACCGCCATTGTACGTGGACCGGACTGTAGCAACCTGTAGACTATTACAACGGAAGTTCAGGTGCGTACTGACATATTTGCTGGCGAAACGTTATTGAGAAGTTTTAGAGAACTGGCATTTACGGCTGACTGCGAAAGGGTTCTACTGCCACCGACGTACACCCTAATAAAAAATAATAATAACAAAAAAGGCACACTGTGAATGAGTAACGGAAGTTGGTAACAAATCGATATTCATGTAGGTATCTACATCTACATCCATACTCCGCAAGCCACCTGACGGTGTGTGGCGGAGGGTACCTTGAGTACTTCTATCGGTTCTGCCTTCTATTCCAGTATCGTATTGTTCGTGGAAAGAAAGATTGTCGGTATGCCTATGTGTGGGCTCTAATCTCTCTGATTTTAACCTCACGGTCTCTTCGCGAGATATAGGAGGGAGCAATATACTGCTTGACTCCTCGGTGAACGTATGTTCCCGAAACTTCAACAAAAGCCCGTACCGAGCTACTGAGCGTCTCTCCTGCAGAGTCTTCCACTGGAGTTTATCTGTCATCTCCGTAAGGCTTTCGCGATTACTAAATGATCCTGTAACAAAGCGCGCTGCTCTCCATTGGATCTACTCTATCTCTTCTATCACCCCTGTCTGGTAGGGATCCCACACTGGTGAGCAGTATTCAAGCAGTGGGCGAACAAGTGTACTGTAACCTACTTCCTTTGTTTACGGATTGCATTTCCTTAGGATTCTTCCAATGAATCTCAGTCTGGCATCTGCTTTACCGACGATCAATTTTATGTGATCATTCCATTTTAAATCACTCCTAATGCCTACTCCTAGATAATTTATGGAATTGACTGCTTCCAATTGCTGACCTGCTATATTCTAAATGATAAGGGATCTTTCTTTCTATGTATTCGCAGCACATTACACTTGTCTACATTGAGATTCAATTGCCATTCCCTGCACCATGCGTCAATTTGTTGCAGATCCTCCTGCATTTCAGTAAAGTTATCCATTGTTACAACCTCTCGATATACCACAGCATCATCCGCAAAAAGCCTCAGTGACCTTCCGATGTTATCCACAAGCAACGGTCCTACGAGATTCCCCTGCGGCACACCTCAAATCACTCTTGCTTCGGGATTCTCTCCACAGAAATTACTCTGGCGTCCGTCGGATGAATGTGTATAATTTCACCGAGCAGCTGGTAAGGGTAGTAAACAGGGGACATGTAAACACCACGGCCTAAAGTCTCTGCGATTTTCATTATGTATATCCGTTGAACAGTAAATATGCTTCACAGACAGATGTGTGAACAATATGCTACGCAGATGTCAGCATTTGAGAGAGGACGTGTAGTTGGGCTCAAAGAAACCGGTTGCAATAAACTGCGAAACGCTCGACAATTGAACACGAGCGATGCTACTGTTGGAAGGCCTGACAGCAGTGAATGAACATTGGCCGAACAGAGAGGACCGTTTAGTCATTAGACAGGTACTCAGAACGCAGGATTCATCGTTGTCATCGATCCGACGTGCAACTTGTGCTTCAGCGACCATGATGGCCAATACTAGATGGCTCACAGAAATGGGCTCAGCTCCCGGCGCTGCTTGCGCTGACGGTTGGTTGGTTCGTTGATTGATTCGGGAGAGGGGACCAAACAGCGAGGTCATCGGTCCCATCGGATTAGGGAAGGATGGGGAAGGAAGTCTACAGTGCCCTTTCAATGGAACCATCACGGCATTTGTCAGAAGCGATTTAGGGAAATCACGGAAAACCCAAATCAGGATGGCTGGATGCGGGTCTAAACCGTCATCGTCCCGAATGCGAGGCCAGTGTGCTAACCACAGCCTCCCGCTGACGACGATTGCAGTTGAAGACAAGCGCGGGAAAACGAGCTAACCCTCGAATGTAAAAACTTAAAGTGTTTCCATCTCTCGCTGGGTGCGAGAACTATCAAAATTGACATTGGTCTCAAACCTAAATGTCACGTAGGGGTGAGGCCAATGTCAGTTTTGATAGTTTCCGTACCCAGTAACAGATGGCAACACTTATCTCTAACCTTTTACATTTTAGGATTAGTCCGTTTTTCCCCGCATGTCTTCAATTGACATGTGTACACCAACAAGCCCATTTGCAGTGGTGTTGGTCATATTCGGATTCTAGTGTCATAGACTGGAGTAGAATTCAGTGCTGGAGTAGAATAGTGCTCAGAGCCATTTGAACCATATAGTGCAAAGAATGTAAAACAGTACATCTGGGGATGGCAAGCAGGAACTTCAAAACTAGATATAAAGAACATATAAGAATTTGGAAATATGAAAATACCAGTACTAACTTGAACCTCATCAACTACCATTCTCACTGTCACACGGCGGTCAGCACGAATAATGTCATCAATTCGACTTTCAAGCGAGGGATTTGAAACTGCAACTGTTAGGCTAGAACGGTGTTCGTCAGTCACTGAGTTGCGACCACTTTTGAACTGCTCTGCCCACTTCTAAAAATTTGCACGATTCATACAACCTTCGCCATAAAGTTTAGACATTATGCAGGATGTATTCACTGGTCTTTCGCCTTCAGCAAGTGCAAAACGAATAACAGAACGTAGTTCAACTAATGTGGACATTTCAGGCGGAATCGCCAGCTTGAAATGTGTTGTTGAGGTTATAAACAAAACACTGTTGATACATCAACTGATCAGGGCTCATCCCAGTGATGCCAACTTGAAGCCACAAACGTACCAAACTTGCCCTGCTAATAGTTTTTTCGCAGACCAGTTTGTCTCTTTACTTACCGTATTGAATGATCCGCTTATTTCCTTAAGGCTTCCACACTAGACCTATTCTTTTCGTCAGTCCATAAAGTATGTGTGAGAGAGTGGCAGAGAACACTTCCTCTGCAGCGCATTAGTGCAAGAAAGAACTAATACAAACGCAGTAATGAGGTGCAAATTTTTACAGCGGATATTTTGAGACGCCAGGAGATTGAAATCGATGGTCCATTTTGCACCAAAAGTTCAAAATGGTTCAAATGCCTCTAAGCACTATGGGATTTAACATCTGAGGTCATCAGTCCCCTAGACTTAGAACTACTTAAACAACCTAAGAACATCACACTCATCCATGCCCGAGGCAGGGTTCGAACCTGCGACCGTAGCTGCAGCGCAGTTCCGGACAGAAGCGTCTAGAACCGTTCGGCCACAGCGGCTGGCACCTAAAAGTTGTTAATTCACGGTTTTTCGCCGGACACATATTTTCAGCATGATTCATTTCCTCATAACGTTCATTTTCACATATTTCTTACAGAATATTTTCATCAAACTCTGCCAAAGCTTTAAAACTTGCCCAATCAATTTTCAGAGAAGAGGTGCTGAAGTCTGTTAAATGGTTTTAGCACCTGAAAAGCATAAGCCCATTTTCGAAAGTAGTACATTAGTGTTTCATAAAATAAACTTCGTATGCCCAAGAATCAGAAACTTTCAGAAAGCCATCTTCTTGAAGTGTACTAATGAAAGACTGAATTTTCATAGTTTGGAAGGTTTCCTCCTTCCTTCGTTTGATTTTCCTTATCAGTGCTTCTAATTCCTCCAAAACTTCATTTGCTAACATGTCTGCTGCATCAATAGCTTTTATTGTTGGTGAAAACACTGAATAAACTCTGAATGAAATAGAGTCAAAGCAGTGACTGAGGATCCTTAAAGAACGATTTGAAGATGGTAGAACATTTTTGTCTTGAGACAACAAATAAGATTTTAATCAGTCGTAAATATCAGTAATTCTGTTAACAGCCGGGTCCAAGGAAAGCAATCTGCTTTTGACACTACTAACAACACCTGCTTGTATTCCGCTTTACAAAACTCATTCAGTTATTCAACACTGTCGTATCGGCCGCCGCACAGCAGCCGCCACCTCGGCGCGGCGTGCTACAACACAGCGAGTACCGCTGGCGCTGCACACGATGTCCACTACTTGCGCCAGTGAACGCGTCGTCGCGGGGTTAGCGCCAGCGTACACACCACCATCGATACGGATTACCCTGGCGGCGCTGCCCTTGCCACCAGAGTGAGCAACCGTATAAGGGCGCCATCTACCAACTGGCCGGACCTACGGATTTAAGCGAGCTCCCTGAGCCCGTTTAACCAGTTCAATCTTCGCCGATGACTGTCTTACTACCCGGCTGCTGGATTCACGACGACCGAACCGTACTGAGGCCTCCCTGGCTGGAAACTTGCGATGCGTCGGTATCGACTGGTTGGCAGTGGTTTGGACTTGTACTCTCTACTAGTGACTCTGATTTCTCCTTGGCGCTACAGCCAGCGAAGTGTTGTGTAGTAGAACTTAAGTT
Source organism: Schistocerca piceifrons (assembly GCF_021461385.2). Classification (NCBI taxonomy): domain Eukaryota; kingdom Metazoa; phylum Arthropoda; class Insecta; order Orthoptera; family Acrididae; genus Schistocerca; species Schistocerca piceifrons. The sequence goes on from NC_060141.1 coordinate 750,731,299, forward strand.
TAGTGTGACAGAAGATCCTTCAGGAGCTAATCACAGGCATGACAGAAGAACACTTTTTACGTCAGAGATCACCCCTTTCTTGACAGCTCGTCGTCTTATCGTGTTTGGCGGAGGTTTTAACTGTGTGGTAGCCGATGCTGATCAGGTCCCAACGCCTGAGGTGTGAAGCACTCGCTTCACTCCTCCAGGCGGCTGACCTTAATGATACGTGGCGCCACTTTCATCCCGCCTACACACAATTTACTCACATCTACCCCACTGAAGCAAGCCGTATTGACCGTGTTTATGTCTCTGCCGATTTGCTTCCTGCCCTTTGTGCCGTCCAAGTCATTCCTGTGGCCTTTAGTGACCACTGTGCGTACTCTTGCTCCTTGCATATCACGGGCCCAACCCCGGTTCCTCGGGGCACCTATTAGAAGATGAATACACTTCATCTCCCAACGCCCGAACTACGCACTCTTGTCACGAAACTGCATCGAAGTACCCTACCACTGTCGTTTGGTGGCTCCGCTGTGCGAAGCCGCGGCTGCAACGTGTTATCCAGCAACATAGTCGCGAAGTCGCACACTGGAAGCGCAGCACATTAGACTTCTATGTCTAAACGATGCACTAACCCTTCCTGCTGACAGGTATGACCAGCTACGCATGCGCCTCAACAAAATTAAAGCAACAATCCTTCGCTTCTCTCGGGAGAAGGCCGAGGGGATGGTGGTGAGGTGCCGGTCCACATCCCTGATTGAGGGCGAGAGGCCATCCAGCTATCACCTTGCCTCTGAAAGGAATCATGCAAAGAAGAACACCATTCTACGCCTTAAAACAGACGATGGTACGCGCCTGACAGACCATCGTGAAGTTCTCAAACATCTAACAGACCATTATACGCACCTCCTCCAGGATGTTGCGGTAGACGTCGCCGCCCAACGAGCATTTATCGGTGGGGTCCCAACTTCATTGGATCGTCGAGACCGCGACTGTTTAACCGAGCCACTCACACTCGCTGACCTCACATCTGTCCTCCGTGCCTGTTCGGGACAAAAATCACCTGGCCCCGACGGTCTCCCTTATGAATTCTACCAACAATTCTGGGACCTGTTAGGAGACTGCTTCTGCAAAATGTGCGAGGAGATTTTTGCTGGTTGCGAACTACCCACCGAATTTCTAGCTGGACGTATTGCCCTTATTCCAAAGGTCACAGGTCACTGTCGAGCTAAAGACCTGCGTCCTATCACCGTTATTAACGCTGATTATAAGTTGGTGGCACGAAGCGTGGCCTCTCGTCTTAAACAGGTAATGAATAAGGTACTTTGCCCCACTCAATCATGTGGCGTTTCAAATCGAACCATCTTCACCACCGCTTCTATATACCGTGATGCTGTCTTACTCACCGCCGACACTCGAACCCCGGCTGCAATCCTCTCCCTAGATTTCGCCGGTGCCTTTGACAGGGTCTCCCACCCTTACCTGCTGGCCGTTATGTCGCGGATGGGTTTTGGGGTGCGCTTCATAAGAATCATCCGGCACTTCTTGGATGGAGCAAATTCCACAATCGTTGTGAACGGCTGCCGATCGCGACCAATTCCCATCAGACGATCAGTTCGACAAGGGTGTCCCTTGTCAATGTATTTGTTCGCTTTAGCGCTGGACCCCATGCTGCGTGACATCGGACGGATGGTCGATGGTGTCGCTCTCCCAGGCGTCACCTTCCGCAGTGCGGCATACGCGGATGATGTCGGTGTGTTCGTCGCAAACGCTAGGGACATAGATTCAGTTCGCCGAGTTCTCAACGTTTATGAACGAGCATCCGGTGCCATGTTAAATTCCAACAAAACGGTGCTGATCCCGCTAGGACCACGATCATTGACCATCGAACGCCCATGGTACCGAGTTGTGGGGGAACAACGTATCTTGGGCCTGTCCGCAGCGCATGTTAACACTCACCTGGAGGCGGCTTCTCACGCGCATCAGAGGACTTTGCGTGAGTCACGCTGATAGACGACTCGACCTCCACCAACGAATCCAACTGATTAATACTTACACCCTATCACGGGCATGGTATGTAGCACAACTCCTTACGCTACCGAAACAAACTGGCAGAGCCATCTCACAAACAGTATATTGGCTCTTGTGGCGGCATGCACTGTTCAAAGTTGGTGCACAGACTTGTACACTGCCAAAGGTCGATGGTGGCCTTGGACTCATTGACTTTCCCCGCAAATGTGCGGCCCTCCTGATTCACCGTATCGCCACCTTGCATGAAACTGACCCAGATGGGACAACAGCGGTTCTTTTCGACCGTTATCGCCCACGATCGGCGCGTGCACCAGTATGTTTGACACATATTCCATTCCGGATGACGACAGTCAAGGACTATTACCTCAATCAAAGTTACATCCTAACAGTGGCCACTGACAAGGCACGCAATTCGAAGCGCCTTTACCAGGCCCTTCGAGGCCAGCCCACACCACATACATTAGAGGACAGACGACCGTCGGTCATCTGGCACCAAGCTTGGGCTAATATCAACAACCCAGCCCTCGGAAGTTTCAGCGCTATGGTATCGTGTCGTAAACAATTTAATACCCACTAATCATCGCCTGGCGGCCATCCGCCAACGGCCCTCGGCTGCTTGCGGCCGGTGTGGTGACGTAGACACCAGAGAGCATCGTCTCTTACGCCCGCACGTCACAGAAGTGTGGGACCTTGCACGTGTGCTATTAGCGCTGATCGGTGGGACGACACCAGACAATGTGTCAATCGACTGGTTCCTTACCCCTGATATTCAGACCAACCCCCGAACACGACGTAACGCAATGGTGTGGCTCTTGGGCCACACCATTTTCACGGTCTATGACCTTTCCCTCACCGATGATGTCTCTTTCATGGACTACCCGTGGAGCCAGCATCGTCTGGCGGAATCTGACCAGAAATATACCATTACCTTTGCAAGATTTCTGAAAGTTGCAATGGTTCATGGTTATCAAAAGGTATTCCGGGTTGACTAAGGCACCTCATCCAGAAATTGCCTGAGTTTACCCCTGGATCCTTGTCACTCGGACTTTCAAACTACCCCTGACTTGCCTATACCCAAGATTTGACATTGGCCTTCTGGGCATCACTAGAGTAGACTGTTCTATGATACTGATGATATGGCAGTTGGGAACATGTGAACCTAGTATGAAAAATTATTGGGAAATTGGAAAACACGTAATCTATCTTAGAGGATTATTACTTCGTTAATTCTATGGGCGATGGGATTATCTCGCCAGTTTCGTTTTCATTTGTGTGTGATGCCGTCCCTGTTTTTTATTTTGTCTACATTTCTGTCTTTATTTATTTCTTCCTTTTTTTTAGCTTCTAAACTCATCACTTGCTTCACACCTGCAGAGAGAGGTGTATTTCTGAGTAGTGTGTCGTCGCCCCCTGAGGCATAGCAGAGTATGCCTCAGCTTTTGTTTTCGGTTTAGGGCAATAAGTCTTGCTATTAACAGCACCCTGCTTTGTGTGCTGCGTCGACACTTTTAAAACAAAAAAATTAAAAAAAAGCAGAAAGTTTAAGAGCCTGTAATGTGAGCTAACTATTCTATGATGTATAGCCATCAGCTTATGTTAATTACGTCATATCCGTTACAGTGAAGTATAGTGAAGTGTTACTCTAAATAACTTTTAGTTCTTGTGAATGAAACAAACTAGTGAAACTTGATAGGCCAACGGAGCCATTAACTAATATTATTGTATTATACCGACTGCGAGTATCAGCGATGATGCGCTACAGTAATTGAGACGAAAACGCTCTCTGCTGTGAGAAAGAGCATCTATGCCTTTTGTAATTTTGGAGAGAAGGAATGTCGATTGGAGATTGTTTTTCAGGAAGGGGGGGGGGGGGTCAAATGTAATAGATGTAATTTGACGTGCAGAGGAGATACAACTTGTAATCGCAATTGTCAAGAATTACAAATTTATTTTGTGAAAAAGGTATGTATCGTCTACGAACTTTTATTCCATGTTGGATATAGGGACCTTCATAAAACGATTAGTGTGTTTAGCAATCTAGTTTATAATGATGATGATGATGATGAGGTTCCATACTCGGAGGAGCGTAGGGGACGATGCGGGAGACCCGCACCGCCATACTAGGCAAAGTGCTACCGGAGGTGGTTTGCCATTGCCCTCCTCCGACCGAAATGGGGATGAATAATGATGATGAACACGACACAACATCCAGTCATCTCAAGAAAGGAAAAATCTCTGACCCCGCCGGGAATCGAACCCGGGACTCCGTGCGCGGGAAGCGAGAACGCAAGACCAGGAGCCGCGGATATTCGCAAATTAACAGTACTGGGAGAATCTGTTACTATGACGGTCCGAACGATGCGAGATATTTCTTCGTCAGCCTGTGTGTTAAAGACGTTCCCTAAGCGACTAGTTTGTAAGTAAGAAGGTATCATAATGCCACTGCTGTTCAACCTTCTCATTCTGAAAGTGTTTACAGAAAACTTTACGGCGACTGTGAGTACTTCAGCTGCCACGAGAGAAGAAGTGTTCATCGCGAGTTGTAGCAGTTTTCTCCGACTCTGCCTGGCGCTCTCTGAGAACCGGAGAAACGGAAACCTCCGACCGTCAACTCATCCTGTGCCTAACATGTTCTCTCCTTACAGCAGCCACGAAGAAAACCTATTCATCTATGGGCAAATTTTTTTCACAGACTTTCATATTCGACAGGTCAAAAGAGTGTCAAAACGCAGTACCTGTCTTATCTGTGTCAAAGTCAAAGGTCACGGTAATTATTTTTTTCCGACATGGTAGTTAATTATAAGCCCCAAGAAATTCCGTTCAAAATCGGCAAAATGTGAGTAAAATAATGATTTTTTAAATATAATGCAAACAATTTAACGAGGTGATTAAAATTATCTTGCAACCCGTCAAATAATAACACTTTGAAATAAAGTTAATTGTAGTATTTACTTAAGAAAAACTACTTGAACATCTACAACTGGAAAACACATAATAACAGCCAAATGCATCTTAAATTTCCATCAGCGTTTTGATATGTATCAATGAAAAAGAATTAATAATCAAAGTTAAACACTCTTATGTTGTAAGGTAAAAATAATAATTCGTCCACATTTTCACCAATCAAGTTACGTCGGCTGTACGCATATATCTGTCCTGTTGCGCTGAACAACTGTTCACTAGGAACACTAATAGGAGGAACAGATAAATATCTAAGTGCAACTGGACGTATATAACTGCTTTTCTAAAGCTCTATTTCTTCTCGGTCAGATAAAATTTTCGCAATCGTGTGATAAGAGACCAAAGTAGATAATCTAATTCGCGTACAAATTTGTATTTACAACGGCTGAACGACGCAACATACTGTACTACAGCCCACGCCAAGTACGTGAAAGCTTCGCGACTGTTGCAGCCTAAATATGTCCACTGCGCATGCGTAGTTCTAACAGTCAGTTCGCCGAAGCCAAAGCCGAATCCGAATGTTCTTTTGTTATGCTACCCGCCATACACCGCGGACTTGGGTCCGTGTGATTTTCATCTCTGCTGACATGAATCGCTGCTGGCTATGGAGACGACTCGAATTTTGTCGGGACGACGGGACACTAACTAAGTAGGGGACGATCGCGTAAAACACGGGTCCTGGTCATCGTAATCTTATCCCCCCCACCCCGTCCCACAATAACTTCCCTCCGACAGTGCGGCGTTTTGTTTCTCGACTCGACAAATCGACGCAGGCAGCTTCCGCCGACAAGCTGACACGGTACTTGAGGCGTTTTATCGTCCCTCTTCTGGCCCAAGCATTCCAGCGGTCATCCCGCTCGGGCGTCTGAGCGTAATGCAGCCTCTGCCTGCGGTGGCTTGTGAGCATACATTCTCGATGTTCACAGATTTTTAGATTGACATAAGTGTGAGAGAGTGAAATTAATAGTCATCTCCTGTACAACAGTCATGCTTATGAAGATATTTACACTACTACAGCCATTGCCAATAAAGCACTCCGTCTTCAGGCCACAAGTGGCCCATCGGGACCATCCGACCGCTGTGTCATCCTTCGTTGAGGATGCGGATAGGTGGGGCATGTGGTCAGCACACCGCTCTGTCGGTCGTTATGATGGTTTTTTTTTGACGGGAGCCGCTACTATTCGGTCGAGTAGCTCCTCAGTTGGCATCACGAGGCTGAGTGCACGCCAAAAAATGGCAACAGCGCATGGCGGCCTGGACGGTCACCCATCCAAGTGCCGGCCACGCCCGACAGCGCTTAACTTCGGTGATCTCACGGGAACCGGTGTATCCACTGCGGCAAGGCTGCTCCCCCCTTGCGAATAATAATAGTAATAGCTTGTCTGAAAAAAGAAAGAATTGTTTTTGGCTAATTTTGTTATTTTGCACATAATTAACCACAGTTTAGGGCTAGAACGAAATAACGTGTAATATTTCGTTACTCTCCGTTTCGCATTCTTTTGTAAGTGGGAATCTTTGTGCTTTTTAATGTTTTGGGCAAATGTACAAGCTCCGTAACACATGTTCTACGTAACGAATTAACTTGCGGGCTGAAAATCAGACATTCTTACGTTGCACGCACACAACTTCCGCTTATCATACACTTCTTTGGTCGCTTGTAGTCTGCTTATTTGTTTTCGTCACTTTCTTAGTCAAATGATTTGGTGTGGGAGGCCCTAATTCCTTTGGGGCTAACTTTTCCTGGTAATTTTCTTTTCAGTTAGCACTTAAAACAGATTCAATAAAGTTCACGTTGACACAACACACGAAATCAAATTCCACAGTAAACAACCAACTCCAAACGCAAACTGCCGTTTGTGGAAATGATTAAATTCATGTAGTAATGTCTACCAACTCAAGTTGCAAACCTGACTAGAATAGAAACGAGGCGCTGAGAACCATAACGGCCAAAAAGCACACCCTCGTCGATCCCACATTTAACTGAACATCAAAGATACCACTGAGAAAGCTTTTCGTGAATGTTTATGTGTACAATGTGGGCCTACAGCACAGATAAACCTGATCCACCATACGATCAAAAGACAAATGTTCGAATGCTGCCCTGGCCAGCACATTCTCCAGATCTCCTACCAGTTGAAAACGTCTGGTCAATGGTGGCCGAGCAACTGGCTCGTCACAATACGACAGTCACTACTCTTGATGAACTGTGGTATCGTGTTGAAGCTGCATGGGCAGGTGTACCTGTACACGCCATCCAAGCTCTGTTTGACTCAATGCCCAGGTGTTTCAAGGCCGTTGTTACGGCCAGAGGTGGTTATTCTGGGTACTGATTTCTCAGGATCTATGCACCCAAATTGCGTGAAAATGTAATCACACCTCAGTTCTAGTACAACATATTTGTCCAATGAATACCCGTTTATCATCTGCATTTCTTCTTTGTGTAGCAATTTTAATGGCCAGTAGTGTAAATCCAAAACTTAATACATTATATCGCATTCATAATCCCAGAAAATATTTTTTCTGTCGTTATAAGCTATATTGATATCCGATCTAATTTTACCATATAGTGAGTGAACTGGCGTATCTGAGGAATCTGCTACCGTCTAGAGGGAATTATGCGAAGCGAACGGAGATAAAAAATGTCTGCTGCAGTGTGCTACCACCTGATTGCACTAGCACTGACGTAAACTTGTAGTTGTGTGGTAAGGGCTTGCAGTGCACGTTGTGAACTGTGCACGTTGCCTGTTAGGGAATTACGTCATGTCAGTTACGCATGCGCAAAAGCTCCCCTGTGTGCTTGCGACCCTGACGCCAAGTTTCGCGGTGTCCAGAGCAGTTGCAAGTACAGCGCGGTGGATTTAGCGCCGTGTATTTCAGATTTCCGCATCTACATTATGTTCGACAACACTCAAAGAAAAAAAAAACCATAATTCCGAAAGGTGTCAGAAGTTAGGGTGTTCACGTGCTCTTGTGCTGTTACTTTTGTCCCCATTCGCTTTGCGTAACTGCCATGACGGGAGACTGCGCCGCGGATTTCTGAACGCAGGAAGTTCTACGTCTGGTCTGCAGTAGCATACTAGCGGTGGCGCAGCTACAGCTGTTGCGCTCTGGCTGCGCTGCGCCCCGCCCCCACGCCTGCACCTCCGTCTGCATGTACAATGAGCCGGTGCCAGCTGCTCCTGCCAGCCACCAACCGCACGCATTCACACCGGCGCCACGCAACAACACACGTCACGGCTTCCATTTCCGCACGGCAGTCGTTCGATTTGCCGCCGCCAGCTCCTACAAAGCAGCCACAGGGGCGAGGGAGAAGGAGAACTCTGTCCTCGCAACCGACTGCTGACGCCACACAAGTGGTCTTGACACAACCTGAGATCGTCAGAGCTCTGAGCTGCCACGTATCTAAGTGTCAAGTCTTTGCTGTCTGTTACTGATTCAGCCCAGTTTCTAAATGAGTCAGTGCGTAAGTTGGAAGTTAGTTTTCTCGTGCACTGGTGTCCAAAATCAAAGCAACAAACCACTATTTCTCCATCCTGTGTCTAATCCACTATAAAATCATACGGTCTGTCAACAGATGCCCGTAAGAACGTGTTGTGCACGGAAGATGGCACTCCAATAAAGGACAACCAGGCCAACGATAACTTATGGCACCTATCATTTGGGGTAAGTGTACCAAAGTGCAGTACCACGCCTCTTCACACACAATACTTCCATCGCTCGTCTCTGTATTTCGCTCTGTGGAATTCAAACGCGTAATGGGTGCCATCAAACTATATTCAGGCCAGAGGAAATTAAAATGTCCCGTGGTGCCTCTCCTGCTCGCAGTCGGCCGGTTTGACATCCTGCCCCTCTTAAAAAGTGTTGTGGATTGGCAAGACAGCCAATCCACTATGAGGAAGCCGAAAGGCACGCGTTTAAGCTCACGCAGGCTGGCGTGAGGTCTGGAACAGTTAAAGGAATTGAGACTAGTAAAAAAGTACGTAGCTGCTGGAATACTTAACTTTAATCCATAATTGGTGAACATCGCTCTTGACGGTACATGTTTTACAGCATCAATAGTAACTGGTAATGGCGCCTTGCTAGGTCGTAGCAAATGACGTAGCTGAAGGCTATGCTAACTATCGTCTCGGCAAATGAGAGCGTAATTTGTCAGTGAACCGTCGCTAGCAAAGTCGGCTGTACAACTGGGGCGAGTGCTAGGAAGACTCTCTAGACCTGCCGTGTGGCGGCGCTCGGTCTGCAATCACTGATAGTGGCGACACGCGGGTCCGACGTATACTAACGGACCGCGGCCGATTTAAAGGCTGCCACCTAGCAAGTGTGGTGTCTGGCGGTGACACCACAAAAAGAATCTCGAAATTAATACTGGATGGGATTATTTGTAACCGGCAGAACAAGAACTCTTCAGAAAATTTGCAGTATTTACTGCCTATTAGCTAGTAATTTGCTGTTCTGTGTGACATAAAATTTAATGTAGGACACATAAAACGAGTAAAGACAACAGACAAGATAGACAGTACACATTTCTTCAATCCGAAAGTCCTAGATTTTTTTTCCTATGTAATCTTGCCACACTTTAGAATCGCTGTGTACACAGTCATGGACAGTGCAGTATGCCCCAGAAAAGACGCCTAGCAGACTCTCTGTGGCAAAGGGCCATAGGAAGAATGGAAGCAGGAAGTCGCAGACTGATCAGGCCTCATGGCGTGATGTGTATCGGTTTGTTGTTTCTCTGTATCCCAAACTCCAGGGCAGGGTCGACCACGTGTGACATCAGAAAAAGAGGACGGTTTTTTGGCTACAAGGGCACGACCACCTTAGTACTGCACGGCAACTGGCATCCGACATCGCAGCATCCACTGGAGGTGTTCTATTGAGGCAAATAGTGTAAAGAAGGCTTCGACAGACTGGCCATTGTTGTCAGAGACCAGATGTATGAATCGGTCTCGGTGGGCGAGCGGTTCTAGGCGCTTCAGTCCGGAACCGCGCGAATGCTACGGTAGCAGGTTCGAATCCTGCCTCGGGCATGGATGTGTGTGATGTCCTTAGGTTAGTTAGGTTTAAGTAGTGAAACACGTATGTTGTGTGGCGGCGATGGCGAGGCATTGCAGAGTCTCTGACCAGAGAGCCATTTATCTTGGCTAGTCTGCGCTTGACCGCGCGAGAGTTGCGAGCGGGACTCTGTCAGTAGTAGTCGTGCAGTACAGTTGCGAGCAGTAGTCAGTGGGCAGTCTGTCAGTAGCAGTAGGGCAGAGCAGTATGTCGGTAGCAGTAGGCCAGTGCAGTTGTGTGTGAGGAGTCGGCGGGCGTCGACATGGCACTCTGGTCAAGATTCAGGATGAGGTATATTATTTTTTAAATGCGCTCAGCTAATAATGTAAATTAACTGTCACTAATTTGTGCAACAATCGCCTCAATAATAATTTTTGATTTCAAAGCAATATTTTTAACAAAAGAACTATTTAATTGAACGAACGATTTCCTTCCATTTCCTTTAAAGAAAAGTTTCAGTTAAATTTCAAAAAAAAAAAAAAAATATTACTTGCGATGCAGTTCCTCCAAGCTGTGGCCAACAATAAGAGCAGAAATTTGACATGCAGTTTTAATGAGGTAAGAAATTAATTATGATTTTTTGCACAGGGCCAAAGACCGATATTTCGGTTTAATTGAGTTTACATTGTCACTGAAGTCTCATTAGCATTGAATTGTTTTTCATTATTTTCGTGACAGCTTACACCTTGAGTCAGATTGCTAATTTTTGTTTAACTGTCATTGTCAGTAGATTTCATTGCGGGCATTCAACTATTGTGTTTCAAAATTTCTCTGGGAGGTTACACTTAGCACAATGTGCATTAGCATTTTTAAATAATATCATTAAAAAAATTTTTGTGGGGAGGTTACACTTGGCGACACCCAGTCCAGGATCGTATTTCGTTGAGAATCTTTTGAAAAACAGTCAGATATCTGCTCTTATTTGCTTAGATATAATTAGAATTTGGCGCAACGCTTTTACTAATCTTGTGACTTTCTTTCTACAGGTCAACGGCAATTCGTTGCTCTGTTGTATTTGTGTTTGTTGCCTTTTGCATTTGTGCTTATTTGTTTTGTGAATAATTGAATATTGTAAAAATGCCGCGAAAGACTGTGAATAGTGTATCGCGAGGTATTATGAATGAAACTACCGACTCGAACAACTTTACCGATAGGACATGTGACACGCAGTGTAATGATAACAATCCTGCGTTCACTGAGAATCAGTGCATTCCAACCGCTAATGATGATATTTATCTTAATGATGAACAAACGAACTCGGTTATGTCCTCTGTTGATTTGACGACAATTGATGACGCGGGGAGCTCTATTGTAATGAGCGCTGCCCAGCATAACACACCCGATTTGGAAAATTCAAGTAACGTACAGACAAATTTGTCTAATGAAAATGAACAGGATACACAAAGTACGACGGATTTATTTAATTGTGAAATAGTGAGTGACAGTGTACGTCCGACTGATAATCCTTTTTGTAAATTGCAGAATGACCAAATGGTCACACAAAGCGCGACAATTCCAGGTACACCATTAAACAGCACAGATAATAGAGTAGGTAATGTTATTGAGGATCCAATCATGGCATTGTTGCTACGAATTAATGCACGTATTGAAAAACTAGATAACGATTCCAAACAAAATAAGGAAGAGTCCAAACAACAGAGTGAAAATCTCAAACAACACTTAAATGAAAAATTAGACGACAATTCCAGACAGCTTAGTGAACAAATTAGAGCCGTTGCCGCGCAGTGTCATGACACTAAGGAACAGTTACACGAGGAAACTGAGGCTTGTTCAAAGAAAAGTAGCGAAGAAATTAGGTCTGTTGCGCAAGAATTAAGGGAATTGCAAACAGCCGCAACAGAAACACTTAGAGCGGAAATTAGTACAGTCGCTAAACAATGCTCTGAAAAGGCTACACAATTACGCGACGAGTTTAAAACAATGACAGCAGAACTTTCGCGCACAATGGATGAAAAGATAGACGCGAAATTCGAGCAACAGAACTCTCAAATTAACGAACGTCTTAGTGTTCACATACAAAAAAGTGATACGCGTTTCCGTAAATTTATTCAGGATCAAAATAAAGTAAAACGTCAAGTCATGGAAACAATCACTGCTCAGAGACAAGAAGACAAACGTAAAATGTTCGCGAAAGCGAAGACATATGTAGACAACAATATTGGTACAGTGTCCGACGAAATTAATTCCATCAAACAGTCGAACACAGAATTACGTGACGAAATTTCTGACCTTAAATTGAAAACAGACACATACACAACCGATTTTCAAACAGTGACCGACAGACTCGAACAATTAGAACTAACACTGGATTCCGATGTCGTCAAAGCTGATGTTAAAAAACTGAACGAAACTACACGTAAGTTGCAAAAACAGATTAATGCCACTGACACTAAAACCGATGATCAGACAAAAATACTGACTGAAAAATATGATGAATTGGCCAGTCGTATTGATGTTATTGAAAGTACTAATGACAATAAATCAGACGATACTGCACCGGTTTCATTTAACCAAACACCTGAATTTCAAAATTTACAGCAGACGATTAATGAGATCGATTCGTCTAATAACACCTTACATAGAAAATTGACAAGTTTACAGCAAGAAGTAACAGAGATGAAAAATATTTCAGATAATAACTCAACGCAGCAGACGCCACTTAGTGAACATTTGTCAGACTTACGCAACGCGTATAATTTGGGTAATCTACAGAGAGTACGAGACTTTGATTCCGAACAACCACAGTTCAACAGATTCTCTTACAATCCTGAACCTGTTCCATCACACAGAGACGATAATTTTGATTACAAACATTTTCTGTCAGTGAGAAAGTTTAAAGTGTTTAAAAACGACAGAACACAGATTCACCCGCTAGACTGGATACAACAATTTAGCTTTGCTTTTCCACCGACTTGGCCTGTTACGCATAAACTTGAATTTATTTGCAGCTTTTTGGAAGGCGAACCGGCAACTCGTATGAGACCGATCGCGAGGCAATGCTACTCAGTAGAGGAATTTCAGAATGCTTTTCTGTCTGCGTATTGGTCGAAAACGACACAGCGCGGAATTAAAGATCAGTTAATTAGTTTGCCGAATTACGAGAACTCAAATTTTCCCAGTGTGACGCAATTTTTTGAGCACATGGTGCAACAAAACCAATACCTAAGTGAACCGTACAGTGAATCTGCACTTATACAATTATGCATTTCCAAATTACCACGGTCATTACGAGTGTCTCTTGGAACGGGCCAGCAAAAAGAAAACATTTCAGCATTTAGAGATCTTTTACAGCTCTTGGAAGTACAACAATCTGATTATTCTTTTGTAAACAAAAACTTCACATATAACAACCAAGGCCATAGGAATGACAACCACCAAAACTTTAATAACAGACAAAATTCTAATTATCAATATCGTCAAAATTTGGAGCAACAGGAATCACATTTTGGTAACAATAGACGTTTTCCACCACAACAGCATGAAAATCAGCCGGTTAGCATACCTAACCAACAATGGAATGCACAAAGTCAACCAGGATTTAATGTTCCGCCGCGTGCACGTATAGTCCCAGATCCAACAAATAGTAATGCACGGCAGCAAGGAAACAACTACGTACAAGGAAGACAGTATTTCAATTCCTATCGCAATGCACCGTATAGGAATAACTTTCACGACAGACGTAAAAACGATGAGCACAATTATCAGCGTACATCTAACAACAGTCGGTCATACCAACAGCAGAATTATCCGCAAGAACCTATTCTTATGAATGAACCCGACAGTAGGTATCATCCAGGGCGTAATACGTCTGGAAGAAGTAATAGAACTGTTCAAATAGTAGAAATGCCAAACATCCAGCTGAAAATAGTAACACATCAGATAGAATCTGACTAGACACTGTACAGGACGCATCTTCCAATAACACAAGCACTACCTTTGACACGCAAAATGTTGTTCACGAAAATGTAATTACTTTTGACGACATCAGAGACACTCTTTTGCAGGAAAGACCAGTTGTTCAAAAATCCATTTCACATCCTATCATCGAAATTAAAATTGGTTCATCGAAATTTTCAGCAGTAATTGATTCCGGATCACCTATATCAGTGATAAATGAGGAGACTTTCAACGAGTGCAACAAAGAGAATACGTATCCTACATTACCATTAGGCAAAATGAAAGTAAAAGGAGCAGTATCGAGTAAAGGAGTAGACGTTAAATTACAGACGCATTTATCATTTTGTATTGGAGGTCATACTTTTCACTCTAATTTTTGGATTGTTCCTTTATTGACAACAGACGTTATTTTAGGTACGAATTTTCTGGTACAACACGACGCAGTTATTGATTTCCAGAATTCTTATTTAATGTTGAAGGATGAAAATATACAATTTGCTATAGAATTTCAGCACTCACTATCTGCGGAAGAGCAAACAATTAATCGCACAGAGGTCATTTCCGTGTCACGTAACATAGACTGTAATCCCACATTGTTCACGGATACGTATGTACACAACTATAACACTCCAGACGAAGCTGACTACGACGTAATACAGATGATTTCTGATAAGGTTAAAGAGAGCAGTGCAAATACAGACGACGAACGCACGCAGTTACACAAAATTCTTTTACAGCAAGCTCCAGTTTTCGACAACATTCCTGGTACTATGTCCGGCTTTATGTATGAATTTCAAGTCAAACAGCACGACACATTTAAAGCCAAACATTATCCCATTCCGCATATTCATAGAGAACAGGTTAAGAAAGAGTTGCAGGATATGCTTGATCAAGGAATTATAGAACCGGCAGTTAGTCCGTACATAAACCCGCTACATATTGTTAAGAAAAGATGGCTCACTTCGCCTTGTACTTGATTCACGTCACATTAATGACATTATTATGAATGAAACAGATCGACCACAGACACTAGAGGAACTTCTACAGAAATTTCACGGTACTGCTATTTATTCCACATTAGATTTCAAATCGGGATTTTGGCAAATTCAGCTTCATCCGAATTGCAGAAAATATACAGCTTTTCTCTGTTTTGGCGACTGTTATCAATTTTGTAAATTACCATTCGGCTTAACTATTTCTTCAGCAGCTTTTATTCGCGGTTTGAACACAATACTTCCGACAGAACTTAAAGACAGAATTACGACGTACGTAGACGATATTCTTATTGCAGAAGCTAACTGGTCTGAACACAATGTGATTTTAGAACAACTGTTGCAAACTTTTCATGCTCAAGGACTCACAGTTAATCTCAGTAAATCGCACTTTGGCAAAACTTCCATAAAATTTCTTGGACACGTAATTTCAGCAGAATGCATTTCGCCTGATCTGGAAAAACTTCAAGCTCTACGTGACATTACTATTCCTACAACGAAGAAACAATTACGTAGTTTTTTGGGTTTAATTAATTTTTTTCGTAAATTTATTCATCACTCTGCTTTAGACACACCTAGATTATGCCAATTAACAGGTAAAAACACTATTTGGTCATGGGATAAGCAAGCACATTCTGAATTTGTGAACCTGAAACATGCTTTGTTGAATGCACCACTTTTATCGCACCCAGATCTTACCAGAAATTTTTCCATTGCCACCGACAGTTCCAACACCGCTTTAGGCGCACATATTTTCCAGGAAATTGAAGAAGATGGCTCTACAGTAATCAAAAACATCGCATTTGCCAGTCGCATTCTGTCACCTGCTAAACGAAATTACTCCGTTACAGAACTGGAAACATTATGTGTTGTATGGGCTTTCACGAGATTTAGGCACTTTCTTTATGGCAGACATACCACCGTCTACACAGACCACAGAGCGATACAATTTTTACTTTCGGCTAAATTCACTCACGACAGATTAAGCAGATGGAAACTTTATTTACAGGAATTTAATTTTACAATAGTTCACATTCCCGGCACACAAAATGTTATAGCAGACGCACTATCGCGTTCTCTGAGCAACAATCAGCAAGACGTAGCAACCAACTTCTGCAAAGCAAATTTCAGTGTCATGTACATTCAACAAGTTGCATTTGAAAATTTTATTTCGTCAACATTACAGGACATAGCACAAGAACAAAATAAAGACAACGTGTGGAAAGAAATTAAACACCTTTGGCAAGATAGGAATAATGTTACGATTAGAAACCATTACACTGTACGCAATGACATTCTGTTTCGCCGCTCTCATCCTGACAGCAACAGCTGGTTATTATGCATTCCTGATGAACTGGTTAACAAATTAATCTGGTACACTCATTTAAGTTACGCACATTACGGAGCCAGAAAATGTTTTCTTATACTGAGACAGAACTGTTATTTTACCAACATGGAAAAACGTATACGACGAGTTTTAGCGTCTTGTAAAATTTGCCAGAAAGCTAAGTCAGAGACCACTTCACATATTCCTCCTTTATATCCCATTGTACCTGTTAAATTAAGACACATGGCCGCAGTAGTTATTTTTGGTCCTATTCCGAGAACTAACAGAGGTTTTAGCTACATATTTGTCGCTGTTGAGCTCACTTCAAAATTTGTTACCTTCACTCCGTTACGCAAAGCTACTGCTAAAACTGTTTCGAAAGCATTTGTAAAACATTTTCTATTTCATGTAGGGCTTGTGATGAAAGTAATTTCTGACAATGGATCACAATTTCGTTCTGCTACATGGACACGTATGTTACGAGCTAGAAACATTTCTCCGATTTATATATCCAAGTACCATGCTTCTTCGAACCCCTGTGAACGATTAATGAAAGAAATTGGTAAACTGTGTAGAATATACTGCCACAAAAGAAACATTGATTGGGACACACACATATTCTCATTCCAAGATGTAATTAACTCCATTCCAAATGAATCCACTATGCTATCTCCGTCTGTTATACTGAAAAACGTTGAACCACCAAACAAAATTAAAGAATTAGTAAACTTCCCTAAATGTCGTCGCCTACGTCACCATGAAATAATTAACATTGCGCTGAACAACATCAAACGTGCCGCAGAGCGCCGGAGAAAACAGCAAAAACAGGTTTGTACACGCCGCGACTTTCACATTGGACAGAAGATATTAGTGCGTACACACTATTTATCCAGCAGAATAAAAGGTAAGTGCAGTAAATTTGAACTTCTATACGCAGGACCATATCGGATTCGCAGCATTCCTCATCCCAACGTGGTACACGTCGAAACTTTGAGAACCAGAAAATCGAAAGGCAACCACCATTGGTCAAATATTAAACCCTTTATTGAATGAAGACACTTTATGATTCAACACACTATGATGCCATT
The DNA here is from genome assembly GCF_021461385.2 of Schistocerca piceifrons. Classification (NCBI taxonomy): domain Eukaryota; kingdom Metazoa; phylum Arthropoda; class Insecta; order Orthoptera; family Acrididae; genus Schistocerca; species Schistocerca piceifrons. The sequence continues at coordinate 750,748,647 of NC_060141.1, forward strand.
TACTAATTTTTTTATGACCACTTATGCAATTATATTCACATGACTAATTACTGTTGATTATCGTATTTTTTTCTTGGCAAGTGCCCGGCAAGGTAAGGTTAGCAGGTCGCTCTTCTTGTCGTTACACATCAGACCGTGCACATTTTCCATTTTTTTGTGTGTATGATTGTATTCCAGTTTTGTTTGTATGCACTGTGAAATAGTTAAGATATAACACACACCAGTTGACTTTGACATTTTTGTTGCCCTATGACATCTCAAGATCGTGACTGTTTTACATTTTTTGCCGCTGCATTGTGATATTCTCTGTACATTTTTGGCTTTGAACACTGTCAATGTCTTTGACATATTACGTTTTCTGTCATGTTATGCTGTATGCTTAATTGTGTCACCATGAACCAGTCATTATTTAATGGGTATATGATTTAAATGCAAGGCATTAATCTCTCTTCATCAATTTCAGAAAGAAATGATGCGTGTAAGAAATAAATTCAACAGAAATGGGAATTTCACCTACGGAATGATCGAAAGGAGATGCAATAACGTTATGAGGAAGAGTAAATGGATCAGGATTAACAAGCATTAACAAGAATATACTATACTCATCGTAGAATAGCAGTCTTAACTAATTTTTCTTTCAGAATACAAGGTGATTGATGCAGGCTGTCAGACAGAACTACACATCTTAGTTTTAGTGATGAAATATGCTAGAGATAAGGAATAGTTGTGTAATGAGTAATGAAGTGATTTTTATGCAGATGATAATGAATGCTGATGAATAATGATGAAGAATATGCTGCTATGAATAATGAAGTTTTTCTTTACAGGTGATGATGATAATGGTGTTATGATGAGATGTATAATGAAGTTTTCTTTGCAGATGAGGATAATGTTGAAGTTATATTTAGGCTATGTAGTTATTTAAGTATTTGTTGCAGTTCGTTTTGACAGCAGGTGTTATATTGCATAGTATAATGACTGAAGGTTTTGGAAAGGACAGCTATGGAACACATTTTTTATACACATTTCACTACCTGTTAATTCGAAGTTCACTACTTTTCAGCATAAAATGTATTTCTCTTTTCAGCTTAATAATCCATTTTTATATATTTTTTGCAGGAGAAATTATTTATGAGATTAATGCGCTATAAGCAGTTGTTCATTAAATCTATGAATGTGATTACATATACTCTACTTGTTTCATAATCTTGCCACAGCTGACTTATGACGGATGACGTTACACATTTTCATTTATACCAACAAACCAGAAACAATTTTTTTTTCTTTTCTTGCTTTCCCTTATAATTACCCGACGCAATGCATTGCTAGCACAAAAACAAAATGTATTACCAGTCCCAAATAATGTTACTAGTTTAAGAGAATTCTGAATAATACTGATCAGCTCCGAATAGTATGTCACTTCAGTAATGACTTCTTAATGATACAAAAAAAATATATATATATAAAATAATGCTTTGTAACGGGCAAATAACTGCCATTGTTTATTGTAATGAGACTACTTATAATGCCCATGATTATTAATGCTATGACTGTAATTAACTGATTTTTAATCATGACTTCTTAATGGTGTGTATCACCAGTTTCAAATAATGCTACTCATTTAAGAAAGTTCTGAATAATACTGAATGATGAACAATGTTTTATACTAATCAATACTTACTGGCCACTGAATGCCAATAATTAATGTCACTAAATGAATTATGTTATTAATTATGCCATTAATTAGCTCTTGTTTTCAATGTTGACTTTTCATGTTTTGGTGAATGGCCAATGAGTGCCAATAATTTGTATCACTCAATGTATTATGTTAATGCTAGGCCAATAATTGACTCTCCTTTTCAATTAAGACTTCTGATGAACATTATTCTGTCATACTAAATATGCTTTGTAACTGGCCAAGGACTGCCACTGTTTATTGTAATACGATTACCCATGATGCCAATAATTTAATTTTATGAACATTATTCTGTAATACTACATACTTGGTACAGAAATGTTCAATAACTGGGCTATGAATGCCGCAAACTACTACTGTAATTCTCAATGAAGCCTATTATGTGACTTAATGTCCTTCACCTTATGAGCTAACTACCCTGAATTACTGCAATGTCCATTTGTCCTGTCCATCCTCATGATCATGGAGCACTATATTTGGTTTTTGCACTAATTCTACGTTGGTGTGCCTTGTAAGAGCGTGGTGTTGACACGACATGCTGTCCACCACCGTGAGGGATGAAGACGTTATTATGATCCCACTGTTTGGTGTACCTAATGTACTGCCAAAATGAAAACATGGAACATTACTACGACAGTTCAGTGCCTTGGCTACGCGGATAAATTCTGATGGGAAAAGAACTTCAAATTGTGTCACTTGGTGTTGTACTTCTGTGGAAAGATATGGACTTTCAGAACAGCTGTGTGCAATCTAACGTGCTACAACCATGATGCAATCCTTCCCTTTCCTATCCTAATAGTGAAAATCATTTTTTTGCTAACATCATTTATGTTCATGGGATATACATTTTTTTCGATTTGCTGAACTCCAGTGCGAGTACACTTATGTCACTTGTCGACATGATTTTTTTTGCCATTATGTTTATTTGTTGTGAAGATGCTAAAGACATTTTTTTCAATTTGTTCTGAAGTACAGTATTTGTGCACTCTTGTCTTTTATATTGTATATACATTTTTATTTTGATGATATGTTCTGAACTACAGTGCATGTGCACTTATGTTATGTGTTAATATGTTTTCTACTGAACTTCAGTGCCTGTGCACTTTTCTCATTTTTCAATATGATTTGTACTCATTCTGTATGTTCAATACTTCAGTGCGTTTGCACTTATGTCATTTGTTACTCATTGTATATACATTTCGTCATTTGCTGATATGATCTGAACTGCAGTGCATGTGCACTCATGTCACTTGTCAACATGATTTTCTGCCATTCTGTTTATTTGTTCTGAAAATGCTACAGAATTTTTTCAGTGCGTGTGCACTTTGTTATCTGTCAAATAATTTGTATATACATTTTTCTGATCTGCGAATATGTTTTGTACTCACATTTTGTCTTTGTTTGGAATGTTTTGTACTCGGTGCATGTGCACAACATTTAATTCATGTATCTAAATATTCTGTAAATTCTAGAAGTTGATTAATTAAAGAAAAATTTTGCCGCGCTTGGCAAGTCCAAATGACTCACCATCGCTGCCAAATTTTTGCCCCCCCAGTGGAGGGTTATGAAACACGTATGTTGTGTGGCGGCGATGGCGAGGCATTGCAGAGTCTCTGACCAGAGAGCCATTTATCGTGGCTAGTCTGCGCTAGACCGCGCAAGAGTTGCGAGCGGGACTCTGTCAGTAGTAGTCGTGCAGTACAGTTGCGAGCAGTAGTCAGTGGGCAGTCTGTCAGTAGCAGTAGGGCAGAGCAGTATGTCGGTAGCAGTAGGCCAGTGCAGTTGTGTGTGAGGAGTCGGCGGGCGTCGACATGGCACTCTGGTCAAGATTCAGGATGAGGTATATTATTTTTTAAATGCGCTCAGCTAATAATGTAAATTAACTGTAACTAATTTGTGCAACAATCGCCCCAATAATAATTTTTGATTTCAAAGCAATATTTTTAACAAAAGAACTATTTAATTGAACGAACGATTTCCTTCCACTTCCTTTAAAGAAAAGTTTCAGTTAAATTAAAAAAAAAAAAAATATTGCTTGCGATGCAGTTCCTCCAAGCCGTGGCCAACAATAAGAGCAGAAATTTGACATGCAGTTTCAATGAGGTAAGAAATTAATTATGATTTTTTGCACAGGCCAAAGACCGATATTTCGGTTTAATTGAGTTTACATTGTCACTGAAGTCTCATTAGCATTGAATTGTTTTTCATTATTTTCGTGACAGCTTACACCTTGAGTCAGACCGCTAATTTTTGTTTAACTGTCATTGTCAGTAGATTTCATTGCGGGCATTCAACTATTGTGTTTCAAAATTTCTCTGGGAGGTTACACTTAGCACAATGTGCATTACCATTTTTAAATAATATCATTAAAAAAATTTTTGTGGGGAGGTTACAGTAGTTCTAAGTCTAGGGGAGTGATGACCTCAGATGTCTAGTCCCGTAGTGCTCAGAGCCATTTGAACCAGTTTTGACCCTGCTGTATGTGTACCTCTGCTGCTTGTTCGCAGAAGGAACCTCTAGAGTGGACACATCAACATGCCACCTGGATGATCGATCGGTGGGCCAATATTCTTTTCACAGATGAGTCACGATGTGGTCTGGAAAGTGATTGTCGACAGATTCGCATCTGGAGGGCGCCCGAAATGTAGTAGAAAGAGACCGATATCAAGGAGGTTCTCTAGTGGTGTGGGCAGGGATTATGTTGACAGCGCGAGCACCTCTGCATGAAACTGTATGGATAAATCGGCAAGGTTTAACTCCTGTCAGGTATCGTGACGAAATCTTGGGCCCTCGAGTGCGCTTGTTGCGAGCTGCTGTGGGCCCAGACTTCGTGCTGCTGAACGGTAATCCTCCACCTCATAGAGCAGGATGGCTGATGTTTTCTTGGAAACGGAAGATACAGCACGCATGGAGTGGCCTGCTCGCTCTCCCTGTTCGAATCCCTCAGAGCATGTCTGGAATGCACTAGGGAGACAAGTTGCATCACTTAAACATACACCACCCACTCTCCAAGCTTTGCGAGCATCCCTGCAGGAAGAATGGGAGTTATTTCCTCAACATGAGACTGATGACATCACTCACAGCATGCCCGTTACCCCTTTCACACATGGCTTCCTCCTCCAGGGGGAGGATCCACCTTTCTGTGAAGTTTGTGGCGTGCCACTTTTAGTTCAACATATTGTGGCTACGTGTGTCTTGTATACTGATTTTAGGGCAGCCCTTGGTCTCGCTGGAGATCTGCCCACCGTCCTCGCAGACACCGATACCAGTGTTAACAGAGTGGTGAAAGTTTGTAAACTATCAAGCCTCATCCCTAAACTGGTGGGGAAGGGCGGCAGACTCTAGTACGTTATAAAGTGCTCTGCATGTGGGGACAGCCTTTGTCCCCACCCATGAGATTTCATGTTGACTTTTCGTCAGGGCGCTGATGACTGTGATGTCGAGCTCCCCCTCAACCCAACTCATCATCATCATCATCATCAGCAGCAGCAGCAGCAGCATGCCCGTCGTTATCAGACCTGTACTGCCAGCAGACGTGGTCCCACCCCATAATGAGCACATTAACCACTTGTCGGAATGTGTGTGCAAATCTACATCTACATCTATATGGATACTCTGCAAATCACATTCAAGTGCCTGGCAGACAGTTCATCGAACCACCTTCACAATTCTCTATTATTCCAATCTCGTAAAGCGCGCGGAAAGAATGAACACCTATATCTTTCTGTACGAGTTCTGATTTCCCTTATTTTATCGTGGTGATCGTTCCTCCCTATGTAGGTCGGAGTCAACAAAATATTTTCGCATTCGGGGTAGAAAGTTGGTGATTGGAATTTTGTCACAACGATAAACGCCTTCCTTTTAATGATTTCCAGCCCAAATCCTGTATCATTTCTGTGACACTGTCTCCCATATTTCGCGATAATACAAAACGTGCTGCCATCCTTGGAACTTTTTCGATGTACTCCGTCAGCCCTATCTGGTAAGGATCCCACACCGCGCAGCGCTATTCTAAAAGAGGACGTACAAGCATAGTGTTGGCAGTATCCTTAGTAGGTCTGTTACATTTTCTAAGTGTCCTGCCAATAAAACGCAGTCTTTGGTTAGCCTTCCCCACAACATTTCCTATGTGTTCCTTCCAATTTAAGATGTTCGTAACTGTAATACCTAGGTATGTAGTTGAATTTACGGCTTTTCGATTAGACTGATTTATCGTGTAACCGAAGTTTAGCGAGTTTCTTTTAGCACTCATGTGGATGACCTCACACTTTTCGTTATTTAGGGCCAACTGCCAATTTTCGCACCATTCAGATATCTTTCCTACATCGTTTTGAAGTTTGTTTTCATCTTCTGATGACTTTATTATTCGATAAACGACAGCCTCATCTGCAAACAACCTAAGACGGCTGTTCAGATTGTCTAGAAAATCGTTTATGTAGATAAGGAACAGCAAAGGGCCTATAACACTACCTTAGGGAACGCCAGAAATCTCTTCCGTTTTACTCGATGACTCTCCGTCAATTACTACGAACTGTGGCCTCTCTGACAGGAAGTTACAAATCCAGTCACATAACTGAGACGATATTCCACAAGCACGCAATTTCACTATAAGCCGCTTGTGTGGTACAGTGTCAAAAGTCTTATGGGAGTCCAGAAATACGGAATCGATCTGAAATCCCTTGCCAATAGCACTCAACACTTCTTGGGAATAAAGAGCTAGTTGTGTTTCACTAGAACGACGTTTTCTAAACCCATGTTGATTGTGTTTCAATAGACCGTTTTCTTCGAGGTTATTCATAATGTTTGAACACAATATATGTTCCAAAATCCTGCTGCATATCGACGTTACTTATTTAAGTGGATTACTCTTACTACTTTTCTTGAATATTGGCGTGGCCTGTGCAACTTTCGAGTCTTTGGGTACGGATCTTTCGTCGAGCGAACGGTTGTATATGGTTGTCAAGTACAGAGCTAATGCATCAGCATACTCCCAAAGGAACCTAATTGATACACAGTCTGGCCCAGAAGACTTGCTTTTATTAAGTGATTTAAGTTGCCGCACTACTCCGAGGGTATTTACTTCTCCGTTACTCATGTTGGCAGCTGTTCTCGATTCCAATTCTGGAATATTTACTTCGTCTTCTTTTGTGAAGGCATTTCGGAAGGCTGTGTTTAGTAACTCGGCTTTGCCAGCACTGTCTTCGATAGTATCTCCATTGCCATCGCCCAGAGAAGGCATTGAATGTTTCTTGCCGCTAACATACTTAACATACGACCAGAAGCTCTCTGGATTTTCTGCCAGGTTTCGAGACAAAATTTCGTTGTGGAAACTGTTATAAGCATCTCGTATTAAAGTCCGCGATAAATTTCGAGTTTCTGTAAAAGATCGCCAATATTAGGGATTTTGCTTCTGTTTAAATTTGGCATGATTATTTCGTTGTTTCTGTAACAGTGTTCTGACCCGTTTTGTGTACCAAGGAGGATCAGCTCCGTCGTTTGTTAATTTATTTGATATAAATCTCTCAATTGCTGCCGAAACTATTTCTCTGAATTCAAGCCACATCTGGTCTACACTTATATCATTAATTTGGATGGAGTGGAGATTGTCTCTCAGGTAGAAGTCAAGTGAATTTTTATCTGCTTGTCCGAATAGGTATATTTTTCGATTTTTTTGAAAGATTAGGGGGTCACAATATGCAATCTCGATAGGACAACCCTGTGTTCACTAATCACTGTATCCGTTTTGATGTCGTTATTAACTCAGGATTATTTGTTGCTAAGAGGTCAAGTGTGTTTTCACAACAGATTACTATTTGCGTGGGCTCATGAACTAACTGCTCGAAATAATTTTCAGAGAATACGTTTAGCACAATTTCAAATGATGTTTTATGCGTACCTCCGGAATTAAACATGTATTTTCGCCAACATATCGAGGGTAAATTAAAGTCGCCACCGACTATTATCGTATGACTCGGGTACGTGTCACTGAAGACACTGAAGTACGTGTCACTGAAGACTAAGGACTCTCGTTGGTATGATGGAGTGCCTAGCAGAATATTAAAGTGCTGTTAGCCCTCTATCAGCCATATTCGTAATTTTTCGTTTAAGAATGGTCAGTGTCCTGAACGATTATATTACTCATTCATAAAGCCGCTTTATGAAAAGGGAGTAAGGGGTAATGTAGACAATTTTATACCTATTTCTATGCCATCAGTGTTTGCTAACGTTATTGAAAAGGCTGAGTATGCAAGGATAATTGATCATTTTATATCACATAATTTGCTATAAAATGTACAGTTCGGCTCTAGAAGTAATTTAACAACTGAAAATGCTATACTCTCTTTTCTCTCTGATGTAGTGGAAGGATTAAAAAAAAGGTTTCCAACGCTGGACATATTTTTTTATTTAACTGTTTTAATTGTGTTGAGACCATTGCGGAATACGGAGAGCAGTTCGCAATTGGTTCACATCTTACTTCAACAACTTACAGAAAAAAGGTATTATTCACAGTGATGTGGGGTCTGAGTGGGGTACGGTCAAATGGTGAATGCCTCAAGGATCAGTGTTGCGGCCACTCCTGTTCCTTATTTATATAAATTATGTGCCCTCTAGTATTACCGGTAACTATAAAATATTTCTGTTTGCATGGTAGTAAAGGATGTTGTGTGCAACACTGGCCGGTTTCAAATAGTGCATTTCGTAACATAAGTTCATGGCCTGCAGAAAATAAACTAAAGCTAAATCACAGTAAGACTCAGTTTTTACAACTTCTAACACACATTTCAACAAAACCCGACGTTTTAATTTCACAGAATGGGCATATGATTAGTGAAACTGAACAGTTCATATATCTAGGTGTTCAGATAGAAAGATAGACAGTAAACTGCCGTGGAAAGCCCAAGTTCAGGATCTTGTTCAAAGACTTAATGCTGCCATTTTTACTATTCGAACGGTATCTGAAGTGAGTGGATGTTCGACACGGAAATTGGTCTACTTTGCTTATTTTCATTCGCTTATGTCGTATGGTATTACAAGTATATTTTGGGGTAACTCTTCCCATTCTAGAGGGATATTTTTGACTCAGAAAGGGGCGGCTCGGGCAATAAGTGGTGTAACTTCACGAACCTCTTGTCGATCCCTGTTCACTATTCTGGGTATTTTGAGATTGGCCTCTCAATACATACATTCCTTACTGTCATATCTTGTTAACAGTATTACACTACTGGGCATTAAAATTGCTACACCACGAAGATGACGTGCTAAAAACGCGAAATTTAACCGACAGCAAGAAATGCTGTGATATGCAAATGATTAGCTTTTCAGAGCATTCACACAAGGTTGGCACCGGTGGCGACACCTACAACGTACCGACATGAGGAATGTTTCCAACAGATTTCTCATACACAAACAGCAGTTGACCGGCGTTGCCTGGTGAAACGTTGTTGTGATGCCTCGTCTCAGGAGGAAAAATGCGTGCCATCACGTTTCCGGATTTGATAAAGGTCGGATTGTAGCCTATCGCGATTGCGGTTTATCGTATCGCGACATTGCTGCTCGCGTTGGTCGAGATCCAATGACTGTTAGCAGAATATGGAATCGGTGGGTTCAGGAGGGTAATATGGAACGCTGTTCTGGATCCCAACGGCCTCGTATCACTAGCAGTCGAGATGGCAGGCATCTTATCCGCATGGCTCTAACGGATCGTGCAGCCACGTCTCGATCCCTGAGTCAACAGATGGGGACGTCTGCAAGAAAACAACCATCTGCACGAACAGTTCGACGACGTTTGCACCAGCATGGACTATCAGCTCGGAGACTATGGCTGCGGTTATCCTTGACGCTGCATCACAGACAGGAGCGCAAGCGATGGTGTACTCAACGACGAACCTGGGTGCACGAATGGCAAAACGTCATTTTTTCGGATGAATCCAGGTTCTGTTTACAGCATCTTGATGGTCGTATCCGTGTTTGACGACATCGCGGTGAACGCACATTAGAAGCGTGTATTCGTCATTGCCATACTGGCGTATCACCCGGCGTGATGGTATAGGGTGCCATTGGTTACACGTCCCGGTCACCTCTTGTTCGCACTGACGGCACTTACACTGGACGTTACATTTCAGATGTGTTCAAAATGGTTCAAATGTCACTGAGCACTATGGGACTTAACATCTTAGGTCATCAGTCCCCTAGAACGTAGAACTACTTAAACCTAACTAACCTAAGGACATCACACAACACCCAGTCACTACGAGGCAGAGAAAATCCTTGACCCCGCCGGGAATCAAACCCGGGAACCCGGGCGCGGGAAGCGAGAACGCTACCGCACGACCATGAGCTGTGGACTCAGATGTGTTACGACCCATGGCTCTGCGCTTCATTCGATCCCTGCGAAACCATACATTTCAGCAGGATAATGCACGACCGCATGTTGCAGGTCCTGTACAGGCCTTTCTGGATACAGAAAACGTTTGACTGCTGCCCTGGCCAGGACATTCTCCAGATCTCTCACCAATTGAAAACGTCTGGTCAATGGTGACCGAGCAACTGGCTCCTTACAATACGCCAGTCACTACTCTTGATGAAGTGTGGTATCGTGTTGAAGCTGCATGGGCAGCTGTACCTGTACACGCCATCCAAGCTCTGTTTGACTCAATACCCAGGCGTATCAAGGCCGTTATTACGGCCAGAGGTGGTTGTTCTGGGTACTGATTTCTGTGGTTCTAAGCGCCCAAATTACGTGAAAATGTAATCACATGTCGGTTCTAGTATAATATATTTGTCCAATGAATACCCGTTTATCATTTGCATTTGTTCTTGGTGTAGCAATTTTAATGGCCAGTAGTGGAGCTTAATCCCAAGAATAAGCAGTTTTCACTCAGTTAATACTCGGCAGAAATCAAACCTGCATTTGGATCGGACTTCCTTAGCTCTTGTGCTGAAAGGTGTGCAGTATACCGCTGCAGCCATTTTCAACAAACTACCAACGGAATTCAAAAATCTTAGCAATAACCCAGGCGCTTCCAAATCGGAACTGAAGAGCTTCCTCATGGATCACTCCTATTCTGTCGAGGAGTTCCTTGAAAAATTAAGCTGATTCTTGTATTGTTGATTGCCTTTACGTAAACTTATGGCTTGACTTTTTTGGGCTCATAAAAGTTTTATTTTTATCTGTTATTACTTTTATGTAGTAATTTCATGTACTGACACGTTCCATGACGTTGGAGATTTGCTCCTGACTTTGGTCCTACGTAACTAGACGTGTAAATAAATAAATGAAACTTCCTGGCAGATTAAAACTGTGTGCCGGACCGAGACTCGAACTCGGGACCTTTGCCTTTGGCCGGGAAGAGTACTACCAACTACCGGCCGGAGTGGCCGTGCGGTTCTAGACGCTACAGTTTGGAGCCGAGCGACCGCTACGGTCGCAGCTTCGAATCGTGCGTCGGGCATCATTGTGTGTGATGTCCTTAGGTTAGTTAGGTTTAATTAGTTCTAACTTCTAGGCGACTGATGACCTCAGAAGTTAAGTCGCATAGTGCTCAGAGCCATTTGAGCCATCTATCAACTGAGCTACCTAAGCACGACTCACGCCCGTCCTCACAGCTTCACTTCCGCCTGAGAGCTTCTGTAAAGTTTGGAAGGTAGGAGACGAGGTACTGGCTGAAGTAAAGCTGTGGGGACGGCGCGTGAGTCGTGCTTGGGTAGCTGAGTTGGTAGAGCATTTGCCCGCGAAAGGCAAAGGACCCGAGTTCGAGTCTCGGTCGGGCACACAGTTTTAATCTGCCAGGAAGTTTCATATCAGCGCACACTCCGCTGCAGAGTGAAAATCTCATTCTGGAAACATCCCCCAGGCTGTGGCTAAGCCATTTCTCCGCAATATCCTTTCTTTCAGGAGTGCTAGTCCTGTAGGTTCGTAGGAGAGCTTCTGTAAAGCTTGGAAGGTAGGTGACGAGGTACTGGCGGAAGTAAAGCTGTGAGGACGGGGCGAGAGTCGTGCTTGGGTAGCTCAGTTGGTAGAGCACTTGCCCGCGGAAGGCAAAGGTCCCGAGTTCGAGTCTCGGTGCGGCACACAGTTTTAATCTGCCAGGAAGTTTAATATCAGCGCACACTCCGCTGCAGAGTGTCAATCTCATTCTGGAAATAAATAAATGACTAAAGACAGGGAAGTGATGGAGGAGGCGTGGCGCAGCGGCGAGGCAGTGCCGGCTGACCTGCGGGGTGCTGCAGAGCACCGACATGATCCAGGCGGCGGCCAGCAGGTAGCGGCCGCGGCGCGCCACGTCGCTCAGCTTCATCGGCTTCAGCACCGCGAAGTACCTGTGAACACCACCAGCAGTCACAGCAGCGCGTCACGCAGGACGCCCTTATAACCTCTGATCAATACATTACCCATCTGGGAAAGAACTTTCCAAAAGCCAAGGTCGCATACAGGGTGGCGCACGAAATGTTTTACCAATTGTTTCTTTCACAATTTACGACGGACATTAGATATCCCGCTGGGATCTCTACAGCAGTACCAGCAGAGCTTGGAAAAACAAATGAGTTAGGAAATGACGTGTAATTCACGATACTGCCGCTAGGAGACTAGTAAGCAGCAATGGCTGACAATGGAGGACTGACGACACAGCAACGATCGGCAATTATGTTACTTTTTCATGAAACGAAAAGCCTTGTTGTGACTCAGAGGCGTTTTCGACAACAGTTTAACACACGATGGGTCCCTTGCAAGAAGACCATCCACAGGTTTGTAATGGTACTTGAATTACGTAACCATTACGGCACTTCACCTGAACCTCTCGATACCAGTAATATTCTACTGTGTTTCTGTAAAGTAGTTGACGTATTTCTGAGACAACATTCAGATTTGATGTCATTAATGCAGAAGTACTTTGATACTTCGATGTGTTTATATTGCAATGATATTATTCTTATGTGTATTCTTTCTTTTGTCACTATGATCTTTGACGTACTTGTAACTCTTGATTTTTGGGCGCGTAAGCGATTATTAGTTAGCTAGAGTGTCGGACCTTGAGAAGGACAAGTCTTGGACGTCATGTTGAAAAGACGTATATTGTAGTCAATTTATAAAATGTGAACTTTAACAGTGATGAACATGTTTTCAAGTATGTTTTGTATTGTGAAGTGATGTTTTGTGTCTTATGTGATATTGCCACAAAATCAATAAAAAGGAAGTGTAACTTAAATTCGGAGTGCTGACTATTTTTTTGCATCACCATTGTGCTAACTTTGAAAGGTTTAATCTTCAAGAATGGTTTGTGAAGCGCATCTACAAAACTTTTGAATATACCAGAATAAAACCTAGGCCTCTTTGCATCCGATCTTGGAATCATCACCACCTACAGTTTCGACGATTGAGCCATGATTTTACAACGAGACCAGCGTGGGAAATACCAAAAGATGAGTGCCTAGTTTATTTATTATTACATGAAATGACTTTATTAACTGTGCTCTAATGACATCTGCCACATAATAACTTTGCTGTTGCCCGAAAATGCAGTATTTAGCAGCGTGAGCAACACCACAATCATTGTTAAATTTTGACCTTTGTTGTGGTAGGGTTGTTAGAGGTTGTAAGATTAATTTGTACAGGAAGGAAGAGTATTGGAAGAGAAGTGACCTCGTCCTAAGCCTGTTCGTTCGCCGGAGAATACTGAAGCGATACGAGTTGCTGTACAGAGAAGTCCCGGGAAATCGCGTAGAAAGGCAGCAGTGCAATTGGGAATATCCAGACGCTCTGTTCAACACATTCTTAAAAGTGACCTCCATGTGTACCCATACAAGATGATCTGTGCACAGAAGCTCACTGAAGAACACAAGCAGCAGAGACTACTGTTTGCTCAGTGGGCGGAGGATAGGAAAGAAACTTTCAACAACGTTTGGTTTTCAGACGAGGCGCGGTTTCATTTAGACGGTGTGGTTAACAAACAAAATGTATGCTTTTGGGCCACTGAAAACCCACAAGTGCTTCATGAACGACAACATTATGCTCCGAGGATTATGGCGTCGGCAGCGATTTCCAGTCACGGACTTATTGGATCCTTTTTCTTTGAAGTAACTGTGAACAACGAGCGTTATTTGAGTGTGCTTCGCAATAGCTTCATTCCACAGCTTCTGCCTACTGCCTTGCCCTTCAACAAGCAGTGGTTCATGCAAGATGGAGCAAGGCTACATACTGCAAACACTGTGTTGGAGTTTTTACACGAGCGTTTCGACATGCGGATCATTTCACTCAGGTTTCCAAGTCGCTTCAATGACGGACAAAATTGCCTCCCCCCCTCCCGGCCCCCCTAATAGTCCAGACCTCAATCCACGCAACTTTTTTCTTTGGGGGTACCTAAAGGAAAAATTATTCCCGAAACGTCCACGTGATTTAATGGAGCGCAGAAGACTTATTCTCAAGCTTGCAGTGAAGTTACGGAAGACATATGCCGTACGGTAATCACTAACTTCAGTGTTCGTTTTAAGGAAGTTAGGAAACGAAATGGTGGACATATTGAGCATGTGCTGAGTTAGAACAACAGCTCTTCATTGTAGTATATTTCCCTTTCAGATTGTATTGACAATAAAGTTTATATTCAAAAACAAAATTGTAACACATTAGGTGCGCCACCCTGTAAATTAGTCTTTATTGTTGACAACCAGTTTCCACAGTGTAACTGTCATCTTCTGGTCTGTAACATAATGCACATACACTGGATGAAAGTCACGGGATCCCTCCTAAATTCGCGTCGGATCCCCTTTTGTCCGGCGCTGTGCAGCATCTCGACGTGTCATGGACTCAACAAGTCGTTGGAAGCCGCCAGCTGAAATATTGAGCCATGTCGGGTCTATAGCGTCCATAATTGTGAAAGGGTTGTTGGTGCAGAATTTTGTGCCTCAACTGACCTGTCGATTATGTCCCATAGATGTTCGATGGGCCTCATATCGGGCGATCTGGTGGCGAAATCTTTTGCTCGAAATGTCCAAATGTTCTTCTAACAAATCGTAAACAATTCTGGCCCAACGACATGGCGCACCATCATCCAAAATATCCTAACGTTGTATGGGAAAATGAACTCCATGAATGTCTGCAAATGGTCTACAAGTAACCTAACATAAACATTTCCAGGCAACGATCCATTAAGTTGCACCAGATGACTTAGTCAGTTCCTTGTAAACACAGCCCACACCATTATGGAGCCACGACCTGTTTGCTGCTTTGTGGCCAGATGGTGGGACTTTGGGAATTTGTGGGTGACTGGAGAGATAAGACATGGGAGATCTGTTGTTGTACAAGGTGAGATCCTTGGTATAATTGGAAAGGGACTGCTCATCACTACAGATGCGACGGCAACAGGTGGCAAAGCTGTATGGAAGGGATTCCTTGGTACTGAATAGGTGCCAGCTCTTGAACTGGAGGTATTGCTGATGGTTGGTAGGTTTGATATCGATGAAGTTACTGATACAGCTATCTTTGAGGTAGAGGTCAAGATCAAGGAAGGTGGCTCATTGGATTGAGGAGGAGCAGGTGAAGCAAATGGGGAAGAAGGAGTTGAGGTTCTGGAGGAATGTAGGTAGGGTGTCCTCATCCTCGATCCAGATCACAAATGTCATCAATAAAACTTAACCAAGTGAGGGGTTTGGGGTTCTGCATGGTTAGGAAGGATTCATTTAGATGGTCCATGAATGGGCTGGCACAGATGGTGCGATATGGGCACTTTTATGAAGTGTTATCTGTAAGTTTCAGAAATTCTCTTATAAAAATAAGAATGTTTCTTTAAAAATTAATTTCCTGTTTCAGCTTCAAGGTAAAATCGCATTACGCATTTGGTTGAGATAGATACAGCAAGCAGCTGCACCAAGTCCACTGTAACTATAAAAAACAAGGGTCTTCTTTTGTCACTTCTACTACAAACCTGCCGATAAATGCAGACGTATCTATTGTCACACAAACCGGCGCAGGTACCATGGTGTCTCCAGAAACCTTAAAATTAATGCTAACTTTCATTATGTAGCAATTTTTGTAGTTCAGAAAGTTTGTATTTTTTTCCTGCAGACTGTCAACTTCCTTACCCTGTGTATTCGTTGGTCAAAACAAATTGTGAAAGTATGCAAGGACATAGCATCTATATCTCGGCAACACAAACTTTTCTTTATCTATTAGTTGACCACAATAATATTGCACCTGGGAGTGAGGGTGCTTCAGTCGGCTTATGATGAGTTTTTGCCATGATATTTCAAGAGGATATGCTGTACTACTTGATAGCATTACAGAGCCACGACCAGCTTGCACAGTCCCTTGTTGACACCTTGGGCCGATGACGTCACGGGGTCTGCGCCGCACTCGATCCCCATCATCAGCTGTTACCAACTGAAATCTGTGCTCATCTGGCCACGCCACTGTTTTCGAGTCGTCTAGGATCCAACCGATATGGCCACTGGCCCAGTAGAGTCGCCGCAGGCGATGCAGCGCTATTAGCAAAGGCACTCGCGTCGATCGTTTGCTGCCATTGCCCATTAACCCCAGATTTCGCCTAACTGTCGTAACAGATACGTTCGTCGTACGTCACACATTGATTTTTGCGGTTATTTTACGCAGTGTTGCTTGTCTGTTAGCGCTCAAAACTCTACGCTAACTCTGCTGCTCTCGGTCGTTAAGTGAGCGCTGTCGGTCAATGCGTTGTTCGTGGTGAGACGTAATGCTTGATATATGGAGTTCTCTGCACGCTCTTAACACTGTGGAATATCGCATGCGTCTAGTTCCAACTATCGTTTCGCGTTCAGAGTCTGTTAGTTCCAGTCGCGTGGCCATAATCACGTCGGAAACGTAAACATGAATCACACCAGTACAAATGACGGCTCTGCCAATGCACTGCCCTTTTTTTACTTTGTGTACGCGATACTACCGCCATCTGTACATGTGCATGTCGCTATCCCATGACTTTTTTCTCCTCAGTGTACATCATATACAGGATGCGTCAAAAAATGTATACACACTTTGAACTGTCATAGACAATTTATTTCCCATTCTACAAGGTTAAATATCTGTGAGAAAGTAATGTTATGTTTCTTCAACAGGTGGCAGCAGTGGCAAGGAAGTATCTGCAACATGGCGGACGTGCGTTTGAGCTTTGAAGCGCGGAAGCAGATAATTAAGTGGTACTGGAAGCTGCGGTTCGAAGACAGTGGAGAAGTGAGTATGGTACAGAACCACCTTCAAGGTTAACAATTATACGTTTACGAGACAAATTCGAAATTCATGAAACAGTGTGTGATGTGGGTGTGTGGTCGATCAGGGCGACCTCGTACAGCTACAAGTGATGATCCCACAACTGCGGGCCGGCCGGAGTGGCTGTGCGGTTCTGGGCGCTACAGTCTGGAGCTGAGCGACCGCTACGGTCGCAGGTTGGAATCCTGCCTCGGGCATCGATGTGTGTGATGTCTTTAGGTTAGTTAAGTTTAATTAGTTCTAAGTTCTAGGCGACTTATGACCTCAGAAGTTAAGCCGCATAGTGCTCAGAGCCATTTGAACCACAACTGCTGTCTTGGAACTGTTTCAGCGTTCGCCTCAAAAATCTTCAACGCAAGCGGCACGTGAGAGTAATGTAAGTGCTAGTAGTGTGCTACACATTCTGAAGAAAGGCAGGTTTAGAGTGTACATTCCAAGGCCGGTGCAACAGCTAAGTGACGGCGATCCAGATCGAAGGTTAGAATTTTGTGAATGGGTCCAGGAGATGGTGAGACGTGAACCGGGATTTATTGGTCGGATGAAGCCCAATTCAAACTCAATGGAACTGTCAATAGGCACAATTGTGTGTAATGGGCTGAAGATAAACCTCACATTACAGTTGAAAAGGCTGTGAATTTGCCTGGTGTAAATGTGTGGTGTGGTTTGTCTGCAAGGGGACTCATTGGGCCTTTCCGCTTTGAAGGTACTGTTACTGGAGAAACATACCTAACAATGCTTGCTGACTCCATATTCCCTGCCATTCGTGCATTATACGGTAATGATGAGTTTTATTTCCAACAAGATGGCGCCCCGCCGCACTATCATAGGAACGTACGAGCATACCTGGATCACAATGTGCCAGGCCAGTGGATAGGACGCAGGGGACCAATCGAGTTTCCTGCACGCTCTCCAGATCTCATGCCGCTGGATTTCTTCTTATGGGGCGCAGTAAAAGATGAGGTGTACAAACGTAAACCACGTAACCTGGACACACTTTGGAATGAGATTCAGGTGGTGTACGCAGAAATGTCATTGGACATTTTGGTACAATGTACGGAATCAGAAATGTATTTATGCTGAAGGCCACAAGTTTGAATATTAATCACATTTGCAAAGTGCATTTATTTTTCCAATTGGACTTTAAGCTTTACATTTCCAGAAATTTAACATTGTAGAATGGGAAATAAATTTTCTATGACGCTTCAAAGTGTGTATACATTTTTTTGACACACCCTGTATATCTCCTATCATCATTTATGAAAAAAATAATTGAGAAAAATTTTTTTGTTTGACGTTAAAATACCGGAATGGAAACTAAATTTACATATCTCCAAAGAATTTTTGTTGTAAAATATCTTCCATTATGAGTTCGTACTTCATGCCATGTTGTCACTATGGTGGATAAAATACAGCACGTTATGTAGATTCGTCACAGTTAGATAGCACCTTCTGTACATGGGCATGCTCTCATATGTAGCAATGACAGAGCATTTTTAGTTCTTAAAATGTACAACATACAGACTGTTTATAAACCGGTTATGCAAAAGTAACATTTAATTGTGAAAAGGGTAAGTAACTTAGAGAAATGATTGTTACAGCACTGAATGTAGTATATCTTCAAGTTTTATTCCCACGTAACACTATTAGTTCCTGACGTTCTCGCTAGGTGGCATGCGCGAATGAGTAATTGCAACAGTCATCATGGAGTCGTCTATAGCGCACGCACAATAATGTGGCCACTAGATACGCAGTCGGCAGGACACATGTGGGGATATTGGAGGTGGTGGGGGTTGTGGGCAGGCTCTGTACGGAAAATGCCGAGCGTGGGAGGAGAACTGTCATTCACAGCAAGCCTAAGCTCACGTTTTTTGTATGTATGAAGTGGAGCACCTGCACGCCCACACTTGTATGGTGTCCATTCAAAAAGATCTACTGTCATAACTCTTTTGGTTAGCATCCAAAAATAATTCCGCTGAAAATGCAACAAAAGCAGCAATTTATTTTCGCATGGCTTGTTAACCATTTGTACTCAAGAGAGCAACGTCATGAGTGGCTAATTTTGAGTAAAACCTATATTTCTCGTGGAGCCATACGAAAATTTGCTTTTTTTTGTCAAAACACTGAGGAGCTTACACAATGTCACCTCACTAAGATGCTGTGCAGACGTAACTGGGAGAGTATTCTGAAATAGTGATTCACTAATTTCATTAACTGAGAAAAAGCGCTTCCTCGGTACAAAAATAAACGTTTATTGTCTTAGATTGTTTCAAAACCCATACGATTTCTCGTTTCACTAGCTATTGATGGCCCTTAAAATATACATTATTTCATCGAAACAGTATGTAGTTAGTCAAACATAACGGAAGATAATGAAGGTTCGCATAACAACTTTAAGGTAAAAATACTCTACCCTTTGTGTGCTATCATTTGCCAAAATCTCATTTCGATATCTCAAACCGCTTATGAAATACGATGAACGTTGTGGATATTTCATTCTGGGTTTATCGCTGGCGGGCGTGATCGCAAATCACTGTGCTATGTTGGATAAATTTTCCCAAGACTGGTGAATGATGGAGACCTGCATACAAATCTTAAGCAAAATTCAGTGTGTTAGCTAAATGTCATACGCAGCAACATTTTATGTAATATGCACCAAATGCAAAATCATAGCGACTCCTGTTACATTGCAAACTATTTCGAATTTCAATGCAAATATAACAAATTTCAGTGCAAATATAACGCAATAACTATAACCATTAGCGACCTGATGGGCACGTCATCATGAAAATAACGCCATATGTAACGCAAAAATGAAATTTTTTACCGAATGGTCTCTGTAAAATCGTTTGAGATAGATTGCAGGGTGTGCGTATCGCGTACCGAACGAAAGCGGGTGTTGGCCTCCCGTTCCGAAAAAACGAATGAACTAGCCCAGCGATTAAGGGGACACTGTATGTCCTATGCCGTCAATGTTAAATTATTGAATTTTGTGACCCATTATCTTGGAAACTTTTTAAGACACCAACTTACAATTTTTCATAATTATTGAATACATCTTTCTAGATACACTGAACTAGAATTATTACTAAAATTGTATTGTGGGACATTTTACCTTTTTTTTCAAACATACAGTTTTTTGACAGAATTTTGTAAGTAAATGAACATAAAAACAAAGTAACTCAGGATATTTTAATTATTTTAGTTCCATATGTGTTGAATCTCACACTTGGCACGCTGCGAAAATTCATGTCTCTACCATCAGTACCTTTTTAAAAAACGGGTCATTTATTGCAAAAACTGTAGTTCAGAGATATTGAGGTTTAATACAAATTCTTATACAGACTTACATTTCTGCGTCTTTTATACACTAGAATTGCCCTGGCCCGTAGTCTGTGTCTTCTCCAGTGTCACAACACCCCAGTGCTTGCCTCCTTTTCTTTTTTGCTTCTTTCGTCATTTGCTGAGCAGCTAACTCTGCTTCACGTACACGAAGCTCATCTAGTCCCCGCAGTCCTGTAAATGTGTACTGTCCAAATCTTACCCCTAACTTCTCCAGAACCTTAAGTCTTTCATACTTCCCACCATTAAAAGTTATTAAAGCATCAGACACTGCTAACTTTAGTCATAAGGCCAACAGATACATTTTTAGGAACACACCACCACGCAACATTATTGAAGGAATCATTCACATTATGGGTTTTCTAAACATTCTGCCTGGTGTCTGTTTGTTCTATATCGTGTCTCCCTACCACTTTCGCACAACGACGCTCTGAGCGTGTTTTTTAGGGAATTGACTAGTTTGAACCTGGGACCTGTTGCTGGTGAGGAGACGCCAGACCACACATGACATGTAGAATTCAGAAGAGTTCAGTGAGACTAGCGATGATATAACCAAATACTTAATGATTTCAGCGTCAGCTCCACTGCACTCCCTGTAAAAGAATCTTAATACTAACTAAATTTAGTGGAAGGGGTTCAAGGCTTTCCTATTTTTAGTTAGCTGGTAAAATAACGTCGAAAAAGCAGTTAAGTTTACCATTGGAAATTTTATTCTACTCACAGAACATCGTTTATAAATTGCACTATTGATAAAAGGAAATGTTTTAATACAGGATGGTAAAAACCAACTGCTTCCAACAAAAATGTGAACGAATATTCCCTGAATGGGTTTCCAAGTTCTACAATGGATCGAAGGATGACCTATGCCATATCACATCTATAATCTAGGTTTAAATTAAGTTTCACAAGAGAGAAAACTATCAAAATGGTCTACAGTGACCCTCAATTATCTTTAATTACTTATCTAACTTGTCGTAAATTACAGTGGCTGATGTGGCTTCTCAATAACTATATAACAGAAAAATCATCGCGTTTCGGATTTTTACTTCAAGTGGCAAATGTGAACACCATGAGCTTTAATTGACGAGCGACACTAGTATTACGTAAAGGAGATGTAACAGATGAGATTTCTGCAGTTCTGAGTGAAGCCTTATGCGCTCAAAAATGCGGCATCGCGTGTGTTCATTACCTTGTCGGTGTTCGTCAGGGGGCAGGGCGCAGCTCCGTCCAGCTCGCCCTCTCGGAAGCAACTCTCAAGCAACTCTCTCCTAACGTCTCCTTACTACAATTTACCGAAGTTGGTTTAAAAAAAAATATCTGGCTGTGTTTTCATCTGACCAATCAGGGTCTCAATGTTAACCTTAAGCTCCGCCTACAGAAATTCTGTCTATCCAATGAGAAACGTTATACTTTTCGTGGTGGGGCAATGTTTTTAAAGTTTGCAACGTAACAGAGACGCGAAAAAGTCTCACGCTAAAACTTGCAGCTGGTGTGGTCCTTTTAGCGTTATCTTAAGATCTATACTGTTCTTCTGGAGGGCTCTATCTTTTATCATGGGCTGGGGGTGGTCCTGATGTAACAGAGACGCGAAAATGTCTCACGCTAAAACTTGCGGGTGGTGTGGCCCTTTTTGTGTTATCGTAAGATCTATACTGTTCTTATGGAGGGCTCTAACTTTTAACATGGGCTGGGGGGTGGTCCTAACGTAACAGAGACGCGAAAAAGTCTCACGCTAAAAACTTGCGGGTAGTGTGGTCGTAGCGGTTAGCTGGCGACGTGGGTGTCCGTCCCTTATCGTAGGGCCTTCTCGCTTAACACGGTTCTGCTCTCGGCTTCTGTTCTCGTTTCTCCCCTCGGAACTGCGTCTGTCTCACGGCGGGAAGGTATGACATGCATTTAGGCATTCTTGTGTTAGTCTGTGGTATTCCATTTGCTCACTCGTTACTCGTATTACTTTGGTTAATTTAATGTCACGATTTATTCGGAGCTATGTGACAGACTACTGGATTTGTGCGCTGATATGAAACTTCCTGGCAGATTAAAACTGTGTGCCCGACCGAGACTCGAACTCGGGACCTTTGCCTTTCGCGGGCAAGTGCTCTACCAACTGAGCTACCGAAGCACGACTCACGCCCGGTACTCACAGCTTTACTTCTGCCAGTACCTCGTCTCCTACCTTCCAAACTTTACAGAAGCTCTCCTGCGAACCTTGCAGAACTAGCGCTCCTGAAAGAAAGGATATTGCGGAGACATGGCTTAGCCACAGCCTGGATTTGCTTATCATGTCAGGGCTTTCATGGAAGGTGTTGGATTTGCCTGACACCTTACAGTTTTCCCATGTAAACATTTCTTTAGTATCCCAGGATTTTCCAAATCTCTATAAATAGGTTTTATTGCCTCCATTACTGCCACAGGAAGAGAATGGTCATGTGTAAATTCATGCAGGGTGCCAGAAAATTCAGCCTATATTTACACCATGTGTTTCGTGGAGGTGGACACAAAGCATGACATGGCTTTTCATCGGTTGATATTTGATGAAAGAACGTGCTCCAAACAGCTCTTTTCATCTTCTCTAAATTGTCACAGTTATCTCTAATGGCTTTCCCATAATATTCCTGTAATTCATCAATTACTTTGGCCGTTAATTGTCACCACCAAAAAGACAACAAGAGAGAGTTTCAGAAAGAACTTGTGCAAGGATTTGCACATCAATAACGACGTTGTCCATAATATCCTTCCTTTTACCACTGTCATCCGTTTCGATGCACTACGGGGCGTGGTCACTTCAGAAACATTATCGTGGTTTCCTTCACTGCTAGCACACGTGTTTTCACGTACTTCAGAAGAAAATGCAGGTCTCGCATATCTGTTACCCGGAAATGTGCATTTCTTGAAGTTAGTTTTACGCTTGTTGTTGTTGTTGTTGTTGTTGTTGTGGTCTTCAGTCCTGAGACTGGTTTGATGCAGTTCTCCATGCTACTCTATCCTGTGCAAGCTTCTTTATCTCCCAGTACCTACTGCAGCCTACATCCTTCTGAATCTACTTAGTGTATTCATCTCTTGGCCTCCCTCTACGATTTTTACTCTCCACGCTGCCCTCCAATACTAAATTGGTGATCCCTCGATGTCTCAGAACATGTCCTACCAACCGATCCCTTCTTCTAGTCAAGTTGTGCCACAAGCTCCTCTTCTCCCCAATTCTATTCAATACCTCCTCATTAGTTATGTGATCTACCCATCTAATCTTCAGCATTCTTCTGTTTATTTTGTCCCTTAAATAGTTGTTACTTGTCATTTAGCTGCGTTAAGCTGCATAAACTACAACACTATCGTTCAATGACAATTCACGAGTAAATACCTCAAGCCACCACCTCGAAGAAAAACTATTTCACCGAAAGACGCTTAGTCATTTTATTTGGGTATAAAAAGCAATAGAAGTTAGTTACTACAAAAGTAGCCGATAATCACACTACTTTCAACGAAGACTAGCATCAGAAACAAAGGACTGATTTGTTTATTCGTAATGCTAACTTCTTAGACGTAGCAGTATGCACTAAACAAAGTAATTCACAGCCTTCTAGACTGTGTAGTTCAAAAGATATGACTGCTCAACTGTGTCAGTTTATGCGTAGCCGCAACATTTGACAGTCACATGTCAACATTCAAAATATTATTTGAAGTTCTCACAAATTGTCTGATTTTAATGTATTATACACCAAAATGTTCAGGAGTCCAAAGTACCGGTACATTATGGAGTAGGAAACAGAAAATGTCAAATTTCAACGAATTTCACGTAGAATGTCCCCATAAGACGAAAATTGGTCACTCCACATTGGCCACCGTATCCTGCTCGGACTTTAACAGTGCAGCGCGTTCTCATCGTTGTTTATGGTTTCTTGAACCCAAATGCGTTACTATCTGTTGAGGATATGTGAACAAACGTTTGCAGCGTGCATAGTGGCGCACAAGATATGATATGTAGAGTGCGTTAGACTCTGTGGAATATAAATGTTCCGTGTTTGTTGATGGGCAACATGTTATATTTGCGTAGCCAAATGTATTAATATGAGTTGTGCGAATAAAGCAAAAGTTTATTTTGTCCCTTAAATAGTTGTTACTTGTCATTTAGCTGCGTTAAGCTGCATAAACTACAACACTATCGTTCAATGACAATTCACGAGTAAATACCTCAAGCCACCACCTCGAAGACAAACTATTTCACCGAAAGACGCTGTGTGTCACCTAAGACGCCGGCTCAGTGTCGGCTAGCAGTCTCTGACGCAGCAGTTGAACAACTACATTTGTAGCCTGGGTAAATCAATGAGACGTGTCAGCTTAGAACTGGATATGCCTAGTGTTACAGCACTAAAAGTATTATTCCATAGAAAAGCGTAATTCAAACCCCAAAAATTGAAAGTTCACAGGATCTGGCAGGAATGTGATTGCAGACGAGACATTTGTCGTGTTACAAAAGGTAGCCACATTGAACTATTGTAAATAAAACTTGAGGAGATACTGCATTCAGTGCTGTGTAAAACATTTATCTAAGTTACTTACCTTTTTCACAATTAAAGGTTACTTTTGCATAAATATTTTATAAGCACCCTGTACAGTAAGATACGTATTTGTACATCCGTTTACTTCACTTGGCAGACACATCCCGACCCACATTAGCCAAAGTATGTGGTGCAACTGGATGGCAGTTAGGCAAAGATAGGGAGTGTACATTATTACAGCCACAAGATGGCTCTTACGCAGGCATCGTAAAATCAGGGCGTAAATTATTAATATTTTTCTTGTTAAATGTAGAAAGAAAATACTTTACGCTCTCATTTTAAGATGCCTGTGTAAGAGTCATCTAGTGGCTGTAACTATGTACACACCTTATCTCTGCCTCACTATCATCCAGCTGCACTTCATACTTCGGCTAACGTGGATACAGGATGCATGTAACATGTCACGCAGACGTAAATAGATGCGCAAATTTTACTAGATGTCGTGCGTTTTAAGTATTAGCAAGCCTACGTGAGTGCTACATATGTGAACATGCTCATGTGCACAAGGTGCTTTTCAGCTGTAAATGGTTTTATTTCTTTGACAAACGTGTGTATCAGTTTAGTGCATAAGTGGCGTTTTCGTTTTTCTTGTTGGTGTTTCGGTTGCTTTGGGTTTATTTATCGATTGTCATTTTTATTTGTTGTTCACTGTTGCTATTTGAATTTACATATTGTCATTTTATCATCTGAAAATAGTGAGTGGAGCTGTGGACGCTAGAAAACGGAGCGCCAAGCGGAGAAATTGGAACATTTCCGACATATTCTTCTGTTTGAGCCCTGTAGAGGGGTGATAGCAGCGGCGTCAGACAGAAACATTTGTGCTACGTATGGGGATAATGCTATTGGACAGAGTTCGGCAAGAGAACGGTTTTGTCATTTTAAGGAGGATAGTTTTGACATTGGTGCCTCTCCACGTTCAAAAACAGCTTCGCGGTTTGACGAAGAACGTTTAAATGAAGTAATCCAAAATGATCCACGCCAATGTACTCGCAAAGTGACAAATGTGATGAACTGTGATCATTCCAGCACCGTGCGACATTTGCATGCACTGGGGAAGGTTCAAAAACCAGGTGTGTGGGTACCGTATGCTCTAAGCGAAAATCATAAAAATCAGTTGGTGGCCATGTGTGCATCTCTGCTTGCTCGTCATCATTTGAGTCGTGAGAAACACCGACCATTCCTATCCCGTATCGTTACTGGCGTGGAGAAATGGCGTCTTTGTGCTAACATAAGGAAAAGAAAGGATTGGAAGTAACCCAAACAAAGCAGCAACTCTCTGTAAAAGGACCTGCACGCGTCCAGACAACACAACGTTGTACATGTGGTGGGACAGTGACGGCGTGGTGTACTGCGAATTGCTTCTCCGAGGTATAACGATCACTGCCGACATTTACCGTCAACTGAGATGTCTGCTCTTGCAGACACAGTACAACAACAACGACCAGAAAGTCTCTTTGAAGTGGTACTCCCCCACGAGAACGTCCACCTGCATTCTGATAGACTGACGAAAAACACTATGCAGAAGGTGAGTTGGGAAGTCATTCCACACCCACCTTATTCATCTGATCTTGCGCCCTCAGATTTTCACCCCTTTTTGCTCTCTACTGAACAACTTTCAAGAAACTTTCTTTCCGGACGCTAATGCGCTTCGAATATGGCTCGACGAGTTCTCCGCCTCAAAACCACATGATTTCTACAGCGTTGGCTGACTGTTGTAAATAGTGAAGGAGAATATATTACGGATAATAAAGTCTCTGTTATGCGTATCTGTTGCGCTTATTAAACTTATGGAAAAACGCTAGGAACTTATGCAACAACTTAATATAATGTGCTGTACTTTGTCCACCATAATGATAACACGAGGTACGAACTCATAATGGAGAACGTTTTATAACAAAATTTTTTGAAAATATGTAAATGTACAGTTTTCATTTGCGTATTTGTAACGTCAACAAAAAATTTTTTCTCAATTTTTTTTTTAAATGATGATAGCAGATACACTATATTCCACGTATATTCACTATATTACAGACCAGAAGATGACAGTTAAACTGTCAAAACCGGTTGTCAGCAATAAAGACTAATTTATGCGACGTTGGCTTTTGAAAAATTTTCTCGAAGTAAATCACAATTTGCTCCTTCTCATTTCTCAATATGAGAAAATTCAGACACACTATCTATTCTCTTCAGCTGATCTATCAAGACTATTTGCATCTCTCGCATGTAACACTTCTGCCGTAAATGGACATAATTTTCCATGAAGTCTTTTTTTTTAATCCTGTAGAGTCTGCAATGTACCGAATATCCGTAGAACTTTAAGTTGTTATTTCTTTATTCCACTGAAAGTCAGTTTCCCTACTGCTACATTTTATTCTTATTTTGATATTTATCTCACGCAGAAGCAATCGAGTACATGACAGTATTGTCTCATCTTCAGGTAACTGTTAGATGTGCTTCGTGAATAGAATATCGCAAGTAATTTAACTATCGTTCAATCAAGGAGGTGCTAGAAAATAAAAAATGGAGCTACAAGAAATCTGACTTCCATCGGAAGAAATGAACACAGATGTTCCATCACCATTAATATAGATATATCGAAAAGTCTTATAAAGACTTTTATAAAAGTACTCGCACTCTAATAAACACATGTGGGAATCAATTAAAAGAAATAATTACTAATGAAGGAGTAAGAAAAATGTGTGGACTATCACCTATTTTCTTAGTATTTACGCTGACTTCATTCTTTATAACTGGAAATGTAAAGAAACAACGGAATTACGATGACGAATGATGAGCATCTGAATGTGCTCCTGTTTCTGGATGATGTAGTTATTCAAAAAAATGAAGATGACTCACAGAGATCGGTAAACCAGCTCAACAAAATATGCAGTGGATACAATTTAAAAGTTTCTAGTAATGAAACGAAAATAATTACATACAAAGGAAAATATCCATTTAGCTCAAGAATTGTTTTAGGTAATTCGGTTTTGGGCCGATGCTTAGGCTGTGATATAAGTTTTGATTTTAATTCTAATATTAAAAATAAAATACAAAATTCCAATCTGTCTGTGGTACCGTTAGTAGAAGGGCGGCCCATTAAATGCCATGAAATGGCTCATGCTGTCTTATGCTGTGAAGGTGAAAGCTAGGTTACCACAAAAGTTAAAAATGAAACCAAAGCAGCAAAGATGTTCATTACGAGGACAGAGGAATGTACACGAAGAGAGATGATGAAGAAATTATAACAAAATTACATATTTGCAACATGAATGGAAAAAATAAAAGTATTGTGAACATGGGAGACAACAAGTAATGAGAATGGCAGGTCATGGAATTCCTCGTAAGATTCTGACGGATGAGCCAAATAGGAAAAGAGATATGGGAAGATCTCGGAAAAAATGGGAATGGTTTTGTTTGTGAGTTGGGGACAGGCAATAGCCTAATCGTTGCAAGTAAGGTGGTGGTGATGATGACTTTTGTGGTGTCACCGCCAGACACCACACTTGCTAGATGGTAGCCTTTAAATCGGCCGCGGTCCGTTAGTATACGTCGGACTCACGTGTCGCCACTATCAGTGATTGCAGACCGAGCGCCGCCACACGGCAGGTCTAGAGAGACTTCCTAGCACTCGCCCCAGTTGTACAGCCGACTTTGCTAGCGATGGTTCACTGACAAATTACGCTCTCATTTGCCGAGACGATAGTTAGCATAGCCTTCAGCTACGTCATTTGCTACGACCTAGCAAGGCGCCATTATCATTTGCTATTTATCTTGTGATGCATGTACCGTCAGACCGATGTTCACCAATTATGGATTAAGGTTAAGTATTCCAGCAGCTACGTACTTTATTTGCTAGTCTCAATTACTTTACCTGTTCCAGACCTCACGCCAGCCTGCGTGAGCTTAAACGCGTGCCCTTCGGCCTCCCGTCCTCGTGGATTGGCTGTCTTGCCAGTCCACAAAAACTTTCCCCTCCTCACCCTAAAGGTAGAGCATGTTGTTCGATCATGACGCAGTGAAGCGTGAGAAACTTTTGAGCCAAGTAGCAGGCGAGCTGATATTGGAACAGTACCAGTCCCGATTGGGAATAAATAGGAGGGGATTTGCACTCACAGCCTTATATTCAAGGGAAAACTCCTGAAAACCTTAGAACTTGGGGACAGGAACAATTTGAATTATGAGGGAGGTTCCGAAAGTAGTTCCGTCATTGATTTTGGAATAGGAGATGATACACCAGGTGACACAATCAAACGCTATATGAATCCAAACATGTTGCTGATTTAACGACAAAAGAGGCGTCAGTGGGGGAATAATGGCGCATGCGCAAAGCGCTGAAGAAGGGAAAGTAGCAGGAGACCGGCGTGCCCGAGGTTATTCGAGTACAGACCCCAATGGCAGACGGACGTGCACTGACAACATGGTCGCCAATGGAGGTGTGTGCTATCTGACATGAATGGGCACATGGGACTAGTATGTCCATCATCCACAAACGGCTACAGACCACGTATGGTGAAGAGAACACGTCTCATCAAATGTTTGGTTGCTGGTATTGCATGTTCAGCGAAAGAAGGAAGAGCGTGGATGATAAGGTCCAAGTGGGTGTCCGTCAACATCCACGAATGTAATCAACAGTGCCAGAGTACAGCACATAGTGTCAGCAGAGAGGTGCATAACGGCGTCTACACTGAGTACTAGTCGAGCTCAGACCCATCATATGCTCCATGCTATGTTGGGTTACCGAAAAGTGTCTGCAAGTTGGGAGTCGGGAAGACTGATCGTGGATCTCAAGAGCACAAGAACGGGAATCAGCCTTGATCACTTGATGTGGTACACGCAAGAGGGAAATGAGTTCCTGTTCAGTATTATCACAGGTGATGAGACATGGGTGCAGAATCTGAGATCACCTCAATGACAAGGAACACAGTTCACCAGTGGAAAAAAAAAATCAAGGTGTCATCCTCCGCATGGAGGGTTATGGCCGCGGTGTGACTGCCCTTGATTTCCTCCAGCAAGGACCCATCAGAGCGACATGCTATTCTACACTCTCACCAAACACAGGATCGCCATTCGACGAAAGAGACCAGGGCTCTTGAGTGAAGGCGTTGTGCTCTTGGACGACAACGTAAAACCACACACAGTAGTCCTCATACAGGAACATATTCGTCGCTTCAGATGGGAGAGATCGGGTCACAAGCCCGACGTTGCCCCATCGGACTTCCACCTGTTCCCTGCTTGGAAAGCCACACTCTCTGGACGTCACTTCCGATCCAATGCTGAGGTGGAGCAGGCTGTGCGGCAAATCCTCGCATCTCAGGGCACCGAATTTTAACAGAGTGGTTTCTTCAAACTGGTTGCACCCTACGACAAACGTCCCATTCTCGATGTCACTATGTCGAAAAATAGTGCAACGTGTATAGTTCATGATTGCATGGTGAATTTATGTTCGGCAATGAAGATTACGTATAAAGAACCTTACTATCGCAACGCCCCTCGTAATTCTGTGGGGATATACTCCAGTCTGATAAATGTGAAGGCTAGTGTACGTGTAAGTGTATCAGTTTCAGTGTAGACCGTGTGAAACAGATTACTTGCTATCTTCCCTGTGTTGACTTTGCTACGGATACCGCCCCACGCAGACTCTACCCACTTAGCTAGTGGTGAGAAAGATGGCGGCGGCGCTGCTCACCTGTCGATGCTGATGCAGATGAGGACGAAGCTGGAGAGGAAGAGGCCGAAGACGCGGAAGAAGGCCATCACGCGGCACAGCGCGTCGCCCGCGCGCCAGCTCACCGTCGACGACCAGCCGATCTCCAGCGGCATCATCAGGAACGTCACCTGGACAAGAGTGGTGAGTGCGTCATCAGGTGTCGAGCGTCGAGAGCCAGCACGAGCGCCAGCAAGGCAGCGGCGAAACAGTGGACGGGCGGGCGGAGCGACTGCGCTCTGTCCTGACCTCTTCAGTGGGTCTCAGGAAGAACGGTCAGTTTTCAGGGATGTGACAGGAACGAAGCAAAAAAATCTAGTAAACACTGGATCAAATCCATACATTAAGAGCTATGAGCATTCCTTCAGCAGAAGAGACGAACAAGTGCTCATAGCTCTTAATGTATGGATCTGCGATCCAATGTTTACGACATTTTTTTCTCCTTTTATCTATATGATGTGAAATGACTCACTCTGGACAATATGTATACATTATTGTATGAAAACGTTGTTTAGTCCTACTGAAAGGTTCCTTCTGTTTAGTTATGCATCGTTACCTTTTTGTATCTCTTTTCCTCTGTTACCTTCTGTCTGTGCTAGAGCGTGCGGGACGTGTATGTGGCCAAGTCGTCTCACTGACACGTGCTTGCCCGCTTGATACATTGCTCGGAAGGATTGAATTTAAGGGACTGGCCAGACGTTTAGTTAAATGATCTGATGATTATTATGTTAATATTGCGCAACGGATAACGCGGGGGAGGGCTCAAACAACCAAGTGAGCAAATCAGTAAAGGCCATGCTCTATCATGATCTATAAGGACACCACTTTGTTGGTAACATTGCTCTCTACATAGGACTGGGTTTTGTAATGATCATTAAATTCCTGACGTTGCTCTCGACACAGGACTGGGGTTTGTTATGACCGCTAAATCCATGACATCAAGTTTATAGGACATTTACTGTCTAGATTCCCAGAAACTTTACAAACTTACTATGACATGTATTATCTATATTCCCCAAAACTTTACAAATTTAATAATTGCAACAAACAAAGTTTAGTCAAATAACTTCTAGTTTCGTCTCGCACTGAAGGTGCTTAAACTAACAGGCGTCTCGTTTCTACTTAAGCACTGGGAAAGAGGATGGGACTACATTGCTGCCATTGTGGTCCGTCTGCTGGGACAGTGATCGAAATTCGCACCCAAGATTACTGCTAGGACCGAATAACAAATATTCTCTTTGGCGGAAAAACGGGGGAACAAAGCAGACACAGACATCTTCCATATTCACAAAAGAAAGCAAATTCTTAAAAATAAAACATCCTGTGAAATACGGCATACGCAAATAATTAATTAACCGCACACGTAAGCATCCTCGCCTTCACTAATTTCCAAGAACGAACTGGTAGCTCGCTGGTAGTGCAATTCGGCACCACGTGGGTGACCGATACCAACAGCTAATTTCTTTGTACTCACCCCTCTGTTCGTTCTTGCTTTCCATACTATACAATCATTCACACGCTCAAGCTCTTCTTTATCAAAGTAGTTAGGACGTGCTGCTTGCAAATGGAGGTTAAAAAGGAACAGTGAACAAAATTTATGAAATGGCCTAGAAACATTTTACGTCACGTGCTTAGAACCTTAAGCATGCCACACGCGCATCTCCTACCAGGTTTCACACGGAATCGTCATCCAAATCACTTATCAGCCATTACGACCACGTGTTAACTAGGCAGGGTGAGACCCCAGGTTACTTTAACATTGCAAAAAACACTGCTTCTAAAAGTGGAACTATACGATCCTTTTTTAGAGCTATTGCTGCTCTCGTGTGCTGAAGGCGCCAAGTGATTGCAGCACTATAAATGGATAACGCGAGCACCCATGCTCGCCTCTGAAAAAGAAATCCTAACTGTAAACTTTAATTGTACAGGGAAAATTTCTCAAAAAATAATAGAATGGCCGTAACGACACGCTAACTATTTTAATCCTGAAAAAGAGCGAATTAGTAACAGTGTAAAACATAATACCTCATCCCACGGTGAAATTGGCGGTAAAGACGGAGATCGCCTTCGATGCCGTCCGCTCAGTTCAGCCGCTACCCCAAGAGTGACTATCATGGGGGCTCTCAATGGCCGTTCCCTTACATGGAGGGAAGGGGGACCTGTTACCAATCCCGGACTACCCCTGACAAACAGGGGCATCATCTCTGTCTTTACTCCAGGCATAGGTTGGCAGTAACCGACCTACAGGGTGACCACATCTCTGCCTTGGCACTACCAACCGACGAACTCTTAATACAAACCCCAAACTTAATCAACCCATGGCAAACGTTGTGGGATTAGGGAAAGGAAGTGCATTTATGTAATTATGAATTGAATTAAATAAACAGTTAGTTCACTTCTTCATTCGAGATATCACACTATTTAAACTAAAAAAAATGTTAAAAGTATATTCAATATAATGCAACAAAAAACTGATTGTAATGAGATGGAACAAACTGTTCCCTCTCACTACTCAGGCAAAACCAGTTTTTTTAAGCTGCCAGTTTTTAAAAATAAATTCCATGGAATAGAAGGAGTTGTCCAGAAGAAATGATTTTAGGTTAGAATTGAAATTTGCTTTGATACCTGTCAGACATTTTATATTATAATGCAAATGAACTAAGATTTATGTTTCTCCATATTGAACTTCTTTCTGACAACTTTAATAAACTATGTAAAAGGCAATGTCCTGACTGACTGACTGACTCACTCACTCACTCACTTACTGACTCATCATTTCGCGTCCGAAACCGCTAAAAATAGAAACCCGAAAAGTTGGAGAGGTTCTTGATCTTATTCTGAAGAGCCAAAGAAACTGGTACACCTGCCTAATGTCGTGTAAGGCCACCAGGAGCACGCAGAAGTGCCGCAACACAACGTGACATGGACTTGACTAATGTCTGAAGTAGTGCTGGAGAGAATTGACACCATGAATTCTGCAAGGCTGTCCATTAATCCGTAAGAGTGCGAGGGGATGGCGATCTCTTCTGTGCAGCACTTTGCAGGGCATCCCAGATGTGCTCAATATCTTTCATGTCTGGGGAGTCTGGTGGCCAGCGGACGTGTTTAAACTCAGAACAGTGTTCCTGGAGCCACTCTATGGCAATTCTGGACGTGTGGGGTGCCGCATTGTCCTGCTGGATTTGCCCAACTCCGTCGGCATACACAATGGACGTGAATGGATGCAGGTGATCAGAGAGGATGATTAAGTACGTGATACCTATCAGAGTCGTATTTAGACGTATCAGGAGCCTCATGTCACGTCACTCCAGCTGTACACACGCCATACAATTACTGAGCCTCCACCAAGTTGAACAGTCCGCTGCTGACATACAGTGTCCATGGAATCATGAGGTTGTCTTCGTATCCGTACACGCCCATCCGCTCGATACAATCTGAACTAGACTCGTCCGACCAGGGAACATGTTTCCAGTCATCAACAGTCCAATGTTGGTGTTGACGGGCCCAAGCGGGGCATAAAGCTTTATGTCGTGCAGTCATCGAGGGCACACGAGTGGGCCTTCCGCTCCGAAAGCCCATATCGATGAGGTTTCGTTGAATGTTTCGCACGCTGACACTTGTTGATTGCACAGCACTGAAATCTGCAGCAATCTGCGGAAGGGTTGCACTGTCACGTTGAACGATTCTCTTCACTCGTCGTTGGTCTCGTTCTTGCAGGATCTTTTTCCGGCCGCAGCGATGTCGGAGATTTGATGTTTTACCGGATTCCTGATATTCATGGTACACTCGTGGAATGCTGTATGGGAATATGACCACTTCAACCGATCTAACAACTGCGCCAGACACTTATTGTCTTATATAGGCGTTGCCGACCGCAACGCCGTATTCTGCCTGTTTACATTACTCTGTATTCGAATACGCATGCCTGGACCAGTTTCTTTGGCATCTCAGTGTGTAAAAGCCAATGTCCGACTGAATGACTCATCATCGCGTAGCCGAAACCGCTAAGGACAGAAACTTGAAATTTTGAGAGGTTATTCATCTTGGATTGGATTGGATTGTTTGGGGGCAGAGACCAAACATCGAGGTCATCGGTCTCATCGGATAAGGGAAGGTTGGGGAAGGAAGTCGGCCGTGCCCTTTCAAAGAAACCATCCCAGCATTCGCCTGGAGCGATTTAGGGAAATCACGGAAAACCTAAATCAGGATGGCCGGACGCGGGATTGAACCGTCGTCCTCCCGAATGCGAGTCCAGTATTGATCTTGTATTGCAGGCGTTGTTTACGAAGGGGTTTTTAGAAATTCAACCTTTAAGAGGGTGAAATAAAGGGTAACATGTTTTACGAAAATATTTCATTGTGAAAGCTTTCTCGAAGCAAAATCTTTGAAAACTGGTATATGTCTTCTCAGTTGGAAATGAAAATAATATGTGATTGACAGTTTTTGGATATTCAACCTCTAAGCGGATAAAATAGGGCCAGACTAATTAATTAACTCATCATTGTCCAGCCCAAACCTCTAAGAATAGAAACTTGAAATTTGGAGAGGGTATTCATCTTATTAGGTAGGAATAATTAAAAAAGAAATTGTTCGAAGAAATTCCACATCTAAGGTGGTGAAGTAAGGCTTTTTGAAAATATATCGCTTTTAAGACAATTATGAAGCAAAAAACTTCTAAAACAGTTATTTCGTTTGTCAGTTACAAACACAAAAATACATGTTTCGGTATTTTTGGAAATTCAACAATTATGTGGGTAAAATTGTGGGTGTCATTTTTTAAAAATAAATCATAATTAAAGAAGTGCAAAAGCATTTTTAACGCTTCTTAGGCATCTCAGTTAGATATAAAGCAATACACATTTCAGTGTTTTTGCAAATTCAACCCTTAAGGGGATGAAATAGACGACGAAAATTTTTAAGAAAATATTTCGTTATATTAAAAAACATTTAAAGCCACATATACGAAAACTGGTATTTCACTTCTCGGTTAGATACAAAGAAACCCGTATCAGCGGATGAAAGTTTGTACGGAAATATCTCCACAAGTACGCGAAATGCATGATTAATAAAATCCTTGGACTATAGTAATCAGAATTGCTTCTATCGCTTCTATAATCCTAATTAGCGTGAAAAGTTTAAAACGTGTTGCAATTTGTGAACAACATAAAATTCGAATAAAGAGACAGAAAAAGAAATTTGCGCAGATCATACAGTCTATGTGAATGGAAAAGGGGGCACGAAGCTAGTGGATAACAAAGATCGTTTTCCCCCCAGGATGTTTTAGGTATGGTCCTCACTGTTCTTCTTAAAGTGAGATGGAGATGAGATTTATGACGAATTTCATTAGCGAATATATGGATTGTGACGGCGCAATTAAAATGCATAACTCCTTGAAGAGGTACCTACACGACTTCCATGGCTGATCGCATGTAATTCTTACTGCTCGCTTTTGTGGCATCAATGCTTTCTTTTTAAGTGTTGAGTTATCCCAGAAAATTATTCGATGAGACATTAATAAGTGGGAATTTTTCAACATATGTCAAGAGGTTAATTCGAGTTTGTTTCCAATATTAGCAATTATATGAAGAGCAAAGGTAGGTGAACTCAGCTCAGTAATATGCTTCTTCCAGATCAAATTTCATCTATATGTGCATCCTATTTCATCTGCTACGTCAATTGTGGGTACGACTTTTATTGTTGTACTGAACTGAATATTGTGTGCTTTTTTTTTAATTTATAGAGAGCCCATTTTCTGAGACCCACTTTACAATTTTGGGAAAACATCATTTACAATCTCTTGTTTCTTTCTAACTAGATTTTTTTATAATGCTAACATTGTCTGGAAAGAGTACCAATCAAGATAATTATTTTTCACAAAATCGAAGATGAACAAGTGCTCATACCTCATATTAGATCCCATGCTTACTAGACCATTTTTCTTCGAATGATCGATCGCCTCTTGTCCTTTATGTCTACAGAATATGAAGCTCAGGGCAGGGTATGTATTTACTAAAGTTGTCTTTTGTATACATCGGACCACCGCCAGTGTAAATTTCTCGAGGGAAGTCGTTTTCCCGCCTAGACTGTTTTTATTTCACACTTAGCTGTTATCCAGTTTCCAATTTTTTCCCTTGGGTATTTTCAAGCTGTCTTACACGCACAACAATCAAAAACTTTAATCAAACAGCACCTTCTACTCGACACATCTGTGTGGAGAGGGCAACATCTCTGGGCGTCCTTAATAAAGCACCATCCCTTGGCGTCCTTCATAAAGGTTTCTTAATATCATACTATTTACGGGGAAAACTATGTTACGCGTGAATTCCGTAGCAAAAAGAGAACAATGCGACTCTTCTGCTGGTTGTGCCAGCGTGTAACACGTTAAAATTCATTAGTTTCACAATTAATTTTAAAATCAGATCATTTGTTTTGAGAAACAGGACAAGGTGAAGAAGAAGAATGACGCATTAAGAAGAACATCTTTTTACTTTTAACTGCTCATCATATCAAAATAAATTACAGTTTTATAGAACATGAAATGAAATATTATTAAATGAAAATAAATGTGCATCAATTGTTATGTTCTATAGAAAAAAACTAGTTGTTTATTTTGTGATTGATATCAAACACATTTGCAGCAGTTTTTAATTTGTTGGGAATACTTGCATTTTAATGACGCTTCTAAATGAGAGTCAAACGACATTAAAGTTATTAAAAATATGATTTAATGTTTCTTAATTTAAGTTTTCAGTTGTTACTGAAAATGGAATTTAAACAAAAGTAAAAATATTTCTACAAGTGGGTTTCAAACTAGGAATATTAGGATTACTAGAATTTTACACTATACCATTATGATGGAAACTTTTTGTCCACGGTGAGAGAAATAGAAACCCACCATATATCTTATGCCCCACGTTGCGAATGATATATGTTGTGTCGCATATAAGGTGTATGAAATATTTTAAAGACTAGTTTTATTTTCGTCAAGCTGTGTGCTCGAAAACCTTCCATAGGCCAACAATAAAACCGTCAAAGTCGTTGTTCCTTAGGTAGCGCCGGCAGAGCACAGGAAGATGAATAAGCCAAGGAAAAGAAGGAAATATGCCTCCCTTCCCCCGATAACAGGAACAGTAAGACCACCTGCCAGCGCTAGGAAAGAAATAACAAAAATGATGACATCCAGTGGCGGAGACGACTGAAAGACAAAATAACACCATTTACATGCTCGCAATGCTATAGTCCCCAGCCCTTTGTTTACAATAGTTCATTTTTTCGAGAATTGCGTCATATGTCTTTACGAAATCGAGATGCAGATAGTGAGCTTCAAATTCTATAACTATGAACAAAATTAGGGAGGGAGTAGCCGCCTCCTAAGTCAACAAGTGGGAAGACGTGTCATGCGCTAAGAACTGACTTTCAAAGAAATTACGCGAAACTTAATATGTCCCACATTAATTTACAGTTACTCACTCAATATCTACTGTCGGTAAATGACTATAATCAGATTCATATACAAGGTCGGGTATGATGTTTTATGGCCCCCTCCCCCCAAGAGAACATTGTATTAAAGGCGTTCATATTTTTACACAGATCAATTTCCGAGTTCGGAAAATAAAATAGCATGAACACTAAAATGTCTACAGAATAGCGAGGAATTCTACAACATTACAAGCTATAATTAAAAGAAAACAGTCCTCGGTCACTAATTTTTAACGAATTAACCGGGTTTCGACAGTGCTAGCAGTGTCTTCCTCAGAATGTAAACCGAAGAATGGTCTATAACGTGGTCACAGAATTATGACGAAAACGTATGATACAAATTATAAGTACGAAAATATCGTGAAAGACTGGCAGTACTTATATGTCATTTATAAAATAATAAATATGCTAAAAGGGCATTATTCACAAAGAAATTTAAGATAACAAAACTGTGATGCCGAGCCACCAAGGGCTGCTCGTTATTTGCGTGGTGCAGGTTGTAAACGGACTGAGGTGCCCGCGTTAACAAACGTGGCCAGGTGAACATGGCACTGTAACGAGCGCGCCATCTAGTAGCCGTAGATATAATTAGGCTACTTCACATTGAAATATAGGCAGAAATGATTATAAATAAACAGTATTTGGTACATAATGGAAAGCAATGTTTGTATGATAGTAGCATACAACATAACATTTTGTCGACACCAAAGCTTATAGCAGTAAGGTAAAACATGAAAGTATCATTATGAAAATGTAGATAGGACTGAATGACAACTTTTAGAAGGCAATATTGAGGTGAAATAGAGCCAAGAAACGTTTAATAATTAGAAAACATTAGAGAACTACCTTAGAAGGAAAAGAAAATTTCGGCAACCTGCACAAGGAGACCCGAAGTCAGATATCGAGTAACGGCTTTATACCGTCGATGAAATTTTTGTTACGTAGCTGTAGCTGTTCGTTAAGGATGAGGCCATCCTTTCGAGCTAGATGCTTGAAAATCTCGAATTCTTGTAGAATGTCTAGTCTACGCCCTTTCTTTTCGATGTGCAAAATGTTGCTATCGCAGATGGCTTTAGGTGAATGACCTGCAATTAGAAGATGGTCAGCAAAAGATGAATTTTGGGGGTTAGTGCCATTTTTTCTTAGCAAGTGTTCTTTATATCTGGTAGTGAAGGCACGTCCAGTTTATCCTACGTAGTAAGAGGTGCAAGTATAGCAGACGATTTTGTAGACACCAGATTTTTCTAAAGGGGAACGAATATAACGTGTATCTAAAACCTCTTTATGACTAATGCCCTTTTGGCATATTTATTATTTTATAAATGACATATAAGTACTGCTACTCTTTCACGATGATTCCGTACTTATAATTTGTATCATACGTTTTTAGTCATAATTCTGTGACCATGTTGTAGACCATTCTTTGGTGTAAATTCTGAGGAAAACACTCCTAGTAATGTCGAAACCCGGTTAATTCGTTAAAAATTAGTGACCGAGGGCTATTTTCTTTTAATTGTAACTATTCACGGTCTCTGAACGTACAGCCATGTACAAAATTTTGTGAAAAAAAATACTACAAGCTATGTTTAACAGAGGATAGTTTAGAGTTGTTTGTCCCCTCCCCCCCCCCCTCCCTCCCTCCGCCATATACACATTTTAGTGGAAGTGTATATATTTTCAAATATATCAGTTTTTAAATTTATCACATTGTAAGCGTGCTCACCAGGTACTAGGTATTCGGTAGCCTCATACTTGCTCGATGATGGTTGTCTACGAGCTGACGATTATATATCAAAAAGAAGGAACAAACTTAAAGCATTTATTGCTTCCGAACTACAAAAGATAGAAACACAATTCAAACGTTCCTGGAAAGAGAAAAGTTCAAATTTTTGTGCATTCAGTGTGGTCACCATGTGTTACACGACAAATACCAAAACGGTGACTAAATTCCTGTCACACACGAAGCAGCTGGTCTCTCGCTAGTGGATTCACAGCTTCAGCAATGCGATGTCGAAGACATTAAAGAATGTCAGGCATAGGGGGGATAAAAAGTAGTCTATTGGGTAACGTCGCAGATAAGTCACAAGGCTACCGGCGATGAAGGTAACCTTCTGCTCCTCCTCTTCCAATCCAGCGTCCCGGAATGGTGTCATTCATTTAATGTCGGGCGTGTTTAGAGAAATGAGAAGGAGCATCATCTTGCATGAGGACGAATCAAAGTATGGCGGCGAAGGTGTCGCCATCTATAGGTCAGACTGGAGTACGGCTAAAGCCGTACTTTTCGTCACCTCGCTTATCGCCTGGTGAGCAGGCAACCCAAATTGCACCGCAGTAACGCATTGGAGCCTCCGTGCCCTGTGGGATACAACATGCTGCCCTTTCGCCACCTCGCTTATCTCCTGGTGAGCAAGCAACCCAAATAGCACCACTGTACCGCGGTGGAGCGTCTGTGGAATGTGGGATACAACAAGCCGTCCTTTCGCCACCTCGCTTATCGTCTGGTGAGCAGGCAACCCAAATAGCACCACTGTACCGCGGTGGAACGTCTGTGGAATGTGGGATACAACAAGCCGCCCATTCGTCACCTCGCGAATCTCCTGGTGAGCAGGCAACCCAAATAGCACCACTGTAGCGCAGTGGAGCCTCTGTGCCCTGTGGGACACAACAAGCCGCCCTTTCACCACCTCGCTTATCTCCTGGTGAGCAGGCAACCCAAATAGCACCACTGTACCGCGGTGGAGCGTCTGTGGAATGTGGGATACAACAACCTTTCCTTTTCGTCACCTCGCTTATCGCCTGGTCATCAGGCAACCCAAATAGTACCGCTGTAGCGCGGTGGAGCCTCTGTGCCCTGTGGGATACAGCAAGCAGCCCTTTCGTTGCCTCGCTAATCGCCTTGTGATCAGGCAACCCAAATAGCACCACTGTACCGCGGTGGAGCGTCTGTGGTCTGTGGGATACAGCAAGCCGTCAGTGACAACAACGGCGAGGCAGATGACAGTCTTTTTCAAATCGCAGTCATACCACCGGCGGCTCTCTATTGCATTGGTTTACTTCGAGAGCGACGCTCCATATGGCAGACACACTCCCTGGCTTCCCTTTGGGTTACGTAGCGCCAGGTAATGATCTCTGTAGCTCGTAAATAGGCCCGCACAGCAAGTGTGGTTGCACGCTCGATGTTACTAAGCTACACTCCGTTTGCATCATCAACAACTCTTGTCTGTTCTATGGATTTTCTACGGATTATTGGCTGGAGCCTCGCTTCCTGCTTACTGACGACTACTCATGGGCTTTAGTGTCTTGTGATCAATAAACGTTATGTCTACCACGTCACAACAGTAACTACGATACTCTGCGAATTGATAGTGTAATGAGATGTTATCAGAAGCTCTGAACGCTCAACAGGAACAACAGGACTGCAGGAGTCGAAGCATGTAGTAGCAGCAAGGTGGAGAATAGCCACTCTTTAATCGAATAGCTCTGGATGTTCATCGGATTTTTTGTTCCCACTTCATTCACAAGCAGCTGAGTACCTGGCGATGTCCTTGTATGTATGTATTTATTCATATCTTCTATCAGTCCATTTCCTCCACCTCCCCTCTGATTCACCTGCTCTACCCACACTCTCTGTCCATCTCCTCTTACCCCCCCCCCCCCTCCCCATCACTGTTCATCCCCTCCTTCCCCTCTGTCCATGTTCTCCTCCCTGCTCTGCCCATCTACTCCTGCCCCCTTCTAACTCCAGCTCCTCGTCCGCTTCTTTTTGTCCATCTCCTCCTACCACGTGTCAATCTCCTCCCCCCCCCCCCCAACACCTCCTCCACCTCTCGCAGTTCACCTTCCGTTCCCTCCTCTGTCTCCTCCTTCCCCATCACTGTCTGTAAATCTCCTCCAGCCTTTATCTGTCTATCTCCTGCTCTTCCCTTTCTTTGTCCATTTTCCCACACTGTCTCTCTGTCCATCTCCTCTCCTCCTCTCTGTTTCCATCTCGTCCTTCCCCTCACTGTCGCCCCATCTGTTCCAACCCGTTCTCTCACCCCGACCCCAATAGCAGATGGTAGTTCTCACCCCAGCAGCATTTCTTTCCATGTAGTAACTAATATGTGTACCAAATCTGATTGAAACTATTCCAGTGGTTTAGGGCTTTACTCATGTATACACATGTCAAATGTATTCCATATATTTTTAAAGTATTTCACACGTATTTATACACATATATTCACTGCATCTCTTGCGAATTTCACCTCGCAGTTCCATTTTCACGCAGGTCAATGTTTATGACGTCGTATCTCCAGAACTACGTGCAACAATTTTTCAGGTGCGTCCAGTTGAATAGCCGCGAAATATGTTGCGAATAGAGGTAGTAGTAAAAAGTAAACAAATAAAACGTCATGCACAATATGACAGTTTTTCACACATCTCATATCTTATGAACAATGCGTAATACAAAGGCATGTTTTTGCAAATACGTTAACTGGTAGCTATATAATAAATAAAATCGAAATGACGGCTGCAGGTGTTCCATTTTATTACTAAGTGGATACCGTTTGCGAAAAGTGTTGCTACCAGAGTTATCAGCAAAGAAATACTAAATTTAAACGTCATACATGATGCGGCATCTCAGTTTTTATGGTCATTAGTGGCTGTTTTAAGCCAACATGCTCTACACAGTGTCGTCAAGTTAACTATGCCTTCTCCAGCACCAGATCTGTCTCCAATCATAAACCTATGGGATACCATCGGACGGCAACTACAGCATTAACCGTCGCTATATTGACCGACCAAGTGCAACAGGCATGGAACTACGTCCCACAAAATGACATTCGGTACCCTTATAGCACAATGCATGCACTTTTGCTAACTTGTGTTGAACATTTTGGCTGTTACACCGCTTATTAACTTACCAGTATTTCACAACTGCAATGGTTTATCTGGCACTTACATTAACTAACCTGTGATCTTGTAATATTAATCACTTAAATGTATTACATAAGGCAAATGTATTCCCGAAATTTCATTACTCCACATTAACTATTTTCTAGTGTTGCCAGTTTATTCCGTCACTATCTGTCTCTCTCCCACCGTATCCTTCTTCTCCCACTGCCACTACCTCCCCCTCGCTTACATTGTCTCCTTTTGCATTTCTTTCCTTATGCCACCGTCTCACGATACCTCGGCAGCCCATAGATAGAGGCGTCCAACTTATTTTCCCCCAATATTCCGCCGGTCCAAAATGTGCCCTTCCCTACGCCTAAATGATAAAATTCGCTGATCTAGGAGGGTCCAGACCGCCCCAAAGCCTATGTGTGGCCTCGACTCATCTCTCTTTTCCATTTCAACTGCTTCCTCTCTCTTTTGCTCCCACTGCTTTTATTTAAATCCATCTCTTTTGCTACCACTATCCCTGACTGACCAATATCTCGTCTCTCTTTGGCTCCCACCACTATTGTCTTCATTCACCTCTTTTCTCTTTCACTACCACTGTCTCTCTTCCACTATCACTGTCTCCTCTCTCTTCCCTCCCAATGGCTCCTTCACCTCTCTCTTCCACCGTCACTCTCTCTGCTATTCTTTTCAACACAAGAAAGTGCGAATATGTCTGCATGCCAAGGGTATTAGTGAGAAAGGCGGAATACGTTTTGAGGCAACTGGTTCCCCACTTTTCTCTCAGTCCTTTAAAAAGGAACTATTTGCCTTTTTGTGTTCCGAGA
Source organism: Schistocerca piceifrons (assembly GCF_021461385.2). Classification (NCBI taxonomy): domain Eukaryota; kingdom Metazoa; phylum Arthropoda; class Insecta; order Orthoptera; family Acrididae; genus Schistocerca; species Schistocerca piceifrons. The sequence continues at coordinate 750,792,364 of NC_060141.1, forward strand.
GGAGCATTTTTCCACTGGTTCTCTTCTTTTCCCTGCTACCGCAGGGTGTGCTGCTTATATGAAACGAATTATATAGATCAGTGAACTTTTATGTAGTTTGCACGTACAGGGTGTTTCAGAAGTGATGGTCAATAATTCACACATGCAAAGTACAGGCGAAAAGTAGCAAAAAAGCTGAGATAAACATGGGTCCGCAAATCGGCCGGTGCCTAGGTATCGTATTAATTCGAGTTGGGAACCAACTGTATACGTCCCTGGATACCGCGGTATTTACGTTGTTATCACATGGTATGGGATCGACTGCGTGTTTGTTTACGCATGCGCAATTACTTGTCTTTCCCCCTCCGTGCACTGTGCCGAATGGCAGTGACCTTGAGGCTGCACGACTGTATGATGAAGAGTCTGCTTTCCGCAGGCAGCCCGACAGGCATACATTTAGCCGGTTACATCAACGTCTTAGAGAAACTGGGAGTTTCGCACACGATGTACGAGAAAGTTGACCCAGATACATAACACCCGACGTTGAGGAAAGGGTGTTACGCATTGTACACGAACGTCCGAGTACTTCAACAAGAAGGATTGCTCCCGCAGAGCGTCTCCTGAGTCATAGCAGTGCGTGGCAGATTTTACATCGGCAAGTACGCTATCCGTATCATCTCCAGCGAGTGCAAGAATTCAACAATGCAGACTTCCCTCCGACAGAGAATTTCTGCCAATGGGTGCAACAACAGTTTACCCTGAATCCCTGTTTGTAAGCGGTATTGTGTTCACGGATGAGGCTGGATTTACCCGTGACGGTATTTTTATCTACCATAATTGCCACATTTAGGCCGATGTCAGTCCTAATATAACACACGTATCACGACATCAGCAGTGTTATTTGTTGAACGTCTGGGCAGAACTGCTCGTAGACCGCATAATTGGACCACACTTCCTACCACAGAGAATAGCCGGACAGCAGTACAAGCGGTTTCTGCGGACTCTACTTCCAGATATACATGATGATGTCCCACTGAACCAACGTCAGAACGTGTGGTACGTGCATGATGTGCTCCAGGACATTTTCATTTATGGTCAACATTGGACATGTAGAGGAGGGACTGTGCCGTGGCCTCCAAGGTCCCCAGATTTAAAGCCCATTTTTCTGTGTGTGGGGCCTTGTCAAATGGCTGGTCTACGCTACCGAGGTCAATTCTCTTCAGGAATTGCGCTTGCGGATTGAAGCAGCCTTCCAGCATTTACAGAATTCCTCATGACTGCCCGAGAGGGCTCGCAACTAATTTCAGAGACGAATTCAATGTTGCATTCAGACACCTGAACAAGATTTCGAACACCTAATTTAACGTTTGTAGATGCCATGTGTTCCTAGATACTGATGAACCGTAACAGAAAATCTGATGTATCTCTACAACTGTTGGTTTGTGGACCCATATCTACTGGAGCTTTTTAGCTACTTTTGGTCCGTACTCTGCATGTGTGAATTATTGACCATCACTTTTGAAACACCCTGTATAGGTAACAAATAAGTGCACATAATATAACGTCAACAAAAAGTAGTTTGTTTTACATTTTCTCTGAATACTTTGCTCATCGATCGCAAACCATTGATAACGTTCAGTATTTGATTTGTATTAAAAGATTAAAAATATTATCAGAAACATTTTACTGAATTTTCAGTCTTTCCAGTTCTATGTAATTTTTGGCAGTAATTTTAAGTTATTTTCAGGCTTGTTAAGACCCTTTTTAGCCTATTTTTGTCACTTTGGGCATATCTATATAAGAGTGAAATGCTCTTTACACAGAGACAGTTGTATTGGTGAAAAAATGATGAATTAAAAAGTATTGTGGTGTCCTCATAACGCTTGCAATGACCCTAGAATCCTTGCCACGAGCAGACTACGTCAGTGAAAACTACTGTTGCGCCTCAGACCGGATATTCTGAGCATATTTTACGTGCGTAAGTATGGTAACTGTGAACTTCTGGATCATGGTAACGGATAATAATACTGAAAAATGTGTATAGGTTCCGCGAGATCATCATCTTGAAAACACATGGTAAAGTTCTGACGATTCGCCGTGAATAGAAATCACAGAAGTGGCCATCCTCACAACTGGTAGTTTTGGCACCGAAAAATCATGGTTTTTGGGGTTTTTCTCAAGAAAAAGGTGCATCTGACTCAAGTATATGAGAAATGTAAAAAGAACGGAACCGCAATATTCTCAGTTCGACTATAATAAACTTCCTTGAGACTGAGAAAGTTATGTCCAAGAATCAGAATGGTTGTAGAAAGCATCGCTCGTGTGAAACTCAGCTCGCTGTTTTCTCACATGATATACTGAGAACTATGGGTGAACAGAAAAAGGCCCATTCCGTATTTCTAGATTTCCGGGAAGCATTTGACACTGTGTCCCACTGCAGGCTATTAACGAAGGTACGAGCGTATGGAATAAGTTCACAGATATGTGAGTGGCTCGAAGACTTCTTGTCCTCGACGGCGAGAGTTCATCAGAGACAAGAGTATCGTCAGGAGTGCCCCAGGGAAGTGTGGTAGGACATCTGTTGTTCTCTGTGTACATAAATGATCTGGCTGACGTAGTGGGCAGCAATCTGCGGTTCTTTGCTGATGATGCCGTGGTGTACTCGAAGGTGCCGAAGTTGAGTGACAAAATTTCCGTTTGGTGTGATGAATGACATCTAGCCCTAAATGTGGAAAAATGTAATGCGGATGAATAGGAAGAGTAAAGCTGTAATGTTCGGATACAGTATTACTAGTGACCCGCTTGAGACAGTCAAGTCGTTTACATATCTGAGCATAACGTTGCAAAGTAATATCAGGTGGAACGAGCACGTGAGAACTGTGGTGGAGAAAGCGATAGGTCGACTTCGGCTTATTGGGAGAATTTTAGGAAAGAGTGGTTCACCTGTAAAGGAGAACGCATATAGGGCGTCGGTGCGACCTATTCTTGATTACTGCTCGAGTGTTTGGGGTCCGTGCCAGGTCGGATTGAAGGAAGATATTGATGTAATTCATGCTATGGCTGTTAGATTTGTTAGCGGGAGGCTCGAACAACACGTAAGTGTTACAGAGATGCTTCGGGAAATCGAATGAGAAACCCTGGAGGGAAGGCGACGTTCTTTTCGAGAAACATACTGAGAAAATTTAGAGTAGCGGAATTTGAATATGACTGCCGAACGATTCTACTGCCGCCAATATACGTTGCGTGTAAGGAGCACGAAGGTAAGATACGAGAAATTGGGGCTCGCACGGAGGCATACAGACAGTAGTTATTCCATCGCTCTATTTACGAGTGGGACAGGAAAGGAAATGACAAGTTGTGGTACAGGATACCCTCCACCATGCACTGTACGGCGGTTGCGGAGTATCTATGTAGAAGTAGATGTGAACCGCCCACGAACAAATGTAGGTTTTATCAGACGCCTAAGATCCACCCTAGAAAACACGTAATGCAAAAGAACCAGCCAGTCTGCGTAAACTGCCTGAGCTGGAGGACGTGTGTATTGTTCACAATTTGACCGTGTACTGTGGGACAGCTACAGTATGACCGCTCTTCCGATAGGTCGAGTGCTATTGAAAACTCTTGAGCCCTTATCTCTGTGATGAAGGCCGGCCAGAGTGTCCGAGCGGTTCTAGGCGCTACAGTCTGGAACCGCACGACCGATACGGTCGCAGGTTCGAATCCTGCCTCGGGCATGGATGTGTGTGATGTCCTTAGGTTAGTTACGTTCAAGTAATTCTAAGTTCTAGGGGACTGATGACTTCAGAAGTTAAGTCCCATAGTGCTCAGAGCCATTTGAACCATTTTTTCTATGATGAACAGACCCCGGTATACGACCGCCTGAAAAACTCGCGTCTTCGTGGACGGCTTTTTGGTACATATTGGTACCATGCACTGTCGTGTACGAACCGACACACAGAATAAGTATGTATTCAAAATGAAGAATACTTTTCTGCTCTAACACACATCACAGCGAACGCCCGACTCGTTGCCGCGTTGCTGCCAGACTCATTCCTTTTAGCAGCGGCCTGTAGCTGTCCTCGTGGTCCAAAAACAGACACAGTCGCAGGTCTGGGTGTGGGTTTGGCTGCTCGGTGACGGTGGGAGGCGGAGTCAGCGGGCCGTGTGTGTGTGTGTGTGTGTGTGTGTGTGTGTGTGTGTGTGTACGTGCGTGTGTGTGTGTGTACGTGCGTGTGCGCACGCCCCTGCCCTTGGAAGCGTCTCCCGCCATCTGTAATTAACGCAGCCCTTTCTCTGCTCCATTCCGAGTCCAGCTTTTGGCACAGAGCGAACGTTCGCGTCGTTAGCAAAGATGATACTGAGTTCTGCATCTGGAATCACACGCGTGTTTTTTCCCTATATTTTTCACGTAATTCCGGCCCATTTGCGTCACTCGGATGTACAGGCGGAGATGTGGTCGAAGATACAATCTGATACATCAAGAGAAACACAATTATCGGGTCTTTTTTAGTAGTCTTTCGTCTAGGGACTTTCGGCTGATGTTTGATGATTTTTCTGACAGTGACTGGCATTGTCAAAGATTTACCCTCCGTTGCTGAGAGGAGCCGAAGATCCAGAGACGAAAGACGACATGCAACACTTTAACATCTGGCCACGAACGCCTCTACAACTTTGTAGAATTATTTGAATGCGTGGTATACGTTCCTTCGACAGAACAGACACCACACAGATCCCGCAACTGTGAATCACTATATGTAAATTGAAGGGGGATAACAGCTGTCATCTGCAAAGCGGAATCAGCCGCGGCGAGGGATAATGTATACCGGACCAGGATTCGAACCCGGGATCTCCTGCTTAATAGGCAGGTGCGTTAACCACTGCGCCATCCGGAACACAGCGTTACCGCATGTACACAGAGTATCTCGATACGCCTCACGGCCGATCCACACTCCTACCGAGAGCCAGTTATCCGCAGTCTCTGTCCATGTTGACAGCAGTGATCCTCCTTCAATTTACATAACTTTGTAAAAGGCAAACGTTCTACACTGTCCTGTCATATTAATGTGACCAACTGTCAAAAGCCCTAGTAGCCAACTTTCGCAGCGCGGACCTCTGTGAGATGTGCAGGAAGACTGTCAGTGCTGGCCGGTGTGGCCGTGAGGTTCTAGGCGCTCCAGTCTGGAACCGCGCGACCGCTACGGTCGCAGGTTCCAATCCTGCTTCGGGCATGGATGTGTGTGACGTCCTTAGGTTAGTAAGGTTTAAGTAGTTCTAAGTTCTAGGCGACTGATGACCTCAGATGCTAAGTCCCATAGTGCTTTCACGAATGGAATACCTCAAAAATATTCCCCAGAACACAGCGCTCCCTCCTCTGGCGTGGACCTTTCCGACAATTGCTACAGGTTGTTTGCCAGGAGGGCGCAAATGGCATGTGCAGATCGGCGAATATTTCGTCGTTCCGCGCATGGCGTCAGCATAGGAACACGTTGTGTCGACGAGGCGCCAAATGAAACTTTTTCTTCGTAGTGTTGTTTTGCTTCAGTTTGTGGTGTTGTTGCGGTGTTTGTTAAAGTTTTGCTTTAAAATGCCTGGGTGTGCTGTAACAGGGTGTCTGCCGTACAGCACAAAGAGAAAAGACACGGATATAATTTACACTACTGGCCATTAAAATTGCTACACCACGAAGATGACGTGCTACAGACGCGAAATTTAACTGCCAGGAAGAAGATGCTGCGATATGCAAATGATTAGCTTTTCAGAGCATTCACACAAGGTTGGCGCCGGTGACGACACCTACAACACGCTGAGATGAGGAAAGTTTCCAACCGATTTCTCATACACAAACAGCAGTTGACCGGCGTTGCCTGGTGAATCGTTGTTCTGATGCCTCGTGTAAGGTGGAGAAGTGCGTACCATCACGTTTCCGACTTTGATAAAGGTCGGATTGTAGCCTTTCGCGATTGCGGTTTATCGTATCGCGACATAGCTGTTCGTGTTGGTCGAGATCCAATGACTGTTAGCAGAATATGGAATCGGTGGGTTCAGGTGGGTAATACGGAACGCCGTGCTGGATCCCAACGGCCTCTTATCACTAGCAGTCAAGATGAAAGTCATCTTATCCGCATGGCTCTAACGGATCGTACAGCCACGTCTCGATACCTGAGTCAACAGATGGGGACGTTTGCAAGACAACAACCATCTGCACGAACAGTTCGACGACGTTTGCAGCAGCATGGACTATCAGCTCGGAGACCATGGCTGCGGTTACCCTTGACGCTGCATCACAGACAGGAGCGCCTGCGATGGCGTACTCAACGACGAACCTGGGTGCACGAATGACAAAATGCCATTTTTCGGATTAATCCAGGTTCTGTTTACAGCAACATGATGGTCGCATCCGTGTTTGGCGCCATCGCGGTGAACGCACATTGGAAACGTGTATTCGTCATCGCCATACTGGCGTGATGGTATGAGGTGCCATTGGTTACACGTCTCGGTCACCATTCCCGAAAGGCATAATGACAACTGTTCGCTCATTATTTGGACTGTTTTCAGACCTTCAGCCACTACAAATGACATATATTTTAACTGCAAGATTGAACCAGGAAGCACTGGAAAATTTTTTCTCGCAGATCAGAGGAATTGGTCACTTCCATCTGAAGCGTTTTCCGACAGAAGTAAAATATCGATTACGGCTGTTACTGCTGGGACACAATTGTCATGATATTCCTCTGTCAAGTGACACTCCAGTAGAAGCAGATGAGTGTGAAAGATTTCTGACGTCACATCTACTCACAGGAATTTTGCCCGACATGTGCGAAGCACTGCAAATGATACGTGGTGAAAAAGAGCTACAAGATATTAACTTTCCTCTTCAACCTGGACCAGAAGAATCTGTGTCAAAGAGGGATGTGACTGCTCTGCAGAAGGATTCCGTTACCTGGCTGGCTACGTTGCACATCGTGCAAATAACTGTGTCAATACACTGGGAACGCCGTCTGTTGATATTTTAAGTCCTCCAAGAAATGAAAATTATGGTTGGATTGAAGCCCTATCTCGCGCTGGGCTTACAGTTCCAACATATGAGTGGCTACATAAGGTGTCTCAGTTTAAACTAATTTTTAATGAATTTAATGTATTGGATAGTATTTACAAGGAAAAAAATATAGTGAAAACAGTATGTCCAAACTAAATACCCGGAGTTTTCTTCACAAGTTATAAAACTGTATGTCAGAACACGACTTTTCATTCGTATGCGGTTCCTCAATATGAACCATAAAATGCCGAAAGCACCAGCAGCACAGAAGGGGAGATCAAGACAGTGGCGCTCTTCTTCCACTGCAAACATTTAAACAGGCAAATCAACTGTTTTAAATTATTTCCTGAGAACTTACTGCTGTTATAAGTAGTTGCTTGTCTTTAATAAGAGTCGCTTGCTGCGGTAGCCGCTGTCTCTCTTTGTTCCTACAGTGACGTCACTGCGCCAGCCAATCACAGCCGATTTAGCTGGGGGCCAACCTCCCTTTTAAATAACCTTGGGTGTTTGCTATCAGACGTTTCGCGGCGTGCACGTCAACAGCCGACTGTCCTATGGAGCATAAAACATGACTCATCTGAAAAGGCCACCTGTCGCCAATCAGTGGAAGTCCAGTTGCCGGCCGAAGTGGCCGAGCGGTTCTAGGCGCTACAGTCTGGTGCCGCGCGACCGCTACGATCGCAGGTTCGAATCCTGCCTCGGGCATGGATGTGTGTAACGTCTTTAGGTTAGTTAGATTTAAGTAGTTTTAAGTTCTAGGGGACTGATGACCTCAGAAGTTAAGTAACATAGTGCTCAGAGCCATTTGAACCATTTGACGACCTGTTGAGATATTGGCCTTGCAAATTCCAGCCTTCGTCGGCGATGAACAGCAGTCATCGTGAGTGCTTGACCCAGCCGCAGCAACGTTCGCTGAAAAGTCATCGAGGAGACACTGCTAGTTGCCCCTCGTTTCATCTGGACTGTCAGTTGCTCACCAGTTGCACGTCTGTTCGCCCGTACACATCTCCGCAGCCGTCTTTCACTCCTAAGTCTAGTGAAATGACGCTTAAAAAGATCGAACTGCTCAAACTTTTGTAGACTTCTTCGACAGGTTTTTTATACGTTTTCCAGGGTGCTGGAGCCGAATTTTCAAAGTCCCACCAAAATTTCGGCCCGGAAGTCGATCAAAAATGTAAAAATCACAAAAATAGACTTTTCCGGGTTTTTCGCTTGTAATTCGAAAACGACACATTTTTCGAGAAAGTTGACTATTTATGAAAAGAAAAAGGATAACATTTCTCACAAAATAGGTCTGACATTTTTTGTCAGATCAACCGCGCTGCGTTAGCGCGTCTTGCAGTTAGCACGATTTCAAAGCTGAGGAGAAGGGTTATCTCAGAACTTAAACCCCTCAACCTTACCGTACATTGTTGCACACCCATTGCCGAATTCCATCCTCCAGCGGTGTCACGATGTTATTGGAGTGGTTAGTAGCCGATACTTGCCGCGGTGGAGGGGTAAGATGTTTGTGACATGTAAATAACCTTCTCCTCCTGACAGAGGGAAGGCCGGTTCTTGGTCTCCTGCACTGGTACTTGTTTACGTGTTCGCCCTCAAATGGCTGTTTAGAACGTTTTTGCTATCGTTAAAGTCAGCTGAAATGTATAAGGAAGTCCTATATAATGAGTTAAAGTGAGAGGTGTGTTCTATGTGATGGTGCACTGGTTGGTGGGAGAAAAGTGTCATTAAGTAAACGAGAAGTGGTTTTGAAGAATGTCCTTGAAGCAAGTAAGAAAAGAAACGATTGGGTAGCTGCCCTCTTGAAGAGTAAAAAATTGTGGTTAAGGTTCGTGAACAATGTCGAGAAAAGTATCCTAAACAAAAATTAATTGCTGCGGAGGCCGAGAGGATTGCGGCTGGTTGCAGCCGAAAAGTAACTTGATTTGCTCAACCTGGATTCGATTTGAAAATTTTGTGTAGGTCGGCGATTATCCCAGGGTTTCTGGCTCAATAACACAAGCTCCCAGCCAATCCATGGACCCTAATGTACTGTGTGCGTGGCTTGCGGCTGTGAGAGGCTTGGTTGTAGATGATATACGACGTCAAATGCATGAACCAATGATAAAACAAAAAAAAAAGAAAAAAAGAAAGAACGCGAGGTCCTTATGCTAATGATGGTGCTATGTATCAATTTTTTAATTACCTCAGTGAAATGATGTCAATTTCCACTTCAGCGAGTAATAGACCAGACACACACTGGGTACTATCTACATCTACACCTAGACTCTCCAAACCACTTTGATGCGCATGGCAGAGGGTACGTCCTATTGTACCAGTTATTACGATTTCTTCACGCTTCACGCATGGAGCGTGGGAAGAATGATTGTTTGAATGCCTCTGTGCGTGCAGTAATTATTCTAATATTTTCCTCGCGATCCCTACGTGAGCGATACGGAGGGGGTTGTAGTAGGTACCTACTGTAATCATTAAAGCCAGCTCTTGAGACTTTGTTAATAGACTTTCTCGGGATAGTACGTCTCCCTCCAGGAGTCTGCCATTTCAGATCCTTCAGTATCTCTGTGACACTCTCCCATGTTTGGTGATCACTCTTGGTGGTCTTCTCTGTATCCATTCAATATTCCCTGTTAGACATATGTGGTATGGGTGCCATCACTTGATCAATAATATAGGATGCGTCTCAGATTGATTTTAAGCAATCTTTTTTGTTGACTGATTCTACTTCCCCAGTATTCTATCAATGAACCGAAGTCTACCACCTGCTTTACCGACAACTGAACCTATGTGATCATTCCGTTTCATATCCCTAGAAAATGAAACACTCAGGAAATTGTATGAGTTGGCCGATTCCAACGGTGAGTCATTGGTACTATAGTCATAGGATCTAGGTTTTTTCGTTCTGCGAAGTGCACAATTTAACATTTCTGAACATTTAAAGCGAGTTGCCAATCTGCACCATGTTGAAATCTTATCAAGATCTGGCAGAATATTTATGCAGCTTCTCTCAGATAGTACTTCATTACAGGTGATTGCATCATTTGCAAAAAGCCTGATTTTACTATTAATACTGCGTGCAAAATCATTAATATACGAGGGCAGTTCAATAAGTAATGCAACACTTTTTTTTTCTCGGCCAATTTTGGTTGAAAAAACCGGAAATTTCTTGTGGAATATTTTCAAACATTCCCGCTTCGTCTCGTATAGTTTCATTGACTTCCGACAGGTGGCAGCGCTGTACGGAGCTGTTAAAATGGCGTCTGTAACGGATGTGCGTTGCAAACAACGGGCAGTGATCGAGTTTCTTTTGGCGGAAAACCAGGGCATCTCAGATATTCATAGGCGCTTGCAGAATGTCTACGGTGATCTGGCAGTGGACAAAAGCACGGTGAGTCGTTGGGTAAAGCGTGTGTCATCATCGCCGCAAGGTCAAGCAAGACTGTCTGATCTCCCGCGTGCAGGCCGGCCGTGCACAGCTGTGACTCCTGCAATGGCGGAGCGTGCGAACACACTCGTTCGAGATGATCGACGGATCACCATCAAACAACTCAGTGCTCAACTTGACATCTCTGTTGGTAGTGCTGTCACAATTGTTCACCAGTTGGGATATTCAAAGGTTTGTTCCCGCTGGGTCCCTCGTTGTCTAACCGAATACCATAAAGAGCAAAGGAGAACCATCTGTGCGGAATTGCTTGCTCGTCTTGTGGCTGAGGGTGACAATTTCTTGTTCATGGGTTCATCACTTCGAACGGCAATCAATGGAGTGGCGCCACACCCACTCCCCTACCAAGAAAAAGTTTAAAGCCATACCCTCAGCCGGTAAAGTCATGGTTACAGTCTTCTGGGACGCTGAAGGGGTTATTCTGTTCGATGTCCTTCCCCATGGTCAAACGATCAACTCTGAAGTGTATTGTGCTACTCTTCAGAAATTGAGGAAACGACTTCAGCGTGTTCGTAGGCACAAAAATTTGAACGAACTTCTCCTTCTTCATGACAACGCAAGACCTCACACAAGTCTTCGCACCCGAGAGGAGCTCACAAAACTTCAGTGGACTGTTCTTCCTCATGCACCCTACAGCCCCGATCTCGCACCGTCGGATTTCCATATGTTTGGCCCAATGATGGACGCAATCCGTGGGAGGCACTACGCGGATAATGAAGTTATTGATGCAGTACGACGTTGGCTCCGACATCGACCAGTGGAATGGTACTGTGCAGGCATACAGGCCCTCATTTCAAGGTGGCGTAAGGCCGTAGCATTGAATGGAGATTACGTTGAAAAATAGTGTTGTGTAGCTAAAAGATTGGGGAATAACCTGGTGTATTTCAATGCTGAATAAAACAACCCCTGTTTCAGAAAAAAATGTGTTGCATTACTTATTGAACTGCCCTCGTATAACATGAGCAGCAAGCATCCTGATATCAAGACTGCGTAAGCTTAATTGTTGAAGAAGTATGCGTTGGTAAAGTACCGGAACTTCAAGCGCTGATAGAAAGCACCGGAGCTGAAATCGTTATAGGTACAGAAAGCTGGCTTAAGCCAGAGATAAATTCTGCCGAAATTTTTACAAAGGTACACACGGTGTTTAGAAAGGATAGATTGCATGCAACCGGTGGTGGAGTGTTCATCGCTGTTAGTAGTAGTTTATCCTGTAGTGAAGTAGAAGTGGATAGTTCCTGTGAATTATTATGGGTGGAGGTTACACTAAACAACCGAACTAGGTTAATAATTGGCTCCTTTTACCGACCTCCCGACTCAGCAGCATTAGTGGCAGAACAACTGAGAGAAAATTTGGAATACATTTCACATAAATTTTCTCAGCATGTTATAGTCTTAGGTGGAGATCTCAATTTACGAGATATAGACTGGGACACTCAGATGTTTAGGACGGGTGGTAGGGACAGAGCATCGAGTGACATTATACTGAGTGCACTATCCGAAAATTACCTCGAGCAATTAAACAGAGAACCGACTCGTGGAGATAACATCTTGGACCTACTGATAACAAACAGACCCGAACTTTTCGACTCTGTATGTACAGAACAGGGAATCAGTGATCATAAGGCCGTTGCAGCATCCCTGAATATGGAAGTTAATAGGAATATAAAAAAAGGGAGGAAGGTTTATCTGTTTAGCAAGAGTAATAGAAGGCAGATTTCAGACTACCTAACAGATCAAAACGAAAATTTCTGTTCCGACACTGACAATGTTGAGTGTTTATGGAAAAAGTTCAAGGCAATCGTAAAATGCGTTTTAGACAGGTACGTGCCGAGTAAAACTGTGAGGGACGGGAAAAACCCACCGTGGTACAACAACAAAGTTAGGAAACTACTGCGAAAGCAAAGAGAGCTCCACTCCAAGTTTAAACGCAGCCAAAACCTCTCAGACAAGCTGAAGCTAAACGATGTCAAAGTTAGCGTAAGGAGGGCTATGCGTGAAGCGTTCATTGAATTCGAAAGTAAAATTCTATGTACCGACTTGACAGAAAATCCTAGGAAGTTCTGGTCTTACGTTAAATCAGTAAGTGGCTCGAAACAGCATATCCAGACACTACGGGATGATGATGGCATTGAAACAGAGGATGACACGCGTAAAGCTGAAATACTAAACACCTTTTTCCAAAGCTGTTTCACAGAGGAAGACCGCACTGCAGTTCCTTCTCTAAATCCTCGCACAAACGAAAAAATGGCTGACATCGAAATAAGTGTCCAAGGAATAGAAAAGCAACTGGAATCACTCAATAGAGGAAAGTCCACTGGACCTGACGGGATACCAATTCGATTCTACACAGAGTACGCGAAAGAACTTGCCCCCCTTCTAACAGCCGTGTACCGCAAGTCTCTAGAGGAACAGAAGGTTCCAAATGATTGGAAAAGGGCACAGATAGTCCCAATTTTCAAGAAGGGTCGTCGAGCAGATGCGCAAAACTATAGACCTATATCTCTTACGTCGATCTCTTGTAGAATTTTAGAACATGTTTTTTGCTCGCGTATCATGTCATTTCTGGAAACCCAGAATCTACTATGTAGGAATCAACATGGATTCCGGAAACAGCGATCGTGTGAGACCCAACTCGCTTTATTTGTTCATGAGACCCAGAAAATATTAGATACAGGCTCCCAGGTAGATGCTATTTTTCTTGACTTCCGGAAGGCGTTCGATACAGTTCCGCACTGTCGCCTGATAAACAAAGTAAGAGCCTACGGAATATCAGACCAGTTGTGTGGCTGGATTGAAGAGTTTTTAGCAAACAGAACACAGCATGTTGTTATCAATGGAGAGACCTCTACAGACGTTAAAGTAACCTCTGGCGTCCCACAGGGGAGTGTTATGGGACCATTGCTTTTCACAATATATATAAATGACTTAGTAGATAGTGTCGGAAGTTCCATGCGGCTTTTCGCGGATGATGCTGTAGTATACAGAGAAGTTGCTGCATTAGAAAATTGTAGCGAAATACAGGAAGATCTGCAGCGGATAGGCACTTGGTGCAGGGAGTGGCAACTGACCCTTAACATAGATAAATGTAATGTATTGCGAATACATAGAAAGAAGGATCCTTTATTGTATGATTATATGATAGCGGAACAAACACTGGTAGCAGTTACTTCTGTAAAATATCTGGGAGTATGCGTACGGAACGATTTGAAGTGGAATGATCATATAAAACTAATTGTTGGTAAGGCGGGTACCAGGTTGAGATTCATTGGGAGAGTGCTTAGAAAATGTAGTCCATCAACAAAGGAGGTGGCTTACAAAACACTCGTTCGACCTATACTTGAGTATTGCTCATCAGTGTGGGATCCGTACCAGGTCGGGTTGACGGAGGAGATAGAGAAGATCCAAAGAAGGGCGGCGCGTTTCGTCACTGGGTTATTTGGTAACCGTGATAGCGTTACGGAGATGTTTAATAAACTCAAGTGGCAGACTCTGCAAGAGAGGCGCTCTGCATCGCGGTGTAGCTTGCTCGCCAGGTTTCGAGAGGGTGCGTTTCTGGATGAGGTATCGAATATATTGCTTCCCCCTACTTATACTTCCCGAGGAGATCACGAATGTAAAATTAGAGAGATTAGAGCGCGCACGGAGGCTTTCAGACAGTCGTTCTTCCCGCGAACCATACGCGACTGGAACAGGAAAGGGAGGTAATGACAGTGGCACGTAAAGTGCCCTCCGCCACACACCGTTGGGTGGCTTGCGGAGTATCAATGTAGATGTAGATGTAGATGAAATGATATAGTGATTACCTCATCTGGGCTGCCCTGTAGTCCTGACCTCTCCCGATGCGACTTTCACGTCTTCAGTCCCTTAAAAAACCCTTGAAGGGTCGAAGATTCCTGTCGGACGAGAATGTGCAGCAGGCAGTAGCGGACTTCTGCACGCGGCAGGTCTCGGTGTTTTACCGAACTGGTAGCTTCAAACTGGTGCCTCGGTAGGACGGTTGCCTCAGTGCTCACGACGGTTTTGCCTGACTGCCATACCGATTTCGGACTGCACGGCCTTCCAGTGGAAGCTTATTGATCGCCCCCGAGCTTGGTCGTGTCTAGCCATTGCTAGGAACTGCGTTACTTATAAACGCAATAAACGAAGTAAATGGTATGAATGGTTGCCATTTCAAAGCTACTTTTTTTTTTACTTAAAACTAAAGACTTTTTTATTGATATATTTCTAAAGACAACACAGTCAGCTTTCGTACGTAACATGTTCTCTCCGTTACCTATCCCTTACCCATGTCAGATCGCTGCAAAGAAACTGTTGCAATTCAGACCCTGAAGAATATAACGGAAAGTTTAAACTTCTTTTAAAATGACGAACTTTGAACAATGTAGCGAAATAGTATCATGTTACTGCTTGAGCGAAAATTTGATCTTCGTGGTCAGGCCACACAAGGCGAGAGTTTCTAGCGCCTGTTGTCGTGCTTGCCAAACCCTTCCTTGGCCACCAAGGTCGCCGGGTCTCTCCCCAGTTGAGAATGCTGGGCCCTCCCACCAGCTCGGAATTTTGACGATATAGGCGCCAATTAGACAGAATTTGGCACAATATCTCCCAGGGGGGGGGGGGGGGACATCCAACACCTCTGTCAATGAATGCCAAGCCGGATAACTGTTTGCATAAGGATCACAGGTGGACCAATATGTGGTTGAATTGCTCAACTTGTGAAAGTCTTTCTCTTGAATGAATCATCCAATTTTTCTGAAATTGTAACCATTTGCTTGTCTGTAGATGTACATCACATCTAGCGGTTTCAGCCCCATTCGGTTAATTCATTCATAGTGCGCCTTTTTTATTTTATTTATTTTTTATTAGAGTGTATATAAACAAAGACTAGAAAACGTTGAAGATGATATAAAATTATTTACGAAGAAATTTTTGTATGATGCGTGGTTCTGACAATTAAGATGGACATTTATATTGTCAGCAAGATTCTCTGAAGAATATTGATTAAATTTTGGTACCTCCGAAGGAAGAACACAACGTTTTATGATATCCTCAACACATCTGCCTGGTTCTGTGGATAACTGAAGGCAGAGAGGCATTCAAATGGTTCTAAGCACTATGGGACTTAACATCTGAGGTCACCAGTCCCCTAGACTTAGAACTAATTAAACCTAACTAATCTAAGTACATCACACACAGCCACGCCCGAGGCCGGTTAATACCTGCGACCATAGCAGTAGCACGGTTCCGGACTGCAGTGCCTAGAACCTCTCGACCACAACGGTCGGCAGAGAGGCATTCAATTATTCAGGCTGTATTAAAAGAGAGGATGTGCAACCAATGGAAGACAGCAACCACAGTTATTAATGCGGATGGGACATCTCAGTGCTTACTGCTATTATTATAAGAAAATAATCGCAGCATGCTGATTCAGCAGTGTAGCAAAATAGTCCCATCACTTGATATCAGGATGGTGTGTACTGGAAACCCTTACCGAGTGCGAGGTGCTGCCGAGGCGACTGCGGGCTCACCAGTTTGCAGTCACTCAGCAGTAGCACTCAGCACACAGCACGGCGAATGCCCCCATCCCCCGCCACACCCACCGCTGGCTCCGCCTCCGTCTGGAGTAGCACGTGGCTCTCTGCCCACAAGGTAATGGGAAAGGTGTTGGAGGTGGCGTGGTGGGGGGGGGGGGGGAGGTAGGGCGTGCCACACCACTTGCCGCCTTGCCACAGTAGAGCAGCTCCCCACCCCTTCATCCCTCACCGTCATCTGGCGAGCGCGCAGCCGACCGAGGCTGCGGTGCCAGAAAGCACCTCATTCGGTATTCCGATATTTCTGGGAAAGGCGGATAGTATCTACAAAACTCGTGAAGGAACAATCAGAATGGAAGACCAAAACAAAAGAGACAAAGTGCCCCAAGTGAGAAAGCCTAAGGACATGATGGATCTTTCTCCTATATTGTATCACATAAGCAATGACGGAAATAAAAGATAGTTTCACGAGTAGGATTATTCAGGGTGAAACGATGTCAATGATACGATTCTCTGATGATACTGTAAATCCTCAGTAAACACGAGAAATGATTACAGGATGTGTTCAGTGGAATGATAAGACTAATGACTACAGAACATAGACTGACAGTAAATCGAAAAAGTTAATTAGTAGACCCAGAAATGAGATTAGCGATAAACAAAATTTCAGAGTTGAATATCAAGGCATAGTCGTAGGAATTCGGCTGCCTTGGAGGCAAAATAGTACATGATGGACGAGGCAAGTATGACAAGAAACAAAGTAACACAGGCAAAGGGGATTTCACGTGCAAATTAGGATTGTTACCATCAAACACCGTCCTCATTTTGAATAAAGAATTTCTGATAATATAGTATGGAGTACATCATTGTATGGATGTCATCATGGACTGTGGGAAAACCGGGACAGTAGATAATCAAAGCATTCAACATGTGCTGTTATATAAGAACGTTGGAAATTAAGTGGACTGATACGAGTGTGCACAACACAATTAGAACACATTTTATCTGCATGAGACAGATTAACAACTAATACTATTGCTAGGCGTTTGCCTAATTTTTAAGTCATTTATCACAATTTTAACTATTTCGTTTTTCAGTTGTTCACTCAGGTAGTGTCGGCAGAAGGAAATTTATTGCTTTCGAAATATATACAATTGACTGTTTTGGAGGTGACTTAACGTATGTTGCGGAGAGATGGCAGGAGATCCTGTCAGCACAAATACGGTTCAAATCAGATTGCTGCCACGTTGGAACGTTAGGCCTGTCACCGCTGATTCTTCAGAGCCACCTGGTATCATTATCTCTCAGCCAGAGAGCACTTGTCACTGTCGTATGGGTTTAATGTTTAAAATTTTGCTATTATTTTCAAATAAACAAATACATTCTTTTTATAAAGAGGAACTAATCGACATTAGAAAGAAGGGTGTTCTAACGGAATATTTTAACAACTTCATGTAGATGATGCACATATTATTCACAAGTGCCATTCAGCCGAGGCGGCTGCCGCTAGGGTGTTCGACTAGTATCGCTGATATCGATATTCGGCTGTCCTGTTACCTCTGACTGCTCCCCCGGTGGGTTTTCCGGGTGAACGTGTGACGAGTGAGTCTCCCAAAGCCCGCGTCCCTAACCGTGGTGCATGGACCTCGCAGTGCTCGCCGCCCTTGTCTTTTGTCGTGCCGGATGTACGGTGCCAATCACTGGGCGCCTTGACGTGCAAAATTGTGGTGGGTTCGTCGTCTCGCGCTAAACAGCTACCCAGCTCGTAATTTGCAACCTCCAAGTTACGTATGACTTTTATTCTGTGTTTAACTAAGAAGACTGTTGAGACTTATTATGGCATGGGTAGCTGCCGGAGATGATTCTGAACTTGGTTCTACAGTGGCTATTTTAAGGAGGCTGATGTTCCTCATTCCGTTTTTGATCATCCGTGGAATGTGTGTTTCAAATGGTTTTCATGCAACTTTTAACTTGTTTTACGACATATTGCCCGCCTTGGGACTGGCTGTGGTTGTGTACGCGCCCGGCAGCCGTAGAGTTAATGGTTTAATCATTTGTTGACTAACTGAAACCCTCAGCTGCCGACAGGTGTTGTTGATATACCTCGATGTGGACAGCTGAAAATGTGTGCCCCGACCGGGACTCGAACCCGGGATCTCCTGCTTACATGGCAGACGCTCTATCCATCTGAGCAACAGAGGACACAGACGAATAGCGCGACTGCAGAGACTTATCCCTTGCACGCTTCCCGTGAGACTCACATTCCCAACTGCCCACAATTCTACATATGTAATGTACTCGTATGTACCTTATAGACATTTGCCCATTCACTCATTACTCGCGTACGCTTTGGCGATTCCCGTTCTGTTCTCGAAAGAACAGAATACTGTTAAAGGCTACCCAGTCATTGACCTTCGTCTGTGCGAATGCGCACAGATTGCCCAAACTCTTACGGGAATCGCCAAAGCGTACGCGAGTAATGAGTGAATGGGCAAATGTCTATAAGGTACATACATTACATACGTAGAATTGTGGACAGTTGGGAATGTGAGTCTCACGGGAAGCGTGCAAGGGATAGTCCCTGCAGTCGCGCTATTCGTCTGTGTCCTCTGTGGCTCAGATGGATAGAGCGTCTGCCATGTAAGCAGGAGATCCCGGGTTCGAGTCCCGGTCGGGGCACACATTTTCAGCTGTCCACATCGAGGTATATCAACAACACCTGTCGGCAGCTGAGGGTTTCAGTTGGTCATCATTTATTCCAGGGAAAAGCTCCACGGTCAGCAACAGTATTCTGTTCTTTCGAGAACAGTTACTGTCTTCATATATATTAATCATTTGTCACGGCAGGATTTGGTATGTTTATTTAATGTTGAAAGTGCCCTAATACAACTGGAAGTGATCTAAGTTTCCTGCTAATTTACTGGGAGGCGCGTAATGTTGGAGTATTGCTCCTTAAGAATCTGGGGGCGTGCTTATTATACATTGCAGTGTGTCTGTGATTCGACCTTGTTTTCATTGCAATCTATTTGGTCTGCAGGCCATTTGTTAAGGCTGCTCGTTTCCTGGCGTCGGTTATGGATTCTTGTCAGAACCGCTCATTGTGGAGCCGGTCAGATTATGTATAAATATATACCGCCTGCTATGTGACCCTGTGAACAAGCCGTGGGGAGTGAACGCTCGTATTGCCTGCCGGCCGTAGCGTTATTGCTTCCAAACACTGCTATGGGCCACAACGCTGTTCTCTAAAGTTAAATGCAATTTGGGAATCATTCTGAGTCATTATGTCCGTTAATTGAGGCCACCTTGTTAATATTGGCGTTTCTGTAAGTCATTTCATTGGTTGAGTTATTAATAGCCCTTCTTATTTAACACTCATGTTAATCATTTGTGTATCTTTAATGAACATGCAACTTATTATTATTCCTGTGTGAAGTTTTGCGATCTTGGTTGGCCCACTTGGTATTTTTAGTATAAGCATGTTTCTCTGTGGACCTTTATATGGGCAGTTCAGTTTTATTAAGCTTTAAGATTTCTTTGTTCTTTATGAAGTTGTGGTATTATGTGGCTGTGTAACTTGGGCTGAAAGTGTATAGTGTTATTAGTCTCTTGATACATGATTAAACAAGAACGATTGTTTGTGACTGATTATTCAGCGTGCCTACTATCAATGATTTTAAAACGAAGGTCAGCGTTGGTCGTAATATTGATGTTTTATTGATAGCACAATCGATTTTCGATCACATAGTGATCATCTTCAGTGCTGGAAGCTGTGATGTACAAATTAAACTCAGACACTGGTATCAAGTTATCAATAACCAAAACTGAGAATAGATCACAATAACTGTGATGGCTTCTCAGTTTTGGTTATTGATAACTTGATACCAGTGTCTGAGTTTAATTTGTACATCACAGCTTCCAGCACTGAAGATGATCACTGTGTGATCGAAAATCGATTGTGCTATCAATAAAATATCAATATTACGACCAACGCTGACCTTCCTTTTAATTTAACATATATGGTCGTTGTCCACACAGCACTCCATGGAGTCGCCAATCAATCAATGATTTTGGTTGCGGACGCAAAATAATATGAGTCTTATTCGTGTTTATGTAATTCAATCAAAGTGAAGATTTGCATATTGCATCAGTAAGAGGGGCAATGTCCGAATTGAATTTTATTATAAAGTCTGTTTTGAGTCAAAATTGCAAAACAATCACAAGTTTGTCCATCACCAGTGATCCCGTGCTTCCTATTTTGTAATTTTGATTTTCTAAAGCATTGGGTAGTACCATGGTTCAGCCATATTATAATTATGAATCTGTCAAAATATTTTTTGGTCTCTATTTACACGACACCATGGTCCATAAAGCAGCTATTGCATATGACTAAGCAGCGTTTGACAGGTAGGGATCTAGTGTAAACTGTTACTTGTATGTCTAGTTTTAATTATTTAATGTGCAAATCAATCAGACAAACTCATACTGTTGGTATACTCACATAAAATAATTATTGTGAGACATTTACCACAGAGGATGCCTAAGCAAAGACTAGGTAAGGATTGAGAGCCAAAGTCTAGATTGGGCACATTATTTTTGTCAAAATACTCGTCTTAGTTATATTGAAAACGATATCTAAGTCATTCATGCCTTATGATGACCCTCTGTATCAGGCTAACTTTCATCATTAACACTGCCTAGTTCTACCATACAGTTGCCAGGGTGGGATGTACTGTTCACTTGGGAGGACGTCTCACATTTTAATGACATCAGCGCTGATAATTTAATACATACACACCTGAAAATTTACTGCCTTAGTATACGTTCTCGTGTGTAGATTAACACATTGCACACAAAGAAATATGAATGTTTCTTGTCGTTGCTGGATCCACTCCCACATCCTACCCCAGGACCTGTGGTATCCAGGACACAACATGCACATAAGACAGTGTAACTGGGCTAGCAGTCTACAATTCGATTGCAAGTACAGCCAAATTTAAAATATGTGACCAAAACATGACAAAATCAGAAATGTTGCTACTTTGGTCTTTACCTGGAAGCTTTTTGCTATGAATAATGATCATCAACAAAAAGCATTTGATGTTGATAGACATTCTGGTCGTATTGCTGTGCTAAAACATATTTGAATCTTTGTCTTACACCTATACAAATACTAAGACTGTCTGACATGGGCTCTAAACCAGAACCTTCAGGAGAATTAAGGTAAATACATACAGGCTGACAGTTCACTTGTGTGAAGTATACACATTCCATGTAATCAGGACCGACAGCAGGTTATAAAACAATGCGCTGTATGTCTTTAGTTTTAATTATTTAACATTGAAATTGATTACACAAACTACCAAACAACAATGCTGACGGTTGTACTGTAGACTATATTTTGGTGGAACTGTATGTGGCACATCTGGATGACTGTCCATTCATCATAGGCAAATTACACTTCAAATCAGTTTGGAATGCATTTGCATTAGAAGAATGTAGGAACGTTTGTTAATGGCGTCAGTCGGCCGCAGTGGATGAGCGGTTCTAGGTGCTACAGTCTGGAACCGCGCGACCGCTACGGTCGCAGGTTCGAATCCTGCCTCGGGCATGGATGTGTGAGATGTCCTTAGGTTAGTTAGGTTTAAGTAGTTCTAAATTCTAGGGGACTGATGACATCAGCAGTTAAGTCCCATAGTGCTCAGAGCCATTTGAACCATTTGTTAATGGTGTGAGGCAGTGGACGACAGACTATTCATCCACATGGAAATCGATTCGTCAGCAACGTTACTGGGGTCAGATACTTGCTACACAACCAAGACTGGGTAAGACAGTACTGGAAAACATGTTTATTATTTGTGGTTATGCAACTGCAACTATGTCTGGCAAAAGCTCCGTCGCCCCAACGGTTTTTGCTAGTGTTAAGAAAGTGGGGAAGTCTAGTTAGAGTCATTGTCTCCATCATGGTAAATCTGAGAATGCAAAGAACAGCTATACTCGTACATCTCAGTACCAAAGGAGAGGACCCACTGTCTTCCAGCAGAATATACGGGGTGATTTTGTCCAACGTGTACCGACTCGATGAGAGGATATGGAACAAAAAAGGTGTAATGAACTCATGCGCGGAAATGCATGGTTTCCATGCTAGAGACCATTTATTCAGTCATACTTTCCTAAAGAGACCGCGGTTTTAGGCGCGGTGTACTACGCAGACACAGTTACAGAACGCACGACTTCCTCACACGTCATGCCAAAGTGCCCTCTCCTGCATTAGTAATAGGTAATGTTGTGTCTGATTCACTTTTACTGCTGACTCATCTTGCAGTGGATGTGATACAGCGTTGTACGCAATGGTTCCGAATCGAGAGCTTGCTGAATGGTGTTTACATACGGAATGGCAACGGGCAGTGTGCAGCAAGGTTGTATCAGGAGACCTATCCCCACTGAGAACAACACTTGGTTGGTTGATTTAAGGGAGGGGACCAAACAGGGAGATCATCGATTCCATCGGATTATGGAGGAACGAACCCGCATTTGCCTGAAGCGATTTAGGAAAATCACGGAAAACCTAAACCAGGACGGCCGGATGCGTGTTTCAACTGTCGTCCTCCCGAATGCAAGTCCAGAGTGCGAACCACTGCGCCACCTCGCTCAGTGTTGGCAACAATGTTTCGCCGTATGTCTAAGACGACGTCGCTTCAGGAAGCAGGAAATCATGAAGGAAATACCCGAAATGTTTGGAGACCAGACTTGGAGGAAAATGTGATTAACACTGTGGAAGGCGACCACCATGTCAGTACCAGACAGTTGGCCGGCCAGTATAGGGTATGGCAGACGACTGTGTGGAACATTCTCCATGACAACTGTTACTACCCTTATCACTTACAGCGTTTGCTGGGCGTATTAGCCACAAACTTCCCACATCAGGAGCAGTTTTATCTTGGTTTCTTCATCAGGCAACTACGATTACGGGATTTGTGTCGTCCATCCTATTCACAGATGAAGCGAACTATACAAGGAGTGATATCTCCAACTTTGATAACAGTCACCTGTGGGATAGCATGCAGAACCCCCATGGTATGGTGACAGCGAATCATCAGCATCGGTGCAGCGAGAATGTTTCGGCCGGGATAATGGGAGACCATATTTTGCGACCAGTCTTCCCTCCACATCGCCTAACAGGCCGAAACTATTGGTTGGCGTTACTTGTGGGTGACTGCCTCACCTGTTGGAAGAAGTGCCATTGATGATTCCAAGGGTTATGTGGCTGTTACTTGATGGTCCTCCAACCCACCTCGCCGTTATTAGCGCATCTAAATCCTGTGTTCCCAGGTCGATGGATCGGAAAGGGGGTCCAGTTTCATGGCCTGCTCGTTCACCGGATCCCAGCCCGTGCAATTCCTGCATGTGGGGCCATCTCACAAGTATCGTGTATGCAGAGCCCAATCCAGATGTAAGCACTGGAGCAGCGTATTCATGCTGTTTTTGCCACTGTTTGGACGCAGCCCGGCCGATGTGAATGTGTGGTGCAGAACATGCTACAGTGTGTGTGTGCATGCATTGAGGCACATGGAAAACTTTTTCAATACATACTGTAACTGTGGTTGCATGGTACAGCGCTCGATGGACCTCTATAACAATGTTTGATTGAATAAATGGTCTCTAGCATGGAAACCATGCTTTTCTGGACATAATTTCATTAGACCTTTTTTGTTCCGTATCCTCTCATCGATCACTCCCTAGATTTCGAACACGGGGGCAAAAATCACCCTGTAGGCCGTTGCCATTAAATGTACCTAATATACTAAATTATTATTTAAACTCAGAAGGATATCGATATCTACCGGGTATCCTGGAAGTAAAGAAGAATTTGAATATTGCGCCAGTTTGTCTTTTGACGGTTGGCAGCCGTGGTTCTTTCATGTTATCTGCGATCCTTCCCATTAGTAGCCTGATACCTTTTTAGTGGTGAGCATTGTTGTTTTATGTTTATCTTCGTCATGGAGCAGATAACAACTGAGGAACGTATCCAAGTGATAAAAAGTCATTACAAAAGCAGCGAAAGTCCCAAAGAGCAACCGCTCATAATTTGCGTGTGACGCTCGGACGTAATGTTGCACATAGCGGAACATCAGTTTGAAAGTTGATCCGAAAGTTTGAGACCACGGATTGTATTTCAGACTTTAAGTAAACATTATGACCACGTTCTGTTCGAACACAAGAAAACATTGCTGTCGTGCGTGACAATGTGACCCAGAAAATCGGTTCGCCGATGAGTTCAACACTTGAATTTATCACCAAGTTGATGATGATGATGAAGTCCCATACTCCGTGACAGAGCGTAGGGGAACGATGCGGGAGACCTGCACCGCCGTACTAGGCAAGGTCCTAATGGAGGTGGTTTGCCATTGCCTTCCTCCGACACAACAACACCCAGTCATCTAGAGGCAGGTGAAAATCCCTGACCTCACCGGAAATCGAACCCGGGACCCCGTGCTCGGGAAGCGAGAACGCTACCGCGAGACCACGAGCAGCGGACTATCACCAACTTCACTGCATGAAATCATTTCACAAGATCTGAAACTGCATGCATCGAGAACTTCAACGAACGCGTTGCCTCGCGGCATTGGGTGTTCATATGGAGGATGTAATTTTTCATACATACATGAGAGAAGTTACTTAATGTGTCTGTAAAGAAAACATTAGATTTTCAATAACTTTCGCGTGCTCTAAAGCACATTCAGGAAAACCGCCCCATAATATTCCCGACTTTCAACGGCATCAAGGGTTTGTTGGACGAGATGAAGTAATTAGTGTGTCGTCGTATGTTCTAGGCGAAAGCCACACTGCCCGTGTGGGAGGAGATTTTTATTCCGGATTTGCCTCGTGAGGCGTCGGAGATATATCCTTTCAAAAACTGACCGCCGGCAGTAAACTGATCGGTCCGTAACTCGTTGGTAGACGCGCGTCTTTCCCTGGCTTGCTGACTGGCTGTGCGTTGTGCAGCTGCCTGAATGCAGACCGCGTGGAATGCTACTTATCGGCACACTCACGTGGCGGGATGGTAGCGCGCTCGTTATGCTCTCTATCGGCTATCGGGGTCCATCTCCTCCGGCAGTGCGGCCATTCAACCTCTGCAGCACTGCAACCAATTTTCCAAGGCAGAAGGCCCAAAGCTTTTAACCTTAAATGGTATTTGAGCCCAAGTGATGTGGGACTTGGTAAGTAAGAATCCAAAATTTTAAAGCGGCTGAAGGCCCATCATTTTAAGAACAATACAACTGCGATAAATTTTCAACAGGCAGAAGACCCACAGCTTTATCTTGAAAGAATGTAATAATTGATAAGTAAGAACCTTAAAACTTAAAGCGGCTGAGGGTCAATTCTTTTAAAAACAATACAACTACAATAAATTTTCAACACGCAGAAATCCCACAGCTTTATCTCACAAAAGGCAGTATAGGCAATGGCGCTCAGAAGTTTCCAGCGGGCTCAGTCTGCCCTTGTAATCTTAACGTTCGCTTAGGTGAGACAAGAAGTCGGCCCAACTATACTCGATCTGCCGGCAACACAACCAAGAGACAGTCAGGGACCCATCGACAAAACGACTTGCTAACCACCGACCAGTATACGAGAATTCCAAAGCCAAAACGTTACAGATATAGCCTACCACAACCAAAAATTTATTAAGGTGTCAAAAACTACACACCATGTTGGACAGTGACAACAGGTGAGGAAAGGACACTGCCTGAATTTATGTCAGCGACCAGGGCTGGTAACCGGAACACTAACGGCCACAAGGCGAAAAATTCTGCCGGTGCACTTTAATTTCAATACGGCAAATATAGTTAATTCCACCACATGGCGGCTAAATCTTCACCAACACTCGCTGCTGCTCCCAGGAATACCGCCAACAGTGAACCACCAACCAGGTGGACAATGTGAACAGACGTGGCTTCGATAATTAAATCACCACTCAACTTTCATGTCGTGGGTCGGTGAGCCACGAACCTCGTAGCACTCGGAACAGCCCGCACACGCTCCGACACTGCATAGAGACCGGAGCGGGCCCGACCGACTGCGCCGCGCGGAGATTTGGTTGCTGATCCGCTCCAACCGACCGACTCACTGCCAGTACGCCGACAACATTCAAAACAAGTTGTCAGTGGAAGTGACACCAACTACACACACAGTTTGACAGACACTTGCACGAAGACTTGAACGGCACTCAGCAGTGGCAGTGCAATTATGAAGACAAATCGGGAGTCGATACACACACACCGCCAACCCATAAACGATCCGCGATCCAATTCACGTCGTCCAGTAGCACGACAGACAGACGATCCACGAAGACCGTCCCCGGCTCAAGTGATGCGTGGCGGCAACGATCGGGCGTGCCATGGACATGCAGGCCTCACTGCTACTCCAACCCGACTGAACTAGTGCCGCGTCCCAATTCCACGACTTGGAGGACCGGACTGCCCTCCTGGCACGTTCCAACTTCTCCACGACAGACGACAACCGGGAAGTAATAGAAGTGCAGCAAAGATAACACGTGAGGGATATATTGATAGGTGCTGCTGCTGCTTCTGACGGGCAGACAAACCAGCAACTCAGTGACAACAGAAATTGAAACTAACTTAACGAGGTGGCAACACGAAAAAAAAACAGGATGTAAAATAAGAGATGGCACGAGCGCGAGCCACGCATGGCTGAATTTGTACGCCTTCCTACTGCTTTGTTAACAGTGGACTTTCCAGGAAGGTGATTACTGATGTACCAGTAACACCCCTCCTCTCACCCCAACCCTCGATCGCTCAAAGAACTGGACTCCGACGTATGAGTACAATGTGGACCATCGGCACTCCATGTTAGGAAAAGCTATATTTTCACGCATTACGGCAAGAAAAAGGGATAAAAATGAGTTAGTGTTAATACATTCATCCTTCTTTACCTCCTCCGTATTACTGCAGATGACGTGTCACTGAGCACATTTGTACTGTGCATGCAGTACACGTGAGGTGCTTAGTTGTTTCCACTGCACTGTGTATAATACGTAAGTTCTTGTACACTTCACTAACCTGCTGTCTTCATGATGATGATGTCCCCAGCGCAGAAAACAGCACGCAGGTCGTGGATTCTTTTTCTTGAGGCTGAAATTAACGTAGCAAGGAACTGCTGCTACGAATAAACTATAACTCATTTGGGATGCCACTCGCGTTTTTATTGATATCGACACGAGAAACTATTCTTGATCAAAACGTATTGAACATATCTTTCCACAGTCATTATATCTGGCTAAAATAACGTGAAATACATCCTGCCACAGACAACATGTCTGTCTACTGGAACCGTCAGAACTGGAAAATAAAATTACATGAATCAAATACTACTATTACAGACAACATGACTGTACCTAGCGACGGTCGGAACTGTAGTAAATAAAATTGCATGAAACAAATACTGCTATAACAGACAACATGTCTGTCTACTGGAACGGTCAGAACTGGAGAGCCGGACTGCCCGAGACACTTAGCGCGCCAAGCCAGCAAGGCGTGACCCGAACGCCACCGCAGTGCATCGGCAGTAATATCGTCAGTCTTTTGTTTTAGTAATACTCTGATTTTAATAATTTTGAAATGACTGATTGATAGCTAGCTGTTGAGATGTTTATTTAAAAAAATAAAGTAATTTGTATGACAGGTTTAATTAATTATAGCAACTAAAGTTTAACGTTTTGGCGCCCTACCGCCGAACACAGCAGCCGATCACAGAGCAGCAGCATCATGCAGGCGGTGTTTCTCACGGGAATGGTACTGAATCTAACATCTGTTACCGGTACCTCATCCCACATTGCGTCATCTCTATGCTTCTTGCATCTCCACTGCCCTGGGAATAGCTTCCTGGAGCCTGAAACTTTCTGGCAGATTAAAACTGTGTGCCCGACCGAGACTCGAACTCGGGACCTTTGCTTTTCGCGGGCAAGTGCTCTACCATCTGAGTCGTGCTTCGGTAGCTCAGATGGTAGAGCACTTGCCCGCGAAAGGCAAAGGTCCCGAGTTCGAGTCTCGGTCGGGCACACAGTTTTAATCTGCCAGGAAGTTTCATATCAGCGCACACTCCGCTGCAGAGTGAAAATCTCATTCTTCCTGGAGCCTAATATGATGGCTGAATAAGCCAGAAATATTACAGCATCTCAATGGTTATGACTTCATACTTCTGAAATGAATATCATGCCGTGATATAATTTTGCATGAGAATTGAGTGGCATATGTGGATAATGTCTGCAAACTGTACTGCGAGCAGAGTTTGTAGCCTCATTCCTGAGGCTGAAGTTTTACTGCACGAACAGCGAAAATGTACGACCAGTGAGCAAAATTTAAGGACGAAAGTGACTTTCCCAACATGTGTTTGCAAAGTAACATGGCTCGACGGAACTTGGACCATACCTAGAAAGAACTGCTACAGTACAGTACGGTACAGTACAGAAGGTAAGTGAAAGAAATACGCAATGAGACGAACAGAAACGACACCACTGTTCAAAGACAATAATTTGACTGAAGGGGCTGCGATTGACGGTGGTCTCCTGGACATTACAAAAGGCTTTACATTGTTCTTGATGGGGTGCTTGATCATCGTGGACGGCAGTGCACGCTCAGGAACGAGATCCCGTGCTGGGCAAATGGCTGGTGAGTGAGGAGGGCCCGTGGCACGGCGTTTCACTCCTCCACCAGCGCGGTTGACCACTGTTGGACGGTCGTCTGGTTGCACGTGGCCGTGCTGCAGTACGTCTCCCCAACGCATCCCACACTTGCTCTGTGGGATTCAGGTCGGAGGAACGGGTAGACCAGACCATTAGACGAATACTTTCTCACCCCAAGAGCTCCTCTGCCTGCTCTGTTCGATGCAGTCGCGTACTGTCATCCATAGAAATGACCTCAGGGTTGGATGCACCGCTGGGAAGATGGGCAGGAGGAAGCACTACAGTGTCACAATAATATCCATCTTTTTGATTTATAGCTCCTTGTATTGGCCGTGTTTGCAGTTAAAATTTTTGGATGTGGGGTCCGCCAGTTATGCAAAACACCGTTTTTCTCAGTACCCAAACATGTTTCGGCACCACTTGAGGCGTAGCGCCGTATAACGATCCTGCCTTGGAGGCAGTTAAGTGGGAGATGTGTCTCAGAACTGGATAGTGACAGATGGTGACGCGAGACTGGACGCGCACGTAGTTTATGTATCAGCCGATAGAGGACAATATTGGATAGGGGGAGTGTGATTTTAGTTTCGATTGTGCCCACTAGAGTGCACTAAAGTAATGGAATGTTTTTCATAAACTTTTTTAGTATTTTCATGAAGTGTTATTATTTCTTTTAGTGTATGAAAATTTTATAAATCTGTTTTAGCAGTATGAATGATGCGTGGGTGTGGTTTAAGGTTAATATGAAAATAATTGTTTAACGAGTTATGTAGTAGGATTTAGTGTGGGAACATTTCAAAGAAGTATGGATATAGACAAAGGGGATTTTTGTAGAATAGTTTTGTAAAGTAAGTTTATGGTAAAGGGCACGTTAATTCAGGTATAAATAACGATAGTAAACTACTTTATGCATAAGCAAAACTTCAGCATATTAGATAATTACGTCGCTAAAAAGTGCAGTCGTTAGGTTTACCATTTTGCGATTGGTTATTGATGAAAAGCGCGGACTGACGCGGGAGAATGTTGTTTTGCTATTGGCTGTTGAGTTGGTAAAACAATATTCTTCGCGCGCCTTTCTCTGCTGGTAGAGAAGACTTAGAGTATTCTAGAGAGGTGTGGGAGCCTAGCCATGAAACAGTTCGGACGTGTGTAGTAGTAGTTCCGATGGAAAGTTGCCGGATCTAACAGTATTTCTTACATCAATAGTGTGGTAAAGTGTCGGCATAATTATTCCGATGAGCGTGTAGAAATTTCGGAATTTTTAAGTGAATTTTGTGACGAGGAAAGATATATATTTCGCGTGGCGTATTGAGCAGGTCGGTGGCTAAAAACTGTGACTGCATTAGGTACCGACAGACTTAATATTTGGCGAGCGTTCTCAATCAAAAACAATCAGTATTTTTGTAGCTAGTACGTTTTCGGGAAATGCAACACCATAAACTTGCTAACGTGAGTGAAAGGGATTGTTCAACTGGCTCTGAGCACTATGGGACTTAACTGCTACGGTCATCAGTCCCCTAGAACTTAGAACTACTTAAACTTAACTAACCTAAGGACAGCACACAACACCCAGCCATCACGAGGCAGAGAAAATCCCTGACCCCGCCGGGAATCGAACCCGGGAACCCGAGCGTGGGAAGCGAGAACGCTACCGCACGACCACGAGATGCGGGCAGGGATTGTGAGTGACTGTGTTAAGACTAGCACAGGCTTGGCAGTGATACTTGTTCACCTAAGTTTCAGAATATATTAATTCAGGACAACATTTCCAACCTTTCATTTCTTGTGAAACTTTCTCCCGAAACGTAGATTAGTGACTTAAATTGCAGCCTGGTTCACGTCGAAGTACAGTAGGTTTCACTCAGCTTTCATACTGATGATCTGCTGAGACAATGTTCACAGGTAGGTGCAGGTCCGTCCTAAAGGGACGGAAAAGAACCGCGCCGCCGCACACTGTGACATCATTAGTGGGTTTTCGTTTTTATTTATCCTGTAATGTGAACATTTTTGTTAAATGAATATAAAATTAAGTGCATTTTTAATTCAAACGACAGATCGTTTCATTTTTTAAAAATACCTTTACATTTGGTGTGCATGAATTAACTCCCAGCAAAAAACTATCTCGTCAAAATCGTTTGGTTGCAGATGACAAGGAAAAGTGATCCAGAAAATTCATGCACACCAAATGTAAAGGTATTTGCAAAAAGAAACGATCTGTTGTTTGAACTAAAAATGCACATAATTTTATAATCATTTAACAAAAAGATTCACATTGCAGAATAAATATAAACGAAAACCCACTGATGATAGCACAGTGGTACCGAAACATGTTTGGGTACTGAGAGAAACGGTGTTTTGCATAACTGGCGGACCTCACATCCAAAAATTTGTCACAATAATGTTGCCCAGTGTACCATGCCTTCCGCGCAGTGGACCGGATTAACGCTAGGAAAAGTCGTATTCCACAACCATTTCGTGAAATAGATAAACAAAATATCTTGACTGAGATTACTGCAAAGTCCACGTAACCCCCAGCAACCAGTAAGTTTTTCTCATTCATTTAATTTGTTTTGGTTCAAATGGCTCTGAGCACTATGCGACTTAATTTCTGAGGTCATCAGTCCCTGAGAACTTAGAACTAATTAAAACTAACTAACCTAAAGACATCACACACATCCATGCCTGAGGCAGGATTCGAACCTGCGACCGTAGCGGTCGCTCGGCTCCAGACTGTAGCGCCTAGAACCGCACGGCCACTTCGGCCGGCTAATTTGTTTTGCCTTGAAGTGCTTTGATTCATGCAGTGAATAGCCAAAGAAACTGGTGGACCTGTCTAATATAGAGTAGGGCCCCAGCGAGTACGCAGAACTGCCGCAACACAACGTGGCATGGACTCGACAAATGTCTGTAGTAGTGCTGGAGGGAATCGACAATGAATCCTGCAGGGCTGACCGTAAATCCGTAAGAGTACGACGGGGTGCAAATCTCTTCTGAACAGCACGTTACAAAAATGGTTCAAATGGCTCTGAGCACTATGGGACTTAACATCTATGGTCATCAGTCCCCTAGAACTTAGAACTACTTAAACCTAACTAACCTAAGGGCATCACACACATCCATGCCAGAGGCAGGGTTCGAACCCGCGACCGTAGTGGTCACGCGGTTCCAGACTGCAGCGCCTAGAACCGCACGGCCACACCGGCCGGCAGCACGGTACAAGGCATCCCAGATATGCTCAATAATGTTCATGTGTTGGTAGTTTGGTGTCCATCGGAAGTGTTTAAACTCAGAAAGGTGTTCCTGGAGCCACTCTGTAGTAATTCACAACACGTGGGGTGTCGTGTTATCCTGCTGGAATTGCCCAAGCACGTCGGAATGTACAATGGACGTGAATGGATGCAGGTGATCGTGCATGATGCTTACGTACGTGTTACCTGTCAGAGTCGTATCTAGACGTATCACGAGTCCCGTATGGCTCTAACTGCACACTCCCCACACCATTGCAGAACCTCCACTAGCTTGAACAGTCCCCTGCTGTCATGCAGGTTCCATGGATCCATGATGTTTTCTCCATACCCGTACACGTCTATCCGCTCGATACAATTTGAAACGAGAGTTGTCCGACGAGACAACATGTTTTCAGTCATCAACAGTTCGATTTCGGTGTTGACAGGCCCAGGCGAGGCGTTAAGTTTTGTGTCGTGCAGTTATCATGGGTACACGAGTGGGCTTTCGGCTCCGAAAGCGCATATCGATGGTGTTTCGTTGAATGTTTCGGACGCTGACACTTCTGGATGGTCCAGCGTTGAAGCCTGCAGCAATTTGCGGAAGAGTTGCACTTCTCTCATGTTGAGCGATTCTCTACAGTCGTCGTTGGTCCCGTTCTTGCAGGATCTTTTTCCGGCAGCAGGTATGTCGGATATTTGATGTTTTGCCAGATTCCAGACACTCACGGTATACTCGTGAAATGGTCGTACGGGAAAATCCCACTTTATCGCTACCTCGGAGATGCTGTCTCCATTCGCTCGTGCGCCGACTATACTACCACGTTCAAATTCACTTAAATCTTGATAACCTGCCATTGTAGCAGAAGTAACCGATCTAACAACTGCGCCAGACACTTGTTATCTTATGTAGGCGTTGTCGACCGCAGCGTCGTATTCTGTCTGTTTAAATATCACTGTATTTGAGTACGCACGCCTATACCAGTTTCTTTGGCGCTTCACTGTAAATTAAGATGTCAAGACGTAGGTTGGAGGTTTTCTTTTTTACCTTGTTCCTTTATGTGAGTTGACATGCTGTTACCGTGATCGCTTCTCGGCTTCGCAGTTATTCGGGAATTTGTTTTGTTAAAATGTGTAATATTTCCTGGAGACGAAGTTCTTCGTAAATTCGAGATTTATGCAAACGATGCGATGGCTAGTGGGTCCCAAGTCCTCTTGTGTTATCAAACAGCCACTGATGAGGCCAGAA
This sequence comes from Schistocerca piceifrons, assembly GCF_021461385.2. Classification (NCBI taxonomy): domain Eukaryota; kingdom Metazoa; phylum Arthropoda; class Insecta; order Orthoptera; family Acrididae; genus Schistocerca; species Schistocerca piceifrons. The sequence goes on from NC_060141.1 coordinate 750,825,516, forward strand.
CCCCTGCCGCTCCTGCGAGATAAGAATGCGCTCTCATATGATGTCGGAATTTATGGTTATTTGAGTCAGCTTGAATTTCTGTTATTCATTAACTGTTGGCATTCGCGACTTTTGTATCGAGCATGCGCAGAGTGGGAGAGTCTGATTGGTCGCCCTGCAATATTATGTGTCGAGCAGTTTCTGGTGTTACTTCGATTTCTTTGAATATTGTAATGAAAGCTAGTCTTTGTGAGTATTGATTACATATTTCCCTTGTTCCTCAGTGATACGTCTGTGTACAAACAACGCAAGCCTTTCAATGAACAGGATGGACAACATGAGAGCTTCAGTTGTCGACAGCTGGAACATAAAAATTCCCTTGAAAGTCGTTACATTCCCGACATTCAGTAAATTACAGGAGGAATAGTTACGAATAGGAACCACTCGTCGCCTCTCACCAATGACGTCATATCTAAACCAAAGATAACACAGAGCGAACTTATCATGTATTCATAAATAAAGAGCTGTATCACAGCGAACGTGCCTTGCAGTTACATCATTTAAACGGAATGCATGATCCAGTAGCGGTAACGCGTCTTATATGAGAAACTGAAGAAACAAAGGAATGTAACACAATAAAGAGACAAAACAGACGCACATAACGTAAATCTATACGTGTGATACAATCTTATACAACGAAAAAACTTTAGGAAACGAGAATTACTTAAGTCGATAAACGAAATTAAATTAACGGAACAGACGTGCGAAGTAGAGGGTTTCGGGTAGAGACGAACTAAAAACACGCAACTGCAAACAAGACGACAAAAAGTAAGAGAACAAACCTACGTAGAATATGATATGACTATTGGAAGTACGTTGGTAATCACAATATCTTTTCTCCACTATTTGCAATACTGGTGTCATGCTTTACATAAGATACCAGTATTACCAAAAACGTAAAAAAGAACTGACCTACGTAAAAAGGACACCAGTATTCTAATAGTGGGAAAAAAGACAGCTGTACCATACATATAATAAAAAATTATGACTGAAATATGTTACAAAACACGTAAAATCTGTAATACACCAATATTTAATTCTAATATTCAGGTAGTTGAATGGCTACTAAAAACTACTTATGCTTCCCTAACTTAAAATTAAACATAGGTACCTCGATTAAATTTATTTTTATATTCGTCATCAACACCTTGTGCTCAATTATATTCTCTCGTCGTAATTGTCTGCCTCCTCTTCAAAGAAGGAAGCTGAAGTTGATGTTAAAGCTGAAATTGATGATTGAGAGTAGCAGTGCATAGTCCCTATCTTTTGCAACAACTCTTTCGGCAGTTCATATGAATGGCAACATTTGCCTTCCCTTCTTAGTCATATTTGACACAAAATAGGTAGTGTAATGTCCTAACTTTCATTCTGTTCTTTTCTTTTGATTGTTTATTATTTACAAAACTGAAAACACGCTCGAAATCTGCATTAGAATGTGGGAGTGACAGCACATTTACGGCGATAACTGCCATTTCATGGAAAGGATTTTCTCCTTCGGGGTCGCTATAACAGTACACTTGCACCCAAAATTTTAACACATTCACTTCATGCCACTTTTCATTACCTAAAATATTCCGCTGTGGGTCATCAGCTATTAATAGTGCTTACCGTCTGTAAACAATTTTGCTATTTCAATTAGACTTTTTTACAGGTCTGATACATTCGTGAAGCGAAAATAGGGCCATTTCCTGCAAAACAGCAATGTTCCCGGGAAAACATTGCCATAGTTGATTTACTAGTCCAACAATGAATTAAAGACACCTTTTATGAATATCCTTGTCAACTTCCTTAGGAAATTTTTCGCTAGACATTTCCGTTCCAAATTCATAACCAAGCTACGGTTTTTGATCTAAATGATTCTCCAGTTTGTCCTGTTTAAAATCCAATCTTTTGTCTGGAAGCACAAACCTCGTACACAAAGACATAAAAAGCAGCAATAAATCATCCAGAAGTTTTGTGGGTCTTGATTTTAACCTTCGAAGTGTTTGTTTACCGGCTGAACTTGCTTTAGTATCGGCATGAGAAAAACAATAAGTGTGTAATTATTACGGTCTGCATACATCTCTACATCTACATGTAAATCTATATGGTTACCCTGAAAATCACATTTAAGTACTTGGCAGAGCGTTCATCGAACCACCTTCACAATTCTTTATTTTTCCAATCTTGTACAGCGTGCAGGAAGAACGAACACCTATATCTTTCCGTACGAACTCTGATTTGCCTTATTTTATCATGGTGATCGTTTTTCCCTATGTAGGTTGGTGTCAACAAAATATTTTCACATTCGGAGGAGAAAGTTGGTGATTAGAATTTAGTGAGAACATTCTGCGGTAGCGAAAAATGCCTTTTTTTAAATGATGTCTGGGGCATGACAACGCTCATTGATTGTAGCTATACCAAAATGTTTTCAGTTCAAGCCGCTGTTGAAGTATTCTGTTTACTGCCACAGAAATGGACAGCCAGCGAGCAACACTTACATTCACATGTTTCGAAGGCAGTTTTCCTTCATTAATTGCTTCATACAGCATTTTGCACGTGACTTGCCTGACCGACGTATGGGAGAAAAAGTTGTAGGTTTCTATGATTAGAAAATCTAAGTTTCTAGGGAGGAATTCTGCGGTAGCGTAGAAAATTAATAGCTGTAGAGAATGTAATTAGCTGCAAAGTGAGGCAAATCAGTTTTCAGTTTGTCGTACGCGCAATTGTTGATACCAATCATCACCATGCACTATCGGTCCCAATTGCTATTAATTTCGCAAAATTTAACCATCTATTCTCTGCACATGTATTTACGGCTGAGGTAAGAGCATCAGGGTTGCATTCATTTAATTGTATTACCTGCAAGTAGATTGAAAACAACGTATTTCTTTGCTTCTGAATATGTGATGGATTTACCGAAAAATTTTGTAATTGAACAGTCATTACTTTCATCAATCAGTGAGGTGTATCTCCTATCACCTAATATCTTTTAACAAGTGTTTCTCAAAATATGGTCGTATGACATTGCAAATGATAGCAGCACATTTTGTTCTGTGTATCCTTAGTTCACTGGCACCCTTCCCATCCGAAAAACGCGACTTACGGAGTTGGCACATGTGGTCAGTTACTCTGAGAGAACAGTGTTTTGCAGTGAGTAATGAAGTTAGTGCTTCCACTTGTTTTGTTTCAATATCCACTGATTTGAATGGTGACACATGTTGATATTAGTTACGAAAAGGTGCTTCCGCCTTTTTACACTTGTTAATGTTCATATGTTTCGTTAAATCACTTACTTCATCTGATAACTGCACTTCACAATACTTACAATAGCAATTTGTGTCGTCTTCCTGCACTCTACACAACCATTTTTTTAAGTGTTCATTTTTTTAGGTACTCTGCTCGAAATCTTTACGGTTACTGCATCTTATCCATTTCAGTGAATTTATTGAATAAATATCATTAACCAGCTTCTTAAAAAAATGGTTCAAATGGCTCTAAGCACTATGGGACTTAACATCTGAGGTCATCAGTCCCCTAAACTTAGAACTAATTAAACCGAACGACATCACACACATCCATGCCCGAGGCAGGATTCGAACCTGCGACCGTAGCAGCAGCGCGGTTCCGGACTGAAGCGCCTAGAACCGCTCGGCCACTGCGGCTGGCAGCTTCTTAAAGGTGTGGACGAGAACTAATTTTATTTTGTTATTGTCACTTAGAAGCGATGACCAGCACGAGGGTGGTGGATCCTAGGGAAAATTAGGGATATCGGACAGCGATATATCGGAAACACTTACGCAATACTTTTAGCCGATATTTACCCCGCCGACATATCAGTAACACTGATATTTTGTGGATGCTAACGATAAATGAAAAAAGTCGTATCTAATCATTGCGACAATTGTCACATTTCATGACTAAATGAAACTTACAATTTTTAAAATCTCCAGAAATGAGACATGTTGCAAAGCTAACAATATTGCCGCCAAATTGAATTAAAAAACGCTAGATCTAGCAACAAAATTGCAGAGCTGGTCAGCCTGGTCACAAATACGTGCTCATTTAGTTTAAAGTATTTGATGGACAAATTTAGATGCGAACGGGTAATGCACTCGTATTTTCCACACCTTGTGTTTTATCAATCTGTGTAGTGTATCTGCTTAGCACGTGCCGCTCGGTCAGCAGCATATTTTCCTTTTTATTGAAACTTACCTTCTGTTTGAGCATTAAGCTGCTGTGTCCAGTGCGTTAGTACGAATGATTTGGACTATAAGATGCGATAATTTCGGTAACTACTTGCTTACGACCAGATCAGGTCAGTTGTACGATTACTCGTTACAGGGCATGGTACAGCAACGTCTTCTTTCAGCTTCCTCTTCCAATACGAAGAGCTCTACATGCAGGACTACGGGCGCAGGACTGGTAGAACGTTTAAAGCTTCGTTAGACGCAGAGCAATAGAGCAGACAGTATGGCAGTCTCATTAAGTCAGAGACGTCTTACATTTGTTCAGTTTTGTTTAAATAAAAGTAAATGAGTTCCGCTGCTTTTAAGTATTCATTATGTTGTGGTTGGCAGGAGAGCCAACACCGTGTTACTAGAGGAGGCCGAAATGCACGTGTTCTAGCTCACGCAGGCTGGCGTGAGGTCTGGAACAGCACAAGGAAATTAGAATTTAGAAAAATGGACGTAGCTGGTGGAATACTTAACTTTAATCCATTAATTCATGTTGCTATCAATGGAGAGACGTCTACAGACGTTAAAGTAACCTCTGGCGTGCCACAGGGGAGTGTTATGGGACCATTGCTTTTCACAATATATATAAATGACTTAGTAGATAGTGTCGGAAGTTCCATGCGGCTTTTCGCGGATGATGCTGTAGTATACAGAGAAGTTGCAGCATTAGAAAATTGTAGCGAAATGCAGGAAGATCTGCAGCGGATAGGCACTTGGTGCAGGGAGTGGCAACTGACCCTTAACATAGACAAATGTAATGTATTGCGAATACATAGAAAGAAGGATCCTTTATTGTATGATTATATGATAGCGGAACAAACACTGGTAGCAGTTACTTCTGTAAAATATCTGGGAGTATGCGTGCGGAACGATTTGAAGTGGAATGATCATATAAAATTAATTGTTGGTAAGGCGGGTACCAGGCTGAGATTCATTGGGAGAGTGCTTAGAAAATGTAGTCCATCAACAAAGGAGGTGGCTTACAAAACACTCGTTCGACCTATACTTGAGTATTGCTCATCAGTGTGGGATCCGTACCAGATCGGTCTGACGGAGGAGATAGAGAAGATCCAAAGAAGAGCGGCGCGTTTCGTCACAGGGTTATTTGGTAACCGTGATAGCGTTACGGAGATGTTTAGCAAACTCAAGTGGCAGACTCTGCAAGAGAGGCGCTCTGCATCGCGGTGTAGCTTGCTCGCCAGGTTTCGAGAGGGTGCGTTTCTGGATGAGGTATCGAATATATTGCTTCCCCCTACTTATACCTCCCGAGGAGATCACGAATGTAAAATTAGAGAGATTAGAGCGCGCACGGAGGCTTTCAGACAGTCGTTCTTCCCGCGAACCATACGCGACTGGAACAGGAAAGGGAGGTAATGACAGTGGCACGTAAAGTGCCCTCCGCCACACACCGTTGGGTGGCTTGCGGAGTATCAATGTAGATGTAGATGTAGATTAATGATGAACGTCGGTCTTGACGCTACATGATTCACAATATCAATAGTAACTGATAATGGCGCCTTGCTAGGTCGTAGCAAATGACGTAGCTGAAGGCTATGCTAAACTATCGTCTCGGCAAATGAGAACGTAAGTAGGCAGTGAACCATCGCTAGCAAAGTCGGTTGTACAACTGGGGCGAGTGCTAGGAAGTCTCTCTAGATCTGCCGTGTGGCGGCGCTCGCTCTGCAATCACTGATAGTGGCGACACGCGGGTCCGACGTATACTAAAGGACTGCGGCCGATTTAAAGGCTACCACCTAGCAAGTGTGGTGTCTGGCAGTGACACCACACATTGTAGTCTGATGCATATTCATTTCTATGTAAGCAAGCTTACTGAGAGGTGCTTTTGCATTCAGTATCAGTCAAACGCACCAGGAAATAATCAAGCATTTGTCAGAAGTATGTAAACATCCATCTTGAGCAGTTACCACTGCACTTCAGTCTCATATACTTTGAAAATTTCAACGTTATTTTTCAATTTTGCAAACAAAAAGTAAATCGGTGGCGTGATGCGCTTTTAAACGTATTTAATGCCATTCTCCGGCAGAATGATATGGCTGATTGTGTACCACTGAAAACTAAGTCAGTGAGAAACTAGTCTTTGCCGTGGAGTGAACGGTAAATGACAGACGCTGATACTTGGATTAAAGAACATTTTTACAGAAACAGATAACTGACGTTTCAGCTCCTTGGAAACGTTACGTAACGTATATTTATATCAAGTCCAAGACGTATTTCTCATATTTCAAGGCTATCAAGTACGAATTTTTCTGCTGCTGACATTGTCAACATCATAAACATAGCTCGCAAAAGTTACGCAAGAGCTAGGGAAAGAGACTCCAGCAGACATAAAAACGACGCGACAGAGTATCAGAGTAATCTGGCAAGAGAAGCACACACTCGAAGAGTTCACTATAAAATAATGCTTGCGATTTTTGAAGTAAAAAAATCGTCATCTGCGGTGAAGGTATGTTCACGCACTGAAAAGTAACGCTCAGTTAGTCTGGACGACAAAAGTCTTTGTAATCGAACAACAAGTTAATAATAGGTCGTGTGACCAGGGCCTCCCGTCGGGTAGACCGTTCGCCGGGTGCAAGTCTTTTGATTTGACGCCACTTCGGCGACTTGCGCGTCGATGGGGATGAAATGATGATGATTAGGACAGCACAACACCCAGTCCCTGAGCGGTGAAAATCTCCGACCCAGCCGGGAATCGAACCCGGACCCATAGGATTGACATCCTGTTGCTACCGGGGGCAGACCGAACGACAAGTGGAAACAAGACTTTTTGTTCATTCGTTCCAGCAGTATTGGAGGTATGTTTCACTTGCTCTTCTCCTTTCGTAACCAATATCTTACACCACTCTGTACCTGCAAAACTTATGTTGCATTTTAGTCCATGCTTTTTGCATGTGGAAGAAAGGAGGAAGGGGGAGGGAGGGAGAGACGGAAGGAGGGTGGGAGGGAGGGAGGGAGGGAGAGAGGGAGAGAGAGAGAGGGAGAGAGAGAGAGAGAGAGAGAGAGAGAGAGAGTCAGCTCATTTTACAAATTTCATTCCACTAACTACGAGACGGTCAGCAGCTCCTACGTTAGTCTGCCCCGTGCAAACCTTACTTCTTTAGGTAAGTTGTACCATGAATTTCTTCTCCGCACAATTGGATTCAGCAACTCTTATTCAGTTACTCTACCTACTATCTAAACTTTAGCATTTGCCTGTAGTATCAGATTTAAATAGCTTCTACTATTTTCTTATGTTAACTGCTTATCATCCATGTTTCACTTCCATACACTCCAAACAGATATGTCCAGAAAAGACATCCTAATATTTAAATTTCATTCAGAGTTAATAAATTCCTGTCCCTTTGAAACACCATTCTCCCTATTGTCTCCGTACATTTTATATCACCCTCTACTTTTGTCCATAAACACTTATTTTGCTGCTCAAGTAGAAAATATCCTCCAATACTTTTTTTTGTCCTTCATTTCCTAGTCTCTCTCCCGAGGAGACACCGCCTTAAAGTAGCACAGTCAGTGCAGGAGAGAAGGTTTGCGTATTTCAATGAAGCAGAGTGCATATACCGGCCGTAGCGTAGCTACTGGCAGGGTCTCCCATGACGGACAGGTCTCTTGCAGAGGAACCGGACGAGTGGTGCCTCACAAAGTCCCACCCTTTCCTTTATCCAATCCTGAATTTTCCTTTCTTGAAATGATAACACAGGGTGGGGGGACTCTTAGCCACAGTGAAGGCAGCCTCCGTAGTGGAGTAAACCCCGAGGAAAAATAGCGGTCCTCTAGGTTGGAGGTTCGGCGGGGGGTTGGCATACCATCCGGGAAAAAGCAGGTTTTGCTATGTTCCCCAAGCTAAAAAAAAAAAAAGCTGGACGGATCAAAAGGCATCGACTCTGGTCAAGAACAAGGACTCTGATTTGTGCAACACGGAAGGTATAGTGATCAGCACGGCAAACTGAGAATATAATTGGGGAAACGGAAGTACTGAAGATGGATATCTTGGTAATGACAAGGACGAAAAAGAAAGAAGTAATTGGAGAGTATATTTTCGTTTGGAGTGGAGTGGAAAAAACCGAAAGAGAAAAAAATAAGGAGTAGCAGTAATTATATAAAAAATGGGAACGAGGAATAATTGACTGGAAAGAAGTGAATGAAAGAATAATCAGTGTAACAATAAAAATTCATGGAATAAAATTGGAATTAATTGAGGTGTATGGCCCTAACGAAGATGCTCCTGAAGAGAAGCGGGATTACTTCGATGACTTACTAGAAGTGGTTGACTAGTGTCCAGATGAGCGTGACTTCTTAATAAAGTAGGACTTACATGGACGAATTGGAAATGATTAAATTATGACGTTATAGAACCGTAGGGAGAGGATGTAGAAAACGATAGAGGATGAGGTTAATTAACTTCTGTAAATTCTAGCATGCAGAAAACGACAGAGGGTGAGGTTGATTAACTTCTGTAAATTCTAGCGTAAAGATATACATAAGTACGTCTGGGCCAGTCCGTCAAGGAAACTAAAATCAATTGTGGACTGTGCAATAGTGCGGAGGCAATTAAGGGTACAAACAAGAGTAGAGGGTGGATCCGATTATCTTATAGCTACTTGAAAAATTACTTTTCCTATTAAGACCAACAGGGGGAGAAAGAGGAGGATGCTGGTAGTAGAACTATAGAGGATCCGAAATATAGGGTACATCTACTACAAAAAGAAAGTGTGATTAGTTTGTATCAGCAAAGATTAAATCTAAGATTAGATGCGGTTTAGGAAACTGGAGTGCTTATGAGCTGTACAATTTCCTGAGACCGTCAATTAAGGAAGCGGCGAAGGAGGCTTTAGGGAGTAACAGGGAGAGAAGAGTAAGAACTGAATGGATGACCACGAAGTTGTTGGAGGTGGCTGAGGAAAAGAAGAAACTATATCATCTATGGTTAAGCTCTGGGAGTGAAGATGACTGGAATAGGAACAAGTTACATAAAACAAGGCTAAGAAATTAATAACAAAGTGTAAGGAAGAGGAATGGGAAAGAGTGTGTGGGGAAATCTCTTGGATAGGGGAAATCACCAGAGGCGTGGAGGACGAGAAGGAAGATGAAAATGGCTAGTAATCCTGCACCCACAACACAACCGATACCTAGTGGACAGTGGAGAAAGCACTTTGAAGAACTTCTAGTAGAAAAAAGAAGAGACCACGTGAGAAGTACATTAGGTAATGCAGAACACGTACTACAGAAAGAGGTAAAAGAGATACAGAAAAAAGGCAAGAAATGGAAAGGCAAGTAGGCTGGGAGGAGTTGTGATGGACTTGTGGAAATATAGGCCCTTCAAATGGTGGGACTTATACTTAAACTGGTCAGTCGTATTGTGGAGGGAGAGGAAACATTAAGAAAGTCGTATCAAACATACCTGCTATCTACAAAAAAGGAAACAAGAAGCTTCTATATAATTGTAGGTGTATTAATATTAAGGCTTCTATCAGCGCTGGACTGAAAAACAGGTTGGAGAATGAGATTGAGGAAAGGACGAGAGAGGAACAGGCAGCTTTTACAATTGAACGATCTTGCATGGATCATATTTTTAGTCTTAGACAAATAAGTGAGAAGGTGTATTCTAAGGATCAGGAAGTACACCTATTATTTATGGATTCAGAAAAAGCGTATGCTCGTGTACCCATCAATGGACTATGGAAGCAGTGGAGTATAGAAGTGCAGAAGCACAACAGATGTCCCTAATTCAGAGGATATATCACCAATCGTACACAGCAGTTGAAGTAGGGAGAAAGTTGAGTGACACATTTCAGACATCTAAAGGACTTAGATAGCGCTGCAGTATGTCGCTGAGCCTGTTTAAAATACATACGCAGTATGTATTGGTATGTTGGAATCAGTTATGCGGAGGTATGGGATTTCCTTTCCAGCATGGTTCTCTCTTTCTGATGATCAGGTACTGACAGCACAAAGCAGAGAGGATGTCAAATTTATAGCAAGCAAGTTAATGGAAGCATTTGAACGAGGCGGGAACGGAGTAAATGTGAGCAAAAGAGAATGGGGACTGGAGGGCTATAGTACTGCCACAAGGAATTATTAAAGCCGTAATGCAGTTTAAATACTTAGGATCGATTATCCATCCATCGGAAAGCTCTGAAGGAGATGTGGAACGCAATATATAGCAGGCAAGAGCAGCAATTAAAATGCTAAATGGAGTTCTTTGGCGCTGGAAAATAACAAAAGAAACAAAGAAGAGGATTTTGCAAACAGTAGTGAAAACTATACAAACATGTGGTGTGGAAGGTTGGACCCTGCGGGAGCGATAGAGAAGCAGAGTACAGGCAGTAGAAATGGGTGAAATAAGGAGGGCAGCCAGAATGTCTAGCTCAGAGTGAAGAAGAAACGGGGAAATTAGGGAGGTAATGGATACAAGGAATTGAGAATGGAGCTCTACAATGGAATGGCCATGGACGGTGGATGGAGCAAGGACGGTGGACGAAAACAGTTCTGGAACGGTCACCGCCAGAAAGGAGGAAGTGTGACGGCCGAGAATAACGTGGAGAATGGGAATAATTGTAACGATGAGGAAGAGAGGTCGAAAAGAGGAAGTAAAAGTAAATATTTCTTAGTCCAATTCCCTTACCACCGCCTGACTGAATTCCAGCCACATTCCTTGTTTTGGTTTTGTTGATATTCTTCTTATAATCTAATTTCAAGACACTGTCAGTTAACGGAACAGGTAATCCGGAAAAATCTGAAACTAAAGAGACACTTGTAAAGAAATAAAAAATAAATAGAGAAAAGAATTTGTTGTAATATTTTTGGTTTTTCAGCCATCGTACTCATGTGCCAGGATCTCTTATTAGAGCAATTAAGAAGGCAGCAGTGGGAAGATGACGTAATGTGGTGTGCGGTACCGATGACACATGGTTTGTTCGGTGTGGGTATCGTGAGAAACAGCGCCCGCATCTCGTGGTCGTGCGGTAGCGTTCTCGCTTCCCGCGCCCGGGTTCCCGGGTTCGATTCCCGGCGGGGTCAGGGATTTTCTCTGCCTCGTGATGGCTGGGTGTTGTGTGCTGTCTTTAGGTTAGTTAGGTTTAAGTAGTTCTAAGTTCTAGGGGACTGATGACCATAGATGTTGAGTCCCATAGTGCTCAGAGCCATTTCGTGAGAAACAGCGCCTAAATTGTGATCCTTCTCCGTGATTCGCTGCTGCGTCTGGAAACCGCGAGCCAAAATCATAATTTCCTGTTATGAATATTTACTTGCATTTCATATTTAAAGCATCTCTCAATAGCTTGCTATCATTCCATTATTTTGCAAGTATTAATAACCAGCAGAATAATAAACAACTGCTAAACGAAAAGGCAGACGAAGCACTTCGGTAATCTTCGGATCGCGCCTATCTTGGATGGCGGGCGAAGTGGTTCGGCTGTAAGATCAGAGCTGGTTCGGCAGTCTCGGAGGACAGACATGTTGCCTGCCGCGATTGGTATCAGTTAAGACTTAATTTGCAATGTCTAGTTTGTAAATATGAGAGTTGCGACCCTAAAGTGGAAAGTAATTGTGCAGTTTCTCGTGTTCTACTATAAAAAGCCAGTGGCAGTTTCTTGCAGCCTCCAGATAACGGATTCACGATCCACGTGCTGTTTTCTGCGCAGGAGGCGACAACTACAGAAGACTGCAGGGTGGTGATCATTTATTAGAACTTACGCATTCCACTAAGGGCAGTAGAAGCAAATAGGCACCTCACGTGTACTGCAATCTTAGTACAAGTGAGGTCACGTCATCTGTGGCAACATAGAGGAGGTATGAAGAAGATAAATATTTTTGAGGAAAGGGGTTTATCATATGTACGCGTATATGTATCAGCCTGTCTCTCTTCCTCTCTCATTTTCAACTTGCCGTACTCTCCGGTAAAGCACGCGTTCTCGCAGTCCCCCTTGGCCTAAACTCCACTAATATATGTCCCATTACCTCACCTCAAGTTTTTCCATTCTCCTTTCTGCTTCAACACCCTGCCTTCTCTTACCACTCTTCCCCCTCCACTCCTCCATGCACGCATTTTGTCTCTCCTATCTCTTTCTCCCTCTCCCTCTCTCTGTTCCACCTCTCTCCTCTCTCACTGTCTGTGCTCCTCACTCTCTCTCTCTCTGTCCCTCTTTCCCATTTTCCTATCCCTCTCCTTTCTCCTTCCCCTGCCTTCCTCCCGGTTCTTCTCTGCCTTCCTCTCGTTCCCTCCCCTCCCTTTCTCCCAACTCCTTCTCCCTGTATCTCTTATCTCTTTTTGGCTGTATCCTCTGTACTGCTTTTGCCGTGAGCGGCTGTGGAGTCATCTATGCAAAGACCTGCATTTTTCCCACTACACCCACTGCATCCGTCTCTATCCCCTCCCTATCATTTCAGGCAACTGCTTTCAGTAATCCATTATCAATAGCCGGCCGGAGTGGCCGAGCGGTTCTAGGCGTTACAGTCTGGAACCGCTCGACCGCTACGGTCGCAGGTTCGAATCCTGCCCCGGGCATGGATGTGTGTGATGCCCTTAGGTTAGTTAGGTTTAAGTAGTTCTAAGTTCTAGGGGACTGATGACCTTAGAAGTTAAGTTCCATAGCGCTCAGAGCCATTTGAACCATTTGAGCCATTATCAATTACCGATCTCGCTGTGTCAACGGGACTGTTGTGTGATTGGGTGTGCGATTGTGTGTACTTTTGCTAGAAAGAGAGTAAGGGCTCGAAGACTTTTGTGAATATTGTTTACTGTTATGTGTCTCTGTGCTCCACCCATCGGTCCACTGTAGGTGAGTAGCTGCTTTACTTGTATTTTACGTAAAACGAGAGATTAACTCTTTCACAACAAGCAGATAGTTCATAGTGGCTGTGGGCCACGATGTGATGTAATTGTAGATCTCTGCTCCACTGCTATAAGGACATCTGTCAGGGTCTTAGTAGTGGCTGGCAGGTAATAGTTGTCAGATCCGGAGACTTTGGCAACCAGTCAGAAGCTTCAGCCAGAAAAGATCATACATTGCCGACACGAGGGTGTCTGGAATGTTTCACACGTGGCCACACCTCATCTCATTTTCTCAGTCATAATTACATACAATATGTGATTCGCCCACACTTCTGGACCCAACTGTCTCTTCTCTCAACCAGCTACCTCTTTGCTTGCGAAGGAATGTGAGCGAACTGAAGCGGGAGCCCTATGCTCTTCCAAATACGACCCTCCCTTTGTTCATTCGTATCCTAGTCTCTTGCTTCTGAATCCACAATAATCTTTCCGCCGCGCAGGGTAACCGTGCGGTCTAAGGCAAGGTAAGGCCACGGATGGCGCGAATCGCCCAGTCGGAGGTTCGAGTCCTCCCTTGGGCATGGGTGTATGTGTGTGTTGTCCTTAGTGTAAGTTAGTTTAAGTTGATTAAGTAGTGTGTAAGCCTAGGGACGGATGACCTCAGCAGTTTGGCCCATAGAACTTACCGTAAATAAATAACCTTTCCGCCTCTGCACTGTACTAGACACTCTGTTACTCGCCTGGCGTACATCTCTATTGCTGTACGCGTGTGATTCACAGGACGTCAGTTACTTGTCTGGCTACTGCAGTCGGGTTCAGTCTCGTCCCGGTGCGCGTTGTATTGGCAAATAAACTAAAACATAGGGCATTAACGGTAGAGTAGTTAATTGACATCTCAACAGCAGATTGCTTGACGCCGTCACGTAACAGTATTTGAAAGGTTATCCGATCACGGTATCGCAAAATTAGACGTTCCTCGGGGTTCCGCACTAGGAACATTTTTTATTGCAGACGTTAGTGAGAAGGGAACATTACCAACTTGACATATTTTAAGGAGAAAAAGCACAGTTGCAAGATATGAGCTCCAGAAACAGATCCCGAGCGAAAATTTGGGCCATAATTTTAATAACACGGTGCACACATGTCCTTTGTCACACTGCTTCCGCAAAAGCTCGAGCGCGAAGTATTGTTCAATGAAGCGAGCAAGTTTGTGGAAAATACTGTTTTGATATTAGTAACGAAATTTGTTCATCGTGTCGACGTGCGCTGTTTCCACCCTATAGCTCATGCCAGAGATGTCTTTGCGTTGGACATTTTTGTGATGGGATTCGCTAATGCAATGTAAAGGAATGCAACGAATTAGTGTGTCATTATAGAAGCAGCGCTATTCAATTACTAACGTCAGAGTTCCACTTTTATTTATTTATTTATTTCTTATCTGGCACTGTTAAAAGTGAAGTACATTATGAGAGGGTGTGCTATTGTTCTACGTGATTGGCTTGAATAAATTGTAAATCGGAAATCATTAACTTCATATCATAATAATTCTTCATTTTTTTTAGGTTTATCCATTTTGCTTTTGAGGCGTATATGCAGATGCAGTGTATCAGCACGAGGATATTGTTAAAAGTATTATTGGACGTATATGTCCATGATTTTGACATATTACGTACTCATATTTTGTTCTCGAACAAAATTGCAAAACACGTTGGCTGGATATGTCCACTTCCCACTCTACTTCCCTCGCCTCCAGCTTATCCCTATGTGACCCCTAGTGCGATCATTAGGAGGCTGCAGTAGGTCGGACCGAGTGACGAACACCTGGTGCGCACGAATATTTGAGATGTACGGTTCTAAAAGTCGACGTGTGACATTTTGGCTCGAAAATGTTGTACGGTCATTTCCTGTTTCTTTAGCTTGAAATATGTCTAAAAAACACCAGTGTACTGTCCAAACCCCTTCTTCACTTATATAAAATAAGCACTGAAAATCAGAGTTATTTCCAAAATTCGACATAGGCAGTTAACTGCAAAGTCAGATGCCTGCATTTGCATTATGCACCACGACAACATGTAATGCTCCAGAACCAGATGTCTTTTCACATGACGTGTGATGTTTAAAGATACGAGATACTTATTTTACACAAGTTTGTAACACTGAATCGTTATTGCGCGACTTTCACTGGAGGGAACGTTAACAACGCAGCATTAACTCAACTTCGTATTATTATGCCGCATTGTCGGCACATCCGCACTTGTCTAGCATTTCTCAAAGCTGAGCTTATAAAATGGAATCTCATGGACGAGAGGTGTCAC
Source organism: Schistocerca piceifrons (assembly GCF_021461385.2). NCBI lineage: Eukaryota > Metazoa > Arthropoda > Insecta > Orthoptera > Acrididae > Schistocerca > Schistocerca piceifrons. The sequence goes on from NC_060141.1 coordinate 750,840,872, forward strand.
CAGTAGAGGCAGGACGTGGAAGGAGGGGAGTCCGTTACGCCACTAAGTGTACGAAATACAGAAAACAAATAGTTAAGTGCCACGTATTTTGTTTTATTGCTTTTTCTCGCCTGGTTACTTATGTTTACTACACTGCATGTTTGCTATGTTCTAATTGTCTTTATGTTCATTGCCGCAGGCACTCAGTGGAAAGCATTCCTAGAGCTCCAATTTGTAACCCCAAAACAGAAGACTCCCAATTCACTCTCTTCTTAACCCTATGTGATATAAAGCACTTTCATAAAATGTTTTATAGAATTCCTAAAAAGACGGTTGAGGATGCATTCATTCTGAAATACACAGTAGCTGATCATCCAGGAAGACGGAAGAAAAATACCACAGGTAACAAAAAACAACAAAAGAAACAGTCTCCACTAAGTATTTCGTAGAAAGAGCAGAGAGACATTTCTTAGGTATCTTGCAGGTCTCATAGGGTTGGGTAGGACTTGTCTGCAAGTGGAATTCTACTAGCAGCAGAAAAAAAGAGGTGATACACGCAGCAAGAAATGTGAGATCAAAAAGGTGGCTATAAAAGATTTCATCGAACAGTTATGTAATGTAAGTGAACTCTATTATTGCAGACGTCAAATTAAAGGCCTCCAGTTCTTGCAAAATGATCTGTATATTACCAAACTTTGGATAATGTTCAATGAATCGGTTGCACATGATATTAGAATAAACAACGCTTATTTCATACATTATTTTTGTACGAATTACAGTATAAGCTATGGAAGTCCATCAGCTGATGTTTGTCCCACCTCTTTGGTACTGAAAGAAAAGTAAGACACTCTAAACCGCCCCAAGACATATTATAAGTGATGACTATTCCAAGAGTGCCAAAGTTAAGAGCCCAAGTTTTCTATGACGTTTCAAGAAAAGGAGAGACAGATGAACTCATTCTTAGTTATGATTGCCAAAAAAATTTGGTACTGTCCAAAATTCCTGACCAAGCAGTTTATTACTCTCGGCAACTGTACTTGTACAATTTTACTATTTGTGTTGCATCATTTCATGATCCCCAAAATAAGGTCAATACTTTCATGTCTGTTTCGCTAGAATCATGCGCCAAAAGAATCAAAAGAAATGGCGCCGGCACTTTACGACATTAAACAAACTTGATTTCTCTATCATAAAAAATATAAAGCTAATTTTTTACTGCTGTGCAAGACAAAACAAAAACAGCACAATTATTGGCATGATTTCTTACTGGATGAGAAATGACGCATCACAGGATGTCGATGAAATTCAGTTGGTCTTTCCAGTTGTTGGTCACTCTTTCAACCCATCTGACGGAGAATTCGGAATAATTAAAAAGGTGATGAACAAAATGGACACCATTATTAAACCGGAATTATATTGCAATATATTCAACGACTATGGTTCCCAAAACAAATTAGGTCTGGAGTCCAGTTTATGATTGTAAAACAAGCATACAAAGTGATTCCAAACCACCATGTGCTTGGGATTTCGAAACGAATTTTTTTGCAAGACAATTATGATAAAAAAGGCCGAAAAATGCAGTTGTAGTAAGAGGTGAGCAGTACTACGAAAGTGACCTGAATGTACACAGAGGAATACTAAAACGGGGAAATACACTTTCTAACATGGAAAAAAACGGAATTTCCCATTGATGCCCCCATCATCAAAAAAGAAAAACTGCGTGACGTTGACCGATTTCTTGGGAAACTTTCTGGAGACAGCTGCAGACAGATGCAATCCTTGGTGTATTACAGGAATATAAAAGATAGTGTTTATGAGGGGGAAGAGGAAGAAAATGTGCATCCAGACCTAGACTGTGTTATCTGTGAACCACAGGAAGATGAATATAATCTGAACATTTAAATATTGTGCAACTTATTATTAACTAATGAAAACATAAAAGAGGCTAAATTGAGGAGACTAAAATATGTTGTTAAACCTTCCTATATACAACATTTTGAATAAAATGAACAGCTTAACTGAAATGGAACACATGGCTCTGTTGTAAGTTCCAAACCCCGACATTTTCACTGTTGTTGGTTCCAAAAGGCGACATATTCAATAATTAGTTCCAAAGCACGACATTTCCACCTTTAAGGTTCTTATAAATCATGAAATACATACTTTAATAAGTTCCATTTATACGAGCACTATTAACATTAAACTAAATGTCGGGTGGACCGTTCGCCGGGTGCAAGTCTGTCGACTTGACGCCACTTCGTTGACTTGCCCGTCGATGGGGATGAAATGATGATGATTAGGACAACGCAGCACCCAGTCCCTGAGCGGAGAAAATCTCCTACCCAGCCGGAAATCGAACCCGGTCCCTTAGGATCGACATTCTGTCGCGCTGACCAATCAGCTAACGGGGGTAGACACTATTAACATTGGAATCAGTGTTTTCCATTTTTCAAAGAATGACTTACGAAGCGGATGTCTGCTTTTGTAATTATACACATCTTTTAGAAGCTGTTCTTTCAGAAAGTCGTAACTGCGTAGTATCAGAATTATTGCCCAGTTATGACACTGTGATTGTGACGGGCGTAATGCTGTGGCATGCGCCATACTTTGGGGGATGAGGTCGGGTGGTGAGTGTTGTGCACACAGATGCGCTGACGAGGTGCCTTCAAAAAAGTAAGGGAGCTTCTGTAATTTGGGGTGTTGCACTATTCCGATCACGTGATATAATTTTTTGTGTCGGTAAACATTTCTGGACACTTTGTGTACTAGCATGTCTACCGCCATCTTTCAGAAAGGTTTGGTAGCATCGGCGATTGTTTATTTCGTATAAAAATAGCTCGAAGAATTTGTGTTAAATTTTGCTGTAAGACTGAAGTGAAGCGCTGCAGAGTTTCAGAAATGTTAAATAATGCTTTCCGTGTGTCTCTTAGTAAGAAAACAATGGTTTACGAGAGGTATTAGAGTTCCGAAGCACGTCGTGAATACGTAGACGTAGATAATGACTAACGCCTCAGCATATAATCAATAGATGAAGTCTATGAGAAAGTGAAAGAAATAATAATTAACTATCGCACAGAGAAGTCGCTACTGATACTGACCTATGAACTGCCTCAAGCAACGAAATTTTTTTCGGGTGATGCCGGTAAGACACATCTGAAAGCAAATCCACTAAATTACAGGCCCGTATTGTTAACGTCGATATGCACCAGGATTTTGGAACATATATTGTGTTCAAATATTGTGAATTATCTCGAAGAAATCTGTCTATTGACACACTGCCAACATGGATTTAGAAAACATCGTTCCTGAGAAACACAACTAGCTCTTTATTTGCATGTAGTATTGAGTGCTATTGACAAGGGATTTCAGATCGATACCGTATTTCTGGATTTCCGGAAGGCTTTTGACACGGTACCACACAAGCGGATCTTAGTGGAATTGCGTGCTTGTGGAATATCGGCTCAGTTAAATGACTGGATTTGTGATTTCCTGTCAGAGAGGTCACAGTTCGTAGTAATTGACGGAAAGTCAGCGAGTAAAACAGAAGTGATTTCTGGCGTACCGCAAGGTAATGTTATAGGCCCTTTGCTGTACATTAACGATTTGGGAGACAATCTGAGCATCCGTCTTCGGTTTTTTGCAGATGACGCTGTCGTTCATCGACTAATAAAGTTATCAGAAGATCAAAACAAACTCAAAAACGATTTAGAAAAGATAACTGAATGTTCAGAAAATAGTCAGTTGGCCCTAAATAACGAAAAGTGTGAGGTCATCCACATGAATTCTAAAAGGAATTCGTTAAACTTCGGTTACACGATAAATCAGTCAAATATAGAGGCCGTAAATTCAACTAAATACCTAGGAATTACAATTACAAACAACTTAAATTGGAAGGAACACAGAAAATGTCGTGGGGAGGGCTACCCAAAGACTGCGTTTTATTGACAGGACACTTAGAAAATATAACAGACCTACTAAGGGACTGCCTACACTACGCTTGTCCGTCCTCTTGTAGAATACTGCTGTGCGGTGTGGGATCCTTGCCAGATAGGACTGACAGAGTACATACAAAAAGTTCGAAGAATGGCAGCACGTTTTGTATTATCGCGAAATATGGGAGAGTGTGTCACAGAAATGATACAGGATTTGGGCTGGATATCATTAAAAGAAAGGCGTTTTTCGTTGTGACGGAATCTTCTCACGAAATTCCAAACACCAAATTCTTCCTCCGAATGCGAAAATATTTTGTTGACACCGACCTACATAGGGAGAAACGATCACCACGACAAAAAAAAGGGAAATCAGAGCTCGTACGGAAAGGTATAGGTGCTCGTTCTTCCCGCGCGCTATACGAGATTGGAATAATAGAGAATTGTGAAGGTGGTTCGATGAACCCTCTGCCAGGCACTTAAATCTGATTTGCAGAGTATCCATGTAGATGTAAATGTAGATGTTTTCCAAAATTCTTGAATTTCGAACGAAAACAGCGGCGAATGCAAGTTCCTCGGGAGTTGCTAGACGAAGTAAACAGTAAGGATTCAGAACTACTAAAACATATCACAACAGTTGAGGAAGCACAAGTTTACAGTTATGACCTCTAAACCAGTTCTTAGCCGTCCCAATGGAAACATTCTAGTTCGCGAAGATCAAAAAGGATCGACGAGAGCGCTCAAATGTGAAAGCTAGTATCTCACCGTGTTCATCTATTCTTCAGTTGTAACGGCACTGTGCAACCTGACTTCTTGCCACAGGTCGAACGTTGAGTAAGGACCACTGCTCGAAGCTCAATGCAGTTTGCGTGAGTCAGTCCGGAGAAAAAAGCGGTAGTGTGGCGGGACAAATCATGGCTTTTACACCATAAAAATACAGCTGCTGATACTTCGTTGCTCAACGCCTTCACACTACATGCCGGGCTGCCTCAGGGCGGCGTAGTGTCACCACTGTTATAAGCTCGCTATACGGCGGGTGTACCGCTACCTGTCAACGCTGAAGAAAGTGTGACACTGTACGTGGGTGATACTGCCGTACTGGGGCACAGGAAACCGTACCCCAACGATCAACAGAAGAACCAACGCAAATCTAAAGAAGCTGGAAACATGGTTGCAAAAGTGGTGAATAAAGCCAAATGGCATAAAAACAGAACTGGTGCTTTTGCGCCACGGACCCCTCAAAAAGAAAAACCAACATGATGAAAGAGACATCCGCCTCACGTTAAGCAATGCCCTACTACAATTCAGTGTCGCAGCGATCTACCTTGTACTACGTCTACACTGGCGAATCAGTCTACAGCAGTGGTTCCCAACCTGGGAGTAGTTACCCTCTAAGGGGTAAAATGAAATTTTCTAAGGTGTAAAAACAAAAGAATTCGACCATGTTAAGGTTACGAAAGTAAATTATTTTTTTAAGATCAGTATTATTACTATTACTAAGTTACCAGTCCTTATCTTTTAACACAATCTGGTTGAGGTTAAAGCTTATGAAACGAATATATGAACATCTACTCACATCGCCCACTTTATGCACACAAAATTTTTACTTTGTGCCATGCATCTATGTCAGTAAAATTAAGACGTATACATCACATATGCTTTAGGCTCTCATCAAAATGCCTTCTCTTAGTTGTTCATAGTTCTCGAAATGGGCCAGAAATTGCTTATTATTCATTTGGCAACAGATAATCCATCTCATTGACGGCACGACACTACAGTAACTACGCAATGGTTACTAAACTGCTGCAGGGCCTTCGTAGTGTTATTATTACGACATAAAGTTTTGGCAGCCTAAGGTCTTCCAATTTCTAACAGTTCAGAAGTAAGGTGTCCACCACTGAAGTAATTTACAGTAAGTGTTGCACACGCATTTTAATTCGTTTTCTTTTCTTTTAGTGGGCGTGTATAGTATAACTGGGTAGCTGAGGCAGGGGCCACTTGTGTGTGTGTGTGGGGGGGGGGGGGGGACGCTGCAGGTGTGGTGGAAGCATATTTTGTGACAAGTGCCAGTTCTCTTTGTGGATGGTTGGCTGGGGTCCACCATTGAAGTAATTTACAGTAAGTGTTGCAGACACATTTTAATTGCTTTTTTTTTTTTTTTTTTTTTTTTTTTTTTAGTGGGCGTGTATAGTATAGCTGAGTAGCTGGCAGGGGCGGCTTGGGGGGGGGGAGGACGCTGCAGGTGTGGTGGAACCATATTTTGTGACAAGTGTCAGTTCTCTTTGTGGATGGTTGGCTGGGGTTGGCTGGGTGGCTGTGGGAGTTGTGGGAGTTGGGGGGGGGGGGGTCGTGGTGCAGGGGAGGCATGTTTTGTAGCGGGTGTCTATTGATGGGGGTGGGGGTGTGGGGGGTGCGGGGGAAGGATGTTTTGTAACAAGTGTCTGTCCTCACTGTGGGTAGCTGGATTTATTTTCTGTAGGAGAGTTGTGTATGGCGCTCGTGGCGTGCTGCTGGGGGCAGCTAGCGCTAACATCTGACTGCACTCAGGGGTAATGGCCTCAGAAAGATTGGATCACACTGATGTACAATATCTCCTGAACAAAATATGACTGCGAGGAGGGCACAGATGACAGTGAAGTTTCCATGGGTGCCGTGCCAGTGGCCCTCCACACTTACAAAACATTTATCAGGCATATACTGAAACATGGAGCACCAGGCCCAGAAGGAAAAAGCAAAATGGTAGCATGGAGACTCTATGTCGCTGAAAGACTGTTACTACGAACGCTATCAAAACTCTTGTACACCACCACAAGTTGTCAAATGTACAGGACCACTAAGACAATGCACCTACAAACGAGACTAGCCCACCTGGGGGCACGTTACCGACGACATACCCTGCAGAAAAGATCCGATATGGAAGCAATAATAACAACCAAACCACCAGTAACCAGGAAACCAAAGAAGAAATACGTTTGTTTGTGTGGTCATCTTCCGCAGCAGCTGTGAACACCTGTTATTATAGGTTATATGTCTTGAGCTGACTGCAATGTAATTAAAAAAACGCGTATCACATTCATTCACGAAGCATCTTCTGTGGTATTCTGTAAATTGGAGCCGGCCGAAGTGGCCAAGCGGTTCCGGGCGCTGCAGTATGGAACCGCGCGACCGCTGCGGTCGCAGGTTTGAGTCCTGCCTCGGGCATGGATGTGTGTGATGTCCTTAGGTTAATTAGGTTTAAGTAGTTCTAAGTTCTAGGGGACTTATGACCTCAGCAGTTGAGTCCCATAGTGCTCAGAGCCATTCTTGTAAATTGGATACACAGGTTGGTACATTTATTTTTTGATTCTTTTAGATCAAAAACAGCGTTTTCTTTATGAAGTTGGTCTGCCAGCTACTTACGGTGTTTCTTAACATAGTCTGCACCTTCCCCTCTTGCTAGGAGTGGTTGGTGTCGACAGGCTTCATTTCACATCTGCAGTTTTTGGCATTTTGCGTTATTTCCTGCGCTGCACTATTTATAATCGACTTTCTTAACTGTTTTTGATTCATCACTGCCACATTGTTTATGCCTATTCATTTGTTTTCGTTCATGTCTCTACATACGTACAAGACAAGTTCACTCATTCTCTCTCTCTCTCTCTCTCCCCCCCCCCTCTCTCCCTCTCTCTCTCTCTCACACACACACACACACACACACACACCACACACACACACTCAAAATCGTTTCATAAGTTGGCAACACTCACAACGTGCCTTGGCGCATGTCATCAGCGGGACTCACCAGCAGCAGCAACTACATCTCTCCTCAAGATGGCGGACAGCTTGGTCGCCGAAATATAGGGTCGCACTGATTTTAGGAGGATTTTAGGCAGCAAACCAGAGGATACTAGGAAGATTCATTAGGATGGGAAAAATCTGCGCAACCAAACTTTACGGCGTGTCGCAGTGGCTGCTTCTGCGACGACTATCTGACCCTCCTTACCCTGTTATATTCGCGAATGCTACTTGGCAAGAATGATAATCCGTAGGCCTCCGTACTAGCTCTAATTTGTCGGATTTTCTTGTTGGTAATCATTTCGTGCTAGGAAGTAATATGTTGTACGAGTCTGCCCGGGACACATTCTCTCGCAATGTCAATACTAAACCTCTCCGTGACGCCCAACGCTTAATTTCCATCATCTGTCACTGTACTGTTAGTTTGTTGACCATCTCCACAAAGGTCTCGCTCCGACTAAAAGATCCCGAACAGAAACGAGTCGCTCTTCGTCGGATCTTCTCTGTCTTTTCTGTTGACCAAATCGATGAGCAATACTCTACAATCGATTTATAAATATTAAATGTTTTGTAAGCCATTTCTTCCACGGATGAATTACATTTCTTTAAGGTTCTTGGAAGGAATCTCAGCCTAGATCCGGTTTTCCTACGATTTGTTTGATGTGGTTGTTGCGCGTTCGGTCACTCTGTGCCGTCACTTGTAGGTATTTTTTGGTTGTTGATGTCCCTGTGGTTTGTCGCCAGAGGTGTAACCGTTCAGAATTGACATTTTTCCAAAATGAATTTGGCGTGTGACTGAGATATTTAGTATACTGAAATACAATGCTCTTGAATTTATGGGTGAAAAAAGTTCGGGATCAATTCAGTTCTGGTCTAGGAAGATTGACTACGTAACTGTAAACAGAAATACGAACTCAGACAAATCTGAGTTCATATTTGGCACTTTGTTCATAAGTATCGGTCTTGATCTGACATTATTATGTAATTCTCAATGTCACCAGCTTCGGCTTCCATCCATCATCAGATCGTTAAGACTGTGATACGACGGTCAACGACGTGCGTGTACAAAGCATGTTCATTCTCGTCTCAGAATGATCTTAGGTATCTTATGACGGAAGAAAGCCTAATCTGGTTATTTTGTGACTTACATAATAATGTTGCGACCAACACGCACAGTTCTGGAAAACTGACTTAGACTTCACTGTGACCGCAAGCACTTGTACTGAACAATGCGGTGTTATCTTAGTCCGTCGGGGAAGCGTATTTTAGCGTGAGAATAACGTCGCTGCCAAGAATAAGTTCCTTCGCCTTTCCTCTGTCCACACTAGATTTTTCTATTTTTTTTTACTAACATAGTTCCACTGTTTCCCGAAATATTCACCTTCAATATTTAAACACCTTTGCACGTGCCAGTACTAATTCTGGAAACACGTTTTCCACTCTGATATTAACACCTAAGAAATTACGGTTTGGAAATATTCGAAAGTAATCGTTGTATCTTTTTTTTATACAACGGAACAGAAGTATGTATCTAGGATATAAATGAGACAAATACGGGCAATGAAACATACGTAAACGTAACATATTGCGCATATACAGCAAAAGAAATCCACTACCTTACAGCTGCAATATTCGTGACAAATTGCTGGCGACAGTATCTGTCGTAAAATATCTAGAAGTATCCAGAGCGACCTCACGTTAAATGACCACATAAAACAAGTCTTAGGAAGAGCAAATGCTAGTCTGAGATTCATGGGAAGAATCTTAAGGAAGTATAACTCATCCACGAAGGAAGTGGCTTACAAAGCGTTGTTCCACCGATATGTCGTAAGTAAAGAAGCAATGTTCACGATGCGTAAATAAATGTTAGCATCTGAATATGGGATGATCTTGCAATGAATGTTCTCTCAATGACGCGTGTTTTGAGGCATAATTTGTTGGCGTGTGACGCCTCGGGAAAGACTGAGATTCGTATCAGTGGGTCACCACATAAAGGTTAACTGTCACGAACCCTATACTTCTGACTTCATGCGCAAAGAGCGCTGCAGTCGCGTCACGTGACGAGGCAGACAGCGAATGTGACTCAGGCGCGCAGGCCACCAAGCGTTGCCGATGCCTGCTCTAATCCAATGGTTGGGGTTACCAAAGAATCAAGCGACTATATCTTTGGAAGTGCTTCACTAACGAAACAAGTTAGTTGGTATCTGCCCATTTTGGAACATACATACAGTCGACTGCTGCTCTCTTTACAACCTGAGTGAATTTATCCAAATTTTGTCTTCTGTTATGAAGTTGTATACGTATTTTGAATTTCCTCAGTCGAAAGTGTGCTGACGTAAGCTGTCGCCAGCACACCAGGTGGCAAAGAGGTTGCGAGGAGATCGATAGTAGGCGCAGGCAACGTGCCTATCAGGAGAGAGGCCAAAAACAGACTCGCAGGCAATGTCCCGCCAACACCCTCTTAACCGCCGCGCGGACCGGAGGGCCCAGTCAATCAATCAGATATTTTTTACAGTTCAAGTCAGTCGACTAGTCGAGTCATCAGTCGCAGTCCAGTGGCAGTCACAGTCGCAATTATCTCAGCCTGTAGCTCATAGTCAGTCAGTACCTAGCGACCAGAGTAGTGTGCATAGCGCACTTGTACTTCACCAGCACTGAGGCTAACGTAGACTATTACAGAAGAGCTTGTATCACAATATCTGGACTATCTTAAGTTAAGTAGCTTCTTGTTCTGTTGATAAAGAACCCTGTTAATACATGTGTGCAGTGTTACAGAAGAGGATAGACGTGCGGGGTAGCTGTGTGGTCTGAGGCACCTTGTCACGGTCCTGAGCCCCCCCCCCCCCCCCCCCCCCCCCGTCGAAGGCTCGGGCATGAGTGTATGTGTTGTCCTTTAAGTTAAATTAAGTAGTGTCTAAGCTTAGGGACCGAGGACCTCAGCTGTTTGGTCCCTTAAGATCTTACGACAAATTTCCAAGAAGAGGATACCAGCCACCAAACACCATCCTACAGTGACAACGAGATGACACAAAAGAAAGGTTTTAAGGATTTCCTTACATAATTGTCAAGGGCCTGTTTTTGGGTTCTGCTAAAATTGTATTTTATCTACTGGGACACATATTTTTTACAGTTCAAGTTCATATGTTCTGTCACTGTCCAGATATTTCCATGCACTGATATTTAATCAGCTTTCCCACACTGTTACTGAACTGGAAAAAATGCCTCTGAGCACTATGGGACTTAACGTCTGAGGTCATGAGTCTCCTAGAAGTTAGAACTACTTAAACCTAACTAACCTAAGGACATCACACACATCCATGCCTGAGGCAGGATTCGAACCTGCGACCGTAGCGGTCACGCGGTTCCAGACTGTAGCGCCTAGAACCGCTCGGCCACATCGGCCGGCCTTACCGAACTGGATATTTATCATTTTCTGCCATAAAACGCAAGATTATACTGAAATCACAAACCGAATTTTTTCTAGGTGATTTATTAAAATTTTTTCATGTAATGCGCGGCAGTCGCACTGCTCTACATCTTGTTTACTGTCATAATCTAAAAACAGCTCCTCAAGATGGAAGACTATGTGAAGAGTTTCCCTTTACACTTAATAGTTACTGGCCGGTGTGGCCGTGCGGTTCTAGGCGCTACAGTCTGGAGCCGCGTGACGCTACGGACGCAGGTTCGACTCCTGCCTCGGGCATGGATGTATGTGATGTCCTTAAGTTAGTTAGGTTTAAGTGGTTGTAACTTCTAGGGGACTCATGACCTCTGAAGTTAAGTCCCATAGTGCTCAGAGCCATTTGAACCGCTTAATAGAAATAACTACAATCGAAGACGTCGCTGTAAACAGCAGTAAGGGACTGGCTGGCTGCTCTAAGAAAATGTGTGGTAAAGTTTCAATAAAATCCCATAGTTAAGATATTTCAGGTATATGTAATGTGATTTTCGCGTTCAGGTAAGTCATTGTTTCCAAAGACGTGCTACAGACGTGCTACAGACACGAAATTTAATCGACACGAAGAAGATGCTGTGATTTGCAAATGATTAGCTTTTTAAAGCATTCACACAAGGTTGGCGCCGGTGGCGACACCTACAACGTGCTGACATGAGGAAAGTTAACAACCGATTTCTCATAAACAAACAGCAGTTGACCGGCGTTGCCTGGTGAAATGTTGTGATGCATCGTGTAAGGAGGAGAAATGTGTACCATCACGTTTCCGACTTTGATAAAGGTCGGATTGTAGCCTATCGCGATTGCGGTATCGTATCGCGACATTGCTGTTCACGTTGGTCGAGATCCAATGACTGTTAGCAGAATATGGAATCGGCGGGTTCAGGAAGGTAATGCGGAACGCCGTGCTGGATCCCAACGGCCCCAATCACTAGCAGTCGAGATGACAGGCATTTTATCCGCATGGCTGTAACGGATCATGGAGCCACGTCTCGATCCCTGAGTCAACAGATGGGGACGTTTGCAAGACAACAGCCATCTGCACGAATAGTTCGACGACGTTTGCAGCAGCATAGACTATCAGCTCGGAGACCATGGCTGCGGTTACCCTTGACGCTGCATCACAGACAGGAGCGCCGGCGATGGTGTACTCAATGACGAACCGGGGTGCACGAATGGCAAAATGTCATTTTTTCGAATGAATCCAGGTTCTGTTTACAGCATCATGATGGTCGCATCCGTGTTTGGCGACATCGCGGTGAACGCACATTGGAAGCGTGTATTCGTCGTCGCCATACTACCGTATCATCCGGCGTGATGGTATGGGGTGCCATTGGTTACACGTCTCGGTCACCTCTTGTTCGCATTGACGACACTTTGAACAGTGGACGTTACATTTCAGATGTGTTACGACCCGTGGCTCTACCCTTCATTCGATCCCTGCGAAACCCTACATTTCAGCAGGATAATGCACGATCGCATGTTGCAGGTCCTGTACGGGCCATTCTGGATACAGAAAATGTTCGACTGCTGTCCTGGTCAGCACATTCTCCAGATCTCTCACCAATTGAAAACGTCTGGTCAATGGTGGCCGAGCAACTGGCTCGTCTCAATACGTCAGTCACTACTCTTGATGAACTGTGGTATCGTCATGTTGAAGCCATCCAAGCTCTGTTTGACTCAATGCTCAGGCGTATGAAGGCCGTTATTAAGGCCAGAGGTTGTTGTTCTGGGTACTGATTTCTCAGGATCTATGCACCCAAATTGCGTGAAAATGTAATTACACGTCAGTTCTAGTATAATATATTTGTCCAATGAATACCCGTTTATCATCTGCATTTCTTCTTGGTGTAGCAATTTTAATGGACAGTAGGGTATACACAATAGCGACATATTTTTGTAATGGTAAATTCTGTCAGAAATTTCATTCTTAAAAATTGGTCAGTGGGTACTTAACATTTTTTGCCTGCAGACTGAGTGAATGTAACGTGGATTTACGTTGATTTGTCACTGTGTGCTTGTTGTGTGAAATTATCGAAGCTTTACTGTGAAACCTCTCAAAATTACAAGTTTGAACGATCGGAATTGTTTCTGTGTTTCATACTAAAATTTTTACTGACAACTTTTTAATAATAAAGTATAACAAACTGAAAGATCAATTCGTGATTCACCGTGATACAAAATCAATTTTAGCAAATATCTTACTGCAGCACGTAAACAATGTTCAGGAAGGCCCTTGACATTTCTGCCATCACAATTTCAGGTAAATTCACATAAACTATGGTAAGGAATACAGCATTTTTTACTTGCGTAAATAACCATTCACATTTACCCGCTTATCAACAGATCTCGAAGTGCCTTTGCGTTCGGGAACATATTCAGGATCTTAATGTGAATCGTAGTATCAAAATCAATCTCAGATTTGTACAAATCGTCCTTGGGAAACATTTTCCTGATACGCACAGCGCACGCGTCACCACTACTGGCAGTCGTGCTTTTGGCACTTAACCACTGGTTACACGTGCACATCCCGACAGACTTGCCATTCTCAAGAAACTGGAATTTTAGGTAGGGCTTCGGCCTGGAATCTCATTTACTTCCGTAGAATTGTGTTCCAAGTGACCAGGGAACACTTGAAACTTCCTGGCAGATAAAAACTGTGTGCCGGACCGAGACTCGAACTCGGGACCTTTTCCTTTGGCGGGCAAGTGCTCTACCATCTGAGCTACCCAAGCACGACTCATGCATGCCCCGTCCTCACAGAGGACAAGTAGAGCACTTGCCTTCGAAAGGCAAAGGTCCCAAGTTCGAGTCTCGGTCGGGCACACAGTTTTAATCTGCCAGGAAGTTTCATATCAGCGCACACTCCGCTGCTGGGTGAAAATCTCATTCTGGCAGGGAACACCTGTCTGCAGACGCCTCGGGCAGTCGTGGGATACCAACAGCCATACGGTCCGACAACCAGGAATGATGCTCTGCAGTGCCACTTCATTTCACAGCAGGACAACTTTCGTTACCATCCGCCGCACAGCACAGCTTCCGTCGATGATATCCTGCGTCCCTTTTGTTGCCCTTCATAGCAAAACATCCTCGGCCTACATTTCAGCAAAATAATGCCCGCACACGGCGAGACTTTCTGCAGCTACTGCTTGTCTTCGTGCTTGCCAAAGTCTACCTTGGACAACAAGGTCGCCGGATATCTCCCCCACATGAGAAAGTTTGGAGCAGTATGGACAGGGCCCTCAAGCCAGCTCGAAATTTTGATGATCCAACACACCGATTGGACAGAATCTGGCACGATATTCCTCTCAAGGGTATCCAGCAACTCTGGCAATAAATACCAAGCTGGATAACTGCTTGCATAAGGACCCAGACTGGACCAAAGTGTTATTTCATATCTGAGAATGTATAATATATCTGCAAAAACCACAAGACCGGACTAATGAAACAAGGCTACTTACTTATTGTTTCTGGTCACGAAGAATATGCGGTCGGGCCAGTCGTTCCAGTGCTTCAGATCACTGCATCTTATGCGGAACCACAAGAAACAGGAAGCCGAATAATCTAAAGGACCTAAAAATTTAACACGGGAGAGATAAACCAAAACCAGAGAGTTTACTCACACTGTGCGCTGCCAGGCAGTCTCACAGTATGGACGCTAACCGAGACGGAGTGGAGGACCACGCTGAAAGTCTGGAAGGTGAAGGCGCCAAAGGTGTGCAAAGTAGTAAACTGACGTCGTTGCTAGTGGAAGATGTGAAAAATCTGGACTGACTAGTCCGAGAGCTTACAATACTTCATTTAGAAGGACAATAGAATGTATATTAGCTGTGGTAGGCCGTCAAGTTAGATGACTCTGAGATATGCAACAATATGTGAAGTTTTAGTCAACAAGGCAAAATAAGAAGCAGTAAAAAACAGTGATAAAAGGTAGTGGTAACATAAATTGTACACGTTTAAACTCACGTTATTTGTTGTGCGAATTCCTAGTTTGATCTATTTACTGGGTCATATCCTTGTGCCCTCCAGTTGGTCAATAAAACGAGCATGCTTATCAGAGAAAGTGACGTACCTGGAAGCGCATCATAAGGCAATGTTTTCACGAATATTAAACCTCTTTGTTCATGCTATCATTATTATTCCCTATAATAGGTAACAACCCATCTGTACCCACCTTTCAATATGAATAAAGCACTTGATTTTTCGTATTTTACACCCAATAACTCTGTTTCTCATCGATTGTCCGTTATCACTGTTTAAAGCCGAGGTTTTCGAATATAGTACCCTAGGAATTCGAGGATATAAGCGAATTTATGATGTCAGATTCGAGCGCGCACGGAGGCTTTCCGGCAGTCATTCTTCCCGCGAACATTACCCGACTGGAACAGGAAAGGGAGGTAATGACAGTGGCGCGTAAAGTGCCCTCCGCCACACACCGTTTGGTGGCTTGCGGAGTATAAATGTAGATGCAGATGTATTTACATCGTTAAGGTGAGCTCTTTGACATGAGTAGCAGAAAGTCATTAATTCTGCACGGAATTTCCAGTTTACGTCGTTCTTAGGCTCATTATGACAAGAAGTTTTTAAAGTCGATATCCTATGTCTAGATTTAATGACTGTTAATAATTCAGAAAGTCATCTACGGTGTTGTCTGACTACAGAGTGAATACGATTTGAAGAACTGATTAACGAGATCCCCACTAAGAGAGTACAAACTTCACCTCAATACGGAGCTCCACCTCGAACCTGTACCTGCAGTGTGTAACGGACGGTCTAGTTAGTAGTTAACTTTGGATCTAGAAAAGGGCGAGAACACTTGAAAGGTCTCACGATATGGGACTGGGCTGCTGTTCACAGTTAAGGTTAGTCGTCCTCTTGCAGAGGAAGACGAGGACCTGCTTCCAGACCGTTGCTAAATAAGCTCAGCAAGACAGACGGGATATTTCAGAAACACTTAAAAGAACTAAACTCCGTCCGAACAGGCCATGAAGGCCAAACAGTACCGACCGACCGCCGTGTCATCCTGACCCACAGACGTCACTGGATGCTGATATGGAGGGGCATGTTGACAGCACATCGCTCTCTCGGCCGTATGTCAGTTTACGAGACCGCAGTAACATTTAAGCTGCTCAAGGAAAACACATCCGTAGGTGGAGCATTAGGGCACTCCACTGTAAAATTCGTAAGTGATGAAAAGCACCGGAAACTCTGAGCACGTCTTGTACCACTGGTTTTTCTTTTTGGGTCATCAGACCTCTGACTGGTTAGATGGGGCCCGCCTCTTCTGTGCCAACCTCTTCGTCTCAGAGTAGCACTTGCAACATACGTCCTCAATTATTTATTGGATGTATTCCAATCTCTGCCTTCCTCTACAGTTTTTGCCCCTTACAGCTCCCTCTAGTGCCATAGAAGTCATTCCCTGATGTCTTAACAGATGTACTATCATCATGTCCCTTCTCCTTGTCAGTGTTTTCCACACATTCCTTTACTCTCCGATTCAGCGAAGAAGCTGCTCATTCCTTGCCTTATCAGTGCACCTAATTTTCAACATTCGTCCGTAGCACCACATCTCAAATGCTTCGATTCTCTTCTATTCCGGTTTTCCTACAGTCCATGTTTCAGTACCGTGCAATGCTGTACTACAAACGTACACTCTTAGAAATTTCTCCCTCAAATTAAGGCCTATGCTTGATACCAGTAGACTTCTCTTGGCCAGGAATGCTCTTTTAGCCGGTGCTAGTCTGCTTTTGATATCCTCCTTGCTCTGTCTGTGATTGATTATTTTGCTGCCTATGTAGTATAATTACTTCATTTACTTCGTGACCATCAATGCTGACGTAAGACTCTTGCTCTTCTCATTTCTACTACTTCTCATTACTTTCGTCTTTTTTAGATTTACTCTCAGTTCATATTCCGCACTCATTTGATTGTTCATTCCATTCAGCAGATCATGTAATTCTTCTTCACTTTCACTCAATATAGCAATGTCGTCGGCGAATCGTCTCATTGATATCCTTGAATTTTAATTCCACTCCTGAACCTTTTTATTTCCATCATTGCTTCTTCGATGTACATATTGAACAGTAGGGCAAAAAGACTACACCACTGTCTTACTTACACCCTTTTTTATCCGAGCACTTCGTTCTTGGTCGTCCACTCTTATTACTCCTTCTTGGCTCTTGTACATATTGTATATTACCCTTCACTCCCTATAAACTACCTTTATTTTTATTGCTTTATTTGGCCTCTAAAATCAACAAATCACTTGTTAAGATTATGTTTGGTTACACATCATCATCAGGAGATCATATAGAACACTGTAACTTATCGTACTGTGTCACATTATTACATTCTTGATCCTAGTGCTCAACAATTCAAGAATCTTCGATAAGGATGGGAGCTGAAGCAATGAAGCAGGTGTGTTAATCACTACATCACTGTAGCATCTTGCCTATCACCGCTGCACGGACTGCCCTAGTCCAACGCCCTCACTAACACACACTTCAATTCATACCTGCCGCCCACTTTCCCCTGCTTGAATCACCGGTATTGTCGAGGCGCGCCAACATTGGACAGCAGTCCCCCTCCCCCCTACTCTGTTCGCAATGCCGGGCAGCCTCAACAATACTGAATTCAATGACGGGGAAAATGGTCTGAAGGTGTGAACTGAACCGTGCAGCGTCCATCCTTATGGACAATAAAGGAGACTCCATGTCTCCAGGAAAATGTAATTGCATCAGATCAATGTCAAGATTGTAATTATCTGACACAATACTACATCTTAAGACGTTTTATATGACTTTCTGAGCTACGCCTGTAACGCGCCAGCAAACACGATTTTTAACGACAAGCAGTCTGTTGATTTTAGGGACCTAATAAAATAGTGATGCAAGCCGTGCTCAGCGTTTGCATAATGGTCATATGCCTCCTGGTGGCTTTACGTCGTAACTAATGTTACTAATCATCAGGTAGTGGCGTTTAGTTGAGTGTGGGAAACACTCTGTGGGAATATCTGTAGATAACTTTCTCATATACAATGTTTTACGCTGGGAAGCCAAAGAAACTGGTATGCCTGCCCAACATCGTGTAGGGCCTCTACGAGCACGCAGAAGTGCCACAACAAGACGTGGCCTAGAGTAGACTAAAGTCTGAAGTAGTGCTGGAGGGAAATGAACCATGAATCCTGCAGGGCTGCCCATAAATCCGTAAGAGTACGAGGGGGTGGAGATCTCTTCTGAACAGCACGTTGCAAGGCATCCCAGATATGCTCAATAAGGTTCATGTCTGAGGAGTTTGGTGGCCAGCGGAAGTGTTCAGACTCAGAAAAGTGTTCCTCGAGCCAATCTGTAGCAATTCTGGACATGTGGGGTGTCGCATTGTACTTGTGGAATTGCCCGTCGGAGTGCACAATGGATATGAATGGATGCAGGTTATCAGACAGGATGCTTACGTACGTGTCATCTGTCAGAGTCGTATCTAGACGTATCAGGGGGCCCATGCCAGTCCAATTGCACACGCCCCACACAGAACGGTGCACAAAAATGTTTTTCGTTTTTTCCAACTTAAATGATTTGACACACATTCCGACAACTGGTTAATGTGCTCAGTATGGGGTGTGATCACCATTGGCAGCGTTACAGGCCTGAAAACGAAGGGCATGCTGTGAATTATGTCATCAGTCTCATGTTTAGACAATAAAGGTCATTTTTCCTGCAGAGCTGCTCTCAAGACTTGGAGAGTGTCTGTGCCCACAGCACCTCACAACAACCGCAGATGAGGTCACAAGATAACGTCACGATACCTGACAGCATTACAGAGCCTCCTCCAGCTTGAACAGTCCCCTGCTGACAAGCAGGGTCCATACCCGTAAACGTCCATCTGCTAGAACCAATTTGAAACCATACCCATCTGACCAGCAACATGTCTTCAGTCATCAGCAGTCCAACGTCGGTGTTGACAGGCGCAGGCGAGGCATAAAGCTTTGTGTCGTGCAGTCACCAAGGGTACACGAGAAGGCCTTCGGCTCTGAAAGTCCATATCGATGATGTTTCGTAGAACTGTTTACACACTGACATTTTTTGAATCCCCCAGCACTGAAATCTTCAGCAATTTGCGGAAGAGTTACACTTCTGTCACGTTGTACGATTCTCTTCCGTCGTCTTTGGTCAGAGATTTGGTGGTTTACCGGATTCCTGATATTTTCGGTACACTCATGAAATGGTGTATTGTTCTGGAGTGTTTTTATACTGTGGCCGACTTTTAACCTGTGTGTGTGCCTTCAGTGTCTTTGTGTTTTAAGAATCGCTACCTTGGAGATGCTATATCGCATCGCTAGTGTGCCGACTATAACACCACGTTCAAACTCACTTAAATCTTGATAACCTGCCATTGTAGCAGCAGTAACCGATCTAACAACTGCGCTGTTTATTTTTTTTCTTTATTGTGATTTCATTCTCCTGCCCCATATGGGCAGGGGAGGGCTGTTAGTGGCACAATCCGCTGCTCTTCAGCCGAGTGACATGACAACTAAAACAAGAATAAAATGTTACATATATAAGGCAATAAAAAAGGGGAACATAAAACAGAGTAAGGGGAGATAATGGAGGTAAAAATACACTGACATGGAGACATTCATGGGGGGCAATTAAGAAAGTCGACATAAAGTTAAGAAACACAGTTGGCGATTCATAAAACACAAAGACACTGAAGGCACACACACAGGTTAAAAGTCGGCCACAGTATTAAAAACACTCCAGAACAATACACTTTATACCCACTTGGAGCACACACGGTGAAGAATAAAACTGCCAGGTGGGACCTGGACAGGAGGCCAGAGAGGATGGAAAAGGAGGGGAGAGCAAGGGCAGCAGGGGAGGGGGCAGGATGAAGAGAGTAGGGGCGTCAGCGGGTGCACCAAGAGGCAGGAGACACGTGGAGCAGGAGATGGAAGACAAGGCAGGAGGGAGTCCAGAGAAACTGAAACTGCGCCAGGTACTTGGTGTCTTATAAAGGCGTTGCCGACCGTAGCGCCGTATTCTGTCTAAATATCTCTGATTATGCATGCTTGTACCACTTTCTTCCGTGCTTCAGTGTATATGAGCAGACCATAACTGCACGTCCTCAATTTCTTACTTCTGCCTCGACGAGCGAATTCCCACCTATCCGGATTTGCAAAACGGTTTTCGTCTGAATTACAGGCTCACTGATTTCGTACGAGTCAACTCCTTTTCTTTCAGTTTATTGCGTAGTTTATTATATTTTTCTCATTTATTAGGTCACGTCATGGAGCGAGACAGAGCATAGCTAACAGAATATCGAGTAGAAACTTTATAAAGAAAATAATTACAGAATTAATAAAACGTGAAGAAAATTTTGACGGATTTAATGAAAAAATAATATGTTATAGAGAAACGTTACCTACTGCTGCAAGAACCTCATCTACAGAGCAGAAGGAATGTACCAGAAGGAAATATGTCAAGCTAGATTTGAATCTTCTTCTTTTTCTTGTGTCTTTGTTCCGTATCGGCGCAGGGCGGCATGGTTACTAACGCATTTAGCATGGTTAGTTTAAGGGGTAGTCGTATACCCTTCCTGTCACCAGCCCATTCCACCCCGGCACGGTAATGTTCACCCCAACTGTCTGCGTGTAGATTTAGTCATGTCAAATTGAGCGGAGGTGTTTGGTGTAGGCGTTTGCGAATCGTGCGGTGGGACTTGGATACCCACCCGGCCTTCACCTAGCGCAGTGGTATCCAACCTCTACGCCTTGGTTCCATGGTGGGCCATATGAATGGCCACCTGGGGCGACGTGGGATGGTTTCGCAATTAGTGGCAAAGAAGACAGTTGTGGGAAATTTCATTTCTAGCGTCAAAATATGTGTGGCCTCGGTGGAATTCCACTTTAGATGCTGGCCAGCCTGCATAAGCAGCCACGCACTCGAAGATGAACTATCGCGTGTTACACTTACCACCAGCAGTGACTGTTGTGATTTCGTTTAAGACTTTATCATAAAGTTGATTAGGCGACAGACTATAAAAATGATTCTATATTTGTCATCTGGAAGAGGACACACGGAAAATAGTAATGAAAATAGGAAATCAATTATAGAAAATACGATGCACGCTACTTAGATTTTGGTTTCATTGACACTGTTGTCAACAATAGAGTCCACAGTCTGTTTTGTGTTAGAAAATACTTTCTGTTGAATGTATGTTACGCAGGAAATGAAACTGACCTATAGAAAGTATTCATAAGACTGACGTGGTCAGACCGAGACAATATACACTACTGGTCATTAAAATTGCTATACCACGAAGATGACGTGCTACAGACGCGAAATTTAACCGACAGGAAGAAGATGCTGTGATATGCAAATGATTAGCTTTTCGGAGCATTCACGCCAGGTTGGCGCCGGTGGCGACACCTAAAACGTGCTGGATCCCAACCACCTCGTATCGCTAGAAGTCGAGATGACAGGTATCTTGGGTGTAACGGATCGTGCAGCCACGTCTCGATCCCTGAGTCAACAGATGAGGACGTTTGCAAGACATCAACCATCTGCACGAACAGTTCGACGACGTTTGCAGCAGCATGGACTATCACCTCGGAGACCATGGCTGCTGTTACCCTTGACGCTGCATCACAGACACGAGCGCCTGTGATGGTGTACTCAACGACGAACCTGGGTGCACGAATGGCAAAACGTCATTTTTTCGGATGAATCCAGGTTCTGTTTACAGCATAATGATGGTAGCATCCGTGTTTGGCGACATCGTGGTGAACGCACATTGGAAGCGTGTATTCGTCATCGCTATGTGGCGTATCACCCGACGTGATGGCATCGTTACACGTCTCGGTCACATCTTGTTCACATTGACGGCACTTTGGACAGTGGAAGTTACATTTCAGTTGTGTTACGACCCGTGGCTCTACCATTCATTCGATCTCTGCGAAACCCTACATTTCAGCAGGATAATGCACGATCGCATGTTGCAGATCCTGTACGGCCCTTTCTGGATACAGAAAATGTTCGACTGCTGCCCTGGCCAGCACATTCTCCAGATCTCTCACCAACTGAAAACGTCTGGTCAATGGTGGCCAAGCAACTGGCTCGTCACAATACGCCAGTTACTACTCTTGATGAACTGTGATATCGTGTTGAAGCTGCATGGACAGCTGTACCTGTACACGCCATCCAAGATCTGTTTGACTCAATGCCCAAGCGTATCAAGGCCGTTATCACGGCCAGAGGTGGTTGTTCTGGGTACTGATTTCTCAGGATCTATGCACCCAAACTGCGTGAAAATGTAATCACATGTCAGTTCTAGTATTTGTCCAATAAATACCCGTTTATCATCTGCATTTCTTCTTGGTGTAGCAATTTTAATTGCCAGTAGTGTATTTCTAGAAAACTGAGTCAATTGTAGGAAAGAATATTATCATTTTCTAAGCAGTCGAAAATTTTGAATAGAGCACTAGCGTCCTACAATGTAGCTTACCAAGTTGCAAAATGTAAGGAAACCCAAACGATCGCAGAACACGTAATTCTGCCGTGTTCTATTGACATTGCGCCCATAATGACTGGTGAGTCTGTGGGAAAACATCTTTCGCTCATTCCTTTGTCTGACGTTACAATTCGTCGTCGAAGTCAAGATTTAAGAGAGGAACTTTATGAAAAAAATTATAGAAAATATTAGAGGCAGGGGTTTTGTTTTGCAGCTTGATGAGGCCATTGATAGCTATACATATGTTTCTTTAATTTGCAATGAAAGTAACGAAATGATGGAAATTCATATTTTTTATAGGGAAATAAGTGCACGTACGACAGGCAAAGTTTGGGTCGAAATAGCCGACAACTTCATGGCTGAAAATCAAATTAACTGGGTTCATTGTGTTAGTTTTGATGTGCGATCCATGTCAGGGCATTACAGTGGTCTACAAGCACTTATCAGCGGTAAAGTTCCTGATATTATATGGACGCACTGCATTATCCATAGAGAAGCACTTGGTTCGCAACATTCGAGTGTTGGTCTGTGATAAAAGTTTATCAAAACTCGTCGTCAGAAAGCTAAATTTCTTCGACAGATAGGTCACAATATCGAGGCTGAGCATACAGCTCTCTTATTTTATAGCAGCGCTCATGGATTTCCAGAGAAAATGTATTATCGCGCATTTTTGAACTTAGATGAAAAATCTGTTCTTACCTGGAAGAAGAAAATCGTATCACTGCCAAGCGCTTACTAGACACTGGCTTTCTACTAAAGGTCGCATATTTCAGAAGTTAAAAGCACTGAATAAATCTTTGCAAGGCAGTGAAAACCAAATCATTCAGCTTGTTGACAAAGTTTAGGGCTTCAAAAAGTAGATTCTTCTCTGGAAGAGAAAAATAAAAGACGGAGGGGAAATGAACTGCTTAGCATGTTTGCAGCATGTTATAAACAATAATGAGATAGCCCTTACTGCAGAACTTCATATTCATTTTGAAAAATATTTTCCTGAAAAATGTGATAGGTTTCAGTGGGCTGAAAATCCACTCAGTAATGATTCTCCTTCTGAGACCACTACTGCAGCAGAGGAACTGCTCCGCGCGGGGTAGTCGCGCGGTCTCAGGCGCCTTGCCACGGTTCTCGCGCCTTCCCCCGTCGGAGGTTCGAGTCCTCCCTCGGGCATGTGTATGTCTGTTGTTCTTAGTGTAAGTTAGTTTAAGTCAGATGAAGTAGTGTGTAAGCCTAGGGACCGATGACTTCAGCAGTTTGGTCCCATAGGAACTTACCTCAAATTTCTACCCCAGAGGAACAGCTAATAAAATTCTCATCAGATTATTCACTAAAAGTGTTCATCGATGTCATTGCCAACATGTTTGTATTCAGTAAGAAAATAGTTCCCAAGCTTAAGGAAGAAACCACTGAAGGTATTCCTTCTGCAGCCTCGAATCTTTACGACAGTTGGTTTCCGGCAGTGGCTGTTATTAAGACCAAGGACAGATCAAGATTTTGTGCGGAGAAGGAAAGGAGGGTTTGTTTGCATTTCTGGAATTTGTACATACTTTGGATGTCTCAAACGCTAGGCGACAATTTTGAATCGCTTATTATTCGAGCGCAGTATTTGGTCAGAGTAGCTGTGCTGCTGGAAAATGTGCTTGTTTTGTCATCAATCCTTGGTAGCGAGGTTGCGAGATCTTCCGTTAGAGCAGTAGTGGAGCAGACGCCGAGCAGAGGACTCGTGGCAAAGTAGACGTAAAGTTAAGTGCATATGTGTTCACGTAAAATGATTTGGGTCTGAATACTGAGAAGCAGAAGAGACGGTTTTGATTAGCAATGTAGAATGAAGAGATTATGAAGAGCAATGAAGGTAATATTTTTATTTGTTGCTACTGCAGTCGCGAGTAGTTCTAATCATAGTTGAATGAGACATCCATTTCAGGAAGCTTAGATTTTTCATTAAAGATGGAGTAATTTTCACTGTAAGGTCATTCTCACGTTTATTACTGATTCGTCTAAAATTTGTAAGAGTCCGAGTTGGTAACGATGTTGCCCTTTGTCAGTGTTAATGAGTGTTGTAACATGAATTTCATACAAGTTATAATACATCAGATTGTTTAAAAACAGAGTGTTCCAGGAATATTTCACCTAAGAGCATTGTTCACATCGTCGGTCCACGTCATTTTTTATTTAAAGAGTGTCTCACTCGACGATGTGAATAAAATAGTTAACTTGCTGTCTGGAGTACTCCAGTAAGCTCTCAGCTACTGTAGTTAGAACTTTGTAGGTGGCGCACAGAGAGCAACAAACACCGCACTTCCAAGCAATTACATTACGAGTTATGATATTTTCATTTCAGGATCAGTTTGCCACGAAAATTGTCAACGTACATGGACTATTTCATGAACAGCGATATTAGGCAGATCATTAACGCACAGGCACCATTTGTTTAATTAAAGAGATTAACAGTAAAGTTGAGCATTAATCAGTCTGCACATTTTTTACAAAGATTATAAAACGGGCCAAATACGTATTGTATTGTCGCAGGTATCTGGTTTCTCTTGCAGTTGGAAATACACAGAATCGCTCAAGGCCAAACAACAGCAAAGTTACAACCGACCGACCAAGCCAATGCGAGTTCTAAATCAAAAGATTATAATTAAAAGCAAACTTACACTGTATATCACTTGGTGCCTAGTTCTGACAAGTTGTGTAACAAGAAGCGAGCTCAGGTGTATAATTAAAAGCAAACTGTCACTATATATCACATGGTGCCTAGTTTTGACAAGTTGTGTAACAAGAAGCAAGCTCTGGTGTCGGATCGAGGTGAGCAGTATTTTATCCGTATTTTTTCATTAATTATTTCAGTTTCTACACAGAAACAAAATAGCTGATCAGGGAAGCCACGAACTCAAAAAGATTGGAAAACACGGCCCTAGTTATATGGGGGAAACCTCTTAGTTACCACATCAAGGCTGTCTGGCACACCGATCCTTGTCAATCCGCTGGGCACATTCGACCAGGGACCGGCGCACCTCCCTTTCACGGAAGCGACAGTTTAATACGCACGTCTATCCTGGCATATCGTGATAGGCTTCTCTGCCGAATGTTGGGCACATTTCCGTACAAGGCTTAAGCAAGTGGTATCCAATTGTATGTCTTTATTTCCGTCTAATGTTCACTGAATCAGTGTCCCAATTTATTCAGAATGAGTCGTTTTCAATCCCATGATGAAATACACTGGTGTACAAATTAAAGAAACAGACAGCGATTTCCCCGTCCTCTGTCTAATTCACTCATACAATTCACTTATATAAAATGTCAACAGATGTCCGTATGATCGTGTTCTACACAGAATATGACATTCCAATCAACGTACAACCACGCCAGCGATGACGTGAGGGCACCTATGAAAAGGCGTACTGTTTGCCAGTTGGTCCCACATCCACAATCGCTGTGTACACCCGGTGCAGAGAGGAAGTGTACCAGACTCTGAGGTGGAGCACCACGGGAAGAATGGAAGCAAGCTGATGTGGCACGATGGCTTAATGTGAATCGTTATGTTGTTTTTCGGATGTGGTGACCATTTATACAGATCGAAACTGTATGCCTAAGACCAGGGCAGGGAGCACTACGTATGTAACAGAAAGTGAGAACCGTTTTTTGGCTGCAAGGGCAGACGGTACCACCGTAGTACTGCACGGCAACTGGCGTCTGACCTCACTCCATCCACTGGACGTGTTTTATCGAGGCGAACGATGCACAGAAGGCTTCAGCAGAGTGGCCTTTATTGCTGGAGACCTGGTGTGTGTGTACCTCTGACGCGTCATCAGAGAAGGGAACATGTAGAGTGGAGAAACATGTAGAGTGGAGTTGTCAACATGCCACCTGGGCAGTCGAATAGTGGGCCAATTTTCTTCTGAGAAATGGATCCCGATTTGGTCTGGAGAGTAATTCTCGACGGATTCGCTTCTGGAGGGAACGTGGGGCACCATTCCCGGATCCAAACACTGTGGAAAGAGACCGATATTGACGAGCATCCCTAATGGTGTGGGCAGGGATTACGTTGACCATTCGAACACCTCTTCATGAAACTGTACGGGTGAATCGGCAAGATTTAACTGCTGTCAGGTATCGTGAGGAGATCTTGGGATCTCATGTTCGGTTGTTGCGAGGCCTGTCAGCACAGACTTCGTAATGATGGACGATAATGCTCGACTTCATTGAGCACAGGTGGTTATGTTTACTTGGAAACGGAAGATGTTGCACGGATGCGGTGGCCTGCTAACTCTTCAGATTTGAATTCCATAGAGAGTGCCGGGCGGGGTGGCCGAGCGGTTCTAGGCGCTACAGTCTGGAACCGCGCGACCGCTGCGGTCGCAGGTTCGAATCCTGCCTCGGGCATGGATATGTGTGATGTCCTTAGGTTAGTTAGGTTTAAGTAGTTCTAAGTTCTAGGGGACCTCAGAAGTTAAGTACCATAGTGCTCAGAGCCATTTGAACCATTTGAACCATAGAGAGTGTCGGGGATGCAATAGGGAGACGGGCTGCTTCACGTCAGCATCCACCAACCACTTTCCAAGACTTGCGAGCAGCTCTGCGGAAAGAACGAGTGTTATTGCCTCATTAACAGCATACCGCGTCGTTGTCAGGCTGTGTTGCTGCCAGAGTTGGTCACACCCATAGTGACCACGCTAACCAGTTGTCGGAATGTGGGTGCCAACCTGTTAAGTTGAAGAAAAAAAAAACGACGAACGTTTTTGTCTACCTTTATGCATATTGCAGCTGTTTACGTACTGTATTCTTTAGATTGTTTCTACTTTACGATCACCTGTTTGTACCGTGTTGTGGCAAAATAAACGCAGCTTTGCAATATTTCCATTTGTTGCTTTAATTTTGGACAGCAGACTTTACAGATCAGTCGGACCGACATTTCCTGCACTGAAAACGTCCCCGTCGAGTGTGCAGAACTGTCACACCGTCGTCCCAGAATTACGGACGTTCGAGCTAAACAAGTTACTGCGCTTCAGTTTCAGATAGTGGAGATCATTCTCGTAGTTACGTTAATAAAACAGGTCGTGCACTTCACAATTAACAGTCACAAAATAACACGAATTGTTCATATTACAAACATGTAGTGGTTTTAGCGTTTGAAAGAGCTTTGAAGACAACGCAGGGGTCAAACAGGTAAGCGATGGCAAGTCTGTTACTGTTTAACGGTGCAGTGAATTATCTAGCCGTAAAGATACAGAAACCAACACTGTAGTATCTTGCAATCGCATATAACACTGTAGTATCTTTTGAAGTCTGATGAAGTCGATATCACGTCTGAAACCATTCAGGAAATTCAAGAGAACCTCGAGGAGTGGGAAACGCCACTTAAAATGGATGGCTCACGCATCAGTAGACGATCAAAACACCAGCAAAAAAAAAAAAAAAAAAAAAAAAAAAAAAAAAAAAAAAAAAAAAAAAAAAAAAATCGTTCAAAAGGCTCTGAGGCCTATGGGACATAACACCTGAGGTCATCAGTCCCCTAGAACTTAGAACTACTTAAACCTAACTGATCTAAGGACATCACACACATCAATGCCCGAGGCAGGATTCGAACCTGCGACCGTAGTGGTGGCGCGATTCCAGACTGTAGCGCCTAGAACCACTCGGCCACACCGGCCGGCAAAACAGCAGTCACTATGCCTCACAAAACGCAGATGCCAAGCTTGATAACCTAGCACTGTCTGCAGTTAAATTTTTTTTTATATCTCTTAGATCAGAGCACGGATCAATTAAAGCAGACATAACTCAAAGAATAACATCTGGTTGGAACAAATAGTGTGTGCTTTCAAGGGGTTCTGTGTGATACACACTTTTAAAATGTCTGTAAGACCAGTGCTATTCCGTGCCAGTGACGTCTGGACATCGAAAAAGGACTCATAAGCAGAAGCTTTACACAAAAGTAACGCGCATATCTTGAAGGGCTAGAGAAATAACATTCAGAGGTAAAATCCGCAATGAATTGACCAAGGTACATAACCCAGTCACATTAATGTGACCGCACCCAATGTTTGATGTCAATAACCACTCACAGACGACAGATAGCAGCACTGGCAGTGGAGGGTATATAAAGTCGGGAGTCGTGGATAACAGTGCGGTCGTCGTACTGTAGAAATGGAGCAGTTTATCTGATGTCCAGAAAGGCATGATCTTTTGCTGTCGGGCCACTGGCGGTAGCATTTCCGAAACGGCTAAGTTCTTCAACTACAAGTACGCCGCTGTGGTTAAAGTACACCGTGCATGACAAAACAGAGCAATCCAAATGCGGCGCCATGGTTAAAGTATACCGTGCATGGCAAAGTGGAGCTTTGGTGCACCACGAGCCATAGACGATAGGGATGAACGACGGTTGTGCAGATGTGTTCGGGATTGAGCAGCTGACTACGCACATGAACCAAGGGCTATCAACAGTGTCACCTCAACGAGCGTTCCTCGACTGTTGCTGGATATGAGACCCCGCAAGAGGCGCCTGGTTCATTCACACATGCTTGCTGCTGTCCATCAGCGAGGAAGGCTGAAATGTGCACGTCAGTATCGCAACTGGACGACCGTAGAGAAGCGACAGGTAACATTTTCAGATGTTGTATGCTCAGCCGGACAGACGGCCGTTCGATAGCTGGAAGAGTCCACGCTGGAGGAGAAAGCGTTATAGTCTGGGGAATGTTTCCTGGCAATCCCTGGATGATGTTTTTCTGAAAAGCGTTGTGTATCGACGCAAGTATAAATCTATGATCAGGGACTATGTTGACCCCAAGATGCTGTTTGTTCTTTCCTCGGCACGATAGCATCTACCAGCAGAATAATACAATATGCCACATAATTGGCAATGTGCGTGTGTGGTTCGAAGGGCACAAGGATTAATTTTTCTGTACTCCTCTGGCCATCA
Source organism: Schistocerca piceifrons (assembly GCF_021461385.2). Classification (NCBI taxonomy): domain Eukaryota; kingdom Metazoa; phylum Arthropoda; class Insecta; order Orthoptera; family Acrididae; genus Schistocerca; species Schistocerca piceifrons. The sequence goes on from NC_060141.1 coordinate 750,870,426, forward strand.
AATTCCTCAAATTGAAAGCCATTCGAGAATCTATGGGGCCACCTCGGTCGGCCTGTTCGTGCCATATATCCTCAACTGTGCAAAACTGTGCAGTTAGTGGGCGTGGCAGCAGAGTCGGCATGGCTCCACATACCTGTCCGGTACCTTCCTCAATGTCAGTTGACTCTCTTCCAGCACATCTTGGAACGGTCCGCGCTGCCAAAGGTTGCCATTCAAGCTATTGACCGGTGGTGATATTAATGTTATTGATTCATGTAGTTTTTTGAAGTCGTTCCCCTAAATGATAAAATTTCGCAATTCACACTGATATGCTCATGTAACATGTAGACCCAATGACCACCTTGAGGAAGAGGAAGATATTAAAGGAGCTGGTGACGGATATATAGAGACATGTAGGAGTTAAGTGAAGATGATGCTTATTAGGTGGATAGAGGGCGTCGAACGATTAGGAAAGCCAACCTCGAGTAGTGGAAAGAAGCGAGAGCAAATAAAAGAAGAATGAAAGAAAGTAATCTGAAGTGCACAGAAGATTCAATGTGTCAAAAATTGTAAATTGCGGAGGGACTTCAAAAAGTAAGTTATTACGTTACTGTTGCAGGGTAAGTAGCTTTTATTGAATGCTGCAACACGCTTCTATGTGACACACATGAACTTGGCACTGCTTTTTACCACAGTCCCTGGAAACAACAATCGAAACGCTCTGCCGATCGCTCGGTTCCTCGGCGACAGGAATCAGTTCCCCCCTCTTCGGTTACAGAGGAGCCTGGCTGGATTAGGACTGTTGATATTTTTATACATCGATATTCAACAGAAAAATTATCGGACCCTCGATATATAGAAAAATAGCGTCAATATATCGCCGGATAAAATATCGATGTACCTGCCTGCAAAAATATCGGCTGTACATTATAAATACACTGCCAGTTATAGAGCTGAATATTTAAATATTGATTTATTATTAGATATCCTGTACATCAACAACGCAACAGCCCGCCCATCCCCCTTAGAGCAAGAACGGAAATGGAACGATGCACGTTCACGCTTGGCGATTACCAATGTGCGAACAATGGTAATTGCATGTAAGTGGCACAATAAAAGGTGTCCGGTGGGACTGTCGTTCGGTTTCGTCACATATCAGACTTGTCCGAAACACTTCATGTCAACTTCCCTATTCTTTCGTTTCTGCCAGCGCCAGTGACCTAGCAGTTGTAGTGTCGAACCTGCATGCTGAAGGTAAATGTTGCAGTTTCTGTTGGTACCGCAGAGCGGAGATTACGTCAGCATTTCCCCTCACACGTCTCCGCCCACTGCAAAGACCAATCTTGTCATTTAGATTTTTGTTTATCATTTTCAGCAAATGTTTTTGAAGAATGACGATGTGAAGAAACAGTACACTAGGTCCGTTAATTTCTTTTTTGTTTACGCCACTGGCGTGCTATTTCTTTACGCCGGAAATCTTGTAATTCCATTCAAACCGACACCGCCCCCCCTCCCTCCCCGTGTAGTTGGATTTCTTCTTCTTTTTTGTGCCACATATTCTTACTGCACACAAAGTGAAAGATTGGAGTTGATGAAAACTCAAAAAGTGTAAGACTCCTTCACACAGTGGAAGTAAAATTATATTTGACTACAGGTTCAAAAGAACAGCTTCAAATATTTACCGAAAATTATGAAAAGAACACAATAGAAAATAAAAATATCAGCACTCGATATCACCATTTTGATATCAATATATCGGGGGGAAAGATACCGCCGGTATATACTGGGTGATCAAAAAGTCAGTATAAATTTGAAAACTGAATAAATCACGGAATAATGTAGATAGAGAGGTACAAATTGACACGCATGCTTGGAATGACATGGGGTTTTATTCCAAAAAAATACAAAAGTTCAAAAAATTTCCGACAAATAGCGCTTCATCTGATCAGAATAGCAATAATTAGCATAAAAAAGTAACACGAAGCAAAGATGATGTTCTTTGCAGGAAATGCTCAATATATCCACCATCGCCGGCCCAAGTGGCCGTGCGGTTAAAGGCGCTGCAGTCTGGAACCGCAAGACCGCTACGGTCGCAGGTTCGAATCCTGCCTCGGGCATGGATGTTTGTGATGTGCTTAGGTTAGTTAGGTTTAACTAGTTCTAAGTTCTAGGGGACTAAAGACCTCAGCAGTTGAGTCCCATAGTGCTCAGAGCCATTTGAACCATTATATCCACCATCATTCCTCAACAATGGCTATAGTCGAGGAATAATGTTGTGAACAGCACTGCAAAGCATGTCCAGAGTTATAATGCACTGGCGTCGGATGTTGTCTTTCAGCATCCCTAGAGATGTCGGTCGGTCACGATACACTTGCGACTTCAGGTAACCCCAAAGCCAATAATCACACGGACTGAGGTCTGGGGACCTGGGAGGCCAAGCATGACGAAAGTGACGGCTGAGCACATGATCATCATGATCATCACCAAACGACGAGCGCAAGAGATCTTTCACGCGTCTAGCAATATTTTCTTTTGTTCTAATAAAACCCCATGTCATTCCAAGCATGCGTGTCAATTTTTACCTCTCTATCTACATTATTCCGTGATTTATTCAGTTTTCAAATTTATACTCACTTTTTGATCACCCGGTATATTGATCTTTTTTTAAATTTCGAGATGTCGATATTTTATCAGCAGCCATAGCCTGGATTTGTCCTCTGTGATCGACGCCGGCAGCCTTGCTTCTCGATCAGCATCAGCCACGTCTGTGCGGAGGAGACGTAGTGTGTTGATTGCAACGAATGTAGAGTGCGAGCCGACTGCAAGGGCAACGTGACACGACCCGACATGTGATGTGGATGAGCGATCCAGCAGTCGACTCTCAGGAACAGAATAGCCCCCGCTATGCACGTTTCGCAACGCGAGAAATCTGCCGGACCCTGATTCACTCGCGGACACGGCGAGGCTATAAGTCATTGCGGAGCGGCCTCTGGACTCCCGATAAGAGGCGCCCATCATCGCTGGAAACGATGAAAACATGCCACCGGAATCCGACCTCCCGACACGAGAGGGCTGCGTGCCGTCGCCGTGCTCACAGACACACACACACACACACACACACACACACACACACACACGCCCATCCTTCGCACCAGATCCCACGTATTCACTGTGCGTCTAAAGCGCCCCGCATTCTTGCACTCCCTGAGGGGAACGACAGGGTGACAGACGAAAATATCGCTCAAATTCAGAATTTTGTGTCTCCGTACTAGAATGTAGTAGACAAATACAGGCCACAACACAAGCTATCCCAGGTGGAGAACAAGCCACGATTGTTATAGACAGCCGGCCGGGGTGACCGAGCGGTTCTAGGCGCTACAATCTGGAACCGCGCGACCGCTACGGTCGCAGGTTCGAATCCTTCCTCGGGCATGGATGTGTGTGATGTCCTCAGGTTAGTTAGGTTTAAGTAGTCCTAAGTTCTAGGGGACTGATGACCTCAGAAGTAAAGTCCCATAGTGCTCAGCGCTATTTGAATCATTTGTTATAGACACAGGGGCAGCAACATACGCTATATCATATGATTTGCATAAAAGTATCAGGGAATTAGGTCCCATTCCATACTTTCCTTTCCGGAAGTGCCGAAACGTGAGCACAGTTGGCATTAAGTCATGTGGGGATAAAAATGGTTCAAATGGCTCTGAGCACTATGGGACTTAACATCTGAGATCATCAGTCCCCTAGAACTTAAAAAAAGAGCTACTTAAACGTAACTAACCTAAGGACACCACACACATCCATGCCTGAGGCAGGATTCGAACCTGCGATCGTAGCGGTCGCGCGGTTCCAGACTGTAGCGTCTAGATGCGCTCGGCCACGCCGGCCGGCACGTGGGGTGAGGATGAAGGTATTTTTGTTACAATTATGCTCGTTAATGGGGCGATAGAGTGGTTATTTCTAGTTAACTGATCATTTACTTACCGTCTAAATTTCTTTATTTCCGTCTATGATGAAAAACGTTTCCTCAGACTACTGGCTTTGGTCAGCAAAGACCATCCTCAGATCTTTTTCAAAAACACTTCGTAATATAACGGAGCCACAGTGGAAGCGTCAAAAAATAAACATAATATCAGATCTGCGTCGTGTTTCTCTTTTGATGATGACCTCATTATATGAAGGGCTTATTTCAATAGTGGTACAAGTCCTTTACCTCTACTTTTCTGTCTATAATGCTTCTGAAATTAATGAGCCAAACAAGCAGAAAGAAAGGTTCAACTCTAGCAAGAAGCCACATGCTTGAATATTTCTGGTATCTCAACTGCAGATTTTTCAGCGCTCATTTAACTTTAACACTCTGTAGCTCAATATAAACAAAAATGGACTTGTACCACTATTGAAATAAGCCCTTCATTTTAGACCTTTGGTCTGTGGACCTAATAACTTTGTGATCATAGACGGAAAGAAATTACTTTATTCTACGCTTTCCAGATAACTGGTCAATCCGCGATCATGTCGCAGGTTGTAGTTTCTGACTACCTTATAGCAGTAGATATTTTGAGAATTTTTTGGAATTTTGTGGTAAGTTCCTATGGGACCAAACTGCTAAGGTCATGGGTCCCTACACTTACACACTGCTTAATCTAACTTCAACTAACTTAGGCTAACGACAACACACACGCACCCATGCCCGAAGGAGGACTCGAACCTCCGATGGGGGTAGCCGCGCGAACCGTGGCAAGGCGCCTGAGACCACACGGCTACCCCGCAAGGCGATATTCTGATTTCTCCTTTAGAAAATGTTTCTCGACACACAATGGCGTAATGATTGAAGTGATTCTGGTCAGACAAAAGTTAAATCACGGCAAATACTGCCACGGCTATCGCATGCAATTCCTAGGCAATGATGACAGCCATGACGTTAGCAGACCCGTAAGATAAGATGGTTAAAACGGCTCTGAGTACTATGGGACTTAACATCTGAGGTCATCAGTCCGCTAGAACTTAGAACTACTTAAACCTAACTAACCTAAGGACAACACACATATCCATGCTCAATGCAGGATTCGAACCTACGGCCGTATCGGTCGCGCGGTTCCGGACTGAAACGCCTAGAACCGCTCGGGCACTCTGGCCGGCAGAAAAGATGAAATATCAGACTTAAAGGAACTCGCAGGTCAAAGTGGTTGAATCTACAGCAACTACTACAAAAGAACAACAAGATAGGTTATGTGATTTATTACTACACTATTTGAAGGTATTTACACGAAAACCTATGTTTACAATATGGAACGTCGCCTCCATGGCGTGTTTTGCCACAACACGCTTATGATTCCTTAGTCCAAGCGAGCAGCAGTGACAGACGAGATCAAGCAAATGCTGGAATGGAATGTAATTGAACGATCTCATCTACATCACCATACTGTAGTTTACTGTAACCGGTAACCAAACCAAACGGAATTATTCGTCTCATGTTAAACACGAGCCACAGAAAAAATAATTGTCTTTGTACCTGTAAGCAAAAGACGCGAAAACCTCGATGAGCAGTTATCAAAATTCCATGGTGTCGATATCTTTCAACCATTGATTTAGAAGGTCACATTGCCATGTCAAATTAACACCAGAATGTAGGAAGAATACGGCCTTTATTTTTGGCGGTAGGAGTTATAAGTTTTGTGTCCTACCTTACGGGCTTAATGTTGGTTCTGGACTGTTCGTCACTGCCTTAGACGCATTACAGGTCCACAACTACTAGAAAGTGTAACATTGTATGTTGGCGATATTCTCTTAGCAACAAATACTTGGGAAGAATACTTACAAATTCTTGGAAAAACGCTAGAGAAATTTTCATAAGCAGGAGCAACATCAAAGTTTGCAAGAGGACATGTAATGTCTTCACAAGGAATACGACCAGATATTGATAAAATTAGCGCAATCAAGAATTTCGTATATCCAAACATTAAGAATCAATTAAAATCATTGTTTGGACTCTGCTCATTCTTTCCACGTTTTAATTATTAAACAGCACAGCATTACTAGATTTTCATAAGAACAATTCTTCATCGCTATGGACACAGGAAAGTGAGCAAAGATTTTTGTGTCGCTACAGACGACTCAAACACAGGTTCGGGCTCATGTCTGTTTCAAATTGATCAAGACCGGGGTAAGTATGAAGTAAAAGTGATTAGCTTTGCTTCTAGAACACTCTCTGGATGCGAGGATTCTTACTCAGCGATAGAATTAGAAACACTAGGAATTGCGTAGGCATTCAAAAAATTCAGTTGCGACGTTTATGGTAGAAACATGTAGGTATACACTGATAACCAAGTTTTTCGTTTTTTTATATATCGTGCAGATTATTACATCCGCGCCTGGGGCGTTGGGTATTGTCTTTACAAGAATATTCATTTCAAGTAATTCGCATAGTAGGAAAACATTACAACGTAGCTGACGCACTGTTTGAACTTCAAATGGCTCAAATGGCTCTGAGCACTATGAGACTTAACATCTGAAGTCAACAGTCCCCTAGAACTTAGAACTACCTAAACGTAACCAACCTAACGACATCACACACATCCATGCTCGAGGCAGGATTCGAACGTGCGACCGTAGTAGTCGCGTGGTTCCGGACTGAAGCGCCTAGAACCGCTCGGCCACAGCGGCCGGCACTGTTTAGACTGCCACAAGGTTTAACAGAAAATGCATGAACACTAGAACAAGTAACAGACTATCGAAATTTACTCATGAAACACAAACTTTACCAACAATGCTATACTGACACGAGCAGAAACATGAAAGGACAACAAGAAGCACATACAAATTGGCAGAAGGTGAGAACACACAGTTGGTACAATAGGGTAAATGTATCGAAGAGTGCGCAGTCCCAAAGAGAGCGCAGTTGAGTAATCTGATCACCTCGCCACTGACGTAGTTGTGTTCAGATTGGTATTTGAAACACCTCGTAGAACTTGTTTCAAGAAATCCTGTGTTTCCGAAGTGAAACAGGTAAGAATCACTTTTCAGCTTTCTTGATGTACTGCTTGTACTCTGTTGCGTAAGCTATACATAGAATACACGAGCACTAGTGTAACCACATGTTTTGCAAATGTCACACATGCTGCCATCTATTGACTTCGCTTGGAAAATGGAAATTTGTGGTAAGTACTATGGGACGAAACTGCTGAGGTCATCGGTCCCTAGGCTTACACACTAGTTAAACTAACTTACACTAAGGACAACACACACACCAATGCCCAAGGGGGAGCCGCGCGGACTTGGCTTGGAATCATTGTTTCTGTACGAAAAAGCGCGCATACAGCGTACCCAAAGAGTGTGTGCATTCTCCTTGCGGTCGGTCGGTTGGCTGGTTGACTGATATGGGGGAAAGGACCAAACAGAGAGGTCATTGGTCTCATCGGATTGGTGAACGATGGGGAGGAAGTCGGCCGTACCCTTTCAAAGGAATCATTCCTGCATTTGCCTGAAGCGATTTAGGGAAATCACGGAAATCCTACATCTGGATGGCCGGACGCGGGTTTGAACCGTCGTCCTCCCGAATGCGAGTCCAGCGTGCTAATCACTGCGCCACCTCGATCGGTCTCTCTTTAGGGCACAGCTGCAAATTTGTACTTCTTGAGTGCGTTGTGGTGTCCGAAGGATAGTTTTTATTTCTGAATGACTTCAAATTAAGTACGAATATCGAACAGGAAGCTCATCTTCACTAACGAGCTGCTCAATTAGGCCAGACAACGAATTGAAAATGGAGACAGAAAACAAAGGTTGCCGCTGCTCTTGGTACGAGGGAGTCTGCTTTAAGGGCTGGACGCGGCGGCCGAGCGGTTCTAGGCACTTCAGTACGTGTACTACGGTCGCAGGTTCGAATCCTGCCTTGGGCATGGATGTGTGTGATGTCCTTAGCTTGGTTAGGTTTAAGTAGTTCTAAGTTCTAGGGGACTGATGACCTCACAAGCTAAGTCCCATAGTGCTCAGAGCCATTTGAACCATTTTTGAAATCTGCTTTAAGGATAAGACTGAAAGCTGTGAGGACATAGATTTTTGGCGTTTCCAGATGAGTGGATCCAGTGCAATGAGTGTGGGAAATAGTGGTAAGAATAGCGCTCTTCATTTAAGGGGGCTATTGTGTTCATACATTTGCTAAATGTGTACCCTTTGAGCATCTTTTGCGTACTCTTAGGCGCAGGCGAACGAAAGAGTGCGTGTTTCCCGTTTTTTCTATTTTTGAAAAGTTCAGTGAAACTATTCTCTCTCTTCTGCTGTAGTTTTCTGAACTTTTAGATTTTATCTTAATAAACATGAACCTAAAATGATTTTGTTCTTCTATTGACATTAACCCAGATAGTTACGGTTATTCCTCAACTGCGTAATCATAGGTATGGTTCCCCTATTACACCTTACACGATGACGTGTTGATCTGTTGGTGACATCCTGATACAGACAGTTGGTGTGTATGCAATCCATCTGAAAGCAAAGATAAACTCATTTGGTATACACATCATGCCTAGGGACATTACGGTACCACAAAGTGTGTAAGGATACTTAGTCAATTTTGTCACTTTTCCAGCACGCAATGTAAAGTACGTCGATCGCTAAAAAAATTGTGTCATCTGTCAGAAAGTAAAGTTCATTAATAATACTAGTAAGACTGAATAGTACTCTGCTTTGTCTATTAAACGGCTTGGAATCATAGTTCTTGACATTGATGGCGCATGCCAGACGACCCCTGGAGGTTATTGCTTTGTATGACATTTTTTCCAGTTTGTAAAGCTATATGCCGCTAAACCCGCTACGTCTGCAGGAATTATCAAGAGAGTTTCAAATAATTCCATTCTCATACTAGGAAAAGTCTAAGTCATTGCTGACAGAAAATGAACTTTACTTCACTGGCTATAAACGAAGATAATTTTTGCAAGAAAATGGCGTGCAAATAATTTTAATATGACTCTTTTACCTAAAATCAAATCCTTGAGAACGGGTGTTCCATGAATTAAACAGGTTTATAAGCAATTCACAAACAGCTCAAGTGTTGGGTGCAGTAAATTATTTTGTCTGAGCAGGTGACTCATACACATCTGACGACTTATAGCTGAATGTCAGAGGAAGCAACGAGTGGGTAGACCCGCTTCCGAAATTTCCAAGGCACGTAGAATCGTATGAAGCAAGGGTAAGATCCGTGTTAATTGCATCAGTCATCAAGGGCAGCTTAGAAAATCACAATATGAGAAGAATCTTAGAAAAATATGAAACAGGAAATTATGTTTTACTCAAAACTTACCGCAAATCTTCATAGCTCAAATAAAAAAAAAAAAAAAAAAAAAAAAAACCAGCAAGTGAGCGTTATTTTACGAAGGACAGTATGTCATCACATGTATTCCGCACTCAGCTTGTTATTTGCTCACAAATCCTAGAACTAATAATATTCGAGGTTTGTACCCAAACAAAGGTTTTCAGAAGTTTCGATATACACAAAACGAGTAAATAAACATCATGAAAGATAAATACCAGCTACGAGGATAGTCATCGTACTTATAGCCGAATGAAAACAAATGCATCGCGTACCTTGACTGTTTCGAAATGAGCATTAAATTTGCAATACGTGTATGTATCACTGGTACAAGTCCTACATTAGTTAAGTTGCATTTATCTGTTAGCATACATAAACAGACATCAATTTGAAGCACATATGAGATGGCACGAACTCACTTTTTTACACATTTATTATTGTTATCTCTGTGTCCGAAGGTGCACTTCAGAATTACACATAGCTGTATGCTTTCTACGCTTAGCGTATTTTAATACTACGACATTTACTTTGTGAAGAGAGTAAAAGATGATCATGAACTGATAAGTTTGAACGAATAGGAAACGATGGCCAGATAATAAATGAAAACATTTATGCAGATACGCTGCACTGTGTGCATGACACGATCTCATGCATGTACATAGTGTACTATCCTATTCACAAAGTAAATATCAGTAGTACACTCACACCAAAATACTACTAAGCAACATGAATTTTCGTGTACTACTGATGCGAAACTTTGGCCTAAAACTAGAGATTTCTTTCCTCCGCTCCCTTTAATAAGCATTTGTTTGTTTTGTAAATGAGTCAGTTCTAAAAGTAAGCGCTTTGCTGTTTTGCACTCACATGCTTTAGGTAGAGATGTAGTGACTATTCTCTGGTCTGACTTTGATTCATATATAAGTAAATGAAATATTAGCTTCTATGAATCCTAAACCCAGATTTTAAAGCGTATTTTAAAGTATGGAATTAAGTTAAGCAAAATTTTGTAAAAATATGTGACTGGTAAGTGGAACAATGTTAGTAGATTAAACGACTAGGACAGAAAATCTGTAAATATAGAAGCCCATAGTAAGTAAGCAATCATGTACGATGCTATATAGAGTTTTATTATAGAGAATAGTTGACTGGTGGTACGCATGTGATAAACTGTGACCAATAGCGTGCTGGGATGGAGAATTAGGTCACTGTGTGTACTCCTGCTCCCTGGTGGAGTGCTAAATGAACATTAGCACAAGTATACAGAAATCCTGCCGGATTCAAAGCTGTTTCTTCCAATAGGGTGTGATACCGAAGGGGTGTCTGTGGATTCCAGTGCACAGGAACTCAAAACACGTCTCCAACACCAGTCTTCGCTGAGAATACTCCACATCACGTAAACAGTGTGTGCCACGACCAACAGTCATACCTGAACTAGAGCACCACGGGCGCACCAACAGTAAAATATGATTGTCCCCAGACGTCTGTGCAGTGCACATTATTGAAAAGTTATATGTACACTTTAATACGTGTAAGAAATTACTGACATGTTACCAATCGTGTGAAGTGGACAACTTGTAACCCTTGTAGATAAGCAAGGTATTATCAAAACAAAACGCGGATTTTAAGCTTTGTTGTTTGGTCATTATTCTTATTCGTGACCTGTGTCCAATTCCTTTCAGTTGAAAAACGTAGTACAAAAATTAAGTAATTGTACATTATGATCTTACGTTGTTATCTAGTGTTAGGAAACGAATCCAAGCTTTTTCTCTGTATTTATCTGTGTATTTTAACTCTGTATCATAGTAATGGGTCCTTTTCAAAACAATGATGTCACAGTACAAATGTTTCCTGAATCCTCTGCCTCTGCCAGGCTCTCAAGTGTGATTTGTAGATGTAGGTGAATTTCGGAGCCTCGTCGCTACAGCACATATCCGAGTGGACACTGGGGTGAGAACAAGGAAGGAAACAACGTGTGCGTACCGAGCAGATCTAACCAGCAAGTGTCGCGCCGCCTGGGTGACATCATGCAATCCGTGTCTGATGCCACAATGCGCTTCTGATGTTACAATGCTCGTCTGGTTATATTCCTCCGATTGCTTACAGGCAGCATTGCGTCGCACATGCAAACCGACAAGTGTTTGGAATCAGCACTCATTCTCAGAACACTGTGCTGCTCATATACCGTGTTGGTACGTGCAAGGAGACAAGTCCGTGCCGAGGACTTCATAAAGGACAAGCTGGACACTAATTGGAACTTCTTCTATCGAACAAGTAACAGAAACACATGCGCAGTAACTTTTCTCCTCCAGTATAAGAAGGTTGAATGACTGCTGCTAATTAAGCAAGAAACTGCATCGTAGTCATTCAGGGGGCATTGTCATAACCCTTAAAAATTACTTTTTATGTAAAACTTTTTGTCTAAAGATTTGTGGCCAAAGAGCCAATACTCATATTTGTGATGTCCGTGTAATAAAAGAAGGCACAGCCTTCAAACTCTGTTGGATGTGGTTGTAAATTATTCTTAATATACGGACTTATTTTGAGTTACTAATGTATTTATTCATCACTAATTAACCAGATCACATGTTTATCTCAATATTTATTGTATAACGAGTTCTAATTTTCAGCATCTCAAGATGAAACATTTCAATGTGATGCCGATAGGCCATTGGTGTGATTTGAATTGTAATTTTCAATGTTTATCGTTAATTATGGTATGACCAGAGCCTGGAGTCTTTCAGAGGAGAAGTTCGAGTTTTTGAAATCCATCATACAGCAATGAGTTGTTATCTACTCCAAATATGCAAGTTACACCAATGAGGGACACTTACAAACTTCATTCTGGTAAAATTTTGAAATATTTTAGTTGGCGGGTGTGGAAGGCAACTCAAACTTTTGGTGCAAACTCTGCGCATTAGTTGCAAGTGAAGATTCACTGGTACCACATAGTGGCAGATAATGATTTTGTCTTCCTGTGTCATACTTATGGATTTCTGTTAATAGTAAGGCAATAGCATTTCACTCCCATCAATTCTTCTTGACTTAGTGTGAATTAGATTGTGTGTGAATATTCTCGTTTGTCATATATGTGTGTTGTGTTAGTTTTAAGCTGTGAGTGTCGTTATTAAGAATGAATATCCCCACATTTTAGGATGGGTTATCAAATATAGTGGAGTATTTATATGATAAGGTGAAGAATCGATCATAATAGAACATGGCTCAACAACAGCAATCTAATCTAAAGGATGCCGAGGAAATGGGACACATTAGTGATAAGGCTAATGTCAGTCCACCCTTTCCTGACCTGATGGTTGAAACTTTACGACAACTTACTCTTTTAACTACTAGGCAATCCGAAATAGTCAAAATGAGATGGTTAACTATCAAGATATTGTAAGAAGACAGAATCTCTCGGCGCAAACGAGTTGTATCCCTTGGCCACAGCGTCTATAGAAAACCCACCCACACCGATCTATACCTGCACGCCATTAGTCATCATCACCTGGTACAGTAGCGCACGGTTTTACAAACATTGGTGCATCGTGCAGGAATGTTGCCGGACCCTGATAACCTGCCCCACAGGCGGAGCCACCTACGCAAGGTCTTCAGGAACAACGGCTGTAACGTCCATTAAATAAATGAAGTCATTTCAAGAAGAGATTCGAACGGAGCAGGAAGAGAAACTTGCTTTCTTGTCGTTCTGTGGCTCCATGTAGGGCGAGATAAGTTGCCTGCTGAAGCTACACAAGATCAAATCGATCTTCAGGCAGCCTACGAAAATCCATCAATTACTGAGACCAGTTAAAGACGTAACAGATCTCACAAGGGAACCTCCCCATCGCACCTCCCTCAGATTTAGTTATAAGTTGGCACAGTGGATAGGCCTTGAATAACTGAACACAGATCAATTGAGAAAACAGGAAGAAGTTTTGTGGAACTGCGAAAAAATAAACAAAATATACAAACTGAGTAGTTCATGGGAAGATAGGCAACATCAAGGAGGCTGGGAACGCCGGAGCGCCGTGGTCTCGTGGTAACGTGAGCAGCTGCGGAAGGAAAGGTTCTTGGTTCAAATCCTCCATAGAGTGAGAAGTTTAACTTTTTATTTTCAGTTTATGTGACAAACTGTTACGTTTTCATCACTTTTTTGGGAGTGATTATCACATCCACAAGAGAACCTAAATCGGGCAAGGTAGAAGAATCTTTTTACCCATTCGCCAAGTATACAAGTTTGGTGGGTCGACAACATATTCCTGTCATGTGACGCACATGCCGTCACCAGTGTCGTATAGAATATATGAGATGTGTTTTACTGTGGAGGAATCGGTTGATCTATGACCTTGCGATCAAATGTTTTCGGTTCCCATTGGAGAGGCACGTCCTTTCGTCTACTAATCGCACGGTTTTGCGATGCGGTCGCAAAACACAGAAACTAAACTTATTACAGTGAACAGAGACGTCAATGAACGAACGGACAGATAATAACTATTCAAAAATAAAGAAAGTAAAATGTTCACTCGAGGGAAGACTTGAACCAAGGACCTCTCGTTCTGCAGTTGCTCACGCTACCACCGGACCACGGCGCTCCTGAGCTCACATTGTCCATGATATTGCTTATGTGGCCCATGGACTACTCAGTTTGTATGTTTTGCTTATTTTTTCACAGTTCCACACAACTTCTTCCTGTTTTCTCAATTGATCTGTGTTCAGTTTATCAAGGCCTATCCACTGTGCCAACTTATAACTAAATCTGAGGGGGGTGCGAGGGGGAGGTTCCCTTGTCAGAAACACGTGGAGTCTACAACATACCTTGTCAGTGTGGCCAGTCGTACGTTGGAAAACAATGCGCATTGTGGAACAACGCACAAAGAAGCATGAGATGTTTTATCGCCTACGCTACGCGGAGAAATCTGCTTTAGCTGAGCATGCTTTAGAAAACGGACAGCGGATAAAATTCGACAACATCCGTCGTAGCTCACATAAACGGTTTCTAGGACTGCGTAATTAAAGAAGTTATTGAAATAAAAATCACCAATAACACGCTGAACAGAGACGATGGCCTGCAGATCAACATGGCTTCGGATTCAGCGATCGCGCGGATGAAGCGGGCGCATCGAACATCGAATCAACGTATGCTCTTAGATGGCTATGACACAGGTACCAGATGGATCTCTTTGTGGACCATCAGCAGGCCTGTATCCCTGTCTACAGTGAGGAGAGGCAGGAATGAGGGTGGTAGAGGCGGGTGGGGGTGGGGAGAGGTAAGACTGGCTCTCAGTTGGTGACGTCATGACGTCACATCAAAGTGAACACAAGAGTATCTGCTGCTCCTCTTTCCTTGTGCAGTCTTTTGGGTTGGTTCTTGCATTAGCTGGGTTATTAAAACGATTTTTCACAATCTCCAGTACATGTATTGCATTGTGGCCTGTTATTTACGAATGCGTCTATTTTTTATTCACGACAGTTTCAACGTGTAATTAGAACAGCGAAGCATTTTCCAACAGTTGTGATAGCATGTACTGGCCTTCCTGGAATTTCAGAACCAGAGCTGCAGGGTGACTGTCGAGCAATGCTGTGGAAGCCGTCTGTAGTGGTCTCCAAAGTCAAACATCGTACATTACAGCTAATGCACTTATTAAACTCCTCTACATCTACATCTACATTTATTATCCGCAAGCCACCCAACGGTGTGTGGCGGAGAGCATTTTACGTGCCACTGTCATTACCTCCCTTTCCTGTTCCAGTCGCGTATGGTTCGCGGGAAGAACGACTGTCTGAAAGCCTCCGTGCGCGCTCGAATCTCTCTAATTTTACATTCGTGATCTCCTCGGGAGGTATAAGTAGGGGGAAGCAATATATTAGATACCTCATTCAGAAACGCACCCTCTCGAAACCTGGCGAGCAAGCTACACCGCGATGCAGAGCGCCTCTCTTGCAGAGTCTGCCAATTGAGTTTGTTAAACATCTCCGTAACGCTATCACGGTTACCAAATAACCCTGTGACGAAACGAGCCGCTCTTCTTTGGATCTTCTCTATCTCCTCCGTCAACCCTATCTGGTACGGATCCCACACTGATGAGCAATACTCAAGTATAGGTCAAAGGAGTGTTTTGTAAGCCACCTCCTTTGTTGATGGACTACATTTTCTAAGGACTCTCCCAATGAATCTCAACCTGGTACCCGCCTTACCAACAATTAATTTTATATGATCATTCCACTTCAAATCGTTCCGCACGCATACTCCCAGATATTTTACAGAAGTTACTGCTACCAGTGTTTGTTCCGCTGTCATATACTCATACAATAAAGGATCATTCTTTCTATGTATTCGCAATACATTACCTTTGTCTAGGGTCAGTTGCCACTCCCTGCACCAAGTGCCTATCCGCTGCAGATCTTCCTGCATTTCGCTACAATTTTCTAATGCTGCAACTTCTCTGTATACTACAGCATCATCTGCGAAAAGCCGCATGGGACTTCCAACACTATCTAATAGGTCATTTATATATATTGTGAAAAGCAATGGTCCCATAACACTCCCCTGTGGCACGCCAGAGGTTACTTTAACGTCTGTAGACGTCTCTCCATTGACAACAACATGCTGTGTTCTGTTTGCTAAAAACTCTTCAATCCAGCCACACAGCTGGTCTTATATTCCGTAGGCTCTTACTTTGTTTATCAGGCGACAGTGCGGAACTGCATCGAACGCCTTCCGGAAGTCAAGAAAAATAGCATCTACCTGGGAGCCTGTATCTAATATTTTCTGGGTCTCATGAACAAATAAAGCGAGTTGGGTCTCACACGATCGCTGTTTCCGGAATCCATGTTGATTCCTACATAGTAGATTCTAGGTTTCCAAAAACGACATGATACTCGAGCAAAAAACATGTTCTAAAATTCTACAACAGATCGACGTCAGATATATAGGTCTATAGTTTTGCGCATCTGCTCGACGACCCTTCTTGAAGACTGGGACTACCTGTGCTCTTTTCCAATCATTTGGAACCTTCCGTTCCTCTACAGACTTGCGGTACACGGCTGTTAGAAGGGGGGCAAGTTCTTTCGCGTACTCTGTGTAGAATCGAATTGGTATCCCGTCAGGACCAGCGGACTTTCCTCTGTTGAGTGATTCCAGTTGCTTTTCTATTCGTTGGACACTTATTTCGATGTCAGCCATTTTTTCGTTTGTGCGAGGATTTAGAGAAGGAACTGCAGTGCGGTCTTCCTTTGTGAAACAGCTTTGGAAAAAGGTGTTTAGTATTTCAGCTTTACGCGTGTCATCCTGTGTTTCAATGCCATCATCATCCCGGAGTGTCTGGATATGCTGTTTCGAGCCACTTACTGATTTAACGTAAGACCACAACTTCCTAGGATTTTCTGTCAAGTCGGTACATAGAATTTTAGTTTCGAATTCACTGAACGCTTCACGCATAGCCCTCCTTACGCTAACTTTGACATCGTTTAGCTTCTGTTTGTCTGAGAGGTTTTGGCTGCGTTTAAACTTGGAGTGAAGCTCTCTTTGCTTTCGCAGTAGTTTCCTAACTTTGTTGTTGTACCACGGTGGGTTTTCCCGTCCCTCACAGTTTTACTCGGCACGTACCTGTCTAAAATGCATTTTACGATTGCCTTGAACTTTTTCCATAAACACTCAACATTGTCAGTGTCGGAACAGAAATTTTCGTTTTGATCTGTTAGGTAGTCTGAAATTAGCCTTCTATTACTCTTGCTAAACAGATAAACCTTCCTCCCTTTTTTTATATTCCTACTAACTTCCATATTCAGGGATGCTGCAACGGCCTTGTGATCACTGATTCCCTGTTCTGTACATACAGAATCGAAAAGTTCGGGTCTGTTTGTTATCAGTAGGTCCAAGATGTTATCTCCACGAGTCAGTTCTCTGTTTAATTGCTCGAGGTAATTTTAGGATAGTGCACTCAGTATAATGTCACTCGATGCTCTGTCCCTACCACCCGTCCTAAACATCTGAGTGTCCCAGTTTAAATCTGGTAAATTGAAATCTCCACCTAAGACTATAACATGCTGAGAAAATTTATGTGAAATGTATTCCAAGTTTTCTCTTAATTGTTCTGCCACTAATGCTGCTGAGTCGGGAGGTCGGTAAAAGGAGCCAATTACTAACCTAGCTCGGTTGTTGAGTGCAACCTCCACCCATAATAATTCACAGGAACTATCCACTTCTACTTCACTACAGGATAAGCTACTACTAACAGCGACGAACACTCCACCACCGGTTGCATGCACTCTATCCTTTCTAAACACCGTCTGTACCTTTGTAAAAATTTCGGCAGAATTTATCTCTGGCTTCAGCCAGCTTTCTGTACCTATAACGATTTCAGCTTCGGTGCTTTCTATCAGCGCTTGAAGTTCCGGTACTTTACCAACGCAGCTTCGACAGTTTACAATTACAATACCGATTGCTGCTTGGTCCCCGCATGTCCTGACTTCGCCCCGCACCCGTTGAGGCTGTTGCCCTTTCTGTACTTGCCCAAGGCCATCTAACCTAAAAAACCGCCCAGTCCACGCCACACAACCCCTGCTACCCGTGTAGCCGCTTGTTGCGTGTAGTGGACTCCTGACCTATCCAGCGGAACCCGAAACCCCACCACCCTATGGCGCAAGTCGAGGAATCTGCAGCCCACACGGTCGCAGAACCGTCTCAGCCTCTGATTCAGACCCTCCACTCGGCTCTGTACCAAAGGTCCGCAGTCAGTCCTGTCGACGATGCTGCAGATGGTGAGCTCTGCTTTCATCCCGCTAGCGAGACTGGCAGTCTTCACCAAATCAGATAGCCGCCGGATGCCAGGGAGGATTTCCTCGGATCCATAGCGACACACATCATTGGTGCCGACATGAGCGACCACCTGCAGATGGGTGCATCCTGTACCCTTCATGGCATCCGGAAGGACCCTTTCCACATCTGGAATGACTCCCCCCGGTATGCACACTTAGTGCACATTGGTTTTCTTCCCCTCTCTTGCTGCCATACCCCTAAGGGGCCCCATTACGCGCCTGACGTTGGAGCTCCCGACTACCAGTAAGCCCACCCTCTGCGACCGCCCGCATCTTGCAGAATGAGGGGCAACCTCTGGAACAGGACAAGCAGCCATGTCAGGCCGAAGATCAGTATCGGCCTGAGACAGAGCCTGAAACCGGTTCGTCAGACAAACTGGAGAGGCCTTCCGTTCAGCCCTCCGAAATGTCTTTCGCCCCATGCCACACCTTGAGACGACTTCCCACTCTACCACAGGTGAGGGATCAGCCTCAATGCGGGCAGTATCCCGGGCAACCACAGTTGTAGTCCGATCGGGGGATGCGTGGGACGAGCTGGTCGTCCCCGACAAACCCCCATCCGGAACCCCACAGTGATGCCCATTGGCAACAGCCTCAAGCTGTGTGACCGAAGCCAACACTGCCTGAAGCTGGGAGCGAAGGGATGCCAACTCAGCCTGCATCCGAACACAGCAGTTGCAGTCCCTATCCATGCTAAAAACTGTTGTGCAAAGAAAGTCTGAACTAATCTACAGAGAGCGCAAACCAATCGACACAAAATTTAAACGGTTATTAAAATACAAGATTGCCTAATTAATGCAGTAATGCTGCTATTTGCGCACTGCTGACACTGCTCGGCGGCGGATGGAGACTACGCGATTTTACACTATTCAGGTACTAAAACGCGATGCTACAACTCTCAAATACTATAATACGCCCGAAATTTATGAATTAAACAATGCAAGTACCAAACACACGCAAATAAAGTAAGAATTAAACTATGTAACAAATGAATGAGCTAGGAGTATACGACTTGCTGCTGCAGCTGCTTATCCAACGGCGGCAGGGAGCACACTGACTGTGACCAACCGACACTGGCCGTTCAAAACAAAAACAGAAGACAAACGACTACGCGAATTTACACTCTCTGTCCAACACCAACATTTCGTCAGTTGAACATATTTCCTGCCAAAAATAAAGATAGTACCGCCAACTCCAGCCTTCTTCTCGCCAGCTTGTAAGTGAAGGGATCATCCTATGTAGAGTATGAGATGTCTCCCACTAGTTTCGAGTGGTATTGCCATTTTTTTCCCAGCAGGATAACACCAATTGTACGACATCGACAATTTTTGAGCTGTGTTCCGATTTCAGATCCTCCTTGTGTAGCGATATGCATATAAATATTTAATTAGGATTGATCTTTGCCGGCCGGTGTAGCCGAGCTGTTCTAGGCTCTCCAGTCTGGAACCGCGCGACCGCTACGGTCGCAAGTTCGAATCCTGCCTCGGGCACGGATGTGTAGGATGTCCTTATGTTAGTTAGGTTTAAGTAGTTGTAGGGGACTGATGACCTCAGATCTTAAGTCCAATAGTGCTCAGAGCCATTTGAACCATTTTGATTGATCTTTATGATTAACTATGTAATTACCTATCTTATATAATTACCTATCTTTACTTCAGTTTACCTCCCTCTCCTGCAGCTGGGTACTTTCCCCACGTTGGGGGGTGCACTTGGGCTTTCCGCACAGAAGGACCGCAGTTTGTGTCCTAGAAAGTGTGGTGTCACCGCCAGACACCACGCTTGCTAGGTGGTAGCTTTAAAATCGGCCGCGGTCCGGTAGTATACGTCGGACCCGCGTGTCGCCACTGTCAGTGATCGCAGACCGAGCGCCACCACACGGCAGGTCTAGTGAGACGTACTAGCACTCGCCCCAGTTGTACAGCCGACTTTGCTAGCGACGCCACACTGACAAATACGCTCTCATTTGGCGAGACGATAGTTAGCATAGCCTTCAGCTACGTCATTTGCTACGACCTAGCAAGGCGCCATTACTAGTGTATATTGAAATGGAGATTATATCTGTACAAGAGCGATGTACACCAATTATGGATTAAAGTTAAGTATTCCAGCAGCTACGTACTTTTCTTTATAGCATTCATAACGTATCCTGTTTCAGACCTCTCGCCAGTCAGCGTGTAATTAAACGCGTGCCTTTCGGCTACCCGTCCTAGTGGATTGGCTATCGGGTCAGTCCACAATAGAAAGGGCACCACAGTTTTGAATTTTCTGCCAATTCCCAGGTTGGGGGGATGGGGTGGGGCGTCAGCACAGCCTTGTGGCAACGAAATTCCCGCCATTTGTGAACTTGTCACTGTTTTTTGGCTTTCCCCTCAAAATTCTAAACTCATGCCAAAATTCGAAATTCCTGCCAATAAGGTAGGTGGCAATGGGGGGGGGGGGGTGGAGACGGGTGGGAGGGGGAGCGACTAACATGCCGGCTGGGGAAAACACATGACGTCATCTGGGGATGTGTGGAATTAATTGAATTAATTGATTAATTTAATTAATTCGCATATCAATTTGATATGAATATTGCAGCAGCACTGGTATTACTCTGCTACTGAAAGGCTAGCAAACTCAATAAATCTTATTGACGTCCAGATTCCCCAGACGTTTAATGCTGCACCACGTTTCCTCCATGTTCTTGCATTATGTACATGTATCAGGATATATACCACGAGAAGGTGACCTACGAGAAATTGTAATGATGGAGCCTTGTAACACATATGAAGCTTTAAGTAAGCATTTCTGTCTAAATACTGATCATGGAATATACAAAAATTATTATGCAAAGAGGTTTTCAGTGCTGAGCCGTTTTTGTTCCACAGTTGGAGTCATAGAGAGTATCTCAACAAATCACAGTGCTTGGATCAACCTCTGCTGCACACACATTTTTTAAGGATTCTCGAGGCATACTTCCTGATGAATATACGTGAAAGTCTTTCACATGTGCCAAAAAGCAATTTAGAAGGATTTCTTTCTGCTGTTGATTGTATTGATTTCATAAAACTCGCTTCTCTCACAACGGATTTAATTAGAATGGCACAGGACCGAGTCATGCATGTAACAACAATCACTTGGTGCAGGAAGCAGTTGCGAAGCAGTCTGCTCACAATAATAACACACCTGCATTTCGAAGTAATGACCAGGCAAGTAATAACAGTAACAACTTTAGACCGAATCATGTTTGATACAATCAATACACTCGGAGATACATCCCAAGCCACAACACAGAATCCACTGCAGTGGAACCAAAACCAGCCAGCACCACCATCAACCAAAAGTGACTGTGGATTGTATTCGAGAGATGCATCTGTCAAACTAGCCCGGCATCATCATGACCATGAGTATGGACCGAGTGTTGGAACAGCAGCCAAAATAGCACAGCAAAATTCTTAACCCTTTCGCTGCTACAGATGAGCTCTTTCCATTCTGTGCTGAGGCTCTCTTTGTTAAGGCTATACCACTCAGCAAATGTCAGCGCCTGTGCCGAAAGATCGCGTTCCTGCCGGTATGAAATAGTTGTCTTCCGATTTTTCGGAAACTATTAGATGAAAAAGTTAGATTTTTGCACATATTACTGTCTGATATCTTCACTCGATAAAGAACAGAATTTCTTTTCTTTTTCATCATACTTACTGCACTACATCAAATTAAGTTAAAGATTGCACGAAACTTTAAAGAATTCGGAGAGGTAAAAACACATTGTGTAAACTTGGTATGTGGTTGATTTTAGCTCCTACATTGCAGTAAATGAAATTTAGACGAGTAAGATATGGAAGTTTTATTGAAAACTGAGAGGAGAACAGTATCCCATTTCGTCCGAGACCAGTTCCATCCATATGGACTTGCCAGATTCTACGAAACATTTATAATCTGTTTTTAAGAAAAGTGTTGGGGGAAAAAATTTGATTTTTGTCCATCTGGCAAACTGATAAAGGACTGAACTGATGCCAAATTTATTGCGCTGCATCAAATTACATGAAACGTTGCGCGAAATTTCAAAAATTTTGCAGAGGTAAAAACACTTTACGTAAACTTTGAGTGAGGTTGATTTTAGCTCAGAGATTGCAGTGAATGAAAAGCAGATAAAACATATAAATTTTATCTAAAGTTGATAGCAGGAGAAAAGCTCATTTTGCTCTCGAGTTATTGGGTTTCATATCCGAAGGACAGTCGTGCACTGTGGTCATAACAATCGTAATATCTCATAAACGGTTGAAAATATCGAAACGATCTTTTACAAATGATAGCATGCAATGCGGCACATCATGTTGTGTGATGACTACTCGAAACTTTTTTTTTCAACAATATATGGAAGTAACTCGTCCGCAGCAGTGAGAGGTCTGGAACTAAGGACGCATTCAGACGTGCATAGCACTGTAGGAAAATCCAAGTAGCACACGTTAACACTTCCACAGTACCTAGGAAATGGCGTAGCAGGACATGTATAGACATCCACAGCAATGAAAGGGCTAAGATATAATAATGGTGTCTCTGCTAGCTTTTTTCGCAAGATTTGAGAACGCACTGAGCTACCTGTATTGCCAGGAACAATTTCGAGACCATGGGGACATAGGGGCTGTTGGTACAAAACCCCGGAATGTACGGATACAGACTCTGGCTATTGAAGATTCAGTAATCAACAGCATCTTAGGGCTAGACTTCTTCCGTGAAAAGGACACCATATCATATTTTTCTATGGGCCATGTCGCTTTCCAGATTCATGGATCTTTTATCCAAACTGAACTGATGAAGCAGGAAGGGAGTCACGAATGATATTGAAGATAGAACTGGATATATCTTGTACGCAATCCATCGCTAAAGCACAAACAATTCCTGTCTGGACTATGCAAATAATGATAATACAAGAGCAAGTTTACAAGAAACTGCGTGAAGTGGAAAACTTAACATCGTCACATAAATAGCAGTTAGTAGATCTTCTCTTATATTATTCTAAAGTATTTGCAGAACAACTGGGATTATAAAAGGATACACTTAGCACATCCAGGTGCTTCCACATTGAAATTTCACCCACACTTTTTATCCAGTTCTCTGGTCCACACATAAGGCTGTCGATGATGAAATCAAGTAGATTATTCAGTGGTATTTAAATCTTTTGGAATTATGGGCATACATGTACGCCTAGCAGTTAGTGCCAAGATGGGTGTGGGCATACACGTACACCCGGCAGATAGGACTTCAAGATGGCTATGAACATTCATTTATAGCTAGTGTTCGGGAAGGTCTGTTCTTGCCTGGCAGTTGGAAAGGCCTGGTGGATATGGGCATTCAAATATGCCTTGGCACGGGAGCAGGTGACCGTGCACAGTGCAGTCGCGACTCGCTGTTTCACGCCTTTCAACATTCCTGACAACGCCGTCATTATCAGTTCTTCTTCGTAATGCTGGAAAATGCTACAGCTATCACCTGCTCTTGATTCCTTTCTGCTTACTAGTCGCTCTAATACATACAATTTGATTTCTCAATGTACAAAAGACAGTGACAAAAATGTGCATGATCTGAAGGGCACGAATTATCTTCATGAGCTGACGAATCAGATGTTAAAAAAGGAGAAAAGTTCAGCACATACTTGCAGCATCTCAGAAACACTTGCAAACACGTAGAACAGAAAATGGCACGCATCTCCAATTAAATGTAATTGTATCCATTTTTTGATTTGGAGCTTCTTGTATTAGCCGTGTTTGCAGTTAAAATTTTTGGATGTGACGTCCGCCAGTTATGCAAAACACCGTTTTTCTCAGTACCCAAACATGTTTCGGCACCACTGTGCCATCATCAGTGGTTTTCTATCCAACCACAATCACACTGTGTTCTGGTGCAGTGAAAAGTGTCTTACTACGTTATTTGTGGAAAATACTTGTTATAGTTACGTACGCATCACAACATCTCAGCATGATGCGGAGAATGGAAGTGCCTGCCACACGAAAACGTGAGAAGCTTCCTGTAGTAATTAACACAAAAGTGATCCATAAAATTCATGCACACCAAATGTAAAGAATAAATAAAAACGAAAACCCACTGATGATGGCACAGTGGTGTCGAAACATGTTTGGGTACTGAGAAAAGCGGTGTTTTGCATAACTGGAGGACCTCACATCCAAAAATTTTAATTGTAATTGATTTGCTGATCTATGAAGTACACGTGATACAAACATATGTAGTGTGGTAGAGCATGAATTATCCTACAGAACGGATGTATCAGTTGTTGCGAAACGTGAACACTGCAGAAAACACTTGCAGATTCTCAGCAACACCGCTGCAGTGCGGCACAGAAGACGGTCCGAGTTTTGGGCGTCTACCCTTGGAACTATTCACTTTAAAACTATATGCCGTGAAACTTGTGTGTCCAATATTAATAAGATTTTACAAGTTTACAGGCACGCATATTGGTCGTGTAAATCTCAAGTTATGGAATTTTCCAATCACGAATAATTTTTCTAAACTAACTTTCATTGTGCCACCAAGATTTACGAAAATAATGTTCGTGGAGTAAAAGAAAGAGCCTTTAACTTTACCAGTTCTAATCTGAATTGGCTTCCCTATGAATACTGACTGATTGTAGTGGATTTAATTTACTGTGACATTAAGTTCTTTTGTTGTGTCAACAAGATCGGTTTTTATATATATAGTTGTATAGCACAAAAGAAAATGTGGTAGGTCAATTAATTCGATCTTATGTGTCACGTTATAGACAAGATTTACACACTGTATTATGAGTAATGCCAGCTTTTTCCAGATTTTTATTTTCCTCATGTAAGGAGTTAAACTTATTTTTAAAATGTTTTCTGGTAATAATGTTTTTATTAAAGTAAATTTTAAGTTCTCGTAGTAATCTGACAATTTTCTTTTGAAACTAACAGGAGAATTGGTAGGCTCTATCAGCTGAACTATATTTTGTTAGATTTAATACATGCATTAATCAATCCCTAGCAATCAATGATTTTGACTAATATCAGAGTTAAATTAAGAATAACAAATTAAACATGTTAGTTGTCGGTGGATATGTAGTGTAGAGAATAATGAGATGGTACGTGTGAGATATTTGTGTTGATTGATGTGTAGTGCTTAGCACTCCATTCGAAACCTTGAAAGGACTACTTACTCGGTTTTGTTAGGTGACTGAGTGTGGTTAAGTGAAAATATCCTTGTTTGCCTACATTGATAACAAAGTATAAAATGGCCAATGTTTCTATGAAAACCAAGGCTAACCATGTTTTGGTTTTCCTTATGACCCAGTGCCTAATGGAAAACCAGGAATTAACTAATTACATCCATGGATACACTACCAGTTAGTAAGGAAAAATATTGCTAGATGCAAAATTTGAATCTTCAACCTTGGTATTTTAACGTGGAAACTTTCTACACTCCTGGAAATGGAAAAAAGAACACATTGACACCGGTGTGTCAGACCCACCACACTTGCTCCGGACACTGCGAGAGGGCTGTACAAGCAATGATCACACGCACGGCACAGCGGACACACCAGGAACCGCGGTGTTGGCCGTCGAATGGCGCTAGCTGCGCAGCATTTGTGCACCGCCGCCGTCAGTGTCAGCCAGTTTGCCGTGGCATACGGAGCTCCATCGCAGTCTTTAACACTGGTAGCATGCCGCGACAGCGTGGACGTGAACCGTATGTGCAGTTGACGGACTTTGAGCGAGGGCGTATAGTGGGCATGCGGGAGGCCGGGTGGACGTACCGCCGAATTGCTCAACACGTGGGGCGTGAGGTCTCCACAGTACATCGATGTTGTCGCCAGTGGTCGGCGGAAGGTGCACGTGCCCGTCGACTTGGGACCGGACCGCAGCGACGCACGGATGCACGCCAAGACCGTAGGATCCTACGCAGTGCCGTAGGGGACCGCACCGCCACTTCCCAGCAAATTAGGGACACTGTTGCTCCTGGGGTATCGGCGAGGACCATTCGCAACCGTCTCCATGAAGCTGGGCTACGGTCCCGCACACCGTTAGGCCGTCTTCCGCTCACGCCCCAATATCGTGCAGCCCGCCTCCAGTGGTGTCGCGACAGGCGTGAATGGAGGGACGAATGGAGACGTGTCGTCTTCAGCGATGACAGTCGCTTCTGCCTTGGTGCCAATGATGGTCGTATGCGTGTTTGGCGCCGTGCAGGTGAAGGCCACAGTCAGGACTGCATACGACCGAGGCACACAGGGCCAACACCCGGCATCATGGTGTGGGGAGCGATCTCCTACACTGGCCGTACACCACTGGTGATCGTCGAGGGGACACTGAATAGTGCACGGTACATCCAAACCGTCATCGAACCCATCGTTCTACCATTCCTAGACCGGCAAGGGAACTTGCTGTTCCAACAGGACAATGCACGTCCGCATGTATCCCGTGCCACCCAACGTGCTCTAGAAGGTGTAAGTCAACTACCCTGGCCAGCAAGATCTCCGGATCTGTCCCCCATTGAGCATGTTTGGGACTGGATGAAGCGTCGTCTCACGCGGTCTGCACGTCCAGCACGAACGCTGGTCCAACTGAGGCGCCAGGTGGAAATGGCATGGCAAGCCGTTCCACATGACTACATCCAGCATCTCTACGTTCGTCTCCATGGGAGAATAGCAGCCTGCATTGCTGCGAAAGGTGGATATACACTGTACTAGTGCCGACATTGTGCATGCTCTGTTGCCTGTGTCTATGTGCCTGTGGTTCTGTCAGTGTGATCATGTGATGTATCTGACCCCGTGAATGTGTCAATGAAGTTTCCCCTTCCTGGGACAATGAATTCACGGTGTTCTTATTTCAATTTCCAGGAGTGTACTATCAGCTGCCAACGAAAATAGAAGTGTGAAAATTAGCTGCCAATGTACAGATCAGCATCATTTATATAATGACAGCTATTGATACACATTCTATATTAATATAATTAATATAGTTTACATGTGAAATACACGAACATGAACACTAATTTAATATTGAATCCCAATAGTGAAAACATTTGTAATAGAACTGATATCCTTTTTTGTGATGAGAAGTCAAAGGTATGTGTCTGCAGAGAGAGAAATGACTGAAATATTGCACTGATGGTAGGCAGTTTCTTCTATTGACTACAATGGGGGAGGGGAGTAGTAGACTATTCTCTTTTCTGTGACCTGTTTCTCAATACATTTAATTTGATGTTTTTTCTGTCTTTAAAGAAATAATGAATTTAGTTGCAATTTTGGAAGCATTTAGCTTTGCCTAATGATGCATTGCGCAACAGCGTGTAACCAGTAATAACATACCACATTATACTACAATAGAGCGCTATTTATTCCTTGTAATTTTCATAGTAAGAGGGAGAGAATTGTAATCAATTATTCGGTCTGAGCTTTGGTGGAAATGTTGAATGCAATCACCAGAATATATTGCTGTTGGCAGACATGTTGATGAATTTGCAATTGACTCAATGACTTCCGATTGTGAACGAGTTTTGAAATGTTATTGTGACTAAAATATATCAGGGATTGTTACAACTCATTTTAAGAATACACAGTATTAAGTTTCAGGTACGTGTCCAGCAGTTTATTGCATTTTCTGAAGCTTTGTTTCTATGTTACTATGTACAACTGGATCTGAGTTGACAGAATGAGGTTAATTCCAAGAAGTGAGCAATATGACCACACATATGCAGTTAGATATAAATGGAAATGTCGTGTGGCTAGGGCCTCCCGTCGGGTAGACCGTTCGCCTGGTGCAGGTCTTTCGATTTGACGCCACTTCGGCGACCTGCGCGTCGATGGGGATGAAATGATGATGATTAGGACAACACAACACCCAGTCCCTGAGCGGAGAAAATTTCCGACCCAGCCAGGAATCGAACCCGGGCCCTTAGGATTGACAGTCTGTCACGCTGACCACTCAGCTACCTTTTTTTTTTTTTTAACCATATGCGCCAATTTGTAATAAGAATAGAATGAACAAAGTGTATATCATTGCTAGGCTGCCGTAGCGCAATATAAGAAATGAAAAGTATTCTTGAGGTTTTTTTTTTTTTTTTCACCATTTGCGCCAATTTGTAATAAGAATAGAATGAACAAAGTGTATATCATTGCTAGGCTGCCGTAGCGCAATATAAGAAATGAAAAGTATTCTTGAGTTTTTTTTTGTTTTTGTTTTTTTTTTTTGTTTTTACCATATGCGCCAATTTGTAATAAGAATAGAATGAACAAAGTGTATATCATTGCTAGGCTGCCGTAGCGCAATATAAGAAATGAAACGTCTTCTTGAGGGTTTTTTTTTTTTTGGGGGGGGGGGGGCAAGTAGTAAACAGAATTTTTTTATAGTGCACAAAAGACTATCACATCATCATTGAAGGAAGGTTGCTCTGCGAGAGAACGGACATGTGAAAGCGAAAAAGGGAAAGAAATAATGCCTTCTGCATTGGTGAGCATCTGAATAGTATCGTAAAATTCCGACAAGTACTAAAGTCCCAGGAAGCAAATGGGATTCATACATACAGGTCACTGGCAACCTCTGCGATCCGAAAGAGTGTATTTGAAGCATTTAACCGTTAATTATGATGTTCAGCATATTTCCAAATATCCTCCTGTAGTCACAGTGTTGTCTCATTTTAAAGTGTTCAATTTCTATGTAAGTATAATAGTCGAGGAAAGTAGCATGCCTATTCTGCATAATAAACGATGCTGTGTGGCCCATGATCCACGTTGCAGCGTTGTTTTTTGCTCGTGGATATCTCAGTTTTTGTGGCTGAATGATCTCTAAAAGATCTACACCACAGGGCGTCGTACGGTCTATCACCGACAATCGTTGACGAAGAAATGTAGTAATTTCTTCTGCATGTCCGCACGTGAACCTATGAAGAAGCGTATCGACCCTTCCGCATGTGTCACAGTTGGGCGTTGGATGAAGGCCAATTTTATGTAGCTTTTCATTCGTTGCTACTTTATCGTTGACTGTTAGATACCAGTCGGCTATGACGCGTGACGGTAACACGTCGCTGTGCACATTCCGCCATACTATACTCCAATGTGTATGTGGATGTTTTTCTTCGAGACGATTCCTGTGGTTTGTTGTCGTGAGAAGGCCATAAAGCTTCCTGTTCGTCAGGCTTCCGTTATCGACGATGTTGTGTCGAATGTAACTCATTTCCATGTAGTACAGTCGCACATGTCGGTAAGAAAGTGGAATGCCGGCGATATTAACGGGTGGGTCAAGGCTATGAGGCTTCCACCGCTGAATGAGGTTTGTGATGATACTGGTCCTCCGGGTACGGAACTCCTTCCTGATGCGATTTAGGAGCAGGGTGACACATTTTTTGTGTACTTTAATGAGGTTAAGGCCACCTTTGAGCGAAGGTAAGGTTAAGGTATCGAATTGAACTTTGAAAATGTGCCCCCTAAAAAGAAACCAACATAACGCTTGTTGTATACTCTTGGCTAGATGGTCGGAGATTGGAAGAATTTGCGCCAAATAAGTCATCTTGCTCGTAATGGCGATCTCGATGGTCTTAACTTTCTGTAGTATGTTCAAGTCACGGTCGGAGTGAAGTACCAAAGCAGCACGTAATTTATTAAGCATGTGTGACCAGTTCTTCGTCAGGAATTTGTCTGGTTTGGCCTCAAAAGTAACACCGAGGGTTGTGTGAGAATCCTTGATCTTGCACCAGGGAACATGGGATATGTCTCCGATACCGCCACCGATCTGCAAAGCTGTGGTTTTAGTTCTATTGAGTATTGCTCCTGAAAGAAACGTGAATGTTTGTAAAAGAGTTTCCGCTGATAGAAGTTGTTGCGATGATGACACAGTGACGCATACATCGTCAGCATACGCAATGCATGGGATAGTGACAGACTCGACGCTAAGTCCGATCCCGCTATGCGCCAAGTTGTTCAGGAGCGGCTCCACTGCAATGGCGTACAAAATCATTGACAGAGGACATCCTTGGCGGACGGATTGCTCAATGGAAACTTCTTTTGTAAAATGGCCATTAATGAGAATCCGTGAAGAGGCGTTTGTAGTAAGTTTGCGAATTAATTCTATGAGATGAAGTCCAAAACCTAGTTTCTTCATGCATTTAAAGAGGAAGTCATGACGTACACGGTCATAAGCCTTCTCAAAATCTAGAAAGATCAGAGCGCCCTGTCCTTGTGTTTCAGCATACGAACAGATGATGTCCCTCAAATCGCAGGCTGTTGAGATTGCACTTCGGCCTTGCACTGCACTGTACTGGTAACTGCCCAAAACCTTGTACATAACGGTTTGCATCCTTAGCTTAATCGATCTGGTGATGATTTTGAAATCGGCATTCAGGAATGTGATGGGTCGCATGTTTTCGACCTTCCTGCTGTTCCCTTTTTTCGGTAAGGGCAGGATGATACCTTCCGTAAATGCCTTGGGTATAACTTCCAGGTGCCAGAGTTCATTCGCTATCTCGAGGAGTGTCGGACCGAGGAGGTTCCAGTAACGCTGGTAAAACTCAGCGCTGAGACCGTCGGGTCCTGGTGACTTCCCTTTCTTTGCACTGTGGACCGCCAGTCGGATTTCGTCCTCTGTGAAAAGAGATTCCAGATTTGCAGTATCCTGTTGCGACAAGCGACAGCTCAAGGTCCTAAGAAAATCGTCGCACGAGTGTTCATCAACGGCTTGCTTCTTGTAAAGTTGACTATAATAGTCGTAGACGTGCGAGATGATGTCACGTTGCTTCGTGATGGCATTCTCAGCGTCATCAAAGACGGCTTCAATCAACATGGCTTTACACCGTTTCGTCGTTCTGAGGATGTGGTACAGAGAGGCCCGTTCTTCGGCGGCCACGTCCTTGGGGTGGGCTCGCACGATGATGCCTTGCATTCGTTGGCGTTGTATCGCCGTGATTTTCGCTTTATATCGTTTGATTTTTACGTCGATATCGCCAGAAGGATTGTTAGCGCGACTGTACAGGTCTCTCAAACAGCGATAATGAAACTCAATAGTCTGTTTCTGCCAAAAGCTTTTTTGTCGGGCGTAACTCATGAGGGTGAGGCGTAATTTAGGCTTAGCACACTGAGTCCACCACTGGAGAGCGCTATCGTAACGACGTCGTTGCCGCTGGAGCTGTTGCCATGTTATGTTCACCTCCTCTTCAAGTTGGGCATCCTGCAGAAGGCTGACGTTCAATTTCCAGTAGCCTTTCCCGCGGTATATTTGCTGGCGGTGTAGGTTAAGGTAACACTGATACGCACAATGGTCGGAGATGTTGACAGGAGCTATGTCACAGTTCACAGCGTGTCGCTGGAGGGCCTCGGACACATAGATCCTATCCAACCGACTGGCAGAATGACTGGTTACGAAGGTGTACGCTACCCGTTCACCGTGCAGTTGTTGCCATGTATCGTGAAGACGCATGCCATGAATTAAATGTTCAAGTTCGATACATCTGTTCGTGTTAGGAGTTTGGTCTCTGTCGTTAAGCACACAATTGAAGTCACCACCGAGGATGAGATGTGCACGATAAGCGCTAAGAAGAATGGGAACCTCGTTTTTATAAAATGTTGAGCGATCTCTCTTATGAGTGCTACCTGAGGGAGCGTACACGTTAACAATCTGCACACCATTCACTCGAAGAGAAATGCCACGACCACTAGGCAACCGCTGCACATCCGTAAATGGTATACCGTCGCGCAGAAGTATGGCAGTGCCTACAGCATCCTGGAGATTGATGTTATCAATGAGAACGTAACCGGGCACTTCTAAGACTGTGACTACCTCCTGTAGGAGGGCAATGTCAACGCTGGTACCATACAAGAAATCAGTTAGCGAACGGAGTTTCACCGCACTTTGAATTCTATTGACGTTAAGTGTGGTAACGTTGTAGGTTTGGCTATCGCACATGATAGTTCAGAGGACAATGAGCTCTGTGTTGGATCGTCCTTCTCGACGACTTTGAATCAAACTCGTTGGGAACGTCTGGAGTACTCAGAGAGTGGAAATGTCGCAGGGCGATGGTCATGCGCGAGAGCAGCTACTGCTGCATCTCCTCGTCCTGCTGCCACCACGGCTCATTGCTGTCGAGGTGCTTCGCGGTGCGCGCGCCGCCCTGCCCGCCACCGCCGGCTGAGTCTGTCCACGTGGTCGCATCCGCCTGACCACCACGCGGGGCTGCGACTGACGTCATCGAGTTCCTGCGGGATCGCTGCTGCAGCTGCTCGCTACTCTGCTCGCTCTTCCTCTTAGCCGTTACGGTGCTCTGTTCCCTCTCAGCACTCAGTAGTGCCTTCAAGTGTTTGGTTTGTTCACGGATGCGGTCTTGTCTCGCGGTGTCCTCGCAGCGCACGGAGCAAGAAGATTGAGGTTCAGTCTCGCTGCCACTTTCTGACATGTGTACGGGTCTCAAATCATCCGACTTTTCCTCTTTGCTACTATTCCCTTTGCTTCTCCTTCGGCGGCCTTTCTTCGTTTCTGCTGCAGTCTCTACCGTTAGGGGCGGTTCAGGCAAACTGATCTGCACCCGCTCCTGTATCTCACACGGCTTAGTTTCAGAGGTGGCTGGCGCATCGTTGTTATCCAGCGGTAACTGCCCCGGTGAGGATGACGGTGCCGGATCGACGTCCGTCCTACCGCAAATGTCTTGGGCACTGCATTCCACCGGAACTGGCATCTCCGCCTCGCTAACACGTTCCGGCTGCCGAGGTGGTGGTACCGTCCCCGCGACTACCTCACTCAATAGCGGAACAAGCTTTTCACTACCGTCTGCAGGACGTTCCCGTGGAAGTTGAAATGGACGTCGACGTGTACAGTTCATCCGCAGATGTTCTGTTGAATGGCAGATCGAACAGGTAGGGGGTTGTCCAATGTAAGTTACCTGTGCACGACAGCCGCCAATGGCAACATACGAAGGTATATGCTTTTTTAAGTCCACACGTACACTTCGCACCCCGCTGTTAACTTGGTAGCGATATGCACTCGACCATTTTTCATTGGTAACCGACAAAACAACGCCGTACAGTGACAGAGAACGTGCTATCAGGTCATTAGGGCACTCAGGTGGCACATTAAATACCCTGACGGTTCTCACTCCGTATCCCGAAGGCACGATTTGGACATTGCTAATACTGCCATCATTATGACGAAATGGTCTCACACCAGCATGCTCCTCAACGAATTTCTCATAAGTGTCACTCGAAATAAATTTGATAAATAACGAGTACTGCACAAAGTCCAACTGGAACGTGTCGACTATATCTTCCGGCAATTTCAGATCCTCAAAAATCCACTCATGGATTTCGAAAGCCGTCGGTCGCAAGGCAGCACGATCGAAAACACACTGAACGCTGTTCGCTCTGTTAATTGTCGACATCTTACTTACAACAGTGGTACAGAAACAAACGTTAACAGCGCTCGAACACGCTGCGCAGCTCTCCACCGCACACTGTTACCGGGGCGGACTGCAGTTAGATAACATCTGTGTTAGATTATACAGGGTGTATAAGTGCATATATTTTTACTGATGACTGACGACATTGTACTGAACAGCGTTACACCAGTATTTACATTTTTTTGCAGACTAATAATTATAGCTATTACAAGTCGCATGTTTTTAGGTTGTTTACTACCTCCAAGTACATGTGGCAAGAGCAATTCATTAATGCTTGTTTTTCCCCGAGAATCCTGCATCCGGTGTTGAAGTTTGAATGTAGGACACAAAACGGTTAATCTATATTGACAGGGGTGGTGCACTCAGTGTGAAGTTATGACCGTTCTCCAAAAACTTTCTCACATGTGTTCTCTGAAAAGAACGTCTTCTTCCATGCAGGGGTTCACGTTTGAGTACACATAGAATTTGTGTAACACTTGAGGATTGTTCAAACCTACTGGTAACAAGTCTAGTGGGATACTACTGAATTTCTTCGATGTCTTCCTTTAATTTGACATCGTTGGGATCCCAAACACTCTAGCTGTACTCAAGAACAGGTCTGCTTTATACTCGTCAATGAGCTACACTTTTCTTGAATTATTATAATAAACCTTCCCTACAACTGATGTAACGTGGTCATTCTATTTTTGCCACTTTGGAACATTACAC
Organism: Schistocerca piceifrons; assembly: GCF_021461385.2. NCBI lineage: Eukaryota > Metazoa > Arthropoda > Insecta > Orthoptera > Acrididae > Schistocerca > Schistocerca piceifrons. The sequence continues at coordinate 750,904,603 of NC_060141.1, forward strand.
ACTTATATTTAATTTACGTGACTGTGCGAAAAATCACTACACCAATAATGTATCCGAACAGCATAAGAGTGTGGATAAATTTAAATTTTCTCATTTCTGCTCAAACTATGCCTCAGGCCATTCGTATATATGGAGAACGAGAGTTGTCCTATCAAACATACATGGGGCACTCCTGATGATATACACTATGTGAGGAAAAGTATCTGGACACCCAAAAACATACGTTTTTCATATTAGGCGTATTGTGCTACCACCTACTGCCAGGTACTCCATATCAGTGACCTCAGTAGTCATTAGACACGGTGAGAGAGCAGCATGGGGCTCTCCGCAGAACTGACAGACTACGAACGTGGTCCGGTGACTGGGTGTCACTTCTGCCATACTCGTGTACGCGAGATTTCTACGCTCCTAAACATCCCTAGGTCCACTGTTTCGGAAGTGATAATGAAGGGAGGTACACAGGACAAAAGCATACAGGCTGACCTCGTCTGTTGACTGACAGAGACCACTGACAGTTGACATGGTCGTAACGTGTAATAGGCAGACATCTATCCAGACCATCATACAGGAATTCCAAACTGCATCAGGATCCACTGCAAGTACTATGACAGTTAGGCGGAAGGTGAGAAAACCTGGATTTCATGGTCGAGCGGCTGCTCACGCCGGTAAATGCCAAACGACGCCTCGCTTGGTGTAAGGAACGTAAATACTGGACGAGTACCGATGACAGGGTGTGGCTATGGCGAATGCCAGGTGAACGTAATGTGCCAGCGCATGTAGTGCCAACAGTAAAATTCGGAGGTGGTGGCGTAATGGTGTGGTCGTATTTTTCATAGACTGGGTCTTGCACCCCCGTTGTTTTGCGTGGCACTATCACAGCACAGGCCTACACTGGTGGTTTAAGCACCTTCTTGCTTGAGACTGTTGAAGATGGTGACTGCATCTTTCAACATGATCGAGTACCTGTTCATAATGCACAGCTTGTGGCGGAGTGGTTACACGACAATAACATCTCTGTAATGGACTAGCCTGCACAGAACCCTGTCCTGAATCCCATAGAAAACCTTTGGGATGTTTTGGAACGCCGACTTCGTGCGAGGCCTCACCGACTGACATCGATACCTCTCCTCAGTGCAGCACTCCATGAAAAATGGGCTGCTATTCCCCAAGAAAACTTCCAGCACCCGATTGAACGTATGCCTGCGAGAGTGGAAGCTGTCATAAAGGCTAAGGGTAGCCCCAACACCATATTGAATTCCAGCATTACCGATAGAGGGCGTCATTTCCAGCCAGGTGTCTGGATACTCTTGATCATATGGTGCAGTTGTCTCTGATGAACACTCGGCATACAGGACGAAGTACTGTGTTCTATTACTTAAGAAATCTTCAAGTCCCTCATCCATCTGATAAATTATTGCATATGCTGTGTAGTGTAGCAGAAATTTATGAAGTTGGGATCTGTCTGTTGCCCTTCATCTGCAGATCGTAGAGCACTGTGTGATGAAAGAGCAAGCTGAACTATCTCAAGAGCGATGCTTCCTAAATCCGTGTTGATTTTATCGACATAGGTTTATCTCTCTCGAGGAAAATTATTAATTTGGCGCTGCGACCAGAACTGTGGTTCCCTTTGTTGAGTAATATTGTGGGGAAGAATGTTGTGGCAATTGTAGACCCAGCCTTTAGCGGCATACGTGCGCCTGTTGCAGAGGAGAGGGAGAGAGAGAGAGACAGAGGGCAGGCGTACTCACCAGTAGGTCGGCGATGGCGAGGTGCATCAGCATGTGGTTGACCCTGGAGCGCGCACGCCGGCGCAGGATGATGAAGAGCACGGTGAGGTTGCCCGCTGCCGACACCACCATCAGCACGCTGTAGGTCGCGATGGAGACGACGTGGCCGTCGTTGAACTTCATGTCCTCCGGCAGCACGCTGTTGTTGCTCTGCGACCACAGGTTCTCCGACTCGAGGCCCGCCATCTTCACTCTGGCTGGAGCTCAGTCCTGCAACACGGCCGGGCGGCCCTCCTGCGGTTAACTCTGGCAACGCCGCGGCGTGCGGGGAGCGCGGGCTATGCTCTGCGCGTTGGAAGCTAAGACAGGGTGATTCACGAAGATGTGAAAATTATTATTATTATTATTTAGCATATGGCTAATACAGACATATCATGAAATTAAATCACATATACATATGTACATACTGACACACAAGAAACTTAAGTTTGTCTTTACAACTCAATATCTACTCCTTCAATCCAGCGCACTGTATCTGGAGTTGCTATCACGAAGTCCTCTTTGGCATCGTTATAGGCTCGAATCGTGCATTCACTGACTATGTGGTGAACAGGCTGGTATGCTGCCGCGCAGTCACAGGCTGGACCAGGCAGCTTCTTCCACTTAAAGAGAGCATCCCTGGATCGGCCATGGCCAGTACGGATTCTGTTGAGAGTAGTCCAGGTCTTGCATGGTAGGTCGAATCCACTTGGACGTTTTGCACCTGAGAAGATGTTATGCAGGTGCACATCTGTCACTGCTTCCCACCGTCCTTTCTTTTGTGGACTGGCAAGACAGCCAATCCACGAGGACGGGAGGCCGAAGGGCACGCGTTTAAGCTCAGACAGGATGGCGTGAGGTCTGGAAAATGACAAGGTCTTTATAGTAGCAAAAATAGTACGTAGCTTCTGGAATACTTAACTTTAATCCATAATTGGTGAACATCGGTCTGACGGTACATGCATCACAAGATAAATAGCAGTTGATAATGGCGCCTTGCTAGGTCGTAGCAAATGACGTAGCTGAAGGCTATGCTAACTATCGTCTCGCCAAATGAGAGCGTAATTTGTCAGTGAACCATCGCTAGCAAAGTCGGCTGTACAACTGGGGCGAGTGCTAGGACGTCTCTCTAGACCTGCCGTGTGCCGGCGCTCGGTCTGCAATCACTGACAGTGGCGACACGTGGGTCCGACGTATACTAGCGGACTGCGGCCGATTTAAAGGCTACCACCTAGCAAGTGTGGTGTCTGGCGGTGACACCACACTTTCCATTCTTTAAGAGGTCTGAAATCCTTAGCAACCATGTCAGCAGCATCGCACAGAATTGGATGGCGTGATTTCAGTCTCTTACGATTTAAAAGTGGCAGGTCGCTATGCACAGGTAGGTTAGAAATCCTGGAGATCTTGTGGAATTCTCTCATAATGGCAGTACATCTACGTAGATCGGGAGGCATTATACCGGTTAACAGTGGAAGCGAACAAATTGGAGTAGATCTGACTGTGCCAGATATTATGCGCATTGTCGTATTCAGCGTGGTATCAACAAGCCTTGTATGATGGCTGTTCGTCCAAAGGTGACTCCTGGTTGGTGCTAATTGAGAAACAGTGATTACAGGCAGCCAGACTGTCCATAGGATCTCCTGGCAATGACATATCAACTAAATAGCAGAAACGGTTCTTTCCTGGATATGCAAATATTTTAGTATGTTATTCTAAAAGTAAAACTAGAGAAAAAAGTTCGTATAAATATAGGTCCGCAAATTTTTAGTTACAGAGTTATGGCTAATAAAAGATTTTGCCTGAAATTTAGCAACTTCCCTAAAATGAAGCCATTTCAAAACTTTACGAGGATAAAGTAAAGCACAATTTCCATTTACTTTGTTGTTATTGGTCTGGTGAATCTAATAAAACATGTCCCAGACGAGTATCTGCAGTAGTTTTTCAGAACATCCAGAGAAGCAAAGATTATTATACAAGTAAATTTGTTTACTTTTCATTAACAATGTAGAAACGTTGATGTCATTCTTAGAAACAGTTAGTGAGTTGTTTCAGTCGTTTCCTAACCTTGAAATGAGCTAGTTTTCTGTATTGTTCAGTGAGAGGACATAATAACAACAGAAATGGATTGGTAATTCTACACGTTTGTGGCTACCCAGACCGACCTATTTAACACCAATGGATTTTTGTGTATGTGGATGGATGAAAGACATAGTTTATGAGGACAAAGTCAATACACGTTTGGCGTTACTTGCTCGTATTATGAATGCAATAGCCGAAATTAAGAACAACCCTGTGAAACTTAAACGAGCAACAAAATCTGTTCATGCATGAGCAACTAAATGCATTGAACATTTATTGTGAATGTATTGTGAAATTGTATGTAACTTCCTTAACACTGAGCTTTCCAGTTTAACAGCAATTCATGTGTGCTATGGTATTAATAAAAGCAGATTATCTGAGACTTTTATACACTTTCAGTTAACGTTATTACAATTGTTTCTCCAAAATAAAATTCTCTACAACGTCTGCTGAAAACTTTGTGTCTGTTTGGGCCAAGTAGTCAATGAATTAAAAATTTTACGAAATTACTTATCTGCTTTTCTGGAAAACTACAGCAGTTACACGTCTGGAACATGTTTCATTTATCCAAACATGCGTATACGACGATCATTCTAATCAGAGCCTTAATTATTTATTAGCAGTAATCCACCACCCACTATTCTTTAAACAATGAAACTCCCACGTATAAAACAGCTTCAAAAGTCGATTACTTTACAAATCAGCTAATGTGTTAAATATTTCAATTTTAGCATGTAAATCGCTAATGGTTGAAGATGTAGAACTGCAAATATGTTGGTTTTATTAGTTTTAGATTATTAACCCATAAATGGACCAACAGGAAAATGCTCCTATCAGAGCAAAAAAGGGGCGAATACGCTCCTGTTAAAAGTGAAACTTCCCCTTTGAACATTTCTACATGACTGTGCTTAACCTGACACACAATATTTTGTTAGCGCAACGCAATCTGACTTTCAATAATTCGTACAAAAGAATGGGCCCTGACTAACATTAACCTATACCTTTCACAAATCACTTACCTCACAAAAATCTTCGCTGCTCAAGCTACTGCAATACAGCGAGCGCCACTACTGCCAGCTAAATAAAAGATTCAAACTACTGAAGGCACTAACTACTGATAGGGATAGTTAGCAAATGAAAGATATTAATAGAGAACAAACAATGTATTTACCTTAATATCATCACAAGTCATAATATATATATCAGTTCATGACAAATTACAAATCTCCGCCATCTCTCTCCCCACATCCACCACTGCTGGCGGCTCACCTCCAACTGCGCAACGCTACGCGCTGTTCACATCCAGCTGCCGCTGCCCAACACTACAATGGCAGACAACAATGCAAACTAGCCACAGACTGCACACAGCACAGCCAGTGATTTTCATATTGAGCGCTACGTAACGTTGCCGATAAGAAAACATAAACAGCCTACTTACATAGAGAAAACATAAACAGCCTGAGAAAACATAAACAGCCTACTTACATAGGCTGCTTGCTGGGGGCGGCGGCCGTCCTCTGGCGGTCCTGCCTCTTGGCAAACTACTGATAGGGATAGTTAGCAAATGAAAGATATTAATAGAGACCAAACAATGTATTTACCTTAATATCATCACAAGTCATAATATATATATCAGTTCATGACAAATTACAAATCTCCGCCATCTCTCTCCCCACATCCACCACTGCTGGCGGCTCACCTCCAACTGCGCAACGCTACGCGCTGTTCACATCCAGCTGCCGCTGCCCAACACTACAATGGCAGACAACAATGCAAACTAGCCACAGACTGCACACAGCACAGCCAGTGATTTTCATATTGAGCGCTACGTAACGTTGCCAATAAGAAAACATAAACAGCCTACTTACATAGAGAAAACATAAACAGCCTGAGAAAACATAAACAGCCTACTTACAAAAGAACCTGATTGAAAAGTAGGGTACCAGCTGCCTCATTCTACCTTCCGATGTTTCCCAGTGGTGGTTCAACGTTCCCACAGTACGCCCGATTGTGTTAGATCTACAGCAATCATTCGCAGAAGCTCAGTACAGTCGGAAATAGAATGGACAGTGGTTAGACGACAACACTGCACCAAACCAAAATACTTGAAAGTCACTCTAGACTGTACACTGTCAGTTAGACAGCATTGCAATAATCTAAAAGGAAAAATGTGTGCAATAAACAATATTATACGTAAACTGACTGGTTCAACAACCGCAACCTGCAGTTTTTCGAACATCGGCAATGAGACTCTGCTTTGCAGCCGGAGAATATGTGACTCCAGTATGGGAGGCGTCTAGCCATTCCAAGCAAGTAGGCGTACTTTAAATGAGGCTGTCAGGATTTTCACCGGATACCTGAGGCCTACACCTGTCCACAAAGTTTACCCACTTGCTGCCATGGCACCATCAAATATCAGAGGCAGAGTAGTCAGTCAAAGAGAGAGGAAAAAGCAGCAAATCGACCCACGGCACTTAATGTATAACCAAAAACCGTTACAACTCGTCTTAAGTCAAGGAAGAACTTTATACAATGGACAGTACCGCTAGAAGTCCGACCGCTGATCCGCCGCCTATCTTGATGGTTGCCGGCCGGTGTGGCCGAGCGGTTCTAGGCGCTTCAGCCTGGAACCGCGCGACCTCTACGGTCGCAGGTTCGAATCCTGCCTCGGGCATGGATGTGTGTGATGTCCTTAGGTTAGTTAGGTTTAAGTAGTTATAAGTTCTAGGGGACTGATGACCTCAGATGTTAAGTCTCAAAGTGCTCAGAGCAATTTTAATTTTCTTGATGGTTGGACTCTCTGCGAAATGCGAACCTGCACCCCAAAGAGGAAATCACACAAGGACAGCAAGTACAGGAGCACTGAACAGATTTATAACAGGAGACGCAAAATGCAAAGTAAACATGGTAAAAGGAGGCTACTCTGAAGATGAACAGTGTTAATGTGAAGAAACACAGACGATTGAAAATCTGATCATGTGTCCACGGATGGAATTTGTTTCCACAGCGGAAAATCTACTTTTGCACAGTAACAAGGCCATTAAAGCTACAGAGATTTGGAAGAAGAGAATTTATGTGTCTTGTCCGGACACAGAAAGTAAATTACCTTCCACAGTAATTTAAAAATATTCCCAAAAATATTGGCATGCGAACGTATTCGCTCTCTTTTTAGCATAAAACTCAACTCTCACTCCTTCAAGCTTCTCTAATTGTAACTCGCTCACACCAATTGCCCATTCGCACTCACTCATTCAGCCCAACTTTATGTGTCTCTAACTGACACTGTCTCCTGTCTTACAGTCACTCTCGTTCGTTCTGTTCTGCTGCTGCTGCTACTATTTCGGCTACTACTACTACTACTGACCCCTCTCACAGTCACTGTCTCCCTCTTGTTCTTTCTTACTTCTACTATCTTATCCATTCTTTCCCTCCACTCTGTCTCTTCTCACTGCCACTATCTGTCTCTTCCACGTTGCCATTGTCATAGACTCTCTCTCTCTCTCATTATCACTGGCTCTCACCCACTTCCACTTTATCCTTCTCTTTATTCCTTTCCCGCTGCCACTGTCTCCTTCATTCTTTTCCTGCTCCTGTTCTGTCACTGTCAACTCTGTTCCCCTGCCATTGTGTCCCTCTCTTTCTTTCACTCTGTCAGTTTCTTCCTCGGCCTTTCTGCACCACAACCGCTCTCTATCTTTCCGTATTTATTGCTTTTACGTCTCTTTCCCACTCTACGACTGTATTGTTGTATCTCAGCACAAAATAGCGCGAATACGTACGCATACTAACATTTTTGTGAAAATTTTCAAAAGTGCCGAAGAAGATAGACAAATTCACCACAATTTTCAGTCAGAGTCTCTTAAAACAGTAGCATATTAGTTTTTTTTTCGCGTCAGTAGAAACATTTTTCCGCTGGTTCACTTTTTTCCCTGCTTCAGCAGGGTATGTCAGTCATATGAAAAGAATTTTATGGGTCAGTAAAACTTTGATTGTTTACTTACGTGAAAGTGCAGTATCGCAATACTAATTGTACACCTCAAACCGGATTATATGTACACAAAAATTTTGCGTGTGTTCCTGTACTGGAAAGTGGGTTTGCCAGAACCCTTCTGATGATAACGAAGACACTTTACAGCATATTTCTCTGTGCTACGTCATTTTATGATCTACGTTTTCGTCTCAACACCGGGTTTCACGTGCGTATTTTATCTCGTGGTCGTGCGGTAGCGTTCTCGCTTCCCACGCCCGGGTTCCCGGGTTCGATTCCCGGCGGGGTCAGGGATTTTCTCTGCCTCGTGATGGCTGGGTGTTGTGTGCTGTCCTTAGGTTAGTTAGGTTTAAGTAGTTCTAAGTTCTAGGGGACTTATGACCACAGCAGTTGAGTCCCATAGTGCTCAGAGCCATTTTGAACCACGTGCGTATTTTCCATGAACAACGAGGGTAACCTTGAACCTGTGTACCTCGGAAACGGATGAAGATATCAAGAAATTCGTTCGAGGATGGGATTCTAGGAATATGTTGCAAAAATTACACCCATTTTCTGTGTACAGCCGATTCGGAATCCGCGACTCGTGTTTGTTTCACAAACTGCTTCTTTTTTTGGCTTTTTCTGAGGAACCGACAATTAACTAAACGGTGCCTGCATAAATCACTTAAGACGCACCACAGACCAAATATAATGCATAAAGAACCAACCGATTTGCTCCATTTGCCTAAGCTGCAGGAAGTGTGTAATATTCAAACTTTGACCCTGTACTGACAGGTGGATACAATAACACGATCCTTACCTTGGTATACAAACGGTCCCTGGTCCAGGGGCTACCCAGAACACTTAACCCCACCTTTCTATCACGCGATGTATGAGCCCGGAAGATCTAGTTTCTATGTGCAGCGGCTTGAAACATATTAGGTACCGCATACTGTCGTCCGCAGACCGACGAATAAATCAAAACCAAAACTGCGACTAAATTTAGGAAAGGTTTGAAACAATGTTTAAAGTTTGTCGGAAGCTGTCAAGTGCTCTCATTACCGAACATTGGATGAGTATAGTCTCAATGTTAATGATGTTATGTCTAATGAAGTATGTGCCGTACAATTGTATAATTTTGCAGGAAAAAAAAAATCAAATGTGTGTGAAATCTTACGAGACTTAACTGCTAAGGTCATCAGTCCCTAAGCTTACACACTACTTAACCTAAATTATCCTAAGGACCAACACACACACTCATGCCCGAAGGTGGACTCGAACCTCCGCCATACCAGCCGCACAGTCCATGACTGCAGCGCCACAGACCGCACGGCTAATCCCGCGCGGCTTGCAGGTACATTCAGTACTATGTACGGATTATGTTTGGAAAATCTGTTGCGATTGGAGTTGGTAGTATTAAAGTAATAAAGTAAAACGTTATGTCTGATGACGAAGTTTGACTGCTTGACCGGCGAAATGTAGTAAGCGATAAACTTCCTTTTTTGCTTTACTTCGTGGGGGATTTCAGAGAGTAGAAGTTTCGTAAAGGTTTGAAATTATGTGTAATGTTTATTGTAAGTCTCTAAGTGCCAGTAATCTCAATAACAGGCGTTGATATAAATCAACGAGGACAGCTGAAAATGTGTGTTCCGAGCGGGACTCGAACCCAGGATCTCTTGCTTATATTGCAGACGCTCTATCCATCTTTTTTTTTTTATATATATATAATCTCAATTTGTTCTAGATTGTTCGTTGAATTTGTTTGTGGCGGACGTCCGATGACGCCTGTTCAGGTTGATCGTTGATTCGCTCACTCAGTTTTTTTGTTACAGAGGGTAGCTAAACCCTCTGACCGAAAGTCCATCTGAGCCACCGAGGACACAGAGGAATAATGTGACTGCAGGGACTTTTCTCTGGCACGCCTCCCATGAGACCCACATTCGCAACTTCGGACATGTCCGAAATAAGAGATACCATCTTCATATATATATACAGTTGAAGCTCACCGGCCATTTGACCATCTTCTGTACGGATGCACAAACAGTGCCCGTACTCTTACGGGAATCGTCAGTAAAGCCGTGAGTAATGAGTATGATGGTCAGGGACACTATGAATATAGTGCGGGACAATAAGTTGCGAATGTGGGCCTCACGGGAGGCGTGCCAGAGATAAGTCTCTGCAATCACGCTATTCGTCTGTGGCCTCGGTGGCTCGGATGGATGCCGGCACGGTAGCTCAGCGTGCTCGGTCAGAGAGCCGGTTGGCTTCTGTAATAAAAAACTGAGTGGAAGGATCAACCACAGAACTTGAACAGGATGTCTTGCGACGTCCGCAACGACCAAACACAACGATCAATAACGAATAAAATGAAAAAAAAGATGGATGGAGCGTCTGCCATGTGAGTAAGAGATCCTGGGTTCGAGTCCCGGTCGGGGCACACATTTTCAACTGTCCCCGTTGACTTATATCAACGCCTGTTAGCAGCTATGGGTATTCATTTTATGATAATTTCATTCTAACGAGCTGCATGGTCAACGATGGTATCTGTTCTTACAGACAGGTCCAAAAGAACAGATAGCATCTTTATATATGCACTCGTAATCTCAAATACTGCGTGAATGAAGTCCGGGTATCTACACGGTGCCAGTTACGTGCCTCAAGAAAATATATACTTTCTACTTGTAATACTTGTATCACTGTGTTAAACATTTAACATACGTCTTAATGAGTAGATTATGACAGCATTTCACATTTTTAAAATACGTCAATAATTGTGCGAAATAATGAAAAGCAAATTTTTCCCTCCCTATGCTGTAACTGCTACCAACTTAAGAGATAGCGTTTTAGTAATATAGGTTATGCAAATGAGACAAAACAAACAAAAACACAGATTAAGATTTTTTGTCGTAATCCCTAGCACTCTGCAAGTATTTGGATGCCATGTGGGAGGAATTCTTTTGGTTGTGAATGCAGCCACTCGTGTACTGCAGTTTCCAGCTTTCCGTTGTTTCTGGAATGCTTCACTCCCAGCACTTCTTCGAACAGTTAAAAATATGCAAAGTATATATAAAAAAGTTTAAAAATTCTAGAAAAATCATCATAAAAGTTAAAAAATTGTAAATGGAGAAAAAATATTTTATTTTTATATCATCTCTCTCTTTTGCACTACATGTGAATGTGTGATTGTGTGAGTGCATGTGTAAATAGAATAGTTGTTAAGTTTCACCTACAGCTAATTGTCCAAGTCATACTAGTGAGTTCCTCCCAATTCATTTTAGTGCAGCTGTTTGGGATGGATATTTTAGAGAGACCAAATTCACTGTATTATTAAATTATTTCAGCTGATTGAGATAGGAAATGTTTAGAGCCGTCCAGTTCAACATGTAAATTAAGTCTCCTGTTTGTGTGGAATTTCACTAGTAATACTAACAAGGGAAACTCCCCATCGCACCCCTCTCAGATTTAGTTATAAGTTGGCACAGTGGATAGGCCTTGAAAAACTGAACACAGATCAATCGAGAAAACAGGAAGAAGTTGTGTGGAACTCTGAAAAAAATAATCAAAATATACCAAGTGAGTAGTCCATGTGAAAGATAGGCTACATCAAGGAGACTGTGAGGTTAAGAGCGCCGTGGTCCCGTGGTTAGCGTGAGCAGCTGCGGAACAAGAGGGCCTTGGTTCAAGTCTTCCCTCGCGTGAAAAGTTTATTTTCTTTATTTTCGTAAAGTTATGATCTGTCTGTTCGTTTATTGTCGTCTCTGTTCACTGTAATAAGTTTAGTGCCTGTGTTTTGCGACCACACCGCAAAACAGTGCGATTAGTAGACGAAAGGATGCGCCTCTCCAATGGGAACCGAAAACATTTGATCGCAAGGTCAGAGGTCAACCGATTCCTCCACAGGAAAACACGTCTGATATATTCTATACGACACTGGTGACGGCGTGTGCGTCACATGAGAGTAATATGTTGTCGACCCACCTAACTTGTACACTCGGCGAAGGGGTAAAAAGATTCTTCTACCTTGCCCGATTTAGGTTTTCTTGTGGATGTGATAATCACTCCCAAAAAAGTGATGAAAACATAAGAGTTTGTCACATAAACTGAAAACAAAAAATTAAACTTTTCACTCGAGGGTAGATTTGAACCAAGAATCTCTCGTTCCGCAGCTGCTCACGCTAACCACGGAACCACGCCGCTCCTGAGAAGTAACTGTCCTTGATGTTGCCTATCCTGCACATGAACTACTCAGTTTGTGAATTTTGACTATTTTTTTCATAGTTCCACACAACTTCTTCCTGTTTTCTCGATTGATCTGTGTTCAGTTTTTCAAGGCCTATTCACTGTGCCAACTTATAACTAAATCTGAGGGGGGTGCGATGGGGAGGTTCCCTTGTAAGCATATTCGTGTTCTTCTTACGCTCATTCAGTATCAATGCTTTCCAAGCATCATGCAGGTGGCTATGGGCACAGTCCTCGGGTGCATGATTAAAGCTAACATACCTGTTCAGCTGCTCCGTCTCCAGCACAGACATCTCATCCACTGAATACATAGTACACACTAAACACTTACATCTGTCATCTTGGGAAGTTCGGCGCAGACTGAAGCTCCCTAACGAGTAGTGGAGGGGAGGGGATGTGAGATAGTGGGTGAGGGCTGGTAGTGGGGTTGGGGAGGGCCAGCAGCATCTTCTGGTGGTGATGTTGTACTCCAGACTTCAAGGAGCACACACAATTTTATATTCCTGCCAATGAATTTGAATTTTCCGCCAATTTTTAAATTTCCTGCCACTTATAGGAGTGGGAGTGGAAGGGAGAGGGGTGGGTGGGGTGGTGGGGGAAGGGAGCCACATGCCATCTGAGGAAACCCCATGATGTCATTAAGGGTGGAGGTAACTAATTGATCAATTAATTGATTTGTGTATCAATTTGGTACCAATTTCATACAAAAAGTGCACCAGACATGGCTTTATCCACTGTTGATGTGGAGATAGTGCTGGTCAGGGAAGTTTCTGCATGTCTTGCAGAGCAAGTTGAGTTTCATCGGCAGTGTATGGGTGAGCATTATCCTGTTGGAACAACACATCACTTTCCTGTTACAGGAATGGCAAAAGAATGGGTCTAACAACATTCTATATGTACCTTCCCTTCCGGAAAGACCAAAGGTAAACGAGGGCTGCAGCTTGTCACACAGCAGACCATAAGGTCTGGGGTGAGAACAGTGTGTCTCGAATGGATATACTCTGCGAGGTAGCATCCACACGTTCTATGATGCATGGAACAGCCAAACACCACCCACATGCAGGCAGAATCTGCTTTCATCGCTGACGACCACAACTCGCCATTCCGTCATCTAAGTGACCCAGTTGAGCCGTGCACGTCGATGCTGTGGCGTGACTGGAAGACGGAATAGAGGGGTGTGTGCCCGTAGTCTCACTGCTAGTAACAGTTCACAGCAGTACGTGTTGACACATCTGTGACCACAAAGCCGTAGTTATACGCTCTGCCACAACTATCCTCGAAGGCGTCTGTGCTGCGTAACGTCCAGAATCTCGTCTAGAGGTGTGGGAACGTTCACGTGACCACTGATACCGGCATTGTTGCACAACTGACATAGCACGTCCAGTTTTGTGGTAGTTCTCCGAAAGGAGCATCCCGCCACTCAGAAGACCACAATTCGAACCTTTTAAAATTCGCTCCTTTGGCTCCTGAAAGCACGAGTGCGTCTCTGTGGTATGGTTGCCTGCTGGCTTCTCATATCTGAACCACGCTCACAAGGGGAGGCCGCCAATTGTGAAATTCAGATTCGATTCATACAGCGCATAATAAAAGCTCATGGCCAGAGGTGTAATGTGGCAAAGCACCAAGATGCACTTCTCAGCCGTCGTCGAGAAAATCGACAGTTAAAAGAAACCGTTGTGGTGAAATACTCTCTACGACTAACAGTTATATGCAGCGCCGTGGCACAGCGGTAAGCTCTCGGATTCGTAATCCGAAGGTCGCCGGATCGAATCTGGCGCCATGCAATTTCTTTCATTATTAGTTTTTTGTAATTCAAATATATATATATATATATATATATATATATATATATATATATATATATATATATAACTATTAATGAATTGCTTATGCATGTTGGTGAAGGCGGATCGCTCTCCAATTGTACCGCCTCCATTTTTCCGTTTTTTTAACAGGGTGTACCAAAGCTCTCCCGTCCGCACTGATTTTCGACGATGTTATAAGCTGCGCTAGGGACCGCATCTACCTTCTTTCGAAGTTAGCACGCAACTACGCTGTTATGCGGCGGCTCGTTTCGACCCATTCAACATCTGTCCTTCAAGTGTAACGAGCGAGTAACGGAGTTTATATTTCGTACCTGCCACAGCGAATTTGTGTTCGTGGGGTCTCTATTCTAATTCGAACGTTTGACTTACGCTATACGTATTCATTTCGGAATATCGTTTCTACGTCTTCCGTTAACTATACGTTGTTAACATTATGAAGACAACTAATAACATTTGTGAAATACAACTTTGTTTGCGGAAAACATAATGATGTTCGAAGTCGCCAGTTTTTCCACGACAAACGACTTTCAACAACTTATTATATGCATAATTGTTGCAACTGATTGCCGGGAATTATATATATATATGTGTGTATACACATTTGAATTACAAAAAAAAAAAAAAAAAAAATTGGTTGCATGGTGCGAGATTCGATCCGGCGACCTTCGGATTACAAACCCGAGCGCTTACCGTTGCGCCACGACGCTGTGAAAAATTATTAATCGTAGAGAGTATTTCACCGCAACGGTTTCTTTTAACTGTCGATTTTCTCGACAACGGCTGAGATGTGCATCTTGGTGCTTTGCCACATTACACCTCTGGCCATGAGCTTTTTTTATGCGCAGTATGAATCGAATCTGAATTTCACAATTGGCGGCCTCCCCTTGTCAGCCTTCTGTCTATGAGCGTAAACACAGGTGTCACTCTGCTAGGTACTGTATGCCACTACGCTATCTGCTGGCGGACGACGTTGAAACCTTTATGAGTACATCTACTGTATCCCAGGTGGCTTATGTCGTCATCGGATCAAATTCGACGTAGTATTTACAGGTGCACTGACTTTTTTCCCCTGCAGTGTATACGCGATACGACATGTTGCAATGAAGATCTCGGGACGCGACACTTGTGCCACACTGGTGTTCCCACAGGCGTGATACAACACGCAGTGCGATGAGTAATGCGACTCGGGCACAGGACAAGCGGCAAAACAGCACAAATCACGTTTTTGTTTCAGTTTCAGCTGCAGTCATCAGCTCTCCTGCAGAGGACGTTATTGTAGCTTATTACTCGAAGCTCAAGAAACTGAAAAAGAAAGGAAATAGGTTCTCCTGCGACCACCAGTATAATGCCGTAAATATCAAACAGTGTTGGGCAGTGACTTCTCGTGAGATCTCTCGACACGAAAAATTCCACAAAGTCTAAAGGATGAGTGCAGTCAGTTTCCACTTTTCAGGAGCAACTAGTATCATCTACTCTGACAAACCAGGGCACAAATGCTTTCTATTCCTACTGCTGAGGAGTTGCTCATTACAACACATAAGTTGGTGAAAGTTAGTGAGAGACGTTAAAAATACCAACATGAAAAGCGTTTGCTCGTAAGACCACCTAGTACCGTGCTGTATTCAATGTGGTACAAACATAAATAACGGCAACAAATTAATGTACCTAGGATAGTATTTCTAAAACTGAAACTGAACCCCATCCGGAAAGGCCTCGGGAAGCCCAATGGATCCGACCGACCGCCGTGTCATCCTCAGCCGACAGGCATCACTTGATGCGGATATTGTTTCGTATATGCCACATTACTGCCCACTTTTCTTACATTTTGTTTCTATGTTTTAATGCACAGTACACGAAGATTTTGTTAGGGGAGCCTTTCGAGTAGATAGGATCAGAGGGCAGACTCATAGGACGACGTGCCAGATGGTTACATAGCGTGAGAACGGCCGGGCGGGCAAGAGCTGTTTCACACTGGAATAGAGAGAGATTGTGGAGATTCACCTTCCACGCTGGGCGCCAAGAATCATGTCTTCTATTAATATATTTACTGTTTAAATACTGATGTACAGCTCCAACCGTGGTGATGATGTTTCTTGCACTGGGAATTTCAATATCACTAAATGCATCAGGAAATACCAATTAAAAAATTTAGTTACTGTCAGTACTTATTGATGGAAAGGATGAGTAAATCAGAAGAGTGCCGTGAGAGGACAGGTGCCAAACTGCTAAGACAGCTCACCGCTAGTCTACGGTCGGTTGCTGACGAGATAATACGTGACACCGTGGATGAAATCTGGTCTCATGTAAAGACGAAACAATTTCCAAAAATTGCCACGAATGACGTACTTGTGCAATGCTGCGTTAATTCGATTCAATCTACGATTGGTTTTTGAGGTGACAACATGCGAAATAGTCTGTGAAGTGCAACTCCGCGTAAACACGGAGTTCATTCCAGAATGAGATTTCACTCTGCAGCGGAGTGTGCGCTGATATGAAACTTCCGGGCAGATTAAAACTGTGTGCCCGACCGAGACTCGAACTTGGGACCTTTGCCTTTCGCGGGCAAGTGCTCTACCATCTCAGCTACCGAAGCACGACTCACGCCCCGTACTCACAGCTTTACTTCTGACAGTATCTCGTCTCCTACCTTCCAAACTTTACAGAAGCTCTCCTGCGAACCATGCAGAACTATCACTCCTGAAACAAAGGATATTGCGGAGACATGGCTTAGCCACAGCCTGGGGGATGTTTCCAGAATGAGATTTTCACTCTGCAGCGGAGTGTGCGCTGATATGAAACTTCCTGGCAGATTAAAACTATGTGCCCGACCGAGACTCGAACTTGGGACCTTTGCCTTTCGCGGGCAAGTGCTCTACCATCTCAGCTACCGAAGCACGACTCACGCTCGGTACTCACAGCTTTACTTCTGCCAGTATCTCGTCTCCTACCTTCCAAACTTTACAGAAGCTCTCCTGAGAACCACGCAGAACTAGCACTCCTGAAAGAAAGGATATTGCGGAGACATGGCTTAGCCACAACCTGGGGGATGTTTCCAGAATGAGATTTTCACTCTGCAGCGGAGTGTGCGCTGATATGAAACTTCCTGGCAGATTAAAACTATGTGCCCGACCGAGACTCGAACTTGGGACCTTTGCCTTTCGCGGGCAAGTGCTCTACCATCTGAGCTACCGAAGCACGACTCAGGCCCGGTACTCACAGCTTTACTTCTGCCAGTATCTCGTCTCCTACCTTCCAAACTTTACAGAAGCTCTCCTGCGAACCATGCAGAACTAGCACTCCTGAAAGAAAGGATACTGCGGAGACATGGCTTAGCCACAGCCTGGGGGATGTTTCCAGAATGAGATTTTCACTCTGCAGCGGAGTGTGCGCTGATATGAAACTTCCTTGGGTCCCAAGTTCGAGTCTCGGTCGGGCACACAGTTTTAATCTTCCAGGAAGTTTCACGGAGTTCATTGTTAAATTTGCCTCGGAAAACATATTTGTGCCCTCTCATCTTGAGTCTAACATCGTGTGAAGTATATTATTGTGGCTCTTGCGGTGCTTGGGAGCTAATGATTAATGACCGGGAATCTTGTTATGAATATTAATGATTGAATGGTTCTCCGAACCTTTTCCTTGATTTTTTTTTGGCTTTCATAAATAGAAGTAAAATTCCAGTGCCATCCCAATACTCCGTAAATTCAGTTTTAATAGCATTGAATTCTTTCCCATTTGCCATTTCCTTGTTCACTGCTTACTGCATACACGTTAGAGCTTGCGGCTAATGGAGAAGAAACCAGTTGGAACAACAGCTACATCTTTACAAGCCGAGTGGTAAGAAAGGTGCCTCCAGTTAAGGTATGGATATTGAGTGCAGACGCTACTTATTGAAATCAATTGTGTTTATTAATCGTGGCACATCTTTTGCACGGGAGGTCTTATAGTCATGAACCCACTGTATAGTATCTGAGGGTAACAACTGGAATCTTTTGAGAATTACACGTGACGAACTCTCATGGGTACTTTACAGTATGGAGAAGCATGTGGACAGCACACTGAAGTTTAGCAGCTTCTCTTATTTGCCTCACAATGGCTGAGTGCACCCCGCTTGCCAACAGCTCTCGGCGGACCCGAACTTTCCCCATCCAAGTACTATCCAAGGACGACAGCGCCTAACTTCGCTGATCTCATAGGAATTGGTGTTACCAGTGCAGCAAGACCATTGGCATAGTATTTCTACAACTGTTCAGATTCGCAAAGTAGTACACGATTCAGCTTGAGGACTACTCGGAAGTGTGGGACCCTGCCCACTCGTCACGTACAGGGTGCGTAAAGGATGCTGCGTTCTCGGAATGATATACAACAATTCAAGCAAATCACACTAATAGTTTTTATCACAATGAAGAAGTATGACGATACTTAACTTTGAATTTACAACGGTGTCGCAAGCGATGGGCAACATGCAAACAATCAAAGTCCTTTGCTGTATACGAGGTCCAGGTAAGCAACTGACATGGATCACACGTCGCAGCTCTGCTAGTACTGCGCGAATACTGTCCGGCCGAGGGTGCAGGAGCGGCGCCTATGTTCTCTTCGACTAGAGAGCGCTCCTGCAGTGGTGCGGTCCTTGTCAGGGCTATTAGCTGACGTCGTCTGACCGCCTTCTTTGCTTTTGCGATCTTCGTCTTCTTGCCAGCGCTTGTCGATACACCGGAACAGGAAGAAACCCCACTTTTCAGTTAGTCTTTTAAAACAGGGGCATACTAGCCATTTTTGTTCTCCGATAATATCATTTTCTGCTGGTTCCTATCTTTTCCGAGCTACATTAGGGCACGTCACTCATATGAAAAAGAAAATTATAGGTGACTACAATTTTGATGGTTTACTTATGTGAAACTGAAATAACACAAGACTAATTTTATGCCACGGGCAGGGCTTAACATGTACAAAAATTCTGTACGTGGTTCAGTGCTACAATGTGTGGTTCCCAGAACCCTTCTGATGATAACGGAGACGTTTTACAGCATACTGCTCTCCACTGCGTCACTTTATAAACTACGTTTCCCGCTCACACCGGGTATTAGGAGCGTATTTTTTTATATAGAAATAGGTACACTATTGGCCATTAAAATTGCTACACCACGAAGATGACGTGCTACAGACGCGGAATTTAACCGACAGGAAGAAGATGCTGTGATATGCAAACGATTAGTTTTTCAGAACATTCACACAAGGTTGGCACCTGTGGCGACACCTACAACGTGCTGACATGAGGCAAGTTTCCAACCGATTTCTCATACACAAACAGTAGTTGACCGGCGTTGCCTGGTGAAACGTTGTGATGCCTCGTGTAAGGAAGACAAATGCGTACCATCACGTTTCCGACTTTGATAAAGGTCGGATTGTAGCCTATCGCGATTGCGGTTTATCGTATCGCGACATTGCTGCTCGCGTTGGTTGAGATCCAATGACTGTTAGCAGAATATGGAATAGGTGGGTTCAAGAGGATAATACGGAACGCCGTGCTGGATCCAAACGGTCTCGTATCACTAGCAGTCGAGATGACAGGCATCTTATGCGCATGGCTGTAACGGATCGTGCAGCCACGTGTCGATCCCTGAGTCAACAGATGGAAAAATTTGCAAGACAACAACCATCTGCACGAACAGTTCGACGACGTTTCCAGCAGCATGGACTATCAGTTAGGAGACCATGGCTGCGGTTTCCCCTGACGCTGCGTCACAGACAGGAGCGCCTGCGATGGTGTACTCAACGACGAATCTGGGTGCACGAATGGCAAAATGTTATTTTTTCGGATGAATCCAGGTTCTGTTTACAGCATCATGATGGTCGCATCGGTGTTTGGAGACATCGTGGTGAACGCACATTGGAACCGTGTATTCGTCATCACCATACTGGCGTATCACCCGTCGTGATGGTTTGGGGTGCCATTGGTAACACGTCTCGGTCACCTCTTGTTCACATTGACTGCACTTTGAACAGTGGACGTTACATTTCAGATATGTTACGCCCCGTGGCTCTACCTTACATTCGATCCCTGCGAAACCCTAGATTCAGCAGGATAATGCAATACCACATGTTGCAGGTCCTGTACGCGCCTTTCTGGATATGGAAAATGTTCGACTGCTGCCCTGTCCAGCACATTCTCCAGACCTCTCATCAATTGAAAACGTCTGGTCAATGGTGGCCGAGCAACTGGCTCGTCACAATACGCCAGTCACTACTCGTGGTATCGTGTTGAAGCTGCATGGGCAGCTCTACCTGTACACGCCATCCAAGCTCTGTTTGACTCAATGCCCAAGCGTATCAAGGCCGTTATTACTGCCAGAGGTGGTTGTTCTGGTTACTGATTTCTCAGGATCTATGCACCGAAATTGCGTGGAAATGTAATCACATGTCAGTTCTAGTATAATATATTTGTCCAATGAATACCCGTTTATCATATACATATCTTCTTGGTGTAGCAGTTTTAATGACCAGTAGTTTATTCTCTTCTTGTAGAGGCCGCTCCTGCCGTGGTGCGTTCCTTGTCAGCGGGCTACTGGCTGACGTTTCTGAAAGCAGCTATAAAAATAGAAAATTCTTATATTGGAATCAGTTTGAGAGGGCATCGTGATGGGTTTTTTGAAAAATACCACAAAACAAAAAATTGCAGCTATCTGAGAAACATGTCAATTTCTTGGCATGTTTTTCTAAATCTAAACGTTTAAATAAAATATTTCGAATCCCAATTTAATAACAGCTCTCTTTAAGGTCTCCTCAACGCTGTCAGCAACTCGGCCAGCAGACTCGCAGTGACGTCCTAGTGCGGAAGGGCCCTTAGGGTGCAGTCAATAAATTTTCCTGTTTCACAGAAAGGACGAGAAGTGTTTGTTCTGTGTTGCGTGTGAGGCGCCGTGATTTGGTGCAGTGCTCAGCAGAGGCGCAGGTAGTGGTGTATGTCGTAGCAACGTGTAGAAAAGGCAGTGTCACTGAGCCGCCGCACTTAAGTTGCGGTCCCCTCGCGTAGATCGCCTATATGGCGGCAGGCGGGCTGGCTCCCAGATTGCCTATTAGCCCCGCCCTGCGTTTCCCACACTGGCAGCCCTGCTTAATGGTAAACGTCACTCGCACGCGTTGTGACGTCACAGTTGGCACCTGCTGAGCTCACAAGGCAGCAACTGCCGACTCCTCGATTGACTCAGCGGCGAAGGCACGAAAATACGGCGAGGGGGCCGGGGGGGGAGGGGGCGACAGGTGATTGGTTTTGGCGTCGGAAGGCGGTCGTTTGGCCCAATCGCGCCACAAGGGGGCCAATCAGCCGCTAAGCCCCCTCCTCCCCCGCCTCCCCCGGCACTATACCGGGCACCGCAGGGAAATTACGTTCCACTCTGCGCCTGGTTTCTTTAAGGTGACATTCATCTCAAAACTACTACCCTCACTTCGCTCATCCTCGGAATCGTATCGCTGGCTCTTGTGCTACGAATTTACTTCGCATTTTCGTCGTGTGAATCTCAGCAGTACTTCAGTAAAAGCTTGCAAAATCGACTAGAGACTAAAAGAGCTTGTTAAATATTATTCTGGTGTCGACTAACAGGTGCAATCCCCCCCTTACTTCCTGATTCCAGCTACTGTCCACAATAAACGATGCCCAGACCAAGTAATTAATGAGGGAAGTCTTTTATCAAGATTTGAGAGGAGCGAAGAATACAATAATCTTCCTAGTTTACTTGGCTTGTCATGCTGAGTTACTTCCAGTTGTTCTTGTCTAGGGGTCTGAGTCTTGAAGTTGAAGATGTCACATCAGGTCCTCACAGGTGGTTTGAACTAAATAAATCTGAACGTTGTTGTTGAGGCACACATAAATATATTTTCTCACATTTTAGTATACCATACACTATATTGATTGTTCACATTAACTAAGCCGAAATTTCATTGTTCACACACAAATACGTCCGATCTCATCAGAGGCACGCTTACGACTCCCGCATTCTGCGGAAATAACAATATTCAAAGGTCTTACAATTTTAACAAATGAATTTCTACTTGTTTCAGTTGAATTATTAATTTAGATCATTATTTCATAAATGAATCCAGAAATAAATATAATAAACAGTACAGGATTTCGTAATTAATAACAGAAATTTTAAGTGTGCCAATAATTGGTAATTTCAAATATTTACAAAAAAAATAATTTTTACTGTACATTCAGAACTCGTGCTTGTCGACTATAATATCGAAACTAAAATATTTCATAAAGTTAACTTCTTTCCATAAATTTTAGCTTGAAATATAGCATACTGTGTAAAAAAGTATATGGAAGTTTTCCGAAAAGCAAGTGAGATAATACTACACCCATCCAAAATTCGAAAAATAATGCTGGCATCGACAACTACTGTTGAGGGAAAGCACTGCTAGAGGAGGATGTACCTTTACACAGTCCGCCGGCCGAAGTGGCCGTGCGGTTAAAGGCGCTGCAGTCTGGAACCACAAGACCGCTACGGTCGCAGGTTCGAATCCTGCCTCGGGCGTGGATGTGTGTGATGTCCTTAGGTGAGTTAGGTTTAACTAGTTCTAAGTTCTAGGGGACTAATGACCTCAGCAGTTGAGTTCCATAATGCTCAGAGCCATTTGAACCATTTTTGAACACAGCCCGATATCCTCAGCGTCGGTTTGCTGCTGAACTGCAGAGCATGTTCTAAGTTCGAATATAATAAATTTCCTTTAGAGAGAGAGAAACTTTTCCGTCCATACAATCATTACAGATTCAGAAAGCATCGTTCATTCGTAAACGAGCTTGCCCATTTCTGTACCATATCCAGCGAATCATGAATGAAGGGGAAAAGTCTGACTCCATACTCTTTTAAGGCGCCCGTAAACGAATAGACTTGTTTCTCATATTCCCCCTTCTCTAGCCGCGGATTTGCCAAACAAGCCGTACATGTACAAACAAAGATTGTCAATTCAACGTTAGTTTTGAAGCAGACGCTTTTTTTCGGTACGCTGTATTCTCGCACCAATGGGAATGGTTCCAAATGCAGGCAAAGCATTTCTAACATTGACTCTGGCACTGTGTTTAAAGAAAAAACAAGTAAACAAGACGCTGACGACGGCAGGGTTTAAAATGAGTGGAAATATAGACATGAAAATTTGTTAAAGTGAGTGTTACACTCATAATCTGAAGATTACATCAGATTTCTGCAGGTGGACAGTGAAACTTTTAATAACATGTTTAGGGTTCCTTCGCCCTCACACTGAAAAGAAACACAAGTATGCGAAAATTTATTTTTTTTCTACTTTGACCTCGGATGACAATTCATTAAAATAGCACAGCGTGGGAACATATAGCCCACACGTCCGCGGAAGATCTTGTTTGTTATTTCATTGCACTCTCGCTTGTATGTTACGCGTATAATATTTATTTTGTTATTGACATCTTCGTGCATAATATATAGCAGGAAAATCTGTGACGTCACTACCTTTTGGTAACTGCCAGGATTATTTTGTTTTTATCCTCGATCGTAGTTTCCACAGATGGTGAGACTTACGACAGAGAGAGGTCAACTGTAATAAAAAATATTTTTCACTAAACATATGCTGCGAATCATCGAGACAAACAGCGTCCGCCTGCTTGCCAAACTTTTCGTCAATCAAAATTTCTCAGAAACACATCAAACACAATCTATCGTTGACAAACATGTCAAACACCACCGCTCACAGTCAAATGTTTGGCAAACACAGCAGAGTTCGACAAATTGTTTGATCTTGCACAGGGACATTTAGACACCCCGCATGTATTTGACACGATGCCACAATGTAAACTATTAACGAAGGTCCGAGCATACGAAATAGATTTTAGGTTACATGACTAGTTCGAAGTCTTCTCAAGTAAACCGAATACGTTGTCCTTGATGAGCAAGTGTTTATCAAAGACAAGGGTATCGTCAGAAGTACAGCAGCGAAGTGTGATGGGACCGCTTTTCTTCTCTATGAATGTAAACGAGAAGACAGGGTGAACAGCAGTCTACGATTGCCGACGAGGGTGTGCTGTACGAGCATACTGGACGTTTTGAACAAAATTTCTGTTTGATGCCGGCCAGTGTGGCCGAGCGGTTCTAGGCGCTTCAGTCTGGAACAGCGCGACCGCTACGGTCGCAGGTTCGAATCCTGCCTCGGGCATGGATGTGTGTGATGTCCTTAGGTTAGTTAGGTTTAAGTAGTTCTAAGTTCTAGGAGACTGATGACCTCAGATGTTAAGTCCCATAGTGCTCAGAGCCATTTGAACCATTTTTCTGTTTGATGTGATGAGCAGCAGATTGCTCTAAATTGGAAAAATTGTAAGTTAATGCAGATGAGTAAGAAAAACAATCCTCGAACTTACTAATACAATAGTGGTGTGCTGCTTCCTACGGGGAGGTTGATTAAAAAATCTAGCCATAATGTTGCAAAGTGATGTGCAGTCAGACGAGCACGTTTCTTTATTTCTTTCTTTCGCTACAGCCTTTATCCGGCATTGCGCGCAGTGTCGGCAGGGCTAAGTATGGATTTGGCATGGTCAATTGTAAGGGGTGGCCGGATGCCCTTCCTGCCGCCACCCCATACCCCCCAGGACGGAAACTGTGTACTCCAGCTGTCTGCGTGAAGTGTAAATCGTGAAATAGCGTGAATGTGTTTCAAATGTCTGCGAGTCCTGTAACTGAAGCGGGACGTAGGGACCAGCCCCGTATTCACCTATGAGGATGTGGAAAACCGCCTAAACACCACATCCAGGCTGGCCGGCACACCGACCATCGTCGTTAATCCGCCGGGCGGATTCGATTCGGGGCCGGCGCGCCTACCCGAGTCCAGGAAGCAGCACGTTAGCGCTCTCGGCTACCCTGGCGGGTTGAAGTCAGACGAGCACGTAAGGTCAGTTTATTTAAAGACTTCTAGGGAAGTGTAGCTCGTCGTAAAGGAGACTGTGAACGGAACACTAGAGTGACCCGTTTTTGAATAGACCTCAAGTGTATGAGATTCTCACCAGTTAGGATTGAAGGAAGACGCGGAAATAGTTCAGAGGCGTGTTGCTAGAACAGTTATCTGAAGGTTACATGAACACAGGAGGATTTCGGAAATTCCTCTTGCGGGAGGAAGCATTTGACATTCGTTTCTCTTTCACTCCACATGCGAGCGGAAGAGAAAAGGGGATGACAAGTAGTGGTCGAGTACGAATGTGGGTACCCATGTAACAGCGGCACGTATGGGGAGCCGCCGGCAAAGCGATTAACGCCTTCTCGATTTATGAGTTATTCCTGATGACTCATAAACACCTTGGCAATCTGACGTGGCTTGGAGAATTGTGAATAATTATTAATTACAGTATTCCAATGTTTCTTCTAGAGAATTCTTGAAGAACTTGTTAGTTAGCGTCTAAGTAAAGGTTAAATGACGATGTCTGACTCGAAGAGATGAAGCTAATGGAGAACCATTTTCTAATGAACTCCATTTAGGTGAGAAATTGGCTAAAAGCAGAGACTAGTGGTTTGCGTTGCTGTTCTTAACGTGGAGGCCCTAGGTGCAAATCCTGCTTTACGTCTCACATTTTTCTTTGGTATGAAGGTCTTCGGCTGCCCAGTGTGGCCAGCTGATTAGTTGATCATCATCAGCACCTCTGGTTCTAAGCCACACAGTTGCCACGGAATTCCAAAGCTCGCACCAAGCTGACAGCCATAGTGCAGCTACTTGTTTACTTGGAAAATAATTTACATGACCCTCACTGTTCCCTCAAACTTTATAAACTTTTTAGGCAATAGTTTTCAACGGTTTTCCATCACTTAGGCATATCTATCGCCTCAAGTGGTATTTACTTCTGAGAGAAATCTGCTTAAAATATTCGCTTGTAAGAATAAGGCAAAATCTCGCACAGTATGGTCGTGGTGCTTCGTGAAAGCATCCGTGTGTCTGTTTGACCCACCTCTGATGCTAAATATGTCCCCAATTTTTTCGCACCTGAAATCTCTAATGGCGTCTGTAAAGTTACAAGATCACGCAGTGACGTGCCAGTGTGTGAATTACCTGCACCAAAGCGACCGCTGACACAGAACCGTAGTCAGACTCAAACGTTGAACTTCTAAAAACTCAACATACTAATTGCATGCGGCAAGATTTCTCCACCCCAGTTCCATGGAAATCGACGCACAGTCTCGGTCCAGGGGAGAGGCAAAAGTCACTTCCCCAGCAGAATGACTTGTTACCACCGGTACACCTCTCACGTCTCCGTCCGAGTCCCAATATTGCGTCTTATTTTCAGCGCGCACCGGAAATCACTTCTCATGGGAACCCACTTTACAAAAGCAAATAGACCAGCTGCATCGGCGACAAACTGTTGGGCACCCAGCAGCGCACGTCTCTCACAGATTCAGAGAAGAAACGTATTGCAATGCTAGCAGATGCAGTTCTCTGAAGAAAGGCCCTCGGCCATACGGCCCGCAAACACCTGCAGATTCCAGGAAAGTTTCTCTCCCGCCAGGGAACAATTTCGAGGGCACCAGCCTGTCGTGCGAGAGGGCCTGGAAGTCATAAAAAGCACTCCAGCGGGATCTACGATATTTCCAAACGGGAGCAAAAACTTAATAGTGGCGCTCCCCTCCCCCTCGAGCGTTTGAGATAGGATGTCAAAAATTTAAAACAATCCATTTTTAAAAAATATGTTCTTTTTATAGCGCACATCTTCCTGAAGAGTTAGATAGATAAAACGTATATGTTCGACGAATGTAAGACATGTTATTCGGTCACTGTATTTCGCTCTGTGGAACTCAAACGTAAATGTCTTGGAACGAAAAGTCATCAAATCTGTATCCGAATCGGTTGGTTTGACATCCTACCCCCGTGAGACAAAACTCATAATTAATACTTGTTGGGATTATTTGTGACAAGGAGCATAAGAACTCTTCAAAAATTTGCACTATTTATTGACTCTTAGCTAATAACTCTGTTGTGTGACATAAAATTAAATACAGGAAACATAAAACCAGTGAAGGGAAGAGAAAAGCAAGACAGTATACATTTATTCAACCCTTAGGTCCCAGCATTTTTTTTCTCTCTAATGTTGCCACAGCTATATACGGCGTCGTTTCCTTTCTGCGAAAGAACCTCCTATCTCATGAAAATTCGTCAAACGTTTTGCTTCATGAAAAATCAAAATGTCGTTGCCTAACACTGAAAAAGCTGTTAATACAAATATCACCCAAGACTGATATGGTTTCTCGATTTGATTACGTTTATTTCGTCACTGTCTGCTAGATAAAACGAAATAGGTCTTTCTAATGTTACAGCAATTTTAACACACGCCAAATACACGAGACTTTTTTGGCACATATGATCATATTTATCTACCTCATTTACATAAATACGTACCAATATCAAATGCCTATTAGGCCTACTACAAGCAAAACGTTTTATGTTAGAAAATAGTTTCACATTTCATTCGAATGCTCCAGTTTCTCAAGCATAAAATTGAAAAGTGGTAGTAGTACGAAATTTTTATATATACTCCTGGATATGGAAAAAAAAACACATTGACACCGGTGTGTCAGACCCACCATACTTGCTCCGGACACTGCGAGAGGGCTGTACAAGCAATGATCACACGCACGGCACAGCGGACACACCAGGAACCGCGGTGTTGGCCGTCGAATGGCGCTAGCTGCGCAGCATTTGTGCACCGCCGCCGTCAGTGTCAGCCAGTTTGCCGTGGCATACGGAGCTCCATCGCAGTCTTTAACACTGGTAGCACGCCGCGACAGCGTGGACGTGAACCGTATGTGCAGTTGACGGACTTTGAGCGAGGGCGTATAGTGGGCATGCGGGAGGCCGGGTGGACGTACCGCCGAATTGCTCAACACGTGGGGCGTGAGGTCTCCACAGTACATCGATGTTGTCGCCAGTGGTCGGCGGAAGGTGCACGTGCCCGTCGACCTGGGACCGGACCGCAGCGACGCACGGATGCACGCCAAGACCGTAGGATCCTACGCAGTGCCGTAGGGGACCGCACCGCCACTTCCCAGCAAATTAGGGACACTGTTGCTCCTGGGGTATCGGCGAGGACCATTCGCAACCGTCTCCATGAAGCTGGGCTACGGTCCCGCACACCGTTAGGCCGTCTTCCGCTCACGCCCCAACATCGTGCAGCCCGCCTCCAGTGGTGTCGCGACAGGCGTGAATGGAGGGACGAATGGAGACGTGTCGTCTTCAGCGATGAGAGTCGCTTCTGCCTTGGTGCCAATGATGGTCGTATGCGTGTTTGGCGCCGTGCAGGTGAGCGCCACAATCAGGACTGCATACGACCGAGGCACACAGGGCCAACACCCGGCATCATGGTGTGGGGAGCGATCTCCTACACTGGCCGTACACCACTGGTGATCGTCGAGGGGACACTGAATAGTGCACGGTACATCCAAACCGTCATCGAACCCATCGTTCTACCATTCCTAGACCGGCAAGGGAACTTGCTGTTCCAACAGGACAATGCACGTCAGCATGTATCCCGTGCCACCCAACGTGCTCTAGAAGGTGTAAGTCAACTACCCTGGCCAGCAAGATCTCCGGATCTGTCCCCCATTGAGCATGTTTGGGACTGGATGAAGCGTCGTCTCACGCGGTCTGCACGTCCAGCACGAACGCTGGTGGAAATGGCATGGCAAGCCGTTCCACAGGACTACATCCAGCATCTCTACGATCGTCTCCATGGGAGAATAGCAGCCTGCATTGCTGCGAAAGGTGGATATACACTGTACTAGTGCCGACATTGTGCATGCTCTGTTGCCTGTGTCTATGTGCCTGTGGTTCTGTCAGTGTGATCATGTGATGTATCTGACCCCAGGAATGTGTCAATAAAGTTTCCCCTTCCTGGGACAATGAATTCACGGTGTTCTTATTTCAATTTCCAGGAGTGTAAGTCTGGAATCGCCATATTCTTCCATATAATTTATGTGATGTCCCCGTTTCTCCTCCTTCTTCTTTCTAACAAAACATCTTTTCATCACTACTTCTGTAACTATTCCTGCCACTGTCAAAACTAATTCTCTGCTTAACTCCAATAACCCTGCCAAAATCATCGGTTGTGTTAGTGGTAAGGTACTATGGGACCAAACTGCTGAGGTCATCAGTCCCTAGACTTACACACTACTTAATCTAACTTAAAGTAACTTACGCCAAGAACAACACGCACTCCCATGCCCGAGGAATGACTCGAACTTCCTACGCGGGTAACCGCGCGAACCGAAAATCACCGGCTCATTTATCCCGCGTTGGGCGTATTATCTGTTCGTACAACGCATTTTCCGCGCTATCCCGAGAACAGAATTAAGACTATACGACTGGCACTTAGCAGTGTAGCGACCTGACAAAATATTTTCTATCGAAATTTCATTTTCATGAATACACCGAGAAGATAGTGTGTAATCTTTTTTACAAATTATTCCTCTTAGTCGTTTATTTCCATTCTCGTTATCTGAATCTGTGGATTTCGCTAATAATTATAACAAAGCTTATCACTCGCTCACCCAATTAAGCACATTATCAAACAGCGATTGGCATTCACTCATTCACGTTTATTCAGGTCAGCTCTTAGAGCTCCGTCCCCTTTTGTCTGCGGGAAAGTATTTTATTTCTACATGCGACGGGGACTCCCCTGGCAGAGACATCACATACATTATGCACGCATTCAAAAATCAATTTTTGATTCGTTCAGAAATCAGCTTACATTGTGTTCAAAAATGTTCATGAACCAACAGGGTCTATCGAATAATCGCTTTGTGAGACGAGGATTTTTTTGTTCAATAATATGTGTGTGTGTGTGTGTGAAATCTTATGGGACTTAACTGCTAAGGTCATTAGTCCTTATGCTTACACACTACTTAACCTAAATTAGCCTAAGGACAAACACACACACCCATGCCCGTGGGAGGACTCGAACCTCCGCCGGGACCAGCCGCACAGTCCTTGACTTGACTGAACGGAAGCGCGCGCAACCTCTTATCTTTCTCAAACGATTTTACAGAAACTATTCTCTGAAAATATATGATTTTTGCCTTACTTGTAGCGTTATATGTCAGCTTCGTGTCCATCACCTCGCTAACTACCATTCTTATTGTGATGTACACATTTTAGTAAGACATTACCCAAAACTCAAAAAGTTTGCAACGAAAATTAGGGGTCGCTATGATTTTGCGTTTGGTGCGTATTACACCATATGTTGCTGCGTATGAAATTTAGATAACATGCTGAATTATTGTTTAGACTTGGGAGGAGATCTCTATCTGCCTCCGATCTCGAAAAAATGGATCCCATGTAGCGCACTCACTTCCAATGTCACGCCCGCGAGAATGAAATACTCGCAACATCTCTCGTATCTCATAAACCGCTCGAGACATCGAAACAAAAGTTTGGCGAATGATAGCACACAAGGAGGAGAGTGTTTTGCCAATTATTAAACACACGGAACTTTCTTATCTATGGCGATATATCACTACTTATACTTCTTTTTTTATTTATTTCACTCCAGTGACTGTAATTTTTTAAGAGTTATCGACAGCTAGCGAAACAAGAGCTTCCTAGTATGAAAATAAACATGAAATTTCTTATTTTATGTTACTGCAATCCGATACTATGAGGTTTTTCGTAAGCTATTGAGCTCTGTGATTGCCAATTACTTGTTTAATGAGGCCCTCCGTTTCGGAATTCTGTCTCAATAGCTGCTGTGAGATGAGATTGGCAAATTACATTGTGACGAAGGAAATACAATTAAACCAGTCACCAAGAGAAATGTGGTCTTTACTCATAAATGATGATGCTTCTTCTCACACAAAAACAGATTGGCAATTCTGTTGGAATTTTGGTGGAATCCCCGTAACACTGAGCGACTGGAATGGAAGCTTACCAAAGGATTTTATTCCTTCTCTTGATCTGAGCAGTATTAAAATAATGACGAGCGTTCCTTCAGGGGGAATGATAGGAACATTCCAGATACTGTTTACTCACCTAGGGATTGCCAAACTGACAATGCATGATCGCGTATAAAATAGTTGTTATTGAGAAAAATAAACAATTGATCTGTCGCACAACACAATGGTCAGTGTATTGTCAGCAGCGAAAGATAATGCGCGCGACAGGAATGCACAAGCTAGCCATGTGTGCCTTGTGAGATGCAGTTCGAGAAACATTGTCATGAAAGTAGATCTGCCTTTGTCAGCAGCACATTTCAACAAATTAAATATATATAATCATAATCTTTTAGGATATTCCTACTTTCGTAATAATACCGACCATTTTCTTCATTTGTGTAGCCTATTGTTGTATAATTAGTTTATTAATGCTGATAATGTCCATGCAACAATTGAAATGCTTTTTCTCATCACGGCGAACCAATTAAAACATTGTTATTTGTGACTGCTTTTCGACTGTTTCTAGCTTGCAGTGGAAATATGTTGTTCACATGAATGAAGTACAGTGTGTCGTATTACATTATTACATCCATATCAGAGTAATCACAGTGAAACTTCTATACTTCAGATCTTGGACGCCTTTTACCAGAAGCACAAAGGGATCACACCTGTGGAGATTATCCCTTTCTAAATTTTTGTAACAGATAGTACAGATACACTAGCTTACTAGGCAGCGAGAAGGTAACCTTGCTTTACTTTCCTGCCTTGATGCTTAATCACATGATTTTATAATATTCCTTGCTTCCTTATTCACTACCCTCTGTCCCTTCTTGCGTTCTGAAAACATCGCGGAGGCATATGGTGCAATTCCAGCGGCCAATGGCTCATCAGTTACTGAAGTATACATTTTTCTTGACAGAAGAAAAACAAAACAAAACTATGCAGATATAAATAACAGAAAAGTATAACGTGCTAACGAAGAAAGCTGGAGCGTTTAAATGGCGAAAAACGAAATACTACCCAAAGGCAATAAAATTCAGAACACAGTAAGGCAAAATTTATCGTATGGGCAATACTACCACCGCTCATATGCGCCGTTCCGATGTGAGCATATGGCCGGGCTACTTTTCCGCTCCCCGCCTCGAATCTCCCACGGTGCTAGCGAGGCACGCGCGACGCGCGGCGCGAGAAACTGTGCCACAACCACAACGCCGCGCGACCTGGCGCGGGCGCGTGTCGCGTCCCAGTCGCGTCGCGTCGCAATTTGCACGGTCTCACTTGAACCTGTGATGTTACAAAAACACGCGCTGCGCTGCGTCGCGCCACACGCGCTATACGCGTCTCAATTTGCGCCTAGCCTAAAGACCGCTCAGTAATATGATTTTGGCGCTGCCTGCAATTGCCGTCCGGGTCGGATACCCCAGTCCCCCCTCCACCACCTCTAGACCGAGCCTGCCGGCTTGCATTGGGAGCAATACATCATATCGGCCGCACTGCGTGGCTCCCTGTGGTGTCATCCCAGCCACTGCACAAGCTTCTCTCGTAACGTGGAAGCAGCCACCAGACCCCATACGATCTCTATCTCTGGCTGGCCTCATCCGCCTTCCCACAATTCGGCCCATCTCATTAAACGTCGTAACAGTAATGACAATGAAAAAGAGGCAAGCCGTCAATACTTTCAGTCTGTCAAAATGACCATACTGTGCGCCGCCTCAAATGTCAGCTTCCATTTTATTTCCCTGTGGACCTACTACTCTTTTGATTACAAAAGCACCAAGAAAAAATCGTTCAGCAAAGTATTCAGCTTGTCAGAGTACCTCGTGAGAAACGCATGTTTTGCGACTGTGAACACTTGCGTGGTGTCCGTGTGATCAGAGTGTAACAGGAAGATGGAGACATCGAGCCAAAGCGCCGCCACTGTGGCGGTTGGACTGTTGTGACGGCTACACAGAGACGGAACTGGGCCAGAAAAGGTAACAGTGTGTGACATGGGCTCAAGCACAGGAGTGAGTGCGGAACACTGGAAAAAATTATTGATTGTAAAAATCATTTCGAGGGTTCGAGTAAATAACAGGCGAAGTACTGTGTTGAGAACGAAAACATTCTCTGCCGCGTCAGTTCTGCATAGAACTGAGCTTTCGCCGATTACCTCCTCCGTCTTCGTCAGGAGCAACTCACTCTCTAAACTGCTGCAGTTGTAGCCAAAATTCTCTGCCGCGTCAGTTCTGCATAGAACTGAGCTTTCGCCGATTACCTCCTCCGTCTTCGTCAGGAGCAACTGACTCTCTAAACTGTTGCAGTTGTAGCCTTATACAGCCCATAGACGACTTCTAATTGGTGTCTACGTCTGCGCTGTTGGCACCATCACTCCCGTAGTAGCGAAACATTGCGACGGTTGAAGTTCTTCTCGCACATTCTTTTTTCTACTGCCTCTTTAATTACCACATCTTAGTATGCGGGAGCTTGGGACAAAACTTTTGTTTCGTCAAACAATATTTTGTGTTTGTTTTTGAGGCCGTGCTCAGTAACTGCATATTTCTCCTCGACTTTTAATACGCCGTTGATGTTCTGCACAGCGCTCGGAACTGTTACTCCTGGACTGACCGGCGTAATTGCTTCCGCACCCACAAGGGATTCTATAAATCCCAGGGGGTCTGACGCCGATGTTATCCCTAAAGGCCGAAGCATAGCCTTTATCTTCTTATGAAGTCGAAACTAGGTCTCACATCTCGTCTTCCCTGTGAGCCGTAGTAAAGTTAGCTTTGAAAAGCGCGCCGCAGCGCGTAGCGTGAAGCAGTCGCCCTCCATTTTCTGGCGGTGGCGCCGATGTCGCAATTGAAGGCTTCGGTGTCTCCCTCTAGCGGGAAATGGGAAAAGTAGGCTGTTCGCGAGGGTGTAAGAAGTGGCTGTATGCGCTCTCTTGGAGAGTTGGCAGTCGGGGCATCGAGAAGCGACTACTCTGCCGGTGCTAGAGGGACAGCACGCAGACCGCGGCATCAGCGTAAGCGACGCGAGCAGCGGCTCCGTGGTATGGGGCGTTAACTGCTCGTCGCGAAAGGAATCTTCCTGAGCGTGGGTCCGCAAGGAGCCTAATTTGCAGTTCGGCCGTATGCTGTCGACTGGCGAGGAGGTTCTGTGTCCGTTGAAACGCCTGGCAGCGGGCGGCTCGGCAGAGCATGTGGAGGTGCTACGTTGGATCAGTCCTGGGAGTCGTAACGCACCAGAAGTTGAGTATTGATTGTTGACAGATTTTATGAAGTTTAACTGAATTCAATTTACTTATTCTTATTAATTATACCAGCCGTATTTTTTGGGGGGTTTCCCACCATTCATTCTCAGTTGCTCCTGACGAAGACGATGGAGGTAATCGTCGACAGCTCCAAGTTTTACCCTGAACTGAGGCGGCAGAAATGTCGAGAATGTTTTATACAAAATACTGTGTTCATTTCAGTGTTTGCCGAAGTGTCTTTGTGATTATCAAAGAGCTTGCTTCGTACGTTAACAATTAGTGCCAAAAATTGTGTCTTGCTCAGCGTTTGTCTCGCATGCTGGTGGGGTCCACTACTTTGGCTTTCTGTTGCCATTTTATCCGATATAGCGCCTGATTTGGGTGCAGGAGTGGTATCTTGAGATCTTCGTGCGGGATGTCCAGATGTTGCAATCTAGGTTGTCCTACTGGAAGTTTACCATTTATTCTCAAACTAAAACCAGTCTTTGCTACTGTTGTTGCGTCTGCTCTAAGAATATGCCAATACCATACTACACGGCATTCTCTCAACTTACCTACTATTGATGCTACTTACGAACTTCATCATTTGTGAGACGATTAATCCAGATGTCCACTTGAGCATCTTTTTTTACATGACAGTAAGTCGTTGTTCCACTTTCTTTGTCGAAGACCAGCACCATACAGCGTTACAGATAGATTTACTTTAGCCGGCCTGTGTGGCCGTGCGGTTCTAGGCGCTTCAGTCTGGAACCGCATGACCGCTACGGTCGCAGGTTCGAATCCTGCCTCGGGCATGGATATGTGTGGTTCTAGGGGACTGATGACCACAGATGTTACGTCCCATAGTGCTCAGAGCCATTTGAACCATTTAGATTTATTTTATTCCTGAGCCTGTCTGAAATCTTCCGGTCACCAAATACACAAGTCCCAGAACGACATTTTAGCCACATCCTGCCTCAGGCCGTTAGCTATCTCTACGCTGAGAGTTCCATCAGCAGCAGTTGCTGAACCTACGTATTTGAAAGTCCTTGTTGCTAGGGAAGGTCACCACCGTTAATTCTAACGGTATACCAGTAATTCAGATGCGAAGTGAGTTACCACGTTTTCTTTGTGGTGAGCCGTAGTGCGGCTGCTACAAGGCGGTCGTTCCAGACTGGGACCTGACACTGCATGTCAGTCTTATCTTCAGAGGCCAAATACACGTCAGCGGCATACCGCAACGTCCAGAGAGCCCTTTTTTGCTGATCTCTTGTGACCGTATCCGTGTCTGTGACGAGGGAAGAGCAGAGGCGAGAGACCAGATCCCTGGCGGACTCCTACAGAAACAGGAAAATCGCCCGATAGTGCACCAGCTTACTGTATCCCGCTCATTAGGTTTTCTGGTTACATTTATCGTGATTAAAAGTACTTGGTATTATAACATGAATATTAATACATTACTTGATGTATATACCTGTAACTCAACTTACATTTAAAAGTGCAAAATACTTTTATACTACTGGCCATTAAAATTGCTACACCACGAAGATGACGTGCTACAGACGCGAAATTTAGCCGACAGGAAAAAGATGTTGTGATATGCAAATGATTAGCTTTTCAGAGCATTCACACAAGGTTGGCGCCAGTGGCGACACCTACAACGTGCTGACATGAGGAAAGTTTCCAACCGATTTCTCATACACAAACAGCAGTTGACCGGCGTAGGCTGGTGAAACGTTGTTGTGATGCCTCGTTTAAGGAGGAGAAATGCGTACCATCACGTTTCCGACTTTGATAAAGGTCGGATTGTAACCTATCGCGATTGCGCTTTATCGTATCGCGGCATTACTGCTCGAATTGGTCGAGATCCAATGACTGTTAGCAGAATATGGAATCGGTGGGTTCAGGAGGGTAATGCGGAACGCCGTGCTGGATGCCAAGGGCCTCGTATCACTAGCAGTCGAGTCACATGCATCTTATCCGCATGGCTGTAACGGATCGTGCAGCCACGTCTCGATCCCTGAGTCAACAGATGGGGACGTTTGCAACACAACAACCATCTGCACGAACAGATCGATGAAGTTTGCTGCAGCATGGACTATCAGCTCGGAGACCATGGCTGCGGTTACCCTCGACGCTGCATCACAGACAGGAATGCTTGCGATGGTGAACTCAACGGCGTACCTGGGTGCACGAATGGCAAAACGTCATTTTTTCGGATGAATCCAGGTCCTGTTTACAGCATCATGATGGTCGCATCCGTGTTTGGCGGCATCGCGGTGAACGTACATTGGAAACGTGTATTCGTCATCGCCATACTGGCGTATCACCCGGTGTGATGGTATGGGGTGTCATTGGTTACACGTCTCGGTCACCTCTTGTTCGCATCGACGGCACTTTGAACAGTGGATGTTACATTTCAGATGTGTTACGACCCGTTGCTCTATCCTTTATTCGATCCCTGCGAAACCCTACATTTCAGCAGGATAATGCACGACCGCATGTTACAGGTCTTGTACGTGCCTTTCTGGATACAGAAAATGTTCGACTGCTGCCATGGCCAGCACATTCTCCAGATCTCTCAATAATTGAAAACGTCTGGTCAATGGTGGCCGAACAACTGGCTCGTCACAATACTACTCTTCATGAACTGTGGTATCGTGTTGAAGCTGTGTGGGCAGCTGTACCTGTACACGCAATCCAAGCTCTGTTTGACTCAATGCCCAGGCGTATCATGGCCGTTATTACAGCCAGAGGTGGTTGTTCTGGTACTGATTTCTCAGGATGTATGAACCCAAATTGTGTGAAAATGTAATCACATATCAGTTCTAGTATAATATATTTGTCCAATGAATACCCGTTTATCATCTTCATTTCTTCTTGGTGTAGCAATTTTAATGGCCAGTAGTGTATATAGGCTCAAGTCTAGTGTGTATACATGCTGTGGGTATGGAGTAGGTTTACGCATCCGTGGCGCATATTTACGCATTATGGAAGACAATAAAGACAATAATGAGTAAACAAAGCACACTACTAAACTTCTCAAAATATGTTTTGTTCGTTCAAATGGCTCTGAGCACTGTGCGACTTAACTTCTGAGGTCATCAATCGCCTAGAACTTAGAACTAATTAAACCTAACTCACCTAAGAACATCACACACATCCACGCCCGAGGCAGGATTCGAACCTGCGACCAGAGCGGTCGCTCGGTTTCAGACTGTAGCCCCTAGAACCGCTCGGCCACTCCGGTCGGCCATGGGTTTGTGTATGTTGTTCTCAGCATAAATTAGTTTAAGTAGTGTTTAAGTCTAGGGACCGAAGACCTCAGCAGTTTGGTCCCTCAGGAGTTCACACACACTTGAAAATTTTTTGTAAAACTCTCTTCTTTTACTGTTTATAGCCACATAGTTAAAATTATATTGCGCAACAGCATTATTTCGTTCAATCCGATTGCATAACATTATTAATATTAAAGAATTTGCAACACACCGAGTGTATTCTTGAATACGTAATCCCAGTGTTCTCATGTTGAAAGAGAGTATTTA
Organism: Schistocerca piceifrons; assembly: GCF_021461385.2. NCBI lineage: Eukaryota > Metazoa > Arthropoda > Insecta > Orthoptera > Acrididae > Schistocerca > Schistocerca piceifrons. Next base: position 750,942,155 of record NC_060141.1, read on the forward strand.
TCTATCGTCTGCATCCAAAGTTTGAAGCATAATGTGGTCTGTTCTACCGGTACCATGGCGGCGAAACTTGGCTGAGTGCGTCACTACCATCATGGTGACGTCACTTTGAATTTTTGACGTGATATCCGTAGGTAGATAACTGTCTGAAGTACACTATCTGATAAAAACGTATCCAGACAGCTATTGGTGGACATTAAAACGGGCTGCGTCCATCCTCCGCCTTTGTGGCTGCTCGAACTCTTCTGGGAACACTGAGTGAGTTGATTGAACGTCTGTGGAGCAGTGGCAGCACATCTTCATCTACATCATACTCCGCAAGTCACCTAATGGTGTATTGCGGAGGGTACTGTCGGTACCACTATCTGATCGCTCCTACCCTGTTCCAGTCGCGAATAGTGCGTGGGAAGAATGATTGTCGGTAAGCCTCTGTATTGGCTCTAATTTCTCGAATTTTCTCCTCGTAGTCAATACGCGATATGTATGTGAGGGGGGAAGTAATATGTTGTCCGACTCCTCCTGAAAAGTGTTGTACCCAAATTTCAATAGTAATCTCTCCGTGATGCACAGCGCCTCTCTCGTAACGTCTGCCAGTGGAGTTTGTTTAGCATCTCCGTAACGCTCTCTCGCCATCTGAACGATCCGGTGACGAAACGTGCCGCTCTTCGTTGGATCATCTCTATCTCCCCTATCAGTACTACCTGATAGGAATCCCAGATAGATGAACAATACACGAGAATCGGACGAAGAAGCTCCTTATAAGCCACTTCTTACGTGGATGTTACATTTCCTTAAGATTATTCCACTGAGTCTCAATCTGATGTATGCTTTTCCCATTATTTGTTTTACATGATCATTCCACTTAAGGTCGCTCTGGATAGTTACACATAGACATTTTACGGCAGATGCTGTATCCAGCTGTTTGTCATCAATAGTGTAGTCGTGCAGTAGCGGATTTCTTTTCCTATGTATGTGCAATATGTTACATTTATTTACGTTCAGGGTCAACTGCCCGAGTGTGCATCATTCATCAGTTCTCTGCAAGTCGTTCTGCAAATTCTTACTGTCTACGCTATTTTTGTTCCGCCAGCCGGTGTGGCCGCGTGGTTCTAGATGTTACAGTCTGGAACCCTGAGACCGCTACGGTCGCAGGTTCGAATCCTGCCACGGGTGTGGATGTGTGTGATGTCCTTAGGTTAGTTAGGTTTAATTAGTTCTAGGCGACTGATGACCTCAGAAGTTAAGTCGCATAGTGCTCAGATCCATTTGAACCATTTTGAACATACCCATGCTCGAGGGAGGACTCGAACCTCTGGCGGGAGGGGCCGCGCAATCCGTGACATGGAGCCTCAAACAGCGCAGCCACTCCGCGCGGCATAGTTTATACTGCAGGCTTAACACTCAGTATTAGTGTAGTTAGTTTCTGTTTGGCTTTCGGCGCCAGAATGAAACTAACAATTTTATGTCAATGCTAATACATATGGCTTTCCTGGCAAACTTCATGTTCAACAACCGCAGTCAAATTGTACCTCACTGAATATTATCTTCAGAGTAACACTTTCTCTATGACCATGAGCGTCCACCCTATGTTGCGATGTAGCATACATATAACCACAGTTGTACACCAGATTAGTGCCCGCTCTTCGCTCGCGTACCCTGTATCGCCTCCAGGGATTCTTGTTACTTAATCCAATTTTTATGTTGTTTACGAATTGCAACATAGTCTAAGCTTCGCACGCCAATTAAGGTCATATAAGCATGGTCTTTTCCGAATGACATGGAGTTCAAAGTTTTTGTTAATCATGCCTTCTGCGTTCTTGTGGAGATATTTTCGTAGCAGTTTTCACCCCATAGTAAAAATTTCTTTGTATCTAATCGAGAAGTGAATTATCAGTTTCCATAAATGTAGCTTTAATTTTTTTGATGTAGTGAAATATTTTCTTAAAAATTTTCATTCCCTATTGCACTTCCCTAGGTGTTGAATTTCCAGAAACATTGAAACACTCGTTTTTTTCTTATTTTTGACCGAGAAGTTAAATACCAATTGTCATAGATGTACCCTTAATCTCTTTTAGTAGTTTATTCTCAAACAAATTTTCACCTTCTATTTTACCACATTGTAGTTGAATTTCCAAACATGCTGAAACATGTATTTTTTGTTTTCTGACAGAGAAACCAAATACCAGTTTACATAATTCTAGTTTCAAAACTCCCTAAACAGCGAAATACTTTCAAAAAGCCTTTTATTCCCTATTTCATCCCCTTAGGAGTGGAATTTCGGACAATTACTTCTTAAACGATGCCTACCGTATAAGATCCACACCTTCTTCAAACTTCAAGCTTCTATCCTTAGTGGTTTGGGCTGTGAATCAGTCCGACCCTATTTCGCCTCCTTAGGGTTTGAATTTCCAAAAACAATGGAACACGAATTTTTTTCATCACTAACCGAGAAGACAAACGCCAATTTTCAAAGATTTAGCTTTGAAAATACTTTCGCAATAAAAAACTTTCATAAAACGTTTAATCCCCTATTTCGCCCCCTTAAGGCCTGAATTTTCAAAAGCAGTGACATTCGTATGTTTTATTTCTAACAGAGTAGCCAAATACAAACTTTTATAGATTCAGCTTCAAAAATGCTTGTACAATGAACTCTTTCCACTTTTTATTTGTAACTGAGGAGTCAAATTTAAATTTTCATAAATTTAGCTTTAAAAATGCTTCCATAATAAAATATTTTCATAAAAATCTCATTCACTATTTCACTTCCTTAGTGGTTCAATTGCCAAAAACACTGAAACACGTTTCTTTTTTTTTTTTTTTTTTTCCTTGTAACTGAGAACTCAAATACCAATGCTCACAGGTGTAAGTTCAAAAATTAGTTTAGTAGTTCTTTAGTAATGATTTGTCACGCACTGTTTCACTCCCATAGTGTTAAACTTCCAAAAATGCTGAAACACGTATTTCTTATTTCTGACGGAGAAACCATATAGCAATTTTCGTAGGTCTAATTCCGAAATTGCCCTAATAGAGACTTTTTTTTTCAAAAAAACGATTCATCTCCTATTTCACCCCCTTACAGATGGAAATAGAAATAATTCCTTCTTAAGCGACACCTACAGTATAAGATCCATACCGTCTCCAAATTTCAAGTTTCTTTCCTTAGCGGTCTTGGCTGGGCGATGACGAGACAGTCTGTGTCAGTCAGTGAGTCAGTCAGTCAGTCAGGACACCGCCTTTTACATACAAGAGATTTCACTGCTACTGACTTCTAATTTCACCAAAGTTCTGTTGATAGTACAGTGTGGCGTTTTTATACCACATTACATTTCCTTTTATGTTTCAGTATGTTGTTAAAGCGGCTAGTTTACTTTAAGTAATTCACCATCAAGATAACGGAGAGATTGTCCGCCATATGGCCATATCGTGAAAATTATAATGAACACAAAGACGCCTTTACACCGCAGCAAATGTAAGCGAACCAATTAAATGCGTATTCGCAGACAATTCGCCATTGTTCACTACTATTCGCTTGTATCTGTGAACAAGCGCGTTGACTAGAAGGAACGCAAGAGCTCACGAGATAACGAATATAGCCTGTAAACGCTGCGTTATTGTTTTTTAGCATTAACTATAGGCGGACGGGATACAACACTATATAGGGACCACGACGCAAACTTTGATATTCAGAGAGAATTATTTTGAATGGTGAGCGCACTGTTTTTGACGAAGTAAGGAAAACGGGGAAGGGAAGGAAGAATTTAGGCTTGTTAGTTTCTACGTAAAAGTGAAATGCGCGGTGCTTGTGCAGTTAAAACTTAACTGCCGCCTCAGCATTCTTAGTATTATTCCAAAGCTTCTCACGTTTGACGCTTTTCGCTGAATTCTTATTAGAATCAAGAAGAAGATTTAAAAGCAGAACATTCATTACCGACGACTGCCATACCCTGAAGAAACGGGGATATTAGCAACAGGATACGCTTACATTAGTGACTTTTCTTCGCTTTTCAGGAGGTTATGATGTCTGCCGTGACATATGTGAAGCGCGTCAAAGAACTTTTTAAAAGACGTATGGGGAATATGATGTGAATAAAATATAATTAATGAGTTGTGAAATATATATACTATCTCACATAGACTAGCTGATGAAATCTTGTGCATGGTTTGTTAAAGGGCAGATAGTGTGATCCCGAGAAACTTCTTCTTATATATCATAAAAGATATCTAACATGACAGTCATACAAGAGCCATGTAATTACATATTCCATGAAGAGAAGCAACGAGCATGATGAGATGTTTCGTAAATTTTCAGTTTTAATCAGCATGATGGAAAAATATTCGCTCTTGTTTACTTCCAAGGAAAATTATTGTGCTTTTCCTTTTCAATAAAAATGACTACAAAGCAATCCACCACACGGTGTGTGGCGGAAGGGTGTCCTGTACTACTGCTACTACTAACTATTTCCTTTCCTGACTCACACGTAAACAGAGCGAGGGAGACACGACTGTCTATGCGCCTCCGTAGGAGCCCTAATTTCTCTCACCTTACCTACATGTCTAGTTGGCGGCAGTAGAATCGTTCTGCAATCAGCTCCAAACGCCGTTTTCTGAATTTTCTCAGTCGTGTTCCTTGAAAAGAACGTCGAACGTCGCCTTCCCTCTAGGGATTCCCATTTGACTTGGCGAAGCACCTCCGTAACACTTGCGTCTTGTTCGAACCGACCGCTAACAAATCTAGCAGTCCGCCTCTGAACTGCTTCGAAGTTGTCCTCAATCCGACCTGGTGGGGAACCCAAACACTCGAGCAATCCTCAAGAATAGGTCGCACTAGTGTCCTATTGGGGGTCTCGTTCACAGATCAACCACACTGTTCTAAAATTGTTCCTTTAAAGTGAAGTCGACCATTCGCTTTCACTGTGACAGTAACCACATGGTCGTTCTTCAAAATGGTTCAAATGGCTCTGAGCACTATGGGACTTAACTGCTGAGGTCATCAGTCCCCTAGAACTTAGAACTACTTAAATCTAACTAACCTAAGGACATCACACACATCCATGCCCGAGGCAGGATTCGAACCTACTACCGTAGCGGTCTCTCGGTTCCAAACTGTAGCGCCTAGAACCGCTCGGCCACACATTGTCGTTCTACCTCACATCGCTTTGCAACGTTACATCTAGATATTTAAACGACGTGACTGTATCAAGCGGGACACTACTGATGGTGTATCCGAACATCACAGGTTTGATCTTCCTATTCATTCGCATTAACTTACATCAAACGTGACGTTTTGATATGGTAATTCTTTACTACTATCTGTACGCGCAACACATTTTGGAGGTAGTACCCTCGTTTGCCGCTGACTGTACCTGCGCAAGTATGTCATTGTACCAAACACGGTTCAGCTTATACGACGTCATAAACAGTGAGAAGGGTGAAAAGCTAGGTTTTCTTAAAGCTGGGCGCAAATTACCCAGCCTGTAATCATCCAGTGGATAATCTGTAACTAATGAAACCAACATAATCAGGGTTTTGAATCTACATGTACATAGATATTCCGCAAGCTATCATATGGTACATGGCGGAGGATATCTTGTACCACTAATTATTTCCTTTCCTGTTCCACTCGTAATTAGAGCGAGGGAAAAACTACTGTCTATATGCCTCCGTATGAGCCCTAATTTATCGTATCTTATCTTCGTGGTCCTTACGCGTGGTCCTTGGTGTCAGTAGAATCGTCGGCAGCCAGCTTCAAATACCGGGTCTCTAAATTTTGTCAATGGTTTTCCCGGAAAGGAACGTTGTCTTCCGTCCAGGGGTTCCCATTTGAGTTCACGAAGCATCTCCGTAACACTTACGTGTTGTTCGAACCTACCGCTTACAAATCTAGCAGTCCGCCTCTGAATTGCTTCTATATCTTCCTTCAATCCGACTTGGTACTGATCCAAACACTCGAGCAGTAAAAATGGTTCAAATGGCTCTGAGCACTATGGGACTTAACATCTGTGGTCATCAGTCGCCTAGAACTTAGAACTACTTAAACCTAACTAACCTAAAGACATCATACACATCCATGCCAGAGGCAGGATTCCAACCTACGACCGTAGCAGTCACGCGTTCCAGACTGAAGCGCCTAGAGCCGGCCGCGGTGGCCGTGCGGTTCTGGCGCTGCAGTCCGGAACCGCGGGACTGCTACGGTCGCAGGTTCGAATCCTGCCTCGGGCATGAGTTTGTGTGATGTCCTTAGGTTAGTTAGGTTTTAGTAGTTCTAAGTTCTAGGCGACTGATGACCACAGATGTTAAGTCCCATAGTGCTCAGAGCCATTTGAACCACTTGAAGCGCCTAGAACCGCACGGCTACACCGGCCGGCACTAGAGCAGTACCCAAGAATAGGTCGCACCACCGTCCTGTATGCGGTCTCCTTTACAGGTCAACCACTCTTCCGTATAATTCTCCCAATGAACCGAAATCGAACATTCGCCTTGCCCTACCTCAGTTCTAACATGCTCGTGCTACCTCATATTGCTTTGTAACTTTACACCCAGATATTTAAACGACTTGACTTTGTCAAGTAATACTGTACGCAAATACACTCCTGGAAATTGAAATAAGAACACCGTGAATTCATTGTCCCAGGAAGGGGAAACTTTATTGACACATTCCTGGGGTCAGATACATCACATGATCACACTGACAGAACCACAGGCACATAGACACAGGCAACAGAGCATGCACAATGTCGGCACTAGTACAGTGTATATCCACCTTTCGCAGCAATGCAGGCTGCTATTCTCCCATGGAGACGATCGTAGAGATGCTGGATGTAGTCCTGTGGAACGGCTTGCCATGCCATTTCCACCTGGCGCCTCAGTTGGACCAGCGTTCGTGCTGGACGTGCAGACCGCGTGAGACGACGCTTCATCCAGTATCAAACATGCTCAATGGGGGACAGATCCGGAGATCTCGCTGGCCAGGGTAGTTGACTTACACCTTCTAGAGCACGTTGGGTGGCACGGGATACATGCGGACGGGCATTGTCCTGTTGGAACAGCTAGTTCCCTTGCCGGTCTAGGAATGGTAGAACGATGGGTTCGATGACGGTTTGGATGTACCGTGCACTATTCAGTGTCCCCTCGACGATCACCAGTGGTGTACGGCCAGTGTAGGAGATCGCTCCCCACACCATGATGCCGGGTGTTGGCCCTGTGTGCCTCGGTCGTATGCAGTCCTGATTGTGGCGTTCACCTGCACGGCGCCAAACACGCATACGACCATCATTGGCACCAAGGCAGAAGCGACTCTCATCGCTGAAGACGACACGTCTCCATTCGTCCCTCCATTCACGCCTGTCGCGACACCACTGGAGGCGGGCTGCACGATGTTGGGGCGTGAGCGGAAGACGGCCTAACGGTGTGCGGGACCGTAGCCCAGCTTCATGGAGACGGTTGCGAATGGTCCTCGCCGATACCCCAGGAGCAACAGTGTCCCTAATTTGCTGGGAAGTGGCGGTGCGGTCCCCTACGGCACTGCGTAGGATCCTACGGTCTTGGCGTGCATCCGTGCGTCGCTGCGGTCCGGTCCCAGGTCGACGGGCACGTGCACCTTCCGCCGACCGCTGGCGACAACATCGATGTACTGTGGAGACCTCACGCCCCACGTGTTGAGCAATTCGGCGGTATGTCCACCCGGCCTCCCGCATGCCCACTATACGCCCTCGCTCAAAGTCCGTCAACTGCACATACGGTTCACGTCCACACTGTCGCGGCATGCTACCAGTGTTAAAGACTGCGATGGAGCTCCGTATGCCACGGCAAACTGGCTGACACTGACGGCGGCAGTGCACAAATGCTGCACAGCTAGCGCCATTCGACGGCCAACACCGCGGTTCCTGGTGTGTCCGCTGTGCCGTGCGTGTGATCATTGCTTGTACAGCGCTCTCGCAGTGTCCGGAGCAAGTATGGTGGGTCTGACACACCGGTGTCAATGTGTTCTTTTTTCCATTTCCAGGAGTGTATTACAGGTTTAAAAACTTCCTGGCAGATTAAACCTGTGTGCCGGTGCGAGCCTCGAACTCGGACCTTTGCCTTTCGCGGGCAAGTGCTCTACCAACTGCCAGGAAGTTTCATATCAGCGAACACTCCGCTGCAGAGTGAAAATCTCATTCTGGAAACATCCACCAGGTTGTGGCTAAGCCATGTCTCCGCAGTATCCTTTCTTTCAGGAGTGCTAGTTCTGCAAGGTTCGCAGGAGTGCTTCTGTAAAGTTTGGAAGTTAGGAGGCGAGGTACTGGCAGAAGTAAAGCTGTGAGGACGGGGCGTGAGTCGTGTTTGGGTAGCTCAGTTGCTAGAGCACTTGCCCGCGAAAGGCAAAGGTCCGAGTTCGAGTCTCGGTCGGGCACACAGTTTTAATCTGCCAGGAAGTTTCATATCAGCGCACACTCCGCTGCAGAGTGAAAATATCATTCTGATTACAGGTTTATTCTTCCTACTCATCCGCATTAAATTACATTTTTCCACATTTAGGGCTAGCGGCCATTCATCACACGAACTGGAAGTTTTGTCTAAATCATCTCGTATCTTCTTACAGTGACTCAACTTCGACACGTTACCGTACATCTCGGCATCATAAGCAAACTACCGCAGATTGCTGCCCACCCCGTCCGCCAAATGTTTTATGTACGTAGAGATCAACAGCGGTCGTATCACACTTCCCTTGGGCATTCCTGACGACCCCCTTGTCCGTGATGAACACTCGCTGTCGAGGACAACATACCGGGCTCTATTACTTATAAATCTTCGAGCCACTCGCATATCTATGGACTTATTCCATATGCTCGTACCTGCGGTAACAGCGTGAAATGGTACACCGGGTCAAATGCTTTCCGGAAATCTAGAAATATAGAATCTGCTTGTTCTCCTTCATCTATAGTTCTCAGTATATCATGTGAGGAAAGGTCAAGCTGGGTTTCGCACGAACGATGCTCTCTAAAACCATGCTGATTCGTGCACATAAGCTTCTCAGTCTGAAGAAACTTTGTTATACTCGAACTGAGAATACGTTCAAGGATTCTGCAGCAAACAGACGTTAGGAGTATTGGTCTGTAATTTTGGGGGTCCGTTGTTTTACCTTTCTTATATACTGAAGTCACTTGTGCTTTTTTTCAGTCACTTGGGGCTTTGTGCTGGGCGACGGATTCACGATAAATACAAGCTAGGTAAGGGGCCAATGCTGTAGAGTACTCTTTGTAAAACGGAACTGGGATTCCATCCGGACCTGGAGATTTATTTGCTTTCAAATCTTTCAGTTGTTTTTCAAATCCAGTTATGTTGTCCGATGTTCAAGACTTCTGCAGCAAACTGGTGTTAGATTTATGCTTATTCACTTCGTTCCCGCTTGAAGCAACTGCCTAATCCAGTTTGTCACCTTCTTAGTATGAGCACTGAGCGCTTCGGCAATTTTCTGCCATTGATATTTCTTTTCTTTCGACATGTGTTTTGTGGATCAGATGATGATGGCTTTGAGCACTATGGGACTTAACATCTGAGGTCCAGTCCCCTAGAACTTAGAACTACTTAAACCTAACTAACCTAAGAACATCACACACATCCATGCCCGAGGCAGGATTCGAACCTGCGACCGTAGCGGTAGCGCAGTTCCAGACTGTATCACCTAGAACCGCTCGGCCACCCCGGCCGGCTTCTGTGGATCTTTAGGATTCCAGAGGCACGTATAACATCTATGTTTTCCCATTAGCGACACAGAATTATCTTTGGACCACTCCATCGCTCACGCAATTCATGCCAACAATAACAGAAGTAGACAGTATGGCAGACGAACGCTTTCTGTACTGCTAGTGGCGAATGAGAGAGGACGCGAACTTCGTTTGATGGTTCGCTAAAAGGGCGACAAGCGGCGGAACACGAGAGAACACAGGCGAATGCGAACCGAGCACGACTGAATGCCGTTTGCTCACGCGATTCTACACCAGACAGAATTCTCTAGCCCTGCAGTAGACGCACGTGGACTGATAGCCCGCGCGAATAAATTTTTTCCTTTCCTCTTAATCTCTTCGGACCCAGAAATCACATGAGCCGAGTACCTTCACCTATCAGCAGTACTACGTTACTCCTTTGTTTCATTTGGACTAGAGCAGCGCTCTCGATATGGTCAAGTCCCACTCATCGGCGTTCGATATAATTCGGGTTGTTATATTTAGAAGAACCAGTGAAATGGAAGCTAATACATCAATATTATAGTTCGTTCTCAAGGCGTTTCTTTTTATTGCAGTGTTACTTTCTGTTAGTTATGTTGTTTTCTTAACGACAGATTAGTTAAGTGACATTTGTATATTTTTGTGAAATGGAACTGCCATATGAATTCACGAAGCCGTGCAAGCGTCCAGAGGGTTCACATTGGTTGCCTTCGTAAGAGCTTGTACTGTTGTATCATACGAGAAACGTTTTACTTTCATCCAATCTCCAAAATGATGACACTGTTGATGAAAAGACGGACAAAGCAGAAATGATAGTTATCTGCAGCAAGATGGAAGGAAGTGTAGAAATATCTGAGAGGTTGTGTACTGTCTACAACGGCACAAGACACAGTCGCTAATGCCTATGGTCATATTTTATTCCGCACTGAGTGTTGGAGGTGTCAATTCTTTTACAGTTCGTGCTGATAACAACCCACACAACTGCACTAGACTAACAAGCGATCTTCGGCGACTGTCGTCTCATCAGTTTGTTTCAGAACAGGTGTGAGTCTGAGCTGTCATTAAAATTTAAGTATAGTGAAGTATATATTTACGATTAGTTGGTTGATTTCTACTGGTACGAAACATGTCGCGACTGCTACAGGAGACGAATGCAAACTGAACGAATGCGTAGTGTTTATACCACAGAGAATTCTCGTCCGCTGTTGCACGTTCGCTTGTGTTCGCTTCCGTGTAGGGAGTGGGCTTGGTGGGGGACGAGAGAGGGTGGGGGGGGGGGTGGGGGAGGGGGAGGGGGAGGGAGGGAGGATGCTCGAGGTGACGCAACCGCCTGCAAATGCGAGCAGCACTGGCCTTCCTGTAGAAGACGTGGTCTCGTCCCACCGGAACGTCACAGTATTTCCAATGATATTTCTGTATACTTATAGGTAATGATGTTTCTTTTCATAAGACTTTCAGTTCCTTCGCGTATGCTCTGGAACTGTTTGCGTTCCCTAGAAGGGCGGGAGCCGTCGTTGGCGAGGGAGGGATCTTATTCCTGCCTTCCTCTTTGCCTCGGTGAAGTGCAGCGGCAGTTAAGAGGGCCAGTTCGCCCGCGAGAGCGTCGACGTCTGCCGGGTTACTTCCACAACGAACGCGCCCAGCCATCCGCCGGCTGCTCTCGGGTTCTACCCTCTTGTCGTCCCTGTGGCTTCTCTCTAGCCGTGCGACGTTATTGTCTGTGTAGCAGACGCTGACTGCCATAAAGAAGATATAACTGTGAAGCGAGCGTGGGGTACAGCGCACGTTGCCAACATGAAAGCAGAGTAGTCGGGGACTTCAGTATACCGCTCTTTGTTTTCATTTTGCACTACGACTGAAACTTTAATACCACAAGCATTTGCTCTGTTTATACACGTTTATTTATTACTGACATCAATGAGGAATAACTGTCACTGCTCACTGCTACGATTGCAAATCGAAATACGTCAAACGAAAATAAATTACATTTCACGTGTAACTTTGGGAGTGCAGAGACAATTTATGCGAAAATCCGTTGAATGCATACACATTCCGAGGAAATTTCGCGAGCACTTATGATATATGTATTACAGTCTGGGTCATTACCTGCGGATCATACGGATCTACATCTACATCTATATTTATACTCCGCAAGCCACCCAACGGTGTGTGGCGGAGGGCACTTTACGTGCCACTGTCATTACCTCCCTTTCCCGTTCCCGTCGCGTATGGTTCGCTGGAGGAACGACTGCCGGAAAGCCTCCGTGCGCTCTCTAATCTCTCTAATTTTACATTCGTGATCTCCTCGGGAGGTACAAGTAGGGGAAGCAATATATTCGATACCTCATCCAGAAACGCATCCTCTCGAAACCTGGATAGCAAGCTACACCGCGATGCAGAGCGCCTCTCTTTAAGAGTCTGCCACTTGAGTTTGCTAATCATCTCCGTAACGCTATCACGCTTACCAAATAACCCTGTGACGAAACGCGCCGCTCTTCTTTGGATCTTCTCTATCTCCTCTGTCATCCCGACCTGGCACGGATCCCACATTGATGAGCAATACTCAAGTATAGGTCGAACGAGTGTTTTGTAAGCCACCTGCTTTGTTGATGGACTACATTTTCTAAGGACTCTTCCAATGAATCTCAACCTGGCACCCGGCTTACCAACAATTAATTTTATATGATAATTCCACTTCAAATCGTTCCGCACGCATACTCCCAGATATTTTACAGGAGTAACTGCTACCAGTGTTTGTTCCGCTATCATATCATCATACAATAAAGGATCCTTCTTTCTATGTATTCGCAATTGATTACATTTGTCTATGTTAAGGGTCAGTTGTCACTCCCTGAACCAAGTGCCTATCCGCTGCAGATCTTCCTGCATTTCGCTGCAATTTTCTAATGCTGCAACTTCTCTGTATACTACAGCATCATCCGCGAAAAGCCGCATGGAACTTCCGACACTATCTACTAGGTCATTTATATATTTTGTAAAAAGCAATGGTCCCATAACACTCTCCTGTTGCACTCCAGAGGTTACTTTAACGTCTGTAGACGTCTCTCCATTGAGAACATCATACTGTGTTCTGTATGCTAAAAACTCTTCAATCCAGCCACACAGCTGGTCTGATATTCCGTAGGCTCTTACTTTGTCCTCGAACCACGTGCTCATTTCAAAGTAGGCACTACGGGGAACTGCAGTACGCAGGGAATCGGTATTAGGAATATTTTACTTTCCCTAAGAAGAAATCAAAATTAAAGATACGGCAGCATACTGGTAATTCTCCGTGTATGTTTGAATCACTATAATTTTACCTTCGTGGTCTTCTCGCGAGGTATGCGTCGGAGGAAGGAATATATTGGTTGACTTACAGGAAATTTTCCAGTAGACCATACCGTGATGCAGAACACCTCTCCTGCAGCGTTTGCCATTGGAGTTGATTAGCATTTTCGTGACACTTTTCGCGCTTCTTAAATGAAACTGTCACGAAATGTGTGCTCTTCTTTGGATCTTTTGTACGAGGGTGAGTCAAATGAAAACCTTGAATATTTTTTTAAATATTATTTACTGTGCAGAAGTGGTACAAAGCTGTATCACTTTTCAACATAATCTCCCGCAGGCTCAATGCAAGTCCTCCAGCGCTTACAAAGTGCATAAATTCCTTTAGAAAAGAATTCTTTTGGTAGTCGGCGCAACCACTCATGCACCGCGTGGCGTACCTCCTCATCGGAACGGAACTTCTTTCCTCCCATTGCGTCTTTGAGTGGCCCATACATATGGAAATCACTTGGGGCAAGGTCTGGTTAGTATGGTGGATGAGGAACACACTCAAAATGCAGGCCTGTGATTGTTCCAACTGTTGTACGGACAGTGTGGGGCCTTGCATTGTCATGTTGCAAAAGGACACCTGCTGACAGCGATCCACGTCGCTTTGATTCGATTGCAGGCTGCAGATGATTTTTTTAGGAGATCTGTGTATGATGCACTGGTGACAGTGGTCCCTCTAGGCATGTAATGCTCCAAAATGACGCCTTTTTCGTCCCAAAAAAGAGCATAACCTTTCTGATGATGGTTTTGTTCGAAACTTCTTTGGTTTTGGTGATGAGGTATGGCGCCATTCCTTGCTCGCTCTCTTCGTTTCCGGTTGGTGGACGTGAACCCAGGTTTCGTCCCCAGTAACGATTCTTGCAATGAAGCCATCACCTTCTCGTTCAAACCGCCGAAGTAGTTCTTCACAAGCATCAACACGTCGTTCTCTCATTTCAGGAGTCAGTTGCCGTGGCACCTATCTTGCAGACACTTTGTGAAATTGGAGCACATCATGCACAATGTGGTGTGCTGATCCATGACTGATCTGTAAACATACTGGAATCTCATTCAGTATCACTCGGCGGTTTTGCTTCATTATGGCTTCAACTGCTGCAGTGTTCTGTGGAGTCACAACTCGTTATGCCTGACCTGGACGAGGAGCATCTTCCACTGAAGCCACACCATTTGCGAACTTCCTACTCCAATTGTACACTTGCTGCTGTGACAAACATGCATCGCCGTAGTGAAGCTTCATTCGTCGATGAATTTCAGTAGGTTTCGCACCTTCACTACGCAAAAACCTAATACCAGAACGCTGTTCTTCCCAAGTCACAAGCGGGGCGGCCATCTTTATACTGATACTGCGACGGGATGTGTGTATCTGCACTATCCTGCCACCTACAGGCCATTCTGCACGCTGTTTGTAACACGCTTATCAACTTACAGGATAACGGCGCGAAATTTCGATTTGTTATTACAAATTTAAGGTTTTCATCCGACTGACCCTCGTATTTCCTCTATCAGTTCTATCTGGTGCGAATCACCTAGTGATGAGCGATATTCAAGTATTGGTAGAAAGGGTGTTTTGTAAGTTACTTCCTCCGTTGTCAGATTGCATTTCCTGCGAACTCTTCCATCGAATCACAGGCTGGCGCCTTCCCGTGATTAATTTCATGTGGTCTTTCCGCATCAAATCTCTCTGTACGAACCCTCCTAGTTATTTTATGGAAGTAAATGCTTCCAGCGCAGGCTGGTGTGGCCGAGCGGTTCTAGGCGTTTCAATCTGGAAGCGCGTGACCGCTACGGTCGCAGGGAGAATCCTGCCTCGGGAATGGGTGTTTGTGATGTCCTTAGACTAGTTAGGTTTAAGTAGTTCTAAGTTCTAGGGGACTGATGACCTCAGATGTTAAGTCCCATAGTGCTCAGAGACATTTGAACCAAATGCTTCCAGCGAGTGTTGTGCTATTGTGTAATCGTTCAATAAAGCGTCTTGCTGTCTTTGTAATCGCATTACGGTACATTTATTTACCGCGTCTTAGCTGCCGCCTCCAGTGTACTCAAATTTTGCCACATTCCCTTTCTGTTGGCGCTATCGTGATTTATCTAGGGGACGGAAATCATGTCCGGCACTTGTCTCCGAATTGTGTAAACTTTGTTCTGTGTGCGATCGCATTTTAAATGTTTGTGTAACGTGTAGTGTGAAGCAGAAAGTGTGGACTAGCCCTTCGAAACGACTATTCTGGTTCAGATCAGGAGTATGTGGCGGCCATGACATCAGTGCGAGCTCACTATGATGCACCTCAAACCACTGTAACATGATTCTGGCCTTGTGGCACTAACGTTTATCCCTCTGGAAGACGCCGCCATCCTCGGGGAAAGACACCAAGGATGAAAGAAACCCTATGTTCCACAAGAACATCCACTCAGTCCGCAGCTGTTGTGGTGCTTACATTTACAACCTCAGGTACTTCGGAAACCAGGTGAACGTCCCCCGTAGCATGGTACTGTTCCCACCGACCCGCGGTGGTTGTTTTGGTCAGTTATTCGCCTGGATGACGCGGTATTGGGACACGACCATCGACCTGGTGTAATTAGAAACGTGACTCACCTGATCAGGCGACAAATTTCCATTGTGCCCGCGATCCAGTGTCGATGATCCGTGTCCACCCCAGGCGTAAGTGACGACGTCGTTGGGTCGACATGGGAACATGTGCGGGTAGCCAGCTACGGAGCTCTGCGCTCTCTGAACGATACGCTCCGAGACGCTTGTGTCTGCACCTGCATTGTACTCTGTCATTATATCTAAAGCTCCGTACAAAGGAAAGTATTGGATGAAAGCGCGTCGCGTGCCATTAGCAGCCATTGTGGGCCCAAGCGTTACGTGTGAAGCATAGGAAGTGTTCTGCATCTTGAAAGTTGTAACTAGAATAATGCCTCAGTGCTGTGATTCTGTCTGTTCGTTTCGAGGCGAAAAAGGAGGAAAACGGTACAGAATTCCTTCCGAAGGGAGAGATGCAATGAGAAGGAGAATATTGGTCGCAACGGGAAAGTTGCAGGAACTCGTCTTAACCATTCTGTTAATATTATTCGTTTCTGGTATTTTGTCTTTGTTTCCTTTTTGCATTTCTGTTACTTAGTTTTCAATCCATTCGAATAGCAAAAAAAGTCAGAAAAGCTAATAGAATGGTTTAATGGTAATTTAATTACAAAATACAAATCTTAGACATAAAACTGCTACTGTTAGCACATAAAACAGTGGGTGGTACCGTACGAAGTTATTATTAATAAAAAATCTGACCTTACTGGCTATAGAGTATGGTTTAAACTTATACTTACGATCCTCATAATAATAAATACATGACTGGTAAAAAATTTGACCTGATTAACTGTACAGTATGGTTTAAACCTATATTTACGATGCTCACAATAATAAATTTTACTTTGTTCCACACACTATAAAGTACAAAAAAATATCACTAGGCAAGTACCGAACCAACGACATTTCATTCGCTAACTATTAACGTTACCAGGAGACTATTATTACTGCTAGAAACTACCCGATAATCTTCATAATATTAATACGAATACAGAAGTTACTATTGCCTATAGCTTATTTTTGATGGTATGCCTAGTTTTATTCGAAGACATTTTAAAAACATTTTATTTTCTTGTACATTCGTAATTATTCTGTTAATGTCATAGAACAATTTGCAGACAAAATTTTATGCGATAGATCTGACAAGTATGTAAAGCATGTGTAATCATACAGGCAAGGTTCTCAATTCTATTTACTAAGGTACCGCGCATATATACTTGAATCCAATGGTTTATATCGTACGACGAAAGAGACGTTGGGCGAATTTTCGTAGTGCCGAGTAGCAGGAACAAGAAGTAAGCCGATATAGAGCTTTAAATTAGCGATGGATTTTTCCTTGCACTTGCGAACTAATATTGGTTCCCTTTTGCTCTGCTGACTATTAGATAGGACCAATTTAACCACAATTACGAAAACAGGTGTTCAAACACGACACCGCAACAAGAACTGCGAATTCTGCTTTCGCTATTAATAAAGGATAGGAGGGAAAAAACTGTTTTTCAGGCTCGCCACAACAAACGCTTTTCAACTCATTTAGCTTAAATCTGTTGAGATTTTTTGTTGCTAAATATCCGACATGTTCCGTTTGAGGCCACCGGTCACTTTTAGCAGTGCATTAGAGGGTTGAGTTCACTTCTTCAATATACACGGTTAAATATGCTGCAGTGGGCCCAAAACGGCGGTCACCGGCAAGTTGTCCGTACTTCCCTATACGGAGCTAATATTATATCTGCCACAGATGCTCGTCTAGCCTGCTTTACTGATCTGCCGCGTTTCGGACCTCCACGTTGCATGATGAGGCGTGGCCGTCCGACACCTCGCCGTTTCGGCGTTCTTTAACCACTGTTCATACATACTGACGACAGTAGCACACCAACAGCAGCATACCAACAGTCGACCAACGTAGCCCTTCCCCGTGATGCTGGTTTCAAAACGCCGGATCATGACAACCTGCCCGTTGTCGCACGGGCTCACGTCAGTGGATTTCGTCACTTTCGACCCCTATCGTCACTACAATCATTCCCCATTCATCTATGACCCACTTCTATTCTGTCTTTCCCACGTATGGTGCCTACATCCAGTTCCGCTGCAGCAGTGGTCATAATGTTCTGCCTCATCAGTACAGGGTCACAATTATTGAAATATATGAAAAAAAGGCCCCCTCTACGATTTTTAAACTCCACGCTGCCCTCCAATACTAAATTGGTGATCCCTTGATGCCTCAGAATATGTCCTACCAACCGATCCCTTCTTCTGGTCAAGTTGTGCCACAAATTTCTCTTCTCCCCAATTCTATTCAATACCTCCTCATTAGTTATGTGATCTACCCATCTAGTCTTCAGCATTCTTCTGTAGCACCACATTTCGAAAGCTTCTATTCTCTTCTTGTCTATACTACTGATGGTCCACGTTTCACTTCCATACATGGCTACACTCCAAACAAATACTTTCAGAAACGCTTTCCTGACACTTAAATCTATACTCGATGTTAACAAATTTCTCTTCTTCAGACACGCTTTCCTTGCCATTGCCAGTCTACATTTTATATCCTCTCTACTTCGACCATCATCAGTTATTTTGCTCCCCAAATAGCAAAACTCATTTACTACTTTAAGCGTCTCGTTTCCTAATTTAATTCCCGCAGCATCACCCGATTTAATTAGACTGTATTCCATTATCCTCGTTTTGCTTTTGTTGATGTTCATCTTATATCCTCCTTTCGAGGCACTGTCCATTCCGTTCAACTGCTCTTCCAAGTCCTTTGCTGTCTCTGACAGAATTACAATGTCATCGGCGCACCTCAAACTTTTTATTTCTTCTCCAATGGATTTAAAATCCTACTCCGAATTTTTCTTTTGTTTCCTTGATTGCCTGCTGAATATACAGATTGAATAACATCGGGGATAGGCTACAACCGTGTCTCACTCCCTTCCCAACCACTGCTTCCCTTTCATGCCCCTCGACTCTTATAACTGCCATCTGGTTTCTGCAAAAATTGTAAATAGCATTTCGCTCCCTCTTCTTGGCCCCTGCCACCTTCAGAATTTGAAAGAGAGTATTCCAGTCAACATTGTCAAAAGCTTTCAGTAAGTCTACAAATGCTAGAAACGTAGGTTTGCTTTCCTTAATCGTAGAGGGAGACCAAAAGATGAATACACTAAACAGATTCAGAAGGACGTATGTTGCAGTAGGTACTGGTAGATGAAGAACCTTGCACAGGATAGAGTAGCATGGAGAGCTGCATCAAACCACTCTCTGGACTGAAGACCACAACAACAACATTAAAAAAAGCGTAAATTAGTTACAAATTACGACTTACACACACTTTATTCAACATGTAAATGTCACTATAAGTATTCGGATTTAGGTTATGACGTGTTCGATATGGCTGCCATCATTGGCGATGATGCGGCGCAGACGAATAGCGAAATTCTGCATGACCGCTGAAGTGTCGGAATATCGATGCCGTCGACGACCTCCTAAATAGCCATTTTCAGCTCAGCAGTGGTTTTAGGGTTATTGCTGTACACCTTGTCCTTAATATAGCCCCACAAAGAGAGTCGCACGTGTTCAGATCCGGAGAATATGGCAGGAAATCGAGGTCCTTGCCAGTGGCCTCTGGGTACTCCAGAGACAGAATGCGGTCTCAGAAGTGCTCCTCCAGGGCATCAAACATTCTCTTGCTTCGATGAGGTCGAGCTCAAATCATCTTCCAAACCCTTTGCGTACCGTTCGGTAGTCACTGTGCCATCAACGAATATCGCATTGATTATTCCGCGACTGGACATTGCACACCACACAGTAACCTCTTGAGAGTGAAGCGACTTCTCGATAGCGAAATGCGTATTCTCAGTCCCCCAAATGCACCAATTTTGCTTATTGACGAACCCATCTAAATGAAAGTGGGCCTAATGTTAAATTTGTGAAAATTATTACCTGAAAACACAAAAAAATAAGCGTACAGAAAATTATAATTTAAATAGTTTCTTTCCCATGAAACTGGATCCTAGATGGCGAGCATGATAAAAAAAAGTCCGCGAAGTAGCAAAACAAGTTTTTTCATAAGTAATTAAAAAAGGTACTATAATTACGATCTAAAAACCTTGAGAAAGTTGTAAGGTTTGAAGAGATCTATCGAATACTGTTTTACAAGTATCGATAGCTTTCTTATGTTTCGGGATATATAGTAAACCCGTTGAAAATCAGGTTCTGTATAAGTCGTTAACATTCACGTTTCCTTAACTCCTATGTACTGTAGCTATAGGCCGCGGTAAGTTCAAAAAGTACTTGTCAGGAGAAAATAAAAATAAAATATTGATTATTTCTCGAGGTACATTAATTTTTTGAGAAAAAGCACTCTGGTTAGATAATTTCAGCCTGTGGCCCTACAGTTAAAGTTTAAGGTTGAAACTTCCTGTGTATGGACCGAGACTCGAACTAGAGACATTTACCTCTCGCGGGCAAGTGCTCTACCATCGATGGTAGAGCACTTGCCCGCGAAAGGCAATGGGTCCAGAGTTCAATGATCACTGAGCACTTATATTTTTTAGAAAAAAATGGGGATATCTTTAATTGATTTTTAATATTACTGGTTGGGTAATAAAGTGAAGCGTGCAAAAGCGGAGTGCGTCAGTTGGGGGAGAGGGCAGGGGGATGGTGGGGAAGGGGAGGGGGGTAGCTGGCAAGCGTCCGCCCTGGAAACCGATTATAACGGCCAGTATTTGCATAATCTACGAAGTTATTTTTTGATTCTTACAATTATTAAAACAGTGAAAATTAATTAATCAGCATGGTATCATAACTGTTCGTGAACAAAATGACCCTATAATAGGCAGGCCCGGATCTAGGGGAGGAAGGAGGAGGGGGCAAACCGGGATATTTGCCCCGGACGGCGATTTCAGGGGTCGCCAAATTAATGTTTTTGAAGGGAAAACGCCGGCCGGAGTGGCCGTGCGGTTCTAGGCGCTACAGTCTGGAATCGCGAGACCGCTACGGTCGCAGGTTCGAATCCTGCCTTGGGCATGGATGTGTGTGATGTCCTTAGGTTAGTTAGGTTTAATTAATTTTAAGTTGTAGGCGACTGATGACCTCAGAAGTTAAGTCGCACAGTGCTCAGAGCCATTTGAACCATTTTTTTGTAGGGAAAAACCGTATTTCACAAAGCGCCTAGTATCCAGCGCACGATGGCCTATCGACTATTCACATGATTTTGAAACGCATTCCTGTTGGATTTCGAACATTTTTGAACATATTCTAAGTTGTTTCTGAACGTAACATAAGTTGATTTTTGAATGCATGCATAGTGTACGTGATGTCTCAGCCAGGGGAATCCCCATCGCATCTAGAAACAAAAAAAGCTTTCCCGCAGGCGAAAGGGCACGGGGCTCTACGAATGAGCCGAATAAACCCGAACGGATGAATGCAGATCGTTGTTTGTTTATGTGGTTGATTGGGTGTGCGAATGATAACTGTTATTACAATGGTTAGCGAAATCCATAAACTCGAGCTACCAGAGTAGAATCAAACGACTAACAGGAGTAACAGGTAAGAAAAACTACATATTATCCTCTCGGTGTATCCAAGAAAATGAAATTTTGACAGAAAATTTTTGCCAGATCGCTACACTATTAATGGCCAGTTGTGCAGTCCCTGGTTAGCAGCCGTTGAAATTCTATTCTCGGAATAGCGAGGAGAACGCATATTACGAACACGTAATAACGCCTAGCTAGAGAATAAACACGGCATAACTGAACTGGTGATTCTGGCAGGGTTAGTGAAGTTAACAGGAGAATAAGTTTTGTCAAGGGCAGGACTAGTTACATAATTAATGTTGGCAAGACTGTTTGTTAAAAAGAGGAAGAAGAAGAAACTGGAACATCACACGAATTATATGGAAGAATTTGACGATTCCTAATTGATATAAAAATTTCGTACTAGTACTGCTACTTTTCGACATCATGATGCTCCTACTTCGTGAATTATAATCTGTCGTGTTATTTATGTTAATGAGGTAGATTAAAATGACAATTTGTGCCAAAACAGTCTCGCTTATGTGGCGTATGTTACAACTGCAGAGATTAGAAAGGCTTCTTCGTTTTACTTAGCAGACTGTGACAAAATAGACGTAATGAAATCGAGAAACCACACCAGTCTTGGATAGTATTCGTATTAACAGCTCATTCAAAATTGGTCTACGGCATTTAGATTTTTCACATAGCGAAGCGTTTGACGATCTTTGATGAGGTAATAGATTCTTTCGCAGAAAGGAAAGCATGCTTTGTAAAGCTGTAGCAAGATTAGAGAAGAAATTATGCTGGGATATAAGGATTGCAGGAATGTGAGCGTCTTGCTTGTCTGTTGTCTTTACCGTTTTTATGTTTTCTATATTTAATTTTATGTCGCACAAAAGAGAGTTATTAGCTAATAGGCAATAAAGAGTGCAAATTTACTGAAAACTTATTCTCCCGGTCACAAATAATCCCACCCAGTATTAATTTGTCAGTTGTTTTCTTAAGGGGGTTAGGATGCCAAACCGATCGACTGGGAATAGGAGAGGCACCACAGAACATTTTAATTTCCACTGGTCTGAATATAGATTTGATGGCTTCCATTACAAAACATCGACGTTTGAATTCCACAGAAAGAAATACTGTGACGTGCGAGTGAAGAATGCTGTGCGAAGAGGAGTGGCACTGCACTTTGACGCACTTAAGACCAAATAACATGTCTTACATTTCCTCCAACTTATTAGTTTTATATATCGAGCTCTTCAGAAATACGTGCGCCACAAAATCAACATATTTTTGAAAAATTGATTTTTTTAAAAAATTTTCACGTCCTATCTCAAACGCTGAACGGGGCGTGTGTGTGTGTGTGTGTGTGTGTGTGTGTGTGTGTGTGTGTGTGTGTGTGTGTGTGTGTGTGTGTCGACGGGGGGGAGGGGGAAGGGGAGGCGCCACTATTAAGTTTTGCGCCGGTTCGAAAACATTGCATATACGGTTCTGACAGTAGTTCTTGTAAGGGCACCTGGTGAGAAGATGTAGACAACTGTAGAGAGCGGGTTTGTTTAAAAAAAATGTCGATACATCTCTCGAAGAATAATTAATTTCATTTTTCAAACGAGTGCTTTTTTGTCTTACCACGGGCTATACTTTAAACAGCAAGTATGGGAATGTGAGCGTTAACGATTTACAAGAGCCAGTCGTTAAGGGTGTTTCCGATATATCTCGAAATATTAGAAATCTATAGATACTTATGAAAAACGCACTCGATAGACATTTTTAAGAACTACTACTTTCTCCTCCAACATTTTTCGATTGGAGCTGTAGTTGATATTCACGGAAATCCGTTTTTTTTTTTTTTTTGCAGCTTTGCGGATTTTGTGTCCTCGAGGTCTTTCGCGGTGGCATGTCTGAATAATATCTTCTCGGTTTTCAAGAAGCGTCAATTCGAATAAAATTCTCGAGCTTTCGATGGCTAGCTCCACCATCGTCCTGAGGAGTGAAACTACGGATCACTGAGGCTGAGACGATTTCCCGCTTATATACCTATGATTACGGCCGCTGGCACCAATCAGAGAGGGCCGAAACGATGCGTGCGCGGAAGGTGAGTTGGACAGCTCATTGCGGATCTTTCTGGTCGTGTTCGCCATCTTGGATAGAGTTTCATGAAAAAGGAGCTCCATTTAATATTTAATTTCTTGTACGCTTATATTTTTTTATTTTCAGGTAATAGCTGTTGCATTCACTTCTCTATGAAGCTAGGACTAATAGGAACAAAAACGTGCCGGTACACCTCAACTGTTTTCGTTGAAGCCCCCCCCCCCCCCCCCCCGTATTCCAATTTTTTTAGGCCTGTGTTACCGGACAGAGCAAGTCTGCGAGATAACTCGCATTGCGTAAAAAACAAATTTGGCGTTATCTGTATCGGTGTTGGCGGCGTAATGAGACCCCGTATGATTTATGAGGGCAATTTCTGGTCTGTTGCTCGCCGGCCGGCCGCAGCTTTTCTGCCGGGATGAGCGTGGACCACGCGGCACGGCTGCAACCGGCCGTGTTCTATCTGGCCTGTGCGTTACCGCGAGGCAGGGGCGTCTCAGCGACCTGTTTCATAGGCTTCCGTTAGCGCTGCACAGCAAACCGAGGCTATCCGATAGAGCACAGCAGAGCACCACATCCACGTGGCTAAGCCGCATGACTAGTGCTCGGTGCCCATTACCAGCATCGCAGGCGGATGCGCAGAGGTGCTAAAAGAATACCGTGGCCGTAAGATGCTCATTGGGCAGGCGCTATAGTCGAAATGCCAAGTGCTGGAGGGGAAGTGCCGTTCTAAACTGAAGCCTACACTCACATTTTTTGTAAATATTAAGTGGGGCCCCTTCACTCCCCCACTTGCATGGTGACATTCAAACAGACCTGTCACCTCGTCTTTGCTTAGTACACCATTGGCCATTACAATTGCTACGCCAAGAAGAAATGAAGATGATAAACGGGTATTCATTGGACAAATATACTAGAACTGACATGTGATCACATTTTCACGCAGTTTTGGTGCACAGATCCTGAGAAATCAGTACTCATAACAACCACCTCTGGCTGTGATAACGGCCTTGGTACGCCTGGGCATTGAGTCAAACAGAGCTTGGATGGTGTGTACAGGTACAGCTGCCCATGCAGCTTCAACACGATACCACAGTTCATCAAGAGTAGTGACTGGCGTATTGCGACGAGCCAGTTGCTCGGCCACCATTGACACGACGTTTTCAGTTGGTGAGAGATCTGGAGAATGTGCTGGCCAGGGCAGCAGTCGAACATTTTCTGTATCCAGAAAGGCCCGTTAAACACCTGCAACATGCAGTCGTGCATTATCCTGCTGAAATGTAGGATTTCGCAGGGATCGAATAAAGGGTAGAGCCATGGGTCGTAACACATCTGAAGTGTAACGTCCACTGTTCGAAGTGCCGTCAATGCGAACAAGAGGTGATCGAGACGCGTAACCAATGGCACGTCATACCATCACGTCGGGTGATACGCCAGTATGGCGATGACGAATACACGCTTCCAATGTACGTTCACCGCCATGTCGCCAAACACGGATACGACCATCATGATGCCGTAAACAGAACCTGGATTCATCCGAAAAATGACGTTTTGCCATTCGTGCACCCACGTTCGTCGTTGAGTACACCATCGCAGGCGCTCCTGTCTGTGATGCAGCGTCTAGGGTAACCGCAGCCAGCAGCCATGGTCTCCGAGCTGATAGTCCATGCTGCTGCAAATGTCGTCGAACTATTCGTGCAGACGGTTGTTGCCTTGCAATCGTCCCCATCTGTTGACTCGGGGATCGAGACGTGGCTGCACGATCCGTTACAGCCATGCGGATAAGATGCCTGTCATCTCGACTGCTAGTGATACGAGGCCGCTGGGATCCAGCACGGCGTTCCGTATTACCCTCTTGAACCAACCGATTCCATATTCTGCTAACAGTCATTGGATCTCGACCAACGCGAGCAGCCATGTCGCGATACGACAAACCGCAATCGCGATAGGCTACAATCCGACCTTTATCAAAGTCGAAATCGTGATGGTACGGATTTCTCCTCCTTACACGAGGCATCACAACAACGTTTCACCAGGCAACGCCGGTCAACTGCTTTTTGTGTATGAGAAACCGGTTGGAAACTTTCCTCATGTCAACACGTTGTAGGTATCGCCACCGGCGCCAATCTTGTATCAATGCTCTGAAAAGCTAATCATTTGCATACCACAGCATCTTCTTCCTGTCGGTTAAATTTCGCGTCTGTAGCACGTCATCTTCATGGTGTAGCAATTTTAATGGCCAGTAGTGTATTCAAAAAGAATTCCTCCGAAAATGCAGCGATTTATTTTCGCTGGATTTGTTAACCATTTATAACTTTCGTAGAAGTGTCATGAGTGGGGAATTTTGAGTAAAACCTACACAGTTATCAAGTTGCCTCCTTAAAATTTGCTTCTTTTACCAAAACTCAAAGGAGTGTACACAGTGTCACATAACTAACATGTTGTGCTGACGCAATTGCAAGAGAATTCTGAAACAGCTGTTTATTAAGTTTATTAATTGAGGAACTGAGGAAAAGTAAGGTCAGCATTCTCTAAAAAGGCACATCCTTGGTACAAAATAAACACGTAATGACTTCACTTATATTGTTAAAAAACCATAGCATTTCTCGTTTCACCAGCTATCGATGGCCCTTAAAAATTATACTCCTTTATCAAAAAAGTCTGTAGTAAGTGGAATAACATGGTAGAAAATGAAGTTTTGCATAATAACCATGTGGAAAAATATTCTCCTCTCGGCGTGCTATCATTTGACAAAATCTCATTTAGATATCTCAAACCGTTTATCAAATATGAGGTATGTTTTGGATATTTGACTCTGGCTCTATCGCTGGCACGGTGCGATCTCAAATGTGTGTGTTATGTCACATCAGTTTTTTCGAAATTAGTGGCACATAGGTACCTCAACCAAACTCTGAAGAAAAATTCAATATGTTAGCTAAAGTTCATATGCAACAACATATTATGTTATCTGCACTAATCGACTGATCTGGCCTTGTAATATTAACCAAAAGCCGGCCGGGGTGGCCGAGAGGTTCTAGGCGCTACAGTCTGGAACCGCGCCATCGCTACGGTCGCAGGTTCGAATCCTGCCTCAGGCATGTCCTTAGGTTAGTTAGGTTTAAGTAGTTTTAAGTTCTAGGGGACTGATGACCTCAGAAGTTAAGTTCCATAGTGCTCAGTCATTTGAACCATTAACCAAAACGGCCTTGCTGTGCTGGTACTGCGAACGACTGAAAGCAAGAGCCGTAATTTATCCTAAGGGCATGCAGCTTTACTGTATGGTTAAATGATGATGGCGTACCCTTGCGTAAAATATTCCGGAGGTAAAATAGTCCCCCATTCGGATCTCCGGGCGGGGACTGCTCGGGAGAATGCCGTTATCGGAAGAAATAAAACTGGCGTTATATGTATCGCAGCGTGGAATGTCAGATCCCTTCATCGGGCACGTAGGTTAGAAAATTTAAAAAGGGAAATGGATAGGTTAAAGTTAGATATAGTGGGAATTCAAATAGGGATAATACAAGAGTAGGTTTAATAATGAATAAAAAAATAGGAATGCGGGTAAGCTACTATAAACAGCATAGTAGGCGCATTATTGTGGCCAAGATAGATACGAAACCCACACCTACCACAGTAGTACAAGTTTAAATGCCGACTAGCTCCGCAGATGATGAAGAGATTGATGAAATGTATGACGGACAAAAGAAATTATTCAGATAGTGAAGGGAGACGAAAATTTAATAGTCATGGGTAACTGGAATTCGATAGTAGGAAATGGAGGAGAAGGAAAAGTAGTGGAATGTGGGTCAGGAATGAAAGAGGAACCCGCCTGGTAGACTTTTACACAGAGCATAACTTAACCATAGCTAACACTTAGTTCAAGAATCATAAAAGAAGATTGTGTACATGGAAGAAGCCTGGATATACTGACATGTTGCAGATAGATTATATAATGGTAAGACAGAGATTTAGGAACCAGGTTTTAAATTGTAAGACATTTCCAGGGGCAGATGTGGATTCTGACAACAATCTATTGGTTATGAACTGTAAATTAAAACTGAAGAAACGGCAAAAAAGGTGGGCATTTAAGGAGATGGGACTTGGATAAACTGACTAAACCAGAGGTTGTACAGAGTTTCAGGGAGAACATAAGGGAACAATTGACAAGAATGACGGAAAGAAATACAGTAGAAGAACAAGAATGGGTAGCTTTGAGCGATGAAGTAGCGAAGGCAGCAGAGGATCAAGTATGTAAAAAGGCAAGGGCTAGTAGAAATCCTTGGGTAATAGAAGAAATATTGAATTTGATTGATGAAAGGAGAAAATATAAAAACGCAGTAAATGAAGCAGGAAAAAAGGAATACAAACGTCTCAAAAATGAGATCGACAGGAAGTGCAAAATGCCTAAGCAGCGATGGCTAGAGGACAAATGTAAGGATGTAGAGGCATATATCACTAGGGGTAAGATGGATACAGCCTACAGGAAAATTAAAGAGACCTTTGGAGAAAAGAGAACCACATGTATGAATATCAAGATCTCAGATGGAAATCCAGTTCTAAGCAAAGAAGGGCAGGCAGAAAGGTGGAAGGAGTATGTAGTCTGTCTATACAAGGGCGATGTATTTGAGGAAATATTACGGAAATGGAAGAGGACGTAGCTGAAGATGAAATGGGAAGAGTTTGAGAAAGCACTGAAGGACCTAAGTCAAAACAAAGACCCGGGAGTAGACAACCTTTCATTAGAATTACTGATAGCCTTGGGAGAGCCAGCCCTGACTAAACTCTACCATCTGGTGAGCAAGATGTAAGGCGAAATACCCTCAGACTTCACGAAGAATAGAATAATTCCAAACCCAAAGAAACCAGGTGTTGACAGATGTGAAATTATCGAACTATCAATTTAATAAGTGACGTCTGCAAAACACTAACACGAATTCCTTACAGAAAAATGGAAAAAGTGGTAGAAGTCGACCTCGGGGAAGATCAGTTTGGATTCCGTATAAATGTTGGAACACGCGAGGTAATACTGACCCTACGGCTTACCTTAGAAGATAGATTAAGGCAAGACAAACCTACGTTTTTAGCATCTGTAAACCTGGAGAAGGCTTTTGACTATGTTGACTGGAATACTCTCTTTCAAATTCTGAAACAGGTCAAGTACAGGGAGCGGAAGGCTATTTACAATTTGTACAGACACCAGATGGCAGTTATAAGAGTAGAGGGGCCTGAAAGGGAAGCAGTGGTTGGGAACGGAGTGAGACAGGATTGTAGTCTATCCCCGAAGTTATTCGATCTGTATATTGAGCAAGCAGTAAAGGAAACAAAAAAAAAAAAAAAATATCGCGGTAGGTATTAAAGTCCATGGAGAAGAAATAAAAAAGTTGAGGTTCACCGATGACATTGTAATTCTGTCAGACACAGCAAAGGGCTTGGAAGAGCAGATTAACGGAATGGACAGTATCTTGAAAGGAGGATATAAGATGAACATTAGCTAAAGCAAAACGAGGAAATGGATGTAGTCGAATTAAATCGGGTGATGCTGAGGGAATTACATTAGGAAATGAGACACTTAAAGTAGATGATCAGTTTTGCTATCTGGGGAGCAAAATAACTGATGATGGTCGAAGTAGAGACGATATAAAATGTAGACTGGCAATGGCGAGGAAAGAATTTCCGAAGAAGAGAAATTTGTTAACATCGAGTATAGACTTAGTGTCAGGAAGCCTTTTCAGAAAGTATTTGTATGGAGTGTAGCCATGTATGGAAGAGAAACATGGACGATTAACAGTTTAGACAGGAATAATGCTGAATATTAGATGAGTAGATCATATAACTAATGAGGAGGTACTGAACAGAACTGAGGAGAAGAGGAATTTGTGGCACAACTTGACTAGAAGAAGGGATCGGTTGGTAAGACATGAAGGCATGAAGGCATCACCAATTTAGTATTGGAGGGCATCGTAGAGGGTAAAAATCGTAGAGGGAGACCAAGAGATGAATACACTAAGCAGATTCAGAAGGATGTTGGTTGCAGTAGGTACTGGGAGATGAAGGTGCTCAGACAGGATAGAGTCTCTGCAATGAAGACCACAACAACAACTACGACCATTAACGAAATGTTGGGCACAATAAACCTGACATTTATAGCTACAAGTAAAGAAAAAAAGAAATGTTTTTAACAAACGGTTTCTGTAACATCGTTTGAGAAAAACTGCTGGGCGTGCGCATCGATTCTGTAGTCGCCCGACAGCTGAAATGTGGAAAACGCTTGTTGGTCTCCACTTCTGAACAAACGAATGAACTCGGGCAGCGCTTTGAATGAAAACTGGTCACTGCCCGTCGACCACCACATCCTGCGCTCATGCGGCGCCCTCCGACAGAGTGCTAAGGAGACAAAGGAATTCTTGCAGCTTCGTCGCAACGTAGTGGAGTGCGCGAAACAACTTGCCCGCCTTCTAACAACGGTGTATCGCAAGTCTCTAGAGGAACGGAAGGTTCCAAATGATTGGAAAAGAGCACAGGTAGTTCCAGTTTTCAAGAAAGGTCGTCGAGCAGATGCGCAAAACTATAGGCCTATATCTCTGACATCGATCTTTTGTAGAATTTTAGAACATGTTTTCTGCTCGCGTATCATGTCATTTCTCGAAAACCAGAATCTATACGAATCAACATGGATTCCCGAAACAGCGATCGTGTGAGACCCAACTCGCTTTATTTGTTCATGAGATCCAGAAAATATTAGATACAGGCTCCCAGGTAGATGCCATTTTCCTTGGCTTCCGGAAGGCGTTCGATACAGTTCCGCACTGTCGCCTGATAGACAAAGTAAGAGCCTACGGAATATCAGAAATATCTGACCAGCTGTGTGGCTGGATTGAAGAGTTTTTAGCAAACAGAACACAGCATGTTTTTCTCAATGGAGAACGTCTACAAACGTTAAAGTAACATCTGGCTTGCCATAGGGGAGTGTTGTGGGACCATTGCTTTTCACAATATACACTGCTGGCCACCGTAAATGCAACACCAAGAAAGACAAGAGGTAGCACAACAAAATTCATTTTGTAGATAACATGTTGACCAAGTATCAAATGATTACTTTTACAGACGTCTGTGACATGTGGTTCCTGCCAGAATCAGTAGCCAGAGTAGCCGCCATTGTTGGAGATCACCGCTGCCACACGTCTCGGCATTGAGTCACAGAGACGTTGGACGTGTTCCTGGGGTACAGCAGCCCAAGCAGCTTCCACACGTTGCCAAAGATCATCTGGTGTGGCAGCTGTGGATGTAATCTGGGTCACTCGTTGAGCAACCACGGACCACATGTTTTCTATCGGCGAAAGATCCGGAGAGCGAGCCGGCCAGGGAAGCAATTCAATCTGGTTATTGACGAAGAACCTTTGGACAATGCGTGCCACGTGTAGTCACGCATTATCCTGTTGAAATATGGCTGTGGCCGAGCCCTGAAGGTAAGGAAGGACAACTGGCTCCAGCACCTCGGATATGTAGCGCTGGCTATTTAAAGTGCCGGCAATGCGTACTAGAGGCGTGTGAGAGTAATATCCAATACCGCCCCATACCGTAATACCCGGTGCAAGACCAGTGTGGCGGTGCATAATGCAGCTGTCCAGCACCCTCTCTCCACGGTGTCTCCACACTCGAATCCGACCATCGTGGTGCTGCAGACAGAAGCGTTCCTTGTCAGTAAAGACAACGTCATTCCATTCTGCCGTCCACATCCATCTGTCATCACACCATTGGCGACGGAGACGTCTGTGGTTCTGCGTCAATGGTAGACGAAGCAATGGACGTCTTGCGGACAGACTACTCTGCTGTAAACGGCGTCGAATGGTACGCGCAGACAATGGATGATGCGTTACAGACGCAGTGTGCTGTGCTATGGGTCGGGATGTCACTGAGCGATCCGTCACTGCCATGCGCACAATTTGCCTATCAGCACGTGCAGTGGTGCACCGAGGTGAATGCGATCGACCACGTCGGTCCGTCGTGCCCTCCTGCATCCAACGGTCACATATCCACATTACAGTTGTTTGGTTTCGTCCAACACGACTAGCGATTTCTCTGTATGATAATCCACAATCTCGGTAAGCCACTATCCTTCCTCTCTCGAACTTGGAAACTTGATCAAAAGATGTTCACTGTTGTCTACGAGGCATAACTGATCGTCTTGTGAAACAACCACAAGGTAAACACACGTGGCGAACGTACACTCGTCGAAATCGCCAAGCGTTAAATGGCGCTACGAGGTGGCGCCACAGGCGCGCGTGATGTGCGTCTGCGCTGAAATTCTAATCAGTTGTATATCTCATCGCTGCAAACTCATGGTGTAAATTTCACTCGATTCGGATGCTTCCTTCAGGGTGTTGCATTTACGGTGGCCAGCAGTGTATATAAATGACCTAGGAGATAGTGTCGGAAGTTCCATGCGGCTTTTCGCGGATGATGCTGTAGCATACAGAGAAGTTGCAGCATTAGAAAATTGCAGCGAAATTCAGGACGATCTGCAGCGGATAGGCACTTGGTGCAGGGAGTGGCAACTGACCCTTAATGTAGACAAATGTAATGTATTGCGAATACATAGAAAGAAGGATCTTTTATTGTATGATAATATGATAGCGGAACACACACTGGTAGCAGTTACTTCTGTAAAATATCTGGGAGTATGCGTGCGGAACGATTTGAAGTGGAATGATCATATAAAATTAATTGTTGGTAAGGCGGGTGCCAGGTTGAGATTCATTGGGAGAGTCCTTAGAAAATGTAGTCCATCAACAAAGGAGGTGGCTTACAAAACACTCGTTCGACCTATGCTTGAGTATTGCTCATCAGTGTGGGATCCGTACCAGGTCGGGTTGAAAGAGGAGATAGAGAAGATCCAAAGAAGAGCGGCGCCTTTCGTAACAGGGTTATTTGGTAAGCGTGATAGCGTTACGGAGATGATTAGCAAACTCAAGTGGCAGACTCTGCAAGAGAGGCGCTCTGCATCGCAGTGTAGTTTGCTGACGAGGTTTCGAGAGGGTGCGTTTCTGGATGAGGTGTCGAATATATTGCTTCCCCCTACTTATACCTCCAGAAGAGATCACGAATGTAAAATTAGAGAGAGTCGAGCGCGCTCGGAGGCTTTTCCGGCAGTCATTCTTCCCGCGAACCATACACGACTGGAACAGGAAAGGGAGGTAATGAGAGTGGCACGTAAAGTGCCGTCCGCCACACACCGTTGGGTGGCTTGCGGAGTATAAATGTAAATGTAAATGTAAACCAGAGGGTCCAGCAACCATTGCACTGCTTTTAGAATTAGAATTTCTCTTTAGCTGTCGATTTTCCATGTTTTATATGGAGAAATTCTGCATACCTAACACTCATCAGCTGTTACCACAGCGACTGTGCAAGTTGGCGTTCTGTTTGGGCCATGCACCGCAAATGCAAGGCCCACCTTATCCACATTTTTGTGACTGGATTGACGGTTGCTATGGCAACCAGCAAAATGTGGAGATCGAGTTAAGAGTTCCACAGGCATAATTATAACTGTCACAGGTCTATTAAAACGCATAATGAGCACAAGCTGCATTGCAGTAGAAATCATGTACTACGAAGAACTTTTCCGTGGCAGAGTTGTGTGCCGGAAACCAGTGCGAGTGGGCTCGGAGCTTAGCAGTCGGTGGGTAGATTTTATGACACCCACAGAGAGTGCCGCCCAAGTCGACATCCTGTGCAGAACTTTCCCTTCGATCTCACCCTTGGCCGGACGGCCGTACCAGACAATGGCGGCACCTCTGCCAGGCAGCAGACGGAACTTCCGCGGATTTTGAAAGCGGCGCCGATGTGGTACTCCGGTCAGTGACCTCAGACAACGGGCGCCTGCCGACGGCAACGCTCACTGGACAGCCGCTGGGCATCCAGACAGCAAGCGGGAGTGACGGCCAACTATTAATCCCATACGAGAACTGATGTATTTGGATAAGCGAAACGAATGAGTACCCATGGTGTAATGGTGATATTGGTTGTTAGACTTTCTGCCGTCCTGATAAGTAGTGATTAAGCATGGCATTGAGTGTAATTAACCTAATCAACCTTTGACTATATCACATTTACAATACGAATGTTATACGCTGTATACTTCACTGTATGTCTTCGTTCTGGTGTTTATTAGAGGAACAGCAAATATTTTACAGGTGTGACGAATTGTTTCGACTTTCAGTACCTAGTTACCTTTTTTGGAGTATTGCTATGAACTTGATCGTTCTATTGCCCATGTAAGCATACTAGAATTATACTACTTGTGACCAAGGTTACTGCTGTCGATGAGACAAAAACGTTGAAAAAAGGTTTTTCAGCGGCATGTTAACTTACATTTTTATTCGAATGAGTAAGTTTTAGATTGATTAGTATGTATTTTACACTACAGACTACCTTTCATTAACTAGGTTCCATACTCGTTTTCCGGTTTCTTATTATTCGTTTTGCGACGTGGTTTCAGTAACTTGCTTCTCTGTCACTTTAGTATGATGCAATGTTACGGAAACATAACTCCATTTCTACCTTTCCCGCCCTTTACTATTCTTTAATAATCGATCTTACCCTATGTATGTCTGATTAGCAATGCATATATCATGCATATATAATTTCATTTGTACTCATTGGTATCACATAAATTGTTAATTTCCAGAATGACTGCTTTTAATCAAAACTGGCAAAATGCAATTAAATTTATTGAATTCGTCCATTATGTAAAATGTCTATAATATATTTGTTTACATAATAACTCATAGATTACTGATGTCACATTGGTTGTTGTATGTTGGTATATTTTATGACGTTGTTACAATGTTGAAACTAGTTGCCAAAATAAAATCGACACCTAAAATACAGCTGGAGGAATTTCTTCATTTTAATGTGAATTTATACCCGCTGACGTCCCACTGTCCTCCATTTCAACTATGGATGTACGAAGATTTGACAGTGATTGGTTAGTTCATAAGAAAACTGTTACTATTGAACGGTCCCTGGCGCGGAGTACCAAATCCGTCTGATAGCTACAGAAGTTAAGGACTCGCGTTTTGGCTTCGAAGGGAAGAGGTCGCTTTTGCTCCTGTCCATGCGACGGAGTGATAGCGACGTTTTGTATTTCGTCCGACAGAACGGACATTGGTTTTGCACATACGCGATTGCTTGTGGCAGTCACAGCTGCAATAAGACGCTGATCCACATCTCGACACCACGAGGGGGCAATGTGGTTTCAGCGTCGCAGAGGACATCAAACGTTATACATCCGCAGCTCCGGCCGTATTCAAATCGCTCTTGCCGTGATAGGTAGAGAAGGTCTAGTTGTGGGCCGTATCTGCCGTGTGCTGCGTGCTCAAAGTGTAGTTTCCTTCTGTGTGTCAATAGCCTTCATGTTGACAGGTAAATCGACTAGAATCTCGTGCGCTCTGTCGGTGATAGGAGATGTAACAATCCGTATTGAAAACTGAAAAAAAAACTGTACTTTAGCGAAGCACACCGTGCCATAATTAATCATGAGGCATCACCTTATCTTGCTATGTTAATGTAAAAACCTAGAAGTAAGAAAAAATTGTTTCATTCTTCACACCATTTCTGGCTTTCAGTTAAAAATTACTCGACTGTCCCCTCAACCCACTCGTTCTTTCTGCGGATTACTTTTGTGTTTTTATTAAATTGATTCATAATATATGAGCGGCGTGCTTCCTCATGCGCCATGATTCTTTCTGAATTAAAAGTTTGATATTGCCTATAGATGTCAGGGGAATTCTTTGTAGAATTCCGAGTTAGCCTAATGCAAAATCTGCATACCGCCTCACGGTGAGATCAAGTCACAGGACGCCTCCCAACTGAGTAAGATTATGTATAAAGAAATATAAATTGATCATCTGAATTCAATTGGAGGAAGGAGGAAATATAAAAACGCAGCACATGAAGCAGGCGAAAATGAATACAAACGTCGAAAAAATGAGATTAACAGGAGGTCCAAATTAGTTAAGCAGGAATGGCTAGAGAACAAATGTACGGTTTTAGAAACATAGACTATGTGATCAAAAGTATCCGGACCCCCCCTAAAAAAATGGGTTTTTCGTATTAGGTGCCTTGTGCTGCCACCTACTGCCACGTACACCATATCAGCGACCTCAGTAGTCATTAAACATAGTGGGAGAGCAGAATGGGGTGCTCGGCGGAACTCACGGGCTTCGAACGTGGTCAGATGATTGGGTGTCACTTGTGTCATATGTCTGTACGCGAGATTTCCACACTCCTAAACATCCCTAGATCCACTGTTTTCGATGTGATAGTGAAGTGGAAACGTGGAGGGACATGCACTGCACAAAAGCGTACAGGCCGACGTCGTATCTTGACTGACAGAGACAGACATTTATCCAGACCATCACATAGGAATTCCAAACTACATCAGGACCCACTGTAAGTACTATGACAGTTAGGTGGGAGGTGAGGAAACTTGGATTTCATGGTCGAGCGGCTGCTCATAAGCCACACATCATGCCGGCGAGTTTGTTTTACGATTTTTGGAGAAAAGTAGACTGCAGACAGCAACCTGCTATCAATAGTAGGAGACATACACAACCATTAGTTAAAAAAAAAAGAAAATTTGGAAATTTGTGCCAAGATCTTATGGGACCAAACTGCTTAGGTCATCGGTCCCTAAGCTTACGCGCACTTAATCTAACTTACGATAAGGACAACACACACATCCATGCCCGAGGGAGAACTCGAATCTCCAACGGGGAGAGCCGCACGTGCCGTGACAAAGGACCTCAGATCGCGCAGGAAAAAAAAAAAGAAAAAAGAAAAAGAAAAAAAAAACTTGTCAAGAGAGAATAGGACTCGCGTATTGAAAGTTCCGTACAAACTTAATTTTGTATATATTGTAGGTATTTCATCCATCCCGGGAGCCGAAATCTCGACGATTTTTGTCTGTTATCGGTTTCCATACCGGCAAGATATCGACCCCGGGAATTCCAAGCCGGTATCAAAAGCTCTACAGTAGTTCCAGAGATAAGCCCGGGCATTCAGAAAGAAGTGAGCACCGAAATTCAGTTGATATGTGTTGACAGAAACGATTTAATAAAATATTTTATTGACTTACTAAAATATCACTACAGCTTAAACATTACGTTTGCATGCAGGAATAGTTTTCTATTTTGGTTTTGACAGATGATGAAGCCAGTGTACGTTCTAATGAAAAATAAATTATGTGATGTAATTACAGTTTAACAATTGTCGTATTTTTTTTACTGCTGTGAAACCTTGTCCTTTCCAAATTTCATGACTCTAGATCAACTGGAAGTACCCTATTCGTTTTGATGAGTGAATCTGCGAGTATAAAAATATGTAACATAAATGGTCGTAGCTTTTGACTGCATTGACGAAGAAGCTTAACTTTTTTACACCGCTAAGGGACAGTAGACCTTATTGTGTCTCTTAAATCTCAGCTTGACACGTCCACAAGTTCCGGAGAAAAAGAGTTCTTAACAATCGGACTGACTGACAGACGAACAGTCAGACAACGAAGCCATTCTATAAACGGTCCATTTTTACGGATTGTGGTACAGAATCCTAAAAAGTGACCTCTATTTTGAACATCAGATCTAAAACTTACAAAGAGAAAACTTACGATTCAAATTACATGATTGTAGTGTACTTCTAATATATAGACGTGTTGTTCATATGTAATTAAAGTTTCAATCATCTAAGTAACATGGTCAGTACATTGACTCTTTAAGTATGGATTAGAAAAGAAGAAATTGTTTCACTGATCTTCAAATAAAAATTTCAAGAAAAGTCAAAGAACTAGTATGTTTAACTGTGTATAAAAATATTCAGGAACAGACACTCTTAGTATCCTACAACGTTTAATCTACTAAGAATAGATTCCAAAGTGGTGCAAATATTGGCAACTTGCATCATATGGTCAAAAATGTAAAATTGTGAACGTCACAAAAAGCAAAAATCTGCAACCATTTCACCGCAACATCAGTGATTCAAAACTGGAATCAGTCAACTCACAGAGATATCTCGGTTTAAACATTCGTGCGATACGAAAGTGATCACATTGGCTCAGTCTTAGGTGAATCAAGTGACTACACGACATGGATTCATCGGTAGGATACTGGGAAAACGCGGTCCGTTTACAGATGAGATTGCTTACGAATGACACTCGCATCTTATCCCAGTCTGTGGGATTCGTACCGGATGAGACTAACAGGGGATACTGAACGTATACGAGGAAGAGCAGAACGAAATGCCGCAGGTTTGTTTGATCGACGAGACAGCACCGCGGGAATATTGTGTGTTCCTTCCAGCATCTGCCTGTTCAGGATTTCGAGCAACAGTCCCGCATCAGACCACTTGCAAATTTTCAAGAAACACCTTCAAGTGAGAAGTGAGTGTTGTGCTACTGCCTCTAACGCGTCACTTCCATACGGACTTCAAAGATTAGATTAGGTTAGGTTAGTGACCACGCACAAAGTGGAGTTATCGAATTTTTTTATTATTATAGAATTCGAATGTATACACACTGAAGAATTATTCCCCAACATGTTATGCCCGGACTCCAAACAGTAATGATTCTGTGAGCGTTTGAAGCCGTGCGTCAACGGCACGCCTCGGGGTTAGAGAACCGGTTCCACGCTCACGCTTCCTTTGTCGCGTCCGTGAAATGTTTACAGCTGATTCTAATGGTGAAATGTCTCGAACACATGACAGACTTTCACTTTTCTTATGTTGGCCCCCTGGTAGACGCTCAATCAGCTGTTCCATGGCTGAGGTAGCGTCAGTCGGCGTCCTTCACAGACAAGCGTTGTTATTGTTCGGCATAAAGTGAAAATCTGTTTTGATGGCTATTTTTGGTTTCGATATAATGCACGTGGCAAATGCCCTTCATGTCAAAATCGGCGATGAAAGGAGCCGTTTCTGTGAAGATAGTAACGCCAGTGGCGATGCGCTCTGCGACGAAAAGGGCTTTGACGACGAACATGAGAAGTTATGAGGTCAAAGCCACAGAAAGCGGCCATCCACTAGCTGGGGCGACAGTTATTATGGACCAGTGTTTCTCTTAGTATGGATCTAGACGTTACTTCAGATTCCGGATTTGTCCCCCTCGCTCAGAACACTGCAGTTGAGAATACGTCAGATGCTAACCTACCTTGCTTACTTCCTACGGTGTGGAGTGAATTTTGTTCTCCTTGCATAAATTTTCTGCGTATCCCTAAAGGTTGGGTCTGTTGTGGTTGGCAGGAGAGCCAACACCGTGATTATTAGAGGAAGCCGAAAGGCACGCGTTTTAGCTCACGCAGGCTGGCGTGAGGTCTGGAACAGGACAAGGAAATTAGAATTTAGAAAAAAACGGACGTAGCTGGTGGAATACTTAACTTTAATCCATTAATGGTGAACGTCGCTCTTGACGGTACATGATTCACAGTATCAATAGTAACTGGTAATGGCGCCTTGCTAGGTCGTAGCAAATGACGTAGCTGAAGGCTATGCTAAAAATCGTCTCGGCAAATGAGAGCGTATTTTGTCAGTGAACCATCGCTAGCAAAGTCGGCTGTACAACTGGGGCGAGTGCTAGGAAGTCTCTAAAGACCTGCCGTGTGGCGGCGCTCGGTCTGCAATCACTGATAGTGGCGACACGCGGGGCCGACGTATACTAACGGACCGCGGCCGATTTAAAAGCTACCACCTAGCAAGTGTGGTGTCTGGCGGTGACACCACAGGGTCCGTATTGTCTTTGAAGTTCTTATGTCTATTTGAACGAACTGTGTTTGGCTCGGAGCTATTAGGTGTGCAGTTGAATGCTTTGGTAACGTGCTCATCTACGTTTTTGCTACGGCAACTTTTAAAGACGTGTTATTAGCACTGTTGGGCCATCGTTAATTAGTTACCATCGAATCAAAGAGAGACATGTGCTAAAAATGTTGCAATATGTCTCTTCTCCACTTGGCGTGCAAAACACGCTACAGTGAAAACTGTAATTGGACCCTCCACAGAACAGAATCACAGTTAACTGCGGGGTGGGGGGTGGGGGGGGGGGGGTGGGGGGCTGTACAGCATTTTGGCCTTGACGGCAACATTCCGTCGATGAAAATCATTACAGCACAAAGTTATGAAGCAGCTATCGCCGGCTGGAACGTTAGTGTCTGTCACAGTGCGACACTCTCTTCACAGAACACCAGGATATCAGAAGTGCAAGTCCTGTGTTACGATAGGGAAACAGAGAACGACGGTAGCGCTCAGAGTGGCATGGCAGTGCACTTCGAGTTCGGAAAAATATCGCACGATAATTCGTATACTTGCTTTGCGAAATGCGAGTATTAGATGACAATATTTTTCAGTCATACTTTCTGGGTAAGTCTCGTGGAAAAGTGTGGGTATTTGTAAAACCCAATATTGAAATTTGGACCGTGTGGCTTTTAGACAGTCGAAATTATGTTTCTGATTACGACCTTCCTGTGTGTATTGGACTCTGTGAATTGCATTGTAAACATTTTGGTCGAATTCTGCTTGATTTTTGCTTACGTCCGCAATATCTGGCGAGGTAAATGATTCAATATTTGTTTTTGTTTCATATGAAATAAAACCTGACTTGTGACGTGATATTCTAAGGGCTCTTGTCTATATGTTACTGCTGACGAATCCGCGTTGTGAACTGCTCGATTTGAGTGTATTGTCAGATTTTGCTCGTATTCTACGCTACTTTTGTTCCCGCCCGTGTATCATACTCTAGCAACTAAAAGCCATCGAAATTTTCATTGATCCCTGCACCAAGGTTTCAAACCGTACCATAATCTTCTGCATCCGCACTCTGTAAGCCACTGTGAAATGCATGGCACTCAATGGCAAAAAGCAACATCTTTCAAAACAGAATTAAATACGTGAAGTCCTGATCAGAAGCTTCTGTTACTTTCGAAACGAAAACAAACATGGAAGGCTGAAAATCAGCCAATAAGAAAGCGAGACTGATAAATTTGCAGGGCTGCAAGAGCCCTGGCACTGAACCAAAGTCTGTTACCGGAACTCCCTGTATGAGTTCACACTGTGACTCCCTTTCTGTCCCCCTCCCTCCACATTTCCACCACGCACTCTCCAATCGACCTCCCCCTCTACCCCAGCCACAGCCATCAACGTGGTTCGCTCGTCAAATGTGGTCAACAATACTGGGCATAAAAGCTGCAGCAGCCTGAGGACAGAATAAACCCCAAAATGGCATGCAGAGGATTAAATGTTTGTGTAATGATGAGTATTTCAGCGCACTTGCGTAAAGCAGGCAGGAGTAATGCCACCACGCGTCTCGTATAAGCAGAATAATTACACCTAGTTTTTTTCATTCTTAAACCGCGTTTGAACGTCAGTATCGTGTGAGGGGGTCATGCTAGAGCTAATGTAACAAGAAGAATCGCCTACCAGCAGCTGTCGAAGTCACCTTGGTAAGGAACCAGGAGGACCATACGCAAAAGACGTAAGCGATTAGTGACTGAGAG
Source organism: Schistocerca piceifrons (assembly GCF_021461385.2). Taxonomy (NCBI): domain Eukaryota; kingdom Metazoa; phylum Arthropoda; class Insecta; order Orthoptera; family Acrididae; genus Schistocerca; species Schistocerca piceifrons. Next base: position 750,982,896 of record NC_060141.1, read on the forward strand.
GACATGGTATCTGCTCTCCCGTGAAGGATGGAACAGCCACGTCACATTACTTCGAGTCATGAAACGGGTTTGTTCTGGAGAGTACGAGAACGTCTGTCAGCACAGTGACCATTGTTGCAGCTCCTATCGGTGGCAGTACAGAGAGGTGTGCAGCCAATGACAACACTGGAAAAAGCAGTGGCATCGAGTCCTCTTTTCAGCCACTGGACATGTGGACGTCCTTCATACTGAAGATAAACAGTGAAGGGAAGACAGCGCTGAGATCAGGATTCAGCCGGACTGAAAAGAGTTGTGCCGAACGAAAAATGCCACATCGTAATGCTAAATAAAATACCACGCTGTACCAGTTACTTTCGATCAGATTCCTTCACTTTGACAAACCGAAATTAAGAAAACTGTTAACGAACTATTCGCGCGAAAAAAGTTTTGGAACTGAAAACAGGCGAATTCTATTACCAGTGTCCGAAGAACCCCTATTAACTACACTGGTGCCCAAAACTAAAGCAACAAACCGCTATTTCCCCGCCCAGCGTCTAATTCACGACATAATCGTACAGACTGTCAACAGATGTCCGTACGATCGTGTTCTGCACAGAAGATGGCATTCCGGTCAACGGAGAAACACGCCAACGATGACGTCATGGCACCTATCAAACGGGGTAGTGTTTAGCGGGTGGGCCCACATCCACAATCGCTGTGTACATAGTCACAGAAGATGCAGTATGGCCCAGAGAAGACGCTTACCAGACTCACTGCTGTGGAGGGCCAGAGAAAGAAAGCAAGCAGGACAGTCGCAAACTGATTTTGCCCTATTGCTTAATGTGAATCGTTGTCTTGTTTCTCGGATGTGGCGACAGTTTATAGAGACAGAAACTGTATCCTGAAGATCAGGGCAGGGTCGACTACGTGTGACATCAGAGACAGAGAACCATTATTTGGCTGTAAAGACACGACGGTCGTCCCTCAGCACTGCAAAGCAACTGGCATCTGACCTCGCAGCATCCGTTGAACGCGTTGTATCGAGACAAACGGTGTACAGAAGGATTCGGCAGAGTGGCCTTTACTGTCCGAAACCTACTGTATGTGTAGTTCTGACGCGTCTTCACAGACGGGAACGTCTAGAGAGGAGTCATTAATATGCCACCTGGATGGTCGAACAGCGGGCCAATGTTCTTCTCAGTGATGAATCCCCATTTGGCCTGGAGAGTGATTCTGGGTGGATTCGCATCTGGAGGGAACGTGGAACACGATTTTTTGATCCAAACATAGTGCAAAAAGATCGATATTGAGGCGGAACCCTAACGTGGGCAGGGATTACGTTTACCACTCGAACACCTCTGCCTGCAGTTGGGCGGGTGAGTCAGTGAGGTATCGTGATGAGATCTTTGGACCTCAAGTGCGGTTGTTGCAGGGTGCTGTAGGTCCACGGACGATAATGCTCGAACTCTTAGAGCACGGGTGTTTTATGTTTTCTTGGAAACGGAAGATATTGCACGCAATTGCATGGCCTGCTTTCTCTCCATATTTGAATCCCATAGATCCGTGTCTAGGATGGATTAGAGAGGCGAGCTGCATCATGTAAGTACCCACCAACCACTCTCCAAGACTTGCGAGCAACTCTGCAGGAAGAGTGGGCGCTATTGCCACAACATGAGACTGAGGACATCATTCACCGCATGTCCCGTCTTAGTCAGGCTTGTCTTCCTGCCAGAGATGGACGAACCTCACAATGAGCACATTAACCAGTTGCCGGAATGTGTGTGCAAGCCCGTTAAGTTGAAAAAAAAAAGACGAAGAACATTTTTGTCTACCGTTATCCGTGTTACAGTAGTTTATATTCTTATTCTTTACATTGTTTCTGCTTTACTGTATCTGTTTATACTGTTCCGAACAAAATAAGCCGGCCGCGGTGGTCTAGCGGTTCTAGGCGCGCAGTCCGGAACCGCGCGACTGCTACGGTCGCAGGTTCGAATCCTGCCTCGGGCATGGTTGTGTGTGAAGTCCTTAGGTTAGTTAGGTTTAAGTAGTTCTAAGTTCTAGGGGACTGATGACCACGGATGTTAAGTCCCATAGTGCTCAGAGCCATTTGAACCATTTGAACAAAATAAACGCGAATTTGCAAAATTTCCGTTTGTTGCTTTAATTTTGGACAGTAGTGTAAATGAGATGCCGCGCAGTGCCACTTACGAGGGTAATCCTAAAAGTAAGTCTCCTATTTTTTTATAAGTACATAGACCTGTTTATTTCTACAATGGTTTACATCAGTTTACAGCTTGAACATGTAGCTATTTTTCGACATAATAACCATTTCTGTCGATGCATTATTGTAGCCGCTGTGGCAGTTTTTGTATGCCCATGTCATAGCAGCTGGCCGCCATGCTGTTCAGAAAGTTTTGAACCTCTTCTTTCACCTCGTCGTCGTAGCTGAATCGCTTTCTGGCCCTATGTTCTTTTAACCTAGGGAACAGGTGATAGTCACTGGGCGCCAAGTCAGGAATATAGGGTGGGTGGGTGATAATGTTCCACTGAAACTGCTGCAGGAGAGCTACGGTTTGCATAGCGATATGTGGGCGAGCGTTGTCACGGAGAATTTGTACGTCCTTGCTCAACATTCCTCTTCTCCAGTTCTGGACTGCCGCCTGAGTTTTTTCAAAGTCTCGCAGTACCTGTCAGCGTTATTTGTGGTCCCAACGATTCAGCTCCGACGTCGTGAAAGAAGAGGTTCGTAACTTTCTGAACAGCATGGCGGCGAGCTGGTATGACATGGGCATACAAAAACTGCCACAGCGGCTACAAATATGCATTGACAGAAATGGTGATTATGTCGAAAAATAGCTAAATGTTCAAGCTATAAAATGATGTACACCATTGTAGAAATAAACAGGTCTATGTACTTATAAAAAATAGGAGACCTTACTTTTGGGATTCCCCTCGTACTTCCGGGAAGGACTGAGGATAACCGAGACGACCGAGCCTGGACCCGAACGCGAACCGCATGCCTAGCACACGTGCAGTGGGCCACGTTGTGGGTGGCCCTGGCGTAATACATTTGTCATCGTCGTATGGTGTCACTGGAGCGATATGCGCTTACATTTGGTACTCATCAAGATTACCTCTGTTTCGCATAACTGGTAATTTCGACACCAGAAGTTACATTTATGACGTTCCAACAGGATACGCAAAACAACACGCTGCCCTTGCTGCCTTGACCCACTTCACCCAGCGAAAACATTTCGTCATGGGTGCCAACATATTTGAATGTCAGCAATAGCTTGGGACTGATGACCTTACTGTCTGGTCCCCTCCCCCGAATCAACCAACCAACCAACCAACCAACCACCACTAGCCTGGCTGTACGAGTTATGAACTTTGGCACAGAGAAGAAGTAGCGTGGAACGACGGATCTGTTACGTGAGCTCAGTTCTAACTCGATGTTAGAGGCGTCGTTACTGCCAGAAGTGGATGCACTGTGAGCGAAAGTTCGCAATCTGTGTATCTTGAAATCATCTACAAATTTAATAATGTGTTCTTCCTGCTTTGTTGCCTTCTCACGACAAGTGAAATTTTATTATCATCCTTGCAGTTTGGTAAGCTGTGTACTTCAGATGATGGGCAGCGAAATGAAAATGAAACACAAGCTGCGACATTTTATGAAACAGATCTGATGATGGTCATTAAAGACCGAAACCGGTAATCTGTTAACAAAAAGTTTGTGACTATAGACGTAAATTAAAGGAAGCTTAGAAAATGAAACAGGTGGAAAATGGTAAATGAGCCGTTCGCTATGTTGCACAGTAGAATAGAAAGTAGGTACAGAAATAAAATTTTGTAAGAAACCTATTGAAACGTTGCTAACTTGAAGGTGTCTGCGAGCTATACAGTGGTGTCGTAACTGAATATTAACACGGGAAAGCTAAAGTACGCCGGCCGCGGTGGCTGTGCGATTCTATGCGCTACAGTCTGGAACCGCGAGACCGCTACGGTCGCAGGTTCGAATCCTGCCTCGGGCATGGATGTGTGTGATGTCCTTAGGTTAATTAGGTCTAAGTAGTTCTAAGTTCTAGGGGCTGATGAACTCAGATGTTAAGTCCCATAGTGCTCAGAGCCATTTGAACCTGATTTCGACAAGGTGTTGCTCATGCAAGACAGAGCTCGACCTCATCGGAGCAGGAGAGTGTTTGATGTCTTGGAGGAGCACTTTGGGGACCGCATTCTGGCTCTGGAGCACCCAGAGGCCACTGGCATGTGCCTTGATTGGCCGCCAGATTCTCCCGATCCGAACACATGCGACTCCGTTTTGTGGGGCTGTATTAAAGACAAGGTGTACAGCAATAACCCCAAAACCATTGCTGACCTGAAAACAGCCATCCAGGAGGGCATCGACAGCATCGATGTTCAGACACTTCAGCGGGTCACGCAGAATTTCGCTATTCGTCTGCGGCACATCATCGCCAATGATGGCAGGCATGTCGAACATGTCATAACCTAAATTAGAAAATCTGTAGTGACGTTTACATCTGGAATAAAATGTGTGCACGCCGTAGTTTGTAACTAATTTATGTCTTTTTTCACACAGTTCAATTATTATCACCCTGTATATTCGCCTCACAGTGGGACAAGAAGGTCAGTGCCTTCATCGAAAAATGTTTGCTTTCCCCATAGAACCATGACTCTACCCAGGGGTGTTCCTAGTTGACCGAAGTACATCGACGGCCACGAACGTCTTTCTTCAGGGCTGCAAAGGTGTAGAAATCACTAGCGAAGCTTCTGCAGCGTAGTCGCAACAACAACGCCCACATATTGCCAAAGGTCCAGATCTGCACATGACAAGAACGTCAATGCAAGCCTAAATAACATTTTGCAGGCTAACAACATGATGCATGAAACCCTATACAGGGTGTTACAGAGAGGTTCGGCCCAACTTTCAGGAAACATTCCTCACACACAAAGAAAGAAAGTATGTTATGTGGACATGTGTCCGGAAACGCTTACTTTCCATGTTAGAGCTCATTTTATTACTTCTCTTCAAATCACATTAATCATGTAATGGAAACACACAGCAATAGAACGTGCCAGCGTGACTTCAAACGCTTTGTTACAGGAAATGTTCAAAATGTCCTCCGTTAGCGAGGATACATGCATCCACCCTCCGTCGCATGGAATCCCTGATGCGCTGATGCAGCCCTGGAGAATGGCGTATTGTATCGCAGCCGTCCACAATACGAGCACGAAGAGTCTACATTTGGTACCGGGGTTGCGTAGACAAAAGCTTTCAAATGCCCCCATAAATGAAAGTCAAGAGGGTTGAAGTCAGGAGAGCGTGGAGGCCATGGAATTGGTCCGCCTCTACCAATCCATCGGTCATCGAATCTGTTGTTGAGAAGCGTACGAACACTTCGACTGAAATGTGCAGGAGCTCCATCGTGCATGAACCACATGTTGTGTCGTACTTGTAAAGGCACATGTTCTAGCAGCACAGGTAGAGTATCTCGTATGAAATTATGATAACGTGCTCCATTGAGCGTAGGTGGAAGAACATGGGGCCCAATCAAGACATCACCAACAATGCCTGCCCAAACGTTCACAGAAAATCTGTGTTGATGACGTGATTGCACAATTGCGTACGGATTTTCGTCATCCCAAAAAAATGGTTCAAATGGCTCTGAGCACTATGGGACTTAACATCTGTGGTCATCAGTCCCCTAGAACTTAGAACTACTTAAACCTAACTAACCTAAGGACATCAAACACATCCATGCCCGAGGCAGGATTCGAACCTGCGACCGTAGCAGTCGCGCGGTTCCTGACTGAGCGCCTAGAACCGCTAGACTCGTCATCCCACACATGTTGATTGTGAATATTTACAATTTGATCACGTTGGAATCAAACCTCATCCGTAAAGAGAACATTTGCACTGAAATGAGGATTGACACATAGTTGGATGAACCATTCGCAGAAGTGTACTCGTAGAGACCAATCAGCTGCTGATAGTGCCTGCATACGCTGTACATGATACGGTAACAACTGGTTCTCCCGTAGCACTCTCCATACAGTGACGTGGTCAACGTTACCTTGTACAGCAGCAACTTCTCTGACGCTGACGTTAGGGTTATCGTCAACTGCACGAAGAATTACCTCGTCCATTGCAGGTGTCCTCGTCGTTCTAGGTCTTCCCCAGTCGCGAGTCATAGGCTGGAAAGTTCCGTGCTCCCTAAGACGCCGATCAGTTGCTTCGAACGTCTTCCTGTCGGGACACCTTCGCTCTGGAAATCTGTCTCGATACAAACGTACCGCGACACGGCTATTGCCCCGTGCTAATCCATACATCAAATAGGCATCTGCCAACTCCGCATTTGTAAACATTGCACTGACTGCAAAACGACGTTCGTGATGAACACTAACCTGTTGATGCTACGTACTGATGTGCTTGATGCTAGTGTTGTTGTTGTTGTGGTCTTCAGTCCTGAGACTGGTTTCATGCAGCTCTCCATGCTACTCTATCCTGTGCAAGGTTCTTCATCTCCCAGTACTTACTGCAACCTACATCCTTCTGAATCTGCTTGCTGTATTCATCTCTTGGTCTCCCTCTACGATTTTTACCCTCCACGCTGCCCTCCAATACTAAGTTGGTGATCCCTTGATGCCTCAGAACATGTCCTACCAACCGATCCCTTCTTCTAGTCAAGTTGTGCCACAAACTTCTCTTCTCCCCAATCCTATTCAGTACCTTCTCATTAGCTATGTGATCTACCCATCTAATCTTTAGCATTCTTCTGTAGCACCACATTTCGAAAGCTTCTATTCTCTTTTTGTCTAAACTATTTATCGTCCATGTTTCACTTCCATACATGGCTACACTCTGTGCAAATACTTTCAGAAACGACTTCCTGACACTTAAATCTATAATCGATGTTAACAAATTTCTCTTCTTCAGAAACGCTTTCCTTGCCACTGCCACTCTACATTTTATATCCTCTCTACTTCGACCATCATCAGTTATTTTGCTCCCCAAATAGCAAAACTCCTTTACTACTTTAAGCGTCTCTTTTCCTAATCTATTTCCCTCAGCATCACCCGACTTAATTCGACTACATTCCGTTATCCTCGTTTTGCTTTTGTTGATGTTCATCTTACATCCTCCCTCCAAGACACTGTCCATTCCGTTCAACTGCTCTTCCAAGTGCTTTGCTGTCTCTGACAGAATTACAATGTCACTGGCAAACCTCAAAGTTTTTATTTCTTCTCCATGGATTTTGATTCCTACTCCGAATTTTTCTTTTGTTTCTTTCACTGCTTGCTCAATATACAGATTGAATAACATCGGGGAGAGGCTACAACCCTGTCTCACTCCCTTCCCAACAACTGCTTTCCTTTCATGTCCCTCGACTCTTATAACTGCCATCTGGTTTCTGTACAAATAGTCAACAGCCTTTCGCTCCCCATTGTCAAAAGCTTTCTCTAAGTCTACAAATGCTAGAAACGTAGGTTTGCCTTTCCTTAATCTAGCTTCTAAGATAAGTCGTAAGGTCAGTATTGCCTCACGTGTTCCAATATTTTTACGGAATCCAAACTGATCTTCCCCAAGGTCGGCTTCCGCTAGTTTTTCCATTCGTCTGTAAAGAATTCGCGTTAGCATTTCGCAGCAGTGACTTATTAAAATGATAGTTCGGTAATTTTCACATCTGTCAACACCTGCTTTCTTTGGGATTGGAATTATTACATTCTTCTTGAAGTCTGAAGGTATTTCACCTGTCTCATACACTTTGCTCACGATATGGTAGAGTTTTGTCAGGACTGGCTCTCCCAAGTCTGTTAGTAGGTCTAAGGGAATGTTGTTTATTCCCGGGGCCTTGTTTCGACTCAGGTCTTTCAGTGCTCTGTCAAACTCTTCACGCAGAATCATATCTCCCATTTCATCTTCATCTACATCCTCTTCCATTTCCATAATATTGTCCTCAAGTACATCGCCCTTGTATATATATTCCTTCCACCTTTCTGCTTTCCCTTCTTCGCTTAGAACTGGGTTTCCATCTGAGCTCTTGATATTCATACAAGTGGTTCTCTTTTGTCCAAAGGTCACTTTAATTTTCCTGTAGGCAGTATCTATCTTACCCCCAGTGAGATCAGCCTCTACATCCTTACAATTGTCCTGTAGCCATCCCTGCTTAGCCATTTTGCACTTCCTGTCGATCTCATTTTCGAGAAGTTTGTATTCCTTTTTGCCTGCTTCATATACTGCATTTTTATATTTTCTCCTTTCATCAATTTAGTTCAATACTTCTTCTGTAACCCAAGGATTTCTACTAGCCCTCGTCTTTTTACCTACTTGATTCTCTGCTGCCTTTACTACTTCATCCCTCTTCTACTGTATTTCTTTCCCCCATTCCTGTCAATTGTTGCCTTATGCTCTCCCTGAAACTCTCTACAACCTCTGGTTTTGTCAGTTTATCCAGGTCCCATCTCCTTAAAATCCCACCCTTTTTAATAGATTGTTGTCAGAGTCCACATCTGCCCCTGGAAATGTCTTACAATTTAAAACCTGGTTCCTAAATCTCTGTCTTACCATTATATAATCTATCTGAAACCTGTCAGTATCTCCAGGCTTCTTCCATGTATTGTAGAGCAATGAGTCACATGTCAGCACCGAAGTCAACATTACCTTCCTTCAATTGGGCCAACTGGCGGTGAATCGAGGGAGTACAGTACATACTGACGAAACTAAAATGAGCTCTAACATGGAAATTAAGCGTTTCCGGACACATGTCCACGTAACATCTTTTCTTTATTTGTGTGTGAGGAATGTTTCCTGAAAGTTTGGCCGTACCTTTTTGTAACGCCCTGTACAAAGCTCTGCAAAACGGTTGAATTCTCAGGCCCCGAATGCTGACGGATTGCAGATGAGCATACAGAAAAATTTAAACGAACATTTAATGAGGACCCTCCCTACACGGTACTCCACGCCAACCTGACAGACTTAAATCCCCCGACAATCTCCTTAGTACCAATGTCAGTGAGTACTTAAATGACTACCCTGCATCACAAGACATGCCCAGCGGCAAAACATCGCACTGGAAGCGTTGAAGAACGCTGACTCACATCTGAATAAGTGTAACGAGACTCAAAACAAATCTTTGAATGGGACCTCGCAGACGAAGCAGACAACAGGCGAGACTGTGGTGAAGCTCAGGACGTGGAGCATCTTACACAATGTCGCAGCTGCCCCACAAGATGTACCCCTAATGAGCTACGGCTCGTCAAGAAGATAGCACTGAACGTTGTCCGATATTGGGCTGAAATACTTTAAAAGAAGTTTTACGGACACGAAAAAGTAAAGTAAGTCCATCCAAGTGAATGCATGTACGAGTTCTTCCGCAAAAGTTAATATCTGGTATGTTAAAACTATCTACCTAAAATAGATTGAACAACTTTCAAACTTTACGAATCAAAAAAAGCTATATTGCAGCAACGATTGTTTTTTGTAGTCGTCGCTCGTTCAGACCGATATACAAATATGTTTTCAATATGGCGCGTTATTGGCTCAAAATGGTTCCAATGGCTCTGAGCACTATGGGACTTAACTTCTAAGGTCATCAGTCCCCTAGAACTTAGAACTATTTAAACCTAACTAACCTAAGGACATCACACACATCCATGCCCGAGGCAGGATTCGAACCTGCGATCGTAGCGGTCACGCAGTTCCAGACTGTAGCGCCTAGAACCGCACGGCCACCCCGGCCGGCGTGGCGCGTTATTCCAATTATTAGTGTACTGCACATGTTTACAGTTTCATTAAAAGTTTTTTCGCTTCTGTTACTCTTATGTATACGCCCAATCTAGTTTGTGACTATGACAATCATGTTTACTTTCTCTCATAATGTCTACGACCGTTCTATTGTGCGTAATATACTGAAGTATGTGTGCTCCTTAAAATACCTGTTCGTCATCGAGGAAGGTCACACATTTGGCAGCGAATTTCTAACTAAATCAGTTACGAAGTTTCGACCAACTACATCACATTCAGTCTACGAGTATACGACAACAATGAGCATTCAGTTTCTCTAAAACGTATGTAACAGCCATAACATACATTAACTAATATAATGCATTTCAAAATTAAACGTTAGTCAGGTTGCTTAAGACGTGAGCTTACAGCGAACTACATTTTAATTGTTTGGCCACATCTGTAGCGTTTGTAAACTCACTCATTCCGAGCATTTTAATCGGATTTGTTCTACCCTTTTACTGCTGGTTGCCATAACTAGCGATATGTGGCCCCAAATCAATGATATTCGCCCTTTCCACAAAATCTCTGTAGGATATTTCGTTTATCTAATGAGCGCGTGTATCAAATATCTTTCTAGAAGATAGAATTCGTAACGAAGATTAAAAATGCTTCAAAACTGCTAAGCGCAAGATAGAGTAAAACAAATTTAAGGAAGCAGGGAAGAAAAAGAGTCAAACGGTCAAGGTAACGAAACAAACAAAAATAAAATCCAGAAAAGGGAAATGGCTTGTCAATTAACGAAGGACACTTAAAATAAAATATCACTCCCAGTAAAAGCAAAAAAAAAAGAAAAAAAAATCCAACATCACAATATAAAATTGGAATGCCTTTATGCAGCGGAACTTTTAATCTTCCACAAAAAGGGGAAGAAAGATAGTACGGAAAATAATCTGTGAAAGGAAGCTGTCAGTAGGTAGATGAGAAGGGGTAATGAAGAAATCTAGACTCAAACTAAAAAACGACCTGATGTTCTCAGGGAAAGTGGAATTTCGGTTTATGATACTCACAAGAGACAATAATATTGCGTGCCCATTGAGTATTGCTTCAGTTGTGTAACTGGATTGCCGAGCGGTTCTAGACGTTACAGTCTGGAACCGTCAGACCGCTACGGTCGCAGGTTCGGATCCTGCCTCGGGCATGGATGTGTGTGATGTCCTTAGGTTAGTTAGGTTTAAGTAGTTCTAAGTTCTAGGGGACTGATGACCTAGTAAGTTAAGTCCCATAGTGGTCAGAGCCATTTCAACCTTTCTTTCTTTTTTTTTTTTGTAACTGGATTCGTGATTTCCTGTCAGATAGGCCACAGTAAGTATAAATCGACGGAAAGTCATCAAGTAAAGCAGAAATGATGTCCAGCGATCCCCAATGGAGTACTGTAGGCCCTCTGCTGTTCCTAATCTACATAAACGATATAGGAGACGATCTGAGCAGCCCTCTTAAATTGTTTGCAGATGATGCTGTCATTTACCGTCCAGTAAACTCATCACAAGATCAAAAACAACTGCAAAATGACTTAGACACGACGTCTGTGTGGTGCAAAAAGTGGCAATCGTCTGTCAATGAGGAAAAGTGTGACGTCATTCACATGAGTATAAAAAGAAAACCGTTAAATTTCGGTTACACAGCAACACGAATCTAAAGGACGTAAATTCAACTAAATACCTAGGAATTACAATTAGGAACAACTTAAATTGGAACGACCACACAGATAATGTTGTACGGAATGTACACCAGAGATTACGTTTTATGGGCAGAACGCTTAGAATATGCAACAGTTCTACTAAAGAGACAAACTACACTAGTCTTCTTTGCCCTCTGTTAGAGTATTGTACTCTATGAGATGCTTACCAGACAAGTCAGCAGGCCGTGGTCTCGCGGTCGCGTTCTCTCTTCCTCAGCACGGGGTCCTGGGTACGATTCCCGAAGGGGTCAGGGACTTTCACCTGCTTTGAGATGACTGGATGTTTGTGTTATCCTCATCGTTTCATCATCATTCATGAAAGCGGCGAGTTTGGACTGAGCAAAGGTTGGGAATTTGTACGGGCGCTGATGACCGCCCAGTTGAGCGCCCCACAAATCAAACATCATCATCATCATCATCATCATCATCTTACCAGACAATATTGAACGGAGGATACTGAAAAAGTTCAAAGTAGGGCAGTTCTAATGATAAGTGTGTTGAGATGACAGTCATTAAAACAAAGGTGCTATTCACTGCGACGAGATATTTTTACGAAATTTCAGTCACCAAATGTCTGCTCAGAATGCAAAAATATTTTAATGTCACTACCGTACATAGGGAGAAGCGATCGCCGTAATAAAATAAGAGAAATCAGTGTTCATTATACCCACGCGCTGTTCGAGAGTGGAACGGTAGAGAAATAGTCTGTTCGAAGTACCCTCTGCCAGGCACTGAAGTGTGAATTGCAAAGTAGTCCTGTAGATATAGGTTGGAATGAACCCGGTAAAACTGACAAAAAATGTAGCCATTTCGAAAAAAACAATCCCAAAATGCAATTCTCTCGCTTCAGCGAAGTAGACTTAGTAGAAAATAACGTTACGAAAGCAGAAATTCTAGACAGCGTAACTTTCCGAAATAGGATTAAGACCGACGGAGGTTTTCAGGAAAAGATCAGAAAGCGGATCTTTGTATGAATAGATGAAAGGAGGAAAGAACACAGAAAAAGAATGAATAAATACAGGACTGCCTGTGGATTCTTTCCTTGTTTTTTATTTCCCTAATAGGAGTGTTAGGAATAGGCCGCTGAAAGAGTCCAGCAGACGATCCGTAACTTGCTTATCGTGCTAAATTTCTTGCTTCTCTCACTTTTCTCTCGCTGCACAGGTCCTGCCATTCACCACCCTTGAACTGTAGCACAACTTTCCCCTGTGGACTTCGATTCGTTGCGTCGAAGTCGCTGAAAGAAGCTGTTCTCGCCCCTGTGCAATAACACACTCAGAGAAGTTAAACTCGATGTATTTTCTATAACGTACAGCTCTAACTCCTCTTAATGAATCGACTACACATGCGTTACATTGCAGTTAGGCGTTGTCAAGCTTCCGTCTTACACGTGACTTAGAACAGCAGTACAGTAAAATGTCAACATCAATGCCGTGATGATTTCTTTGGCGTCGTGGAGGTCACCACGGAGCAAACCAATCCAGTCCCCGGTCCGCATTGCCGATAGTACAGGATCCGTACAATTCAGATTTTCACAATCCATCATAAAAACTTCCCGAAAGTGGGGTGCTTCCTATTTACTAACTACGTCAACCCACGAACATCTTCCGTCGGCCTGTGGATATCAAGGACGTGGGACATCTCGTTCCATCAGTGACATGTTACACCTCTATTGCAGATCAGGAAAGAAGAAAAAACCATGAGGAAGTTACTTCATGTGACCTACAGATAACTGAAATCGAAGGAGAAAGAAGAATACGAGATGTATCAAATATCAACTGTGGAACCTTCTGTATGTGAACCAGCGATCCCACAACCGCTTATATTACACTACCGTCCATTAAAATTCCTACACCACCAAGATGACGTGCTACAGACGCGAAATTTAACCGACAGGAAGAAGATGCTGTGATATGCAACTGATAAGCTTTACAGAGCATTCACACAAGGTTGGAGCTGGTGGCGACACCTGCAACGTGCTGACATGAGGAAAGTTTCCAAGCGATTTCTCATACAAAAACAGCAGTTGACCGGCGTTGCCTGGTGAAACGTTGTTGTGATGCCTCGTGTAAGGAGGAGAAATGCGTACCATCACGTTTCCGATTTTGATAAAGGTCGGATTGTAGCCTATCGCGATTGAGGTTTATCGTATCGCGACATTGCGGCTCGAGTTGGTCGAGATCCAATGACTGTTGGCAGAATATTGAATCGGTGGGTTCCGGAGGGTAATACAGATCGCCGTGCTGGATCTCAACGGCCTCGTATCACTAGCAGTCGAGATGACAAGTATCTTATCCGCATGGCTGTAACGGATCGTGCAGCCACGTCTCGATCCCTGAGTCAACAGATGGGGACGTTTGCAAGACAACAACCATCTGCACGAGCAGTTCGACGACGTTTGCAGCAGCATGGACTATCAGCTCGGAGACCATGGCTGCGGTTACCCTTGACGCTGCAACACAGACAGGAGCGCCTGCGATGGTGTACTCAACGACGAACCTGGGCGCACGAATGGCAAAACGTCATTTATTCGGATGAATCCAGGTTCTGTTTCCAGCATCATGATGGTCGCATCCGTGTTTGGCGACATCGCGGTGAACGCACATTGGAAGCGTGTATTCGTCATCGCCCGGCGTGATGGTATGGGGTGCCATTGGTTTCACGTCTCGGTCACCTCTTGTTCTCATTGACGGCACTTTGAACAGTGGACGTTACCTTTCAGATGTGTTACGACTCGTGGCTCTTCCCTTTATTCGATCCCTGCGAAACCTTACATTTCAGTAGGATAATGTACGACCGCATGTTGCAGGTCCTGTACGGGCCTTTCTGGGTACAGAAAATGTTCGACTGATTTCCTGTCCAGCACATTCTTCAGATCTCTCACCAATTGAAAACGTCTGGTCCATGCTGGCCGAGCAACTGGCTCGTCACAATACGCCAGTCACTAATCTTGATGAACTGTGGTACCATGTTGAAGCTGCATGGGCTGCATGCCCAGGCGTATCAAGGCCGTTATTACGGCCAGAGGTGGTTGTTCTGGGTACTGATTTCTCAGGTTCTATGCACCCAAATTGCGTGAAAATGTAATCAAATGTCAGTTCTAGTATAATATATTTGTGCAATGAATACCCGTTTATCATCTGGATTTCTTTTTGGTGTAGCAATTTTAATGGCCGGTAGTGTACAAATATTTAATATCAAAAACAGTGTTGATCATAATTTATTTATTACGGTGACCGCATTCGACCACTACTGTGGTCATCTTCAGATCAATGAGTAAGAACCTCCTTTGCTGGAGAATCACTACTTTGAGTGGTGATTCTCCATCATAAGGAAGTTCTTACTCATTGGTCTGAAGATGACCACAGTAGTGGTCGAAACCGGTCATTGTAATAAATAAATTGTGATCAAGACTGTTTTTGATAGTAAATATTTGTAACACATTGATCACTGTCATTCCCATAATGTATTCAAAAGTAATTCGCTTATATTACGGTATAGCTGTGTCGCTGTGCCGCCAGCATCTCCCTATGCCGCTTTCCCGAACTGCGTACAAGTGCGCAGTTATGCCATGCGAGCAGCAGCTAACATAAGGCTGGTTCAGACACAATAGCCAACATCAGGGCCTCGTATCTATGCAGACACACTTTGCAAGAGAATTAAAATTAGTGCTGCTCAGGCGGGTGTCGCCAGGGAGCAATGTCAGCGCTCTGCCTATGTTTTTTGCACCACACAACGGACAACGGTCCTCTACTTTTGAAAGGAACTTTGTCATGTAATAACCTGAAATATTTTAGTAATCTTCTCCCATACTTGCGGGAGGGTTTGCAGAGTCTTTTGCTAACCCATGTACTTGTTGCAGTCTTCAGTCAGAAGACTAGTTCGATGCAACTCTCCAAGCTACTCCATTCTGTGCAAACCTCTTCATCTCCGAATAAATACTGCCACCTACAGGGGCTAGGCGAAACAATGTGGGCAGTGGTGGTAATGGGATGGTTTTGTCTGGCGATCGACAACGCAGGTCAGGCACGTGTCGTGCTCGACTGTGTGTGTTCAGTACGGACTAGGCATCAGTGCAGGTTGTTTACGGGTAGTGCACACTTCGTATTTGCATTCATAGGCCGAGATCGACGCGCAATGAAAGACCCAACAGAGTTCCAAAGAGGGTAGATTGTGAGGTCCCGATTAGCTGGAGCATCGGTAACCAAGACAACCAACTTACTGAATATTTCAACAGTCATGACAGGGTGCACAAAACGTGGAAAGACATCACTGCGTAAACGTAATAGTGGGCACAAATCAAAACTAAATGACAGAGATTGTCGTATGCTAACACGAAGTATGTCAAAACAACACAAAACTACGGCGGCTAAAGTGACTGCACAGCTCAATAGCCATCTTCGAGATCCCGTTCCTATCGACACTGCCCGCCGAGAATTCCATAAAGCAAATATTCATGGACGAGCTGCTGTACTGAAACCATTAGTGACGACAACCAACGCGAAGAAGCGCAAAACATGTTGTCAGGAGCATAAATCCTGGAGGGCTGATCAATGGAAACGCGTCATATGGTATGACGATTCAAGGTTTTCGTTATTTCCAATATCGGGCCGGGTTTATCTCTGGAGAACGCCAAAAGAAGCCTACAGTCTTGATTGCTTGATTCCAAAGGTTAAGCATGGAGGTAGAAGTATGATGGTGTGGGCAGCCATGACATTGTATTCTGCTTGTCCCATCATTACTCTTAAAGGAGTGAACGTTTTAGGTGATCAGGTGCACCTCAGGATTCAAATGTTCTTGCTCAACAATGACGCCATATTTCATGACGATAGTGCACCCTTTCACATAGCTAGGTCAGTACAATCGTGGCATGAGGAGCATGCAACTTAACTGCAGCGTCTTCCCCGTCCAGAAGAGTCCATGGACTTAAAACATTATCGAATCCTTGTGGGCGGAATTAAAGAACAGACTCCGGAGCAGATTTCCGCTTCTCTCGTCACTACAGGACTTAGAAGAGGTTCTTACTGAAGAGTGGCGTAACATTCCACTGGAGACTATACAGTCATTATATGCCAGCATTCTAAGAAGGATCGCAGCTGTATTACGGGCAAATGGTAGACCAACCCCTTATTAATAAATTATTCCCAAGTAAGTACAGATGTTCACGTTATTTTGCCTATCCCTGTGCATCCTTCTGAAACTGTTTACTGTATTCATCTCTTGGTCTCCCTTTACGATTTGTATTCCCCACACGTCCCGCCAATACTAAATTGGTAATCCCTCGATGTCTCGGAATCTGTCCTAACAACCTGTTCCTTCTTCTAGTCAAGTTGCTGCAAAAATATCTTTTCTTCCCAACTCTGTTTAGCATCTCCTCGCTCGTTATGCGATCTATGTAATCTTCAGCATTCTTCTGTAGCAGCACATTTCAGAATCCTTTATTCTCTTGTTGTCTAAAGTTTATCGCCCATGTTCCACTTCTATACATGGCTACACTCTCTACAAATACTTCCAGAAAAGACTTTTTAACACTTAAGTCTTCATTCGATTATAGCAAATTTTTCTTTTTCAGAAACGCTTTTCTTGCTATTGCCAGTCTCCATTTTATAGCGTACAGCGGGGCTATTCCGTCCATTTCATCTGTAAGCTCTGTACAATATAACATGAAATATTTTAAAATATCTGTGAATATAATAATATTATGGTATATCGATTGTACATATATTCCAGCATATAGAGAGTGGAAATTCCATATCTGTGATTGTAATAATGTTATGGTATTTTGATTGTACATACAATCCAGTATATAAAAGGTCGAAATTCCTTTACACGAAAAAAGTACTAAAGAAGCATATATAGAAGGCAGAAATCACACTATATAAAAATGGTGGAGCTATTCCACCCACCCGGCCGCGGTGGCCGTGCGGTTCTAGGCGCTGCAGTCCGGAACCGTGAGACTGCTACGGTCGCAGGTTCGAATCCTGCCTCGGGCATGGATGTGTGTGATGGCCTCAGGTTAGTTAGGTTTAAGTAGTTCTAAGTTCTAGGGGACTGATGACCTAAGATTTTAAGTCCCATAGTGCTCAGAGCCATTTGAACCAACCATTTATTCCACCCAGTGAAGAGACTATTCCGCTCAGTGTATTTCAGTGTCGAAATCACAAGCATTTACCACCAGTAAACATTTTTCGTCCTTTTGCACTGACACACTTCGTGAAACAACGCAGCATTTTGCGTAACTTTATCCAGAGTAGCTCCCGTAACGCTTGTTACAGCTTGTTCCATATCTTCCTGGGACCAAGAAGCACTTGGTTTTTTTCCTTCGTATATACGGACCATCAAAGCAACCAAGAAATCATGTTCTCTGGAATTTCGCAGCAAAGCATTAGTAAAACTAATAATCTGACTGGGCGAAATAGCCCCACGTGTACGGGGCGAAATAGCTTAGAGAGGTACCTTTATGAATTTGCTTCAGGAGATTGAAATATATGTACATAAAAGTAAATCACCACAAAATCTCCTCAATGAACAAACCGCGTTAGGCAATGCAGCCTTTCTTCAAAATTTCATTCACCAGCTTTCCAATTTAAACTAAAAAAATAAGAAGGTCCACTTTTGTAATATTTGTAATATTTATATATGCACATCCATCCCAACCTATTTACTGTGCTTTCAATGCATGCAATAATATGTCCATATTTGTAGTATTTACTTTTGTACGTCTCGCGATTATCATTTACTTTTGTTCCAATGCATACCATAATATTAACGTAATATCACTGTGGTAACACTTTATAACTGATTGCTTTATTTGTTTACCTTTATTTTATTCAGTTCTCTTTCAAGGTAAATAGTAAGTAACGTAACATTAGCAGTTTGTAAATATCTACTGTCACATGCACATACATAATGAAATATTTCTGAGAGTGGAAGTCTTTGGAATTGTTATGGTTGTAATATCGCCATCTTTGTATGCTTACCTTCATGTGATGAAACTTCTATGTGTGTGACTGATGCGATACACTATGTGCATATCTATACACAAAAAAGTGGATTATACTGTTTTCAATGTTGCAAGATGATAAACAACCTGCACTGGAACGTAATGGCACAGGTAAGTAAACGAAACATCTTCCATTTAATAATAATAATTTGTTTACATCACTTAAAAATCGTCGTGAGGCACAATTACGTTTAAAAAAGACGCTGTCTCACATCTTGTTTTGGTTGTAGGGCATCAGCAACCCAAGCAAGTTTCGTCAGATGGGGAAACAAAACATCAAATGTAATGTAAAACGTGAACTAGCCGTCTGAAGATGAACCTATCGTTTCGAAACCGGTAACGGCGCTATTTAAGTAAATAAATAGCATTTTAAAAAGTGGATGGTTGGTGTAATCTTCTGTGTAAGAGTCAGTCTATATTTTGTTTTGTATCCCGCCTAGAAGGTGGCGCGTGGGTAGGAGCAGGAAAAGGTAATACACGTCGGTACTGCAGTATAAATTAAAATCACCTTTACTCTAGCAAAGAGAATACGTAACTTTGCAATGAGGTGCGAAGTGTCCCGGCCGTCTGCTCTTCATCAAATGGGCAGAATCTGTCGAGGAGCTCGTAGACCTCCACAGCACCGGCTAGAGGGCGCTGTCGTCGGTGTCTGTCGTAGTGCCAACTTAATAACTTGCGACGTTGCTATCGATACCACATTTTGTACACAGCCACAGACTCAATGCGTCATTTTTTGACAAAATAGCACTTGCCGATTCATGCGTATAATTTTATGAAGAGCTGTTCGAGTGGTGAACACAATCCTTGCCCACACCCTTAGGAATGCTCCTCGATATCGGTCTATTTCCACAATGTCTGATTCCCAAAATCGTATTGCGCGCTTCCTCCAGATGCGAATTCGCCGAGAATCACTCTCCAGATCAAATCGGGACCAATCCGTGAGAAGAACATTGGCCCACTGTTCGAACGTCCAGATGACATGATGATGACTCCTCTCTAGACGTTCCCTTCTGTGAAGACGCGTCAGCGGTACACACACAGCAGGTTTCTGACAATAAAGGCCACTCTGCCGAAGCCTTTTGTGCGCCGTTGCCTCTGCACAACACATCCAATGGGTGCTTCAAGGCCAGAAGCCAGTTGCAGTGCAGTGCTAAGGTGGCACCGTTGCACTCTTACAGTCAAATGACAGTCATTTGTGATGTCACCCGTGGTCGGGCCTGCCCTCGTCTCCAGTATACAGTCTCCGTCTCTACAAACTGTCGCCACATTCGAGAAACAACAGAACAATTCACATTGAGCCATCGGGCCACATCAACTTGCCAATGTCCTGCTTCGATTCTTCCTATGGCCCCCCGCCGCAGAGAGTCTGGTAGGCGTCTTCCCTGTGTCACACTGCACCGTCTGTGGCTGTAGACACAGCGATTGTGGATGTGGGTCTACCCGGCAAACACTACCCCGTTTGATATGTGCCATGACGTCATCATTGGCGTGATTGGCCGTTGAGCAGAATGCCATCTCCGTGCAGAACACCATCGTACGGACATCTGTTGACACTTTGTATGATTATATTGTGAATTAGAGAGTGGTCGGGAAAATGGCGGTTTGCTGCTTTAATTTTGGACACCAGTGGTTACTGCCTCTTGTGTAAAATACTGTATCCTTTTCAGCATCGACCTCAGTCTCGATTTGCTCAAAGCAATGGTGCCGAAGAGGAAAGCACCTTCAGTACAATCGGTTCGCTTCTGTTTGTAATATGTTCTGTGGAGCACTGTAACTTAAATGCAAAGATTTTTTCGGCATTCAGTTTGACAGACAATAATAAATAATAAATGTTGAGTCCGCCTGTATAGTACAGTACCACTGTCGTGAGAACGAAAATGGACCAAACCTAACCAGGTGCTAAGCTAACATAACAGCGCACTTAATCCATTCGGCAGCGGGGTCAGGTCCTAGTATTAGCGTCTACACAACCAATTCCTGTAAACGTCCAGTAACCACCTCACTCTCCCAAAGGGAATACCAGATTCTTGTAACACGTGGCACCGTTCAAAATTAAAGGCCTATCAGACGTAAAATAAAAACGATGCTAACAGTAACAAAATTCTTAATGGTTTCAAATTAAAAAGTAGTGTGTTATCTTTTTTCGTAACCACCACATCGATCTGCACATACACAATATCGATGCAAGTTTTTTCAGTCCTTGTGCGTAGCATTTTGCCGTCTGGGATTGTCAACTTTAGTTTCCTCATTTGGTTAGATGCAAGCTGGTTTCTGAGCTATCGAAAGGAATTGTAGCTGCTGCTTTGAGATAAGGATACTGAAAACTACCCCATACGAATGGCTGAATGAATGTTGGGGTTCGTCCTTTTGAGAGCATCCATTGTACACACAATTTAAGAACATTAATCACAATTTCTGTAAGTGGTTGACAGAACACGATTAGAATATAGAAACGAAACACTTTCCTGTTCAGCACAAAAGTTATTTATTTTATCATGAATTGGGTTTCGGCTTTTTAGGGCATCGTGAGGTGACAGCTGATTGTCCCACAACTGGACAATGTCTATGGACTTACACCCGTGTTACTGGCATGGATACAGAAGGTATACAGTGTTTATCTCTGAAGAGTCGTTAGGTGCATCTTGTCTGGTGTTTCGGCAGATTTTTGCAATTTCGTTTTTCTAGTGTGTATCTGGAACCAGCCTAAATAACTACTACTCATCACATATTTCATACGACGCACAGTGTCGACGAGAAGCTTACAATCAAATCGATTGTTTGTGTCCATTCGACAGAGCGGTCCCAGATTAGTCTAGTGCGATATTTGGATTATAGATATGCATTAACAGGGACAGTAACACACGGGGAATAACCAGTAGTACAGCAGCGACTGAGCAGCGGTGCTGCACGGCAGTAGCAGGCAGCCTGGGCCAACGCGGCGTTGTCGCTGTTGCACCACCGGCTATTCTCCGTGTTCTACTGTCCCTATTATGGGGGTATGACAGGGTGACGATCGAGAAAAATCGAATCTTTTTTTAAATTACGGAATTCGAATGTAAATACATTGCCATCGGCCCTATTTATATCGATGGCCCGTACTTCAATGCTAGATGCTTTTAATAATTCCCACAACGAAATTCTGGCTCGAAATCTGGTAGAAAACCCAAAGAGATTCTGGTCATACATAAAGCACACCACTGGCAAGACGCTATCAATATCTTCACTGCGCTATAACTCCAGTGAAGTCACTGGTGACAGTGCCATTAAACGCAGAGTTATTAAACAAGCTTTTCCGAAACTCCTTCACCAAAGAAGACGAAGTAAATATCCCTGAATTCCAATCAAGAACAATTGCCAAGATGAGAAACATAGAAGCAGATATGCTCAGAGTAACGAAGCAGCTTAAATCACTTAATAAAGGAAAGTCCTCCGGTCCAGACCGTATACCAGTGAGGTTCCTCTCAGAGTATGCTGATAAAATAGCTCCATATTCAGCAATTATATGCAACCACACGATCACAGAAAGATCCGTACTTAAAGACTGGAAAATTGCTCAAGTCACACCAATACCCAAAAAGGGAAGTAGGTGTAATCCGCTGAATTACCGGCCTATATCACTCACGTCGATTTTCAGTAGGGTTTTGGAACATATACTGTATTCGAACATCAAGAAGTACCTCGAAGAAAACGATTTATTGACACATAGTCAGTACGGTTTCAGAATACATCGTTCTTGTGAAACACAACTAGCTCTTTATACTCATAAAGTAATAAGTGCTATCGACAGGGGATGCCAAATTGTTTCCATATTTTTAGATTTCCAGAAGGCTTTCGACACCGTTCCTCACAAGCGGCTTCTAACAAAACTGCGTGCCTACGGAGTATCGCCTCAGTTGTGCCACTGGATTCGTGATTTCCTGTCAGAAAGGTCACAGTTCGTAGTAATAGACGGAAAGTCATCGACTAAAACAGAAGTAATATCCGGCGTACCCCAAGGAAATGTTACAGGCCCTCTATTGCTCCTGATCTATATTAACGACATAGGAGACAATCTGAGTAGCCGTCTTAGATTGATCCAGATGATGCTGTCATTTACCGTCTTGTAAAGTCATCAGATGACAAAAACGAATTGAAAAATGATTTAGATATCTATATGGTGCGAAAAGTGGCAGTTGACCTTGAATAAGGAAAAGTGTGAAGTTATTCACAAGAGTATTAAAAGAAATCTGCTAAATTTCGATTACGCGATAAGTCACAAAAATCTGAAGGCTGTTAATTCAACTAAATACTTAGGGATTACAATTACAAATAATCTAAATTGGAACGATCACATAGATAATATTGTGGGTAGAGCAATCCAAAGAATGCGATTCATTGGCAGAACACTTAGGAGGTGCAACATATCTGCTAAAGAGACTGCTTACACCACGATTGTCTGCTCTATTCTGGAATATTGCTGTGCGGTGTGGGATCCGCATCAGGTGGGTAACGGATAACATCGAAAAAATACAAAGAACGGCAGCTCGTTTTGTACTATCGCGAAATAGGGGAGATAGTGTCACAGACATGATAAGTGAATTGGAGAGGTAATCATTAAAACAAAGGCGTTTTTCGTTGCGATGGCATCTTCTCATGAAATTTCAATCACCAGTTTTCTCCTCCGATTGCGAAAACATTCTGTACGCGCCCACCTACGTAGGAAGAAATGATCATAACGATAAAACAAGAGAAGTCAGGGCTCGCACAGAAAAATTTAAGTGCTCGTTTTTCCCGCTCGCCGTTCGAGAGTGGAACGGTAGAGAGACAGCTTGAAGGTGGTTCATTGAACCGTCTGCCAGGCACTTTATTGTGGATAGCAGAGTAATCAGTTAGATGTAGATGAAACCTAATTTGCTGGAGCATTGTTTGGTCGGTTTTAATCAAAATGTGAACGAAAGTTTCAATAGTCTCATTGAGACGTAAGTTCCAAAAATGTGATATGCGTCGATTCTGTGAAAACAGAGACACCAGCGGCGATGCGCACAGCGACGAAAAGCGCTTTGAGGACGAAAATGAGGGTTATCAGGTCAACGTAGCAGAAAGCGGCCCTAGCTGGGGCGATAGTTATTATGGGGCAGGTACTGATGATAGCCGTAAGTTTCAAGCTTTGTCCCTTTTTAAAAAATTTTTTTTCTTTTTTACAATTCAGTGTTGATCGCACCACGTATGCTACAAGGACATAGATGACAGGTTTCAGTCATCACATTACCATAATCAGACCCGTATACCCATGGCATCCTTCGAAGATGGTAGGTGGAGCACTCTTCTCAGCTGCTGTGATGTCAACTGGTGCCAGCAAGTAACGGGCATACGCTTAAATACGAAGATGCTCCGCCTACCTCATTCTCCCTCTACCTCACGTCAACCAATCAGTGTAAAACGGGTACACATAATCGTCAAAACGTAAAAAACAAAGTACAATAATAACATAAAAATAGTTATCTATAAAATATCTCTTTACAACCATGGAACTACTTAAATATTGTATAAAATATCAATTAAAAGCTTTAAAATAACTATACAGACGATGTAAGTGTGCCCTCTATGGGCTAAGGTGGTACTACCACGATGGTTTCAAAGTCAACGATGTTGTAAAGGTCTTTGGTATTGCGGCATCATATCGATATGTCAGTTGTGACTCGACTGCAAGTATACAACTATGCTAGATTCAGTCTGTCTGTCTTATATTAACTTTAGTAGCCCTTTTTTTATTTTCCTTTTTTATGTGATAAGTACTTGTCAAACTTTGAACGTGTTTATCTCAAAACCATGTTTTCGCCATGGTTATCGTCGCCCACGGTACAATTTTCATCCAATCATAACGATTTTTGGTCTCCCTTGAGGCAAATTAAATTCTTTTCAGTTCATCGTAGCCGATTTTTTACGTTGATATTTAGTATTTTTCTGGGCCAAAGAGGAGGGGTCCGAAAATGGCAATTTTTTCAAATATTTTAATTTGGCAGAAAATTTTTTTTTTCGAAATTCTTTCGTTGAACTAAAATTACATCTGTAAGGGTCAGGGTTACGTGTTAATTTCATGTTTCAGATAACCACAACCCGAGTTACAGCGACAATCTTCGATCTACCTCCTTTCAGAAGTTCCTCGGAATAATTCCAATCACACAGTGAAGATATTAATATTTTTCAGCAAAAAATACCAATAAAAATTTGTATCCTTTATTCATTGCAACAAACCTCTTTTGTGTACTACAATCCAGTACGGAGAAAAAAAGTCGTGAATTTGAACAATATTTTCGTCCGTCACTCTGTCGTTCCCTCTTAAAGCATATCGATAATCGAAATATCGCACTAGACTTAGATGGGAGCGCTATATGCCTATCGGATGAGGACGCAATATTCCGCTTTAAAAATCGTTTTGTTTGTGTACGGGAAACATACCTATGCTTTTCGCCGACACTGGACGAGATGAGTTACACATTGCAAAAACGAAATTGCAAATCTATGTCAAAACACCAGAGAAAATGCGCGTGACGGTTATTGGAAGGGATACCCTATACAAATTGCTAAGTTGCAGACTCGTTACAAAGGAAAGTATTACTTGTTTACCTTAGGCACTTATTGATAAACTTCACAAGAAATTAGAATAATGTTTCCTTTTTTATGTGAAATTCGTTACATTCCGTAAATAACCGAATATAATCTCGAATTAACTATTTTAATATAGCATTTACGTAACCGAAACATAAATTAACAGACAGGAAAAAGGAAATACTGTTTTTCCATTTCAAATTAAACAGGGGTACTGTATTTTCAGTTGTGTGATCTTTACGCTTTTCTTAACAGTACATACATCTCAATGTAAGTGAGATGAGTGCTTTCCTGTTGTCTGAAACCTTTTTTAAATGGAATCACAGCCTATCAGACGTACCGCTTTGAGTAACAGCTTTATGGTTTTGACCTGATTGAGGATACTCTACGGAAAAGGAAAATGCGCTACTGTTGTTCGGTGGTAAACACCAACCAGTCAACAGGTACTTGGTGTACAAAACTGCCTGCAGGCACTGTGGAAAAGTACACGCTGGTCAGTCAGGCAGAGAGAGAGAGAGCGCTGTGGCAGGCAGGTTATCGGAGTACGAGAGAAGCCAAAGATAACGAAAGACGGAGCCGACATTTGCGGCTCATCTTTGACCAGGAAACTACCCATACGATGCAGACCGAGACGTTTTATACGCAGCTAAGAAAAACAGAACGATGACATTACTGGGGATAAGAACAGAATTTTAAATTAGTTTTACACAACGAAACACAATTTCCTTTTTCTCTTCTGTTACATCCTGTTTCGGATATGCCTACGTCACGTTAAATGAGTAAACGAGTTTGTTTGCGTGGCCATCCACCGCAGCAAGCACAGAAATATTTTAAATAATTACTATTAAAAACAGTCTTGATCACAATTTATTTTATAATAGTTAACTGTTTACCTTATAAAATAAATTGTGATCAAGACTGTTTTTAATAGTAATTATTTACAATTTTATTGATCACTGCTGTTCCCATAATGCATTCAAAAGTAATACAGAAATATTTGTTTTGTAAATAGGAAACGCCTTCTGTTGCTGCACTGTGTTTTATTCTCCCATACGAGTTTCGCCTTTTTTCACTTTAATAATACATATCAAAACATAACTGTACCATAACTGTATCATCAGGTCGGCAGTTCGTGGTCTAGTGACTAGCGTTGCTGCCTCTGGACCACGGGGTCCCGTTTTCGATTCCTGGCGGGTTGGGGATTTTCTCTTCCCGGGGACTCGATGTTTGTGTTGTCCTCATAATTTCATCATCATCATCATCATTCGTGACAGTGGCTAGATTAGACTGTGTAAAAAAAAACTGGACTGTGAAAAATTTGGGACTTTGTACGGGCGCTGATGACCGTGCTTTGTGCGCCTTTTTTCACTTTAATAATACATATCAAAACATAACTGTACCATAACTGTATCATCAGGTCGGCAGTTCGTGGTCTAGTGACTAGCGTTGCTGCCTCTGGACCACGGGGTCCCGTTTTCGATTCCTGGCGGGTTGGGGATTTTCTCTTCCCGGGGACTCGATGTTTGTGTTGTCCTCATAATTTCATCATCATCATCATCATTCGTGACAGTGGCTAGATTAGACTGTGTAAAAAAAACTGGACTGTGAAAAATTTGGGACTTTGTACGGGCGCTGATGACCGTGCTTTGTGCGCCCCACAAACCAAACATCATCATCGTAACTGTATCATTATAGATCCCACTGTAGATGGCTCAAAGTGAGTACGGGAGAGTAAAACATAGTGTAGGAAGAGAAGACCTTTTTTTGTTTACAAAACAAATAAAACAGTAAACTCTACTTTATTTTTTGTCTTTTGTTGAACGTAACGTTACCACGTGACAAAACTATGCAGGGAACTGGTCGACTGTATGCTTCCTGATATTTTAGTTCAGTAAGAAAACTTATTTCGGCTTCATTGCCTTCATCAGTACATCTGTAAACAACCGCATTTATTTATATTTTACGTAACATATAATTTAGAAAGCTTTTTTACATTGGATGTTGTACTCACGTTCTGTCTTTGTAGAAGGGCCTAGGTCAGCTTTGAATAAATTACTATTGCTTCTGTAGTTGTTGGTTGCTTTATTTTTTCAGTAACGTTTTAAAGCTGCTGGATAATTTCATGTTGCACGTTGCACGTCTATTGTAATACTTTTTTTTATTATTTTGGCAGTCGTGGAGATTGAAGTCTGACAGCTAGTTGTTTACTCAAAGATATTTACATAAATATACTAGAAAGAAACCGAAGTAATGCTGAAGATACTGTGTTTATTAATATTTTCATAAAACGGATGAAAACTTTAGAATTGCAATAAATAAATAAATGAATCCCGGAAGTGATTGCAAGGAGTACACGAGAACTCCGTTTATAAAATTAGGTACGTTTATTACTTTACAATTTATTATTTGCTTGGAATGATCGTTCCTGTCAGATCGCTGGATCTTAATCATTGCTTAATATTCGACAGAAAAATAAGAGAGCCATTGACGATACTGAAAAATCCACGAACTATGCGTGTGTCTTTTTGCATGAAGCATAAACATTAATTCTCTACTGCTCGAGGCGGAATCTATAAAAGCACATTTCCCGTTCAAGCAAACACGAACAGAATAAGAGATTTCCACACGTCGAATATTGCCACATGGTCCATAGTTCAACAACGATTAGATAAAAGTCGCCACATATCATCTGCGTTGTTGAGATTATATTTCGTACAGTTTCAACCCATTAAATCTCACAGGCGAGCAAAGTGGTAACACGTGAGCTTTAAAACCCACAGTGCTGCCCGCGGCAAACTAGCTGCCGACACTTGTTCTGCTCGCCGCCAGGAGGCAGACCAGTGGCTGGCTGTAAACAAGGCAACAGGTGTGCACCTGTGGAGCACGCTACACGGTACCTGTGCTCTGGTGTGAGGCGATACGCCGCTGCCTGCTGGTAACACGCGCTTCTCGGCCGCCGTGCTCCTTCTACTGCGGCAGACTGGACTGCCTCGCGCCGCCGGGGCAGCTCGGTGACCCGGCTGTTTACAGCGCGCGCTATCTGCTCACCCCGGCCCGTGAAAAAGCGGCGCCGCAAACACACAACACACCAGCTGGACACAATTCGGCTGCTGGCTCAATCATCCGCGCGTCGAGCGACAGTCATACCTCTGTTTGGAATTAGGTCTGTTGATATTTTTAAATATATCGTGAATCTGCTATATCGATCTTTAAAAAAATATCATCACCGGCTCTAGATATATAGGGAAATACGAGGGTCTTTCAATAAGTAATGCCCCACATTTTTTTTTAAACAGACATTAATATACATAGACAAATGTCCTTGTTGGTGCTTCACATTTGGTGTTTGTTCTGTGCGCCGGTGAAGTTTCGAACCGTCCTGGCAGATGGCAGGGCCGTAGTACAGCGTCAAAATGGCGTCTGCATACGAGTCATGTTACAGCGTGATGTTATTGAATTCTTGTGTGCAGAAATTAGAAATCGTGGTGAACGTGCATAAATGTTTGTGTGCAGTGTATGGCAATGCTGCAGTTGATAGGAGTACAGTTGGACGGTGGGTAAAGAAAGTTACAGCCCCAGGAAATGCAGAAGCAGAGCTCCATCATCAGCCACGCTCGGGACGTCCTGTCACAGCCACTGCTCCAGAAATACTGAATCGTGCGGATGCCATTATTCGTGCCGACCGGCGCATCAGAACTCGACAATTGACTCTATAGTTGTCGGTCAGCATTGGAAGTGCGTCTGCAATGATAGAGTGTCTCGGATATTGAAAGAGGTGCTCACGATCTGTTCCACGAACGCTCACAGCGGGCTACAAGATACAAAGAAAGGCCGTTTCATCTGAATTGCTGGAGCGTTTTGAGACCGACGGAGAGGCCTTTTTGAAGATGACGAGAGTGTCTCTCATGCAGTGAAAACGTCGCTACGCCTACGGGGCAAGAGCTTTTACCAGCAAGGGATACATGCCCTTCCACAACGTTGGCGTACGGCCATAGAACGTGATGAAGAATGTGTAGAAAATTATGACATGGACAAGACATGTTGATGTATACTGTCACCAAATTCTGGTTCGTAACAATATCTTCTGAGAAAAGAAATGTAGGTCATTCCTTATTGAACTGAATCGTGATTTATTTTCAAAGAATATACTTAAGAATTTAATTTATTTATAGCGATTCATCAAGAACATTAACACATTTAATCACACTATGTAAGCGTGGAAGTTGTTGCTAGGGAGTAACTGATGAAATCATAACCAACGGGAATTTTATTCACTTTAATAGTGCGTAAAAGCATTTTTTTAAAGAAACAGATTTAAAATTATAATCAGAAAGCAGCCTCTAAATATCAAGTTACAATTTATTCAGAGACAGAAAGAAACAAGTTTTGACTGTATGAGCTTTCGGGCAGAGAACCTTGCCGCTCCCTTTTGACACGGCTGTAGTTACGACCGCTCACAACAGCCTCTGAAAGACTACACTGGTGCAAATCTGCTACACACCAGATTACTTTAAACTAAAAAGTTTTAACAATTTACACAAGCACACGAACTATGCACCCCCGTAGGAGGGATGGAAATGATACAAAACACTAAGAATTAAAATATTGACTTTGCCACCGAAGGTGCAGCTTAATTTTAACTTCTAAGAAAAGTCTTACGGTGAAAGGCTGGCAACTTTATATACTAAAGTGATCATTTAAATAAAAGCCCATGAAATGCAATCTTATATAAAATTCTACAAGGTTGACCAAACAAGTTAAGATGCTCTACAGTACACAGATACCGCCTCTCAAGATCATAGGCAAGATCAAAACATATTTCAGGTATTGGACCGTTACACTCCAAGCAATTAATTCATTAACACGCCAAATCCGACAAACATGACAGTGGCAGCTCCGAACGACCGACAGACACTAACTGCCTAACAAATGCGGACGAGAGACAGACGAGCAAGCTAGGGACGAGAGACTGACCAAGAAAACAAGTAGAATTTAACAAGAGTAAATCACACAACATATCACCAATCACTTAACTTCTAATAAACTGCGATTTCTCGAGAAGACCTGGCGCAGCACCCCCAAATCGTTCTCCCGAACCGTCCGCTGCCAGCCGCTTCAAAGGACGCAGGAAGGCGCGCCGATCTCCCGTCTCACGGCGTCGCAGCTCGCACCTGCCAGGCCGATGTCGTGAGTTGACTCCTGTTGCTCTCGTGTCGACCGCGAAGCCACTACCCCTCGCTATACGGCGCGGCCCACTGGACTCACGTGGCGACCCCACATGCGCCGACGCTCACGGCGGACAAGTCATCTTGTGTCTCAGTGCGCGACCGAACAACCGATCGATCCAACCGCCAATGACCATCGTCTGAGCAAACTCGAGCAGACTGGCGGCCTAACGCGCAGACTCAGATGCAGGAACTAAGCCCCGACCGGGCGACCACTAGCTGAGTTCTCTTACAGGCGAAGTGGAAAGACTCTCATTTCACCGGCTTTAAAGGTTGATCCGAACGAAAGACATACTAGCACTCTGGACGACAGACAGACACTAACTGCCTCGCAGCTGCGGACGAGAGACAGACTAACGAGCTGGGGACGAGAGACTGACCCAGACTGCACCGACTGACCCACTGGTGAGCTCATAGCGCCCCTTAAATGCATGTGAACAGCCAACCTTTCCCCTTTCCCACCAGAGGGAGACACCAAAGCTGCGACTGCCACAGCAGCGCCACCGCCAGAAACGGAGGGCGACTGCTTCACACTACGCGCTGCGGCGCGCTCTTCAAAACAGCAATTTTTACCACGGCTCATGAACGATCCTCGTAGTATCAATATATTGACTGAGAAAATATCGACCTATCTGCCTGTAAAAATATCGGCTCCACATTGTAAATATTCTGCCGGGTTTGGAACTGTATATATAAGTATTGATTTATTATTAAATATTTATTTATTTTATTTATTTATTTATTTAACCTGGCAAGATTAGGGCCATCAGGCCTTCTCTTACATCTAACCAGGCATTCTACTTATTTTACATTCATATGTTTTAGTAGGCATGTTAAACTACATCTAGTACAAAAAGTGAAGTAAACAATTTGAAAGGTACACCTGGAAAAATACATACATATAGAGTTTATATTCTTAGGTCACAAGTACTGTTATAATTAGACATTATTGAAGAGACAGATTTTAGATAGGAGTGCTGGCAGCAGGGAGTATGAGGGAGACTCATGGTGAAGGGAGGAGAAGAATAGAGACATGATGAAACATAATTAAGAAAATATAAAGGAAAAGAAGATTGCGTGGCTAATAGAGATAGATGAAGAGGAAGGCATCTCAGGAGCAAGATAGGAGACGCTAGCTTTGCTATTTGACAGATGAGGGGATTGTCCTTGTACATTAATTTTGTGGAGAACTTTGTGAGGATGTTAGTAGGAAATGCTTCAACTTCTTCTTAAAAGCAGCAGGAGATCGAATTTTGCGCAAGGTAAGGGGCAGTTTGTTCCAGAGGCGGACAGCGGCAACTGAGAAGGAGTTTGCAAATTTTTTGTTTTGTGAGTGGGCGCAGTTAGGATACCAAATAAGAGTGACCTCGTGTTTCGATTATGATGACATGACAGGTTTTCAATCTCTGAAGCAAGGTACTGGGGTGCTTGCGCGACGAGGAGTCGGTGGAGTAGACATAGAGTGTGGTAGTCACGCAATTTGTCCGGCCGCAGCCACCCTAGCTCGGAGTATGAAGCACTAACATGATCATATCGGCGAATGTTGCAGGTGTAACGCACACAGGCATTCATGGTTAGCTCTAGCCGTCTTTTGTTTTCACTACTCATGCCTTGTTGAATCACATCACAATAGTGGAGGTTCGGTAGAACGAGTGCTTGCACGAGCTGGCGTTTCAAGTCCTGTGTAAATATGTTCCGAAACTTTTTGAGAGTACAGAGACAAGCAGACGTCTTTCGGCACACTGCGACTGTATTCTCCGCCCAGTTGAGATGCTCATCCAAAGTTACACCCAAGTTCTTCACTGTTTTCTGATATGGTATTGGAGTACCGTCGAGCAGAATAGGAGGTAGACGTTTGCGGAAATCTGAACTTATTAATTTCTGATGGGCTATTAAGATTACTTGCGTCGTTTTTGCATTTAGTTTAAGCCCCAGGTTTTTCGCCCATGTCACTACTGAAGACAGATCATCATTCATCTGAGCGATTGCAGTGTTTACATCTTCAGGTCTGACGCTTAGGTAGAGCTGGAGGTCGTCGGCATAGAAATGATATTTACAGGGGGACAGAACCGACGAAATATCGTTGACATATAAAGAAAACAAAAGTGGTCCTAAGACTGATCCTTGTGGCACTCCCGAGGAAACATGTTTCCAGGAAGATTTTTCATTTACGCAGACAACACATTGCTGTCTGTCTTTTAAGTAGCTTTCAAACCATCTCATTGCACTATCAGAGAAATTAAGCTGTTGCATTTTTCTGAGCAATATGTCAAAGTTAACAGTGTCAAAAGCTTTGCTGAAGTCCAGTAGCGTCAGTATTGTTGCCTTTCGATTGTCGATGGCATATTTCAGGTCATCAGTTACTTTAATTAGAGCAGTGTTTGTGCTGTGATGTTTACGGAAACCGGATTGAAATTTGTCATATAGGCTGAATTCATGCAAGTGTTCAGTGATTTGGTCATGAACAATATATTCAAGTGCTTTGGAAACAGCAGGCAGTATGCTAATTGGTCGGTAATCACTAGGTGGTTGCGGGTTTTCGATCTTAGGGATGGGTGGAATTACGCTTCTTTTCCATGCAGTGGGATATATTCCGTTCACGAGGGAAAAATTAAATATGTCAGTTAAGACAGGTACTAAGATATCGGCAACATTCTTAATCATGGTTATACCGATACTGTCGTTGCCTATTGCATCAGAAGAGATTCTCATTATTGCTTTTCTTGCCGTACTTGTTGTTACATGTTTTAGATGGAAGGTATCGTTGTTAGTTATCCTGTTTGGGGATTCTTGTGTACAGTAATTATCAGCTGTGCTGGTATTCAGAGGTGCAGAGAAGAATTCATTTAATTCGTTAGCTGACACATGAAAAGTAGTTTCCGATTTTGCCTTTCCGACCCCCAAGCTACGGAGATTCTTCCATAGAGTCGTGGGCGTCAGATCGCTGCATACAAGGGAGCGAGCGTGCCTGATTTTAGCATTGCGAATGCATTGTTTCACTCTGTTCCGTAGCTTTCTATATTCTTCGAAACGCTCGGGTTTCGGATCTGCCTTGAAACGCCTGTGGGCAGCATCCCTATTAGTCATCATTTGACGTAATTCAGCTGTCAGCCATGGAGCAGGAGATTTTCTTACACGGATTGTGCGCACAGGTGCATGTTTGTCATAGAGGGCAGTGAGTTTATCACCAAGTTCATTAATTTTGCCGTCGATTGTGGGTTTTCTGATTATTTGATGCCATGAGATTTCTGAGCAATCGGTTGTTAGAGCGTCAAGGTGAATACATTTCATGTTCCTACAAGTTATGTAACGCGATTTGATCCTTGGGGGCTGCACAGAGTAGGCCAGGAATATTACATCATGTGCTGAGAGGCCAGGGGCCGATGTTTGACCAACATCTCTTACTTTGTCAGTCTGTTTCGTTGCGATTACGTCTATAAGAGTATGACTGTGCGCCGTATGGTGTGTAGGTTGTAATGGAAAAATGTTCATGCTATTGCAACTAAACAGTCTTCTTAGGTTTATTGCGGAGGGAGTGTCTCTTAGCAGGTCTATGCTCAAGTCACCCATTACGATGACATGTTCATATTGACACTGAAGTGAATGTAATTCCGACTGGAAGGAACTCATTGAGCTTATTTTTGGCGGCTTGTACACGACGCCAGTCAAGAATTTCCGACTTTGTATATTGATTTCAATGAACATGAATTCAGCCTCTTTTTCTTCAGCAGGATTTGACGTACATAAGACTTTCGCTTTGAGGTCTGTTCGTATATACGCGCCGACCCCGCCACCTCGCTTTTTTGATCTGTCTGCACTAAGAAATGTGTACCCTGGGAGATGAAAAGATGCAGAGGATATGTGTGGTTTCAACCACGTTTCGGATAAGAGGATTACGTGGTAGTTTAGTTGGTTGAAGAGGAGGCTAAGTTCTTCGTAATGCGCAGGTAAAGACTGGATGTTGCAGTGAGCTGCTAAAAGCTCTGACGCGTTCCGCTGAGCAGCCTGGAGTAGGGTGGCAGACTGGTTTGTCCCTTTGTTAGGCACTACCTGCCGCGAGGGGCACTGGCCGCTGCTTCCGCCAAGTGACATAACACAGGGGTGTCCGAGATTTTGCACGCCCTGTTTGTGACACCGCGAGTGCCGAAAGAAAGGCGACTGCTAAAGATTTCCTGAGGTGGCGGGAGTATAGAAAATGGATTAGTGGTATTCGGTGCAAGGAGAATATGACCAAAATAGTGACGGCTGTGTGTCACTGTGTATCCTCTGTCGTAAGAGGAGAAATGTAATTAGCGTATTTGAAACAGCTTATGGTGGAAATAAGGGAGATGGGAATGATTTAAGAGGCCGATGCTGCCAGCAGAGAGAAGTAGGCTTAATAATTAATAGATTATCGTAGGAAGCTAGAATTAAATTGAAATTTACTAAAGTGATACTGGTAGTGATTATCGTAGGAAGCTACAATTAGATTGAAATTTGCTAAAGTGATACTGATAGTGATTTTTGTTATGAACAATTTAAACTGAAGAGATGGGTGATTAATGAACTAAAGGAGAGACTAATAATTGTAATAGAACTATTTCAGAACGGAAGAGAATAAACTGAGAAAATGAAAAAAGTATTAGCAGTAACTAAAATTAAGTAATGGTTAGAGCTACAGACACAAAAAGATAGTGAAAAGTTAACACAGTTACAAAAACAATTAGTTGAAGGTACAAATATGGGTATAATTAAAAAATTAATAAAATTACAAGACTATATATGAGTATTGGGGCTGTTACAATTGCAAATGGTGTTAAGTTTGCACTTTTGGCTCAAGTAGCTTCACTTAATACTATTCAGTTCTGTCATGTTTGTGACTGTCTTCTTACCAGCTGCTGTCTTAATGATTACTCTGCCATCCTGAGTCCACACATTCTGAAGACCGAAATGGGATATGGCACTGTTTAAAAACTTTAGCCGTTCGTGTGTCAGATCTTCCCTTATTGTAAGCCCTGTCCTTGCTAACTTCTTCTTCTGGGTAAAGATCTCTGCCCTTTTTCGGTACGAGACAAATTTAATTATTCTGTGCATCAACAAGCTAGCAGCCTAACTATTCCTCTTTAGAGTATGAATTGAAAAGAAAAGGAAGGACGTTCACGCTTGGCGATAACCGCTTTTCTGACAATTGTAACTGCATGTAAGTGGCACAGTAAAAGGCGTCCGATTGGTCCGTCGTTCGGTTTCGTCACATACAGGATTTGTCCAGAACACTTCCCTGCGACCTAATGTCAAAACATAGTGGTGAAGCTAAACGCTGCAGTTTCTGCTGGCAGCGCGGAACGCAGAATACGTCAGCACTTCCCCCTCGCACGTGTCCGTCCACCGCAAAGACCAATCTTGTCATTTAGATTTTTGTTCATCATTTTCAGCAACCGTTTTATGAACAATGCT
The DNA here is from genome assembly GCF_021461385.2 of Schistocerca piceifrons. Classification (NCBI taxonomy): domain Eukaryota; kingdom Metazoa; phylum Arthropoda; class Insecta; order Orthoptera; family Acrididae; genus Schistocerca; species Schistocerca piceifrons. The sequence goes on from NC_060141.1 coordinate 751,018,607, forward strand.
GTTGTGAAGAAACAGCACACTAGTTGAGTTAAAATATTGTTTTTTAACGCTACTGCCGTTCTGTTTCTTCGCGTCGGAAATCTTGTTATTCCATTCACGTCGTCAAACCCGGTGCAACTGGACTTCTTTTGTGATGCATATACCTGTCTTACACAGTCAAAGAGAAACACTGGACGTGAAGAAAGCTTAAAAAGTAGTAAGACTCCTTCACACAGTGAAAGTAAAATTATGTTATTCTACAATTTAAAAGAACAACTTAAAATATTTACCAAAAATTGTGAGAAAATATAATAGAAAATAAAAAAAACTGCCACCTGATATTACCATTTTGATATTGATAAGACAGCAAAGGACTTGGAGGGGCAGTTGAACGGAATGGGCAGTGTCTTGAAAGGAGGGTATAAGATGAACATCAACAAAAGCAAAACGAGGATAATGGAATGTAGTCGAATTAAGTCGGGTGATGCTGAGGGAATTAGATTAGGAAATGAGACACTTAAAGTAGTGAAGGAGTTTTGCTACTTGGGGAGCAAAATAACTGATGATGGTCGAAGTAGAGAGGATATAAAATGCAGACTGGCAATGGCAAGGAAAGCGTTTCTGAAGAAGAGAAATTTGCTAACATCGGGTATTGATTTAGCTGTCAGGAAGTCATTTCTGAAAGTATTTGTATGGAGTGTAGCCATGTATGGAAGTGAAACATGGACGATAAATAGTTTAGATAAGAAGAAAATAGAAGTTTTCGAAATGTGGTGCCACAGAAGAATGCTGATGATTAGATGGATAGATCACATAAGTAATGAGGAGGTATTGAATAGAATTGGGGAGAACAGGAGCTTGTGGCACAACTTGACTAGAAGAAGGGATCGGTTGGTAGGGAATGTTCTGAGACATCAAAAAATGGCTCAAATGGCTCTGAGCACTATGGAACGTAACATCTATGGTCATCAGTCCCCTAGAACTTAGAACTACTTAAACCTAACTAACCTAAGGACAGCACACAACACCCAGTCATCACGAGACAGAGAAAATCCCTGACCCCGCCGGTAATCGAACCCGGGAACCCGGGCGTGGGAAGCGGGAACGCTACCGCACGACCACGAGCTGCGGAGTCTGAGACATCGAGGGACCACCAATTTAGTATTGGAGGGCAGCGTGGAGGGTAAAAATCGTAGAGGGACACCAAGAGATGAATATACTAACCAGATTCAGAAGGATGTAGGCTGCAGTAGGTACTGGGAGATGAAGAAGCTTGCACAGGATAGAGTAGCATGGAGAGCTGCATCAAACCAGTCTCAGGACTTAAGACCACAACAACAACAACAACAACATATAGGCGGACGGAATGCTGCCGATGTATACCGATATTTTCTGTAAAAATTTCCGTATATCGATATTTTTTCAACAGCCCTAGTTCCAATGGGCTCACAAAGTCCGTGTGAAATAATTTGCTGCCTTTATCTCCGTGGTCTAGGGGTAGCGTCTTTGATTCATAATCAAAACGTCTTCGGTACCGAGTTCGTTCCCCGCCACCGCCTAATTTTTGATAAATAATCAGAATTGGCGGCCGAAGACTTCCGGCATAAGAAGTCAGCCTCATTCTGCCAACGGCCTTGTCAAAGAGGGCGGAGGAGCGGATAGAGGTTCAGGGCACTCTCTTGCCCCAGGGGTGAGAAATTGCCTCCAAAGGCAATGATCAACGACATGAGGATGCAGAAGGCAATGGAATCCATTTCATTAAAGACACGTAACGTGTATCCACAGGACATGTGGCCTGTAATTGAAGAAGTGTCATGATGATCTCTCCATTGGCAAAAGATTCCGGAATAGTCCCCCATTCGGATCTCCGGGAGGGGACTGCCAAGGGGGAGGTTACCATGAGAAAAAGATTGAATAATCTACGAAAGGATAACGTTCTACGAGTCGGGGCGTGGAATGTGAGAAGCTTGAACGTGGTAGGGAAACTAGAAAATCTGATAAGGGAAATGCAAAGGCTCAATCTAGATATAGTAGGGATCAGTGAAGTGAAGTGGAAGGAAGACAAGGATTTCTGGTCAGATGAGTATCGGGTAATATCAACAGCAGCAGAAAATGGTATAACAGGTGTAAGATTCGTTATGAATAGGATGGTAGGGCAGGAGGTGTGTTACTGTGAACAGTTCAGTGGCCGGGTTGTTCTAATCAGAATCGACAGCAGACCAACACCGACAACGATAGTTCAGGTATACATGCCGACTTCGCAAGCTGAAGAAAGTGTATGAGGATATTGAAAGGGTAATGCAGTATGTAAAGGGGGACGAAAATTTAATAGTCATGGGCGACTGGAATGCTGTTGTAGGGGAAGGAGTAGAAGAAAAGGTTACAGGAGAATATGGGCTTGGAACAAGGAACGAAAGAGGAGAAAGACTAATTGAGTTCTGTAACACGTTTCAGCTAGCAATAGGGAATACACTGTTCAAGAATCACAAGAGGAGGAGGTATACTTGGAAAAGGCCGGGAGATACGGGAAGATTTCAATTAGATTACAACATGGTCAGACAGAGATTCCGAAATCAGATACTGGATTGTAAGGCGTACCCAGGAGCAGATATAGACTCAGATCACAATATAGTAGTGATGAAGAGTAGGCTGAAGTTCTAGACATTAGTCAGGAAGAATCAATACGCAAAGAAGTGGGATACGGAAGTACTAAGGAATGACGAGATACGTTTGAAGTTCTCTAACGCTATAGATACAGCAATAAGGAATAGCGCAGTAGGCAGTACAGTGGAAGAGGAATGGACATCTCTAAAAAGGGCCATCACAGAAGCTGGGAAGGAAAACATAGGTACAAAGAAGGTAGCTGCGAAGAAACCGTGGGTAACAGAAGAAATACTTCAGTTGATTGATGAAAGGAGGAAGTACAAACATGTTCCGGGAAAATCAGGAATACAGAAATACAAGTAGCTGAGGAATGAAATAAATGGGAAGTGCAGGGAAGCTAAGACGAAATGGCTGCAGGAAAAATGTGAAGACATCGAGAAAGATAGGATTGTCGGAAGGACAGACTCAGCATACAGGAAAGTCAAAACAACCTTTGGTGACATTAAAAGCAACGGTGGTAACATTAAGAGTGCAACGGAAATTCCACTGTTAAATGCACAGGAAAGAGCAGATAGGTGGAAAGAATACATTGAAAGCCTCTATGAGGGTGAAGATTTCTCTGATGTGATAGAAGAAGAAACAGGAGTCGATTTAGAAGAGATAGGGGATCCAGTATTAGAATCGGAATTTACAAGAGCTTTGGAGGACTTACGGTCAAATAAGGCAGAAGGGATAGATAACATTCCATCAGAATTTCTAAAATCATTGGGGGAAGTGGCAACAAAACGACTATTCACGTTGGTGTGTAGAATATATGAGTCTGGCGACATACCATCTGACTTTCGGAAAAGCATCATCCACACAATTCCGCAGACGGCAAGAGCTGACAAGTGCGAGAATTATCGCAAAATCAAATTAACAGCTCATACATCGAAGCTGCTCACAAGAATAATATACAGAAGAATGGAAAAGAAAATTGAGAATGCGCTAGGTGACGATCAGTTTGGCTTTAGGAAAAGTAAAGGGACGAGAGAGGCAATTCTGACGTTACGGATAATAATGGAAGCAAGGCTAAAGAAAAATCAAGACACTTTCATAGGATTTTCGACCTGGAAAAAGCGTTCGACAATATAAAATGGTGCAAGCTGTTCGAGATTCTGAAAAAAGCAAGGAGGACATCAAAAGCAGACTCGCTATGGCAAAAAAGGCATTTCTGGCCAAGAGAAGTCTACTAATATCAAATACCGGCCTTAATTTGAGGAAGAAATTTCTGAGGATGTACGTCTGGAGTACAGCATTGTATGGTAGTGAAACATGGACTGTGGGAAAACCGGAACAGAAGAGAATCGAAGCATTTGAGATGTGCTGTAGACGAATGTTGAAAATTACGTGGACTGATAAGGTAAGAAATGAGGAGGTTCTACGCAGAATCGGAGAGGAAAGGAATATGTGGAAAACAGTGATAAGGAGAAGGGACAGGATGATAGGACATCTGCTAAGACATGAGGGAATGACTTCCATGGTACTACAGGGAGCTGTAGAGGGCAAAAACTGTAGAGGAAGACAGAAATTGGAATACGTCAAGCAAATAATTGAGGACGTAGGTTGCAAGTGCCACTCTGACATGAAGAGGTTAGCACAGGAAAGGAATTCGTGGCGGGCCGCATCAAACCAGTCAGTAGACTGATGACAAAAAAAAACTATCAGCTGTCAAGGGATCACAATGGGAGTAAGGCTGGGCATCCACTGGAAGCGTCTGGTTGGACTGCCTCACGCGACCGACTAATTCCAAGGCATGTAGGGCGACTGGCAAATGTCCACTGCACACGATCGAGTGAGCCGCATGCTGCAGCACACAGCCGGCTGTCGGACGTATCCCAGTGAAACGGGATTGGCCGGCCGCGGTGGCCGAGCGGTTCTAGGCGTTTTAGTCCGGAGTCCCGCTGCTGCTACGGTCGCAGGTTTGAATCCTGCCTCGGGCATGGATGTGTGTGATGTCCTTAGCTTAGTTAGGTTTAAGTAGTTCTAAGTTCTAGGGCACTGATGACCTCAGATAAGTCCCATAGTGCTCAGAGCCATCTGAAACGGGATTGGTCGGACACCGTCGAACGTAGTATACTCCGTTCATCATAAGAATAAACCTCATGTAAACATTACACTATGTATTCTTCCGCGTTTGCTGGAGCACTGGATTGGTTCCAGGGGGAGCAGAAGCCAATCTTTCTCGAGTACAGTCAAGTACGACAATGAGGATACGTTTTATGCTGTGCGTTACGCGTACATCGACTCAACGATAATACGGGGCAACAGCTTTACCGGCGTATTTAACTTGGAAAGCACTGGCCAGCCACCTGGTCCAACTAACCTGCAGTGATGTGAACAATTGTAGTAAAGTCGCAAAACAGAGACGAACATAGAACAATAATTTTTGAACAGAAGGAAATCATAGTAAAACTCAGGCGATACTCTCCGTAGGTGATCTGAAGGAAAACGTGCTCTCGGTCTCAGGTAACATGGTATTGTAACTAAAAACAAGATAGATAAAAATTCGTGACTTTAAAGAGGGTAATTTTTCTGCATCAGCTATAGGCAGCGTAAAAGCGCACTGCTGGGATTTCATCATGCAGTTAAACATGGAAACCACTGAAGATAATCTCTGAACTTCTTCCATATAGCACTCCGAGGAAAGCAGTACATTTCAGTACTGCTACGCTGATACCGAGGCGATCAACAAGAGAACACCAAGCCACAAAAAAGTCCAGGTTTCCTCCTCCTCCTCCTCCTCCTCCTCCTCCTTTATGACGTGATGTTCTGCATTTCGCCATCGTTCAGCAGTGACATCTCATAAAGATTCGTGCATTAGATCCAGTAACTGCGGCAGCTTAAAGGTCTTGTTATTTCTCGCCACAAATCCCTTATCATGGCTGTAGATCTATTCTACTGGTTTCAGATAGCTGTACGGTGACAGCTGTAAAACTGCAGCATTTGTACAGCGTTCTCGACGCCGTGAAAGTTGTTTTTTGTGTTTCTAGGGCGCTTATCACTCTGGCTCGTGTGAGACCACATCTGTTCTATAAAACAGTGGGCGTATCAAACAAAGAGTATTTGATTTTTCATTTTTCTCCAAAAAATTTAATTGTGTAATGTTTTCTTAACTTTAAATTCTGTAACAATCTTTTATAATATATCGATAGTTGTTTTAGTGTTAACATATGAGAACTATCATTGTAAACGATAAAATGGATGATCAATATATGAAATGAAATGAAACAATTAAGAATGTGTATTTGCAATGAAAACCAGTATTCTGCTTGTGGTATGTAATTAGAAACCAGAAGACGTGCATTTTTCTTGAAAAAATGATGATTGCGTATGAGTTAGTTACCACATGTTGATAAATTTAGTATTTAAATGCTTTAGGTATTCAAACGGAACAAAAAAATTGGTAATTTCAACAGGTTTCGAAGCACCTCCCAATGATTCACTGCCTAATCAAACACCGACGCGCTACGGTCACAGATTCGAATCCTGCCACGGCATGGATGTGTGTGATGTCCTTAGGTTAGGTTTAAGTAGTTCTAAGTTCTAGGGGACTGATGACCTCAGAAGTTAAGTCCCATAGTGCTCAGAGCCATTGGAACCAAACACCGACGCTACCGATTACGCCAAGATTACAGTTACACCTGGAAACCTTACGTTTATAACATCTTGTCTCTCAATAAACGTTAAAGCTCATTTTTCTCTGTAATGTTGAGACAAACATTAAGAACAATTTGTTTCTAGCCATTAACGGTGTTCCGCACGTTTGTTTCACAACGGAGCGGAAAGCAGAACCATCCATTTTCACGGTAGGTATGAACAGTGAGGCAGTCAGAGCACAAGTAGCGCTTACTGAGACTGTGACAGTACACGATTTTTGAAATAAAAATTAGGTGGCTAATGTGTGATTAGGAAAAACGTTGATGGCTGTTAATACATCAGAATGCCTTAAGGTTTCATTTGTAGTGACGTAGTAATAAAATATTTAATACGTAACTTGGACCTTCTTCCAAGAGCGCAACAACAACAGTATCCTGGAGCTACGGCTGCTGACCACTCATCGCGTTTGTGTTTGTTTACATCAGGTTTATTCTTACGATGAACGGAGTACAGCCGCAAGCGAAGACCTTTTGTTGTTTGTGTCTTGGTGTTTTTCGTACTTAATTACGAACTGTGAACGTAGAGGCTGTAAATCACACGAGTAAGAACAGGTCACTGTGCGATATGCAAAAGAGATAACAACACCGCGATTTACAAAGGAGAGTATAGTTGAAAGGTGTAGCGGATAGCCGGCCGCGGTGGTCTCGCGGTTCTAGGCGCGCAGTCTGGAACCGCGCGACTGCTACGGTCGCAGGTTCGAATCCTGCCTCGGGCATGGGTGTGTGTGTTGTCCTTAGGTTACTTAGGTTTAAGCAGTTCTAAGTTCTAGGGGACTTATGACCTGAGATGTTGAGTCCCATAGTGCTCAGAGCCATTTTTTGTAGCGGATATGAGTGTGGGAGGAAACTGTAAACGCTAATCGTAATTAGGCAAAACAAAAACATTGTGCGATCATATTTAGTCAATACGTGATACGTAATGTACGGTGTACAGCCAGTAACACTGAAGTTTAGAAACAGTATTTAAAAAACAACACTCAGAAGAAGATGTTCAGCCATATTTCACCCTGTGTAACTAGTATTCTGTAAAGTACTCAAGCCGCTTTCATTCGAGCATTTCGCCTGTTAAACGAACGTCGTAAATTTATCTCAGACGAAATACGCTGCGCCGACACGACGGTTCTCACCGACAGAGGGGCATACTTCTGTCGACAGTGTTAGCTGGCAAGAGAATGCAGCTGCTGGCTCTTCCCCCTCCTTGTCAATTACTACGTTGTGTAGCAAGCATATATGACTGAACCGTCAACATTAGCGTGCATATAAATATCAGTACTACTTTGCACCAGTCTTCATTTAATATTCCAAACGCACATAGTATCACTTGTAAAGTGTCAAAAAGATACCTGTTCAAAGTAGTTTGCATTAGTCCAAGTTTGCTTCAAGATGTGTCATAAATAAATAGATAAAAATTTGCCGTGATGGATTTCTGAAGTTGAATATACACTTTCACAATAGGAAATATTAATTAAAACTACAGATTGACACTGCTTTGGAATATTTGCGTCCATACACAAATTAGGCAAAGGTTTTGACACCTAAATACATATGCAAATGTTGCTTTAAGCAATTTTTGCAAGTACACTCGCATGCAACACACGTGGAACGGAAATACATCGCGTAAAAATAAATGAATGCAAATACACTCAACAATACATTGCAAGGGAATATTGTTTATAAATTGAAACTAAACTAAATGAGCACAAATTCACCCCGTCGAGACTCTGAAGACGATCATGATGATGATGATGAAGCCCCGTACTCCTTAACAGAGCGTAGGGGAACGATGCGGGAGACCCGCACCGCCGTATTAGGCAAGGTCCTAGTGGAGGTGGTTTACCATTGCCTTCCTCCGACCGTAATGGGGATGATGGTGAAGACGACACAACAACACCCGGTCATCTCGAGGCAGGTGAAAATCCCTGACCCCGCCGGGAATCGAACCCGGGACCCCGTGCTCGAGAAGCGAGAACGCTACCGTGAAACCACGAGCTGCGGAGAAAACGATCATACGTCACGTACAAATATTGTTGAATACGCCATCACAGTAGTTTGTTAACGAGGCACGGTCGTAAGCCGATACCCGCGAAGCTGCGCGTCCGTCAGGGGCCGCAGCCGGCCGTTGTGGCCGAGCGGTTCTAGGCGCTTCAGTGTGGAACCGCGCGACCGCTACGGTCCCAGGTTCGAATCCTGCCTCGGGCATGGATGTGTGTGTTGTCCTTAGGTTAGTTAGGTTTAAGTAGTTCTAAATTCTAGGGGACTGATAATCTCAGATATTAAGTCACATAGTGCTCAGAGCCATTTGAAACGTCAGGGGCCGCAGCTGGCGACAGGGCGAACCGGCGACCGCGCAGGGCAGACGAGCGCGTCCAGCACAAAGAACGGACCAGTGGAACAACTTGGTGCTTCCAGAGCGCGCCAGATGCTGCATGCAAAAGCGTGTGAAATCCGTGGCCGACAGCACCAGCATGCTCAGACTAGCATTCATCAACAGGTGGGGAGGAAAGCTGCACTCCTATTGGCTCCTCTGGATGGGCAGAGGGGATGGAGATTACATAAACTAGCGTCGTGGTGCAGCTGCACTCATTCTACCATCGTCAGTTCGCCAGTGTGTGTGCTTATGTGTTTTGCGACAGCATGAACCACGGTAGCAGCAGCAAATGCCAACGCCAGGACAGTCTACAAAGTAAGAAGTTAACTGTTCTAATTATTCAATATGTTTACGACGTAGCCAACAGAGACATACTTCCATACTACCGAGCTTTTGAACGGATCGCTGCTGTAATTTTAGTGTCTGATGAATTTTTGTTCTGTAACTGATATTACAGTCCTTTTTTTTTCTTGTCATTGTAGCCTTCATCGCCAATGGTCTTGCTGCAGTGGTAACACCGGTTCCCATCAGATCACCGAAGTTAAGCGCTGTCAGGCTGGGCTAGTACTTGGATGGGTGACCATCCGGTCTGCCGAGCGCTATTGGCAAGCGGTGTGCACTCAGCCCTTGTGAGGCAAACTGAGGAGCTCCTTGACTGAGAAGTAGCGGCTCCGCTCTCGTACACTTACATGCGACCGGGAGAGCGGTATGCTGACCACATGCCCCTCCATATCCGCATCCAGTGACACCTGTTGTCTGAGGATGACATGGCGGCCGATCGATACCGCTGGGCCTTCCAAAGCCTGTCCAGACGGAGTTTAGTTTAGTTTGGTAGCCTTCATCCCTGAGGTGTTGATCGATCTACATCGGCAGCTGGAGGCTGAGAGACTATTGCCTCCAGCAATAATAATCGGCAGCAAGGACATAAGACCTTTTTTTTGTAACATGTAGCTATTAGACAAATTCCTCTTTTTTTGTTCATGTAACGCACTGCGGTTCTAATGATGAGGATTGGGCAACGTATATATATTTATTTTTCGTAATACGGTGCATTCAGTTGTCTGAGACATATTCTTTGCTTTTCTAAGTGTTTCTGTGGATGAGGGGGGACATGTGTGTCGAGGCCGAGAGCCAGGAGTCATCGATTCAGTTTTGTAATTAGTAGAATACGATATTCAGATTCAGTGTGTTTAATATATAAGTAATTTCAGTGAACTAGAGAATACGATTTTCTGTTTGTATTTCACTGAGCTAAAGAATACGAATTTCAGTAAGATTTTTTGTGTGTATGTCTCTAACATTTCAAGAAATAATTACGTTCAATATCTTATTTTTGTAGGTAGCGTCACTGAACAAGGCAGATGGCCCCAAGGTGAGAGTGAAATAGCACAGTGGGTGCATGAGACGGCGGCTCTTGAGTAAAGCTGAAAGGCAGTGCCATCTCGCCCTTGTAGAGAAGAATGAGGAAATACTGGGTTGAGTGGGAGAACTAAAGGACAGCCCGATTAAACTGTTCCTCCTTGGACCTGCAGTGGCCAAGGGTGATAGTAATGCAACCATCATCATCACAGCATGTAATTATTACACTACTGGCCATTAAAATTGCTACACCAAGAAGAAATGCAGATGATAAACGGGTATTCATTGGACAAATGTATTATACTAGAACTGACATGTGATTACATTTTCACGAAATTTGGGTGCATAGATACTGAAAAATCAGTACTCAGAACAACCACTTCTGGCCGTAATAACGGCCTTGATACGCCTGGCCATTGAGTCAAACAGAGCTTGGATAACGTGTACAGGTACAGCTGCCCATGCATTTTAACACGATACCACAGTTCATCAAGAGTAGTGACTGGCGTTTTGTGACGAGCCAGTTGCTCGGCCATCATTGACCAGACGATTTCAATTGGTGAGTGATCTGGAGAATGTGCTGGCCAGGGCACCAGTCGAACATTTTATGTATCCAGAAAGGACCGTACAGGACCTGCAACATGCGGTCGTGCATTATCCTGCCGAAATGTAGGGTTTCGCAGGGATCGAATGAAGGGTAGAGCCACGGGTCGTAACACATCTGAAATGTAACGTCCACTGTTCAAAGTGCAGTCAATGCGAACAAGAGGTAGCCGAGACGTGTAATCAATGGCACCTCATACCATCACGCGACCATCATGATGCTGTAAACAGAACCTGGATCCATCCGAAAAAAATGACGTTTTGCCATTCGTGCACCCAGGTTCGTCGTTGAGTACACCATCGCAGGCGCTCCTGTCCGTTATGCAGCGTCAAGGGTAACCGCAGGCATGGTCTCCGAGCTCCTAGTCCATGCTGCTGCAAACGTCGTCGAACTGTTCGTGCACATAGTTGTTGTCTTGCAAACGTCCGCATCTCTTTACTCAGGGATCGAGACGTGGCTGCACGATCCGTTACAGCTATGCGGATAAGATACGTGTCATCTCGAATGCTAGTGATACGAGGCCGTTGGGATCCGGCACGGCGTTCCGTATTACACTTGTGAAGCCACCGATTCTATATTCTGCTAACAGTCATTGGATCTCGACCAACGCGATCAGCAATGTCGGGATATGATAAACAGCAATCGCGATAGGCTACAATCCGACCTTTATCAAAGTCGGACACGTGATGGTACGCATTTCTCCTCCTTACACGAGGCATCACAACAACGTTTTACCAGGCAACGCCGGTCAACTGCTGTTTGAGAAATCGGTTGGAAACTTTCCTCATTTCAGCACCTTGTAGGTGTCGCCACCGGCGCCAACCTTGTGCTCTGGAAAGCTAATCATTTGCATATCACAGCATCTTATTCCAGTCGGTTAAATTTCGCGTCTGTAGCACGTCATGTTGGTGGTGTAGCAATTTTAATGGCCGGTAGTGTACTATTCTGGAACGCTGTTATTTGTAATTATTACTATTCTGGTTATTTGTTTCTAGCATATATTTTCAAAAAAACCTTAAGCGTTGTGCTTAATGTTTTTTTCATTATTCGTGTGGTACAGAGGCACCACAGTCGCCAATAGCAACGCAACGGCTAGCTGTTGCACGAGTGCCCAGAGCGGTGGTTGTGTGGGGCAGGAATGAAACACGCAGCCTGAGCGTCATGCACCAGCGTGCAAAGCACGACTTGCCGCTGCACGGGATGCAGCTAAACCAGCTGCTGCCACTGCAGTGCCGGTCCCTGCACCATCACATAACCTCTGGTGTCCGTGGGTGGTTCAAAAGGAGGCAGAAGAAGAAGAAGAAGAACAAGAAGAAGAAGAACAAGAACAACTATCTCCCAACCCGCAGGCTGGCGTTGGTGAAGTCTCTGGCATGCGGCACCTGCAGCAGCATCGGCAGATACCGTCGACACAACCAGGTTTCACCACCACCATCTCATTCTACTTTGGCTCCAACTGTTCACCCTCGTTGGCAAGGGAAAGTATGTGCCCCGGCACATATCCCTCACCGCAGAAGGGGCCCCTTCCCAAATGTCTTCATCTACCAGGTGGATGCATACGTCTCCTACTGGAAGTGTTAATTATAATAAACCTCTGGCTAGGGGTAGTGCTCTCTCACGTCCTAATAGTGAAGAACATCAGATTGGCGGCTTCATGACCCCTCTAGAAGAATCGATGGTTGCTAGGGCCTTTGAGGGGTGTATCTCGTTTACTAGAACTGAGAATGCGGCTGGGGGTATCGCGACCTAGTCAGGTTTCTTGAAACATGCCCCATAGTGCTGGAGCTGGAGTTCCTCAAAGCCCTAGATGATCCAAGACGTTATGCCGTTAAATGCAACACAGTACACTACTCTGAGTTGGCTCAACTACCCAAACAGAAGGGTGGTACTGAAGAAGCTAAGCCTGCAGTTATGATGCCATTACATCTTGGAGCACATCAATTGCTGAGTTGTATCATCAATCCACCTTGGCTGTTATACTGGCCCGGTTTTCCGAGATGGAAGTTAGAAGGTCAGGTAAAACATTCAGCGTAACACCACACCTCGATATCCATATTCGTGTCTATGATCAAATAGCAGGAGGGCCCAGGTACATCAAGCTCTCTGAGGATATAGCTGACAAGAAGCCATGTATCAATGTCCATAATGCAAAGGATCAGGATTGTTTTGCATGATAACTTCTGGCTTACCAGAAAAATTAAAAGAAACACGCACAGTGTACATCTCGATATGGAAAATTTCAAACAATAACAAGAACTGTGAATTGATACACAGTATTAATCGGTGTATTGTAAAAACAACAATATTTGTGAATGTAAAGCAGTGTTACTACCTTGAATATTTATGTCTGAATCAAAAAGTTGTTATTCGCTATCATATGTCTTTGTTGTTATTTCACAAATATCTCTGCCCTCACAAATGCATATAAAGGCTCTGCAAGACGCACAAGATATTAATTTGAAGCAACAGGGAAATGACGTTTAAGACGGAGAAAAACAGAATCCACGAAATGGTAACATGGGACTTTGCCTATTATTCTGTCCATATTGGGTTATGGGAGCAGGTAGCATGTGACCATGTCTGCTTCCAAAGACATAGCAAACAGGTCTAAAATTATGTTGCCTGTGATTGATGAAAGTCATAGACACAGTATGTGGCCTAAACTACATGGATCAGGGTGAAATCAGTAAAGAAACGTACACACATGTTATCAAGTAAAAGTTTATTTATTTCTCATCCAACTTACTTTCAATTTTACATTCCATGGACAGACACAGCAATGCTATTTTCACACACCTTCTTCTTGAGTAGATGTAGAGCAGGATACCTGTAGAATTCCGGGTTCTGAATAGCAGAAAACTTCAAGATTCGATGTATCCCCTAGACAAAGATGTTAGTTGTCGTGTGGTCGAATAATCGAAGCGACGTCACCATATCTTTATAGGATATGCCAGGATCATCCCAGTGAATTTCATGGTACAAACGTGTTAACCACACTGCACTATTTAATATTTTAGCACACTTCGTATCCTTGAAAGAACTCAGTAATTCTATGTTTACTGAGAATGTCTCCACTATTCCAGCATCTTCTATGTATGCTACGAATGCGATATCATAGAGACCTGAAAGTCTGCAATGATGTTCACACCTTGAGATTCCATTGTGGATTGATTTGGGTGTGGCGCAGCACCTGTTCATTCACAGAGGTTGCTGGACAACAGCTGTGAGAGGGTTTTAGTTAATCACACGGTCATGTAGAACATGAGCATACGCTGCAATGTGTTTCAGGAAATTTGTCGAAGGTTCAGATTCAGTCTGTATATCCATAGGTCCAGATTTAATTATCTCACTTGGTTTTGAGCAGTCTATTACGATGATCGGTGACAGTTCCTTGAATTTCCGTGGACTGAGTAGACCTCCTCCTCCTTCTTCTTCAGCACTTTCAAAGTAAGAATCACAGAAACTCACATATATGTCATATGCGAGACTGTATACATTTCCATCCCACTGCAGGTGTAAATTGTCGTATGGGTAGAATTCTCAGTTCAGGTAGACTCTGGCCTTAGTTAACTTGCAATTGTGGAATACAATGGAATCATTTGCTATGTTCCCTCTTCTATCAGTCTGAAACGCAAGTGTGATGAATCTTGGCAGCTACATATGAGAGGAGGTTGTAATAGCCCGGTTTGTCTGCTTGCAGTCGATAGCACTGGAGAGTCGAAAACCTCCCAAGAGAGGAATGTTAGTGATAGATATGCACTGGCATTCAGAACTTTTAAAAGCTTCAAACGCTTCTCGTCTGATACACTGATGTGGGGCATTTTTCATATTAGATTACTGATTGTGATCAAAGTCTGCTCTTAAGCTCCTTGAATGTATAAGTTACTATCCGTCGCACTCCGTACCAGAATGAGTTCCTGTTTAGCATTCATAATAATCTTCTTCATGTCTTCAAAAAAGCCCATAAGCATTTTTAGTGATATGCATGGAGTAAATCGTTTGTACTCTGCAACTGTTCTATCCACTAGATCGTCTATGAACCATCCTGCATTTTCGAAACCATTCAAGTCCATCAGTGATGCGGGGCCGTATGTTTTAAGGATTGGCGTTATGCTAACACTACGTGTACTGTCAATCTCAGACCCATTGGGTTCATAGCGCATCTCTTGAAACAGAAATGCTAAAACATTATGTGTAAGCTTGGATCCCACTGTAGCATTGCCGTTGTTTTCGTTAAATGATCTCTCCAAATATGTGAAACTCTTGCATGAAAGGGTCAGCGCTTCTTGATGCTGGATGACAATCCTAATTTCATCATTCTTGTCAAATGTGGTTGAAGCATGAGGTTTGTGCGATAAGTATTCCCGATGTATAATTCGCTCATCATACTCTATTGGACTGATTATGTTGAGTGAGGACGTAATTACGAGGTTTCAAGCCAAATTAATTAAGAAACTCGTAGCTCGCACATATTATCACTTTGCGGTGCTATGGAGTGCATGCACTAGTTTTACACTGTACACCCGTTCTGTCTTAGATGTAATCGTACAATGATTTCGTCTACGCGAAAGTCAACAAGTTGATTATTCTGGTCCACAATACGCAGCTCAAAATAGTTGAGTGAAATGTCATTGGAAGGTATGGGAGTCTCAACAATGTTATACCCTGCTGCAACTGAGGGGAAGAATCCGTAAATAGTACGTATCAGACTGTCGTTGAGAAAGGAGTTTGTTGCAATGTTACACTCGAGTCGGATTGTACTAACAGGCAGTATGTCCGCAGTCTGATTCGACTTTTAAAATTTACTAGGATCCTTCTTCAATACCTGTTCTTTTGCGAAATCCAGGAGGCAGGCTATTGAATTTTTCTAGCTGCAGTCAAACACTGCATTTCAGATTGTATTAGTGTTTGCGCGTATCTGAGTACCTTTTCCAAGCTGTTTTAAGACTTGATTTAAATCGTTGATATCGTATGCACCAGGTTCTATTTCCAAAATGTCTTTTTCGCCATTAACATTCAGATGCAGTTTGTTGTTAGCCTTGTGATGCTGCTGTAGGTCTCCAGTCCAATCAATGCAGCACTCCAATGTTCAAATCGATTACGATGAAGTAATTAGCACGTAATGCAGATGATCGTTCTTTTAAAGTCAAAGTGGTACGACACTGCATTCGTTTCCAGCCAAACATAGGATGTTTAGAGGGAGTCCCATTGGGTATCACTGGAGGCAATTTCCAGTTGCAATTCCTGTTGAAGAAGGGAAACCTGCTCAAAACCTTGGTCGTACTGGGGACTGGAATTATTTTGTGTGTGACCCTGCCTTAATATCTTATCTGTAACTTGCACAGACAGCTTTTCTGTGTCTATTCGCTTTTTAAGAGAATGCTCCGAGTGCGAATCTATACATTTATTTTATGTGTCAACCGGCAACCTCCACGTATCCGCTCCGCTTCCCCAGATAATCTCTGCAAAGTGTGGATCTGTGATTACGTGTAGGTAAGTTTGCCGGTTAGAACATCAGAGATATCCTTGAGTATTCTGGACTGCATAGTACATCTACATCTAGATCTATATTTACATATACATGGATACTCCGCAAATCAAATTTAAGTGCCTGGCAGAGGGTTCATCGAACCACCTTCACAATTCTCTATTATTCCAATCTCGTATTGCGCGCGGAAAAAACGGACACCTACATCTTCCGTGCGAGCTCTGCTTTCCCTTATTTTATTACGGTTATTGTTCCTTCCTGTGTAGGGCGACGTCAACAAAATATTTTGTCATTCGGAGGAGAAACCTGGTGACTGTAATCTCGTGAGAAGCTTGCGAAACAACGAAAAACGCCTTTGTTTTAATGATGTCCACCGCAGATCCTGTATCATTTCAGTGACACTCTGTCCTCTATTTCGCGATAATACAAAACGCGCTGCCCTTCTTTAAACTTCTTCGACGTGCTCTGTCGATCCTATCTGGTGAGATTCCCACACCATGCAGCAGTACTCCAAAAGAGGACGGACAAGCGTCGTGTAGGCAGTCTCTTTAGTACATTTTCTAAGTGTACTGCCAATAAAATGCAGTGTTTGGTTAGCCTTCCTTACAACATTTTCTGTGTGTTCTTTTCAGTTTAAGTTGTTCGTAATTGTAATTCCTTGTATTTGGTTGAATTTACGGTCTTTAGAGTAGCCTAATTTATCGTGTAACCAAAATTTAACGGATTCCTTCTAGGACTGATGTGGATGATCTCCCACTTTTAGTTATTTAGGGTCAACTGCCAATTTTCGCACCATACAGATATCTTTTCTAAGTCGTTTGCAATTTGTTTTGATCTTCTGATGAGTTTACTATTCGATAAACGACAAAATAGTTTGGACGAGATTAGAAGCTTTTGAAATGTGGTGCTACAGAAGAATGTTGAAGATTAGAAGGGTAGATCATATAACTAACGACGAAGTATTGAATAGGATTGGGGAGAAGAGAAGTTTGTGGCACAACTTGACTAGAAGAAGGGATCGGTTGGTAGGAAATGTTCTGAGGCATCACGGGATCATCAATTTAGTATTGGAAGGCAGCGTGGAGGGTAAAAATCGTAGAGGGAGATTCAGAAGGATGTAGGTTGCGGTAGGTACTGGGAGATAAAGAGACTTGCACAGGATAGAGTAGCATGGAGAGCTGCATCAAACCAGTCTCAGGACTGAAGACCACAACAACAACAACAACAACAAACGACAGCATCATCTGGAAACAACCTAAGACGGCTGATGAGTACCATTGTCGATGGCTTGCCCCAGAGAGCTTTGGCTAAGTGCTCGAGTTTGAGCCAAAAGCATTACACTGGTTTTTCTCTCCGCATCGTTGGCAGTGAGAGCACCACCTTCGGACGCACCTGGGTAACAAGTATATCCCTTGGTTTTTAAGTTATTTCCCTGAGTAATGTTCAGACTGGTACTTTGGGTTTGTTCATGCCGATAGTGACCACGTGGCCTCGGCTGTGGACTCTATTTGTTTAACAGCACATCATGTTTTACTTGAGAATAGTTCATCCCTTACACTCTTAGATGCTACTACTTGATTTAGATAATTTCCAGTGTTTTAATAAATCTGAAGTTTTTCGAGTGGCCTACCACGTGTAGACGAAGTAATAATTATGATGCGAATGCAGACTATTCCACTGTGAAGAACATCAGATTCTATGCATTCCCCCATAGAGAAGAACATTACTCGATCAGTAATGATGATCACGTATTTTAGCACTTTTGTTTTAAAGTCTCTAATGTCGCCGGCCGGAGTGGCCGAGCGGTTCTAGGCGCTACAGTCTCGAACCACACGACCGATACGGTCGCAGGTTCGAATCCTGCTTCGGGCATGGATGTGTGTGATGTCCTTAGGTTAGTTAGGTTTAAGTAATTCTAAGTTCTAGGGGACTGATGACCTCCGAAGTTAAGTTCCATAGTGCTCAGAGCCATTTGAAATCGCTATGACGTCATATCTCCTTAACCATGCGTCGTAAAATGATACAACTTTGCAGGTACAGTCAGTGATATATGTTGGTAGAGGTCTGCAAAATGTGTTGAGCATAGAGTTAGTAGCAAATAAATGATACACCAAAGCGCCATGTCTGATTCTGAAATTTTACTGCATCAGCAGCGAATTCTACTTTTTAAGGGGGAACAACAGGGTGACGGACGAAAATATTGCTCATATTCAGGATTTTTTCTCCGTACTGGAATGTAGTGTATAAATGGGGTTTGCTGCAATGAATAAAGCATGCATTGAAGGTTTCATGGGTATTTTGTTACTGAAATGTATTAATATCTTCACTGTGTAATTGGGATTTTCCCGAGGAACCTGTGAAAGGATGGGTGTGGTTATCTAAAACTTGAAATTAACATACCACTATGATCATTAGAGATGTAATTTTAGTTCATCGAAGGGATTTGCAAAAAAGAAAAATGTTTTTCCGTGAAATTATAAATATTTTAAAAAATTGGCGATTTTCGAACCCCTTCTTTTTGGCTAAACATCAACAAAAAAAAAATCGGCTATGACCAAGAAGAGAATTCACTTTGCTTCAAGGGAGACCAAAAATCGTTAAAATCAGATGAAAATTGTAGCATGGTCGACGATAACCATGCCGAAAAATGGGGTTTTGAGAAAAAGGCTTTTAAAGTTTGACAAGTATTTATCATTCAAAAGAGGGACAAAGCTTGAAACGTACGGGATATCATTGATTCTTGGTTCATAATAACTATCGCCCCAGCTAGTGGATGGCCGCTTTCTGCTACTTTGACCTGGTGAGCCCTCATTTTCGTCCTCAAAGCTCTTTTCGTCGTTGATCGCATCGCCGTTGGCTTCTCTATCTTCATAGATTCGGCGCATTTCATCGCCGTTTTTGTTTTGAAGGGCATTTACCACGCGCATTAATGCAGTGTGGCCTACACATTTTGAGTAAAACCACCCAAACAACGCTCCAGCAGATCAGGTTTACCCAAATCGTTATAAATAGGGGTGATGGCATTGATTACAGCTTGTGGCAATGGGGTTTTGTGTTTATAACTTTCCAATTCACCGTTTGCTTTAGCTTCAAAAGCTCACAGAATCATTATTTTTCGAGTTCGCGCATAATGTTCGAATTCCGTAACAAAAAATTTCGAGTTTTTTCGACCGTCACTCAGTCGTTCCCCCTAAGAGATAAAACATTTTTCGTTACATTATTTTGTTCCCGGCGGGGTGGAGGTGGGGGGACGAGGGTCAGTTAGAAGAAATTTCAGAAAGGTTTGAAATTAGGTTTAAATTTGTTGGAAATCGCTAAATGCTGGCTGGCATTCTGACCTACTGGATGACTATGGCATGGGTAACTGGCGCGCCGTCAGTCCCACTATCTGAGGACCTGTACGCAGTTTCTATCTTTAGCACTAAAGCTTTAACACAAAACTATTCCCCTTAACGAGTAGATTATGATAGTATTTAAAATGTTTAAATTCGCTCAAAAATTATATGAGATTCTAGAGCAGCCTTCGCTAGGCGTGCAGTAAGAACGACTGCCATCCTCTCCAACCTTTGTGACAAAGAGAGAGTGTCATAACAAACTACATTTTGTCTGTCTGACAGTCGATTCAAACCATGCACAATATTATGGTATGTCACAGAGGTCGATCCGTTTAACATTCAGAAAGTCTTTGAAATTAATTGTCAATTAAACCTTATCAAACTAATTTTCCCCGGCACTCAGGTATCTCCGTAGGCTTGCATAGCCAGAGGACAGTTGTCTAGTGTGGGCGGAGTTATCTTCCGAACTGTAGCTTAATTCCTAGTAATTTGCAATACGGCGAATAGCCGCAGAAGCTACACCGTAGCTTCTTCGTGGCGGAGGGACACCAAAATCTGTCCCTCGCTTTTCGCACTACGGCCGCCACTCCAGGAAGTCCAAACTCGGAAATGTGGGACCAGTGCCTTTCGGGCCAGAACAAAACTTAACCGTCACTCTGTCTAGTCTTTCTGCCGGCGGACGCTTACTGGGTTGCGACACTCTAGGTAACAAAACAGGCTGGGGAGGCTCTCTCGTCCCCAATCGCTTGCCGTTCTTAGTTGGAGTAGGTCCGTGGTCTTCAGTAGCGCAGACGTTTCCGCCATTTGTACGTCCTAGTGCCTCAGATGCAGCCATGGACCTTACAACTCTGGTTAGAACTGTTTCGCATTAAAGGTAATAGAAGGGCGGTCATTTCGGTCTGCATATCGATTGGTAGGCGCGACGAAGCTAACCGTGCTTGGGCGATGCTACTTTGTACTCAATGGCGGCTAGAGAGTACATTCTGGGTGTTCACAAAATGTTTGATTCAGGTAAATTTGAGAGTGTGAAAGTAATAGTATCTACATTTATGCTTATCAACAAGTTTGTACAACTACAGCCACTGACAATAATAATAACAAGAACAGTAATAATAATAATAATAATAATAATAAGATGCTTCACTTATCTGACAAAAGAAAGAATTGTGGAATTTTGCTGTTTTGTGCTGTTAAGTACAGTTTAGGGCAATAACGAAAAAATGTATAAGCTTCCGCAATTCTCCATTTCGCATTTTTGAGTAAGTGGGAGTTTCCATCCTTTTCCATTTCTTCAGGCAAAAATACAAGTTTCCTAAGAAATGTATTAGTTCACGAATTTACTTCTGGGCTACAAATCAGATATTCTTACGTTGCACGCGTACAACTACTTGGCTAACCGTACACTTGCTTGTTAAATGTTCGCTTGTAGTCTCTCAAGCACAGAATCTGTTTTCGGAGGCCCTTGGTGGCCAATTTTTTCGGGTAATGTACTTTTCGGATCCCAGAATGAGATTATCACTCTGCAGCGAAGTGTGCCCTCATGTGAAACTTCCTGGAAGATTAAAGGTGTGTGCAGGACCGAGACGCGAACTCAGAACCTTTGCCTTTTTCGGGAAAGTGCTCTGCTGACTGAGTTACGAAGCACGAACTCACGACCCAACCTCTCAGCTTTACTTTTCTGTTAGTTTTTAAAACAGATTCAACATATTTCACGTTCACACTGCACATGAAAGCCGAATCCCGCGAAACAGACAACCGACTCCAAACGCAAAGTGTCGTTTGTGGAAATGATTAAACACAAGTAGTAATGTTTACCAACACGGCCACTTGATTAGAATACAAATGAGGCGCTGAGATCCATAATTGACTACAGCACACTGCTGTCGATCCCACATTTAAGTAAATATCAGAGAAACGAGTCATATAGCTTTTCGTGAATTCTCATATATACAGTGTGGGCCTACAGCACAGATAAACCTGACTCACAATAAGATCAACAGGTTTCAGAAGCGTGAATAAATGCTACAATCTCGCAATCGACGGTAATGTGGTTTCATGGTGTCTAGAGGAGCAGGAGCGCAATAGATTTGAGTGCCGTATCTTTCAGACTGTAGCACCTATGTTACGTTTAAGAGGATTCAAAGAAAAGCAACCAAGAAATGTGCGAGGTGTCCAAAGTTAGGGTGTTCATGTGCTCTTGCTCTCTTATACAGCAGCCGCCACTATTTGTACCGCCCCTGCCTGGCTTCTGTCTATTCATTTTCGCCGATAATAATTACAATTTATCTCTCAGTGAACTCTCTCTCTCTGTCTGATGAAGAGCTGAACGGGTTTACCGAACGCTCATTTATACTGCGTATTTGTTTCCTTTGTTTCGTCTTGCAGCAAGACGTTTTCTGTGGCAGGTTTGTTGCCTTCTACTAAGTGCACCCATACGACAGCATGTAGGGGCGGGGGACGGGGGTAAGATCTGAGGTACTGAGGATTTTTAATGTTCTGGAAGACAAATGGCGAATTGTGAGAAGCCATAAAAAAGTTCCAGTTCCGTTCCTGTGAAGTACATGCGTAATACCAACCTTTAAATCATTTCTTTTTGAAACAAAAACACCTACGTTATATTTTTTCCTTCATCTGAGAGCTATGGCACCTCCTTTCCCCAGTTATGCGCGCCCTAGCCTCCTACAACTCTTTAATTAGTAATCAGAAACCCCTGCTAGGAGTTGAGGGACGACGCTGGGTACGGTGAAGAAAACGTACCTGTTAATTAGGAATCGTAAATCAGACAGTCATTTTAATTTCTACCGACCCTACCGTCCGTTTCTCCCTCCTTTAAAAGAGAACCGACGGAGGTGGCCACATCTAGCTGCAGAAAATCAAATTGTTATCAACGCTGGATGCAGTTACAAAGGTAACCTTCAAATGGGACCTTGCGATCGTCTTACCCGACGAAATATTTACTACTGCGGACATACACGCGTTAGAGGAGGCCTCTAAGAATGACTGGGTAGAGTTGTGGGGTACAGCACAGGGATGGGAGAAAGCGACCGGTCAAAACCGATAGCATTATTTTAGTTCTGGATAACTGGTATTTTTCGGTATTTTTTTCGGTTATAACAGGTTTGTTTTATTTTTAACCAATAACCGGGCAAAGAAAAAGAAATGCAAGCCGGCCGGAGTGGCCGTGCGGTTCTAGGCGTTACAGTTTGGAACCGCGCGACCGCTACGGTCGCAGGTTCGAATCCTGCCTCGGGCATGGATGTGTGTGATGTCCTTAGGTTAGTTAGGTTTACGTAGTTCTAAGTTATAGGGAACTGATGACCTCAGAAGTTAAGTCGCATAGTGCTCAGAGCCATTTGAACCATTTTTGAAGAAATGCAATTACCTACAGCAGCAGTGCTAAAATTTTTGGCTTTTAAGTAAACCTTTTTTTAAAAAAATACGGTAATTTTTATTCACAAAAGTTTCGTTGCTTTGAAATATTCCTATATAACCATGAACAATGGACCTTTGGACCTTGCCGTTGGTGGGGAGGCTTGCGTGCCTCAGCGACACAGATAGCCGTACTGTAGTAGGTGCGACCACAACGGAGGGGTATCTGTTGAGATGTCAGACAAACGTGTGGTTCCTGAAGAGGGGCAGCAGTTTTTTCAGTAGTTCCAGGGGCAACAGTCTGGATGATTGACTGATCTGGCTTTGTAACACTAATCAAAACGGCCTTGCTGTGCTGGTACAGCGAACGGCTGAAAGCAAGGGGAAACTACAGACGTAATTTTTCCCGAGGGCATGCAGCTTTACTGTATGGTTAAATGATGACGGCATCCTCATGGGTAAAATATTCCGGAGGTAAAATAGTCCCCCATTCGGATCTCCGGGCGGGGGCTACTCAAGAGGACGTCGCTATGAGGAGAAACAAAACTGGCGTTTAACAGGTCGGAGCGTGGAATGTCAGATCTGTTAATCGGGTAGGTAGGTTAGAGAATTTACAAAATAAAACGGATAGCTTAAAGTTAGATACAGCGAGAATTAAGGGAGGTTGGTGGCAGGAGGGACAAGACTTCTGGTCAGGTGAATAGAGAATTATAAATACAAAATCAAATAGGGGTAGTGCAGGAGTAGGTTTAACAAAGAATAAAAAAATAAGAGTGCAGGTTAGTTACTACGAACAGCATAATGAACGCATTATTATAGCCAAGACAGACACGAAGCCCACGCTTACCACAGTAGTACAAGTTTATATGTCAACTAGCTCTGCAGATGACGAAGAAATTGATGAAATGTATGATGAGATAAAAAAAAATATTTCAGATAGTGAGGGGAGACGAAATTTTAATAGTCTTGGGGGACTGGAATTCGACTGTAGGAAAAGGAAGATAAGGAAAAGTAGTACGTGGATATGGAATGGAGTAAAGAAGGAAAGAGGAGGCCACCTCGTAGAATTTTTCACAGACCATAACTTAATCATAGCTAACAACTGGTTTAGGAATCATGAAAGAAAGTTGTACACGTGGAAGAAGCCTGGAGACACCGGAAGGTTTCAGATAGATTATATAATGGTAAGACGGAGATTCAGAAACCAGTTTTAAACTTTAAGATATTTACAGGGGTAGATGTGGATCCTGACCACAAGGGTAGATGTGGATCCTGACCACAATTGATTGGGTATGAACTGTAGATTAAAACTGAAGAAACTGCAAAAAAGGTGGGAATTTAAGGAGTTGGGACTTGGATAAACTGAAAGAACAAGAGCTTGTAGAGAGTTTCAGAGAGAGTATTAGGGAACGGTTGGCAAGAACGGGGAAAAGAAATACAGTAGAAGAGGAACTGATAGCTTTGAAGCTAGTGAAGGCAGCAGAGGATCAAGTAGGTAAAAAGACGAAGGCTAGTAGAAATCCTTGGGTAGCGGAAGATATATTGAATTTAATTGATGAAAGGAGAAAATATAAAAATGGAGTAAATGAATGAGGCGAAAACGAATTAAAACGTCTCAAAAATGAGATCGACAGGAAGTGCAAAATGGCTAAGCAGGGATGGCTACAGGACAAATATAAGAGTTCAGTGGCATATATCACGCAGTGTAAGTCGATACTGCCGACAGCAAAATTAGAGAGTCCTTTGGGAAAAAGAGAACCACTTGTATGAATATCAAGAGTTCAGATGGAAAAACAGTTCTAAGCAAAGAAGGGAAGGCAGAAAGGTGGAAGGAATATATAGAGGGTCTACACAAGGGCGATGTACTGGAGGGCATTATTATGGAAATGGAAGGGGACGTAGATGTAGATGAAATGGGCGATATGATACTGCGTGAAGAGTTTGACAGAGCACTGAAAGAACTGAGTCGAAACAAGGACCTGGGAGTAGACAACATTCCATTAGAACTAATGACAGCTTTGGAGGAGCCAGCCCTGACAAAACACTACCATCTGGTGAGCAAGATGTATGAGACAGGCGAAATACCCTCAGACTTCAAGAAGAATATAGTATAATAATACCAGTTCCAAATAAAATATGTGTTGACAGGTGTGAAAGTTAATGAACTATCAGTTTAATAAGTCATGTCTGCTAAATAAAAACACGAATTCTTTGCAGACGAATGGAAAAACTAGTAGAAGCCGACCTAGGGGAATGTCAGTTTGGATTCTGTAGAAATGTTGGAATACGTGAGGCAATACTGACCCTACGACTTATCATAAAACCAGGTTAAGGAGAGGCAAACCTACGTTTCTGGTATTTGTAGGCTTAGAGAAACTTTTTGATAATGTTGACTGGAATACTCTTTTTTAAATTCTGAAGGTGGCAGGGGTCAGGTACAGAGAGCGAAAGGCTATTTATAGTTTGTACAGAAACCACATGGCAGTTATAATAGTCGAGGGGTATGAAAGGGAAGCAGTGGTTGGGAAGGGAGTGAGACAGGATTGTAGCCTCTCCCCGATGTTATTCAATCTGTATATTGAGCAAGCAGTAAAGGAAAACAAAAGGAAACAAAAGAAAAATTTGGAGTAGGAATTAAATCCACGGAGAAGAAATAAAACTGTGAGGTTTGCTGATGAGAGGATATAAGGTGAACATCAACAAAAGCAAAACGAGGGTAATGGAATGTAGTCAAATTAAATCGGGTGATGCTGAGGGAATTAGATTAGGAAATGAGACACTTAAAGTAGTAGGCGATAACATCGAGTATAGATTTAAGTGTCAGGAAGTCATTTCTGAGAGTATTTGTATGGAGTGTAGCCATGTATGGAAGTGAAACATGGACAATAAATAGTTTGGACAAGAAGAGAATAAAAGCTTTCGAAATGTGGTGCTACAGAAGAATGTTGAAGATTGGGTGGGTAGATCACGTAACTAATGAGGAGGTACTGAATAGAACTGGGGAGAAGAGGATTTTGTAGCACAACTTGACTAGAAGAAGGGACTGGTTGGTAGGACATGTTCTGAGGCATCAAGGGATCCAAGTTTAGTACTGGAGGGCAGCGTGGAGGGTAAAAATCGTAGAGGGAGACCAAGAGGTGAATACACTAAGCAGATTCAGAAGGATGGAGGTTGCAGTAGGTACTGGGAGATGAAGGAGCTTGCATAGGATAGAGTAGCATGGAGAGCTGCATAAAACCAGTCTCAGGACTGAAGACCACAACAACAACAACAACAACAACAACAACAAGAGCAGCAGAAAACTGGGAAAAGCGATCAGTTGAGTTTTAATAACAATGTCGACAGAAACGAGCAACACACACATGGTTTAAGAATTGGGATAGCATTGCTGAGACAATAGTGTACCTGTTACCACGTGGCCTATTAGAGTGTAAGCGTGTTAATACGGTGTGCCAGACGAGCTCCATCTGGTCTGTTCGGTAATTTGTCACTGTCGTCATCTGACATCAGTTGTATTTTACAGAAGGGCACCATGCCTAGCCTGGGCGTATTTTACGGAGTGTCGGGGAGAACAATGCTGTGTTCACTTTAGAAGAGGAGCCACAACTAACTTGCGACATTATATGAGGAAAAAACTTCGAACTTAACAATCCTTCTCACCTTTCAGCGCTGACTGTTCGTAATGCCGAAGTGTTATTATCCTCGATTACAACATGATTTTTGAGCAGAGCTTCAGAAAATTAGAATCAGTATGAGAATACTGCTTTTCAACCACTTACCATTTTTCGAAAAAAGCCGGAAATCGTGAACGTATTAAGACTCTTTTATGTGTTGATGTAATTTAATATTTGGAGTCTATGTATCTAAAAAACAAGGAAATCTAAATTTATCGATCTTCCTTCGATTTCTGCGTTTATTAGGGGAAATAGTAAGAATAAAAACCGAAAACCGATTATTTCGGAAACGGTTGATTTTGAGTGGTTTTAACAGTCGGGATAAAGTGGCGCTCAAAAAGAAAAAAGGGTATAACCGAAAAATGATTGTGTGAGCGATAACAGTCATCAATCACGAGGGTAGTACCGGCCAGCCATGCCCGTAGGTATTTAGAAAAGTGGTTCCCAACCTTTCTTAGAGCATTACCCCTGAATGCATTTAGTAATTATTACCTAGCACCCGTGGTCTAGGGGTAGCGTCTTTGATTCATAATCAAAAACGTCTTCGGTCCCGGATTCTATCCCCGCCGCTGCCTAAATTTTGATAAATAATCAGCATTGGCGGCCGAAGACTTCCGGCATAAGAAGTCAGCCTCATTCTGCCAACGGCATTGTCAAAGAGGGCGGAGGAGCGGATAGAGGTTCAGGGCACTCTCTTGTCCTAGGGGTGGGAAATTGCCCCTAAAGGCGGAAGAATCAGCAATGATCAACGACATGAGGATGCAGAAGGCAATGGAAACCACTGCTCAAAGACACGTAACGTGTATCCACAGGACATGTGGCCTGTAATTGAAGAAGTGTCATGATGATCTCTCCATTGGCAAAAGATTCCGGAATAGTCCCCCATTCGGATCTCTGGGAGGGGACTGCCAAGGGGGAGGTTACCATGAGAAAAAGATTGAAGGATCAACGAAAGGATAACGTTCTACGAGTCGGGGCGTGGAAAGTCAGAAGCTTGAACGTGGTAGGGAAACTAGAAAATCTGAAAAGGGAACTGCAAAGGCTCAATCTACATATAGTAGGGGTCAGTGAAGTGAAGTGGAAGGAAGACAAGGATTTCTGGTCAAATGAGAATCGGGTAATATCAACAGCAGCAGAAAATGGTATAACAGGTGTAGGATTCGTTAAGAATAGGAAGGTAGGGCAGAGGGTGTGTTACTGTGAACAGATCAGTGACCAGGTTGTTCTAATCAGAATCGACAGCAGACTAACACCGACAACGATAGTTCAGGTATACATGCCAATGTCGCAAGCTGAAGATGAACAGATAGAGAAAGGGTATGAGGATATTGAAAGGGTAATGCAGTATGTAAAGGGGGTCGAAAATCTCATAGTCATGGGCGACTGGAATGCAGTTGTAGGGGAAGGAGTAGAAGAAAAGGTTACAGGAGATTAAGGGCTTGGGACAAGGAATGAAAGAGGAGAAAGACTAATTGAGTTCTGTAACAAGTTTCAGCTAGTAATAGCGAATACCCTGTTCAAGAATCACAAGAGGAGGAGGTATACTTGGAAAAGGCCGGGAGATACGGGAAGATTTCAATTAGATTACATCACGGTCGGACAGAAATTCCGAAATCAGATACTGGATTGTAAGGCGTACCCAGGAGCAGATACAGACTCAGATCACAATATAGTAGTGATGAAGAGTAGGCTGAAGTTCAAGACATTAGTCACGAAGAATCAATACGCAAAGAAGTGGGATACGAAAGTACTAAGGAATGACGAGATACGTTAGAAGTTCTCTAACGCTATAGATACAGCAATAAGGAATAGCGCAGTAGGCAGTACAGTTGAAGAGGAATGGACATCTCTAAAAAGGGCCATCACTGAAGTTGGGAAAGAAAACATAGGTACAAAGAAGGTAGCTGCGAAGAAACCATGGGTAACAGAAGAAATACTTCAGTTGATTGATGAAAGGAGGAAGTACAAACATGTTCCGGGAAAATCAGGAATACAGAAATACAAGTCGCTGAGGAATGAAATAAATAGGAAGTGCAGGGAAGCTAAGACGAAATGGCTGCAGGAAAAATGTGAAGACATCGAAAAAGATATGATTGTCGGAAGGACAGACTCAGCATACAGGAAAGTCAAAACAACCGTTGGTGACATTAAAAGCAACGGTGGTAACATTAAGACTGCAACGCGAATTCCACTGTTAAATGCAGAGTAGAAAGCAGATAGGTGGAAAGAATACATTGAAAGCCTCTATGAGGGTGAAGATTTGGCGGATGTGATAGAAGAAGAAACAGGAGTCGATTTAGAAGAGATAGGGGATCCAGTATTAGAATCGGAATTTAAAAGAGCTTTGGAGGACTTACGGTCAAATACGGCAGAAGGGATAGATAACATTCCATCAGAATTTCTAAAATCATTGGGGGAAGTGGCAACAAAACGACTATTCACGTTGGTGTGTAGAATATATGAGTCTGGCGACATACCATCTGACTTTCAGAAAAGCATCATCCACACAATTCCGAAGACGGCAAGAGCTGACAAGTGCGAGTATTATCGCACAATCAGCTTAACAGCTCATGCATCGAAGCTGCTTACAAGAATAATATACAGAAGAATGGAATAGAAAATTGAGAATGCGCTAGGTGGCGATGAGTTTGGCTTTAGGAAAAGTAAAGGGACGAGAGAGGCAATTCTGACGTTACGGCTAATAATGGAAGCAAGGCTAAAGAAAAATCAAGACACTTTCATAGGATTTGTCGACCTGGAAAAAGCGTTCGACAATATAAAATGGTGCAAGCTGTTCGAGATTCTGAAAAAAGTAGGGTAAGCTATAGGGAGAGACGGGTCATATACAATATGTACAACAACCAAGAGGGAATAATAAGAGTGGACGATCAAGAACGAAGTGCTGGTATTAAGAAGGGTATAAGACAAGGCTGTAGCCTTTCGCCCCTACTCTTCAATCTGTACATCGAGGAAGCAATGATGGAAATAAAAGAAAGGTTCAGGAGTGGAATTAAAATACAAGGTCAAAAGATATCAATGATACGATTCGCTGATGACATTGCTATCCTGAGTGAAAGTGAAGAAGAATTAAATGATCTGCTGAACGGAATGAACAGTCTAACGAGTACACAGTATGGTTTGAGAGTAAATCGGAGAAAGACGAAGGTAATGAGAAGTAGTAGAAATGAGAACAGCGAGAAACTTAACATCAGGATTGATGGTCACGAAGTCAATGAAGTTAAGGAATTCTGCTACCTAGGCAGTAAAATAACCAATGACAGACGGAGCAAGGAGGACATCAAAAGCAGACTCGCTATGGCAAAAAAGGCATTTCTGACCGAGAGAAGTCTGCTAATATCAAATATCGGTCTTAATTTGAGGAAGAAATTTCTGAGGATGTACGTCTGGAGTACAGCATTGTATGGTAGTGAAAATGGACTGTGGGAAAACCGGAACAGAAGAGAATCGAAGCATTTGAGATGTGGTGCTATAGACGAATGTTGAAAATTAGGTGGACTGATAAAGTAAGGAATGAGGAGGTTCTATGCAGAATCGGAGAGGAAAGGAATATGTGGAAAACAGTGATAAGGAGAAGGGACAGGATGATACGACATCTACTAAGACATGAGGGAATGACTTCCATGGTACTAGAGGGAGTTGTAGAGGGCAAAAACTGTAGAGGAAGACAGAGATTGGAATACGTCAAGCAAATAATTGAGGACGTAGGTTGCAAGTGCTACTCTGAGATGAAGAGGTTAGCACAGGAAAGGAATTAGTGGCGGGCCGCATCAAACCAGTCAGTAGACTGGTGACCAAAAAAAAAAAAAAAAAAAAAAAAAAACCGCGACCTCTCACCCCCCCCTCCCCCTAATTACTTACAACTTTAGCATCTAACTAACCTAGAGAGTGAAAGCCTTTTCTTGGAACACTTATTTTTGAAATGACAAAATAATCATATTTAGATTGCCTGTGTGTGTGTGTTTGTGCTTGTGGTTGTGCGTGTGCGTGCGCGTGTGTGCGTGCGTGTGTGTGTGTGTGTGTGTGTGTGTGTGTGTGTGTGTGTGTGTGTGTTTATATGTTTGAGGGGGGCGGGGATGTTAGAATGACTGATGAAGCAATTCGTGGTGCATCGCAAGTGCTACCCAAAACTCCTTCTGAGACAAGAAGCGAACGGTCCACAGTGAGGGTAGACAGTTGGTACAAAACATACTTTCGCTGCATTACTTCTCTCCGTTGCGGCAATTGCTTGACCTACACACTGGAAGTCCATTTAAAATCACACAAGTTCAGATGTGTGCACAATACTTACTGCATGTCAATCACCTGATTGCTGGACTGCCTACTTCTGAACTGACACAAATTGAACGACTTCAGGCAGTTAACGCTTTGAATCTAACCATTCTTATAATAATAATAAAATACTGATAATGATGACAGTAATAATATTGTGTACAGCCTTATATAGTTATTGCTGCGTCGTGCTGTCAATTAATTCATTTATCTCTTTCGAAGCGAGATACGACGCAATTTCTGAATGATTGCAATTACCATCTGCAACTTGGAGGAGACATTTTCTTGAGGTATTTAGCATCTGTTACGTATATTTCTCACTTTTATCATCAGCAATGTGCGGGACAAGGCACAATGTGTGTGTGTAGTGGGTGGACAATGTGAGGAACCTGTAACATCTACCGGATGATGCTACTAACTGAGAAAAAGTAATTATTGGTAACCTACATAATCAATCTTAGAGTGTTACAACATTGTACTAATAGTAATGATCTCTTGAAAATAATTTTCTTTCATGACCGAAACAGAATCTAATCGTTTAGTTTATACCCCTTAGAAAATTCAATTTCGTTAGGGCCGGCCGCTGTGGCCGGTCGGTTCTAGGCGCTTCAGTCCGGAACCACCCGGCTGCCTCGGTCGCAGGTTCGAATCCTGCCTCGGGCATGGATGTGTGTGGTGTCTTTAGGTTAGTTAGGTTTAAGTAGTTCTAAGTCTACGGGGCTCATGACCTCAGGTGTTAAGTCCTATAGTGCTTAGTGTGGTGTCACCGCCAGCCACCACACTTGCATTGTGGTAGCCTTTAAATCGGCCGCGGTCCGGTAGTACACGTCGGACCCGCGTGTCGCCACTATCAGCGATTGCAGACCGAGCGCCGCCACACGGCAGGTCTAGTCTACAGAGACTCCGTAGCACTCGCCCCAGTTGTACATCCGACTTTGCTAGCGATGGTTCACTGACTACATACGCTCTCATTTGCAGAGACGACAGTTTAGCATAGCCTTCAGCTACGTCATTTGCTAGGACCTAGCAAGGCGAAATATTCAGTTACTACGAATGTATTCTGAACAGATAATATTGTGAATCATGTATCGTTAAGAGCGACGTTCATCATTAATGGATTAAAGTTAAGTATCAAACTAGCTACGTCCGCTTTCTGGATTCCAATTGCTTGTCATGTTCCAGACCTCACGTCAGTATAGTCCTTCCCTCCCCACGCCAGCCTGCGTGAGCTAAAACGCGTGCATTTCGGCCTCCATTCGTAACACGGTGTTGGCTCTTCTGCCAACACAACACTTAGAGCCACTTGAACCATTTGAACACCCCTAGGTTGGAGACCACTGTTATACAACAACAGGGAACGAAAGAAAACGGCATCGCCTTAGAAGCGGGATGGAATGAGCTTCAAACTCCGATTGCGAACTATTCATATCGGGGAGCTCGCAGCATGTTTTTGGTTCTACGAATGTCTTTGCTACGACGCAGAGGACGTACCAGCTGTTGTTGACACAGTGGGTTTCTCTAGAACTTTGTGGCAAGCCGGAAAAATAATTCCAGGCGATTGCTCGGGTGGCGCAGGGGCGAAGGCAGCGACGACCCAGACCTGCTGGGCGAGGCGCAAAAATAAATACGAAGGGCGGCGGTGCTGGTGAGAAAGGTGGGGCAGTGGGGGAGGAGGATGCGACGCAGGCAAAGCCGCGCGGAGGCCCGCACGGCACGTAGCACGCAGGGCGTAGGGCGTCGCTCGCAGCACGGAGCGAGCTCCACCTGCCGTCGTGCTAGCAGCAGCTGTCTCACTGTCAGCCCGAGTGTCAGCTCTCGTGCGTCGCGAGTTCTCACCCCGGGCTTGTTTTTCTCTTTCTTTTTATTCAATGTAATTTCGAGCGCACTTTGACCACCGTCGGGTGTTGTCAACACCGGCGATGTCGTACAACGCTGTGAGACGTACCTTTTCCCTTCGTAACGCCCGTGGTACACGACGAATGTCAGGTGTTGCATCTCTGCAGCAGCGCCCCAAGCGTGCATGTTTCGAACTACAGGCTGGGGCACGTCGCCGAATTACACGATACGCGCGGTGATATTCGTGGCTCGAAAACTCGCGCTGGAAGTTGTCCAGTCCCTGATCTACGATATTTCCGAACCGGTAGGGTGACCAGACGGCCGGATTAATCCGGACATGTCCTCCTGTCTAGCTCTTTGTCCGGGGTCCGGGCGGATTTTTACAGTGTCCGGCTTTTTCGCATAGTTGAGCGTAATACAGTTAAATTTACAATTCGTCCCGTTCTATTGCTCTTTTCTTAAATACTTTAACTATTGGCACGGCTTTCGTGACAAACACGCACGAAGGCGGTGTTAGTAAGTGGCACCAGGATCGTCGATGTTATTGTTGATCTACCTCTAAGCAAATGCAAATATCGATTATTTAAAATTTTCGTTTCGTCTCTTCGCTTTGTATTGGCTTGGCTTCCTGTAGTGTACGCGTGATTTGTGAGTGTAATATTTAACCGAGGAGTTACGTAAAATATTTGGCTATGCCTAAACGAAAGTATACATTTTCTGATGTCCTTTCCTGCAAATATCCGGCATAAGAAAGGGAGAAATGAATTTGAAGCGGAATATAAGGTATGTGGAGCTGAAACGTACGTGTCAGTGGCCAATAAAGATAAGAAATAACTCAACAGATTAACTGTCATGGTTTTATTTCATTGTTTCATAGTCAATCAATATATTTGCATTCGGAAGGTTAAAGTGCCGTTAACATGTCGTCAACTGCTGCTTGAATTGTAGATGTTGGTAGTGGTGTGCGTCGAATGAAGGGAGGCGAATGGTATTACGTTTTTCGCTTTGTAAACAATTCCGTTTTGTTGACATAACAAAACAATTGGCGCCACACTGTCACCACAATCAATGTTTTTAATTTTTTTAATATTGTGCAGTTAACCACCACCTGACCATCAGTAACAATCAACTACTAGTTTTACCGGTAATTCCCTGCAGTCACGTGACTTGTCCAAAGCTGACGGGTGGTATCCTCATCTGCATTTGACCCGTTTAATGTGTCCTCCTTTTTCTTCCTTTGTCCTTCTTTTTGAAGCTGTTTGTCCTCCTTTTTAGACAATTGCATCTGGTCATCCTACGAACCGGGGGCAAGAACTTGTTAAAACTCGATGGTGGCGCTCCCCCCTCCCCCTCGAGCGTTTGAGGTATGACGTCAAAAATTAGAAAAAAATCGATTTTTTAAAATTATGTTAATTTTGTAGCGCACTTGTTTCTGAAATATTTAAGTATATGAAACATATATGTTGGAGGAAAGGTAAGACATGTTATTCAGTCTTAAGTGTGTGTTTTTAGCTAACAACTTTCTCTTTTTGTGACATAAAATTAAATGTAGGAAACATAAAACCAGTAAAGACAAGAGGCAAGCAACACAGTACACATTTCATCAATCCTTAGGTCCCAGCTCTATTTTTCTCTTGCTACAGCTTTACACGGCGTGCTTTCTTTTCTGCGAAAGAATCTATTACGTCATCAAAGTTCGTCAAACGTTTTGTTACATGAAAAATCAAAATGTCGCTGTCTAATACTGGAAAAACTCTTAATACCAATAAATACCCAAGACTGGTGTGGTTTCTCGGTTTGATTACGTATATCTTGTCACTGTCTGCTAAAGAAAACGAAATAGACCTTCCTAATAGTGCAGCAATTGTAACACACGCCAAAAGAGCAAGACTGTTCTTGCACAAATGATCGTTTTTATCTACCTTATTTACATACGTAGCACCACAGAATATAATTCACGAAGTACCAGTATCAAATGCCTATCAGGCCTGTTACAGTCAGAAAGTTTTATATTAGGAAATAGTTTCACATTTGATTTATACGCTCAAGTTTCTCAAGCATGAGATAGATAAGTAGTAGTACGAAATTTTACATAAAACTAGAATCGTCACATTTTTCCATATAATTTGTGTGTGTCCGTTTCTTCTCTTTCCTCGTTCTAACATACAACCTTGTCATCACTAATTCTCTGGCTGTTCCTGCTATTTTACGAACTTATTTTCCGGTTAACTTCACTAACCCTGCCGGAATCACCGGTTTAGTCACACTGCGTTTATTCTGCGTTATTACGTGTGCGCACAACGCGATTTCGCGCTATTCCGAGAATAAAACTTGAAATGGGTGCCAATCCGGGAGTGTGCAACTGGTAGTGTAGCGAACTGGCAAAAATTTTTTATCAGACTTTCATTCTTTTTCTGTACACCGAGAAGATAATATGCAATCTTTCTTACCTGTTATCCCTACCGGCCGTTGTGGCTGAGCGGTTCTAGGGGCTTCAGTCTGGAACCGACGACCGCTACGGTCGCAGGTTCGAATCCTGCCCCGGGCATGGATGTGTGTGATGTCCTTTGGTTAGTTAGGTTTAAGTAGTTCTAAGTCTAGGGGACTGATGACCTCAGATGTTAAGTCCCATAGTGCTTAGAGCCATTTGTTATCCCTGTCAGTCGTTTATTTCCATATTGGTAGTCTGAACCTATGGATTTCGCTAATAATTATAACAACGCTGGTCATTCGCACACCCATTCAACCACATAAACAAACAGTGATGGGAATTCACCCGTTCGGGTTTATTCGGCTCAGTTCGTATACCCCCGTCTCCTTTTGTCTACGGAAAAGTTTCCTATTTCTGGATGCGACCGGAATTCCCCTGGTAAAGACATCACATACCCTATGCACGCATTCAAAAATCAACTTACGATTCGTTCCAACTTAGAATTTGTTCGAAAATTTCAGAAACCACATGGGATGTGTTTCAAACTCATATGAATAATCGATAAACCAACGTGGGCATAATGCTAAGGCACTTGTGAAACGAGGTTTTTTTTTCATGAATGCGAATGTGGCGCGCCTGAAATTGCTCCCTGAGGCAATTACCCTGGTTTTTCCCTCCTAGATCTGAGGCTGTTGTCGTCCAATCGTGTGAAAAACTTCTGAGATAATAATGTTACTATTCATTACGTAAAATTTTGTCGTCTTATGTATCAGTCACGGAATTATGTTATTATTCTAATGAATTATGAGCTCTACTGTTGGTTTCATTTCATGACACTTCGTTGCACAAGCATAATTTTACCCGAATTTACGTTTATACTGCGGCTCGCACGCACAGGATTTTTTGACACTGTTGCCTTGACAGTGGCCGCAACTGTTAGGAGAGGGGCAGGACTACGACGACGAAAAGCCGGACTTACTGGGTTCTATACTGCTTGGGAAAGCAGGGACACATTCTCGTTATTAACGGAGAAGATCGGTGGGAATTTCGCCACTTTGTGAGAATGAACGTGGACTGTTTTGATAAGCTGCTGTCGTTGATACAGGAAGAAATTCTCTCAAGTGACACAATAACGTGACATGCAGTTTCACCCACACAGAAGTAAGCACTAAACTGATTGTTCACAGATTTTGTGATCTGATTCTATCGCCGAATATTCACCGTATAAAGCAAGAAGCTGTCAAATCAAACGTGGACTTTCATCAATTAAGGTGCTGTGTGTATAAAACGAAAATCACACACGTCAAATTATATTCATACTAGCTAAGTGAAAGGCGTTACCCAGGTATGTATACACAGTTTTATTAACTCACCTCCTCCCTCCCCCCCCCCCCCCCACCCACCGTCCATCTCCTCTGCCCCCCCTCTATCACCGTCTCGTTCTCCTCCTGTCTCTGTCCACTTTCACCATCGCCCACTCTCCATCCTTCTCCTCCTCCTCTTTTATCTCTTCCACACATCCTCTACCTCCTTCCTACCTGGTTCCTGTCCGTCTTCCACCCACTTTCTGATCGTCTGTCCCAGCCCCTCTCTCTCTGCTATTGCCCCTCTCACTGACCATCTGCTCTTCCCCCATACCCGATATCTGTGTACATCTGCCCGCATCTCGTGGTCGTGCGGTAGCGTTCTCGCTACCCACGCCCGGGTTCCCGGGTTCGATTCCCGGCGGGGTCAGGGATTTTCTCTGCCTCGTGATGGCTGGGTGTTGTGTGCTGTCCTTAGGTTAGTTAGGTTTAAGTAGTTCTAAGTTCTAGGGGACTTATGACCACAGCAGTTGAGTCCCATAGTGCTCAGAGCCATTTGAACCATTTTTTTTTGTGTACATCTACTCCTTCCGCTCTAGTACATCCCCTTATGCCCACTCTATCTCCTGCCCACCTCTTCTTTCTCCTCCATCCCTCCAGTACACTTTGTTCTCCCCTCTTTCTGTCAGTCTCCTCCTCTCCCACTCCCAGTCTATGTCCTTCTGCCATGTCCATCTCAAGTTCCCTTCTTTGTCCATTTCCTTCTTCCTGCCTCTCTGCCCATCTCTTCCTCCTTTCCCAGTACATACCCTCTGTGCATCTCCTCCTCTTCCCTTTCTCTATTTCCCCCTCCTCTCTCATCGTCCATACCCTCGTGTCCATCCATCTCTTCCACGTCATAACCCCCCCTCCAATATGTGGTTGCTGGTTGCTACCCTCACAGCATTTCTTTCAAGGTAGTATATGTGTACCAAGTTTAGTTGAAATCGATCCATGGATTCAGAAGGAGCTTTTTACCTGCAACTTTATCCACATATACACACCACCATAGGCCGGCCGGTGTGGCCGTGCGGTTCTAGGCGCTTCAGTCTAGAATCGCGTGACCGCTACGGTCGCACGTTCGAATCCTGCCTCGGGCATGGATGTGTGTGCTGTCCTTAGCTTAGTTAGGTTTAAGTAGTTCTAGGGGACTGATGACCACAGATGTTAAGTCCCATAGTGCTCAGAGCCATTTGAACACACTACCATATTTTACATGTTTCACACATATTTCAGGGCATCTCTAGAAAATTTCGCCGTGCAGTTTCGTTTTCATGCAGCTCAATGTTTATGATGCCGTAGCTTCTTAACAGTGTGTCGTGCGATGATACAATTTTGCAGGTGCACTGAGTCGTATATGTGAATACTGTCTGCAAAATGCGTCATGAGTACAGTTAGTAGTAAAGGTGTTATGATTTAAAACGTCATGCCTAATGCGGCAGTTTTACTGAATGAACAGTGAAAATGTAGTAAGCGACTAACTTTTTTTCCTTTCATCATTCGAGCGTAGGTTGTCAGAGAAAGAGAGTTTCAGAAAGGTTTGAAAGTATGTGTAAAGCTTGTTGCCAGTCACTAATTACTCTCATTCTCAAATACTGGAACACACAAGAACCTAAAAACCAAACCACACTCAAAGACTCAAAACTAACAAGAAAAGAAAATTAAACAAAAAGCAATGCATATACTGACAATATAATATGAAGAAATATCGATTAAAATAAACTAAATCTTAAACGAAACAATAAAAAAACTATATTTCCGAGCAAACAACAATCTAAAACCGAAAATTCACTGTGGAAAAATCAGAATCCCCAGTTTTGTCAAAGCAGGCGTATATAAATTTTCGTGTAATGACAGCACTAAATACTACGTCTCTCAAACGGGACGAAATTGTGGCATTAGATTCAAAGAACACGCAAGGAATTGCGACAGCAATCCTTCAAGCATTTATCTCCACCTCAATAGAGAAAACCACAGAGCACAAAACGTCGAAAATGCATTACACCTTTTGCACAGAATAAATAAAGGACAAGACGTGAACATTTTGGAAGAACTATAAATATATATGAATACGAAAAATCATCCAAAACTACCTTTAATGAACAAACCGATTTAAACATAAATTTTATCTGGAAAACTTCATTGGTATTTTGGGAAACGACAACAGATGAAAAAAAAAACACAGTAAATAAAAAAGTAAAGATATCCACAGATAGAAATCATAACAAAATTATATCAGTGAAATACGACTAACATTACCTGAATAGCAAAGATTACTCTGTAATCATAAAGTACCAACGAGAATAAACTGTCAAATTATCTGTCAAACGTTTTTCACGAAAATATTCTATTTAAAACGAATTTTCATGATTATAACAATCTAGTAACAAAGAGATAGTCGACAGTTTACTCTCTGATGTAGTATGGGGATTTAAAACAATTGTGGTAAAGAGGAAACATGACTAATCAAACTATTAGCAGCTTACCTCGAATTATTTGTTATAAAATGACATTTGTTTCAATACGTCATTGTTTCATTGTAACTGAACATTTTTCAGTTATCCTTTGTATGCTGACAGAAAATATTTTAAAAGTGACCTACTGGAAATTATTTTGTTACAGGAGAGCTTTGGGAATTACCGATGATGACCAGTCTTGTGGCTGCAAGGCGTCCTTCCACGTGGTTCAGCGGTTACAAGGAGCTTTAGATTTGGGTGAGAAGATGATTTATTAAAGACTGAAGTGAAAGGAATAAAACTATATTACCAGTTTTAGCATTACTTTGTATTTCACTTGAAAAAAAATCGCGAAAATCATCTGTTTTTCATGCGTTCAAAGAGGCCTAACACCTTAATAGCTAATGACCACCCATCAAAAGGTGCTAGCCTCGCCTCATATGTTCTACATTTAGGAAAAGTTAGCCAGATGTCTCCCACCCTATGAATTGAACTGCACAGCCCTGAATGCAGACGTATTTAAATTCCTGTACAGGCTACAACTGTATGAAAAGCTCTTTGCATCATCACAGACCAACTTCCACAGTTTTACCCCCTGAGACATCCACAACGTTAGAGAGAAAGAGACTTGCTTTCAGAGTTTTTTTATATACTCTAAAGATTCAAGATGGTGACACTTCTGCTCACGTGTTCATGATGGTACTTCATGACACACCTTCTACATCCGCTTGTAGATGCAATCCATTTGTGAACACCACGCCCATCTGCAGTATTTTGTGTGTGTTACTTAGTCACAGGTGGTCCCTGACCCTACCCTTGGTCCAACACTGGTCGAATTACTTCTGGAAACTGCACTGACCGTCAGTATCCATTGACTATAATTCTTCACTGATCATTATTATCCATTGACCATCATCAGCCATAAACCATCATTTTCCACTGACCACAATTATCCGTTTACCACCATCCTCTCCACCTATCGTAATTTCCCATTGAACATCATTCTCTACTGAACATCCACTGCCCATATCATTATCCATTAAGCATCATTCTCTAATGACCATCATTCTCCCCTGCCCATAATTTACCATTGGCCATAATGCCCCACTGAATACTATTCTTCACTGCCCATCATAATCTATTACCTGTCATTCTTCACTGACTGTAATTCTGCACTGACCACAATTCTCCATTGACTATAATCCCCCACTAACCATTATTATCCACCGACTCGTTCTGCACTGACCTCTGCTCTTCACTGAACATTATTATCCATTGACCATAATTAACCATAAATCATCATGATCCATTAACCATCATTATCCATTTATCATCATTTTCCACTGACTACAATTTTTCGTTGAATATCTTTCTCCAGTCAATATCCACTGATTATATCTTTATCTATTGACCATCATTTTCCAATGACCATCATTCTCCACTGACTATAATGCCCCACTGACCATCATTCTCCACTGTCCATCTTTATCTCTTGCCTGTTGCCCTGCACTGACCATCAGTCTGCACAGACCACAATTCTGCTTTGATCATCATCCTTCAGTGATCATTATTCTCCATTGACCATTATTCTTCACTGTCCACTATTCTGCACTGACTATTATTCTTTGCTGAACATTATTATTCATTGACCATCATATTCTACAGATCATCATTCTTTACTGACCATCATTCTTTACTGACAATCATTCTTCACTGACAATCATTCTTCACTGACAATCATTCTTCACTGACAATCATTCTTCACTGACAATCATTCTTCACTGACCATCATTCTTTACTGACAACCATTCTTTACTGACCATCATTCTTTACTGACAACCATTCTTTACTGACAATCATTCTTTACTGAAAATCATTCTTTACTGACAATCA
Organism: Schistocerca piceifrons; assembly: GCF_021461385.2. NCBI lineage: Eukaryota > Metazoa > Arthropoda > Insecta > Orthoptera > Acrididae > Schistocerca > Schistocerca piceifrons. The sequence continues at coordinate 751,059,334 of NC_060141.1, forward strand.
TTCTTTACTGACAATCATTCTTTACTGACAATCATTCTTTACTGACAATCATTCTTTACTGACAATCATTCTTTACTGAACATCATTCTCTACTGAACATCATTCTCTACTGAACATCATTCTTCACTGACCATCATTCTCCATTCACCATCATTCTTCACTGATCATCATCCTCCCTTGAGCGTCATTGATCCCATAATATCCATTTTTATGTTCCAGATGAGTAGAAAATGGACTGCACAAGATCTGAAAATGGCAAAACAAACTTTTGGTGAAGGTTTATCTATTAGCTGGACTGCCAAAATTTACCTTCTAGAGCACTGCAAATCATATTAAAGAGTGAAAAAGAATCTTATCCGAGGCTAGGAAGGAAATGTGGAAACCATTTTTAAAAGCATGAAGCTACCGTGTGTTTGAAGAGACCATTTAAGAACCATGCATCTCGGCTTCCAATCGGAACCGTTTTTTCAACTAGTACAGAGATTTGAGCAACTATTCTGATAGAAGAAGACAGATAAAGTCGAAAACGTTAAACACAGTGCATTTATGAAAGCAGGAGGAGAAGAAGAAGACGAGTATTGAAACAAGGTAGAAGAAGAAGAAGAACGAGAAGAAGAGGATTATTATAACGACGTTCACTACTGGAAGAGATGGTCAGACAATGCGAATGTGGTTTACAGTTTCTGAACGCTTTGTTGGTTTTGAAGTGTGTGATAAGTAGGTACACCAGTGGAAGTCGGTGAATGATGAGTGGAAATATTTATTGTACGATACTTGTAGCCTGTACAGAATGAGATACACTGACGGGAAAAAATCGCAACACCAAAATATAATTAATGTAGACTTGTAAATAATAGATTTCAGCTACCAGTCGTCCTTTTTAAATTTTATTGGCAGATCTAGATTTCAGCTAGAAACTATCCATTCTCAATGCACTATCATTTTTGATCAATGGATGTAATGAGCCGTGGACGAAGCCTAACCAACAGGCATTACATGCATTGATCATAAATGATAGTGCATTGAGAATGGATAGTTTCTAGCTGAAATCTAGATCTGCCAATAAAATTTAAAAAGGACGACTGGTAGCTGAAATCTATTATTTACAAGTCAATATAACAGTCGCTGCGTGAAACAGACTTCTGAATGGAAGGTAACCTGATGAATTAATGTAGAGCAATGCAATTTCGGGAATACATTTGTCTACTTAACGTACTTAAGTGATTGACATTGCAACATCAAAGGTAAATGTAGGGGCGAGATAAACCACTGCAAATGTGAAATGCTGATACATTACTAACTGATGTAACCGCCAGAATGGTGCATACCTCGCGTTGTACATGTGCCAAATGTGGGGTCGACAAAGAGACGGTTAATGCTGTTTGTGAATGACACTGGAGTTGTCTGATGATGTTCCACATGTGCTCGTTTGGAGACAGATCTGGTGTTCGAGCAGGCCAAGGCAACACGTCAATAGTCTGTAGAGAATGTTGAGTTACAGTAGACGCATATGGACGAGCATTACACTGTTGGAAAATTTCCCTGGAACGTTGCTCATGAATCACAAGACTGATGTACAGCTTTACATTCAGGGTGCATGGGATAACCACGAGAGTGGTTCCGCTGTCATACGAAATCGCAACCCCAACCATAACTTCAGGTGTAGGTCCAGTGTTGTCTAACACACAGACAGGTTGGTTGTGGACCCCCAACTGGCCTCCACCTAAACAACACACCGCCATCACTTGTACCAGCTTTCATCAAAACACAGCAGACCTCCACCCTGCCCTCCTGTGAGCTCTCGCTTGACGCCACTGGAAGTCGCAAATGGCGGTGGTTTGGAGTCAGTGGAATACTTGCTGCAGGGCGTCTGGCTCGGAGCTGCCCTTGAAGTAACCGATTTGTAACATTTTTGTAGTAGTAAAGATAGCTCACTGGTTGCAATGGATTTTATAGTCGAATTGACCATAGTTTCGACTCCTAAACTAAGGGAGTGTTCATGAGAATTTATATTACCTAAATAAGGGGGATACAAAGTTAGTCATTAATACGAAAAATACAAGACAGTAATAATTAATATTCGTATATAAAGTTGTACTTACAAACAATTTTAACACCAAAAAGGCCACGTCACATAATAAAACATCCTACGTAAAAGTTTTACTGTCATTTCTAGTTAAAAATTAAAGATTGCCTCTAAGGGCTGCTTGTGTATACTGCAACAGGTGGCGTCAGACTGGGCGGCGCGTGCGCCGGCTATACTACGATGTGGAAAAAAGGTGTGACGCCATCTAGTGATGAAAATTTATAACATCTGTTTTACGTGATAGAAAGCTTACAGCTATTTGCATAGCAGATATGTCTACAACCTTTAAACATTTTATGGTATGAAGGCATATTATAATTTAAAAAGAGTAAGAAATTATGAAATTTTTTTTCAGTAATTTGTTACAGTAAAGTCCAGTAAGTGACTAAACTGCAATAAGAGTATGGGGAGGAAAACAACATTTCAGAAAAAAAACGAAGAAAAATTGACATAGATGAAAAATACCTTTTAAGGATCCTTCAGTAAAGGTTTGAAGCCACTGAAAAAATTCTTGTTACGTAACTGTAACTGTAACTGTTCATTAATAATAAGGTTATCATTGAGAGAGAAGTGTTTGAATATTTCCACTTCCTCAAGAACATCGAGTCTACGACCTTTTTTCTCTGTGTGCAGAATATTAATTTCATTAATTTCCTTAGGTTTGTGGCCTGTGATCAGCAAATGATCAGCGAAAGAAGAATTATGAATGTTAGTGCCTTTTTTCCCCAATACATGCTCTTTATATCTGATTGAAAAAGCTCGACCTGTTTGTCCTATATACACTCCTGGAAATGGAAAAAAGAACACATTGACACCGGTGTGTCAGACCCACCATACTTGCTCCGGACACTGCGAGAGGGCTGTACAAGCAATGATCACACGCACGGCACAGCGGACACACCAGGAACCGCGGTGTTGGCCGTCGAATGGCGCTAGCTGCGCAGCATTTGTGCACCGCCGCCGTCAGTGTCAGCCAGTTTGCCGTGGCATACGGAGCTCCATCGCAGTCTTTAACACTGGTAGCATGCCGCGACAGCGTGGACGTGAACCGTATGTGCAGTTGACGGACTTTGAGCGAGGGCGTATAGTGGGCATGCGGGAGGCCGGGTGGACGTACCGCCGAATTGCTCAACACGTGGGGCGTGAGGTCTCCACAGTACATCGATGTTGTCGCCAGTGGTCGGCGGAAGGTGCACGTGCCCGTCGACCTGGGACCGGACCGCAGCGACGCACGGATGCACGCCAAGACCGTAGGATCCTACACAGTGCCGTAGGGGACCGCACCGCCACTTCCCAGCAAATTAGGGACACTGTTGCTCCTGGGGTATCGGCGAGGACCATTCGCAACCGTCTCCATGAAGCTGGGCTACGGTCCCGCACACCGTTAGGCCGTCTTCCGCTCACGCCCCAACATCGTGCAGCCCGCCTCCAGTGGTGTCGCGACAGGCGTGAATGGAGGGACGAATGGAGACGTGTCGTCTTCAGCGATGAGAGTCGCTTCTGCCTTGGTGCCAATGATGGTCGTATGCGTGTTTGGCGCCGTGCAGGTGAGCGCCACAATCAGGACTGCATACGACCGAGGCACACAGGGTCAACACCCGGCTTCATGGTGTGGGGAGCGATCTCCTACCCCGGCCGTACACCACTGGTGATCGTCGAGGGGACACTGAATAGTGCACGGTACATCCAAACCGTCATCGAACCCATCGTTCTACCATTCCTAGACCGGCAAGGGAACTTGCTGTTCCAACAGGACAATGCACGTCCGCATGTATCCCGTGCCACCCAACGTGCTCTAGAAGGTGTAAGTCAACTACCCTGGCCAGCAAGATCTCCGGATCTGTCCCCCATTGAGCATGTTTGGGACTGGATGAAGCGTCGTCTCACGCGGTCTGCACGTCCAGCACGAACGCTGGTCCAACTGAGGCGCCAGGTGGAAATGGCATGGCAAGCCGTTCCACAGGACTACATCCAGCATGTCTACGATCGTCTCCATGGGAGAATAGCAGCCTGCATTGCTGCGAAAGGTGGATATACACTGTACTAGTGCCGACATTGTGCATGCTCTGTTGCCTGTGTCTATGTGCCTGTGGTTCTGTCAGTGTGATCATGTGATGTATCTGACCCCAGGAATGTGTCAATAAAGTTTCCCCTTCCTGGGACAATGAATTCACGGTGTTCTTATTTCAATTTCCAGGAGTGTAATATGAAGGGCATGTGTCGTAAATTGTTTTATAGACTCCTGAATGTAACAAAGAGGAACGTACTGATTTTAAATTGTGAAGGAGATTCGCTTTCAGGTTATTATTAGTGGAGAATGTAACATTGCTGTTATATCTGTTTTTAATGGGGCGCTGGATTCTGTAAGAGATGGGCCCTACAAAAAAAATATTTTCACGGTTGCTGCACACAGCTATGTTTAAAGTTGTTCGATTTGTAACAGTTCGTTGTGTACCTGTGGTGCCAACTGCTGCTCAGGCTGCAGCTGAAGATGCAGTACGATAAGCCAGAGCCACGCACTGAACACGATGGTTTTCCGTCTCGCTCTTCCTGCGATAGTACATTCTCGTGACGAACACTGCTAGCAGTCATATACAGTGGGTACATTCCCAACAAGTCTGCCTGCAGTATCGCAGAAGGAAACTTCTTGTAGCCTTATTACACGACCTCATTCCAGTTCACTGAGATGATGATAATGGCATCTTTGTCGCCTTAAATGCATTCTTGACTAACACCAACTCACTACATTCAATCTCAAAGGTATCGAACGCTCACCACCGTTAAGGCGTTTATTTAAAGCAAACCTGGTTTGCATCCTCATAGTGGCGCTGCTAGCGCCAGTCATATCGGACTGTCGCAAGATTTTAAACGATTTTATCTTTCAACTGCAGAAAGATAAGTAACAGTTATCGTTTATTTCGCACAACTCCTTCTTGGCGCTATGATTTTTTTTTCCATCAGCGTTGAGACATTGTAAAAATTGCTGTATTGAAGAGCGCGCCGCAGCGCGTAGTGTGAAGCAGTCGCCCTCCGTTTCTGGCGGTGGCGCCGCCGTGGCAACCGCAGCTTTGGTGTGTCCGTCTGGTGGGAAAGGCGAAAGGTTGCCTGTTCACGTGCATTTAAGGGGCGCTAGGAGGTCGCCAGTGGGTCAGTCTGAGTCAGTCTCTCGTCCCCAGCTTGCTAGTATGTCTCTCGTCCGCATTTGTTAGGCAGTGAGTGTCTGTCTGTCGTTTGGATCTACCTTTAAAGCCAGTCTTTCCACTCCGCCAGTAAGAGAACTCAGCGAGTGGTTGCCCGGTCGGGGCTTAGTTCCTGCATCTGAGTCTGCCCTCGAGTTTTCTCAGACAATGGTCATTGGCGGTTGGGTCGATCGGTTGGTCGGTCGCGCACTAAGACACAAGATGACTTGTCTGTCTTGAGCATCAGCGCATGTGAGGTCACCACGTGAGTCCAGCGGGCCGCGGCGTATAGCGAGGGGTAGTGACTTCGCGGTCGACACGAGGGCAACAGGAGTCAACCCACGACGTCAGTCTGGCCGGTGCGAGCTGCGACGCCTTGAAACGGGAGATCGGCCCGCCTTCCTGCGTCCGTTGAAGCGGCTGGCAGCGGACGGTTCGGGAGAGCGATTTGGAGGTGCTGCGCCAGGTCTTCTCGAGAAATCGCAGTTCATTAGAAGTTAAGTGATTGGTGATATGTTGTTTGATTTACTCTTGTTAAATTATACTTGTTTTCTTGGTGAGGTCACCAGCCGTTTTGCTTTGGGGTCGTCCCACCATTCTTATCCGTTTGCCCACCCGCGGGATGGTGGTTGTTTATAAATTGGGTTGTCCGTTTTTTCCCTTGTGGAGTAGGGGCGGGTTAGAGCAACCTGCGGTTCGGGTTGTTCGGTAATCTTCCTATCAATCTACCGTACGTTAGTAGCTGCCTCTGTCATGTTTGTCTGATTTGGTGTGTAACGAATTTATTACTTGGAGTGTAACGGCCTAATACCTGAAATATGTTTTGATCTTTGGAAACTTTGATACTATTGCCTATGATCTTGAGAGGCGGTATCTGTGTACTGTAGAGCATCTTAACTATTGTTTGGCCATCCTTGTTGAATTTTATATAAGATTGCATTTCATGGACTTTTATTTAAATGATCATTTTAGTATATAAAGTTGCCACCCTTTCACCGTAAGCCTTTTCTTAGAAGTTGCACCTTTGGTGGCAAGGTTAATATTTAAATTGTTAGTGTTTTGTAACATTTCCATCCCTGCTATGTAGGGTGCATAGTTTGTGTGCTTGTGTAAATTGTTAAAACTCTTAGTTTAAAGTTATCTGGTGTGTTGCAGATTTGCACCAGTGTAGTATTTCAGAGGCTGTTGTGAGCGGCAAGGTTCTCTGCCCGAAAGCTCATACAGTCAGAACTTGTTTCTTTCTGCCTCTGAATAAATTGTAACTATGATATTTAGAGGGTGCTTTCTGATTATAATTTTAAATCTGTTTCTTTTAAAAAATGCTTTTAGGCACTATTAAAGTGAATAAAATTCCCATTTGTTAAAAGGGTTATGATTTCATCAGTTACTCCCTGGCAGCTACTTACATACTTATACAGTGTGATTAAATGTGTTAATGTTCTTCATGAATCGCTAATGGAGATCACCCCATGTGGTTCTATTGTGCAGTGGGCTTGAAAGTGTGGGAAGGAACACACAATTCATAGGTTGAGCATGCTGTGTGGCTTTCCAAGTGTTTGTTTGTGATTATAGCAGAGGATATGGATTATGCGGATGGTATTTGTCAGAGCAGACACGTAATAATTACTGCAAAGGATGCAACTAATGTTAAACATCCATCAAATCTTTGGAAAGCTGACAAAATGTTATCCAAAAACCAGCGTCAGAACACTATGTGGCTTTGAGGGCGTTTCAAAATGCTCGTCTGTGTGAAATTTGCTTCCAAGAGGAAGTGGAGTGCTGTTCCTCCCATGCAGACATATTGCTACTTGTGATGAATGTCCAGTCCCCTTTCTTCGTGTGCTGTGTGTGCGAAAAACGTTTCAACTACGATACAAGCATTTTTGATGTTGTACATTCGGTTTCTTATAATAGTTTCGATATATTTAACTGTGTTATTATTTTCACTTGTAGCGAGTAATATTTATTTAGATGAATCAAGTGAGTTACTCCATGTTTTATAATAGCAATTTTCTGTATTAATTAAACTGACTGTGTGTTATGAATGATGTCATATCAGTGTTGACACGGTTATAGAAGAGGGCAAATAAAACAATTTTTTCTCGATGTTTGGTGTATGTCTTTCTTAAAAAAATTCTTACAACGCTGTGCAGTCACTGTAGCTTATCCAGATGGATGCGGACAGTAATGATCCTACACTAATTTTTTCGTATAAACTTAATCATTTGCCTTACTCACTGAGCTCATTAATAATGAGTACAGTCTGTCAGAAGACTTTTATGCATCTCTCATGCTGCATTAATAATATGGAGTTATGTCTCATATATAAAGTAAGTATAGTAGTGTGCATGACTGAAAATTAAACATATGTTTGAACTTTTTAAAAAATATATTAATTTTACTACTGTCATTTTACAAAATTTTTACCACCTGATTATTTTTCTTCTATTACACAACCATTCTGAATATAGCAGTAATAGGCAAACAATTGTCTTTTGCACGCACTCACATGTAGTATGCGCTCACCCAATTCAGTATCCACAGGAACTTTATGTTGTGTTCTACATTCCAACATGTTATTGCAGTTTTCTTTTATTTACTCTATTGGTTAGTTGGCATGTTCATTCTATGGCAACATACACAGTATCATATATACTTCATATGTCTGAAACACTTAGCTGTTTTAAATACGCACTATGTGTAGTCACACCATCCAATTGTTTTAACGCTGTACCACAAAACAGTGATATTACTGAGGTAGTTACACGACTGCTGCTGCTGGTGTTTGCATCTCTGCTGGAGAAAATGATGATGTCCTTCTCCTGCGGGCTGTATTCTGTGGTGAGCAGACTGTCGATGTATGGCAGAATTTACATAAGCACCTTCATTTCGTCTGACTGAACTGGACATTTCTACCATGTTGTTCACTCTCTTGTTTTATTAAAACTTGTGGTCTGGTGCTATTCTAACAATAATGTGCTTCAATCTGCAATTAGTCAAATGAAACCTACTTATGAATAGCAACTTCACTTTGATAGCTAGACGGACTGGTGGACTATGCATACATACATACAACCCCTCCCTCCCCTCATTGCTGTCTACCAATCATGAGAGCCCACATCAGTCTCGAGTGGTGGGGAGGACTACTGAGATGAAACTAGGGTGGTCAAGTTGGAGATTGCTCAAGCCTGTCAGAGGAAATGGGTGAGTAAGCTGAAGCCAATCACTGTTGGGAGGCGCAAGGTGCGTGGAGTAGTGGGGAAGTCTACTTAATGAATTTCCTGAATTTACTTCCTAACATAGGATAAAAGTGCACTATGTGATCACAAATATACGGACACCCCAAAACCATACGTCTTTCATATTAGGTGCATAGTGCTGCCACCTACAGCCAAGTACTCCATGTCAGCGACCTCAGTGGTCATTAGACATCGTGAGAGAGCACAATGGGGTGCTCCGCAGAACTCACGGAGTTCGAACGTGCTCAGGTGATTGGGTGTCACTTCTATTATACGTCTGTACACGAGATTTCCACATCCATAAACATCCCTTGGTGCACTGTTTCCGATGTGATAGAGAAGTGGAAACGTGAAGGGCCACTTACAGCACAAAAGCGTACAGGCCGACCTCGTCTGTTGACTGACAGAGTACCGCCGATTGTTTAAGAAGGCCGTAATCTATAATAGACAGACACCTATCCAGACCATCACACAGGAATTCCAAATTGCATCACGATCCACACGTTTGGACGGGTGGTGATAAAACTAGGAATTCATTTTCGAGAGGCTGCTCATAAGCCACACATCATGCCGGTAAATGCAGAACGACGCCTCGCTTGGTGTAAGGAGAGTAAACATTGGACGATTGAACAATGGGAAAACGTTGTGTGGATTGACGATCGCGCTACACAATGTGGCGACCCGATGGCGGGGTGTGGGTATGGCGAATACCCAGTGAACGTCACATGCCAGAGTGTGTAGTGCCAACAGTAAAATTCGGAGGCGGTGGTGTTATGGAGTGGTCGTGTTTTTCATGGAAGGGGCTTGCACCCCTTGTTGTTTTGCGTGGTACTATCACAGTACAGGCCCACATTGATGTTTTAAGCACCTCCTTGCTTCCTTCTGAAGAGCAATTCAAGGATGGCGATTGCATCTTTCAAAACGATCGAGCACCTATTCATAGTGCACGTGCTGTGGCGGGGTGGTTACACGTCAGTAGCATCCCTGTAATGGACTGGCCTGCACAGAGTCTGACCTGAATCCTGTAGAACACTTTTGGGATGTTTTGGAACGCCGACTTCGTGCCAGACCTAACCGATCGAGATCAATACCTCTCCTCAGCGCAGTACTCCGTGAAGAATGGGCTGGCATTCCCCAAGAAAGCTTCCAGCACCTGATTGAACGTATGCCTGCGAGAGTGCAAGCTGTCATCAAGGCTAAGGGTGGGCCAACACCATCTTCAATTCCAGCATTACTGATGGAGGGCGCCACTAACTTCTAAGCCATTTTCAGCCAGGTGACTGGATACTCTTGGTCACGTAGTGTATGTTTTCCATGATTTCTCTAAATCACTTGAGGTGGATGCTGCGATGGTCCTGTGAAAGGGGACTGCCGATTTCCTTATGAGCTAATGGCATCGTCGTCGACGCGACGGTAACCACTAATATCCCCCTCCTCCTCCACCTACAAAGATATTTCAAAAGTCGTGCGTGTACTCGTGCTTTGCTGAGAAGCTTTTGTAGAGATAATAGCTGTCTTGGCTTTCAGTTTGAGGGCATATCTAAGATATTTTCCGAAAAAGCTCCAACACTGTCATTAACAAACGTTACCGTTATATCAGTGTTTTTCGAATTGTGATGAAAGTTATATTGTTCCATAAAAATGAAGGAAAAAAAGAAAAAAATAGTCTCTCCAATATGTCGGTTGATACAAGAGTTAATGGTATTAACGATGAAACAAAATTACTTATCTTTCTGTGTACCATCATTCACCGAAAAGCTCGTTTCGATACGTCGAACTGTTCACGGAGAAAGTGTTGAGACCTGGTAGTCAAGGGAAGGTACGGTTCCGTTACAATTGTGGACGGGGCCGTAATCAGTTACTATTCGTTGCCTTTCACAGTTACGCACAATGTTTTTTAAACCAGTAATTCCACACACAACAATAAATAAAAATACCATACTTTTTTTTTTTGTCATCAGCCTACTGACTGGTTTGATGCGGCCCGCCACGAATTCCTTTCCTGTGCTAACCTCTTCATCTCAGAGTAGCACTTGCAACCTACGTCCTCAATTATTTGCTTGACGTATTCCAATCTCTGTCTTCCTCTACAGTTTTTGCCCTCTACAGCTCCCTCTAGTACCATGGAAGTCATTCCCTCATGTCTTAGCAGATGTCCTATCATCCTGTCCCTTCTCCTTATCAGTGTTTTCCACATATTCCTTTCTGCGTAGAACCTCCTCATTCCTTACCTTATGAGTCCACCTAATTTTCAACATTCGTCTATAGCACCACATCTCAAATGCTTCGATTCTCTTCTGTTCCGGTTTTCCCACAGTCCATGTTTCACTACCATACAATGCTGTACTCCAGACTACATCCTCAGAAATTTCTTCCTCAAATTAAGGCCGGTATTTGATATTAGTAGACTTCTCTTGGCCAGAAATGCCTTTTTTGCCATAGCGAGTCTGCTTTTGATGTCCTCCTTGCTCCGTCTGTCATTGGTTATTTTACTGCCTAGGTAGCAGAATTCCTTAACTTCATTGACTTCGTGACCATCAATCCTGATGTTAAGTTTCTCGCTGTTCTCATTTCTACTACTTCTCATTACCTTCGTCTTTCTCCGATTTACTCTCAAACCATACTGTGTACTCATTAGACTGTTCATTCCGTTCAGCAGATCATTTAATTCTTCTTCACTTTCACGCAGGATAGCAATGTCATCAGCGAATCGTATCATTGATATCCTTTCACCTTTATTTTAATTCCACTCCTGAACCTTTCTTTTATTTCCATCATTGCTTCCTCGATGTACAGATTGAAGAGTAGGGGCGAAAGGCTACAGCCTTGTCTTACACCCTTCTTAATACGAGCACTTCGTTCTTGATCGTTCACTCTAATTATTCCCTCTTGGTTGTTGTACATATTGTATATGACCCGTCTCTCCCTATAGCTTACCCCTACTTTTTTCAGAATCTCGAACAGCTTGCACCACTTTAAATTGTCGAACGCTTTTTCCAGGTCGACAAATCCTATGAAAGTGTCTTGATTTTTCTTTAGCCTTGCTTCCATTATTAGCCGTAACGTCAGAATTGCCTCTCTCGTCCCTTTACTTTTCCTAAAGCCACACTGATCGTCACCTAGGGCATTCTCAATTTTCTTTTCCATTCTTCTGTATATTATTCTTGTAAGCAGCTTCGATGCATGAGCTGTTAAGCTGATTGTGCGATAATACTCGCACTTGTCAGCTCTTGCCGTCTTCGGAATTGTGTGGATGATGCTTTTCCGAAAGTCAGATGGTATATCGCCAGACTCATATATTCTACACACAAACGTGAATAGTCGTTTTGTTGCCACTTCCCCCAATGATTTTAGAAATTCTGATGGAATGTTATCTATCCCTTCTGCCGTATTTGACCGTAAGTCCTCCAAAGCTCTTTTAAATTCCGATTCTAATACTGGATCCCCTATCTCTTCTAAATCGACTCCTGTTTCTTCTTCTATCACATCAGACAAATCTTCACCCTCATAGAGGCTTTCAATGTATTCTTTCCACCTATCTGCTCTCTCCTCTGCATTTAACAGTGGAATTCCCGTTGCACTCTTAATGTTACCAGCGTTGCTTTTAATGTCACCAAAGGTTGTTTTGACTTTCCTGTATGCTGAGTCTGTCCTTCCGACAATCATATCTTTTTCGATGTCTTCACATTTTTCCTGCAGCCATTTCGTCTTAGCTTCCCTGCACTTCCTATTTATTTCATTCCTCAGCGACTTGCATTTCTGCATTCCTGATTTTCCCGGAACATGTTTGTACTTCCTCCTTTCATCAATCAACTGAAGTATTTCTTCTGTTACCCATGGTTTCTTCGCAGCTACCTTCTTTGTACCTATGTTTTCCTTCCCAACTTCAGTGATGGCCCTTTTTAGAGATGTCCATTCCTCTTCAACTGTACTGCCTACTGCGCTATTCCTTATTGCTGTATCTATAGCGTTAGAGAACTTCAAACGTATCTCGTCATTCCTTAGTACTTCCGTATCCCACTTCTTTGCGTATTGATTCTTCCTGATGTTATTGATGGAGGAATAAACAACTGTGTATATAATTGTGTTTTCAGTGAGTTACAATTTAGCAAATCACCATTAAATACAGATACAGCAGATAATGTTTTAAAAGCAAGCCACTGTGATCTGGGCAGAAGGCATTACACGCCAGGAATGGCAATAAATTAAGAATTGTTTAAAACTCGCTGCAACTTACGAATTAGGTATTGAAATATCAAAGGCAAGTCGCTACAAACGCAGCAGAAGGCATCAGACGCCAGAAATGGCAGTAAATAAGGTTTTAAGGCTTACTGCTAAAATACAAATACCAATTTAGAAGTTTAAGGCTCGTGGCCACAATCACGGCTGAAAGTCTTACATGCCAAGAAAGGCAATAATATAAAAGAAGTTAGAAACCTGCTGTAAAACAGCAAATGCTATAGCAAAGGTTAATTAAAAAACCAAGCAACTGATCACCAAACGGGTGAAATAAGATGATGGTAAACTTTGTAAACAACCCTTAACATCCACTGAACGGTACACTGCTAGATTCATTCCAGAGGGCGACCAGAACTATTAACTAGACATATATAATCTTTAATGTAGGCATTACAAGCTATTGTAATAAGTAATACAATAATAAACACAAGGACCAGTACATAAGTTCCTTAAAGGGTACTGAGGCAGATATATCCGCAGAAGACGTGGACTGAAGGAGCGTTACACTGAACTACTGGCCATCAGACCTGCTTTTAGAACACACGTCTTACAAGAACCAAGGGGCCACAGACGGTGCTCCAGGAGTCGACCTCTGAGAAGGTCCGGCAAGAAACACTTTCGCGAGCGATGAGACAGGCAGCCAAGGGTTGCATTTACTTCACAAGATGGTAACTCAGACTAGTGGCAGTCTAATGGATAACTAATGATTATCTACCTGACGTCCGACAAACCAAATGCAACGATGGAACACCACGCCAAGCCAGAACCGGCGGTCTGCACTTCGTCCCCAGAATACTGTGTTTAGAGCGCCTGGAACGAGAAAGGAATCACTACCACCAGAGCAGAAGAATCACCAACCGGCCTACAATAAGAAAGCTGTCAAAACTACACGCCTTAACGGACAGCAGCGGCAAGGCGAGGAACGTACACTGCCGTTACATATACTTACCCCCAGGGCAGGTAACTGGGGCGTTAGTGGCTACCAGGCAAGAAAAATTACCGCTGGTTGAACTTAACAAATTGTAACAAGTTGAATGCAGTGAACACTAATAAGAAGTCGAGGAAAGCTAATCAGATCCGCCTTCCCCAAGCACTCCACTCGCTGCTCTTCACCTCGGCGACACTATGAGCAGCAACACGAACCCAAGTCACTGGACAATCGCGAGATATCACAGTGGTGGAGGTTCCTTTACTTGGATTGAAATGCACTTATCTTAAAGCTTGCTGCAACCGGCATACGACGAGGTCGTGCACCCTCGTGACCACAGCCCTTCCAGCCGGCAGTCCATGCATGCTGCCAGCGGTCGTGTCGTGTTCTGGCACTGTGCGGACCTGGCTCCTCCTAAGTCGCCGACCGAACTGTCCCACTCACACGACCCGGAAAAACAACGACGCCGCCGCAAAGATAGAGCAACAGTTACTACATATCGATAACCGCCGCTGCTGCCACTAGCGGACAGGTAATGCTTCAGAAATCGATTGGCGCCGGTCAACACGAGAAGAAGACAAACAACTGCAACCATGCCAACTAAACGACACTGTCTGGCCTCCAACAGAGGGCGGAAAGCTACAAACAGAACCAACACGAGCCGCAGCATGGCTCAAGTGTATCACATCTTAAGAAAGAAGGAAGGACTGCAGCTTAGGATTTTACGTCCCGTCGAGAAAGACGTCATTAGAGACGGACGTCTTATGCTACTCACCCGCTATATATAGGCTGGGAAAAACTAATTTGGTGAGTGTTTATAACATTGATACGTGGTTAATCCTTGCTAATGAAGAGGAGAGCTGTCTATCACAGAAAAAGCTGGAAGTCTCGATTTCGAAGCACTAATCGGTTGCGGTCACATGTCTGCGCATGCGCGTGATGCTCTGTCGTGAGCTCTTCGTTGTGTCGTTACGTTAGGGTGAGAGCAGACGTGTTTTCTGGCCAGCTGAACGCAAGGTAAAATGGTGCTCATGATAAAAAAAAAAGCGCGTGTTCATCGTGGAGTGTTATGCGAAGCACAATACATGGAAAACGTGTGCGGAGCTATTTATGCAAGACTTTAACACTATACGTGTCCTAGGGGACTTATGACCACAGCAGTTGAGTCCCATAGTGCTCAGAGCCATTTGAACCACATCTAAATTTATTATGGTGGGTTAGATAGAGCAGCAATCAGTCATAGAATTAAGTTGCTTTAATATGACATTTATAGTCACAACGCAGATCAGATTTAGACCTGTGTCAGGTCATTATCAATGCAGTGCGGAATTGTAGCAGTTGTTCGTGCTCAAGTGAATGTTTACACAGTTCATCCATAATGGTTGAACTGTGTAAACATTCACTTGAGCTCCAACAACTGCTACAATTCCGCACTGCATTGATAATTACCTGACACAGGTCTAAATCTGATCTGCGTTGTGACTATAAATGTCATATTAAAGCAACTTAATTCTACTACCGATTTCTGCTCTATCTAACCCAATGTAACCACAGTCGTTGCGTGCACCCACCCCATGGAGGGCAACCTGATAAATTTATTATGGTACATTTCAGAACTGCAGCGAAGGAGAGTTGTTGACTAATTGCTTGGTGGACCCGGCTGATCGCTACTAGTGTCCAATCGGCATTTACTTTATCAAACTTTTATTTTAGCGTCGCTGAGATCTCTTCTACCGATATTTTCTATCAGTATCCACGCAGTGTAATTACGCAAACTGCGTAATTTTTAGATCGGTCACTGGCCTCTGAACAATGCTGTCGGTCACCGTTCTCATCGGTCTTATGAGAATCTGATGTTGGAGGGCGGAATGCGAATCAGTTAATAAGCAAGTAAAAATTTTATACGCAGCGTTTCGCCATTTCAACAAACTTTGACACCAGCAGACGTGATTAAAAGTTTTACAATATAACTTACTAACTGTAAATGTCTTTTGGGGAGCTAAATTAATTTCATTCAGGAATATGCGAAGCAGATATGAGAAATTAACTTCCACAGCTAATATTAAACTCAGTGCGGGACAGTACGTTGAGAATGTGGGTCTCGCGGGAGGTGTGTCAGAGATAAATGCCTGCAGTCACCCTATCCTCTGCGTCTTCGGTGGCTCAGATGGATAGAGCGTCTACCATGTAAGTAGGAGATCCCGGGTTCGACTCCAGCTCCGGAGCACACATTTTCATCTGACCCCGTTGACGTATGTCAACGCTTCTAAGCAGGTAAGGATTTTCATTTCATTGTAATTTCAGTATTTCAAAGAAAAATCGTAATGTGTTATTTTGACATTAGTAATAAGATAGTCTCCTTGATGTTTGGAAACATGAGATATACCCTGCGACCTGTTGCGAATGCGCACAGGCGTCTCAAAGTTCTCTCCACAGACTCCAGCGGAGATTGCGGTTGGAGCCCCCTTCCGGATACTTGCCGGCTACGGAAAGAAAGAAAAAAAAGCGTATGCTATATAGGAGAAACAGCAGAACGGATAGCCGAGAGTAGTGAGGCAGCGGTCTGCCAGACTCACTGGCTGTTGGTGCTCACACTCCCTCCGTACCGTCCGAGCAATCGCCCAGCCAAGGCAGGCGGAAGGGCCATGCCGTGCCGTCCTGTGTGCCTCACGTTGAGGGAACAAAAGAGAATATTCGGAAACAGAGGAGGACAGAGGAATCGTGTTACAGCTCCACGAGTGTTAGAACAGAGCTCTTTGGCGTGTATCGGAGAAGGAATTCAATAACGTTTCTACACCGCCACGGCCCGACATTGGGGTGCGAGTGCGCGACTTGACAGGTGAGCCGCAAAGCAGGGTGCAGGCGAGAAAATGCTGCCGCCGCGACACCAAAAATACCGACCCCCCCCTCTCACTGTCTCTCTCACTGTCTCTCTCTCTCCCACTTTCATTTATTCGCTGCCACATGGAGCCAGACAGGCTGCTACGTCGCTGCCAGTTGAGGCCGTCGGGCGTGCCACGTCACGTCGCGGAAGAATAAGCGGACCGTATGTCATCGAGGCGACGCCGAAATCTCTTCTGAAGCACGTGATTCCACTAAATGCTGCTGAACGCCAGCGTAGTGCACGCCCCATTACCTGTGACAATAAAACCTGAGTACGACTCAGTAATTTGTTGTGTATCATTATTATTACTGATGTGAATACTCGAAAACTACGTTTCTTAATTCTTCTATGGTTTTTGGGAAACGTATGTCCCGCTAAAGTAATACACAGTTTTGAGCGTCTGTGTCACATAACTGTTTAGTGCTGCCATCCACCGGAAAGCTTTCTGAAAAATACAGGGTGTGTACAAGACAACCCCCCTCCTCCCCACTCCGACCCAGTTGGGCAAAACCCTCGGTGGCACCCACCCACATCTATTATTTTAGAAATGTGACGTTCCAGAGAAAACCTACGAAATACTCCCAAGAGCCTGGGGCAGGTGCCTGGCCTCGGAGGTGTGTCAACAGGTTACCTACCTGACAGTGCCTCGGGCTACTTCGCAGGCTTCGTCTGGAAAGGTACATTTTAAAAATTTTCAATGAATGTTAGCGGGTGCCACCGAGTGTTTTGCCGAACAACGGATGCTACAGGGACCCTTTGCCGTTTTATTCAAGCGTGTCACTGTCGCACCACTTATGATCTCGCCACAGGACAGCATGAAACAGGAACAATGAAAAAGCATATGGACCGTTTGCTGCTTCGGATCACAATCAAAGTTGGTCTAATGATTCTGAACAGTTTCGAAAAAGTGATCCTTTAATTCTGTTGTACTGCGTGTTTTACGCTGCATTGAAATGTTTCTGGGACGCGTGGCGTAAAAGCTTGGATCGGACGGGAATCTAACCTAAAACCGCAGCATGGCAGGTAAACATTGTACCACATACACACGTTACCTGTCGAAAACAAAGTACCTATTTTACGCCATTAAATACGCTCGGAAAACTTCAAAGTCATCTACTCCAGATTTTTTTGAGAGTGGCATACAACTGCTTCGATATTTGAGCTCTGAACTTCACATATCGATAACATAAAAGATTCGATTGCTATGTGGTTTCATTGTAAGATGGTGGTAGACTTCGACGCTAACTTTTACGAACGATCTAATACCGACCGGGATCGACGACGGTGTTCGGCAGAGTGGACCGGAGGCCGCATCTCAGTTTTGATGCCTGAGTGTTCTGCCCCCGTCAGTAAAGGCGGCTACACACGTAACTGCTTGCTTCACATACACGCATGCACAAGCAAGTACCACTGAACATTTGCGCAGTAATCAGGACTGTACAATCAGATTGATAAAAACTAAACTCCTCCCAAACAGGCCATTAAGGCCAAACGGAGCCGACCGGCCGCTGTGTCGTCCTCAGACCATTGGATGCGGATATGGAGTGGCTGTCCCAGCCGTATATCAGTTTACGAGACCGGAGCCGCTACTTCTCAATCAAGTAGCTCCTCACTTTGGCCTAACAACCGCTGACTGCACCCCGCTTACAAACAGCGCTCGGCATACCGGATGGTCACCCATCCTAGTGCTAGCCCAGCCAGACAGCGCTTAACTTCGGTGACCTGACGAGAACCGGTGTTACCACTGAGCCAATACCGTTGGTCAGACGGCTACAGGCCAGATGGAATTTCGATTATGCATGCTTATGAAGGCGTCCGAGGATGTGCATACTTGAGCATATGTACTGAGAACCGGGAGGCTTGTGGGAGCATTCGTCAGCGATGTGACTAATTTTTATTTGGTCCTGTTAAGTTGCATTCTGTACAAAGGTTGAAGAGTACTGTAGCAAAAGTTGAAGAATACAATATTATATGGAGAAAAAGAGAAGAAAAACAGCGATACTGAGAGAGTTTCCCTAGAAGGCTTACAGCGAGTAGTTAATATTTTCTTTTGTCCAACCACTCATCACTCCACATAACACGTTTTCTCTTTTGTTTTCTTCGTAACACAAGCGAAAATGCTGCGAAAGCAGCGCAGATTAGTCAGAGCTCGGCGTTTTATGGTAAACAAACTCATGTTTGTGCAAGCGTGCCTGAGGCGTGTAGAAGCGCGAGGAATTTGCGCGTGCGTGCGCAAGCACGTTTG
Organism: Schistocerca piceifrons; assembly: GCF_021461385.2. Classification (NCBI taxonomy): domain Eukaryota; kingdom Metazoa; phylum Arthropoda; class Insecta; order Orthoptera; family Acrididae; genus Schistocerca; species Schistocerca piceifrons. Next base: position 751,078,134 of record NC_060141.1, read on the forward strand.
CCCATGCGTGCTTGTCAAGCATGCTGTTGCTTGTGTGGTCACCTTAAAAGGCACTGCCCGCAAGCAGCCATACAGCAGACTTTTAGGTGTCCGGATCTTAGGCTGGCCATTCTGAAGAGGCACCGGTTGGAAATCCCACGGAAAAAAGATATATTCGTTCGCGCCAGAGTGACCGCGAATCCAATTTGAATGAATCTGTGATTGGATTTTATGTTACTCACTAACTGACAAACCCATTATTGCCCGATTATTCATTTTGCCAATTTTCGATTAAAAACGAAAACAAAAAACACAGTTCTGTGCGCTGTTTCGTGTGCTTAGAAAGCGATTTTCTAGACGGGTGTGTGGCAACGTCTCTTCAAAGCTCTCTATAGACGGCTATTGTTTTCGCCTAAAGGCGCTTGCGCTTCGCAGTTGAAAGCTATCAAAAGAGTTGCTAGGTGTCGGGGATTTCTTCAAGTTGACTCAACTTTCTTTTTAGTAAAGAATAAATGTATTAAAACTTCATGTATGATGTGGCATTTTTTCACGCATCTCAGTCTTTATGACGTCATATATATTGAACTATGTGTCTTACAATGATATATTTATGTAGCTACATTCAGCTACATATGTGGATATTGTCTGCGAAATATGTTGCGAATAGAGAAGTAATAAATTTAAACGTGATACATGATGCGGCAGTTTTTGACGCATCTCAGTGCATATGACGTATCTCTTGAACTACGGCTGAAAGGTGGTTCTTATCCTCATAGCCATTGTTGTCTGGTAGTAAGGGATAGATGTATCAAGTTTGGTTGAAATCGGTCCTCTGGTTTATTAGGAGATTTAGAATATACAGACATTCTTATATCCATTTTAAAAATATATGTGAATTTAATTTGGCACTCTTCCGTTGTAAGGCTAGGACGAAATGGTCGCTAACTTCCCCCTTACATGAACGGCAAACATCGAGAAGAAGTCTCAAGTTTACAACACGGCACAGCGCGTGCAAGTAGGATATCAGACCAAGGCGCTGGCAACATCATAGAAAGTGACAACAGACTAGTTGTTTGGATCTCCCAAAATAGATTGTGAGATTATGCGAGGGGTCTGCCACCGAAGTTTCTATGTGAAAATTCTTAAAGCTCTCTAAATAATACAAAAATTATTAACTTTCTGCGTCTTAATTCTCCATTACTCCATATTTCCAGTTCTCTGCCGCTAGAGGGTACCAGATTGTAGCGTTAACATGGTTGGCTGGTAGATTCAGGGGAGTGGACCAAACAGCGAGGTCATCGGTCCCATCGGATTTGGAAAGGATGAAGAAGGAAGTCGGCGGTGCCCTTTCAAAGGAACCTTCCCGGTATTTGCCTGAAGCGATTTAGCGAAATCACGGAAAACGTAAATCAGGATGGCTGGACGTGGGTTAGAACCATTGTCATCCCGAATGCGAGTCCAGTGTGCTAACCAATGCGTCACCTCGGTCGGTTGTAACATGGCGGTGTGTAACGTAACTTTGTCCGTGCGTGAGAAACAGCGTGCTGTAATCAAGTTCCGAATTCGAAGGGTTCGTCCACAGATGGAACACCATCTCCTAAAGCCTGACATTGCGAGCCCACACACGAGCGCTGCGACATTAGTGTTCGCGATCATCGATCATCTTCCATACAGTCTCGGCCTGGTGTCATCCGATTTTGATCCGTTTGCAAAACCTGAAGAACACTTTCGAGGACTTCACTTTGATAGTGCAAGCAAGGGTGAGGTTGCAGCTCCGTCAACAAATTCAAACTTGCTACAGTGTCGGCCGGCCGGAGTGGCCGTGCGGTTCTAGGCGCTACAGTCTGGAACCGAGCGACCGCTACGATCGCAGGTTCGAATCCTGCCTCGGGCATGGATGTGTGTGATGTCGTTAGGTTAGTTAGGTTTAATTAGTTCTAAGTTCTAGGCGACTGATGACCTCAGAAGTTAAGTCGCATAGTGCTCAGAGCCATTTTTTTTGCTACAGTGTAGGTATCAACAAAGTGGTCGTAGGCAGAAATGCGTTCGAACGAGGTCTCATGGAAAAGTTGGTTTCTGAAGACGTCACCACAAGTAAAGACAGTAGCTGCAAGTGGCAACAACGAACCAGCGACGTCGGCGTAGACGCGACACGCCTCCTAGTGTTTCCTTGAGGCGCCGCAGCCGGAGAGTTTTTTATGTCCGAGCACAGTGCTGCTCTTCGCTTTCTTTATGTAATCAGCGATGAATTCTAATCATCGCTTATGACGACAGTATCGTCGTATTACTGGTCCGGCTGTGTGCCGATAGAACATTCCATTTATCGTGAATTTCTCGCCCATCGCAAAGTCCCAAGCGACTAAAAAAAAAAGCTCAGGTGAGTCCAATATACAGGCTGGTCCACGTCAAACGAAAAAACTACAAAGAACGAAACTTGTCTAGCTTGAAGGGGGAAGCCAGATAGCGCTATGGTTGGCCCGTTAGATGGCGCTGACATAGGTCAAACGGATGTCAACTGCGTTTTTTTTAAAAATAGGAACGCCCATTTTTATTACATATTCGTGTAGTACCTAAACAAACATGAATGTTTTAGCTGGACCACTTTTTTCGCTTTGTGATCAACCTTCTATGTGATTTATGTGTTACATTTCACAAAATAGACATTGTAGACATTCAAGAAATGTTTAAAGCAAACAATTAGATGTGGGCCGTCCGCTGTGGTATAGCGGTTGAAGGTGCTTCAGTCCGGAGGCGCGCGGCTGCTACGGTCGCAGGTTCGAATCCTGCCTCGGGCATGGATGCGTGTGATGTCCTTAGATAAGTTAGGTTTAAGTAGTTCTAGGGGACTGATGGCCTCAGAAGTTAAATCCCATAGTGCTTTGACACATTTGAACCATTTGGTTTGGTGTGAAAACTGATTTAAATTTCGTGGATTAAAGTTCTTCAGAAATCTTCGAAGTCGATTTTCTAGAGAAACTTTGAGAGATGCCTTAACTTGCGTTTGCTTACTGATATTTAAGAACCGAACTTCGCGTAACATAACTATAAAAAAATTACAAAAACCCGATTGCCTGGCGGCCTACTTGTAATATTGCAGCCGCTGTCAGTTCTCGTACATTTTAATTTTCACTGCTTCTTAAATAACAGAATCCGGAACGTAGAAGTGTAAGACAATATTTTAATTCCATCAGAACTTATTCTTCATTATGAAATGCATAGTTGCTACTGTGGTGTCCCCGCCAGACACCACACTACCCTTTAAATCGGCCGCGGTCCGGTAGTATACGTCGGACCCGCGTGTCGCCACTGTCAGTGATCGCAGACCGAGCGCCGCCACACGGCAGGTCTAGAGAGACTTCCTAGCACTCGCCCCAGTTTGTACAGCCGACTTTGCTAGCAATGGTTCACTGATAAATTACGCTCTCATTTGCCGAGACGATAGTTAGCATAGCCTTCAGCTACGTCATTTGCTACGACCTAGCAAGGCGCCAATATCAATTCCTGTTTATCTTGTGATGCATGTACAGTCAGAGCGATGTTCACCAATCATGGATTAAAGTTAAGTATTCCAGAAGCTATGTACTATTTTTGGCTATTATAACTCCTTTAATTGTTCCAGACCTCACGCCAGTCTGCGTGAGCTTAAACGCGTGCCTTTCGGCCTCATCTAGCAACACGGTGTTGGCTCTTCTGCCAACACATCATATGGCGACGAGTGTAAAACCGGTCTTCTTCTTTATACTTGCTTAAATTACTTGTGTCATGGCTTCGCCACAACCTCCAGATGTACAGTCCGAATTTTATTGCTTGCAGAATCAGCAGACGCAGGCCTTATTGGATGCCCTTGGACAGCTCGTCCAGGGTCAACGTGCAACGCAAAACGATGCGGTGGCTGCCGCTCCGCCGCTACCGCAGCCACACCACGCAGTTGCACCACCTTTTCGTCCTTTTGATGCTGCACTGGAAAGCTGGACGGAGTGGTCACGCCAATTTGGATTCCATCTCGCCGCCTACAGAATTCAAGGTATTGAGCGGCAGCCTTTTTTGCTTTCTTGTGTAGGAGTGTCCACCTACCGTTTGATAGTGAAATTATTTCCCTGACGTGACGTAGCAACTCTGTCCTACGACGAAATTTTGTCTGCATTAGATGAATATTTCAAAGAATCAGTCAACGTAGTTGCAAAAAGGCATACGTTCTTTCGTACAAAACGTACGGCCGGTCAAACTAATCGGGAGTGTGTTGCCCCTTTGCAAGGCCTTACTAGGGATTGTGCTTTTGTGTGTGAATGTGGCCTCCCTTATTCAGATACTATGGTACATGATGCAATTGCACAGAACGTTTCTGATGTTCGTATACAGGAACAGATTTTGAAACTAGTCAATCCCTCCCTTCAACAAGTGATGGACATATTGGATAGGCAGGACACGCTTGACTTTGCTCAGGAATCATTTGAACCTTCACCAGCTGTGTTTCACATTAACCGGCCCGCCGGGCGCGCTGCGCGGAACAGTAAACAGTCCTCGCGCCCGTCCGCGCAGCTGCCGCCAAGCTCTCCGTTACGTGTGCTGCGCAAGCAAGCAAATGCAGTGCTAAAATCATGTCCGCGGTGTGCAACTAGACATTCGCGTGAGAATTGCCTGTCACTCCAGGCTATTTGCTTTTTCTGTAATAAAAAAGGGCATGTTCAAGGTGTTTGCCAGAAAAAGTTCAGAACGGACACTCACAACCATTCCAGGCCCTTTGCTTCGCGCTGGAATCGGAATCGAACCAAGAATACTCAGGCTCATGAACGGTAGCCCATGGAAATTCATGCAGTTCATTCCACTCCGCCCAGTGCCACTCTCTCTAACAGTGACTGTGTTCATCCCACAAATAGTGTGCGTCATCATCGACGGAAATCCCGTCAAGTCGCAAGTGCTTCTGTACCAGTGTCTGTTCACGTTGCATGAGACAGTCACTCTTCTCATCAACGGGACAATAAACTTTTTGTAGATTTGGACATTAATGGCAAGGTCATACCATTCCAGCTCGATATCGTAGCTGCAGTTTCATTGATCAATAAAGACACGTACCAACAACTGGGCACACCTCCATTGCGTGCTGCAAACGTTAAGTTAAATAGTTATTCTGGACAAGCTATCCCTGTGTTAGGACAGTGCAGCCTTCTTGCAACATACAAGGGACAAACAAAACTTGTGTCATTTTATGTTCTTCGTTCTTCTTCTGCTGTGAACTTGTTTGGTTTAGATTTATTTCAGTTGTTTAACTTGTCTATAGTAAATCAGGTCCTATCAGTGAACCAGACTGTGCCTTCAGCCAGTGTTTCTCGTCTATGAGAAGAATTTGCAGACATTTTTGCACCGGGCCTCAGTTGCACTAAGAACTATAAAACACATTTGGAACTGAAAGTCAACGCGCAACCGAAATTTTTCAGAGCACGCAATGTTCCCCACGCCTTGCGTGATGAGGTCGCAAGAACATTACACGATTTGGAATCACAAGGTGTAATTGAACGTGTGCAGGCTTCTCTCTGGGCCTCGCCCTTAGTAATTTTGCCAAAACCTTCCGGTAAATTGAGACTTTGTGTGGACTTCAAAGCTACAGTGAATCCACAATTAGTGACTGCAACTTATCCTTTACCCCGCCCGGAAGATCTTTTTGACAAACTGTGCCCGGGTAAATATTTTTCGAAGTTGGACCTAGCAGATGCGTACTTGCAAATACTGGTGGACGAAGAATCCCAGCGCGTTTTGGTGGTTAACACGCATCTTGGTTTGTATCGCTTCAAACGACTGCCATTCGGGTGTGCATCCGCCCCTGCGTTGTTTCAGCAGTATCTGCAAACTGTTTGTGCGTCGGTCCCTACTGCAGCAAACTATCTGGACGATATTGTGATCTCCGGAAAGATGGAAGACGAACATTTAGCCAATCTAAGAACATTATTTCAGGACTTGCGACAAAATGGTCTTCGCTTGCGGAAGGACAAATGTGTGTTTTTTGCTCGTGACTTACCCTATCTGGGACATGTAATCAATGCCCAAGGCGTACATCCCAGTCCCGAGCACGTCCGTGCCATACAAGACTTGGCTTCGACGAAGAATTTGTAGCAGCTACAGAGTGTGTTGGGAAAATAAATTACTACCATAAATATGTGCGCCACGCCTCTTCCATTTCAGCTCCGCTTCATCGCTTACGCCGTAAAGGTGTTCCGTTCGTCTGGACGACGGAATGCGAACGCGCCTTTCGCCAGTTGAAATCGGCGTTGTTTTCCACTACTTGCCTTACGCTATTCGATCCCCAGAAACCCCTTTTGTTGATGGTAGATGCATCGGATTTCGGGATCGGTGCTGTGCTTGCGCACAAAGATGGATCGCATGATCGCCCTATTGCCTTTGCGTCCAAATTGCTCTCGTCTGCGCAAAGAAATTATTCACAGATAGAGAAAGAAGCTTTGGCTCTCGTATTTGGTGTTACTAAGTTTCATGATTTCTTGTATGGTCGTCACCTTATCATCATCACAGATCACAAACCCTTGACGTCGCTTCTTCATCCGAACAAGCCTGTACCTCCACGTACAGCGCAGAAATTCATTCGCTGGTCTATTTTCCTCTCGCAGTACCGCTACGATATCTTGTATTGGTCCACTGCTAAGCACGGAAACGCCGATGCGTTGTCCCGTTTGCCTGTTGCTGAGGATAGAGCGTTCGATTCTTCCGAACTTGCTTGCATGTTCATTGATGCGGAAACCGATGGCGTGGTCGAATCGTTTCCGATTGATTTTCGTCGTGTAGCTACAGCCACAGCTGCTGACCCTGTCCTTGCTACCGTTTTGCGTTTTGTTGCTGCGCAATGGCCCTTGTCAAAGTCACGGATCGAGGATCCGTTGGTTCGCCGATTTTTTGCTCACAAGGAGAGACTTTTTGTACGACGTGGTGTTTTGCTGTTGTGTTCTGATAATGATCAGTCCCGGGTCGTGGTCCCACGTTCGTTACAGTCCTCTGTCTTACGGCTTCTCCACCAAGGACATTGGGGTATAGTGCGAACGAAACAACTTGCTCGTCAGCACTGTACTTGGTTCGGAATCGATGCTGCGATTACGAATATGTGCTCTTCTTGCATGGCGTGTGCCGAACAACAATCCGCCCCACCGCGGAAATTCTTTGCATGGCCGAAAGCCACTTCCCCTTGGCAACGCTTACACATCGATTTTGCAGGTCCATTCTGGAATGCTCGATGGTTGGTTGTGGTCGATTCTTTCAGTAATTTTCCTTTTGTTGTCCGGATGTCTTCCACGACGTCATCTGCCACCATCCAAGCGTTACCCGCTATCTTTTGCATTGAAGGTCGTCCACAGACTGTTGTTTCCGACAATGGCCCCCAATTCATGTCCGCAGAATTTCAGTCATTCTGCAAGGCCAATGGTATTCAACATCTGACATCCGCGCCGTTTTCGCCTCAGTCAAACGGTGCCGCTGAACGACTGGTCCGGACTTTCAAGTCACAGATGTTGAAGTTGAAAGAGTCGCATTCTCGGGAGGACGCGTTATTGCTCTTCTTGTCCTCGTATCGCTCTCAGCCCCGAGATGGTCGCTCGCCGGCTGAGTTGCTCCACGGTCGTCCTCATCGAACCTTGATGTCTTTGCTACATCCGCCACATCAGGTTCCTGTGCAGCGGCAGACACCTGCTTTTGCCCCAGATGACGTTGAATACTATCGCAACTATCGAGGTTCACGGCGCTGGCTCGCAGGGCGCATTCTTCGCTGCCTCGGCCGCGCTATGTATTTGGTTGTGGGGGCCTCTGGTGAGGTGCGTCGGCATCTCAATCAGCTGCGCCTCTGTCGTCGCACGGGATCTGCCGCTCCCCGTCTGCTTTCAGCGACGGTGCCGTCCGGTCAGCGCCCTGGGGACCCATCTACTGGCTCGCCTCATCCCCAGGTGTTACCGACGCTGCCTTCCATTTTGCCCCATGGCGACGCGCCGCCGCCGCCGCCTGTTCTCCCGCCGGCGACACCCGCAGTGGACGCTTCGCTGCAGCCGCCAAGCGCCTCCCTGGGTCACGCGCCGCCGATCGCTTCCCGCGACCAGCTGTCCTCCGACATGGAACTCTTGCCCGCTCCGGACCAGATGTCGTCTTCGCCCGTCGGGTGCCCCGTTTTGATGGAGGTCGACTCTTCGGCCCCTCCTGTCTCTCTGCGGGCGCATACACCGCATGTTGGCGTGCACCCTGGACTAGGTTTTCAGGCGTTTCCTAGCTCTCCTAGGACCGAATGGCTGGGTGCGGGTGGCACACCCTCGCCTGTTGTTAGGCTCCCCACCTCGTCGCATACGTCAACATGGGGTCCTCCCCACGGCGGGCGGAAGCCTTATAACACAACCGTACGCCGATTTGCGGAGGAGGAATGTGGTGTCACCGCCAGACAACACACTTGCTAGGTGGTAGCCTTTAAATCGGCCGCGGTCAGGTAGTATACGTCGGACCCGCGTGTCGCCACTGTCAGTGATTGCAGACCGAGCGCCGCCACACGGCAGGTCTAGAGAGACTTCCTAGCACTCGCCCCAGTTGTACAACCGACTTTGCTAGCAATGGTTCACTGATAAATTACGCTCTCATTTGCCGAGACGATAGATAGCATAGCCTTCAGCTACGTCATTTGCTACGACCTAGCAAGGCGCCAATATCAATTCCTATTTATCTTGTGATGCATGTACAGTCAGAGCGATGTTCACCAATTATGGATTAAAGTTAAGTATTCCAGAAGCTATGTACTATTTTTGGCTACTATAACTCCTTTAATTGTTCCAGACCTCACGCCAGTCTGCGTGAGCTTAAACGCGTGCCTTTCGGCCTCCTCTAGCAACACGGTGTTGGCTCTTCTGCCAACACATCAGCTACTCACCATATAGCGGAGATGCTGGATCGCAGATAGGCACAACAGAAACACTATCACACACATGTGTGCGTGTGTGTGTGTTTGTGTGTGTGTGTGTGTGTGTGTGTGTGTGTGTGTGTGTGCCTATTTTGGACAAAGGCCTTGTTGGCCGAAAGCTTACTGTATGACAGTATTTTTGCTGTGCCTATCCTTGACTAAGCATCTCTATAGTTAGTAGCAACTATCCTTTTCATAGTATTGTTGCCTTCCATCCTGGATTTTCCATTATTTGATCAAACGTTATTCTTTGCTTGTTTATGAGGCTGTGCTGAACAGCTGCTGATTTCTCAAGTCCTGTCTTACACCGTATGGGTCCCAAACCACACGTCAGATCGCTCTCGCAATTTTGGCGCTGCCATGTAAGCAGAAACGACCACTCGTGACAGACGAGACTCACTTGTCATTGGAGGAATAAGTCGCTAGGGGCGCTGCAGGAGACTCACTGGCCACGAGTAGGTGGCTAAGACGAGAGAGTCGCTGATGTAAAAGAAGCTTAAAAGCGTCTCCTTTGGCGACCTGCTGAAGTAACTGCCAGTCAGTAAATAGATTATATATATAATACCCACACGGACGGTGAAAAATATGGTGGTCCATTGATAGTGACCGGACGAAATCTCTCACGAAATAAGCATCAAACGAAAAAAATACAAAGAACGAAACTTGTCTAGCTTGAAGGGGGAAACCAGATGGTTCTATGGTTTGCCCGCTAGATGCCACTGCAACAGGTCAAATGGATATCAACTACGTTCTTTTTCTTTTACAATAGGAACCTCACTTTTTATTACGTAATCGTGTAATACGTAAAGAAATATGAATGTTTTAGTTGGACCACTTTTTTCGCTTTGTGATCGATGGCGCTGTAATAGTCACAAACGTATAAGTACGTGGTATCACGTAGTATTCCGCCAGTGCGGACGGTATTTGCTTCGTATACATTACACGTCTTAAAATGGACCGTTTACCAACTGCGGAAAAGGTCGATATTGTGTTGATGTATGCCTATGGTGATCAAAATGCCCAACGGGCGTGTGCTATGTATGCTACTCGGTATCCTGGACGACAACACCCAAGTGTCCGTACCGTTCGCCGGATAGTTACGTTACTTAAGGAAACAGGAAGTGTTCAGCCACATGTGAAACGTCAACCACGACCTGCAACAACTGATGATGCCCAGGTAGGTGTTTTAGCTGCTGTCGCGGCTAACCCGCACATCAGTAGCAGACAAATTGCGCAAGAATCGGGAATCTCAAAAACGTCGGTGTTGAGAATGCTACGTCACATAGATTGCACCCGTACCATATTTCTATGCACCAGGAATTGCATGGCGACGACTTTGAACGTCGTGTACAGCTCTGCCACTGGGAACAAGAGAAATTACGGGACGATGACAGATTTTTTGCACTCGTTCTACATAGCGACGAAGCGTCATTTACCAACAGCGGTAACGTAAACCGGCATAATATGCACTATTGGGCAACGGAAAATCGACGATGGATGCGACAAGTGGAACATCAGCGACCTTGGCGGGTTAATGTATGGTGCGGCATTATGGGAGGAAGGATAATTGGCCCCCATTTTATCGATGGCAATCTAAATGGTGCAATGTATGCTGATTACCTACTTTATGTTCTACCGATGTTACTACCAGATGTTTCACTGCATGACAGAATGGCGATGTACTTCCAACGTGATGGATGTCCGGCACATAGCTCGCATGCGTTTGAAGCGGTATTGAATAGCATATTTCATGAAAGGTGGATTGGTCGTCGAAGCACCACACCATGACCCGCACGTTCACCGGATCTGACGTCCCCGGATTTCTTTCTGTGGGGAAAGTTGAAGGATATTTGCTATCGTGATCCACCGACAACGCCTGACAACATGCGTCAGAGCATTGTCAATGCATGTGCGAACATTACGGAAGGCGAACTACTCGGTGTTGAGAGGAATGTCGTTACACGTATTGGCAAATGCATTGAAGTTGACGGACATCATTTTGAGCATTTATTGCATTAATGTGGTATTTCAGATAATCACGCCGTAACAGCATGCGTTCTCAGAAATGATAAGTTCACAAACGGACATGTATCATATTGGAACAACCGAAATAAAATGTTCAAACATACCTACGTCCTGTATTTTAATTTAAGAAACCTACCTGTTACCAACTGTTCGTCTAAAATTGTGAGTCATATGTTTGTGACTACTACAGTGCCATCTGTCACAAAGCGAAAAAAGTGATCCAACTAAAACATTCATATTTACTTACGTACTACACGAATATGTCATAAAAATGGGGTTTCCTATTTTAAAAAACGCAGTTGATATCCGTTTGACCTATGGCAGCGCCATCTAGTGGGCCAACCATAGCGCTCCCACAACTTTTATTGGTTCTTTCCTTCACTTACAAACCTAGGAGTGATAAAAACATTCGACTAACATCGTGAAACGGATTCCACTTATAAGTAGCGTTTATGTGTAAATGTGCACCACTGAACAAAAATCCAGTTGCAGAGAGAGTAGTCTGCAGCCATAGGTCCGTATTTGGGTAATTAACGGAACTAACGGGCCGTAATATTTTTCCCGTCTTGTCCTCAAACGTTGAGAAATTTTATATATACAGGGTGAATCGGTTGAAAGTGCCTTTGGGAACCCTGAACGCTCTCAAATGCGTACCATATGCCTGATTTTCATATTCTCTCGAGCGATACACGCCAACTATTAGTCCTACAGAAAGAATAAACAGGACCTTTATGTAGGAAATTTAATATGGTTAATACGTTTTCGCTGGAGGCCATAATTTTCGAATTATACAAGAAAGACGTACAAAAGTGTGACCTTCAAGCGCAATTTTCTTGAATAACTCGCAAACCTTGACTTCCAGCGGAAACGTATCTCGCTACAAAATTTAAATACATTAAATTTCATACAAAAAGCCCTGTTCTTTCTTTCTGTAGGACCAAGAGTTTGTGCGTAGTGGGCGAGAGAATGTGAAACTCTTGTGTTGTTTTGAAGGCGTTGCGGGTGCTTAAAATGTACCGCACTAATGTAGCGGACGTCGAGACGAACAACCTGAGCCACGGATCATTAGCTGCGTGAGATTTTTAACATCTCGCCCACGTACGCAATCGGCTTGGTCGCACAATTGTAAATTCTAAAAATTGACGTTTGTGTAAATGTCGCTTAGCAATCCTGTAAATATCAAGACCGTAAAATCAACAATGAATTCGTGTTATTTCTCTGTAGGACACATTAAACATATCGGGGATCCGATATATATATATAATAAAAGTCGCTATCGGCTCTTGACGTACCGGAATGAGGAACTGTATATTGATATATCGACAGAAAGAAGTTCGACGCACCAGCCTATAAAAATATCGACTGCACATAGTAAATATATTGCCGGTTTAGGAGCTATATATTACAGTGTTGATTTATTATTAGATATTCTGTACATCAACAAACTAGCAGTTTGCTTATCGCCCTTAGAACAAGAACTGAAAGGAAAACGATGCAAGTTCACGCTGGGCAATAACCATATTACTAACAATGGTATCTGAGTGTAAGTGGCACAATAAAAAGTGTCCGATGGGTCCGTCGTTCGCTTTCATTACATATCACATTTTTCCACAACACCATGCCGGCTTCCATGTTTTTATTTATTTATTTATTTATTTTTTCATTTCTGCAAATGCTAGCGACCTAGCAGCCGTAGTGTTAAAATTGCAAGCTGAAGTTGAACGCCAGTCGGAGTGGCCAAGCGGTTCTAAGCGTTGCAGCCAGGAACCGTGCGACCGCTACGGTCGCAGGTTCGAATCCTGCCTCGGGCATGGATGTGTGTGATGTCCTTAGGGTAGTTAGGTTTAAGTAGTTCTAAGTTCTAGGGGACTGATGACCTCAGCAGTTAAGTCCCGTAGTGCTCAGAGCCATTTGAAGCTGAACGTTCCAGTTACTGTTGATAGCATCGACCGCCGATTGCGTCAGCACTTCCCCTCCGCCATCGCAAAGACCAGTCTTGTCGTTCACATTTTTGTTGATAATTTTCAGCAACTGTTTTTGAATAATGCCGATGAGAAGAAATAGCCCACTAGTGGCGTTAAAAATTGTTTTTTAACGCAGCTAGTATGCTACTTCTTCACATCACAAATCTTGTTATTCCATTCACACCGCCACTCTCCAGTGCGGTCGGACATCATCTTTGTGTCACCTGTGCTTGCTCCACACAGTCATAGAGATAGACTGGACGTGATGAAAGCTCGAAAAGTAGTTAAGACTCCCTCACGCAGTGAAAGTAAAATTGCGTTCTACGACAATTTCAAAAGAACAATCTCAAATGTTTATCGAAAATTGCGAAAAAAATACAATGTAAAACAAAAGTGTCGGCACTCGATATTGCCATTTCGATGTCTATGCATCGATATATCGGTGAAAAATGTACCATGGTTGTATATCGGTTTTACGAAAGGAATATCGATATATTGATAACTTATACGCAGCCCTGTTTCTCTGGCGTTGCTACTACGAGACGATTGCGCTAGTAAAAAATAAGTTTACACAGAATTGTAGACGTTATTAGTTTTGACAAAACGCATTGAAAAGTCGTTTCCTGTCATTTCCCCGACAGGAGAAGTTAGCCTACCAAAGTTCACGGAGGTCTGTGGGACAAGAGGCCGAGAGGATATTAAAAGTCCGGCGCGGCGGGCATGCGCTGTAGTCTTGAGGGCTCTTGTAAGCCAATATGAGCCAGGCTCATGGCGTCCTAGGCCACAAGTATCCTGTACCAAACTGCTTGTCTCGAATTTCCTTGCACCACCGTGGTACGTCGTAAACAGTTATTAGCCGACAAGAAAAGTGAAGCACCCAGAAGACATGATCGTATGTCAGTGAAACTTCGTACACATTCCCGACACGTGTGGAAACGATTAGAGCTGTTGTTCTCCGTGACAGGTAGAACAGCCACCATAGTGCATTAGTGTTGTTCGTGTTGAATGTGGTGACCAAGCACGATAGGGGCGTGAACAGCTAGAGGAGTTGAGTGATCGCTGTGAAGGATATAAAAATGAGCAAAATGACTCCAGTACAGAATAACGGTAAAAAACGGACCCGCAAAATTACAGACCAATATCCCTCACTTCTGTCTGCTGCAGAATCCTTGAACATATTCTCAGTTCGAATACAATAAACTTTCTTGAGGCTGAGAAGCTTATGTTCACGATTCAGCATGGCTTTTTAGAAAGTATCCGTCATGTGAGACTCAGCTTGCCCTTTCTTCACGTGATATACTGAGAACTATGGATGAAGGGCAACAGGCAGAATCCATATTTCTAGATTTCCGGAAAGCATTTGACATGGTACCCCATTGCAGGCTGTTAACGAAGGTATGAGCATGTGGAATAAGTTCAAAGATATGTGAGTGGCTCCAAGTCTTGTTGAATAATAGTTGTCGTCAACGGCGACCGTTCACCAGAGGCAAGGATATCGTCAGCAGTGCCCCAGGGAAGTGTTGTTATCTACATATATAAATGATTTGTGGGACAGGGTGGGCAGCAATCTGCGGTTGTTTGTTGATGATAAGTGGTGTACGATAAGGTGTCGAAGTTGAGTGACTGTATGTAGATACAAGACTACTTAGACAAAATTTGCAGTTGGTGTCATTAATGGCAGCTAGCACTAAATGTGGAAAGATATAAGTCAACGCAGATGAGTAGGAACATCAAACCTGTGATGTTCGGATACAGTATTACTAGTGTCCTGCGTGATACAGTCGAGTCGTTTACATATCTGGGGCCGTGCGGTTCTGGGCGCTTCAGTCTGGAACCGAGCGGCCGCTACGTTTGCAGGTTCGAATCCTGCCTCGGGCATGGGTGTGTGTGATGTCCTTAGGTTGGTTAGGTTTAATTAGTTCTAAGTTCTAGGCGGCTGATGACCTCAGAAGTTAAGTCGCATAGTGCTCAGAGCCACATATCTGGGCGTAACGTTGCAGAGTGATATGAGGTGGAACGAGTATGTGAGAACTTTGGTACGGAAGGCGAATGGTCGTCTTCGGTATACTGGGAGAATTTTAGGAGTGCATTATTCGCCTGTAAAGGAAACCGCGTATAGGACGCTGGTGCGTTCTTGATTACTGCTCGAGTGCTTGGGGTCCATACCAGGTCTTATTGAAGGAAAACGTCGAAGCAATTCAGAGGCGGGCTCCTAGATTTGTTACCGGTAAGTTCGAACAATACGTAAGTGTTATGGAGATGCTCCGGGAACTCAAATGGGAATCCCTGGAGGGAAGGCGACGTTCTTTCCGAGAAACACTATCGAGAAAATTTAGAGAACCGGCATTTGAAGCTGAGTCCAGAACGATCCTACTGCCGCCAACATACAAAGCGCGTAAGGATAACGAAGATGAGATACGAGAATAATTTCTTCGGAGGAAAATAGTCGTTTTTCCCTCGCTCTATTTGCGAGTGGAACAGGAAGGGAAACGAGTTGTAGTGGTGCATGGTACCCTCCACCACACACCGTACGGTGGCTTGCGGAGTATGTGTCTAGATGTAGATGTAGATGCCGCATACTCGTGTGAGACGGTGTAATCGGCACCTGACGAGAGTTTGCGAATTCGCCTAATTTTGGTATCCACTTCTCCAGCTGGTCAAATCGAGCGATGTTCAGATTGGTGGGGCATTCGGATGTGACAGTACCCTGATGTCGAACTGCATGGGAATGTGTCGGCAGGCATACTAGTCAGTCAAGATTCAGATCGGCATGTCTGACAAGCACAAGGGACTTGGGAATTACCGTTCCGTGTGTATAGGCAGCTGCCATCAACACCACAACACAAAGGGCTGCATTGGAGAGGTGCCATGGCCGGGAAGCACGGACTGCTGGTGAATGGCGTCGCATTGTTTCAACGTCGAGTCATGTACCTGCACTACCCCGGTTGGCCATTGCCAGCGACCTACGTAGAGGTCCCGTTCTTCCATTGTCTTGGAGAGGCACGGTGGTGGTACTGCTGGCACCATGGTGTGGGGAGCCATAGGGTATACCTTCTGTGGGACCCGGCCCACTCGTCTAGTATACAGTGCCTAGGAAGCTGTTTTCTCGGCTAACTAGACAACATTCGAGCATATCTTATTAATGGAGTTTATTACAGTAAATTGAATTGACAATACTTTGCCTTTTCACAATGACGTGTCGCAAGGAATAGGCGACATGCACGTAATCAGTGTCCTTCGATATACAGGGTGTTACAAAAAGGTACGGCCAAACTTTCAGGAAACATTCCTCACACACAAAGAAAGAAAATATGTTATGTGGACATGTGTCCGGAAACGCTTACTTTCCATGTTAGAGCTCATTTTATTACTTCTCTTCAAATCACATTAATCATGGAATGGAAACACACAGCAACAGAACGTACCAGCGTGACTTGAAAAACTTTGTTACAGGAAATGTTCAAAATGTCCTCCGTTAGCGAGGATACATGCATCCACCCTCCATCGCATGGAATCACTGATGCGCTGATGCAGCCCTGGAGAAAGGCGTATTGTATCACAGCCGTCCACAATACGAGCACGAAGAGTCTCCACATTTGGTACCGGAATTGCGTAGACAAGAGCTTTCAAAATGCCCCCATAAATGAAAGTCAAGAGGGTTGAGGTCAGGAGAGCGTGGAGGCCATGGAATTGGTCCGCCTCTACCAATCCATCGGTCACCGAATCTGTTGTTGAGAAGCGTACGAACACTTCTACTGAAATGTGCAGGAGCTCCATCGTGCATGAAGCACATGTTGTGTCGTACTTGTAAAGGCACATGTTCTAGCTGCACAGGTAGAGTATCCCGTATGAAATCATGATAACGTGCTCCATTGAGCGTAGTTGGAAGAACATGGGGCCCAATCAAGACATCACCAACAATGCCTGTGCAAACGTTTACAGAAAATCTGTGTTGATGACGTCATTGCACAATTGCGTGCGGATTCTCGTCAGCCCACACATTTTGATTGTGAAAATTTACAATTTGATCACGTTGGAATGATGCCTCATCCGTAAAGAGAACATTTGCACTGAAATGAGGATTGACACATTGTTGGATGAACCATTCGCAGAAGTGTACCCGTGGAGGCCAATCAGCTGCTGATAGTGCTTGCACACGCTGTACATGGTACGGAAACAACTGGTTCTCCCGTAGCACTCTCCATACAGCGACGTGATCAACGTTACTTTGTACAGCAGCAACTTCTCTGACGCTGACATTAGGGTTATCGTCAACTGCACGAAGAATTGCCTCGTCCATTGCAGATGTCCTCGTCGTTCTAGGTCTTCCCCAATCGCGAGTCATAGGCTGGAATGTTTCGTGCTCCCTAAGACGCCGATCAATTGCTTCGAACGTCTTCCCATCGGGACACCTTCGTTCTGGAAATCTGTCTCGATACAAACGTACCGCGCCACGGCTATTGCCTTGTGCTAACCCATACATCAAATGGGCATCTGCCAACTCCGCATTTGTAAACATTGCACTGACTGCAAAACCACGTTCGTGATGAACACTAACCTGTTGATGCTACGTACTGATGTGCTTGATGCTAGTACTGTAGAGCAATGAGTCGCATGTCAACACAAGCACCGAAGTCAACATTACCTTCCTTCAATTGGGCCAACTGGCGGTGAATCGGGAAGTACAGTACATACTGACGAAACTAAAATGAGCTCTAACATGGAAATTAAGCGTTTCCTGATCCATGTCCACATAACATCTTTTCTTTATTTGTGTGTGAGGAATGTTCCCTGAAAGTTTGGCCGTACCTTTTTGTAACACCCTGTATACAATTTGCATACAAGCAATTGATGTACATTGCACAAGTCACGACTAATGAGTTAGGATGCCGGCCCTTCTCCTAGTGCTGCTCTTCTAGTGCGGCCGAGACTGGCAGGAGCGGGTGCCGATACTTTTATTACTTTTTTTCCTCAATTTTCGGTACATATTTGAAGCGGTTCTTTTGACATTGTTGTAGAACATAATTTTACTTTCACTGTGTGAATGAGTCCCACTACTTTTTGAGCTTTCAACGTGTCCAATCTTTCTCTTTGACTGCGTGAAGCAAGTAACGTAAATGTACCAAAGAGTTTGCAGTCCCAAAGAGAGCGCGGGTTGTGTTCCTGACAGTTGACTAAACTGATCAGTTCGCCACTGACGTAGCTGTGTTGACAGTGGTATCAGAAACACCTCGTAAAAGTTATGTGAAGGAATCCTGTGTTTCCGAAGTGAAACAGGTAAGAATAGCTTTTCGGCTTCCTTGATGCAGTTCTGGTACTCTGTTGCATAAGTTATACCCACAATACGCGAGCAACAACCTTTAATTCTTGATTGCATTTTAAAAAGGCTAACTTACAATCTTCATTACTGCATCCACATGTTTTGCAAATGTGACGTGTGTTGCCATATGTTGACTTCGTTTGGAATCATTGTTTCTGTAGGAAGCAGCGCGCATAAAAGGTCCCGAAAGAGTGCGTTCATTTTCTTTAAGGTTGGTTGGTATGTTGGTTGGTGCGTTGATTTGGGAGAGGGGACGAAGCAGCGAGGTCATCGGTCCCATCGGTTTAGGGAAGGACATGGAAGGAAGTCTTCCGTGCCCTTCAAAGGAACCATCCTGGCATCTGTCTGAAGCGATTTAGGGAAATCACGGAAAACCTAAATCATGATGGGGCACACGGATTTGAACTGTCATCCTCTCGAATGCGAATCCAGTATGTCAAGCACTGCGCCACTTGGCTCCGTCTCTCTTTAGGGCCCGACTGCAAATTCGTACTTCTGGAGTCCGAAGGATAGGTTTTCTTTCTCAGTGACTTTAAATTAAGTACGAAAATCGGACAGGGAACTCATCTAAACTGAAGAGGCTAGATAACAGCAGCTTGCTTCAGGTTATACCAGTCCCACTGTTGCTAAACTTTGTTGACATATTCTTGCTTTAATAATACGACTTCTTCATGCATGTTTTCCAACAATACACAACTCTTTGTTGTTGTCTTTTCGTTTTACAATGAAACCAGTGTTTATACTGCCATTTTGAGTTGAGACTTTGCAGCTCAGTTCAATTAACGCCTGAAAAGAAAGCTGCTATACTTACTCATACGTCTGTTGGTCTCAGCACCAGAGAGATAGCCTCTAACACAGGATTTAACCAGTCTACGATTTCGAGGTTAGGCCTACTGAAAAAATACAGGGAATTAGGAAATGTTGATCGTGAGAAAGGAATAGGTCGGAAAAGGCGTCTACTGCCAGACGGACAGGGTATTGAAAAGGCTTTCGCTCAACGACCGTCGCCTGTCATCAACTGAAGCGAGACTGGGAAGAAATGTGCGACATCTGAGTAACCACTAGAACTGTAAGAAATAGACTGCTGGAGGCTGGACTTTCAGCCCGTCGTCCTAGAAGGAAGCCTTAACACATTTCAGATTTTCTCGTGTAATGTGGCTGCCAGACCTCAGGTCATGCAAAATCTTAAGGTCCTAGGTCAACTACAAGGCACAAAAACCGGCCAATAATTGAATTTTCGATAACTAAAACATGACCTGTAATACGTCTTACTTGTCGATTGGATCAACTTAGAAGCTTCTATTTTGTACAGAGTGGTGCGACTACATACTTCAGTACGTGACATAAATTTCCAGACGATACATGTAAACGTTTCCGAGAGAAAAGCGAGCAACGTGACTATCTGGCAATACGTCATTACGAAGACAAATGACAAAAACCGAAGGTTTTCTTAGGTTTTTACCACATATTAACACTTTTCGCATTTTCTCGTGTAATGTGGCTGCCAGACCTCGTCTCATGCAAAATCTTAAGGTCCTAGGTGAACTGCAAGGCACAAAAACCGGCCAATAATTGAATTTTCGATACTAAAACATGACCTGTAATACGTCTTACTTGTCGATTGCATCAACTTAGACGCTTCTATTTTGTACAGAGTGGTGCGACTGCATACCTCAGTACGTGACATAAATTTCCAGACGATACATGTAAACGTTTCCGAGAGAAAAGCCAGCAACGTGATTATCCGACATTACGTCATTATGAAGACAAATGACAAAAACGGGAGGTTTTCTTAGGGTTTTACTACGTATTAATTGAGCCAGATAATGCGACAACAGCGACTACAATGGGCAAAGGTACATGCGACATGGATACCAGAGATGTGGAACAAAGTAATCTTTTCAGATGAGTCCAAATTTAATCTGCATGGCTCAGATGGGAAAGTATTCGTGCGTCGAAGGAAAGGTGAGGAATTTTGGTCATCATGCATAACACATACAGTCAAACACCCATAAGGACAGATGGTCTGGGGGTACATTTCCAGTCATGGAGTAGGTCGTCTGGACTTCATCAATGGCACTGTCAACGCATCCTTGAAAGGATGCTCATGGCAACCATTAGAGATCAGTTTGAAGATGTTTCCAATTGCGTTTTTCAGGATTACTCCGCTCCTTGCCATAGAGCTTTGAAGGTGAGTCCTATGACTAATATTCGTACCAAACACGAAGCAGATTGCTTTCTTGATTAATTATCACGTACCGTACTTCTGCAGTTCAGGTAAAATCTTTCCTTCGACAAAATGGGGTTCGAGTATTAGAGTGGCCTGGAAACAACTCTGATCTCAATCCTATTGAGAACTGTTGAAAGGTTATGGGAAATGCTACGACCAAAAGGAAGCCACGGAATAAACAGGAGCTGTTGGAGACCCTTGTGCGTGTTTCATGAACTGAGTGAGGACTACATTAAAAAGTTAATTCTTTCAATGGCTTCACGATGCCAAGCGGTGATTAAGGCTCGTGGTAGAGCAACAAAGTATCAAATGCAACAGTGTGTTCATATGACGCAATACAAAGACTAAAATCCATCAGTGTTATGTTAGAACATTAATATGCAGTGTTTCTTTCAACATTAATATTCATATTTAAGAATAGCAGAAGAATAGCTGACATATCCACTTACACTCATTTTTCAAGAAAGTGTTAAATTATAAAAAAGAAACATTTTGATAGAAAAAAATTAAGAATATAAACAAACTGACAAAAATTATTGTGTATATTCATTTGTGATAGAAATCAGGCAAATTTAGCTCAGTTATTCAATGATTGTAACAAAAATTGTTAATTGTAAGAGGTGATGCAAGAAATATTTCCACCACTGTAGATGCAGATGTAGATCTACCATCCAAGTGTGACATGTGAAAATTTGTGCCGAGCCGGGAGATGAGCCTGGATTTCCTGCTTATTGTGAACGGTCGCCTTATTCACTTTGGCTACCCATACACACACCCCGGACCTACCCAGACGTCCATTCGTCACAGTGACTACATCCTTATATCAAAGTCCACTAAATTTGTCACCTAATACCCTTTTTTATCAGCCAGTACATAAAAAGAATTCCGTCCAAATCGTTTCGACACACTTTATTCTTGGCATACAAGCGACGTCAGCTAATTTTAACTACAGTGGTAGTTTGGACTAATAACTGTACACAACAGATGTGAATTCGACTATAGTTGGACTCGCGAACGATGGCTGTCGAGTTTAGTCTTTTTCTGCGCATCCATGTCACGCATTATTCGACAGCCAATGAGCGTGCAATAGTGTTCAGAGCTCCTTGCTGTGGATGTCGTAGCCAATGCGAGCACTAAACGTGATCGTGGCGAGTTATTAACTAAATTTTTATTCCATTTGTTGTGAGTTGTCGTGGCTGATGGTGGTGGTAAGCGGCAAATACAACGCAAGCAAGTGAGAAGTATAGTTTTCTGGATACCGCTTTCATGAAGAGCAAAGCGCTTGTATGCACGTACTGCAACTATAGTTTGGAACAGGTAACAATGCAATCCTTCTCCAGTCTCGAGCTGCGAGAATCGCCATCGTTCGTGGATCGGACTACAGTCGCTTGTGAGTAGTCTACCTGAGTTCATGGTGTTGAATGTTTTGAAGAAGATAAATCTTTGTGGAAAGCTTGTACCACACATCTTGACACCTGAACGAAAAAAGAAAAAAAGGATGGACGTTTGCCGCGACTCGATTAAAGTGTTAAACGAGGACAGTTCCTTTGTCGAAAAAATCATCACGAGTGATGACACTTGTTGTCATCAATACGAACTTACCACAAAATGGCAAAGTGAAGAAATTCACAATCGTTTTTCTTCGTTTCGTTTCTTTCTGTGAATCTCCACCAATCTGCGGTATCACGGTAGCCAACGTGTACGTTACAGAGGTCGCTGAAAAGCACAT
Organism: Schistocerca piceifrons; assembly: GCF_021461385.2. Classification (NCBI taxonomy): domain Eukaryota; kingdom Metazoa; phylum Arthropoda; class Insecta; order Orthoptera; family Acrididae; genus Schistocerca; species Schistocerca piceifrons. Next base: position 751,100,310 of record NC_060141.1, read on the forward strand.
AATTAAAATTTTGATAAATAAAGTGACAAATGAGAAAACTCTGTATTCAAGGTATCGAATTCATTTCAAAGACAATAGACAATAAATAGGACAAATAATTTGCATTGCTGCAGATGACGCGTAATTATATGTGAAAAATTACTCCGCTATAAATTAAACATGTGGACACAAAAGCGATCATATTTAATGAAGTATATATTAGAGAAATTAAAAAAAGCAGCTCGTAGTGGATCAAGCAAGAGCTTCGTAAAATAACAAAGAGCAGAAATTAAAAGTCCTCATATTGTTCTACTTAGAACTTGTCAGAAAATAAAACACTACGGTAACACAGTGGAAGTGTTTTAAATAGTGTAGTATAATAAAATATAAATAGTGGTGACTCAGGACGGTGTTTAATATGGGGCGTTTGAGGAGAAATTGCAAACATTTTAGGAGGTGATTAAGTAGAGTAATTGGAATGAAACATCCTATACACCATGTGACCAATTCCTGTTGTTAACAGAGTTACAGCTGTAGCAGTGTAAAATAATCACAGAAAATGATGAGCGGAGGGAAGTGATTAGGATCAAAGGTTATTCTCATAAATTTCGCATCCGACGTGAGTTCATTTTTGAGTTCTCTCCACACCACCACGTGTTTATTTTCATAAATTTAGCATCCGACTTCAATGGACTTTTGAATTCTCTTCACACCGCAACCTGTAGCTCTACTAAGATCACCTCGAAGTTCTTTTATGAGGGTAGTAATTTTCGCATTCCGAACGGTACATTCTTCTCTTGTGTTTGCCTTTTCTTCGCCATTTAGTGGTCTTCACAGGCAAAATTCTAAAAAGGTAAGGTCCAGGGACCTTGGTGGTCGAAAAATATGATCATTTCTGCCACTTCCTCCTCCAGGGAATGTTGGGCTTAGATTATGTGTCAGCTGACGACTGGAATGTGCAGGGGCCCCTTCATACTGGAAGAACGTACCTACGCACGAAGAGTTGAGTGCCTTTGATAAGGGATTTCAAATTCATCCCGTATTCCTAGATTTCCAAAAGGCTTTTGACACTGTTCCACAGAACGTCTTGCAGCGAAATTGTTTTGCTCATGGAATATCGTCTCAGTTGTGCTGTGGATTCGTGGTTTCCCGTCAGAGAGATCACAGTTCATAGTAATTGACGGAAAATCTAGGCGCTACAGGTTGGAAACGCGCGACCGCTACGGTCGCAGGTTCGAATCCTGCCTCGGACATGGATGTGTGTGATGTCAGAGGTTAGTTCGGTTTAAGTAGTTCTGAGTTCTAGGGGACTGATGACCTCAGAACTTAAGTCCTGTAGTGCTCAGAGCCATTTGAACGTTATTAAAGAGACTGCCCAAACTACGCTTGTCCGTCCTCTTTTAGAGTACTGCTGCGCGGTGTGGTATCCTTACGAGATAGGAATAACGGAGAACAAAAATGTTTCAAATGGCTCTGAGCACTATGCGACTTAACATCTGAGGTCATCAATGCCTTAGAACGTATAACTACTTAAACCTAACTAACCTAAGGACATCACACACATCTATGTCCGAGGCAGGACTCGAACCTGCGACCGTAGCAATAACGGAGTACATCGAGAAAGTTCAAAGAAGAGCAGCACGTTTATTATTATCATGAAATAGGGGAGAGAGTGTCACAGGCATGATAAAGGATTTGGGATGGACACCATTAAAAGAAAGGCGTTCTTCGTTACGGCGGAATCATCTCACGAAATTTCAATCACCAACTTTCTCCTCCGAATGCGAAAATATTTGGTTCTCGCCGACCTACATAGGGAGGAACGATCATCATAATAAAATAAGGGAAATTAGAACTTGCACAGAAGGATACAGGTATTTGTTTTTCCCGCGAGCTGCTAGAAGAATAGAGAATTATTGTCAAGGTGGTTCGATGAACCCTTTGCCAGTCACTTAAGTGCGATTTGCAGAGTATCCATGTAGATTTAGACAGTTTTTTATGGTGTCTGTTCTTTCGGACGCGTCAGAGAGAACAGACACACTCACACACACAAATATATGCTCCTTATTATTATTATTATTATTATTATTATTATTATTATCGTGTACATCAATTACAGTAATACACATTTAGAAAAACAAAGAAATATATATAAAATTGATCATGTGAAATTATATACAGTACACAAGTTTTAAAACGGCTCAGACTACACTAGGATGTTGATGGAGTCGATCCAGCGGAGTGCCTCGTTGGGTGCCTGATAGAGCTTCTCAATGCCACCAGGGAAGCGTCTGATTAGACATTCATTCACAATGTGGCTCATTGTTTGGGTGTCACCACAGTCACACACACTGTCACTTGAAAAGCCCCACTTGGGCATGTTGTATTGGCACCTACTCTCTTCAGTCCGATATCTGTTTAACGGCACCCTTGACGGCAATTAATGATCATTCAGTGCAGATGCAATCATCGTAAGCCCTCTTGCGGAAATTAGCGAGAGGCTGAGAGCAATGAGCGTGATGGGCAGGGGACGCTACGTATGTAGTGAGCAACAAGTTTGGGAATAGGGGTTGGGCGGAAAGCGTGTTCACATAGCCGAAGCGGTTAAGTATACCACTCACATAAAGCAGGACATCCGGCGCAGAGTCCCAGACCGGCACAAATTTTCAATTGCCATCACTGAATTGATTTCAATATCCTGTTGCGGCCAATGATGGAATTTCAGTTTAGTCGTCATACCCCTCCTTGAAGGCAAAGAGGCCACTTCCAAAAAACGCTAGAAACTCGTTTTCAAGAAATTAAGGGTCCCTACAGGACGACGCGGTAACACAACTACCGTTTACTGAGAACAGTCTTGAAAACGTGTCCCCACAAAGGCATGTGATTTTTCGCTAGACCATCGTGGTGAGTTACGTGTGTTATTCATGCCACAACTTTTGAAACTGGCTTCGTCAGTAGACATTATTATTGAGATTACTCGTCTCTTTGTAATCGACAAAGTTCCAATCGTCTAAATTCATCTTCGTCTCGAAGATGTTAAATTTGCTGTAGATGAGGACAGAGGCCATGCATATGTAGTGTCCGCCACATTATTGTACGTGCAACACCAGTACGGTACGTGTATACGTGTTGCGTGGGCTTGCTAAATGGTAATGATCTTCCAACTGGATATTGTCTTCTACTTAGTCCGCACTCCGTTCATCTTCACGTTTAACTGAGGTACGACTGTCGGGCACTGCAACAGTCTCACGCAGTTAAGCGAAAACAGCCGGCCGGTGTGGCCGAGCGGTTCTAGGCGCTCCAGTCTGGAACCGCCTGACCGCAGGTTCGAATCCTGCCTCGGGCATGGATGTGTGTGATGTCCTTATGTTAGTTAGGTTTAAGTAGTTCGAGGGGACTGATGACCACAGATGTTAAGTCTCATAGTGCTCAGAGCCATTTGAACCATTTGAACAGTCACCTTCAAGCAACATGACATCAACGACAGATGATTTTACATGGAGTGAGACAGGCACGCTTTCTGAAATGAAATCAAAATACGTCCGCTATCGACCAGTGGCAGAACTGGAAGATCAGGTGGATGCTCCAGTTGAAGAGAGTGTTTCAAATCTGCGCTCACCAGTAACAGGTGTGGGTGCAAGTGCAGAAACCAGATTAACACGTACTGCACACGAGTGGCAGAAACACAGTCTGCACTCTGTGGAACTCAGACGTTTCCAGACCGATTCACGCTCATGTTGGCAAGGTCAGGTCAACCATTACGTCCAGCACATATAAAGAAAGAATATGTTTAAAACAATTCCCATGAATTCTGATCACAGATTCTAACGGGTGATGGAATTACGAATCGAATGACCACGCTCATGCGTAGATTACATGCATATCAAGCAAGTACATAAAGTAATATGCAAATTGCTCCAGTAAATTGGTTACGCGAAAAATTCTGAAATTAACTATGTGCTGTAGAAGGATATCGTGATACTAATAATTACACTATTTCCTTAGATTAATGTTATTGAACATCTGAGGATGCTGTTGACCATTAGGAAAAGCTGTTTCCACTCACATTTTTGTTCGTGGTGCATGCAGTTGAGAAAGGAGATATTTATCTGTGTGTCCTCACATTGGTGCCACTATGAGAGGGCAACTCCACAACTGACAAGTTGCCGCAAGCATCACAAATACGTAACATGGTTACGCCTGCGTGGCTTTCCTACATGGTTAGTAATGCGGACTAGCGAATATTTCGTCTCTAAGGGACGGCATTTTGGGGGCTGCGTCCGTTCATACAAATAAAACAGTTTCTATGTCACTCACCTGTTTATTTTGCCACTTAGTGTTTCGATGGACCACACCATCATCTTCAGGTGAAGAATTGTTTATTTACATAGCTGTAGTTGGTGCGGAGCCACTCTTTGTAGTGAAGCCTTCATACACAGCATCTCCCTCTCACTGTCACTGCCTATGTATGTCTCCCTCTCCATGTCTCATTTTTCTACCACTGATTTACAGTGTTACCGCTGGCCACTGTCTCCTCTCTCACTTACACTTTATCGTTTTGTCTTTCTTTGGCACCGCTACTGTCTCCATAACACCTCGGACAAGGCAGCTCAAAAATTCTGCGATGTCCAAGTTATTTTTGCTCCTATACACAGGTTTTTAAAATTTCAGTCCAAAACGCACTCTCCTCCTTACCTATGTGTTTAAATTCGCCGGTCCGGGACAGTCCAGATATCCGCTCCCCAAAGCCTGTGTATGGTGTCCACTCACCTCACTTTTTCGTCTACGTGCTTCACTCTTTCCCTCCCACTGTTTCTGTCCCCGCGCATTTCTCTTTCTCTTTTACTGCCACTGTCTCTCACTGACGATCAACATCTTTTTATTAGGAAAGAAATTTCCGTCATTTGACTGCTGATTGTTCATTTGTTTTAGACACGATTTCGGCTTTAGAGCCATTTTCAAGTTCATGCTGAAATGTAAAAATATGTCTGACCTATCTGTGACTTGTCATCGTCGAAAAATCATATTTCTGGTCTTATGAGTTATCGAAAATATGTAATATGGCTTACATTGTGCACAGCAAAAAACACAACTGGTCTATAAGATGAGAAATATTTTTTGACGACGACAAGTTGTATCATAAAAGAGTAAAAGTGTTAGAAGTATTTTAGTGAATTTCATGTATTTCCATAATTTTTGGCTGTTATTTTCTTTTCAGGTATGTTAAGATCCTTTTTAGCCTTTTTTATCACTGCAGTACCACTTTGGGCATATTTGTGTAGGTGTGTAGTGCCCATTATATAGAAATAGTGGATCATACAGTTTTACTGGTGAAAAAATGCTGACTGAAAACATCGTTTAGTGACTCGAGAACCCTTTCACGACCTTAGAACCATTGCCATGTGTCCAGAACGTCACATGAAACTACATTTACACGTCAGACCGATTATTACGTGCACATTTTACTGCATAAGCACGACAATTTCGAACCTTTGGATCTTGGTAACGAATAATGATACCGGTAAAAGATTCGACGTTCCCCGAGAACATACGGTAAAATTTTCGACGCTTTGACATGAAAAGAAACTGCAGAATTGGCCATCTGCACAATTTGTGTTTCTCTTACTAAAAAGATCGTGGTATTTGGAGTTTTCTCAGGAATAGCACCGGAACAAATGGTGCTTTTATAAGGCCCCGTAAGTCCACCATAGACCACACTTAATGCAAGAAAGCCAACCATTTCCTCAGTTTCCCTGAGCTAGAGAAACAGCTAGTGTTTAAATTTTGACCCTGTACTGTAGGACAGCTACAGTATGCCAGTTATTCCGATAGGTATAGAAATGATCGCTAGGCCGTGGGATTTTCAAAATAGTTGACTTCTTATTTCTTAGAGCAATACAACCCGAGATATGACAACACTGACTCAAAGGAAGGCCTCGGCGCTTGTTCGTGACGTCACGTCAGCTAGGCACGGCGAACGCCAGGTCTATTGCAGGTATACTCATTACGGTGGTGTCTCCCACTCTGACACAGGGAAAAGTGAAACTATTGGCGGTAGTTGACCAACACACATTGTTCTGAGAGATTTCTGCAATCAATTAATAGTGCAATTCATTACACTTCTTAACAAATAGTGAACTCCTGAACTTAATTTTCCACCTGTTTTAAGGATTGACATACAAAAACAACTTCATGGTCCAGCAGCAACAGAATTCGTGCTTCTGTACCTTATTTGTAAATCTGAGGAAGTTACGTTTGTACTGGGTTGCTTTTACAAGAAACTGTGAACATATTGGTGCTCTTCTTTAGGTATCTTGGTTGACTATGGGGTGAGGAGCACTGAATGTTAATAAAATATCTTGCGATTGTACACGTTGGGGGAAGGGGTGGGGGACAAAAGAAGAGGCAAACGAGAGATACTTGTTTTATCAAATAAAATTTTTTTATCTTATAAAGTTTCTCCTTTCAGTTGCAAGAGGGGAATATTTATCTTTTCTAATGTGCATGTTTAAAAAAGTTTAAGCTCAGCAGTATTTTCGATGTAAGAAGCTATTTTGTTTCCTGTTTAGAATTACTTTCGTTGAAAACGACTGTAATCTAATGACTGGCAACAGTTGGACATTTACACATGTAAATTAGTTCACATTTCCAGTGACGATGTCAAACGAAAATAAATAAATAAATAAAAGAAACGAGTTCATTGTAAGGGGGTTGAGGTAAGTTTCGATAACAAAATGGATCAAGTAAATATAGTTACTTGAATGTAAAATTTCCGAAGCTTGCAATGGGGCAAAGCATCGTCTCATATTGATCTACGTTTGTTTCGACAGGATTCAGTAATACAGAACTATGATCTTCATTTGTAGCTTTACGATAGTTAGAAAATCTTTCATCTAAATAAAACTGCAGAACAATACCAAACATTTTGTCCAAAAATAAGATATTTATAGTGATAAGCACGCCCAGGCGTTTCTGCCTGCAACAGACCTGGCGTTCGCCGTGCCTAGCTGACGTGACGTCACGAACAAGCGCCGAGGCCTTCCTTTAAGTCGGTGTTGGATATGACCCCTTGAAAAAGCTGCCAAAGCGTACTTAGACCATTCACTCTTTCTGTTTTGTTTGTCTTTCGCAGTTCAGCACACCATCTTCCTGTTTTCATGCTTCATCTGTGTTCAGTGTTTGACGGGCTGTCCACTGGGTCCTCTATGTCTAAGAGGGGGGGGGGAATGGTTTAGCTCGGTAGCTCAGCATGTTCGGTCGGAGGGTTAGCTATAATTTAAAAAAACATTGTGAAGGGATCAACGACGAGCTTGAGCGGGCGTCATGGGAAGTTTCCCTTGTTAGAGACGAGCTGGCATGGTTCAAGATGAAAGTATGAGCACGTAACACTTGCGTTTGGTCTGACATCTATGAATTCTGTTTATCTGGAAGGATTTAATAAAGCCTGCACTCAGATAAGCAATTTCCTACCCCCACATAAAATTTCCTGCTATCAAGACCATGGCTGCTTCGGGCCTCTTGTCATTCACATTCAAAGCTTCCTAGCGCCAACTACATTTTTGTTTTGCTCTATTCGCTGTATTGAAATTTGTGTCTGTGTCGTGGTGTAACTTATGTTTGAAACAGCGAGACGTAAGGAACGGACCTATAATGAAAGCTGATTCTGGACAACTACAGTATTAACAGCCGAAAGGAAGTGGTTTTCGAATGGGAACCACAAACGTTTGATCACAAGGCGACAAGTCAAGCGAATGCTCCACTGGAAAACACGTCTGGTGTGTCATACACGGCATTAGTGACAGCCCATGTGTCACATGATAGGAATCTCTAATCGACTCAACAAATTTATACGCGATGGCCGAGCGTTTCTAAGCGCTCCAGTCCGGAACCGCGAGACTGCTACGGTCGCAGGTTCGAATCCTGCCTGGGGCGTTGATGTGTGTAATGTTCTTAGGTTGGTTAGGTTTAAGTAGTTCTAAGTTCTAGGGGACTGATGACCTCAGATGTTAAGTCCCATAGTGCTCAGAGCCATTTGAACCGAGCAGTGAATGAGGTATGCTTCCTTGCCCGACTTAGGCGTTCGTATAAATGTGAATGTGCCCAGTCCCAAGGAAATGATGAAAACGTTATAGTTTGTCACATAAGCTGCAATAAATGAACGCAACAGTTTCACAATCGCACAGTTTCTCTGTGCTTTGTCAAAATATATGTTTTTAACGTTTTTGAAGTTGCGTTCCGTTCTGATAGTTTTGACTCTTGAATTCCTTTGTTGTGACACACTTCACACCCGTTTAAATGTTGTTTTCGTTTCTGCGAGACGTCTATGTGGTATCTCTCCTGCTCTCACTAATCATCACATTTACTTGCGGCAGTAACGTATTCTTACCATATGACTCATATTCTGTGACGAATGTATAGTATGCCAACTGCCAAGACTACAGAAAGAGAACAAACATTATAGTGACCGGACAGACAGTTCATAATATCTTCTTGATGCAATAATTTACCAACAGCCGTATGATTTGTAGAAGTTTATTTTATTTTATGAACTTCTATGTGCTACCAGTTTCGGCACTGCACTGATGCCATCTTCAGGCCCCACTCGTCATAGTCGTAAAATCGCTACACACGGAAGGAGCCATATAACTGGATCCGTGAATCAATCGTCCTGCAACAGCTCTTGGTGGCCAGGCGACACAGACTCACAGAGTCTGAAGCACCTAGAACCGCTCGGCCACAGCGGCCGGCCCATAGCTCGTCGTCTAGTGGCTAGCTTTGCTGCCTGTGGATCACGGGGTCCCGGGTTCGATTCGCTGCTAGGTCGCGGTTTTTCTCCGCCCAGGGACTGGGTGTTTGTGTTGTCCTCATCGTGTCATAATCCTCTCACCATCAATCGAGAAGTGGTGAGACTCGAAATGGAAAGATTGGGAACTTGTACGAGCGCTGATGACCACGATGTTGAGCGCCACACAAACCTTCAATATCGTCATCAGGTGTCGATCGTAGGACTTGTTACCTATGGCCGACGCGCAAGTCAGCAGCTCTAGCCGGTGCGTGGTCTCAGTCTGTGGTCAACCTACAAACAAGGGAACGCGTGGTCCTCCGGAGCGCCTCGGCCAGCCGCCAGCTAGTGTATGGGAGGTGTGGCTGCCACCTTGGGCGATGAGGGCATTCCTTAGTCGCGCCCACCGACGGTGGGCAATTTGTTTGTCTGCCACTTCTCGGTGGCGTGCACGTGGTGCGACTGCCTCGTCCATGTTGTGTAACCCGTTCTGAATGCAGTCATCTACACGCCATCACTTTGGTGCCGTGCACCAAATACGGTTCCTCGGATGGACGCTGCGGGACTCACCGGCAACAGGTGTAAGCCGACAGCTAGCTTTTCCACTTTCTCGCTGCCGCGTGTAGCGTATGCACCTACATTCGTGCTAGGCCTGACGTGTCCCTGTTGGTGAGGATGCTCAAGGGACGGCGTCGGATTGTCATCAACCTTTGACGGTTCGAGATTTCCTGGACAAATGCCCTTTTTTTAACCACTCAAGTTCTAATGTATGTTTGCCGTCTGAGTTACCGTCCGTTTAAGCGAACGACACGCAGGTTGTCGACCGCGTTTTACTTTTTATTCGTCGCAGCTGCCTCTATAGCGTATATTCTGGAAACTTCTGTCGAAGGGCACCTCCTTGTCCTTAGCTCTACTTCCTTCCACAGACTGGCCTTAACGTCTGGTCGGTTTCGAGTTCGTTTACTTCTTGATGATCTAAGGTTATGATCTCAGTTGTTTTTGCGCCCTAGAACAAAACAAAACAAAAACAGCTAAAGCAAAAAAACATCATCCGCTAAGTCACAACGCGGATGTAAGTGTGAGTGATTGTAACAGACGGATATTGAAGAGGATTGTGATGAAAAATAAGAAGACGACAGCTGCAAAAATCATTGTAGAAGTGAATGTCGCACTCGCGAAACCTGTCAGCACCAATACAACACGATGTAACAGGGAGTTGGAGGGCAAGCTGGAATTTTAAAACAACTCATGCAAATGCCCGTGTCAGGAATACGTGGAGCCGAAGACATAAAACCTGGACTATGGAGCAATGAAAGAAAGTCATTTGGTCGCACGAATCTTCTTTCAAACGGTTTCCAACATCGGGTCTTGTTTACGTTCCAAGAGTGAAACATTGCAGGGATTGGGTAATGATTTGGACGGCCATATCGTGGTCTCCCATGGAACCCGACAGGGTAGCCGAGCGCGCTACCGCGTTGCTTCCTGGACTCGGGTAGGCGCGCCAGCCCCGGATCGAATCCGCCCGGCGGATTAACGACGAGGGCCGGTGTGCCGGCCAGCTTGGATGTGGTTTTTAGGCAGTTTTCCACATCCCGCTAGGTGAATTCCAGGCTGGTACCCACGTTCCGCCTCAATTACACGCGTCGCAGACACTTGAAACACGTCCGCACTATTTCACGATTTATACTAGACGCAGACAGTTGGGTACACTGATTCCGTCCGGGGGGGGGGGGGGGGGGGTACGGGTTGGCGGGAGGAAGGGCATCTGGCCACCCCTAACACTAACATTGCCAAATCCGTTATAACCACGCCGACACTGCGATCGCTGCGGGACTATGGCGTAAGCAAAAGAAAGAAAGAACGATCGTGGTCTCCCATGGGCCTCATGGTTGCTCTAAAACCTCGCATTACTGCCAGGGATGATGTGAGCTTTTGGCTGCTCAGGCCCATCCCATGGTATAATGTTTGTTCCCCAGCGGTTATGCCATGTTCCAAGATGACATTGCCCCTTCCGCTCAGCTCGCATCACCAAAGAGACGTTTTGCGGGCATGAGGATCAACTGTCACGTCTATGCTGGCCACCAAAGTCATCAGATCTCAATATTACTGAACCATTGTGGCCTACTTTGAGACCTGTGCCATCAGTACATAAATTTGCCAGCATTTTTCGAGAACTTTCCAAACATACACGACCCGTATTTATCCATCTCGAGACGACTGGAAGCTGCTTTGAACGCCAAAGGGTTGTCCTACACCGAATTAGGCGTAGTAACGTATTGTGTTTTTGGAGCTCTCATATTTTTATCCACCACCTGTATGATTCTGCGACATAAAAGCTAAGGGTCTCTCACTTTGAAGCTCGTTGTTGGGAAACGAACTTTAATTTCGCTTTCAAACTGATTCACAGCGAGTTTTACAAAAGTGAATGGAGTGCTGCTCGAGGTCTCTCACACCTCAAGGGGAGGGGCGGCGAACAAGCGCTGTCTTTAGGGTGGGAGGGGGCGGAAGGATGTTGAGGGGAGGGGAAGGAGAGGTGAGACTGAGATATCAGTGTTGCGGGAAAGTGGTGGGGGGGGAGGGGGGGGGGAGGAGCTACTCGCTACCAAGCCCAGGCTCCATTAAACGCGAATGAAACTACAGAAAGCAACTTTGCCATTCAAGAAGAGCTCTACATTACTCACGCTAGGAAACACTTGGAATTTTTCAAAGACTTGTTTGTCTCCGCGAGCGTTCTGTGGCAAGCAAAGTTTCCGTGTTATTATGTCCCGAAGAAAATTCTTATACTTTTGTTAGGATGAGCGTTATTTCGGACCAGCACAGAAAGAAACGAAGTTCAATAAGCCATTGCTACTGAGCGGTGTGTATAGATTGTCTACGACCGTCAACAACTTCAAGAATTCTTCTGGTTCCTTGTGTGCGGCAAGTACTATCTTGCGAACTTTCGAACAAACATCTCTAGTTTGCACGTGTATCGCGGAAATAAATCGACACTGTCTATACACTAATTAGATGGCTAACAAGTTACAACTGACGTGGACCTGCGCCTCTTTGCTTTGTACCTCCTAGGGAGTGGCTGGTGGATTGAAGTCGGTGCACGTAACCATATACTCAGTTATGTACCATTGGTGACAAAGTCGCGCATCAGCGTTGTCCAGCTCGGACTGGGTTCCTGCTGTATCGTCTGCTTCAACCGACACGCAGAGTGGGACGACAACTTTCGACCCGATGCCGTTCCTACAGCAATTACTGAATCAAGTCGTTATTTCCGTTCTGCAACTCCCACAGTTGGTGTCGGCTTAAGTGTACACTTTCCTGGACTACGGTGGATATACACTACTGGCCATTAAAATTGCTACACCACGAAGATGACGTGCTACAGACGCGAAATTTAACCGACAGGAAGAAGATGCTGTGATATGCAAATGATTAGCTTTTCAGAGCACTCACACAAGGTTGGCGCCGGTGGCGATACCTACAACGCGCTGACATGAGGAAAGTTTCCAACCGATTTCTCATACACAGACGGCAGCTGACCGGCGTTGCCTGGTGAAACCTTGTTGTGATGGCTCCTGCAAGGAGGAGAAATGCGTACTATCACGTTTCCGACTTTGATAAAGGTCGGATTGTACCCTATCGCGATTGCGGTTTATCGTATCGCGACATTGTTGCTCGCGTTGGTCGAGATCCAATGACTGTAAGCAGAAGACACAATCGGTGGGTTTAGGAGGGGAATACGGAACGCCGGACCCTTATCACTAGCAGTCGAGATGTCAGGCATCTTATCCGCATGGCTGTAACGGATCGTGCAGCCACGTCTCGATCCCTAAGTCAACAGATGGGGACGTTTCCAGAACAACAACCATCTGCGCGAACAGTTCGACGACGTTTGCAGCAGCATGGACTATCAGCTCGGAGACCATGGCTGCGGTTACCCTTGACGCTGGATCACAGACAGGAGCGCCTGCGATGGTGTGGTCAACGACGAACCTGGGTGCACGAATAGCGAAACGTCATTTTTTCGGATGATTCCACGTTCTGTTTACAGCATCATGATGGTCGTATCCGTGTTTGGCGACATCGCGGTGAACGCACATTGGAAGCGTGTATTCGTAATCGCCATACTGGCGTATCACCCGGCGTGATGGTATGGAGTGCCACTGGTTACAAGTCTCGGTCACCTCTTGTTCACATTGACGGCACTTTGAACAGTGGTCGTTACACTTCAGATGTGTTACGACCCGTCGCTCTTCGCTTCATTCGATCCCTGCGAAACCCTACACTTCATCAGGATAATGCACGATCGCATGTTGCAGGTCCTGTAGGGGCCTTTCTGGATACAGAAAATGTTCAACTGCTGCCCTGGCCAGTACATTCTCCAGATCTCTCACCAATTGAAAACGTCTGGTCAATGGTGGACGAGCAACTGGCTCGTCACAATACGCCAGTCACTACTGTTGACGAACTGTGGAATCGTGTCGAAGCTGCATAGGCAGCTGTACCTGTACACGCCATCCAAGCTCTGTTTGACTCAATGCCCAGGCGAATCAAGGCCGTTATTACAGCCAGAGGTAGTTGTTCTGGGTACTGATTTCTCAGGATCTATGCACCCAAATTGCGTGAAAATGTAATCACATGTCAGTTCTAGTATAATATATTTGTCCAATGAATTCCCGTTTATCATCTGGATTTCTTGTTGGTGTAGCAATTTTAATGGCCAGTAGTGTACAATACTTGCTCACAGTCAGAGTCTTAAACTACCGAACAAAACAGCGTGAGTACCCGCTGCCTCACAACACCAACTAATTATTGTAATTAGCAGCTAACTGCATCCTCATGTCCGAATAATAGCTGCAACCTACATTTTTTTGAATCTGTTTACTGTATTCGTCTGTCGGTCTTCCTCTACATCTATATAGATACTCCACAAGCAACCGTACGGTGCGTGGTGGAGGGTACCCTGTTCCACTACTTGTCGTTTCGTTTCCTTTCCTGTTCCATATAACGAGGGAGAAAGGACAGTCTGTACGCCTCCGTATGGGCCCTAATATCTCGTATCTTATCTTCGTGGTCCCTACGCGCATTGTACGTTGGTGGCAGTAGAATCGTTCGGCAGTCAGATTAAAATGCCGTTTCTCTAAATTTTCTCAGTAGTTTTTCTCGAAAAGAACGCCGCCTTCCCTCCAGGGAACCCCATTTGACTTCCCGAAGCATATCCATAACACTTAGATGCTGTTTTAAGCTACCGGTAACAAATGTAGCAGCCCGCCTGTGAGTTGCTTCGATGTCTTCCTTCAACCCGACATGGTGCGGATTCCAAATACTCGAGCAACACTCAAGAATACGTCGCACCAGCGTCCTATATGCGGTCTCCTTTACAGGTGAACCACTGCTTCCTAAAATTCTCCCAATAACCCGAGGTCGGCCATTCGCCTTCCCTACCACTGTTCCCAGATGCTCGTTCCATTTCATATCGCATCACAATGTTACGCCCAGATATTTAAGCGACTTGACAGTGTCAAGCAGGATACTAGTAATACTTTATACAAACATTACACGTTTAGGTTTGTTCTTCCTACTCATCCGCATTAACTTACATTTTTATACATTTACGGCTAGCCGGCATTCATCAGATCAAATGGAAGTTTTGTCTAAGTCGCAATGTATCTCAGCAAACAACCGCCAATTGCTGCCCACCCCGTCTCCCGGATCATTTATGTATATAGATAACAACAGCGTTCCTATCACACTTCCCTGGATCACTCCTGACGATACCTTTGTCTCTGACGAACACTCGTCGTCGAGGACAACATAAGAAGTCTTCGAGCGACAAATTTTACCTCCAGGACTTCCCTACAGTACTAAATCGATGACCTCTTGATGTCTTAGAATGTGTCTTATCAGCAGATCGCTTCTTTCAGTCACATTAGCCCACAAATCGGTTTTCTCCTCGATTCTGCTCAGTACTTCCTCGTCAACTATGCGATCTACTCATTTGAGCTTCAGCTTTATTCATTATCACCACATTTCAAAACTTCTTTTGTCTTGTTGTCTGAACTGCTTATTGTCCACGTTTCACTTCCATACGAGGCTACACTAGGGACAAGTATCCTACATTAAAGACAAGTATTCCTAACAATTTATGTTTGTTGTCAAAAACTTACTCTTCTTCTTAAATGCCTTTTCTGCCACTGGCAGTTTACGTTTCATATCCTCTCTACTCCGGCGATCATCAGTTACTTTGCTGTCCAAATAACAAAACGCATCTACTACTTTTAGCGCCTCGTTTCCTAAACTAATTCCTTCAGTAACTCGACTACATTCCATCAGCCTTGTTTTGCTTTCATTGATGTTCAAGGTCAATCCATCTTTCAAGATACAGTCCATTGTGTTCAGCTGCTCTTCCAAGTCCTTTGCTGTCTCTGACAGAATTACAACGTCACTGCCAAACGTGAACTTCAGTTCCTCCTCCCAGTTTTCTTGGCTTCCTTTACTGCTTTCTCAACGTACAAGTTGGATAACATTGGGAACAGAAACCACTATGTCTCATTCCCTCCTAAATCACTGCTTGCCTTCGATGCCCTTCGACTCTGTACAGTACTGCATACACCTCATTAGTCGAAGCACTCGCAATGCTGGGAAGAAGATGGCGTCTTGAGCTCTTACGATATGTGCACTACTACAATGAATATAGTTTCTTTAGTACGCTTCGAAACACTAACAAGTTCATGAATAGTGGATGGGCGTACTACGAATTGTTGTTGTTTGGACATCACTAATGACATGTCACTGGGCAATATACTTATTTTATATAGTAAGGAGTTATTTGGAAGTTTCCACAACGCGTGTTTGTGATATCTTCCTAGTTATCTACCACTGTCGACTCTGTGTTCAAAAAAATAGTTCAAATGGCTCTGAGCACTATGGGACTTAACAGCTGTGGTCATCAGTCCCCTAGAACTTAGAACTACCTAAACCTAACTAACCTAAGGACATCACACACATCCATGCCCGAGGCAGGATTCGAACCTGCGACCGTAGCAGTCGCGCGGTTCCGGACTGCGCGCCTAGAACCGCGAGACCACCGCGGCCGGCGACTCTGTGTTTATTTCCTTTCTGAAGTTATCTTCACTTCTAGATTTGTTATCAACAATGGAAGAACCTGGAATGGTTCTAGATCGTTGTGCGTAACCCATACTAGTTACAGTTAGGAATCCACGTACAGTCAAAACTTAGCCTACTGCACTATTCCGCATATCGAATTCGTTAACTGTCACCACAGACCTGACTTATAATGTACACTCACATCAAATTACAAAAATAAAAGACGAAACAAATACAGTAATGACCTGCGACGAATTATATTTCCACATACAAGTAATATACCACGTATATCGTCAAAATATCTGTGCAGTACAGCATACACCGTCTATACAGGGTGGTCCATTGATAGTGATCGGACCAAATATCTTACGAAATAAGCGTCAAACGAAAAAAACTACAAAGAACGAAACTTGTCTAGCATGAAGGGGAAAACGACATGGCGCTATGGTTGACCCGCTAGATGGCGCTGCCATAGGTCACACGGATATCCACTGCGCTTTTTTTTTAATACGAACCCCCATTATTTATTACATATTCGTGTAGTACGCAAAGAAATATGAATGTTTTAGTTGGATCACTTTTTTCGCTTTGTGACAGATGGCGCTGTAATAGTCACAAACGTATAAGTACGTGGTATCAAGTAGTATTCCTCCAGTGCGGACGGTATTTGCTTCGTGATACATTACCCGTGTTAAAATGGACCGTTTACCAATTGCGGAAAAGGTCGATATCGCGTTGATGTATGGTTATTGTGATCAAAATGCCCAACGGGCGTGTGCTATGTATGCTGCTCGGTATCCTGGACGAAATCATCCAAGTGTCCGGACCGTTCGCCGGATGGTTACGTTATTTACGGAAACAGGAAGTGTTCAACCACTGACCAAGATCAAGTAAACCCATCTAGACACATCTGTTTTGTCAGTTTTCTTCCCTTCTTCGCATTTCCTTGAGCAAATTCGCCATCTTTCCATAGAAGTACAAACAGAAGAAAGACTGCACGTCGACAATAGTATCAATTATTATACTATAACTTTTCGAACCCTGTCAAATGGTTCAAATGGCTCTAAGCACTATGGGACTTAACATCTGAGGTCATCAGTCCCCTAGAACTTAGAACTACTTAAACCTAACTAACCTAAGGTCATCACACACATCCATGCCTGAGGCAGGATTCGAACCTACGACCGTAGCAGCAGCGCGGTTCCGAACTGTAGCGCCTAAAACCGCTTGGCCACAACGGTCGGCTCGACCCCTATCGATGAGGGAAAGTGAACTATCGATAGCACGATGGCTATTCGGCAAGTAAGATCTGATAGGTCGTGAAATGTAAACGACAGTGAAAACTCTGTGGAGCTTTGCACAGATATGAGAGGTAGTGTCTCTAGTATGCCTGTGGATCGTGTCACGTCGCTCTTTTCAGTTCTGAGCACACAGTGAGCACGTAAACATACCGAGATAAATAGTTTGTTGCGCCAAGTATGGGTGCTGGCAGTGAGGTTACGCCTGATTTCATGCAACCACACATAGTGTACCTGTCATGCATTTCCTTCTTCTCAGCTGTACACTTCGGGGGCAATGGAGATGCCACAGCAGCGTTTTCGATGGCATGTGTCTGCTCACCCATCATAAGCCTGGACTTTGCTACCTCTGATGATCATTCCTGCTCACATGAACCACTAGTTAAGAAGTCAACATTTTGGCACAGACAACGAGCTGCAGACCAGAGTAGAGAATTTGCGGAAAGCACAGGCGGCTGCCTTCTATGACGAGGGCAATGGAAAGTTGCTATAAAGCAATGAGAAATGTCTAAAAGGGAGCCGCGACTAGTAGAGAAACAGCTGAAACGCGTACCAAATTTACCTAAAAAAAACATTTTTAGTTTCATTTTCGCGATCGATCGAAGCTTACTTTCTGAATAGCCCTGGTACTTCGTGGGACAATGTTTATAATAATAATCGCTAACGAAATATACGCGAGAGACAGGTGGTCAATAAGGGTCCGGGAGGGCTAAAAAAATTGCTTTAGTACGGGAGAACCCAGGAAACATCACCTAGAAACGAACTGTTCTCTCCATTCCGTGACGTATTCCCTTTCTAGGGAACGGTAGACAAAAGATTCTAAGGAAATGTATCAAATACATGCGTCTGAGGTGTGTTCACACGAAAAACGGAAATTCTTGTTTTCTGGAAAGAAGTTTTTCTCTTATAACAGTATCAAAATGCAAGAACGTTTTCCAATCGCCAAATCACTTCTGGAAATCTATTTCTGGGACAGCTTCTAGCTCTTTCAGTGCTGAGCTCCCAAACTCTTCTCTGCTTGTAAAATGTCTTCTCTTTAAGGTCTTCTTAATCTACAGGAACTGAAAAAAAGGCACATGCGGCGGATATGGAGACTGGGGGTCATTGCAATATTATGAGCAAGCAACCGAGTGTGAACGGGTGCATTGTCGCTGTGCAAAGGTGGAGAATTCTTGTGCCAAAATTTCGGGAGTTTGCTTCAAACAAAAGGTGTCAAACTCGTAGGTAGTTCTCTCCACTGATCGTCCGACCTCATGGCCAGATCTCGTACTGCATTATGCAATAAAAACCGTAGAACGTAACGAGCACAACCTTTACATTTAATGACACATGTCCAGTATTTTTGTTTGTTTTTGTTTTTTGCTTATTGCTATACAGAATGCTTCTACTGAGACGGTTGAACCTTAGTTTCTACGTCATATCCGTAAACGCAAGTTTCATTACCTATTATTAGACGTTTCATGTAGCAACTGTTGAGAAAGTTGCATTCGCCGCTATTTTGATTCGGAATTCTCCAGCGAGCCAACATTACCAGCACTTCCCTGACTGTGATTCTGCGACCGTTCATAATCATTTCCATTCATTTTTTCCATGATTTCATCAGCTGTCGAGGTGTTGGAGCATGAAGAGCGCTCGCCACCTTTAGGGTTGTCGCAGCATACTTCGAAACTTTTATACCATTTGCGCCGGCCACGGTGGCCGAGCGGTTCTAGGCGCTACAGTCTGGAGCCGCACGACCGCTACGGTCACAGGTTCGAATCCTGCCTTGGGCATGGATGTGTGTGATTGTAACCTCCCCCCTCACTTACCGACCTTAATGACAGTGAAAAATGAAACCGCGTGTACCTAATGGGAGTTTTGGAAAAGCAATCGTCACCGAAGTTAATCTGTCGGTAAAGAGGGAGGAAAGGGTTACATCTAAATGAAAGGAAATGTGCTAATGAAACTGGTGGAAATTAATTTTGAAAAGGGGTAAAGTTAATAAAGAAAGTAAATGTGCGGCCGTTACGTTAACAATTAACTAGCGGTAATTAGATATTTGAGATTTGGGGGAAATCACGGTCGCCAGTCCTAAGGACAATTACTATAGTAACTGAAAAAGAAAGGTTATTACACATATAATTAACACTAGAAGCGTGGCAACTGAAGGTTGACACGTGTAGTGTGAAAACTGAAAGTTTGTCAGAAGTAATAAATTTCGCTACACTCTGACTTAATTTAGCAAAAGAATTAATAAAACCGGAAAATCGAAAGTTAATTTAGTGACTGAAGTTAATAGTGAGCTTTCTTTCTGAAGCACATCGAAATCCAGTAAAATACGGTTAGTCTTGGACTACCTCAACAATCATTTCAAAAGCAACTTGACTCTACGCAATTTAGAAACAAGAGATTTAACTTTGAACTTGAATTAAATGATTCTGAACTATTAACAATAGTAAAATTTAGTACGTACCAAGCTGAGCTGCAGTCACAGGTAAGCTAAAATATGCTAACAAAACTCGCACTCTAAATTTGTGCTCGTGTAACCTAAATATTGTAGCCAGCTACTGAACTTTGAAATTAAAGCAGTGAAATCTAATTATATTATTTTAATGCTGGCGTTTGAATTTCAACGACACTCGGGTTCATTTCGGAAAAGGAAGGGACCCTGCTTGGCAATGCAATTGGGACAATGAGCAACAAAGGTTCATGCTAAGTTGCTGTAATTTTGCGAGGCAAATGGAACAATTTGAAAAGCTGAGGTCTGCCATACAGTTCTGAAACTTTACGTGCTTTTAGTCTTCCTTGTTGGTTGATTGAAGGTTTGAAGCCGTCGATCGAGGAGGCGGCGACAGTCACTCATTGTCGGCCGTCGCTGTTGCAGAAGCTGGATGTTGGCGCGCCTTCTTCTCGACACGGTCACCAGGCGAAACGGGCTCTTGTTGTGCGCCAGCTAATGCTTCCCGTCCGCGACACCATGTCAGAAACTATCATCGCGAGTCGAGCGCAATTACATGCTGCCAAACCCCGAAAGCGCGGCAACTCGCGGGAGCGTCACACAACACCTGCTCCACTCGCTACTCCCGCCAGACTCCCACTGTTCTGCCCGCGCTCCACGCGGCAGAGTTAACACTACCAAAGATCCTACACACTTTGATTCGTCACACGACCTATCGACGTAATCGTTCGATAGCAGTTTTCCCTAGGCAAGACCCAGCGTAAAAATACAAATAATATTTACGAAACAAACCAATTATACATCGACATGAGTGCATAAATATATATATACAAACAGTAAAACAATTACAATATATAAAGAGACAGAAATGTCATATCTTGAGGTAACAAAACAAGGAAAAAAATAATAGTACAATAGATGGAAATAGGAGTATATGCATTTCCGGCGTTACACGTGCCCCACATTGTCTGAGGATGTTCGTGTAACGTAAACAGACTCAGAAAATGTCCCAAAAAAGAAACAGCGGAAATGCATATGCTCAAAACATCAACAAAATTTAGCATTCGTCTAATTAATCATAAATCAATTTTTTAGACCATAATAATTGAGTAGAGACACTCCTAATCTTATTCCACTCTGTCATCTTGATCAAAATAAAACAGGTTGACAACATATTAAAATTCATAGAAAATATAGAAAATGGTTTAGCTATTCCAAAATCATTAAAATTCGTAACACTATGAGAAATGGAATACTATTTGCAAAATTAATCAGAGTACATGGTCATAAAAACAGGTAGATCAAAATACGCAAATTAATAATTAATTACATAGAATACACATTTTTACATAACCTTTTCATAATTAATATCTCGTCATGAGATTCCACTTAACGCTAAACAAGAAAATAATATTCAGTAGATCGAAAAAAACACAAATATTGACAGTAGAATTCTTTCAGCTGTCCAGGAAGACAAACAATTCCGCCTTCCGTACTCGCAAGTACAAAGAATGCCGACAGCGGCCCAAGAGCCAACAGCGGCACAAGAGCCGACAGCGGCTCGCCTCGCCAGTATTGTTGCGCCCGCGTGTGCGGCACGCTTGATCTCACTCGCCCTTGTGACGGCGTTTCCAGAACGTCCGTTTCACTGAATTCTTTAGGAAAAACTCACTCCCGAGTAATCTCAAGGAGTCCCTTAATACTATCACAGTGGATAACCCAACACTGTCCATCATCACACGCATGTACTAGCCTGAAACTTAAAACAGCGTCTAAGTACATCGGCAATGACTAGTAAATCACATATTTATGAAATCTTACAGCTATTTACAAAATCATATTTACATTCCTTAATCTACTGTGACTCAGCTGAAAACTTAAACTAGCAGCTTGGATTTTTCAGTTGATTAGATCATGATTAAATTGATTAAAATTAAATTGATTAATCAAAATTAATTACTTATTAATTACAACTTCTTTAATGACCTTGGTCAGTCAAAAGCATGGCAATCTAGCAAATCGTTAAATCTTACACTCTATTTTACATACTGTATAAATTACCCATTGTGTGGTATTAATCGATCCTAGGTTGGTACAATTTCAAGTCTATAATATTCCGTAAGCATTTGTGTGAGGCATACCAATGACTTTATATGGTCCATTATAAAAAAACTTAAATTTAGAGTTTTCATGGTCTATCTCGCTCGATTTCTCATGAGCTTTTACAAGTACTAAGTCTCCGATTGCAAACTTAGCAAAACGCACTTTAGCGTCATTACGACGTATGCGAGCATCGGCTTTTAGCTTCATTACTTCTCGCAAACGATCGTTTTTCACACCGATACTAATGTCAATCCGTGGAGGGAATTTCATTATATCTTCCAATTCACTTTCTACACTTTTGTCAATGCCGAACTTCCTCACATTACGGCAGTTCAAACTCATTCCTACGTCAATGTCATCCGGCCAGTTAACAATGTGTATAGGCTGGTATTGCCTATGCACACCGTCTCCTGCCTCGTCAAAACTAACTATCATTGTTTTATCTAGTGACATACATGTCAAAGTTTTGCTTTCGCAGTTAATCACTGCACGGTACTTTAATAGCCAATCTAACCCGATAATTACTTCCGTAGTTAAGTCTGGCACGACGACAAACTCTTGTTCAAATCGTGCCCCACACATCTCGAAGTTGACAAAAATCTGTTTTGTGACCGGTTTACTGGCCTTCCCAGTAGCACCGATAATTTTCACTCCTGTTACTGGCATAACTACGATGCCAGGTCTGTCTTTCAGTAACTCAAATATTTTCCCAGATACAGCACTCAATTCTGCACCGGTGTCAATCAACACGTTTAGTTGTAGGTCGTGCATATTAACAGACACTACTATCTGTCTACACTTGTCCTCGACTGTTTCTTTATTTTCCCACAGTAAATCCTCGTCTATATCCAGGTCATTCCAGAAAAAACCATCCGGCTTTGATCCTAAATCCGGCTTATCTGGCGGCTTTTTCAGCCTCTGTTCACATACAGTTTTAATTTCAACACGTTTGTCCTGAGGCTTAGTCTCTAGCTTCGCCTCCAATACCGAAACCTTTTCCTCTAACTCGTCAACTAGTGAGTGTTGCTTTGCTATCAATTCATTAATCGTCACCTTCGTTGATTCCACTTTGGTCAGATTAATCTCATCCGCCAATCTACCTGGAGGAATGTGCCCAGTCGCATCTGAAATTACTTCCTCTGGATCTGCGCAACCCACACTGCTACCGTCTGACCGCATAACGTCAGCTCTAACCTCATACACGCTGAAATCTATGTGCTTTTCTACCAATTGTGTCCGGCTATCACTAAAATTTTCGTAATCTTTCCCCTTAATACTCTCGCAATGTTTAAACTGGAGGTTTGCGTCGGATGGGTCGGCTACTTCTACCACTATAACTTTCGGTAAAGTCTGCCGGTTAGGGCTAGAACTTTCCGTTACTCCTTCAACATCTAACTCCTGCGGGACGAAACACGACGAATCTTGCTCGTGCTCCCCATTAACATCAACTATTTCTGGTAAAGTCTGCCGGTTAGGGCCAGAACTTTCAATCACTTCACAAATACTATCTTCCTGTGGGACGAGACGCGGCAAATACTGCACGCGCTCCCCATAAACACTTCTCCCATACAGACCCCTATAATCTCTTAGTTCGTCGTATAAGCGACCGAACTGCCTTAACCAGACCTCATCCCTCTCTGCATCCCCTCGCTCGATGACGGACGTTTTATCCGACATCTGATCTTCTCTCAACAATTGCGAATCATTCTTAAACTCAATCTCCAGTTCCGCTGTGGGTATTACAGCAGGCACCTTATAATCGATTTCCGGAACACTACTTAAATTGTTCTCACTGACAGTGAATGTACCTTCTACTGCCGTGTATACAGCTGATCTACTACTTGTGGGCGCACTCCTTTCTCTTAACACTGGCACACTCTCCCGCCGTTGATTATTCCATACGGAATTTTCATAACGACGACACCTGGGTTTTCTCCTGTTATTGGGCCGCCAAAATTTCTCCACGCCCGGTCGGCCCCTCACCGGCGCGGCTAATGGTTTCCCTGTCTCGTCCCAGCAGACACGCTCCCCGGATACTGCTGAGGCGGCTGGTCACACCCTCTGGCGTTATTACTATTCTGCGCAGCCTGTATCACGCTAGTATGATACTGGTTTCCGTCATTCCGGTTATTATTTGCATTGTACCGATTGTTATTACGGTCCGAACCATTATTGTTATTGCTGCCATGGTTGCGGTATGCATTATTCCCATGGTTATCGTTGGTGTGGTTGCTGTGGTACCCGTTGTTGTTACCACGGCCTCTACCACTGTCGCGATTATTGCGCCAATTGTCCTCGTCCTCCACTCTTTCCAGGAAATCATTTATTGTCCTGTAATTGCTTCCTACGTAGCGTTTTGTATCATCTGGAAGCTTTTTGTAGAATTCCCAGACTATTTCGGATTCCGTGCGGCGATCACGCAAATATTCCAACTTGCGGATCCAGCCCTCACAAAACTCCTTCATCGAGCCGCGCGAATTCGCATCGAAAGGCCTCGATACTACAAATTCGCGCCAGACACTTTGCTGTTTTTGCTCTGACCAGTATTCAGCCAGAAACAAATTTTTAAACTCGTCAAAAGTCAGGTTCGTAATGTTGAGGTTTAGGCCCCAACGCTTGGCATCACCAGCCAACACATCAATAACCGCATTAATTTTTCTCTCATTAGTCCATGATCTGGGTAAAACTCTTTCACAATTTTTAATGAAATCCGTCGGGTGTATACCGCCTTTTTTCAAGGGGTCGAACCGCTCCTCTTTCGTCAACAACTCCGAACTATGTGCACAGATTGGCACATAGCTCTGTTTTTCGTCGAGTTTCCTTTCTAATTCCGACACCCTCGTAATCACTTGGCAAGTGGTTGTCGCAAGCGTTTCCACTTCCCTCTTTTTCTCTTCGCAGGTGTTAGCCTGCTTCGTCACTTTGGTATCTACTTCGGATACTAAAGCCTTTAAAGTTTCCACCTTCTGTTGATCCTCTTTTCTCACTAATTGAATTTGTTCCGTCACCTTATTCTCGATGATCGGAGCAACTGCGTCTCCTACACTTTTCTCGATTCTGCTAATTTCGGAATCAAAACGAGTATTTATGCTCGCAATTTCCGCCTGAACGCCTATCATTTCCTGTTTAAGGTTACCGATTTCGGTATTAATCACGACAATATCGTCTTTGATTTTATCAACTTTTGTGTTAACAACTTCAACATTGTTGTTAACAACATTAATAGCTTTGTTCTGATTGTCTAGCATTCGTTCAATTTTTTCAGACTGAGCTACTTGCTTGGCAGCCTGAGCTGCTTGCTCGGCAGCCTGAGCTTCTTGCTTGGCAGCCTGAGCTTTAATTTCTGCCGATTGACTCTTGATTTCGTTAATCAAAACGTTCAATAAATCAGTTAAATTCCCGGAAACCACCGGTTTTACTTCCGTAGCGGCTTCCTCTTTCATTGTCCCCCCGTATTCGTCATCAAGGGATTCAGATTTGATTTTCACTTCCGATTCCGAAACATTTTCTAAAGTCTGGAATTCCATTTCTGCTCTCTGTTGCGTTTCGGCGGTCGCATCTTTCATGCTAGCCGCCTGCCCCGGAACAATGGGTACCGCTGTGCGCGTTTCCCACTGTTCGACCGATTGTTCCGTATCTAAGTCTACCAAATTTTGGTAATTGTTGCCTTCACTCATTTTAATAATTTTCAATATAAATGCAAAATCTCAACTCTAATTAGGATTCCTCACACGAATATTCTCGCTGACGTATCGACCATTTCGTAACCAGTACTTTGTTACGAGATTTGCACAATGCAAAATTCGTGTCCAGAACAACCTCAAATTTGAAGATTGTCCTGTCACCAGGTCGCCACGTGTAACCTCCCCCCTCACTTACCGACCTTAATGACAGTGAAAAATGAAACCGCGTGTACCTAATGGGAGTTTTGGAAAAGCAATCGTCACCGAAGTTAATCTGTCGGTAAAGAGGGAGGAAAGGGTTACATCTAAATGAAAGGAAATGTGCTAATGAAACTGGTGGAAATTAATTTTGAAAAGGGGTAAAGTTAATAAAGAAAGTAAATGTGCGGCCGTTACGTTAACAATTAACTAGCGGTAATTAGATATTTGAGATTTGGGGGAAATCACGGTCGCCAGTCCTAAGGACAATTACTATAGTAACTGAAAAAGAAAGGTTATTACACATATAATTAACACTAGAAGCGTGGCAACTGAAGGTTGACACGTGTAGTGTGAAAACTGAAAGTTTGTCAGAAGTAATAAATTTCGCTACACTCTGACTTAATTTAGCAAAAGAATTAATAAAACCGGAAAATCGAAAGTTAATTTAGTGACTGAAGTTAATAGTGAGCTTTCTTTCTGAAGCACATCGAAATCCAGTAAAATACGGTTAGTCTTGGACTACCTCAACAATCATTTCAAAAGCAACTTGACTCTACGCAATTTAGAAACAAGAGATTTAACTTTGAACTTGAATTAAATGATTCTGAACTATTAACAATAGTAAAATTTAGTACGTACCAAGCTGAGCTGCAGTCACAGGTAAGCTAAAATATGCTAACAAAACTCGCACTCTAAATTTGTGCTCGTGTAACCTAAATATTGTAGCCAGCTACTGAACTTTGAAATTAAAGCAGTGAAATCTAATTATATTATTTTAATGCTGGCGTTTGAATTTCAACGACACTCGGGTTCATTTCGGAAAAGGAAGGGACCCTGCTTGGCAATGCAATTGGGACAATGAGCAACAAAGGTTCATGCTAAGTTGCTGTAATTTTGCGAGGCAAATGGAACAATTTGAAAAGCTGAGGTCTGCCATACAGTTCTGAAACTTTACGTGCTTTTAGCCTTCCTTGTTGGTTGATTGAAGGTTTGAAGCCGTCGATCGAGGAGGCGGCGACAGTCACTCATTGTCGGCCGTCGCTGTTGCAGAAGCTGGATGTTGGCGCGCCTTCTTCTCGACACGGTCACCAGGCGAAACGGGCTCTTGTTGTGCGCCAGCTAATGCTTCCCGTCCGCGACACCATGTCAGAAACTATCATCGCGAGTCGAGCGCAATTACATGCTGCCAAACCCCGAAAGCGCGGCAACTCGCGGGAGCGTCACACAACACCTGCTCCACTCGCTACTCCCGCCAGACTCCCACTGTTCTGCCCGCGCTCCACGCGGCAGAGTTAACACTACCAAAGATCCTACACACTTTGATTCGTCACACGACCTATCGACGTAATCGTTCGATAGCAGTTTTCCCTAGGCAAGACCCAGCGTAAAAATACAAATAATATTTACGAAACAAACCAATTATACATCGACATGAGTGCATAAATATATATATACAAACAGTAAAACAATTACAATATATAAAGAGACAGAAATGTCATATCTTGAGGTAACAAAACAACGAAAAAAAATAATAGTACAATAGATGGAAATAGGAGTATATGCATTTCCGGCGTTACATGATGTCCTTAGGTTAGTAGGTTTAAGTAGTTCTAAGTCTAGGCGACTGATGACCTCAGATGTTAAGTCACATGGTGCTTAGAGCCATTTGAACCATACCATTTGCAAACAATTTTTTTCTCATATCAGACTTCCCAAAACATTTCTAAAATTTTGCTGCACTGTATTCCGTTCTAACAGCGCATATTAATACAAATTCTGTGACTCATTGTTATACAAAATAATCGGTGACACTGAGCCGTGCTGCGGCACGCGTTGGTGCTGTTTGTAGGTTTCCGCCCTCTGTTGGAGGCCAGACCGTATCGTTTGGTCGACATGGTTGCGAGTGTTTGTCTTCTTCTCGTGTTGACTGGTGCCACTTGGTTTCACAAGCGTTGCCTGTCCACTAGTGGCAGCGGCGGTTATCGATATGTAGTAACTGTAGCCCTATCTCTGGGGCGACGTCGTGGTTCTTCCGGATTGTATCAGTGTGTAGTTCGGTTGGGGACTCAGGAGGAGCCAGGTCCGCACAGTGCCAGAACACGCTGGGACCGCTGGTGGCGCGCATGGACTGCCGGATCGAAGGCCTGTGGTCACGAGGGTGCACGATCTCGTCGTAAACCGGATCCTGCAAGTTTTGACTGCATTTAGATTCACGTAGAGAAACCTCCACCACTGTGAGATCTTGCGATTCTCCGGTGACTTGGGATCGTGTTGCTCCTCGTAGTGTTGCCGAGGCGAAGAGCAGCAAGTGCTTGGGGAAGGCGGGTCTGATTAGCTTTCCTGGATTTCTAATTACTATTTATTGCTTTCAGTTTGTTACTATTTGTTAAGTTCAACCAGCGGTATTTTTCCTGGATCATGGCCGCTAACGCCCCAGTTGCCTCCCTGGGGGCTAGTGAATGTAATGGCAGTGTACGTTTCCTCACCTTGGCACTGCTGTCCGGTGAGGCGTAAAGTTTTGACAGATTTCTTGTTTGTAGGTTGTTTGACGATTCTTCTACTCTGGTGGTAGTGATTCCTTTCTCGTTCCAGGCATTCTAAGCACAGTATTCTGTGGGCAGAGTCCAGACCGCCCGTTCCGGCTTTGGCGATTTTTTACATCTTTGCATTTGGTTTATTGGACGTCAGGTAGCCTAAGATCATCATTAGTCATTCGTTAGACTGCCACTAGTCTGACTTACCATCTTGAGAAGTCAATGCAACTTCATCACTCGGGAAAGCCGGACATACTCAGAGATCGATTCCTGGTGCACCGTCTGTGACTGGCCCTTGTGTTTTATTTTTTTTTTTAATATAATTTCCATTCTCGGCGTTACAGCACGTTTAAATGATTGTGCTACCAAGTTTACCATCATTTTGTCTCTCCTGTTTGGTGGTCCGTTGCTTGTCCTTTTAAATTAACCTTTGCTGTTGTATTTGGTGATTTACTGTATGTTTTTTAAATTTTTTATAGAATTGCCATTCTCGGCGTTACAGCAGTTTTAAATGGTTGTGCTACCAAGTTTACCATCATTTTGTCTCACCCGTTTGGTGATCAGTTACCTGCCTTTTCAAATTAACTTTGCTATTGCAATGCTGTTTTACAGTATGTTTGTTAAATTTTTTTATAATTGCCGTTCTTGGCGTTTAAGTCCTTCAGCCGTGACTGTGGTTACTTGCCTTAAAATTCTAATTGGGATCACACTGGCTTGTTTTTAAAACATTATTTGCTGTGTCTGTATTTTATGCTCATTTGGTAAATTGTAACGTGCTGAAAGTGCTGTTAATTACACAGTTGTTTATTCCTTCATTAATAACGTGTGATATATTTATTTATTGCGGTTTCTGGAATTACCATTTTAAAATAAATGTGTGTAATTGCAAAAGGGAGCCGTCCACAATCGCAACCGAATCCTGCGTTCCTTGATTACCAGGTTTCAGACACTACCAATACATATGTGATCTTCTTGCGAGTTGACATCAGACTAGATATGCAATATCTCTAACGCTGTCCAGACATATATGACATGTTTATCAACAAATGAGCGAAGAACGGGTCTAAGCGGAAGCGGGGAATTAGAATATTGCGGGACGTGCTGTAGAATGACTGCACATCGTGAAAACATTACGTACCATAGTTAAATATAAAATCGGAGTGCTACGTAATGTAACCTGCTTTAGGTGACTGTTTAATACAGAACTCGATCATACAGTCTCCTCCATAACGTGAAGTAGCTTTCAACTTCCGGCGCTCTGCAAATTTCGGTAGTCGGGGTTGCATGTCGGTCCTGTCACGGTCCAAAATAGTTGCGGTTTGCGTTCGGTATTGGCGGTGGCGTGCGGTACGTGTTTACTCGCATCGAGGGCCCAGAAGCTGTCAACAGCAGAGATTAACAGCCAATTATGGTACCGCCAGATCCGAAAATGAGGACCGAATCAGAGCTGTGACTGAAAGCGAGCTATGAAATAGCTTCCCAGGCTGCAGGGCTGCAGTCTCACGTCTGGAACATACTGCGACTCATTCCAACTCTACGTTTCACTGCTGGGAGATTTCTTGCTGAACTAATTTCAGAGGCGACATTTTATACCGATTTGTATGTTTGTATTTTAGTGATCCAATGCACGAGAAAAGATGAGTCTGAAAGTCGCCTGCTGTCAGACACATTTCATGCCGTATATTCAGACCTTCGGTAGGCGCTTGACAGGCTGTAAGAACCCTTTGTTACCTAGCTGCGTGCTGGGACAGTACATCGCTCACTGGGAATTGTAAGGCCTGTCTCAGTGAGCCGTGAGAGGCACGCCTTAGCAAATAGTCTGCACTCTGATGTGATGCAGCCAATAGAAACGCCTGGCGGTCAGAACGGCGTTCTGATGGCAAAGTGATCGGCAACAACGCATCACTCTCGTTTGAACACTCTGTAACTTAGTGGCTCTGAGCACTATGGGACTTAACATCTGAGGTCATCAGACCCCTAGATGTTAGAACTACTTAAACCTAACTAACCTAAGGGCACCAAACGTATCCATGCCAGACGCAGGATTCGAACCTGCGCTGACGATAACAACCACACACACACACACACACACACACACACACGCCCGAGGAAGGACTCGAACCCCGGCGGGGAGAGCCGCGCGAACCGTGGCAAGGCGGCTGAGAGCAC
The DNA here is from genome assembly GCF_021461385.2 of Schistocerca piceifrons. Classification (NCBI taxonomy): domain Eukaryota; kingdom Metazoa; phylum Arthropoda; class Insecta; order Orthoptera; family Acrididae; genus Schistocerca; species Schistocerca piceifrons. The sequence goes on from NC_060141.1 coordinate 751,130,597, forward strand.
GCGGCTTACCAGCGCGGCGACACGCTCCTGCGGGTGGCACAAAATGCCAGCGGTTTCGGTCATGTAGGATTTACTTGCCTCCGAATGACTCTCGACACAGAACCACCCTCAAGAAACGCTACTGAAATCTGTTCACAACGTACTATCTGAACGCTTATTCACATTTCCTGGGCATAGTAGTCAAACCTGAGATGCCAACTTGTGATAAAACAACTAACATGTAATGTCTCACAAAAGGAAACAAAAATTAGTAACTGAACAGGGTAAATTCTCTACTGAAATAAGAAATTATATTCATTGAAATAACTAATTTATTAATAGAATCGTGCGTGAAATACACTCCTGGAAATGGAAAAAAGAACACATTGACACCGGTGTGCCAGACCCACCATACTTGCTCCGGACACTGCGAGAGGGCTGTACAAGCAATGATCACACGCACGGCACAGCGGACACACCAGGAACCGCGGTGTTGGCCGTCGAATGGCGCTAGCTGCGCAGCATTTGTGCACCGCCGCCGTCAGTGTCAGCCAGTTTGCCGTGGCATACGGAGCTCCATCGCAGTCTTTAACACTGGTAGCATGCCGCGACAGCGTGGACGTGAACCGTATGTGCAGTTGACGGACTTTGAGCGAGGGCGTATAGCGGGCATGCGGGAGGCCGGGTGGACGTACCGCCGAATTGCTCAACACGTGGGGCGTGAGGTCTCCACAGTACATCGATGTTGTCGCCAGTGGTCGGCGGAAGGTGCACGTGCCCGTCGACCTGGGACCGGACCGCAGCGACGCACGGATGCACGCCAAGACCGTAGGATCCTACGCAGTGCCGTAGGGGACCGCACCGCCACTTCCCAGCAAATTAGGGACACTGTTGCTCCTGGGGTATCGGCGAGGACCATTCGCAACCGTCTCCATGAAGCTGGGCTACGGTCCCGCACACCGTTAGGCCGACTTTCGCTCGCGCCCCAACATCGTGCAGCCCGCCTCCAGTGGTGTCGCGACAGGCGTGAATGGAGGGACGAATGGAGACGTGTCGTCTTCAGCGATGAGAGTCGCTTCTGCCTTGGTGCCAATGATGGTCGTATGCGTGTTTGGCGCCGTGCAGGTGAACGCCACAATCAGGACTGCATACGACCGAGGCACACAGGGCCAACACCCGGCATCATGGTGTGGGGAGCGATCTCCTACACTGGCCGTGCACCACTGGTGATCGTCGAGGGGACACTGAATAGTGCACGGTACATCCAAACCGTCATCGAACCCATCGTTCTACCATTCCTAGACCGGCAAGGGAACTTGCTGTTCCAACAGGACAATGCACGTCCGCATGTATCCCGTGCCACCCAACGTGCTCTAGAAGGTGTAAGTCAACTACCCTGGCCAGCAAGATCTCCGGATCTGTCCCCCATTGAGCATGTTTGGGACTGGATGAAGCGTCGTCTCACGCGGTCTGCACGTCCAGCACGAACGCTGGTCCAACTGAGGCGCCAGGTGGAAATGGCATGGCAAGCCGTTCCACAGGACTACATCCAGCATCTCTACGATCGTCTCCATGGGAGAATAGCAGCCTGCATTGCTGCGAAAGGTGGATATACACTGTACTAGTGCCGACATTGTGCATGCTCTGTTGCCTGTGTCTATGTGCCTGTGGTTCTGTCAGTGTGATCATGTGATGTATCTGACCCCAGGAATGTGTCAATAAAGTTTCCCCTTCCTGGGACAATGAATTCACGGTGTTCTTATTTCAATTTCCAGGAGTGTATGATGTTCAAAGTAAACAATACAGAAAACATATAACTCAAAACACGTATAGATCGCAATTACTTCAGCAGTAACGATTGGTTGGCAAGGATGCATGAAAGAATGGCTGTACTCCATGTATGCTCCCGTCTGTGTTTAACAGCATTAACGCTGCCTCACTGACTCTACGTGACGTGACAGTGACTGTGAACCTGAAAGGCTGTACAAAATGCATCAATGGATTTACTGTACCTGAAAGTTGCAAGAACATGCCACTGAGGATGTAAGGCAACACGGAAAATTCCCTATCTGCCAGAAATTTCAGTTTTCTCCTCTGATTGCGAAAACATTCTGTTGGCACCCACCTACATAGGGGGAAATGATCATCACGATAAAATAAGAGAAATCAGGGCTCGCACTGAAAAATTTAAGTGCTCGTTATTTCCTCGTGCCGTTCGAGAGTGGAACGGTAGAGAGACAGCATGAAGGTGGTTCATTGAACCCTCTGCCAGGCACTTTATCGTGAGTAGCAGAGTAATCACGTAGATGTACATGTAGATGTAGCCGTAATGATGATTACCGTAGACAACTGTCCGTCGTGGATGGACTTCGTGATCAGCGGTGCGATTAATCTGCAAGTGACGAGGTTCGAACTTCGGACTTCGCCTCGTTCGCCAACACGCACCTACCTCTGCAATGCGTACATGGCACCGTCTACAATCGAACTCTTCACCTCGGAGTTCCGGAACGAACCACAATGTGTGCGCCACGTCTTCCTCGAATGAACTCTTCTCTCCCGTGTTCTGAAAAGAACCCTCTCGATCTCTCTCCAAAATCCCCACTTCTACACTTCTAAAAATTGTTACTTCATGTGGAGCGCCTCTGAAAGTCATCATATAAATTGCACGCTGCAAGATTCCTCTTTGTCAATTGCATAATCAAAAGTAGCCACACCGCCTCCCTCTAGGAGATGGATAAAAGGCATCCCCCTAATAGAAAGACTTGCTGCTAACAGATACTGATGGCACCATTACATCCCTGACGTTGCCATCGATATCACATGCCGATCAGGCATACTACAAGCGAAAAGTTTTATGTTAGGAAATAGTTTCACATTTTCTTCATACCCTCCAGTTTCACAAGTATGAGACCGATAAGTAGTAGTACGAAATATTTATATAATATTGGAATCATCATATTCTTCCATATACTTTGTGTGATGTCCCCGTTTCGTCTCCTTCGGTGTTTTAACAATCAATCTTGTCATCACTAATTCTGTAAGCATTCCTGTCATTGTCAAAACTTATTCTCCGGTTAACATCACTAACCCTGCCAGAATAACTAATTTATTCTCCGGTTAGACGTTATTACGTGTTCCTCTTGCGTGCTATTTCGAGAACAGAACTTAAGCGGCTGCTAACCGGGGACTGTACAACTGGCCACTGGTAGTGTAGCGATCTAGCAAAAATTCCCTGTCAAAATTTCATTTTCTTGGAAGATTAATATGTAAATTTTCTTACCTGTTTTTCTTGTTAATCGTTTATTTCCACTCTGGTAGTGTAAATCTACGGATTTCGATAATAAGTGTAACAACATTGATCTTTCGCACACTCAATGAACCACATAAACAAATAGCAATTGGTATTCAGTTGAAACCTCCGAGCTGAGAGGCCGTGGTCCACGTAAAAAATGTAGGAAATTTTATACATCGACCACGGCCTCTCAGCCCGGAAGTTTCAACTGAAGACAACACCGGCCATGAAAGCCTACATTGTATGGTATTCATCTGTTCGGGTTAATTCGGCTCGGCTCGTATAGCCCCGTCCCCTTTTGTCTGCGGGAGCGTTTGTCATATCTTGATGCAACGGGGATTCCCTTGTCAGAGACATCACGTCCACTGTGCATGCATTCAAAAATACACTTATGATTTGTTCAGAAATCCACTTAGAATGTGTTCAAAAATGTTCAAAATGGTATGGATGATCTCTAGACCAACGGGAGCTGGTTGCTAGAAGCTTTTTCAACCAAGACTTTTTCCTTCAGTTTGGCATCTCCTGAAATTGCCGCCCGGGTCAGATACCCCTGTTTGCCGGCCCCCTCCCCCCCCCCCCCCCTCCGCCCACCCCCGCCTAGATCAAGACCTGTGTCTGCACCGGTCCTTACGTAAACTGCCGTGACCTGAAGATAACTGCCATTCTGACTGTGGCTAGCCGCTCCCTCCTTCCCCGAATTCGACTCAGGTGGGACTCCGAACAGCGTGTTTCTCTCCACATGACGGCATCAGAGACAGAACACAAAATCTTAGTCAACAGAAGACAAGACCCATCACCTGCAACGCAACTTAAAGGCAAAGCACGGAGTACGCAATCACTATCATCCCATTTCGTTACATGAATGAGAGACGAGCCCTCAGGACTTGCGGTCTTTCTCAGGAGAGAGGTCGGCTACCCATCAAATGAGTACCAAACGCATATGATAGTCTACATTATTAAGGCCCTTGTACTCCAACTACAAGGTGACAATTATTGAATTCTATGAAAAAAAACTTAAATTAGTTAAACACAATGTAAACGTCACTACAGATATTCAGATTTAGATTATGACATGTTCGATATGCCTATGATGACGAATGGCGAAATTCTGCATGACCCGCTGAAGTGCCTGAACATCGATGCTGTCGATGACCACCTGAATGGCTGTCTTCAGAGCAGCAATGGTTTCAGGGTTGTTGTTGTACACCTTGTCTCTAATATGGACCCACAAAAAGGAGTCGCATGTGTTCAGATCCGCAGAATATGGCGGTCAATCGAGGCCCATCCCAGTGGTCTTTGGGTGCCTCAGATGCGGTCCACAAAGTGCTCCTCCAGGACATCAAACACTCTCCTGGTTCCATAGGGTCGAGCTTCATCTTGCATGAACCACATATTGTCGAAATCAGGGTCACTTTGGATAATGGGGGTGAAATCATCTTCCAAAACCTTAACGTGCCGTTCTGTAGTCACTGTGCGATCAAGGAATATTGTACCGATTATTCCGTGACTGGACATTGCACTCCACACAGTCACTAGTTGAGGGTGAGAGGACTTCTCGATCGCAAAATGCTGATTCTCAGTCTCTCACATGCCCCAATTTTGCTTATTGACGAACCCATCCAAATGAAAATGACCGACAACAATACGGCACGTGGGCATGCGCATAATTATTGCCATCATTCCCCGCGGCCAACCGTGCTGTTTGAACGTCCTATCGCAAACCGTTCAGAAGTTATGACGATTTTATTTCATATAGTTGAGTAATTGTCACCCTGTAACTCGGTATACGTCATTATCGTATTAAAAATCAAGGATGTATGTGCATCACACCAGAACTCAAGGAAGATTCACTGGATCCACTAATTTTGAGTCCTCGTCTCCCCATTGTAGTCTTTATGAATTAGCGATGACGGTAGGAAATAAAACAACTAGTGAGCATTTCACCAATACATTCAAATCAGCCGGGCGGTGTGGCCGTGCGGTTGTAGGCACTTCAGTCTGGAACCGCGTGCCCGCTACGGTCGCAGGTTCGAATCCTGCCTCGGGCATGGATGTGTGTGATGTCCTTAGGTTAGTTAGGTTTAAGTAGTTCTAAGTTCTAGGGGACTGATGACCCTAGATGTTAAGTCCCATAGTGCTCAGAGCCATTTGGGACGTGACTGCTAATTGTAAACGTTTCTCCGCCTGTGGCGTCAGGTACCTTTCATATCACGGTTGATTAAAATAGTATTATTATGACCAGTTGTAACACTATCGTTCAGTAAGTCATCTAATTCATAAAAAGTTTTTGCCTTTAAAGTTTGTCGTGATATAACTGTGATATGCAAAGACTTTATGGAAAGTATGATATACGTGATGTTAGAGTGCTTTGCTAATGTGTGTTCGTAACTTATGTAAAGAAATACGTGAAACGAATAATACACTAAATAATATTTTGTCATGGATTAATGAAATGAAAATGACCGTGTACGTAATTTTATGCAATTTGAAGATTGTCATTTGTATAAAATGGCACAAGCTTAGGGACAATGTGTAGGATATGTGTTATGTAAAAGATGGAGTCCTTTTGTACTATACGGAAGTTACTGTGGGAAGCGTAAAAGGTAGCGTAGGTTTTTGGCGCGCTACCTGTAGAGCAATCGGGAACGAGAGGACACAGTCTATGGGCAGCACGGAAAGAGGCAACATGCGGAAGGAGCAGGCGATGACTTGCTTTGGAAATTGTTGTGCAAGAGCCGCGGATCACGACTGCTGAATTTTTACTGCTTTAGTACAGGTCTCTGGGCTATGTTATGGACGTTAAAACGACGCCAAAAAGAATTAAGTAGTACACACTTCAAGGAACTTGTACGCCATACCATGGCCAGTGTAGCCGCCATTACTATCCGCCACACCCAACGAATACACCCAACGGGTTACTAACTATATAATTAGAATTGTGGAAGCGTGAACCATTAATTCAAAATTAACTTTTTTTAATCATTATTGTGTGAAACATAAAATTTGGTTCGCCCTGTTGCTTTATTCCTAATCATTCGCCTATACGGGGTCCTTTCCTGGCGTTTGACAATTCCGAGTAAAACTGTTATTAAAACATTTGAAGTGCTTTATTCAGTATCTACAAGCAATATTGTCACCTTTGAATAAATGTCTGAAAATAATTGTTGTGGACTAACTTTTAAAGTTCAGGTAAGAGTACTGTATAATTTACGTAGTAGAAGTGCTGAAGTGAAATTTTGATTAAGTGCTGAAGTAGATGTTTTCAGACAAATTTAACGATTATAATATTCTTATTCTCTTTGTGGTAATAATTAAAGTGAAAGTGAGTAAATAAGCATTGCTATAAAGACGAACGTCTTACCCATAGATACCGAGGTTTTGCAAGTTTAAGTTTTGAGTAAAGTAAAGATAAATTTTTTTCAATTGTAAATGAAATGCAGTAACGAACAGAGAATTAGAAAAAGAAAATTGTTTATGTTGCTCAGTAACAGTAAAGTAGGGTTGCATAAAAATAATGGATGACAATATAGAGTGACCATACCCTACCTTTGGGTTTTGACATATCATTCATTGAGAGAAAGGTATAAACAAAGTGTCTAAATAAATATAAGTGTGTGTATTACGCTATAAGAATATCTAAGTATTTAATTTGCTGGTTATACAAAATGCAAAACGCCCCCCTCCCTTCCCCCGCGGCCAAAGTTTTTTAGCACACAATGATGATTAAAAATTCGTGGCCTTTTCTAGAGCAAAAATATATATGCATGTGGGTGTAGTAGCTGAAAGATTCCCGTGTCTTTCTCAGAACCGTACCTAGAAAAGTTATATTTATTACAAAAATTATCTTAGGGAACAGCAGGAAAGTAGGCCAATTTACTTCTTCTGCTTTTCTGAAACTGAAGCATTTCTTTGTCTAGGTAGGCTGGTGACCATAAATCCATTAACCAAACCACTTAACGAACTTGGCACAGAAAGGTCCTAGATTCAGTATTATTCCATTGTTAGTGCGTTTCTAACAGCATACATGACGATCAAACCCTGTAAATTATACGATAGTTGAGGAAAGTAGGCATGTTTATGACGTGTATACTACATGCACAAATCCCCGTATGATAGTGTTGTACGGGGCTTTTCTCGTGACAGGACTATTTGTTCTGTTGGGGTATAATGTTGTACAATGGGGACTAATGCTTATACTCACTGGGAGAGACTCTTGTGAGAGTTAAAGGTTGTTCTTTATCAATGCAGTATTTTTACTGTCGGACAGGAACAAATCCATTCTGCTATTGTGTTTAAGAAGTTCCACATCTGGAGGTAAAAGATTAATGAAATTCAGAAGAGTTAATTAAAATCAATGTAAGTTTTCTATGTAGCGTTGTGGCGCTGTCGTGGTCTGCAATCCGAAGACTGGCTTGATACAAATCTCTACGCAAGTCTATCCTGTGCATACGTCTTCATCTCTGCCTAGCTACTGCCACGCACATCCGTCTGAATCTGCCGATATTAGTCTACACTTGGCGTCCTTCTATAACTCCCTCCGTCCCCCCGTCTCCTCCACACACACACATACACACACACACACACACACACAAACACACACACACACACAGTTCCTTCTATTAGCAAAATGACGAATTTTTGATATGTCGGGCTGTGCCATATTCAATGATCATTTGTTTTATTCAAGTTGCATAAATTTATTTTCTCCCATATTCGGTTTAGCACTTCCTACTTAGTACTTCAATTTACTCAAATAATCTTCAGCACTGTTTTGGTGCACCTCATTTCGAAAGAAAGTCAGTCTGCAGTAGCATTACGCACTCTCTTCCAGTCACAGTGAACGCGAGACAGGTGAAAACATGGCTTCCTGAGCTCTCAGCCAATCAGCGTTGGAATCATTTTCGGTCATGCTCTCTCTGGGCGCAGCCCCCCTGTCCACAGCCACACAACAAACAAAGCCACCCTCATCCTTATGACTCATGGTAACTGGGAGTTTGTGGTGGTATATGATGTATCCGCAAGCAAGTTCAGATCGAGATTGTGTGCAGTAGTTATGCAGAGAGGTTGGTTGGTTGGTTGATTCTGGGAGGGGGACCAAACGGCGAAGTCATCAGTCCCATCGGATTAGGGAAGGATGAGAATGGAACAGCTGTGCCCCTTGAGAGGACATATCCGGCATATGCCTGAAGCCATTTAGGGAAATCACGAAAAACCTAAATCAGGATGGTGGGACGCAGGTTTGAACCGTCGTCCTCCCGAATGTGAGTCCAGTGAGCTAACCATTCCACCATCTGGCTCGGTATGCAGAGAGGAAGTGACTCACTCAATGTTTCTAATATGCAGAGCAACATCAAACAAATCTTCGGGCTCGAGACAAAATTAAAAACAACGTCATGTATCGGTCAGTCACTGCTTAGGGTCGGTTGGCTAGGGAAAGGTGTCTGAAATACTGGCCACATTACGTATCTTTTCGAAGATTCTACCCTGAGCAGTACAGTTTCTTGTTTCTTCTTGTCACACACGTTTCGGTGATGTTTCACTTTCATAAATGATTTTTCTTTTACTACTCTAAAAAAATAGTCTACCTCTGTAACGAGGTATATGACAAAGGGGAATGGCCTGAGGACTTCCTTGCAACAGTTATGATACCAATAGAGAAAAAGAGAAACACTAAAAAATGTGAAGAGCACTGGACCATCAGTATAATTTCTCATGCAGCTAAAGTCTTGCTGAGAGTGTTGAATAGAAGGCCATATGGCAAGCTGGATAGAGGGATTCCAGAGAAGCAGTTCGGATTTAGAAGAGGAAAAGGAACAAGAGATGCTGTTGGCCTGTTAAGAACAATAGGAGAAAGATATATGGAAAAAGGTAGAGAAATCTTTGCTGTTTTTATAGATTTAGAAAAGGCTTTTGACAGAGTTCAGTGGAACAAGCAGATGGATATTTTGAAGAGGAAAGGAGTAGATTGGAATGAGAGGCGACTGATACAGAATCTATATTTACACCAGAAAGTAACGATAAGGATTGGAAATGAAATGTCAGAAGGAAGCAGCATTGGACGAGGCGTTAGACAAGGTTGTTGCCTTTCCCCGCTGTTGTTTAGCGTATACCTTGAAGAGATTATTGCGAAAAGCTTAGATGGGAAAAGAGGAATATGTATTGGTGGAAAGAGAATAGAATGTATAAAATTTGCTGATGACATGGTATTAGTGGCAGAAAGTGAGCGGACAGTGAATAACAGGCTGAAAGATCTGAATGAAGCTTGTGTGGGATATGGGATGCAAATAAACAGAGCAAAAACAAAGAGTATGGTCATCAGTACAAGACACAGACTGTCCAATTAGGACAATCTACCATTAGCCAAGTAAGTGTACTTAAATATCTTGGAAGCGCAATAGCTTAAGACTTGAGATGCCACCAGGAGGTGAAAACTCGAATTGCCATAGCGAAGGAGGCATTCAACAGAAAGAAGAGACTCTTATTTGGCAAATTAGATAAAGGACTTAGGAAAAGGCTTGGCAAATGTTTTGTCTGGAGTGTGGCACTATATGGGGCACAAACATGGACGCTGAAAAAAGGTTAGAAGCATTTGAGATGTGGATGTGGAGGAGAATGGAGAGAGTAAGCTGGATGGAAAGAGTGAGTAATGAAAGGGTATTGGAAAGGGTTGGTGAGAGAAGATGTCTGCTGAAGGTTGCAAGGGAAAGGAAAAAGAACTGGTTGGGACATTCATTGATAAGGGAGTGCTTGCTAGCAGATGCTTTGGAAGTATTGGTTTGTGGGAGGAGACTGAGAGGAAGAAGGAGTTACAAGATGATAGACGACATAAAGGGAAGAGGAAATTATGCAGACCTGCAGAGGATGGCAGAAGACCAGACAGCCTGGAGAACTACCATGTGAAAACCTGCCTTTTGGCAGAACACTGATGACGATGATGATGATGATGATTCTAAAAAAGATATTTTGTTGAATAAATCACTGCCTGTCTTCTGCAGTACAGCTGATATTTCAATGCAGTTTGCCACGCGCAGTTTCTGCAGTCTGCACGTTGTCAAAACTCTGAACTATTTAATTTTTCGTGGGTGAAGTACACAATTATACAGAACTTTTAAAATATATTATTGATTCCGACAACTGTTAAAAGTATTTATTCAATAAATTCACTATTGCCATTTCTGCCATTTACTCGTTGAGTGGAGAACGTAAAAAATATGAGCTATACTGATGCAAAAGTTCCAAAAGAATCAGTCTTTTGTACACAATGAAGTAAAAAAAATCGCAGCACCAAGGAGGGATTTTGCAACGTAAACAAAAGTTGTTTCTGCACCTGAAAGATGACTTCTATTCAGATTTCGGGGCAGTCACATAAGAGTGCCGCTAGTGGCGCCACTATGATGGTGCAAATCAAGTCTGCTTAAAATACACTCTGTAACTGTCTTGAGCCTTAGTTAGCTTTGAGATTGGAAGTGGTGAGCTGATGCTAGTCGAGAATGCCTTTAAGGCGACAAAAACGCCAATACCAACAGCTCACTGAGTTTGAACGTGATCGTGTAACAGGGCTACGACAAACTGGATGTTCCGTCTACGATATTGCGGATAGACTTGACACGAAAGTGTCCACTGTAGATGACTGTTGGCTGCGGTGGTGACGAGAAAGTTACGGTTGCAAGAAGACTGGGCTCTGGACAGCCATGTGGCTCTACCAGGCGAGAAGATCATCGTGTTCCGCGTATGGCTTTGGCGCACCTTGCTGCGTCTGCACCACCAGTTGGAGCAGCAGTTGGCACCACAGTGACACGATGAACTGTTACAAATCAGTTACTTCAAGGACAGCTCCGAGCCAGACGGCCTGACCCCAAACCAGCGCCATTTGCGACTTCAGTGATATCAAGCGAGGGCCGACTGGAGGACAGGGTGGAGGTCTGTTGTGTTTTCTAATGAAAGCTGGTTCTTGGTCAGTACCAGTGACGGTCGTATGTCGGCTAGAGGAGGCCAATTGTGCGACTGCAATGAACCTGCCTGGGTGCTAGACGCACTGGACCTACAACTGGATTTATGCTCCGGACTACGATTTGGCAGGAGCACTCTCGTGGCTATCCTACGCATCCTGACTGCAAATTTGTACGTCAGCCTGGTAATTAGACCTGTTATACCGCCTTTCAAGAACACACTCCAGGGGGCTTTTACAAAGCGATAACGCTCGCCTACATACCTCTGTTGTAACCCAAAGTGCTCTGCAGATTGTCGACACGTATCGTGGCCTGCTCGATCACCAGATTTGCATCCAATCGAATACGTATGGGACACTATCGGACGACATCCCCATCGTCATGCATCAACCGATCCCGCATTGACCGACCAAGTGCAACACGCGTGGGACTCCATCCCACAAACTGACATCCGGGTTGTGTTGTGTTGTTCGTTAGAGGAGACCAGACAGCGAGGTCATCAGTCTCATCGGATTAGGGAAGGAAGTCGGCCGTGCCCTGTGAAACGAACCATCCCGGCATTTGCCTGGAGCGATCTAGGGAAATCACGGAAAGCCTAAATCAGGACGGCCGGACGCGGGATTGAACCGTCGTCCTCCCGAATGCGAGTCCAGTGTCTAACCACTGCGCCACCTCGTTCGGTCTGACATCCGGTATCCATACAACGCAACGTATACGTGTTTGCATGCTAGCATTCACATTCTGGATTTTACACCGGTTATTAATGTATCAGCATTTCACATATGCGATGGCTTATCTCTTCGTTACATTAACCTGTGATCTTGCAATGTTAATCACCTACACAAATGTATTCCCGAAATTGCATTAATCTACATTAAATGATTTCTGGTCTGAAATTTTCTTTCTATAGCCTAAAATTTAACATTATCGGCGTCTTGTGCGTAAACAACATGAAACTACTGCTCAGGTTCATTGACCGCAGCTCCTACAAATAGTAAAGATGTACAGACCTTAAATGTTATTTACGCAAAACATGTCAACGACAATAACATTAATCAGCCTATGGCTGTGGTGATGAAGTACATCCTAGCTGTACCATCCATAAATCAAAAGCATTCCCAAACCTATTCTTATGTTACTGCCGTCCACCATTGGAACAAGCTGGCCTGCACTTTGCACACAATTCATTGCCCCGGCGTCCTTGAGAAGAATCTGAATCACTTCCTTCTGTGAGCAGCATAACGCTTCTCTTAACATTTTCACAAGCTGCGACATCGTCGCGAAAAAACACAGTGACCCGTATGTGTAATAGGTTTCCTTTAATTTACGTCTATGGGCACAATCTTATTGTTTAACAGATTACCGGTTTCGGTCTTTAATGACCATCATCAGATGTGTTTCATGAAAGCAAAGTCAAATGGCTCTGAGCACTATGGGACTTAACATCTATGGTCATCAGTCCCCTAGAACTTAGAACTACTTAAACCTAACTAACCTAAGGACATCACACAACACCCAGCCATCACGAGGCAGAGAAAATCCCTGACCCCGCCGGGAATCGAACCCGGGAACCCGGGCGTGGGAAGCGAGTACGCTACCGCACGACCACGAGAAAAGCAAAGTCCTAATGTTCTACAGCCATAGTGGCATCGTCAAATGTTAAATGCGGAATCAGCACCAGCATACTCAAATACATATAAATCACATCACATGCGCGAGTCATGGTGTCAGTAGTACTACTGTTTAAAACAAGCTGCCGTACAGTAGCCACACGATGTTTGTGTTGTAAGTTCACCAGATGTCGCTAATAATTAATTGAAACAGCGAAAATAAAGGGGGATACAATAGTTAAAGTCTGTAATAAGCTTATAACGTATACAAGGTATTATAGTAATAAAAAGCAATAAAAAGAAGAACACGACAAAAGTAATTTGTTAAAAAGAGGAAGAGTTAAGAAACAGTGGTTGACATGTGCGCAAGTGTCAATATTCTAGAAAATGACATAAATATTAAACACCGTATATAGTGCACCGGGTAATATTAAACACCCATAAATCAAATCGCTAAAGGAGCCACAAATGAAAGAAAACATAGTGCTGCACATAACCAGCGCCCTCTGTTGGCGCTAAAGCCAGAATTCCGCACAGGCGGGAAGAGGTTGGAGGAACGTGACCGGCAGAGGGCCCCTCCTGCCCTGCGGCACTCCGTTCCAAGAAAAGAATGACGAAATTCCGTAACAGTGGACGATCCACATTATCAGATTAATGCAGTCTATGAAATGAATATTACCCGGTACACAATCAACGGTGTTTAATATTTATGTTATTATCTAGAATATTGGCACTTGAGCACATGTCAACCACTGTTTCTTAACTCTTCCTCTTTTTAACAATATTACTTTTGTCGTGTTCTTTTTATTACCGTATTGCCTTTTATATGTTCTAAGCTTATTACAGACTTCAACTATTGTATCCCCCTTTATTTTCGCTGTTTCAATTAATTATTGAAATCTAGTGCATGCCGACATTAGCGACATCTGGTGAACTTACAACACAAACATCTTGTGGCTACTGTACGGCAGCTTGTTTTAAACGGTAGTACTACTGACAATATGACCCGTGCGTGTGATGTGATTTATATGTATTTGACGATGCTGGTGCCGATTCCGCATTTAACATTTGACGATGCCACTATGGCTGCACTACATTAGGACTTCTTTTTTATGAAACACATCTGATGATGGTCATTAAAGACCGAAACCAGTAATCTGTTAAGCAAAAAGATTGTGACCATAGACGTAAATTAAAGAAAACTTATCTCTTAACATTGACGTATAAGGCGAATTCCCCCCCCCCCCCCCCCCCCCTGTCAAACTGTCCCACCATCACCGTGCACGTCTCAGTCAGTCCTCCACTTGCTTTTCCTCTATTTGTGTAACTTTTTTAAAAAAATTATATTTCTCTTTGTTTTCCTCTTCACTCAAAGCGCTCATACTTGTAACCTAACTGCCAGTAGTTTTTGTTGTTGTTTTTATACTTGTCATGAACGAGTATAAACTCTGTTTTTCCACTACGGCACTATTTCTGCGATAGTAATTCCCAAAAGGTTGTATACTGTACTGAATATAATTTACAACATGCTTGCCATAATGAATGTATTACTAAGTAAGTATGTTGCCTGGTAACATGCAGAAGAGGGCCTGTTAACCTTAATCTCGCTACGTTATTTACGAGGGCTATTCGTTTACTAAGGTTCAATCATTCTCGAAATGGAAACTACAGTAAAAATAAAGAAAGGTTGTATTTACAACAGCTACACCTTCCAGCCACTTCTCTACACGGTCACCATTCCGACTTAAAACCTCTGTCATAGCTTTGTACCAGCTTTGTAATAATCTCGGAATAATCTCGGCACAGAAGGCAGCCGCCTGTGCTTTCTGACAATTCTCTACGCTGGTCCGCAGCTCGTTGTCTGTGCTAAGCAGAAATGAAACTCAGAGGGCTCCAAATCCGGTCTGTGTGGTGGGTGAGCAAACACTTCCCATCGTAAATGCTACAGGAGAGTCTTCATTGTCCCTGCAGTCTGCGGGGGAAGTTTGTCATGAAGAAGTAAATGCATGACAGTTATATTATGTGGACTGTATGAAATAAGGCGAAAGCTTTCAGCAGGCGCTCATAATTGTGCAGACACTATTTTCTAGGCGCCTTTACATGATCACTGTGCTCTCAGAACTGAAAAGAGTGACGAAACACTGATCAACGATAGCACGACTTCTCAGAAACTTTCCATTATATTTCGGAGGACGATATGCAAATTCCCATGATCGAATAGTGGTTTAGTTGCACTCTGTAATTGCGGAACTGGATTAGCATTGCCGGTGGCTGTTTTTCGTTTCACTGTTTGTTCCTCTGCCTTTCCTATATAGCTGGTGGAAGTTTCGAAAAAAGCTCCGTTTAAGAGAAATGTGCCACTACGAAACTGTTATGCTTTGGGCAGGCGCCATCTGTATGTGGAGAGCCTGGCCTTCTCATTCCCCCACCCCGCTCTTCAGGAGGTCAGCGGAACACGGAATCCCTCGTAAAAGTCTTTTAGCCAGAAGAGAGAACACTAGCAGATTTGGCTTCCCTTGGGCGTGCGAATGTTCGTTACAACGTTTCGGAGCAACGCTTGGTTTAAAATTTTAGAGTACAGCGATTGGGTCATGCTTTCATTTTGTGAAGAGCCTGAACTTTCGCACAGTGCCTAAATTTTTCAATCTTCAGTTTCATAGATACGTCATGGAGTGGGCTCTTGCTAGCCGCCTCTGACCGGCTGGGTGAAGTACAGTCAGTTCCACAAGAAACTCTACGCCGTTATCTGTATGAAATAAAAGAAACTGTTATAAATATACGTTGACGACAAAATAGACATTATTAATAAGTGCAAAATTACCTAACAGTTAATCCAACCGCCGCCATTATCTATTATAGCTTGGCACATAAGCTCTCTCTCCGGTAAACCGTCCAGGTTTTCAGCCTCTAAATATCGTTTGACCCACTTCGCAACGGATGTCTTTGACTAAGAATATTAGCAGCAGCTCCATGTGAAATCTTTGGTCCATTTGGTTGATTTACAAGAATTACACCCTCGTGACGCTCCAGATATTCTGCACTCATTTTAAACCGCAACCGACAAAACAAAAGGTTCAACTCCAACACTATTTATCTACGAGGGTGAGTCAAATGAAAACCTTAAAGATTTTTTTAAATATTATTTATTGTGCAGAAGTGGTACAAAGCTGTATCACTTTTCAACATAATCTCCCCCACGCTCAATGCAAGTCCTCCAGCGCTTACAAAGTGCATAAATTCCTTCAGATATATATTCTTTTAGTAGTCCCCGCAACCACTCATGCACCGCATGGCGTACCTCTTCATTAGAACGGAACTTCTTTCCTCCCACTGCGTCTTTGAGTAACCCGAACATATGGAAATCACATGGGGCAAGGTCTGGTGAGTACGGTGGATGAGGAAGACACTAAGAATGCAGGTCTGTGATTGTTGCAACTGTTGTACGGGCAGTGTGGGGCCTTGTATCGTCATACTGCAAAAGGACAGTGCTGACAGCAATCCACGTCGCTTTGATTTGATTGCAGGCCGCAGATGATTTTTTAGGAGATCTGTATATGATGCACTGGTGACAGTGGTCCCTCTAGGCACGTAGTGCTCCAAAATGACGCCTTTTTCATCCTAAAATAGAGTCAGCATAACCTTCCCTGCTGATGGTTCTGTTCGAAACTACTTTGGTTTTGGTGATGAGGAATGGCGCCATTCCTTGTTCGCTCTCTTCGTTTCCGTTTGGTGGAAGTGAACGCAGGTTTCGTCCCCAGTAACGATTCTTGCAAGGAAGGCATAACCTGCTCGTTCAAAGCGTTGAAGAAGTTCTTCACAAGCATCAACACGTCGTTCTCTCATTTCAGGAGTCAGCTGCCGTGGCACCCATCTTGCAGACACTTTCTGGAACTGGAGCACATCATTCACAATGTGGTGTGCTGACCCATGACTAATCTGTAAACATGCTGCAATGTCATTCTGTGTCACTCGGCGGTTTTCCTTCACTATGGCTTCAACTGCTGCAGTGTTCTGTGGAGTCACAACTAGTTATGCCTGACCTGGACGAGGAGCACCTTCCAGTGAAGTCACACCATTTGCGAACTTCCAACTCCATTCGTAGACTTGCTGTTGTGACAAACACGCATCACCGTACTAAACCTTCATTCGTCGATGAATTGCAATAGGTTCACGCCTTCACTGGGCAAAAACCGAATAACAGAACGCTGTTCTTCCCTGGTGCAAGTCGCAAGTGGGGCGGCCATCTTTATACTGATACTGCGACGGGATGTGTGCATCTGCACTATGCTGCTACCTACAGAACATTCTGCACGCTGTTTGTAGCACGCTTACCAACTTGCAGGACAACGGCGCGAAATTTCGATTTGTTATTACAAATTTAAGGTTTTCATTTGACTCACTCTCGCATACACTGTGCAAAATCGCATTGAGTACACATTAGAGACACTACCAGAGATGTCGCTGCGGACGTTACACTTAAGAAAATGGTTCAAATGGCTCCGAGCACTCTGGGACTTAACTTCTGAGGTCATCAGTCCCCTACAACTTAGAACTACTTAAACCTAACTAACCTAAGGACATCACACACATCCATGCCCGAGGCAGGATTCGAACCTGCGACCGTAGCGGTCACGCAGTTCCAGACTGAAGCGCCTAGAACCGCACGGCCACACCGGCCGGCGTTACACTTAAAATTATGGAGTACATTTTAATGTGGAACTGACCCTATAATGAGACAGAAATGGGTAGGAGATTGTTTAACGCTGTTACGTATTCATTTGTCGGAAGTCGGAATTTTCGCAGTCACTGGAGGACTATTTAAATCTCTGGCAGAAAGACTGCGTGCCGAATTCCAGAGGGCTCTTAGAGAACTCACTTCTTGTTAGGTTTCCTTACAGTAATAACTTGGTCTTAGAGTTCTGAACAGTAAACACTTCAGTTCAGGCTTTTGTAGAGTTTAAACACTTCGTGTAAGGACAGCAGGGATGATTGATGAGCTTTGCTGCCGCCGGTAGGGCGTCTGTAGCCAGGCACCGAGTACAAAGAGAGAGCGCCACCCGTATCCTCCTGCCACCGCTGCCGCCGCCAGCTGTTTACACTCCTGGCCATTAAAATTCCTACACAAAGAAGAAATGCAGATGATAAACGAGTATTCATTGGACAAATATATTATACTAGAACTGACATGTGATTACATTTTCACGCAATTTGGGTGCATAGATCCTGAGAAATCAGTACCCAGGACAACCACCTCTGGCCGTAATAACGGCCTTGATACGCCTGAGCATTGAGTCAAACAGAGTTTGGATGGCGTGTACAGGTACAGCTGCCCACACAGCTTCAACACGATACCACAGTTCATCAAAACTAGGGAATGGCGTATTGTGACGAGCCAGTTGCTCGGCCACCATTGACCAGACGTTTTCAATTCGTGAGAGATCTGGAGAATGTGCTGGCCAGGGCAGCAGTCGAACAGGGTTTCGCAGAGATCGAATGAAGGGTAGAGCCACGGGTCGTAACACATCTGAAATGTAACGTCCACTGTTCAAAGTGCCGTCAGTGCGAAGAAGAGGTGACCGAGACGTGTAACCAGTAGCACCCCATACCATCACGCCGGGTGATACGCCAGTGTGGCGATGACGAATACACGCTTCCAATGTGCGTTCACCGCAATGTCGCCAAACACGGATGCGACCATCATGATGCTGTAAGGCCGGCCGGAGTGGCCGAGCGGTTCTAGGCGCTACGATCTGGAACCGCCCGACCGCTACTGCCGCAGGTTCGAATCCTGCCTCGGGCATGGATGCGTGTGATATTCTTAGGTTGGTTAGGTTTAAGTAGTTCTAAGTTCTAGGGGACTGATTAACTCGGTAGTTAAGTCCCATAGTGCTCAGAGCGCCAAGGCGTGTCAAGGCCGTTATTACGGCCAGCGGTGGTTGTTCTGGGTACTGATTTCTCAGGATCTATGCACCCAAATTCCGTGAAAATGTAATCACATGTCAGTTCTAGTATAATATATTTGTCCAATGAATACCCGTTTATCTTCTGCATTTCTTCTTGGTGTAGCAATTTTAATGGCCAGTAGTGTATGTATATAGAGAACAACAGCAGTCCTATCACATTTCCCTGGGGCACTCCTCACGGTACCTTTGTCTCTGATGAACACTCGCCGTTGAGGACGAGATACTGGGTTCCATTAAGAAATCTTCGAATCACTCACATATCAGCGAACTTATTCCATATGTTCGTACCTTCATTAACAGCCTGCAATGCGGCACTGCGTCAAATGCTTTCAGGAAATCCAGAAATATGGAATCTGTCCATTGCTCTTTATCCATAGTTCTCAGTATATCATGTGAGAAAAGGGCAAGCTGAGTTTCGCACGAACGATGCTTTCTAAAACCATGCGTCTTTCCGTGCACACAATACTATTAACTAACAATTTTTGTAGTCACTGGCCAAGATTTCGTATTATTAACATAACTGCGCTTTGTCTTCCCTACCATGCCGTGCGAATGTTATACTTTGAATTGTATTACCTTCTCTGATTGTTAATGGTTCTTTTTAAGATGTCAGTGGGTAACTGTCATGATCAAAGTCAGTAAATCTACTGTTTATAGAGACCATTTGTTTCCATTCATAGCTAAAAGGTCGTTCCTCCTATTAATGTATCTATGTCAGTGGTGTGGTGCCCAATTGTTTCATGCCTAATTTGGCCACCCCTATTGTTATTGCTGCGGGAATTGGATTAGGAAATGAGACGCTTAAAGTAGTAAATGAGTTTTGCTATTTGGGGAGCAAAATAACTGATGATGTTTGAAGTAGAGAGGATATAAAATGTAGACTGGCAATGGCAAGGAGAGCGTTTCTGAAGAAGAGAAATTTGTTAACATCGAGTATAGATTTAATAGTCAGGAAGTCGTTTCTGAAAGTATTTGTATGGAGTGTAGCCATGTATGAAAGTGAAACGCGGACGATAAATAATTTCGACAAGAAGAGAATAGAAGCTTTCGAAATGTCGTGCTACAGAAAAATGCTGAAGATTATATGGGTAAATCACATAACTAATGAGGAGGTATTGAATAGAATTGGAGAGAAGAGTAATTTGTGGCACAACTTGACTAGGCGAAGGGATCGGTTGGTAGGACATATTCTGAGGCATCAAGGGATCACCAATTTAGTATTGGAGGGCAGCGTGTTGGGTAAAAATCGTAGAGGAAGAGCAAGAGATGAATACACTAAACAGATTCAGAAGGATGTAGGTTGCAGCAGGTACTGGGAGATGAAGATTGGTTGGCTGGTTGTGTTGGGGAAGGAGACCAGACAGCGAGGTCATCGGTCTCATCGGATTAGGGAAGGACAGGGAAGGAAGTCGGCCGTGCCCTTTGAAAGGAACCATCCCGGCATTTGCCTGGAGCGATTTAGGGAAATCACGGAAAACCTAAATCAGGATGGCCGGACGCGGGATTGAACCGTCGTCCTCCCGAATGTGAGTCCAGTGTCTAACCACTGCGCCACCTCACTCGGTGGAGATGAAGAAGCTTGCACTGAATAGAGTAGCATGGAGAGCTGCATCAAACCAGTCTCTGGACTGAAGACCACAGACACATTGTTACTTATTTAAAGAAGACTTTTACGGTGCGCAAGAGTATCTTTCTTTTCAAGCAAAGTGCACGATCAAATGGGGTGGTTCCTTATTCTGTTGTTACCAGAATTCGATATTTTACATCCTAGTGGTATGCTCTTACAAACAGACATCCCACACGACACATCTATGCAACACTTCATCAGATTTTCACTGTGGTTTCCCTTTCACGAGCGATCAGATCTTAATAAACGAAAAGCTTTCCTACATAAATTTATAATGTGTCATTATTTTAAAAGCATGTCGTGTGCTCAAGCACAAAATTTTTGCTGCACTCTACCTGAAAAGGGCTAAAAGGCTGAATCACTCTAGTGTTCCGCGCGGGTTAGCCTTGAGGTTCGGGGCGCATTGCCACGGTTCGCGCGGCTCCCCCTATCGGAGGTTCCAGTCCTCCCTCGGGCGTGAATATGTGTGTGTTGTTCTTAGCGCAAGTTAGTTTAAGTTACATTAAGTAGTGTGTAAGCCTAGGAACCGATGACCTGAGCAGTTTGGTCCCATAGGTACTTACCACAAATTTCCAAATTTTCCACTGTGGTGTATTTCATCAGTAAACCGTTTTAAAAGTCACAGGCGACGGCGATATCTTTCAAAATGGCACTGAACTATATCCTCAGCAACATAATACATTCAAAGCACGATACGTCTGTTAGTGCCTTCCTCCCTACGACTTTTCTCTTGTGCTTAAGAAACGCTACGCGTGTACCTGCTGGGCGTCTGCAGTCTCCCTGTGAACAGATGCGGCTATGCAGTGCATTTACCCTTACCTGCTGGGCCACCCAGACGCCATCACCCCCTCCCCTTTCCTCCCCCCCCCCTGCCCATCAAGTAGCTTCGCTCCTACCGGCACCTCTCTGCCGCTGACAGAAGCTGAACTGTCGTGGAGGTTGGTGAGTCCTGTGTCCTACTTGGATACTTTCATATAATTTGATAATCAATTATCGGCACAGAGTAGATCGCAATGCCTAACAAGAATGTCTTTGAACCAAAGAAACAAAAAAAAGTTACAGTAATTCCAGTTTCTCCGTGCAGAAGACATATTTTTGACAACGGCTTATTTATTCTGCCGATACAGTATCATCCTTCCGAAATTTATAACATGTATTCGAAGTTGCGAATATGATCAGCTATATAAGGGAATGTCAACAATGAATATTTTTGCTGGACTGTGACTGGAACCCGGATTTCCAGCTTTGCGCTAGCGGTCGTCTTAATCGATTTGACTGTCCGTAGACGACTCACAGACCGACCCAGACTTGCATATGTCGTCGTTTCTGCGTCACAACCTGCACTCATTTACACGTTATGTAATTCCTGTACAGAGGAGCACATTGTAATTGAAAATCGCTACCCGGTTTCTCCAGATAAATGCTACACTGCAGTACCTGAGTAGATAAGAAGAACGATGTAGTGTTCCCTGGGACATTGCATTGTTCTTCGTAACAACATAGGCACCGCAATATGGCCTTTCGAAATTGCATTATAAGATTCCTTTAAGAAAGCTATAGTTCGAAGGTTGAAACGACTTTAATATATTAGCCTATATTTTGCTACCATGAACTGAGGATCGATAATAATTTAAAGTCCAAGTTAGGAGAACAGGTTTCATTGTGCGCCAACTTATCCGGCTAATTCCAAAATTCTATCGTATCTGAACAAAGGAAGACGTTGCGTAATATTCACATCAGGTTACATGTTTTGGAATGTAAAATTTATTCAGCAGACGCGGAAAGACAAAAAAACACGATTTACACAGCTAACTGTAGTCCTAAAGCATAAACTGGATTAATATTACTAAAATACAAAACAGAATGTTCAATCCTTCATCCTACACTACTGGCCATTAAAATTGCTACACCAAGAAGAAATGCAGATGATAAACGGGTATTCATTGGATAAGTATATCATAATTGAACTGACATGTGATTACATTTTCACACCATGTGGATGCATAGATCCTGAGAAATCAGTACCCAGAACAACCACCTCAGCCGTAATAACGGCCTTGAAACGCCTAGACATTGAGTCAAACAGAGCTTGGATGGCGTGTGCATGTAAAGCTGTCCATGCAGCTTCAACACGATACCACAGTTCATCAAGAAAGTGACTGGCGTATTGTGACGAGCCAGTTGCTCGACCACCATTGACTAGACGTTTTCAGTTGGTGAGAGATCTGGAGAATGTGTCGGCCAGGGCAGCAGTCGAACATTTTCTGTATCCAGAAAGGCCCGTACAGGACCTGCAACATGTGGTCGTGCTTTATCCTGCTGAAATGTAGGGTTTCGCAGGGATCGAATGAAGGGTAGAGCCACGGGTCGTAACGGATCTGAAATGTAACGTCCACTACTCAAAGTGCCGTAATTCAAACAAGAGGTGATCGAGACGTGTAACCAATGGCAACCCATACTACCACGCCAGGTGATACGCCAATATAGCGATGACAAATACACGCTTCCAATGTGCGTTCACCGCGATGTCGCCAAACACAGATGCGACCATCATGATGCTGTAAACAGAACCTGGATTCATCCGAAAAAATGACGTTTTGCCATTCGTGCACCCAGGTTCGTCGTTGAGTACACGATCAAAAAAAAATGGTTCAAATGGCTCTGAGCACTATGGGACTCAACTGCTGAGGTCATTAGTCCCCTAGAACTTAGAACTAGGTAAACCTAACTAACCTAAGGACATCACAAACATCCATGCCCGAGGCAGGATTCGAACCTGCGACCGTAGTGGTCTTGCGGTTCCAGACTGCAGAGCCTTGAACAGCACGGACACTTCGGCCGGCCAGTACACGATCGCCGGCGCTCCTGTCTGTGATGCAGCGTCAAGGGTAACCGCAGCCATGGTCTCCGAGCTGATAGTCCATGCTGCTGCAAACGTCGTCTAACTGTTGGTGCAGATGGTTGTTGTCTTGCAAACGTCCCCATCGTTTGACTCAGGGATCGAGACGTGGCTGCACGATCCGTTACAGCCCTGCGGATAAGATGCCAGACATCTCGACTGCTAGTGATACGAGGCCGTTGGCATCCAGCACGTCGGTCCGTATTACCCTCCTGAACCCACCGATTCCATATTCTGCTAACAGTCATTGTATATCGACCAACGCGAGCAGCCATGTCGCGATGCGATAAACCGCAATCGAGATAGGCTACAATCCGACCTTTATGAAAGTCGGAAACGTGATGGTAGGCATTTCTCCTCCTTACAGGAGGCATCACAACAACGATTCACCAGGCAACGCCGGTCAACTGCTGTTTGTGTATGAGAAATCGGTTGGAATCTTTTCTCATGTCGGGACGTTGTAGGTGTCGCCACCGGCGCCAACCTTGCGTGAATGCCCTGAAAAGCTAATCATTTGCATATCACAGCATCTTAAATTTCGAGTCTGTAGCACGTCATCTTCGTGGTGTGGCAATTTTAATGGCCAGTAGTGTATTACACAGTCGCGTAATCTAAGAGCAGATTTCATGTCTTTTTAAGGTAAATTGTAAAACGTCGACGGGAGCCAAGCGTGGGATTTCAAGGCGCCACTGGGCTATAGCTAGATGGGGGCTCTGCCTGTGATCTGAATCGAGTAAACCCTCTCGATATGCAGATCGTCCCCTCCGACTCACATGTGATGTGACGAATTGTGCGCAACGGAAACGACTGGAACGTTAATGACCATGCAAATGAGTCATGGGTGTGGTGTTTGCCAAATCCAATAAGAATTGAAGAGTTTAAGGAGTTCGTCTGACTCCTGAGATCTAGGTTGAGCTCAGTTTGACCATCGTTTATTAGTGCAGTGTCCACGCAGATTAACTTGAGTACTTGTCAGAATCCCGAATAACCCCTTTTTGCAGCGCTGGCGGCCTTCAGACATGCAGGAAGGGAGTAACTGAGGTTCTGAAAGATACCGACTTAAATGCGTGGTCGTGCCGGCTCCAGTGCCGTGGCCAGGTTCTCCAGGATTCCCAGTTAAGGATCCATGGCGCGAACAGCCCGATCCAAGTGGTCCAACAGATTCTCGATTCCAGAATAAGATTTTCACTCTGCAGCGGAGTGTGCGCTGATATGAAACTTCCTGGCAGATTAAAACTGTGCCCTGGACCGAGACTTTGGTGGGTAGGGGGCGAGATACTGGCAGAATTAAAGCTGTGAGGACGGGGCGTGAGTCGTGCTTGGGTAGCTCAGATGGTAGAACACTTGCCCTCGAAAGGCAAAGGCCCCGAGTTCGAGTCTCGGTCCGGCACACAATCTTCCAGGAAGTTTCAGATTCTCGATTGATTTTAAATCCGGGGAGTCCGGTGGGCATGGAAACATAATAAACTCACCTTGGTGCTCTTCGAAGCACGCACGTACGCTGCGAGCTGTGTGACACATTGCATTGTACTACTGGTAGATGCCAAATTGCTGAGGAAAAACAAACTGCATTGAGAGGTGGACATGGTTCCCAAGGATAGATACGTAGTTGTGTCTCCCAGAATGACGAGATCACCCGGGGAATGACACGAAAATATTCCCCAGACGATAACGCTCCTTTCTTCGACCTCAATCCTTCAGGCGATTGTTGCAAGGTATTTGCTTTCAGACGTTTCACGACTTAGATGCCAATGGTCATCTGTCCGATGGAGCATAAAACGTGAGTCATCCCAAACGGTCACCTGTCGCCAGTCAGTGGACGTTCAGTTACAGTGCTGACCTGAAAATTCCAGCCTTCGTCGCCGATGAACAGCAGTCGCCATGGGTGCGTGGACCAGGCGCCTGCTGCGGAGGTCCGTATGTGTTATATCCACAGATTAACAGACATTTACGTACAAAAAATTTGTATTAGGTGGAGAAAGACCACCGCTTAATTTTACAAAAAGATAAACTTCCTTCGGAAACAAAAAGCTTCTTCTCCTATCAAAATTTTATAACAAGCCAAAGAACTATTCCACCTTATTGAATTGAAATATTAGCAACTGAACTGAATTCACGTTCCCTTGTCGGGTTTCCTCTCGACGCTTTCCGGCGGATGCCGAGGAAGTAGACGGGCACAGAGTCCGGGGTCGATGGCCGACGTAGCGAAGACGTGGCACCTGGACGTTCCGGGCGGCAGTCCGTGGCAGGTCGAAAGACGCCTGCTTCCGTTCTTCCGGGTATTTAACCCGACGGCTCCAGTCCTCCTCCGCTGATTCCGGAGTGATGATTGCCAGCCGTTGGCGATCCCTGACTGGTGGATGGTGATATCGTAGTGTGACCATCCGCGCCGGAAAAAGGCTCGTGCGCGTGCGTAGTTCGCGGCTGATTGAATGTTTGGCGGGAACGCCTCTAGCGCTGACTGGCGGAACGTGCCGGTACTAAGTTACATGTGCCGCTGAACTCTGTCGAGGTAGCCGACGTTGCGTTTGTGTGGCTGCGTGCGGCACGGCAGTACGCATAGACGTTCGGTGAACGGTCGTCGCGGAGACACTGTTGCAGGCCTCTTGGTTCAAGTGGGCGGTCAGCTACTCAACAATTGCGCGTCCATTCGCCCGTACACATCTCCGCAGCCGTCGCTTGCCCCTGTCATCTACGGCCTGTGATGCATCACTGTTGTCTGAGCGCTGGTTTTGGGTACTGCCATTTTGACATGCACGGTACGCTTTAACCACGGCGGTACGCGAACAGTTTACAAATTTAGCCATTTCGGAAACGTTTTCTCCGTTTGGCACCGAAAGCCAACGATCACGTCCTTTTGCACCTCACATAAATCGCTCCATTTCCGCATTACGACAACAACTGCGCTGTTTTCCACGTCAACACGACACGTTGTGTATACTTGCAGTGCTAGTGCTGCCACCTGCCGTCTGTGAGTGGTTACTGCGTGTTGACGTCGAGCATAGGCAGTGGTCACGTTAATGTAACTGGATCGTGTATAAAACACAAAAGGGAAACCTAAAATCTTGTCTACGAACGAAATAACTTCTCCAAACCAGACGACAAGATAGCACACCACAGCGTCGCTGTTCCGCCGGATACATGGCATTATCTTTTGTGAATGCGAGCACGTTTTTGTACGGCGAACTGCTGCTTTGTTTGGGCTCAACTATTTCTTTCTGTTCTTTATATTAGCATAAAGACACCATTTATCGTCACTAGTAACGATACAGGATGCTGCGTGTTGCTCACTAGCCAGTTGATGACGAGCAAGCTGATTTTTGTGATGTAGGCTTAGCGCATGCGGTACCCATTGCACCCCATTTTTGAACCTTGCCCGTTGCATGTAAATGTCGCGCGACGCTGGAATGATCATAGTTCATCACATTTGCCAGTTATCGAGTACACCGGCCTGGATCATTGTCGCGTAGTGCGTTTGAACGATCTAATACCAAAACTATCCTTCTTAATACCAAAAAACCATTCTCTTGCCGTGCTCTGTCTAATGGCATTACCCTCATAAAAGGCAGAAATGTTTCTATCTGCCTCAGCTCCTGTCACTCCTCTTTTAAACTCAAACGGAGGAATGTGTCGGAAATGTTGCAGTTTCTCTACTTGGCACTCTATTTGTAAGTAGGCTGTTTAGGTTTTTTATGTTGGTAACGCCACGTAGCGCTCTGTATGAAAATCACTGACTGTGCTGTGTGCAGTCTGTGGCTGGTTTGCATTGTTGGAATTTTTGCTATTGTAGTGTTGGGCAGTTGGATGTGAACAGAGCGTAACGTTGCGCAGTTGGAGGTGAGCCGCCAGCAGTGGTGGATGTGGGGAGAGAGACGGCAGAATTTTGAGAGCGGACGATCTGGAGGTGTGTCCATCAGAAAGAGTAAATTTGTAATATTGGATATCATGAACTGATATGTATATGACGACTTTTGAATAATATTAAGGTAAATTCATTGTTTGTTCTCTATCAAAATCTTTCATTTGCTAACTATGCCTATCAGTAGTTAGTGCCTTCAGTAGCTAGAATCTTTTATTTAGCTGGCAGTATTGGCGCTCGCTGTATTGCAGTAGTTCGAGTAACGAAGATTTTTGTGAGGTAAGTGATTCATGAAAGGTATAGGTTATTGTTAGTCAGGGCCATTCTTTTGTAGGGATTCTTGAAAGTCAGATTGCGTTGCGCTAAAAATATTGTGTGTCAGTTTAGTGTTGATCAGAATAAATAAAGAGAGAAATGTCTGAGTACGTTCAGTTCTGCTCAGCTGTTTGAAAATCAAATAACGTAAGAGGTTTACCAGCACAGTAATTCACTAATTTTTCTGAGGGTATGTTTCACATTTTCTAGCGTCCACAGCATTACTCACTATCTCCAAAAGAGAAAATAACAAGACGTTAGCCCTAATAGCAACAATGAACTACAAATATAAATGAGATCGATAAATAAACCAGTAGCAAACGAAACACAAAAAAGCAAAACAAAAAGTGAACGAACTTACGCACCAAACTAATATATTAAGATCCGAGATGAGAATATTGTACTAAGAAAATAGAGGAAGACTGAGATGGGGAAGATATATATGGAGTGTCTATACAAAGAAAACGACAATACTTTACAAACGGAAGAGGAAGTATATGGAGATGGGATGAGACATCTGGTAGTGCAAGAAGACTTTGAGAGAGTATTGAAACACCACATTTAGTCAAAGTCCCTGGGGAAAACATTTCCTCATATTTATTGAGATAGTTGTAGAGCCAGCCAAGGCCAATCAGTTCCACCTGGTATGCCAGACATGTGAGAGAGGTGAAATGACCTTAGATTTCAAGAAATGTTTCATAATTCCATTGCCAAAGAAGGCAGCCGCTGACCGGCGTGAATGAGCCATGGGTTTAATAAGTTTGGGATGAAAAATGCTGACCCTGTATATTTACATAAGAATGGAAAACCTGAAAGAAGTCGTCTGTGGGAAAGATCAGTCTGGATTTCGGAGAAATATAGGCACACAAGAGGCAATACTGAACCTACGAGTTACTTTAGAATATGCAGTAAATAAAGGAAAACTTAAGGTTCATAGCAGACAGCTGGGGGTACCCAGCTTCACTCATGGTGTTTACATGAAACTGCGTGGTAGTTGGAATGAAAGGGTAAACTTTAAATATAAGAGGTAAAAAAAATCATTGAAAAGATATTCTATATCCACTACTTATTTATAATCAAAATTTTTCTTTTTGTTATCCGCAATATGTATGTACAAATTTTTCGAATTTCCTGATCGAGAGCTACGTAAAATTGACCGTGAGAGAAGTAGCAGTCTTAGAGGTTGATGCCGCAATATTTTAAAATTTGTCCTTGCAGTTTGTTAATTATAAAACAGTAGGCTAATTTGATTGGAAATTGCAGTCTTTTAAATTGGAATGCCGATTCAGTAGAAATAAGTACGCTACTGGCCATTAAAATTGCTACATCACGAAGACGACGTGCTACAGACGCGAAATTTAATCGACAGGAAGAAGTGCTGTGATATGCAAATGATTAGCTTTTCAGAGCATTCACACAAGGTTGGCGCCGCCGACACCTACAACATGCTGACATGAGGAAAGTTTCCAACCGATTGCTCATACAGAAACAGCAGTTGACCGGTGTTGCCTGGTGAAGCGTTGTTGTGATGCCTCGTGTAAGGAGGAGAAATGCGTACCATCACGTTTCCGACTTTGATAAAGATCGGATTGTAGCCTGCTCGAGTTGGTCGAGATCCAATGACTGTTAGCAGAATATGGAATCGGTGGGTTCAGGAGAGTAATACTGAGCGCCGTCCTGGATCCCAACGGCCTCGTATCACTATCAGTCGAGATGAGAGGCATCTTATCCGCATGGCTGTAACGGATCGTGCAGCCACGTCTCGATCCCTGAGTCAACAGATGGGGACGTTTGCAAGACAACAACCATCTGCACGAACAGTTCGACGACGATTGCAGCAGCATGGACTATCAGCTCGGAGACCATGGCTGCGGTTACCCTTGACGCTGCATCACAGACAGGACCGCCGGCCGCGGTGGTCGTGCGGTTCTGGCGCTGCAGTCCGTAACCGCCGGACTGCTACGGTCGCAGGTTCGAATCCTGCCTCGGGCATGGGTGCGTGTGATGTCCTTAGGTTAGTTAGGTTTAAGTAGTTCAAAGTTCCAGGGGACTTATGACCTAAGATGTTGAGTCCCATAGTGCTCAGAGCCATTTGAACCATTTGAACAGACAGGACCACCTGCGATGTGCGCGAATGGCAAAACGTCATTTTTTCGTATGATTTCAGGTTTTGTTTACAGCATCATGATGGTCGCATCTGTGTTTGGCGACATCGCGGTGAACGCACATTGGAAGCGTGTATTCGTCATCGCCATAATGGCCTATCACCCGGCGTGATGGTATGGGGTGCCATTGGTCTCACGTCTCGGTCACCTCTTGTTCGCATTGACGGCACTTTGAAAGGTGGACGTTACATTTCAGATGTGTTACGACCCGTGGCTCTACCCTTGATTCGATCCCTGCGAAACCCTACATTTCAACAGGATAATGCACGACCACATGTTGCAGGTCCTGTTCGGGCCCTTCTGGATGCAGAAAATGTTCGACTGCTGCCCTGGCTAGCACATTTTCCAGGTCTCTGACCAACTGAAAACGTTTGGTCAATGGTGGCCGAGCAACTGGCTCGTCACAATACGCCAGTCACTACCCGTGATGAACTGTGGTATCGTGTTGAAGCTGCATGGGCAGCTGTACCTGTACACGCCATCCAAGCTCTGTTTGACTCAATGCCCAGGCGTATCAAGTTCGTTATTACGGCCAGAGGAGGTTGTTCTGGGTACTGATTTCTCAGGATCTATGCACCCAAATTGCGTGAAAATGTAATCTCTCGTCAGTTCTAGTATAATATATTTGTCCAACGAATCCCGATTATCATCTGCATTTTTTCTTGGTGTAGCAACTTGAATGGCCAGTAGTGTAGTATCTGGCGATAAGTAATGCGTGTCCTTTGTATTTTTCAGTCATAAATTCGGCTTCGATGATGTTATTTCATGGCTGTTTGACGATCAACTTTGTTTCACTACAGTTTTGGTGAGTATTATAGGAGATCCAATTTTAAGTCGAAGGCAGTGTAATGGCATTCCTTGTACTTGGAAAGAGTTTAGGATTTTTTAGGGAAGTTCGCACTTTCTTCAACGTTTACCATCGTGTCGATCGGTTTGTACATTCTATCTTCACTGCGAATTTTCTTTTGAATGTTAAAATTGATATCGTCGACAATGTTATTTTTGGTTGCCAAAATTGTCCTTTCAAATAGCTATCCGTATTGGTATAGTTGTGAACAATGTTTGGATAAATTTGGTCAATGAGTTCGTTTTCAGTAGTGCCTGTGTGGCAGAAATCACTGTTGAATGTAATGAGGCCGGTTGTCCGGTCGGTAGGGTATGTGCCTTCGCCTGTTCGTAAAATTTGTTGAGCAAAATGTGCTGTTGTTTCGTCTTTCGATAGTTCGGCTTTCATATTTTGTGTTTGTTTACAGTATTTCTACGTGTTTCCAGAGATGAGATGATTTTTAATTAAGCATTGATGTCGTCTGCTGGTGCTGAATTGGGTATAAATGGAAGTGTTTGTCGAAAATCTCCTGAGAGTATAGGTAGAGCTCTCCCCCCCCCCTCCCCCCCCATCATTTCAGAGTTTCCTCGCAAGTGTTCTGTCCTTGCCTTCGAGTGATTTTTTATGTGCCATTGTGTATTCGTCCCAGAATATAATTGTAGCTTGCTTTAGAAGTTCACTCCGTGCAGATTCTCTTTATATTTTACATACCAGGAATTGTTCTTCGGCTATATTCAACGGTAATTGTACGGCGGAGTGAGCAGTTCGTCCTCCTTATACTGTGGCGACGTGTTGTTTAGAAGGTATTTCCGCCAGCAATAGATTTATCAGAAACGTTTTCTCGGTGCCGCCAGTGTTGTAGGCGATCCGGTGCATGTGCACGATAACGTAGTAGATTTCCTTTTGATTGTCATTGGGGAATGGTTTGTTGTGGGCAATGTACTGAAGTAGTTCGTTGATGTTGTAGCATTTTTCCATCGTAAGTTCGAGGTTTAGCACACTTTTAGCATCTTTACGTGAAGATTGCATCGCAAGTGGTACTAAGGTCTCGTTGTTTATCGTTAAGCAATTATCTTCTAGGGGAATGAGTATTTCATTGAAGATATCGTCGTTGGATTCTGTGGTCAGTTCAGGATGAGCTCGTCGGAATTGTTACAGTATCACTCATATTCTCTTTGTAGGAGTCCCATAGCTGTTGTGGATTCGATGGGTTGCATGTTGTTAGAATTATGGCGAATAAGTCTCTCATTTGTCAGCTGAGGCTACGAGTGAGCCTTCCTGTAGAATTATTTTGCAGTGGTTGTCGTTTTCCAATATTCCTAAGCGTTGGTATGCTTTTCAGTACGTCTGACATCGGTAACAGTCAACAGTCTTGATATATGTGAAACTTGTAGGTCCCCGTATTTCGTGTAGCAACATCGGGATATACAGTAGAAACATTTGACGTTGTTCGGACGTGCGGTGTATACTAGGCCTAGTGCACGAGTTGTCATAATTCATCTACATCTACATCTACATCTACATCTACATGATTACTCTGCAATTCACATTTAAGTTCTTGGCAGAGGGTTCATTCCTGGATGATCTTTTACTTTAATTACTTGTTTCCGTGTTCAAAGATTTTTCTTGTTGTGGTGCACGCATAATAATTAGGGACGTCGACATGTGGTAATGTTTCCGCGAATAGGTCCGTTTGACATAGTTGCTAAAAAGCTGTTAATGTGGTGTTCTGAGGTGGTTCGCTTGCAGTTTTTCTGGTAGTGTCGTTTTTGAAGTAAACTCTCTGTCCATTCTCCAAAGGATCTGCTAGTTGTTGCTCAGTTGATTCGCATTCGTGTATGGGAAAACCGAAAATACGCCACGCTGCTTCGTTACTGTTGTATCTCCCCATTTCTTACCTGAGCATCTCGTCGTTTCTGTTTTGTTGTTCGTTGCCTTGGGCTATTGGAAGTACTGCCGTGTCACTGAATTTGTTCACATACTTACAGACATATTTGATGCATTTCACTGAATTGCAGTTATCGACGTTTGTGTGTGCTTGGAACATTTTGGAAAGTAGTGTGTTATGTGGTATCGAGTATCTGTTTCCAGTTTGTCTCTGCCTCGCATTCGTATTTTTTTTGCTGTGAAGCGATCGTTTATGGGTGATCATCTTCTGTGTTTGGGATAGCCTTCAACCTTGGTTTGCGTGTCGTCCAACTATGGTTTTGGGTATTTTCCATCACTCATATATGGCAAATTGGGGTTTAATGGCCGGCATGGTCCATGGATCAAATTTTTCACTACTATGTTGTACAGTTTCGGATCTTCTTGGGGATTGGGAAATTCAGCTTGGATGATTTTGTTTATATCTGTGGGATGAATCCTATCGTGTAGTCTTATGAGATTGTGTGAGTGAGACAGTCCTCGTTTTTGCCATTCGATTGTGTACATCCAACATCTAACAGTTCCAAAGATGTGGTATTTTGAGATGACTTCAATCATCTCATTTGTTTTTGTCGGAAAACCCGGGCTGATATGTCATGTAGATGAACGGGGGCTTCTCTTTGTCTTAGTTGTGTCGCAATTCTTGATTCTTCAACCCGTTCATTTCGTCGTTATTCGGTTTCTCTGCTTCTCACGGTGGTCATTCGTTGGGAACGTGCTTCGCGCCCTTCGTCTGTTTGTTTTTCGCTGTTCTTTTTGTTTTCGCCGTTTTGCTTCAGAACTGGCAAGTTTTCCTGCTCTTTTACGTTTGGGCATTGTCTAAAATATAAGTCAAATCAGCTATTTATTAACAGGTATACTAAGTACACTCCACACTCTTTTTACTCTTTACTTTCGATTTATATTCAGTCAGTGTACCACATTGATTACTCAGACTTTGTTTTTATTCACTCACTGCATTACTTTTTCGGTACCTCCCTTAGTCACTGATAAGAAACTGACGTTCGAACACACAACGGGTTTTGCTTTATCTAACCCGATCGGTAGGTAGCCCCACCAGTGGCAAATTCCGGAATTTACCAAAAGGCTTCGAGTGGTCCACAATGCCCAGAACATTCCACAACATTAGAGAGTGTTCTGAAATGTTACACAAAGATTTGGGTTGTTTCGGAATATTCTCGAACATTCTGGAATCTTTCAGAATGTTCCAGACTATTCAAGAACATTCCAGCCCTTGTATTTTCAAAAGTACGCCTTTCGGGAAAAAAGAGAACGTTCTTCATGGATGGGGGATAGAGGGATACCACACCATATAATTACCTTGATCGTACAGGGACTCGAGCGAGGTGCTGGGGTGGAGAAGAGTTTGTACCTCTTTAATTCAGGTGAATTTTGCATATGAACGAGACATGCACTCGACCCCCTCCTTATCTACCAGCTAATTAATTATGCGCATAATGGTAACGGAAGGAAATGATGGTGGACCCTGATAGTTGGCAAAATAAGGAGTGCACACTCACAATAATTTAATAAAAATCGTAATCTACTCAAAAAAAGAGAACTTTATCGTAACAAACAACAGGAAATGGAATTCTGCCTATATCTACGAAACGATATGCGGATTAAATATTACAAAGAGATGTATTACACATCAGAACATAAATGCACATGATTGTCTACACACACAATAGATTAAAGGATAGGGTATACTGAAATATTATGATAATAAGAGTTGGCTCAAGATCAAGGGGCTCCTACTCTCTGTGATGCAACAGGTTGACAATAATGACTGAAGGTCCTAATGAATCAAATATTACTCTCCGGACTGTATTGTAGTATCGCAGTTAGTAGTGAGAACTCAAATGGGATCACATGGAGAAACAAGCAGCGTGGACTTGTAGCAAAGCGAGCGCGCATGCTGCTCAGGGATTCAGTATAAAATTGATAAGGTCCTACAATGCCGGAGCCGCAAAATACTGTACCAGTACTGAAATCTGCAGCACGTCGTCGGTAGGCGCCGACTTCTGCCGTGCAGCGTCTCTGTGTCAATCCCTGGCCGCGAAGGCTGTCCGACAATTCTAAGTTCTACCAAAAACGAGCGACCAAGACGCAAGACCGTCCGACTCCGACGAAGATCAGATCCCGAATTCTCCGCCCGTGCAACGCAGGAGCGAAGCCAACATTGCTCTACTCCCTACTATCCTCGAAAAACCGCGAATCAGCATTCAGCATAGTGACCGTTCCCTCCAATTTCGAGCAGGGCTTTATGACGTCAACTAGCCTCAGTTTAAGTTGACCAATCATGCCTCTGCTACTCAGCTGAGGGCACTGAACTTGCCGTTTGACCGGCTACGAAAACAACCTGCCTAGGCCTCCGGCCATCCGGTGCCAGACAGTCGCACTCAGCAGGGCACAGTCCACCAATTTTCCCCGAATCAAGAGGACAATGCAGTCAGTCGCGCCAGGAATCTTCGTTCTGGACGCGCCGGAACGGTAAACACATAAACTGCGGCGACACTCAGACGTCTCGCAGGTCGTTTCGCCCTGCATACAATAGGCGAAACTCGACCGACGTCAGTCGTTCCGCCGGGCGCTTAAGCCTATTGTACGAAGCCCTCAGAACTGAGTGAAGTGCAGCCCCCAACCGGAAACGCAGTGTGCCGCGTCCTCCGATTCTCGCCTCGCCGAGGCCACCCACGGAGGTAAAACATGTTTAGGAATCAAGTGAAAAGTATTTTTTGAGCTCTCAGTACTAATAATCTCATTACAATAACCTTATTCGGTCTGTTACTACCGTGCAATGACATAGAACATTAATAAAATTGATAAAAAATGAGAGGAGACATGCAAAAGAGGGCATGGAACCTCTCACTCGTTTCTGAGTTTTAGCGGCACGCACGTCGCATAATTTTTTTTTTTTATATATAACGTTCCTTAATTTAGAGAAAGCTTTCTCTTTCTGTTAACTCTAATACACTATTTCAAATTCTGAATTTAGCAATGATAGACAGGACTGCAGTTACACTGTCCAGTCACATTATTGTAACCATCTGTCAGAGGGCTCAACATGATCCCCAAGGATGGATGCCTAATTGTGTTAGCCGGCCGAAGTGGCCGTGCGGTTAAAGGCGCTGCAGTCTGGAACCGCAAGACCGCTACGGTCGCAGGTTCGAATCGTGCCTCGGGCATGGATGTTTGTGATGTCCTTAGGTTAGTTAGGTTTACCTAGTTCTAAGTTCTAGGGGACTAATGACCACGGCAGTTGAGTCCCATAGTGCTCAGAGCCATTTGAACCATTTTGAACCTAATTGTGTTGATCCACTGTGAACGACGATATCACCCAGGGAATGGCACGAAAACATTCCCCAGGCCATAATGCTCCCTCTCCCCACCTGGACCCTTTCGACAGTTGTTGCAAGTTGTTTGCTTTCAGAAGTTTCACGCCATACACGGCAGCGGCCGTGCGTCCGATAGAGCATAAAGAGTGATTGAAAAGGCCACTTGCCGTCATTCACTGGACGTCCAGTTGCGGTAACGACGTGCAAACCACAGCCTTCGTCGTCGACGAAAAGCAGCCAACATGGGTGTTCGAACCAGGTGCGTACGCAGCAACGTTGGCCTAACCATCATTGAGGAAACGCCGTTGGCAGCCCGATGGTTCATCCGCGCGGTCAGCAGTTGAACAATTACGCATCTATTCGCCCGGACACATGATCCTAGCCGTCGTTCGCCCTTGTTAGGTATGGCCCATGGTGCTCCACAGTTACCTTGGCGTCCGTTATGGATAGCGCCATTTTGTCGTGCGCGGTGTACTTTTAGTCAAGGCAGCACGCGAACAGTTTACAGACTTAGTCGTTTCGGATATGCTTCCACCCTTTGGCCAAAGGCCTTTGATCATGGCCTTTTGCAAGTCACATAAATCGCTCCGTTTCCTCATTATGACGACGACTCCACTGTCTTCCGCGTCCCCCCCCCCCACCCCCCCCCCCCCAACCCGACATTCTTTATATACCCTCCACTGCTAGTGCTGCCACCTGCCCTCTGTGAGTGATTATTGCACACTGAGGTCGAACATAGCGATGATCACATCAGTGCGTCTGGACACTGTCAAGAGTCGAAGGACACGAAAGGGAAACAGCAGATGAGAATAAACTGGGACACGGTTGTTGTCTATCGCTGAAATTATTAATTCAATACACTGACCAAGTAGTAAGAAATTTTGGAAGGGAATTTAAGTTCAAGAAGAAGAATTAAAATATTTGAGGTTTACTGATAACAATGTTATTCTGTCAGTAACGGCACGGGACTTAGTATCTATTACGTTCAACTGTTCTTCTGTCTTAAAGGTGAACACCAACAAATGTAAAACAAGGGTAATGTAATGTAGTCGAATTAAATCAGGTGACGTGGATAGAATTAGATTAGGAAATGTGTCACTAAAACGAGTAGATGCATTGTCCTCTTCGAGCAACGAAGTAAACGCCCATGTCAGAAGTAGAGAGGACGTAAAATGGAGACAAGCAGCAGCAAGAAAAGAGGATTTTGCTAACATAGAATATAATTTCAGACGTTTGGAAGTCGTTTTTGAAAGTATGTGTCCAGAGAGTAGCCATGTACTGAAGAGAAACGTCGACGATGTGCAATTCAGACAAGAAGGAAACAGAAGATTTCGAAATGTGTTGTTACGGGAGTATGTTTAAGGTTAGACGGACAGATCTGATAACTTATGAGGACGTACTGAATCAAAGTGGGAAAAAAGAAATTTAAGGCACACCTTGGCTAAAAGAATCGATAGCTTGACATCCCGAGGCATCAACGAGTCGTTAATTTGGTAGTCGAAAGAAATGTAGAGGATTAAAATTGCCGAGGGAAAACAAGGCTTGGCGGCTGTAGGCACGATCAAGTAGATGTAACATAATGATATAATGAGATAATACTTGATGAGCAAGGTACTGGTATTACGTAAAAAATACGACACAAAAATTAATTTCCAGGAATCCAAAATCTCAGACAGTGGGGCATCACAACATAAATATTGAAGTAAAAGGGGAAACTAACAGTTATTCTGAGGAATATAGGATATTTTATTTCTAAAGAAGGATATAATAATGGAGGCAGTGAATTCCATGTTATGGTGACAAAAATGATGACAAAAAAAAAAACATATGGACAGCTATTGAAGAATATTTCTGTATGGACTTGAAACATGGACATTGACGCAGAAAGACAGACGAACACTGGCAACGTTGGAAAAGGATATCATGACGAGAAGTTGTCGAATATGGAGACAACACCGAAAAGTTAATATAGAGATAAAAATTATGTCTTTGAAGAAATAGAGGACTGAAGGCTGAAATGATATGGAGAACGGGTCGTGTTCGTTGGTCAAGGAGAGTATTGGAATGACAGCCAAAAGACAGAGGGACAAGGGGAGGCCAAGAGAGAGTTGAAGAAAACGAGCAACGTTAGTATGGTAAGGGACGCAAAGTGAATGTATGGATGTCTTAGAAGGACAGCTGTACTTGAAGGAGAGGATAATAGAAACGGCTAATAACAATGCAACAAAATAATAATAAAAATAATAATAAAAAACACAAACTATCGTCTTTCTTGTGTGATGATGAACTGGCGCGTCAACATTCATTTCTTCTTCTTACGAATAGACCTACTTGTAGCACGCTTGTTCAAACTAAGCTTGTTTGCTTTTCCTATGTTGTCACAGGCTCTTTTCTCGTGCCACGCGGAGTGGCCGCGTGGTCTTCGGCGCCATGTCACGTACTGCGCGGCCCCTCCCGTCAGAGGTTCGATTTCTCCTTCGGGCATGGGTGTGTGTGTTGTTCTTAGCATACGCTAGTTTAAGTAGTGTGTAAGTCTTGGGACCGATGACCTTAGCAGTTTGGTCCCTTACGAATTCACACACACTGGAACATTTCTTTTCTCGTCTGATCAGAGTGTACCTTCTTTATTCTTTCAACGTTCGTAAGAAATATGGACTTGTCTTACATTGTCCCTCTTTATATGCATCTATTGCTCTTTTTAAACACGATGCACCCTCTTTTGTTTAATCAGCAGGTGAGTATATGACTGTACCGTCTATTATGAACTAATATTTCAACATGTCCATAAAAAACTACCCATCGATGAGAGAATGCCACCAGCGCTCTGGCGACTCCAAAACTCGCCATCTTCCACATTCGGGCCAAGATCTGGTCAGATGTCCTGAATTTTGGCGTCTCCAAAACTCACCATCTTCCACATTTGGGCCAAGATCTAGTCAGATGTTATTCTCTCACTTAATTTGATTTTTTCCGTCAACGCTGTTCTATTGATAGTACTTGATCGCATACAAAGTTACAGGTCGGACAACTATTGCGCGGGTTTTCAGCGACATGCTTTTGTAACCCCTCGTCGCCAGTTTTGTAAAGGCCTCGTCGCTACTTCTGTAGAGAACGAGTTGCCGCTATTGTTACGGTACGTCGAGTTTATGAGTTCGTGAAACGCCTTCTAGTGCAGTACACCCCTAAGACAATTACTTCCGGGCACTATTACACAATTATGCCCCAGGGTCAGGTAACAGGATAGGAGAAAGAAGGTGGTACAACGCTCATACAAATTAGTGACAAAGTCAAACAAATGAGTTAAAAGGGTTTACTTATCTTTGTGATTTGTTGAATAATGAAGTCTGCAACACTGCATGCAACGTAACACAAAAAAAGGCCCTCAATGTTCAAAAATGTGTGTGAAATCTTATGGGACTTAACCGCTAAGGTCATCAGTCTCTAAGCTTACACACTACTTAACCCTAAATTATCCTAAGGACAAACATACACACCCATGCCCGAGGGAGGACTCGAACCTCCGCCGGGATCAGCCGCACAGTCCATGACTGCAGCGCCGCAGACCGCTCGGCTAATCCCGCGCGGCAGCCCTCAATGGCTAAGTCCAATATACTTTATGTAAACTTCACAGTACATTCATTTCTGGGAGCTCACTAAACGACTGTCGCGTGGTGGTTAAACAGCAACATCTTGCCTGACGCCCGTTTTCATCTGACCCCCCTCTGATCTCATCCGTAAGGATTGTTTTGAGGCAAGTGTCATTAAAAATCACTATCATGTTGATCGATATTTCCACCGCTGCTTGGCAGAACAAAGACTAAAATATTCATTTGTCACTTCACAAAAGTATCGATGTAAAAAAAAAAAAAAAAAAAATGACTGACAGCGATATCTTCCATCGTCATCATCCATTTATTCCTTATTTACTGTTTTATTTTCAAGGTGTTGCCGGCAGGTGTCGCCGAGCGGTTCTAGGCGCTACAGTCTGGAACCGCACGACCGCTACGGTCGCAGGTTCGAATCCTGCCTCGGGCATGGCTGTGTGTGACGTCCTTAGGTTAGTTAGGCTTAAGTAGTTCTAAGTTCTAGGGGACTGATGACCTCAGCAGTGCTCAGAGCCATTTGAATTATTTTTTCAAGGTGTTCTAAATGGCCTAATTTTCTGTCTTTTTTTCCATAGCGGTACTGGACAGTTGTTGCGTTGGTCCTGTTGTTTTATTACATGCAAAATTGTTGATATTTACATGAACACACATTATTGAATTTTAAAACACGTAGTTAATTTCCATGTTACAAATTACTCTTTTGTTGTAACAGAATTTGAACCTAAGATCTTCCTCACCTTGTGCGCAACGCTCCCCATTACCCCTTTATATTTTTTTTGTGCAAACGTGTATAGCTTTTCAGGAGAATGATTTACTATTACTGTCTTCGAGAGTGTCGAATTATTTGATTCCAGCACGATTAGTAAACGAGGAACGTGTAAGGTACCAGATCATAATTAAGCCTGCAATGGTTGCTGATACACTGTACAGGTGGTACAGTCTGGCCTGTCAGATCACCAGATATCACATCTCCTTATTTCTTTGTATGCGGTTTCTTAAAAGAGGAAGTGCATCAAGAAATGACAACAAGTACAAATACGACTGAACGTGTTGCGAATGCCAGTAGAGACTTTGTCGAGGAAGTAGAACTGCGCTGGTGGGAGTCCCCCAAGAAGGATAAACAGAAGCATCGAGGCTGCACGTCTTCACTGCGAATATGTTCTGCAGCAATTACTCTTTGTATTATTATGCCAGAGCTTTTAAAAAGCGAGTTTTTACGAAATACATTAAAAACTAAAAAATTGAATACTAAGCTGTTCGTATTTTCTCACAGAAAACACGGAAGTTCCCTTCTTTCAACCACCGACAGCGCCATCTGATGAATGATAAAGTGAGGACTGTCAGTTTGTAGTTGGCGCCTGGGCTTCATGCAAACTTGGCCTCGAGATATTTTGGTATCTGAACATTAATCAGTCATCGCGTATACACTCCTTGTATTACGAATTTTATCTTCATGAGCTGTGCGTGACTCATTTTTGTGCCATGTGTTATGCAACATCTTGTTTTACCGTACGGCCACCTTGTCATTTTAAATTTCAATTACTGGTGTCACTCAATTACTGACTTGCCTGTCCATGAGTGGCAGCAGGAGCGCATATCGATATTTGCCCTGCTGTAGTATCTTTGCTGGACGGCTATTATTTTCCGGTCGTGGTGTGTTGTGAGGTGAGATCGGACCTGGAGTCGTCGAGTTGGAACGTGGCAGAACTGCAGTCGGTATGAAGCAGCAGTCGCGGACGGACAAGCAGTCCAGTCGGTCGGTTGGCGTGGAGCAGCAAGCAAGCCCCCGTCACGCAGAGTCGGGCTGGAGCCGCTCGCGGCGCGCACGCTCGGTTGGAGTGTGAGGTGCTGCTTGCGAGTGCTACGATGTTCGTCGCCCGCCGATCTTGGACATGAAAGTTGAGTCTTCTCTTAACTTACTATCGAGCCTCAACTGTTTACATTTCTTCATTTGATCCTGGTTGTTGCTTTTGGGACATTCCAGCGAGCAACAATGTGTATATTTAAATCAGCTAAGATTCCAGCCATCTTCCTCTGGAATTTAACTTCACTTAATTTATACCCTGTTATTGAAGTTCACCAGCGGTATCTTCTGCCTTGTGACCTTTGATGTTCCAGTTACCTGTCCTGGTCGTTGAATTAATTTTAGGCACTGTATTTTCCTGGTTGAACTGTTGCTGACTAGCGCAGCATGTAGTTCGACAGTTGAGGTGTTGTTAGTCGTTGTGGGCGCCAATATTCTGTGTCGTTGTATTGAAATCTTGTGGTCGTTTTGCTGGTTGCGTGGAGTTGAACTGATTTGGTTGATTGGTCAGTCAGCTGTCTGTCGGTTGGGTTGCCTCGAGATTAGGAAGTCATTGGACAGGCTGCCTGTCTCACCTAAACGGGCCTTAGTGTCACAATCCCAGGCCAACCCTTGGAAACTTTTGAGCGCTGTTCCGTGTCTATTACATACTAACTTTCCTCTTTGAGTTTTAGTTATTCGGTTGATGTGTGGCCTTCAGCCGAGTTTTTATATATCCTGAATTGATGTTCCTAATATTAGTATTCTTCTATATTGGGTCTTCAGCCGAGGTTTTATATAACCTGAATTAATGTCCCTCTCTTGCCCTTTAGTCGTAAGATTGTTATTCCTTATATGGGGCTTTTAGCCGAATTTTACATCGAATCTTTTAAGACCTTAAGCCGTTAAATTATTGTGTTGATGTGTGGCCTTCAGCCGAGTTTTAATATCTTATCTTGCCCTTAAGGCATAAGATTGTGGTGCTTTTGTATGGGCCTTCAGCTGAATTTTGCATTCAATGTTTTAAGATAAGGCCTTATGGCTTTTGATTGAAACTTCTTATCGCTTAATATGCGACCTTCAGCCAAGTTCCAGTAAAATTAAATTGCTAAAGCCGTCAGCCCATTTGATTGAAGATTTAAAAAATATTCTTGGATGAAACCTCCAGAAGAATCTTGTATTTCAATTTTTGCTTAGGTCTTGTGTGTTCCATTTTAAGTCTGGCCTTCAGCCGATCTAAAGTTAATCAAGAAGGTCGATTAAAGTTTTGAGTGTTTTCCATTCTTGTTGTAATATTGTGTGTTGATAAATAAAGTTTGTATGATGAGTGCAAATGACAGGAACTTAATTTTGGCCCCTTTCCGTAACCTAATCCGCTCTGGCCTGCTAGCTCAGGCATTTCAATTCAGTTTCGACTTCTTGTTGCAACACGTTGAAAATGTTTGGACAGTCGAGACAAGTTCAACCTAACACCAATACGAAAGTCCACATAGAACGAAGTATGCAAAAGTAGAAGAAGCAGGAAATCGAGTAAGACTACTAGTACTAGGTAAATACAAACCCAGTTCTGAAACGTAACACCTAAGGTATTTCTAAAACGTACCTCTGTAGCGTTTGTCCACCTG
Source organism: Schistocerca piceifrons (assembly GCF_021461385.2). NCBI lineage: Eukaryota > Metazoa > Arthropoda > Insecta > Orthoptera > Acrididae > Schistocerca > Schistocerca piceifrons. The sequence goes on from NC_060141.1 coordinate 751,173,358, forward strand.
GGATTACATTTCACGATCGGGAATCGACAGTGGAGAACCATATAGCAGAGTAGACGATGTTCGATCGTACATTAAGGACTGTGACCGCTTACGTAGCAGTACTGTACCTGAGTTGGTCCTGAAACAAATACGGAAAGGAAAACCAAATTACTGTTCACAAATCTTAATGACTGACAATAAGACACAAATTTAACATTGTAACAAGTGAGCTTATTCCCTGAATTAAATAAACCAAGTTCGCTTTCGGAATAATGAGTTTCAGGTACAAAAGGTCATAGAACAAAATAATGTGTTTGGGAAGCTGATCTCTCATAGCCGTTCTATGTGTTTACAAACGTCAATCCCACTTCTGATGATGTGTTTCGTCAAATCAGATACGTGCTTAATTTTTTCTTTTTTCCTCAGAAGTTGCTTAACTCTGCCTCTTTATTATCTGGTGACTACAACTGCATAATCGACACATTTACAAATGTTTTTCAAAGTGTATTGCGGAGGGTGTGTGACTTGGTAGCATGGGTCACTCCACCCTCTCTACCTGCCTTCGGGTTCTTTACGCGTGGGGTGTACGAGAAGGACGAATTTCTTGTTCCTTCTCGAAGTGATTGAACCCTTCTGTTATTACCAATGTATTTCAACTAGCTCGTCCCATTGGAGTTTGCGGAGCACTCTAGCTCACTGGACAAACCATTAACGAATAGCACAACTCGGTACTGGATCATCGTAACGCATTCTGTTAATCTCACGTGATGAGAATTACAGTCTGGTAACTAGAAGAATTCGTCGGTCTATAGGTGAAATCACTTTAATTAAAGTCAAATAAGTGTTACACCTTTTATGGGATTAAGTGACCATGATCGTGCATGTAAACCGTTAAAGCAGTCGGACTGTTATCCTCGTTTCTGAGAAAATAAATCTGTAAACGGGGTTCGAACGTAGGTTCATTTAGTAACAGCAATAGCACGTGTTCAGATGAAGAAGAACTGTCGCCAGCCAGCCGGAGTGGCCGAGCGGTTCTAGGCGCTACAGTCTGGAACCGCGCGACCGCTACGGTCGCAGGTTCGAATCCTGCCTCGGGAATGGATGTGTGTGATGTCCTTAGGTTAGTTAGGTTTAAGTAGCTCTACGTTCTAGGGGACTGATGACCACAGCAGTTAAGTCCCATAGTGCTCAGAGCCATTTTAAACTGTCGCCAGTCCAGATCGATCCAACTTCTGAGTAATTTTTAATAATTTTTCCTTTCTTTACATTCGGAATTCAGAACGAAAATGTGAATTCATAATATTGGTATCAGGCAAGATGATGTTAGGCAACGCCAATCACTCACAGTCTTCTTAAAATCCCCTGCTGTTAAGCACGAAGAAAGTAATAAAACTTTCCACATTATAACGTTCACTAACCGACCATCTTAATAAACGAATACCTCTATAATGAAAATTAATCTGCAACTGATAAAATCTATTTCAAGGGTATGGTAATTCTAGAAACGTTATAGCATCCAACAACACTTATTGAAGCAGTGGAGGTCCTGTTGCTATATGTCTGTAGGTGTAACCTTAAAATACCTTACACGTGGCCCTTAGCTGGTCCCTACGTGCAACATTACAGTACCCTATACTTGACTGCTGGGTGGTGCTAAGCAAGTGACAGCATTGACTGCTAGACAATTGTCGTAGTAAAACACATCACTGTGGCTCCTATCGTCAACAACGGTTAGTGACTAAAGATTTGGAGATTTGGGGCCCAGTACAAGAATTTTACAGATTAATATAGAAAGTATTCTCAACTCTAAATGCCAATATTCATCAAAAATTTGCCTAGGAAGTAATGTTGAGGCGATCGCTATCCAAGAAATACATGCAATCGATGAAGATATAGGAACCTATAGGATTGGCACATGTATAAGCACTACTATAGAGGCGAAGTCGTTATAAAAACTGGAGATCTACAAACATCCAGCAACTCAGTGGCCATTTGAAGTTCTTCACCCACACACCACCCAACTAGTCATACGGGTAACTTCAACAGCCGCCACGAGTAATGGAAGTATAGTGCCAACGACTCCAACGGAGAAGGTTTGATCTCATGGGCAGATTAACAAAATATCCACATAATTTTTGATGCCAAGGATCGATCCACATTTAGATCAGTTGCATCGACGCAAGAGCGCATTCCTGACCCATCTTTTGTAGCTTCAGACGACAACCGCCAGCCATTAGCAACCACACTTACGGTTCTGTCTGACTTCCCACACAGTCAGCACCACCGAGTAATACGGAAGCAGGCTTGCAGATCCCACCCGTAAATTTCATTCCCCAGCTCACGCTGGAACTTTCAGGAAGCAAACTGGTCCAAATCCTCTAAAAACCTTGATAATGTCTTGGGATAGATTTCTCCTGTAAGCAAGAATTACAAACGATTTGTAGATGCAGTATAACAACAGCAAGGGAGTTTATTCCCAGACGACACAGGAAGTGAGAAACTATACGGGAACTCCCTCTCAACTGGAGCCCAAGAAATAACAGATGAAATGCTACATAGCCTTGACGAGACGCGCCGCCAGCAATGGCTGGACACTTCTGAAAACCTGACTTCAAACAATGAAGTACATAAGCCTGGTCTCTGTTACGGAACTCCGGAGGTGGAAATCGAGTAAGAAGCAATGAAAATCTCATAAAGCCAAATACAGTTGTCCAAACATCTAAACTAGCTACATCCTTAACTCACGCCATAAAAGTGAGATCTGAGAACCATGATAGCAGGATGTTCGCATCACAGCACAAATTCTTTCCCATTTTTTTATAAGGCATTAGACCATTCCAGTTTTTCTTTATGGCGTACACCCAGAATTCCTTCTGCACTGTGGTCAATATGCTAAAATATTTTTTCCAATATTCTGCAAACATGATCCATTCCATGACTTATGAAACAGACCAAAATCATCGGTATTTGAAGACCAGGTAACCCCAACAGAAAACCTCAAAGTCGCCGTCCTAATGCCATTTTGAGTATGAAGTACAAATTACTTGAGAGGCTCCTGTGTAACAGAATACATACTGAGATACTCGAAAAGATTTCTGTTGAGCAGGCCGGTTTCCGACGAAACCGTAGTTGTATGGATCAAGTACTTTCTCTGACAACTTACATACAGGCTAGGTTTCAGAAGCAAGTAAAAACCTCTGTCACATTTATTGATCTGTCTGCAGATTATAATACCATACAGGGGCAGGGTGTTTATAAGCTGCTCCTCATAATACCCTGCAGAAGAATACCAGCCGGCCGGAGTGGCCGAGCGGTTCTAGGCGCTACAGTCTGGAGCCGCACGACCGCTGCGGTCGCAGGTTCGAATCCTGCCTCGGGCATGGATGTGTGTGTTGTCCTTAGGTTAGTTAGGTTTAAGTAGTTCTAAGTTCTAGGGGACTGATGACCTCAGCAGTTAAGTCCCATAGTGCTGAGAGCCATTTGAACCATTTGAAGAATACCACAACTTCTTAACAATATGTTTATTGAAAGACCACTTCAGATCATTATTGGCAATGCCATTAGTCACCAGAAGACGTTTAAGAACAGTCTACCTGAAGTTTCAGCCTTGGCCCCGCAATGCTATTTAGCTTGTATGTTGGCGACATGCGAGCCACTCCGTCCAAGAAGATCGGTTATGCTGATGATTGGGTGATAGCACCACAGTATAAATAAGTCAAGATCACTGAAGACATATTAACAAAAGATTTAATGGTGATAGGACAATATTTTCATAAGCAGCAGCTGCCAGTTCATGAGGACATACCTTCCATCTGAATCAACAAACTCCGTTGTAGACATTCCCCACACAGAACAGCTAGCGATCTGGTGGACCGTAACTTCAGTTTCCACAAGCTTCGACGAAATAATAGTATAATAATACTCCATCACAGCTTCGTAGCTTTCTCCAAGTCAGTAACCAACCATGCAAACTAGATCTGCCCCAGAGGACATGGAGTACTCTCAACAGGATCCGGACTTACGGTAGGAGATGTGGTGGCCTGTTATACACATGCGGCAAGACTATCAATGTAGAATGCATCTGTAGCTTTCCAAGACGACCAGAAAACGGGTGTGTCACACACTGAAAGCCACCGTGATTTCAGAGCTCTGGTAGAGACTAAATTGCGATCCGTCTGCCTGATCGCCAGACCGTGAGATTTTTGCATTTCTTCCATGGCTGCGATCGATTGACAGGTGCCGCCTTACGCCTCACCTCCTCCGCACACATCTCGCCAGCTGCAAGTTACATCACCGCACGAAGCAAACAGGGTAACGTACTGCCGCTCTGGCATTGTCAGGGCGTACAGATCTCAATCGCTCTCAGCTGCACCTATGAAGAGAAACTACACTAGATTTGATCAAGCAAAGTCTGCTCAGCGTGAGATCAATTCAGATAGCGTTATCCACATTTTTAGGCCCAGGGTACTTGACTCAATTCTGCCATCCAGGATCCTTCTCAATTGTAGTCTTAAACCACCTGTTACTTGTTTACGGTATTCAGTCAATAACTTGTTTAGCATAATATATGTCTGTTTTCTTCTTTTGAAAAATATTGTTAGAACACTAAAATTATGCCAAAACAATCAATCATTTAAACAGTCCCCACCAGCGTTGACTTTCAACGTGTTTGAAGTCAAATATTTAATGCGTTAACTCATTTGTCAAGTAATCACACGTTTGGAGTTCGTTTATGCATGACAGTTATATTCTTTGAAGAATCGGGGATTTACTGGTACGAAAGAAAACTAACGAACACATGTTATATCATCAAATGCAAGCTGTTCATCTTCCGCAGCTCGTGGTCTAGTGACCAGCGTTGCGGGTTCGATTCCCGGCTGGGACGTGGTTGTTTTCTCTGCCTGGGAACCGGGTGTTTGTGTTGTCCTTATCATCACCATTCGTGACCGTGGCTTATTCGGACTGTGTAAAAATTGGACTGTGTAAAAATGGGGACTTCGTATGGGCGCTGATGACTGCGTAGATGAGCGCCCCACAAGCCAAACATCATCATCATCAAATGGCTCTGAGCACTATGGGACTTAGCATCTGAGGTCATCAGTCCCCTAGAATTAGAACTACTTAAACCTAACTTACCTAAGGACATCACACACATCCATGCCCGAGGCAGGATTCGATCCTGCGAGCATAGCAGTCGCGCGGTTCCGGACTGAAGCGCCTAAAACTGCTCGGCCACTAGGGCCGGCCATCATCATCATCCGAACTCTCCAGGCAACCAGCGATGCTCGAAGGATCCGGCTGACTACGTCATGCCACTGTCGACAATAGAAGCTCTGACAAAGAGTGTGCGGAAAGACCTGTCGTAAGCTTCTCAGCTGGCCATGTACGCGCCAGTAACAACTCATTTTCGAGGATTAGGGAAAGACTAGCCCGTCACATGGAGGCTGAATAACGCCTCCTTCCCGTGATACCGATCCTGGCGTGCCCAACAATTGCAGGAAGGCCACACAGGCGTAGCTGGGGTATGGTGTATTGCAAACTATCGTTGGAGTAACGCACAGTGCTTACAAGGGAAACTGTCGATCGCAACCCCTCAGATTTAGTGGTGGTCAGATGGCTCAGTTTGTAGCCAGTCAAAAACTGAACGCATATCAAGCACGGAAGCCAGGAAGAAGGAGTGCTGAACGGTGAAGAGAAGGCAAAATAAAAGCAGTGAAGGATCCAAGTTTAGCAAGTGCAATGTCGAGAGAAATTGAACGTCCGTGGCGTCGTGGCTAAGTGGTTACGGTGTTGGACTGAGAGACGAGACGTGTTCAAAACTCTCACGTGCCATTTATTTTTATCTTATTTATTACTTTTTGTCTGTCTGGTCACTGAAATGATTGTTCTCTTTCTGCAGTCTTGGCAGTTGTCATACTACACATTGGTTATAGAATATGAGTTATGTGGTAAAAATACGTTACCGTCGCAAGTAAATGTGATGAATAGTGAGAACAGACGAGATGCCACATAACAGCTCACAGAAATAAAAACAACAAATAAACGGGTGTGAATGATGTTACGACGGAGTAGTTCAGGAGGCAAGATTTCCATAACGGAACGCAACTTCAAAAACGTATTGACAGAGCAAATGGCAACTGTGTGATTGTGAAACTGCTGCGTTCATTTGTTGCAGCTTATATGACAAACTAGGGGCTACAGTCTGGAACCGCGCGACCGCTACGGTCGCAGGTTCGAATCCTGCCTCGGGCATGGATGTGTGTGATGTCCTTAGGTTAGTTAGGTTAAAGTAGTTCTAAGTTCTAGGGGACTGATGACCTCAGCAGTTAAGTCCCATAGCGCTCAGAGCCATCTGAACCATTTTTTGCCAAGTCCCATAGTACTCAGAGCCATTTGAATCATTTTTGATTACATCCTCATTCATACGAACACCTTAACCGGGCAAGGAGGTGTATCTCATTCACTCACCAGGTGTACAAACTAGTCCTTTCGTATCACACACGTACTGTCGCGTATGACAAACTTGGCGTGTTTGCCGGTAGAGGATTCAGTTGACTTGTTGCCTCGTCAGCACTTAATCACGACGCCGTCACCCTTTCACTTTATGATTTATTGTACTTTTTATTGTTGAACCGTTCACTATTTTTATTTTCCTTTTTCTTCACAGTTCAATACACCTTCTTCCCGTTTCAATGCTTGATCTGTGTTTAGCTTTTGACGGGCTACCCATTGAGCCCTCTTGTCACTAAATCTTAGGGGGAGGTGGGGTGGAATGGGGTGTTTACCTTGTTAGGAATCATTATGTAGGATACTTGTATACCGAGATTCTGCTGGAGCTACAGCAGTGATCTGTGCCCGTACGGAATGTCGTAGAGCGAAACTGACCTGCACGTAGTTGGTTCGTGGGCCTGTGAAACCAGGAAAACTGTCCACGTGTGAAGCAGCCAACTACCTATAGAGCGAGAGAACCTCACCAGATAGTGGGGCTATTTTTAATGCGGCCGGCCGAGTTTACTGGAAACTCACGCGTTTACAGACGCAGGACCAGATGTGCGGCCGAGCGCGGATTCACTGCCCCCTGCTGCTGGGCCAGCATTTCCCAGCGTCTGCGCTTTGAGCATTGGGACGTCTCTCTCTCTCTGTCTAATGCAGTCGAGCACATACTAACGGACGTGACTGCTCATGTTCCTGTTTGCAGTAGAAGTAGCGGTGTTAAGAACACTCAAAACGCTCTTTGTGTGAAGTCAGGAGTTTACGATCGACAGAGGTAGGGACTGGAAGTGATACACTCTGTCTCGAGACACTAGAGATCTTCGATGTACTTCTCGTAATGTATGCCTGGTGAGACTCTCGGGAATCTAAACACACTTCTGACGTCCCGAATCCGTGACAGTCCGAGAGTCTGAGAAATACAACGAGACCTGGCTCCTAGGGAATGCGCGAACAGGCCGATGCGTCAGCGAGCACGTGGCCTTCTTTTCACACCGTACAGTGTACGAGCACGGTGTCAGCCTGCAACGTTAAGCACACGAGGCAAATTCAGCCATTCCCTTTTATCTCTATCTTTCATTTGGCGTCTGTGGAAATATCTGCAGTCCGTAGGGAGGAAGAGCTCATGCTTACTTGTCAGGTGAGGCAACCTCTGCCCCATTCAGAAATACAACGTTATCGCAACTGCATGGTCTATGTCGGCACGCCTTACGGCCGACACACGTTCCCACGGGAGCCACCTATTCATAGTCCCTGTCCATTATACTCCCGTCCCTACTCAAAGACTCCCAGCGGAGGTCGGACATATTTTTGCATCCGCACTGAAGAAGGTGCATCCATTGCCCAGCTTATCAATTGCATGAATGTGTGGTGTCTGTTCTTTCTGACGTGTCCGAAAGAATAGACAATAACACGCATTCGTATAATTCATATAAACGAGTTTGAAAGAGAGCAGATTGTTATGGCCTGTCTGCTGGAACCACACTTATCTGAAACAGCAGAGCTGGTAGCCTGATCCTAAGCCACTGTAACTACTATGCAAAGCGGCTGATGAGTAGTCGACAGGACGTGGGAGGTCCTCTCCCCAGAGCAGAACGTGGAGTTTTGCATAGCAGTCTGTGGCAGATCCATTGACAGAATACAATCGTGGCGCAGGCGCAAGTATTTCGGAGCACACTTTCTTAATGTTCTAAGGCAAGCTGATCTGTATTACTTGGTTGCTATACTGGATACACTCTGACTTCATTCATTGTCAGTAGTTAATGCTCTTGCTTGTGAGCTCTACTGCAGGAACAGCGGTAAACTTTACCTGCGTTCAAACGAGTCATGCGTGGGTGTACTTATTTGTCTTGAGTCAGCCGTCTGAACTTTTGACATATTCCGTCACACATAGTCGTAGCACGGAGTCCAATTGGATTGGCAGACCAGCAAACGGGTCCAACTGCACACAGGAATCCACCGGGGTTTCAGAGGCTCACAGGGAAGTACGTGCGTTCCGAATTATCCGAACGCGAGACCGCGTACTTGCATTTTTCGGGTGCGCACCATTAATGACAGTTTGCTATCAACACGCGTATGGAGAAGAAATTGGATGAGGCGCTAAGGAAACAATTTCAAATGCAGCGAACGCAACAGAACCAGAAACAAATTCGGACGTGACGGATAACTGTATACCGTTAGCAGCGAGCGGAGGACATGGTGAGATGAACGTCGCATTTTCTCGAAGCCGAGGAGGCAACACAAATGAGGGGACGCCGAACGAGGACATCCAGATATTTTCCGTAGGACGGAAGTTGTCTACGAAACGCCATTTGATTTCCAACACTTCTTACAAGTCCGAAAATTCGAAATTTTTCGAGATGAGGGTAATTTTACTCACCCACGCACTGGAATATCACAATTTGACCTCTCTTTACCTCCAAATTGGCCTTTAAAATACAAATTAGACTGCATTTGTGGACACTTGCAAGGGTCAGTTGCGGAGAAAATTCGTGGAATAACAGCGACGTTTAGAAGTTACCAGGAGTGCAAGGACAGTTTCATAAATATCTACTGGTCCAAGGAGTCACAAGAACGTATAAAGTACGAGATGGCAAATATTTCGAGAGATCAAGATACAAAAGCCCAAACAAGTTCCTTGATGCAATGATTGACGTACCATGCTCTACCGGTGAAACCATACATCACTGTTACACCAAACTTCCGCCAGCGGCCGGCCGCGGTGGCCGAGCTGTTCTAGGCGCTACAGTTTGGAACCGCGCGACCGCTACGGCCGCAGGTTCGAATCCTGCCTCGGGCATGGATGTATGTGATGTCCTTAGGTTAGATAGGTTTAAGTAGTTCTAAGTTCTAGGGGACTAATGACCTCAGCAGTTAAGTCCCACAGTGCTCAGAGCCATCCGTCAGCGTATCAACAAGTATTAGCTGGCAGGTGTAATGTGGAACTCAGTACTTTGAGTAACACTCTTTACGAATTAGAGTACGCATTCCGAGCAACAGTATCAGAGAACATAGAAGAAACTTTGAGAGATACGTCGCAGGCCTTATGCCGCGTCTACAACATAACACTTATAATAATAAGAATGGAAATGTACGAAATGGAACGCCTTACGGAAACCATTCACGGTCGGAAAATTTCGGGAGCAATGTAGTTGAACAACAAAGAGACTGGAATCGGAACCCCGATAGTTATGTACCACGCAACATAGCCTGGAATGAAAGAAGGAATGAAGGATACGGACCACAAAACAACGGATGGCGAAACAATTGATCCGGTTTCAATGATAATGGAAGATTTGCGCGAATGAACAATGGAGAAAACGGAAGTGGAGGTCAAGTCAAGGAAATTGAGAATCGGGGACCGAACCCAGGACATGGGGCGCGAGAAAATGACAACCAACATCAGTGACTAGCTGAATATGCGGAAGAGGCACAAAACGCATCTGCAGCTGAACTCGGACCTAGCCTCATCAATGTTATTAGATACGACGATACTGAAGAAACAGTGCTGGAAGAAAGAAGGGGGTTCACTCATAATGATGTGCATGCAATTATGGTAACCATACGAGGAAAGAAAATTAGAGCAATCCTGGATAGTGGTAGTGAGATTTTGGCCATCGCGGAAGGGACTTATATACAGTGTAAGGGACTGCAAGACTGTGCGGAACTATCGTTGACGAGATTAAGAATAAATGGAGCAATAGTAGGGAAGGTAACTGAAGTGAACATGCAGTCTAGGCAAGAGCTACTTTGTCAAGGTCACCTGCTGGCGGGAAACTTCCTGATCTTGCCAAAACTGACAACTGAGTTAACTATCGGAACCGATTTTCTAAGCGAGTAGAACGCAATATTGGATCTAGGACGTGGTACAGCGACATTAAATAAGAATAAAAGCATCATGCTTCGATTCATTGATCGAGCCATATGGGCGCAAGTCCCGGCGAGGCGCGTAAACTCAGAAGACTGGCATTTACGAAAGTCGAAATCAGTGTCGAGAGATGAAAAGGATTGCCACTATGACCCAGAGGACACCGAGAGCGAGATCTGTCATGCGATACAAGATAGGGTTTGTGGTACTGACAGTATTACCGAAGAGGAGGGGCAGAACTACAAACCACGTTACGTAACAACATTGAAGTGTTCCTACCTAAGACAGGAGCCATCAATAATTTCCAGTATGCATTCCGTGTCAAAGAACATCAGAAGTTCATCGTCCCACCTTATCCCATTCCCATCGCATACAGAGAGAAAGTTCGGACAGAAGTACAGAGGATGCTGCAAGAAGGGATCATTGAAACCGGTGTGTCCACATACAATAACCCACTGCCGGTAGCTGAAAAGAAGGATGGGTCGATACGTCTGAGACTTTATTCGAGGCAAATCAACACGATAAACTGCCGGAAACAGACCGTCCGGAGGAGGTAGAAGATCTCTTGCAAAGATTTCATGGCGTCAAAGTGTTTTCATCCATTGACCTCCATTGAAGTTTCTATTAAACCATTCATGTCGTCAATATAAGGCTTTTGTAGTTCAAGAACACTGCTATCAGTTCCGGCGACTGCCCTTTGGCCTCAATATATCGCCTGCAGTATTCATTAGGAGGCTTGTTGTATCCTAGCCAGTAATGCTAACCGAGCCCGCTGCCAAAAGGTTGGCAGCATCAAAGTACGGACGCCGTCCGCATAAGCAGCGCCAGCGATACAGGAAATCGCCGCAAGTCTGCGCGCGCCACCGCTGGCTTCTGGCTTCTTAAGCGCTGGAGTCGCGAGCGCTAGGACAGTTCTGTATTCGCCGCTCAGTTGTATACTCGCCACCGAATTGTGTACTTGCTAGTCAGTTGTGTGTTCATCGCGGCAGAGTTGTTGTTTGTCGTCAGCCGACGCTGACCTAGCCGCTCCGACTTGAACTAGACGGATTTCTGTAGACACCGAGTTCACTACTGTGTTACTGTATCTTTATTAATAAAAGATAAGTACCGACTTTTATTTAATATGAGTGTTTGGGCTTTCATCTTTCTGTTCACTGTTCCAGCGGACCGGTCGGCCCGCTATTAAAAGTGTGGCGGTGACTTCGTAAGCCATTTCTACAGCCAAGTGTTTGTCGCTACGAACACCGACACAAAAAGGCTGAACGGAAATTTGTTGGAAGGTCTGAAAAACGACATCACGTCCTATGTTGATGATATCCTCATCGGAAAACCCTCTTGGGACGAACACAATAAGGTCCTCGGCGAACTACTCGGAACACTAAGGCAACATGGTGTCACAATTAATTTGTAAAAATCTTGTTCTGGAACGAGGAAGTTGAATTTTGTTGGGCACGTGATTCTGGCAGAAGGGATTGCACCTCATCCTTAAAAACTCAGACCAGGGAGCACCTCAGAGGGTTCTTGGGCGTCGTAAAATTTTATAAGAAGTTTGTTAGAAAGAAGGAGAATGGCACACCATGAGTTTGTGCCTTAACAGGAAAGAAAACACCGTGGGTATGGGACGAGGCAGCGTATCACGAATTCCATTCGCTTAAACAGGCCCTTGTGGAGGCATCTATCCTACCTGACCATGACTTAACAGCGGATTTTTGCATGTAGACTGATGCAGCGAAAACAGGTCTCTTTGTAGTAAGATACCAACAAATTATGGAAGAGGGGACATTAGTAAACAAGATCATAGCATTTGGGAGCTGGGTCCTTACAAAGGGCGAAATGATTACTCAGTAACTGAGTTGGAGGCATTGGCTATGGTGTGGGCTTTCAAAAAATTCAAATATTTCCTGCTTGGACACAAGACCTACGTCTTTACAGACCACAGTGGGTTGATATTCTTGCTGTCGGCAAAATTGGGGCACGATAGGCTGACACGGTGGGTTTTATTCTTCCAGCAATTTGAAATCAGCATCACACATGTACCTGGAAAAACAAATGTAATTGCGGATGCACTTTCACGTTCACCGCTTGGCAGACCAGATGCAATGGGAGAAGATGCGGAGGATAGTCACTTTAGTCTATTCTATATACGGGGAGTCGCTTTCGAGAAATTAATGACTGCATCATTAGGGGATGTAAGAAGAGAGCAGGATAATGATCCGAAATTGAAGAACCGCCAGGAAGTCGAATTACGAATGTTCTACCTTGTAAGAGAGGGGATCTTATTCCACCGACGAAACGCAACCAGCAAGGTATGGAGCCTTTGTATACCAGACGAGTTAGTTAATATTATACACACACGTAAGTTATTGTCACTTCGGACCACGGAAATGCTTCTTTAAATTGAAGGACCTGCGTCATTAAAACAAAAAATGGAAAGATGGATAAGGAAGGTTCTATCCGTATGGAAGACTTGTCAGAAGGCAAAACCAGACAGCCAGACAATGAAGGCACCCCTCCATCCAGTCGTTCCAAACAACTGCAACATATGGCGGCCGTGGACTTTATGGGACCGCTCCCGGTCACTCGGCGTGGTTTCCGATACATTTTAGCAGTCGTTGAATTAACATCGAGGTTTGCTACATTTACACCGTTACGAGGAGTCATGGCAGTCACTGTTTGCAAAGCGTTAACGAAAGACTTCCTATCGCAAGTAGGCAGGGTGAACAAAATTATTATAGATAACGGGGCTCAATTCACTTCATAACGATGGAGAGAAACTCTGGAGAGATATAGGATGGCACCTATTCACATATCGGGACATCACCCAAGTTCGAACCCCGCCGAACGATGGATGAAGGAACTAAGGAATCTGTGTCGTATCTACCGTCATCGACCGCACAGCAAATGGGACGTGATGTTGCGGGATTTCCAAAATGTCGTGAATGAACTTCCACGTATTTCAACTCTCTTAGCACCGGTAACTGTGTTGAAGAACAGAGACCCACCAGAGAAAGTGCAGGAGCTAGTGAAACTTCCCCGGCGGAAATAGATTCCGCACCGAGAGATAATCGGGATGGCGCTAGAAATTATTCGGGAAGCTGGAAGGAGAACGAAGGAGCGAGAACATAAGAAGGCTCGGGTCCGTGAATTTCGCGTTGGGCAGAAGGTTCTCGTCATATCGTTTAGGCTCTCAAACAAACAGAAGAAACAGTGCCAGAAGTTCTTCAACGTGTATAATGGACCGCTTCGCATACGCCATGTCGCGCGTGAGAATGCGTATGAGCTGGAGTTTCTGAGCTCTGGACGATCGGCAGGAGTGCATCACATATCGCACCTTAAACCCTTCATTGAATAAAGCTGGAGGTCACGATAGCAGCTGTTACAGTAGGAGGAAGGAGAAGAGAAGAAAATAGAAAGGGGGACATACGATGGCAATTTCCTTTTCTGAACAAGCCACAGATAGTTTAATGGTCGGTGACAGCCGAACATAAGTATAGTAGCGTAAGTTATGTTTAGTTATAATAGCTTTAAAGACAAGTCATTTCCTTAGATCTTTTTGTGTTTCACCATGGTTATTAGTACAGGAACTTCTCCCATTCCTGCTAGTCGTAAGAGTGCGGCAGTGCAGAATTTCACTGTACAGGTATTTCTTCGTAACACGTATCATATTGATAGATGTATAGATGATCATCCCAAGGCTAACTAATTACAACTGTTGAGAATAGAAATGTGCCGATTTCACGACGGAAACTTTGTTGTTTATTTGAGTCTTATTCACGCGAGTTAATACGCTCTCACAGCAGTTTTGCAGTTTGCACGGAACGACAGAATCAGATGTTACGACAACGATAGAATTTTATGTCTTCAAATCTGAAACAAGTGCACGAGTATTGAGGACGGAATTCTTCTCATAACATCTTGGAGTTCAGCTACAATCATATTTCTTCTGTTTATTGTGTCTTCATTGCAGTAAACGCCCTTGTATGATTCGGTATATACACTGCTCGCCTTTAAAATTGCTACAGCACGAATATGACGTGCTACAGACGCGAAATTTAACCGACAGGGAGATGCTGTGATATGCAAATGATTAGCTTTTCAGAGCATTCAGAAAAGGTTGGCGCCGGTGGCGACACTTACAACGTGCTGACATGAGGAAAGTTTCCAACCGATTTCTCATACGCAAATAGCAGTTGACCGGCGTTGGCTGGTGAAACGTTGTTGTGACGCCTCGTGTAAGGAGGAGAAATGCCTACCTTCACGTTTCCGACTTTGATAAAGGTCGGATTGTAGCCTATCGCGATTGCAGTTTATCGTATCGCGACATTGCTGCTCGCGTTGGTCGAGATCCAATGACTGTTAGCAGAATATGGAATCGGTGGGTTCAGGAGGATAATAGGGAACGCCATGCTGGATCCCAATGGCCTCGTATCACTAACAGTCGAGATGACAGGCATCTTATCCGCATGAATGTAACGGATCGTACAGCCACGTCTCGATTCCTGAGTCAACAGATGGGGACATTTGCTAGACAACAACAGTTCGGCGACGTTTTCAGCAGCATGGACTATCAGCTTGGAGACCATGACCGCGGTTACCCTTGACGCTGCATCACAGACAGGAGCGCCTGCGATGGTCTACTCGACGACGAACCTGGGTGCACGAATGGCAAAACGTCATTTTTTCGGTTGAATCCAGATTCTGCTTACAGCATCATGATGGTCGCATCCGTGTTTGGCGACATCGCGGTGAACGCACATTGGAAGCTTGTATTCGTCATCGCCATACTGGCGTATCACCCGACGTGATGGTATGGGGTGCCATTGGTTACACGTCTCGGTCACCTCTTGTCCCCATTGACGGCACTTTGAACAGTAGACGTTACATTTCAGATGTGTTACGACCCGTAGCTCTACCCTTCATTCTATCCCTGCGAAACCCTACATTTCAGAAGGATAATGCACGGCCGCATGTTACAGGTCCTGTACGGGCCTTTCTGCATACAGAAAATGTTCAACTGCTGCCCTGACCAGCACATTCTCCAGATCTCACACCAATTGAAAACGTCTGGTCACTGGTGGTCGAGCAACTGGCTCGTCGCAGTACGCCAGTCACTACTCTTGATGAACTGTGGTATCGTGTTGAAGCTGCATGAGCAGCTGTACCTGTGCACGCCATCCAAGCTCTGTTTGACTCAATGCCCAGGTGTATGAAGGCCGTTATTACTGCCAGTGGTGGTTGTTCTCGGTACTGATTTCTCAGAATCTATGCACCCAAATTGTGTGAAAATACAATCACATGTCAGCTCTAGTATAATATATTTGTCCAATGCATACCCGTGTATCACTTGCATATCTTCTTGCTGTAGCAATTTTAATGGGCAATACTGTAATTCGTAGTATAGTGTGTGAGAGTGGCGTCGTTGAGATTAGTTTGCGAGACCCATGGAGGTAATTTGCAGGATGGTCGTGTATTGTCCACGCGAGAGGCGTGATGACTTTCTTGTGTATTTCGCCGTGGTTTGTGACCATTGCCCAGTGCACTGCGTCTTCGCTGTGGGCCGATTACTGTCATCGCCAGTGGAGCGATGTATTTGAGGTGCATTTTTGTCTATGGATGTCGGCTTTGGTGTTATGTTTCTCCCGAATGGATATTTTATTCGAGTGTTGTTACACAGATGACCTATCGCGTCTTATGCGATTGTTGTTCATTGTGGTTATTCACGTGTGGTTTTCGCATGTGGTTTTCTGCACTGTTGTGCGATGATATTTGTGTGAGCTTTTGCGAGTAGTTCGCAAGCGCCTGGGCGGTAGATCTTGATCGATGGTTTGTGGCATGAGCACGGAATGTGCGAGTCACTTTGGCATGCTTTCGCAGAGTGAGCGAGGAACACCATCAATTTGTGAGAAAGAGAAGAACTAAAGAAATGTAGCTTTGCAGTCAAATGTCGATAATACCATATGCTTTTTTATGTTTCAGCAGGTGGAGTGGAAAATTTGTACACCAACTTGAGAAATTTTTGTGTCAGTTTCAGCAAAAAGAGAACTTTGCACAAGAATTATTTTTCCACACAGTACAGCGAGCAGACTGGTGACGTCGGTACTCACCGAGATGTACGCCATACGCCAGTCTTAGTGCGACCGTAACGACTAAGTAATGGAAGTCTAATACCTTCAGTAGTTCGTAGATCTTTTATAGTAGTTGGGTTGCATGAATAAGTAATAGACTTAGATGGTATGAGGGTGGCTGAACTGAATGTGTAGTCTAAGCCGGCTTAGTACCTTGAGTTGCATGAACGGTTGTGGGAAATTAACACTACACTATCATACATTGCAACACCTCACCACTACTTAAGATTATAAAGATTTAGACACAGAAAAATAATCATTTAAGATTATTGCAGTAATAAAATCAAAAAAATAGTTATAGAATAGAACTGGAGTACGTCAAGGTGACGGGCTATCTCCACTTCTGTTTAATATAGTCCTGGATAAAGTCATTAAGGAATGGGAAAAAGAATTAAAAAATCAATCCTACTGGAAACCAATCCATCTTGGTAGAACCAAAGACAACGTGGAGATATCTTGTTTAGCATTCGCGGACGACTTGGCCATACTTGCAGATGATGAAGAAATCGCCACCAAACAAATAGAGATCCTTAAGGAATGCGCGGATAAAGTAGGTTTACAAATTTCGTTTCAAAAGACAGAATTTTTCTGTACGAAATTCCATATACACAGTTTGAACACAAAATATGGAAAAATAAATAGAGTAAAACATTTTAAATACCTAGGTGAAATTTTGGAGCCAACCGGAGGAGAGAAAGTTGCACAGAAGATCAGACAACAGAAAATGAAGAGAGCATATGGTATGACACATGAAATATACAATAAAAAATGCATCTCCTCGAACACAAAAATCAGACACTACTGCGCAGTAATTAAGCCAGCAGCACTATATGCTAGTGAAACGCTCACACTCCACACAAAATGTGATTTAGAAAAAATACTAAAAGAAGAACGCAAAATTATGAGAAAGATTTTAGGTCCAAAATTAACAGAAGAAGGATACCGGATACAATCAAGAAGAACCACAGAAACTATATCAAACCTGGCAGCAGACATAAGAAGGCGAAGATTAAAATTTTATGGACATGTCACTAGACTTCCCCCCACACGACTCACCAACAGAATTCTCACTTACATAGAAAAAGTCAAATCAACAACACCATGGATTAGCCAAGTAAAATTAGATTTACAAAAAGCAAATATTGAACTTAAAGATGTCAAAGATAGAAAAACTTTTAGAAATAAGGTGGAAAAGTGGATTGTATTGTCGGAGAAGGAAGCACTAAAGAGACCAGGAACAAAATGGACAGAAGAAAGAAAACATGGAGAACGAATGAAAGAAGTATGGAAGAAACGACGTCAGAAAGCTTTGCGTGATCCTTCTGGGTCCATTCGCGATAAGTAAGTAAGTATAATATTTTGTATTTGTCAAATCAGCTCTGTAAACCATTTTTTTTTAAATTCTTGGAGTAATAATGGAAAAGCAATCCTTTACAATTTCATTATAATTCTCTGTGTGTTTATGCTGTAAACATATTGGAAAAACACGGCAGGAAGTTCCCGTGTAAGCATTGTGCAGACTATGGGGGCTGAGTGGATGGCGACATATCAGGCAGTTGGAGAGGTCGCTGACACCGGAGTGGCCATATCGGTTGAGCAGACGTGGCGCTAAGGACTGAAGCGGCAGTTAAGGTCGTTCGCCAGCCCAGCGAGCTGGAAGGGATAGGGGGGTGCAGCAGGCAGCGGTGACCCACATAGCGACCGCAGGGCAGCCGGTCGACATGACGTCAATGGGCTGCGGGAATGGAGGCAGGTGTGAACGAGCCTGCTGCTGAATGCGAGGGCGAGCGTGCTCCACCAGGACGGGGCTGCAGAGTGCTGATTGGAGGTACTTATTTGTCTGAAGACAAGGGTCAACGCAGACGGCGACGGCGGGAGGTGATTCGCCTCAAACCTGCGTCTATATGCTGCCCGGGTCATCCCATGAATGTCTTCGACAGCGGCAACGCATTGTCATCCAAGACGATCAGTAATGGAGACACCACTGATTGCTGGCCACAGACAAGGTCCTGCCACATCGGGGGTGCTGCCTGTACTGTATGTGCTGAGTAAAAGGGGTAACCCATCTTAGCAAACTCATTGCACATACAGGGTGTTTCAAAAATGACCGGTATATTTGAAACGGCAATACAAACTAAACGAGCAGCGATAGAAATACACCGTTTGTTGCAATATGCTTGGGACAACAGTACATTTTCAGGCAGACAAACTTTCGAAATTACAGTAGTTACAATTGTCAACAACAGATGGCGCTGCGGTCTGGGAAACTCTATAGTACGATATTTTCCACATATCCACCATGCGTAGCAATAATATGGCGTAGTCTCTGAATGAAATTACCCGAAACCTTTGACAACGTGTCTGGCGGAATGGCTTCACATGCAGATAAGATGTACTGCTTCAGCTGTTCAATTGTTTCTGGATTCTGGCGGTACACCTGGTCTTTCACGTGTCCCCACAGAAAGAAGTCACAGGGGTTCATGTCTGGCGAATAGGGAGGCCAATCCACGCCGCCTCTTGTATGTTTCGGATAGCCCAAAGCAATCACACGATCATCGAAATATTCATTCAGGAAATTAAAGACGTCGGCCGTGCGATGTGGCTGGGCACCATCTTGCATAAACCACGAGGTGTTCGCAGTGTCGTCTAAGGCAGTTTGTACCGCCACAAATTCACGAAGAATGTCCAGATAGCGAGATGCAGTAATCGTTTCGGATCTGAAAAATGGGCCAATGATTCCTTTGGAAGAAATGGCGGCCCAGACCAGTACTTTTTGAGGATGCAGGGACGATGGGACTGCAACATGGGGCTTTTCGGTTCCCTATATGCGCCAGTTCTGTTTATTGACGAAGCCGTCCAGGTAAAAATAAGCTTCGTCAGTAAACCAAATGCTGCCCACATGCATATCACCGTCATCAATCCTGTGCACTATATCGTTAGCGAATGTCTCTCGTGCAGCAATGGTAGCGGCGCTGAGGGGTTGCTGCGTTTGAATTTTGTATGCATACAGGTGTAAACTCTGGCGCATGAGACGATACGTGGACGTTGGCGTCATTTGGAACGCAGCTGCAACACGGTGAACGGAAACCCGAGGCCGCTGTTGGGTCACCTGCTGCACTAGCTGCGCGTTGCCCTCTGTGGTTGCCGTACGCGGTCGCCCTACCTTTCCAGCACGTTCATCCGTCACGTTCCCAGTCCATTGACATTTTTCAAACAGATCCTTTATTGTATCGCTTTTCGGTCCTTTGGTTACATTACACCTCCGTTGAAAACTTCGTCTTGTTGCAACAACACTGTGTTCTAGGCGGTGGAATTCCAACACCAGAAAAATCCTCTGTTCTAAGGAATAAACCATGTTGTCCACAGCACACTTGCACGTTGTGAACAGCACACGCTTACAGCAGAAAGACGACGTACAGAATGGCGCACCCACAGACTGCGTTGTCTTCTATATCTTTCACATCACTTGCAGCGACATCTGTTGTTGAAAATTGTAACTACTGTAATTTCGAAAGTTTGTCCGCCTGAAAATGTACTGTTGTCCCAAGCATATTGCAACAAACGGTGTATTTCTATAGCTGCTCGTTTAGTTTTTATTGCCGTTTCAAATATACCGGTCATTTTTGCAACACCCTGTAGCTGCCACATCTAACATGTTACACGGCACGTGTAGTACTGTGTTTATTCGTGTGACGATAGTAAATTTTAAAATGGGACTCCCTAAAGACTTTTGAGAAGGGGGCTGTAGGAGGTATTTGTTGTTTTCATTTAATATTTTTTTATTTGTGCTTTGCTGATTTCATTTTTTACAAGATCACGAGGGTCACTTCAAAAGAAATGCACAGTATTACTGTAAAAATACAGTTTTCATTCTGCATGTGTGAAAGTTTTATAGTGTGTAGATACATCCTTCACGCTTGTTTTCAAACGAGTTCAACCTGTTCCCGTGAGTTGAGTCGTCACAGCATGTCTTCAAGATGGCTGCTACACTTGACGTTCGTCAGAAGTAACGTGCTGTCATAGAATACCTGTGCTGTGAAAACAAGACAGCGGGAAACATCCACAAGAGGTTGGAAAAGGTGTATGGAGATGCTGCTGTCGATCGCAGTACAGTTAGTCGGTGGGCAAGCAGGTTACGTGATGAAAGCGGGCACGGCAATATTGAGGATTGTCCTCGCAGCGGCAGACCTCGTACTGCACACACTCGAGACAATGTGCAGAGAGTTAACGAATTGGTGACTGCTGACAGACGCATCACAGTGAACGAATTGTCACGCTACTTTGGGATAGGGGAAGGAAGTGTTTGGAGAATACTCAAAGTGTTGGCGTTACAAAAGGTTTGTGCCAGGTGGGTTCCCAGGATGTTGACAGTGGCTAACAAAGAAATAAGAAAAACGGTATGCAGCGAACTTTTGGAACAATACGAGAATGGTGGAGATGAATTTCTTGGAAGAATTGTGACAGGTGACGAAACATGGCTCTATCATTTTTCACCAGAGACGAAGAGGCAATCAGTGGACTGACATCATGCAAATTCACATAAGGAAAAAAAAATTCAAAACCACACCTTCTGCTGCAAAAGTTATTGCTACGGCGTTTTTCGATTCCGAAGGACTCTTGCTTGTGGACATCATGCCAAGTGTAACCACCATAAGTTCTGATGCATATGTGACGACACTGAAGAAACTTCAAACTCGACTGTGTCGTGTTCGACCACATCAGCAAAATCAGGATGTTTTGCTGTTGCACGACAGTGCACGGCCACATGTCAGTCACAAAACCGTGGAAGCGATCACAAAACTCGGCTGGACAACACTGAAATACCCGCCTTACAGTCCTGACCATGTGACTATCATCTCTTTGGCAAACTGAAAGACTCTCTTCGTGGAACAAGGCTTGAAGATAATGACTCCCTTGTGCACGCTGCCAAACAGTGGCTCCAACAGGTTGGTGTAGAATTTTACCGTGCGGGTATACAGGCGCTGGTTCCAAGGTGGCGTAAGGCAGTTGAGAGGGATGGAAATTATGTGGGCAAATGAAAATATTGTTCCCAAAGGATGTATCTACACATTGTAAAACTTTCAAACATTTAGAATAAAAGATGGATTTTTTTAAAAAAATAGTGTGCATTTATTTTGGAGTGACCCTTGTACATATATTTTCTGCGTTTTCGTGCCAAGTGACCCCATGTATTATTTTTCGTTTTGTGTAAAGGTTCACTTGTTTTATGTCACTTATGGGTTGTGGTTCCATCCACGTCATGCTTTTAGCAAAGACATGGTGTAAACATGTGGGAAAGAGGCCACGAAGCTAATTTTTTTTCTTTATCTCCTAGTTAATTTTTAAAGTCGCTGATTGGTCAAATCTGTGTATGCAGAGCGAGGGCGGTCTCCCAGCTTCGAATGCGGCGCTCCAGCTCGTGATTGGCTTGTGTTAAAGTGGTAATACTCTAAGATGTAAACGTGCTATGCTACTCAGCTGGCGAGGAAAGCTGAGAGAAAGAGAATCTGACACTCTTGTACTGGCGCTTTGCTAGTAAAGAACTGCAGATCTTTACCTAAACGGTGAGACGCGTCCTTTGCTAGTGTGCCACTTAGAACCTGTGCCAGTCACCATCTGAACCAGAGAGGTACTGATTCTAGCATCATGCACACAACGGGTGATGCATGGGTGTTCTTATTTGTCCAGAGTCGGCCGTCTAAACATTTGACATATTTTGTCACGCATTGTTGTGGCACGGAGTCAAATTGGTTTTGCAGGCCAGCAAATGGGTCCACCTGCACACTGGAATCCACCGGGGTTTCAGAGGCTCATAGGGAAGACCTGCAATTCGATTTAGCCGAACGCGAGACCACGTACTTGCATTCTTCGGTTGCACGACATTAATAACAGATTGCTGCCGTCCATGAGTCCAGTTGTCGAGCACATGGTGGTGTGTTGCTCTGAACTGCACAAGGGTAAAGTATTCGCTGCTACAGAGTAGGGCTCCAATATACGCTTCTCAGCACCCTGTTCTTTGGAACCGTATTTTTCTTTATGGAGTAGTAGAGTACAGATGCATGATAGTAATGTAGGTTTTGGGCCATCCCACGGATTCACATGTATGAAGTCAGGTAAAGCGATTAGTTCTCGTTAGTGTCGTGTAATGATCCCCAGCTGATCACTTTGTTCGCCATAGACCGCACATCATTGAAAGCGATTGTCCAAAGAAAAAAATGTTTGTGTGCCGTTTCTTTAGCCATAGTTTTTGTTTTGTGATGTTAAGAATGAATAAATCTATTGTTATTTAAACCACAACTCCTCCCAGTGTTCTGATTATAATTACCTTCGCCATTTTTATTAAAGCCTTGATTACAATTGAAGAGTGGAAGTCTGCATCCGTTCTGAGTACATTGTTCAACATGTTGTGTGGTAGAAGATGACCCGTACATGTACCATTGTTGAGCAAACGACGTCATTAATTACAGTGCAGTGGGCATATGGTCACAGATATTCGACTGTGGATCAATAGAAACGTGTCGGCTAGGGGGGAGAAACGCGTTTCTCGTTAAAAAAAAAAAAAGGTTCAAAATGGCTCTAAGCAGTATGGGACTTAACGTCTGAGGTCATCAGTTCCCTAGACTTAGAACTACTTAAACAGAACTAACATAAGAACATCACACACATCCATGCCCGAGGGAGGATTCGAACCTGCGACTGTAGCAGCAGCGCGGTTCCGGACGGAAGCGCCTAGAACCGCTCGGCGACAGTTACAAATGATAGCTCTGCCAAAGCACTGCCCTTTTATATCTTCTGTATTCGATACTACCGTCATTTGTTTATGTGAGTTTCGCTATACCACGACTTTTTGTCGCCACATTGTAGGAGGTAGGCACAAAAATTCATCATCGATGGTCTCAGAAACTAGGGGCCATGGTACGAAATGCCGCTAGCCAGGTACTGTGGACAGGTATCTCTAACATATCAAATACTTATTAAAATCCTTGATTAATACATCTGACGGTTCCCTCGTCAGTTCTTCAGCAGGCCCTCGCTCCCTGCTCCGTTTTCCGGAGTCTGCTGGGACACAACCGGCCGCGGATCCTCCTCCTTAACGCGCGACCAGAGCAGTGCCAGACCTTCGAGACCATTAGCCCCGCCCAACTGCGTCTGGCTGTCGGCTGTCGACTGAGTCATCGCGGAGACGCCCGACGTCCGCTGCCTCCGTCACGCCACTCCCCACTTCCCCCCCCCCCCACACCCCCACCCATGCCCATCCTCTCCCCAACGCCCCCCCCCCCCCCCCGAACGCCGATCCATAGTCCTGGGAAATCTAGCGGCCGTAGATGGATCAAACCTCTCAAGCCGCGCGACGCCACATCCAAGCATCCGCCAACACAGCGTGGCCTACGAGTACAGAGGAGGACAAAATCGGGGAACTCCCCCCGGAACATTTAGTAAACTACACCCCCGTTTCCACAAACATACTACATTACGGAAGAAATGCAACTGTTCACGACCAGTTGAACTAGAGATAGCTGAAGTGTTGGCAAAAGAGAGAGAGAGAGAGAGAGAGCCTGATTCTGATTTTGTCAGGAAGCGTATTGCCTTCAGCCTGACAGTGCAACACAGGATGTGCAAGACGGGCGTAGCTCAGAATTAGCGATCAGTGGCTGGCTGGATAGCTGCCTGGCTTCCGGATAGTCGATTTTTCTCCGGACAGTCGGCCCAGCTGCCTCAGGGTCCACATCAGGGCGAGCTATGAGCAGCTATGTTCGAGGCCTTCACATACACTACTGGCCATTAAAATTGCTACACCACGAAGATGACGTGCTACAGACGCGAAATTTCACCGACAGCAAGAAGATGCTGTGATATGCAAATGAATAGCTATAGGGGGCTCTATGAAGTACGAAGAAACGGAAGTTCTGGGACAGACCTCGTCGTTTTGGGAATGCGTTCTGAAGGATGCTATTGAAATACACTACTGGAAATTAGAATTGCTACAACACGAATATGACGTGCTACAGACGCGAAATTTAACCGACAGGAAGACGATGCTGTGATGTGCAAATGAATAGCTTTTCAGAGCATTCACACAAGGTTGACGCCGGTGGCGACACCTACAACCTGCTGACATGAGGAAACTTTCCAACCGATTTCTCACACACAAACAGCAGTTGACCGGCGTTACCTGGTGAAACGTTGTTGTGATCCCTCGTGTAAGGAGGAGATATGCGTACCATCACGTTTCCGACTATGATAAAGGTCGGATTGTAGCCTATCGCGATTGCGGTTCATCGTATCGCGACATTGCTGCTCGCGTTAGTCGAGAGCCAATGACTGTTAGCAGAATATGGAAGCGGTGGGTTCAGGAGGGTAATACGGAACGCGGTGCTTGATCCCAACGGCCTCGTATCACTAGCAGTCGAGATGACAGGCATCCGCATGGCAGTAACGGATCGTGCAGCCACGTCTCGATCCCTGAGTCAACAGATGGGGACGTTTGCAAGACAACAACCATCTGCACGAACAGTTCGACGACGTTTGCAGCAGCATAGACTATCAGCTCGGAGACCATGGCTGCGGTTCCCAATGACGCTGCATTACAGACAGGAGCGCCTGCGATGGTGCACTCAACGACGAACCTGGGTGCACGAATGGCAAAACGTCATTTATTCGGATGAATCCTGGTCTAGTGGTTCTAGGCGCGCAGTCCGGAACCGCGGGGCTGCTACGGTCGCAGGTTCGAATCCTGCCTCGGGCATGGATGTGTGTGATGTCCTTAGGTTAGTTAGGTTTAAGTAGTTCTAAGTTCTAGGGGACTGATGACCACAGAAGTTAAGTCCCATAGTGCTCAGAGCCATTTGAACCATTTTCGGATGAATCCAGGTTCTGTTTACAGCATCACGATGGTTGCATCCGTGTTTGGCGACATCGCGGTGAAGGCACATTGGAAGCGTGTATTCGTCATCGCCATACTGGCGTATCACCTGGCTTGATCGTATGGGGTGCCATTGGTTACACATCTCGGTCACCTCTTGTTCGCATTGACGTCACATTGAACAGTGGACGTTACATTTCAGATGTGTTACGACCCGTGGCTCTATCCTTCATTCGATCCCTGAGAAACCCTACATTTCAGCAGGATAATGCACGCCCGCATGTTGCAGGTCCTGTACGCATACAGAAAATGTTCTACTGCTGCCCTGGCCAGCACATTCTCCAGATCTCTCACCAACTGAAAACGTGTGGCTCGTTACAATACGCCAGTCACTACTCTTGATGAACTGTGGTGTCGTGTTGAAGCTGTATAGGCAGCTGTACCTCTGCAAGCCATCCGAGCTCTGTTTGACTCAATGCCCAGGCGTATCAGAGGTGGTTGTTCTGGGTACTGATTTCTCAGGATCTGTGCACCCAAATTGCGAGAAAATGTAATCACATGTCAGTTGTAGTATAATATATTTGTCCAATGAATACCCGTTTATCATCTGCATTTCTTATTGGTGCAGCAATTTTAATGGCCAGTAGTGTATTCAGCAGCGCTGGGCAATGCAGTTTCCATTATGGTAGAAGATGGAAGACTGGGATTTAACTCCCGTCCCAGATGACGCATTGTAACCGGAGCACAAATTCGTATTGTGGAAGTGTGGGGAATTAAATTCGGTCCGCGCTCTTCTCATTTCATTCATCATCCTGGCATTTCGTCTCAAGCGAATTAGGAAAACCACGGAAAACATACACCGATGAACCAAAACGACGAACAAGTACTTAAGCGAGGGCGACAGGGTGACGGTCGAAAAAATCTCGGAATTTTTTATTACTGAATTCGAATGTACAAACACTGAAAAATTATTTCCCAAAATATTAGGCGCGAACTCCAAAAAGTAATGATTCAGTGACCAGAATGAGATTTTCACTCTGCAGCGGAGCGTACGCTGATATAAAACTTCCTGGCAGATTAAAACTGTGTGCCGGATGTTGACTCGAACTTGGGACCTTTGCATTTTGCGGGCAAGTGCTCTACCAACTTCTTTCGCTTTCGTTCGTTGCATCTGCTCGGGGCTGACGTCGTAAGACAGCTGTTTACGTTCATTGTTGATCGATTAACTCAGTATTTTTATTACAGAGGGCAGCTAACCCTCTGGCCGAACACGCTGAGCTACCGTGCCGGCTAACCAACTGAGCTACCCAAGCACGACTCCTGACCCGTCCTCACAGCCTTACTTCCGCCAGTACCTCGTCTCCTACCTTCCAAACTTCACAAAACCTCCCCTGTGAACCTTGATCTCGAGTTCGAGTCTCGGTCCGGCACACAGTTTTAATCTGCCAGGAAGTTTCGATTCTGTGACCGTTTGGAGCCGAGGGCTCATTCTAATGGTGCAAATGTTTACGAATGTGTCGAAGATATAGATGCCGGGATCCAACAAGGGATCGATTATCGTTAGGAAAAAATATCGTTTGGTGTTTTCTTTTCTGGAGCGTCAAGTGTGGAAGTGACCTCAATCGGTTACTTATAATATCTCAACCCTGAATTTGTTTAATTGTTACTTGTAAGCTAAATTTAGCAGTCCAAATTTGTTTTCATTCTTGCGATACTGCTGCTATGCCTTTTTATTTAAAGTTGTTTTAACTGACTGATTTTGGTTTTATTGACATAGTAGAACTGTTTGAGTCATTTGATTGTTGCGTGCTGGTGCTGCGTCAGCACACGCAATTTGTTGGACTATGTGTTGTACTACATCTGTGCCTAGGCGGTGGGTGTGGGCTATGTCTTCGGGTTCTCGCTTGTTCTTGAATCTGACGGAATTGAACGTACCGTTGAGACTCAGGTTCACCCAATAACAGGCCTCTGAATTAACCGTTTGAGGGGGAGGAGCACCCGGGAAGTGATGTCGAAGGCGCCTCCTGCACTACTCGCCCTCGGTCAGGCCGATAAATCGGGCCCAAACGACACAACCAGGTGTGGCTCGTGTTCCGCAGGACGTTCATGTCCGCACTTGGCAGATGCAATGAGCTGGGAACTACACTCCTGGAAATGGAAAAAAGAACACATTGACACCGGTGTGTCAGACCCACCATACTTGCTCCGGACACTGCGAGAGGGCTGTACAAGCAATGATCACACGCACGGCACAGCGGACACACCAGGAACCGCTGTGTTGGCCGTCGAATGGCGCTAGCTGCGCAGCATTTGTGCACCGCCGCCGTCAGTGTCAGCCAGTTTGCCGTGGCATACGGAGCTCCATCGCAGTCTTTAACACTGGTAGCATGCCGCGACAGCGTGGACGTGAACCGTATGTGCAGTTGACGGACTTTGAGCGAGGGCGTATAGTGGGCATGCGGGAGGCCGGGTGGACGTACCGCCGAATTGCTCAACACATGGGGCGTGAGGTCTCCACAGTACATCGATGTTGTCGCCAGTGGTCGGCGGAAGGTGCACGTGCCCGTCGACCTGGTATCGGACCGCAGCGACGCACGGATGCACGTCAAGACCGTAGGATCCTACGCAGTGCCGTAGGGGACCGTAGCGCCACTTCCCAGCAAATTAGGGACACTGTTGCTCCTGGGGTATCGGCGAGGACCATTCGCAACCGTCTCCATGCAGCTGGGCTACGGTCCCGCACACCGTTAGGCCGTCTTCCGCTCACGCCCCAACATCGTGCAGCCCG
Organism: Schistocerca piceifrons; assembly: GCF_021461385.2. NCBI lineage: Eukaryota > Metazoa > Arthropoda > Insecta > Orthoptera > Acrididae > Schistocerca > Schistocerca piceifrons. The sequence continues at coordinate 751,201,470 of NC_060141.1, forward strand.
CCTCCGGTGGTGTCGCGACAGGCGTGAATGGAGGGACGAATGGAGACGTGTCGTCTTCAGCGATGAGAGTCGCTTCTGCCTTGGTGCCAATGATGGTCGTATGCGTGTTTGGCGCCGTGCAGGTGAGAGCCACAATCAGGACTGCATACGACCGAGGTACACAGGGCCAACACCCACATCATGGTGTGGGGAGCGATCTCCTTCACTGGCCGTACACCACTGGTGATCGTCGAGGGGACACTGAATAGTGCACGGTACATCCAAACCGTCATCGAACCCATCGTTCTACCGTTCCTAGACCAGCAAGGGAACTTGCTGTTCCAACAGGACAATGCACGTCCGCATGTATCCCGTGCCACCCAACGTGCTCTAGAAGGTGTAAGTCAACTACCCTGGCCAGCAAGATCTCCGGATCTGTCCCCCATTGAGCATGTTTGGGACTGGATGAAGCGTCGTCTCACGCGGTCTGCACGTCCAGCACGAACGCTGGTCCAACTGAGGCGCCAGGTGGAAATGGCATGGCAAGCCGTTCCACAGGACTACATCCAGCATCTCTACGATCGTCTCCATGGGAGAATAGCAGCCTGCATTGCTGCGAAAGGTGGATATACACTGTACTAGTGCCGACATTGTGCATGCTCTGTTGCCTGTGTCTATGTGCCTGTGGTTCTGTCAGTGTGATCATGTGATGTATCTGACCCCAGGAATGTGTCAATAAAGTTTCCCCTTCCTGGGACAATGAATTCACGGTGTTCTTATTTCAGTTTCCAGGAGTGTATTTGTAAGAGAAGAGTCTGATATAGATTATTGCCTGTGCAGGTGAGAATCCGTACGTAAGGTTACTCTTTCTTTTAAATGTGTATATTTGGGCAAGGTTAACTGACACCCCTGCAGTGCAGTGTTTTCTATTTTCTATAAAAAGGTATTACCTTTCTCATTTGAAAAGTTGTTATACATTCGTTACTAACTAAAGCCAGCTGATACACTTCATGTATAAATGTTCTCTGACCGTCAGTTTATTATTATAAATGTTATTTCTTCACTATTTGTTAATGCCAAATACAGTTAGTCACAGTTCATGTGTAAAGTTACCCTTTCCTTTTAAAACGAATATATTTGGGCAAGGTTTTAAAACTGTCTGTAAGTGTACTTACGATACCCCTTTGGGAGTGCAGTGTTTACTGTTTTCTATTTTCTATGAAAAGCTATTACCTTTCTCGCCTGAAAAGTGTTATACGTTTGTTAGAAACTGAAGCAAACTGATGGACTTTATAATAAGTATTCTCTTACTGGTAGTTTATTATTATAAATGTTATTTCTTCAATATTTGTTAATACAGAATACAATTACTCACAATTCATGTGTAAAGTTACCCCTTTTTAAGGTACTGTCTTTCTCATTTGAAAAGTTGCTATATTTTCTTGGGTATTGAAAGCTATTGAAAGCCAACTGATTGGCTTCATGTACATATGTTCTCACTTGAAGTTTATGACAACTGTTTTTTCTGTTCATTGACTTTAATAAATACTGTGAATAATAAAAAGTGAATGCTCCCCTGCCCTAAGGTCCACTCCGTCCGCATAGTCCTTTGGGCGTTTTATGATACACCGAGGTAATACCGGTTTGATTAATGTTGTTCAATAAAAAATATCAATGAGAACTTCATTGTAAGCTTTATTCATTGTCTACTACATTCCAGTACGGAGAAAAAAGTCCTGAATTTGCGCAATATTATCGTCCGTCACCCTGTCGTTCCCCCCAAACACGGTGTTGGTCAACCTTATCAACCGCAACATACAAGTAATTCTATTTCGAATGGATTAGGTAAGTTTTTGGTAGGTTTCTGGAGGTATCTGGCACCAGATGTCTATGAGCAGGGCACGCAGTTGCTATACAGGTAATTTGTGGACCAGTAGTAAGTGCAGGCGGACCTGGCGGCCGACAGCGTCCCAGACGTATTCCAGTAGGTTTTGATATGGTGAATTTAATGGCCACGTGAGTTCACTATCATGTCTCTCAAATCACTATAACAGGAGTCTGTGCTTCCGATATGGAGAGTTAGCCTGTTATCCCTGTCTGGGAAGACAGTGTTCACCTAATCCACAGCTAACGTGGTGACTTTGATTACCCACAGAAGCCCATGTGAACGTCCCCTGCAACATAATACTGCCCCAACCGGCCTATATTTGTGGAGTCGCGTACTTCTCACTTGGCAGATTGCCTGCACATGATTGCAAAAAAATGGTTCAAATGGCTCTGAGAACTATGGGACTCAACTTCTGAGGTCATCAGTCCCCTAGAACTTAGAACTACTTAAACCTAACTAACCTAAGGACATCACACACATCCATGCCCGACGCAGGATTCGAACCTGCGACCGTAGCGGTCGCGCGGTTCCAGACTGTAGCGCCTAGAACCGCATGATCGCATATCTGGACACCACCATCGACCTGATGTAACGAAAAACATGATTCATTCGACCAGGCATCACTTTTCCACTGAACCACGACCCAGTCTCAATGATACCATGCCCACTGCAATCGTAACTGACGATGTCATTGTGTTTTCTGTTCTGGACGCGCTGTTCAACTATCTGCACTGACTGGTGTGCTGCAAAACACTCGGCTCTATACTCCGCCGTCAGGTCTGTCAGTGATCGCCGCCTACCGACGTTTACGGAGCGGACAACCCCCAGCCTCTACAGCTTCTACGTTCTGTGATGAAGTGTGGACATCCAGCACTGTGTCACCCTCTCTCAGTTTCACTGCTCGTCAACTACTTCCATAGATATTCGAGACACTATCACGGCAACAGCCGAACGGCTTCTCTGTTTCCCACATGCTCCCTACCACGTGCTGGGTCATAACCAACTGCATTGTTTCTAGAACGAAATTTTCACTCTACAGCGGAGTGTGCGCTGATATGAAACTTTCTGGCAGATTAAAACTGTGTTCGCAGGAGAGCTTCTGTAAAGTTTGGAACGTAGGAGACGAGGTACTGGCAGAAGTAAAGCTGTGAGGACGGGGTGTGAGTCGTGCTTGGGCAGCTCAGTTGGTAGAACACTTGCCCGCGAAAGGCAAAGGTCCCGAGTTCGAGTCTCGGTCCGGCACACAGTTTCAGCTGCATTGTTTCTCTGTGTTATGCTGCCACGCCTATACCAGCACATCATATTAGCTCTACCCCTATACATACTACTTATTCTACCAAAACTCGAGATCAACCGACTCTCCCTCCCACACAATAAAATCGGGCCCCATAGTTATCCATCTTATTGACTATAACTCTTCCTCATTTATCCCACGCCACATCAGGACTGTCCTTTCCGTCTTTCGTCTCCGACTTTCCATTTTCCTACCGTTTTCTATGGCTTTGGCCACACATCTAACTCGCTCTCCCTCCTGTCTTCTCACAATTGACCCCAACACCTACCGTCATCTCCATATATACCACCCACGCACTTGAAGTCTTCAGAATGCCTAAAGCTTCCCCTCTGCAAAAACATTTTTCTCCGGTGCAGACCCCTCAACTTTTTAACAAAAGTCATTGTTTCTGTAGTGTGTTTTAATTATATAACTGTAGCTTTATGTCTTTCTAATTTTAATTCAAAAAGGAATTAAACAGGTAATACCATATAAGTTAATCTATTTAGAGATTTACTTTTTAAATGTTTTACTTTTTAAATGTTTCACTTTTTAATCATGTTTGTTTCGCTTATATGGCCCATAATTTAAGGTTTTGGCTGAAGAATGAGATTTTGTACCACTCATGTGTCACCAATATGGGGAAAGGGGGATAAAATATCGATAACTAAAAAGAACGTACAGCTCACGAAGTTCCCACGCGTCTTCAGACGTACAGAACACTTTTGCCTGTCTTCCATCCCCTGTAAACGTCGAGTGCCGACATCGTATGCTAGAGAACTGTAGCCTGCTGCCAGTACCGATGTCAACGTTTCCAAATTTCCTTCCATTTCCAAACTCTGCATGTCCTTTCATAGGATTATTTCAGTCACTTTCACCACCCGGAATAGGAACTCATCCCTGAAATCTACCCGTTCCAAACGTAACCTATCTAGCCATTCCAGTATATCCCCGTTTTCCTTTGGCATCCACATGCTCCTTCATTTTAATACTATCCTCAGAATCTCCAACAGCGTAATCCGTACCGACATCTACGTGGAACATCCATCGAATCTGGTTCATAATAAAGAAAATGGGCTGTGGCGATGTGAACTTTAACGCATGATGAATGATACTCGCAACTAAAAGATATAAAACAATATGTATAGATACCGTGCGGCGTTGTCACTCCTATGTTGCTTGTGGTGAGCTATGTCAAGCCGGCCGGTGTGGTCGTGCGGTTCTAGGCGCTACAGTCTGGAACCGCGTGGCCGCTACGGTCGCAGGTTCGAATCCTGCCTCGGGCATGGATGTGTGTTATGTCCTTAGGTTAGTTAGGTTTAATTAGTTCTAAGTTCTAGGGGACTGATGACCTCAGATGTTAAGTCCCATAGTGCTCAGAGCCATTTGAACCATTTGAGCTATGTCAAGGGACGTCTTCAGGATAAGACGGTGATCTCAGCGACTATGTGAGAGGAGGTACATATTCGGACGAGCCGATTCCATGGATTGCCGCCGCTTTCTTTCAAAGTGTGATTATATTAACAGTACAGGTATGTTGTCAGAGACTAAAAATGAATTTTGAGAATTTATGTTATCCTGTTCATGTAACGTTGAAGTTTATCGTGTATGTAATGATGCAAAGAATATAAGCTCCGTTAACGCGGAAGTAGTATGACAATATGGCGGAGAAAAAATATCGATCTTTGATGTTAGACCTAATTACCAACGAAAAGAACGTCCGAAACAACTACTGTCAAACTGAAACACATGACGCAACATTAGAAGATAAAGGCAACACAGCTCATTCACAACATTACCATGATCGCGTCGGAAATATCACCAACTATTTGATATTCTGAATTGTTTTATGTATTAAAATTGTAAGAAGCGGAAATATGATCGCAGCCATACAGCTCCAGTAAGGGGAAAACAGTGATAGGCATATTGTCCCAGAATTAAACTAAAAACAATACCGATACCCCAGTTGTAGCCATAGTGATTTAGTGGGCAGAGGCGTAGACCTGGGCCATGGAGGTCCCGACTTCAATTCCACAGTGAGGCGGCGATTTTTTTTCCTTCCACTACCTCTTGGAGACCAGCATATGCACTCAGACATCTATCAGAGGAGTACCAGGGACACTTCCCGAGGCGTAAAAGGCGGCCAGAATGTAGAACTCTCCAGCCAGCCTAGTGCCGCAGCGAACAGAAAGGCTGCACTTCACTTCAGGTTCACCAACAGATGTTACCCATCCCCCAGTTATGGGCAAGATTTTCGGGAAGTTTCCCTTGTTCGTAAGGCGAATACCAGAACTCGAAATCCGCTCCCGTATCTTCTCCCTCCCCCTATCCCACTACCCGCTGGCATGGTTTTTGGCTGAAGAGTCACTGACTTCAAAACAGATGACCCTGCGAACGGTCCCGTGCTGCAGACCGGAATGTTCAACATACACTACTGGCCATTAAAATTGCTACACCATGAAGATGACGTGCTACAGACGCGAAATTTAACCATCAGGAAGAAGATGCTGTGATATGCAAATGATTAGCTTTTAAGAGCATTCACACAAGGTTGGCGCCGGTAGCGACACCTGCAACGTGCTGACATGAGGAAAGTTTAAAACCGATTTCTCAGACACAAACAGCAGTTGACCGGCGTTGTTGTGATGCCTCGTGTAAGGAGGAGAAATGCGTGCCATCACGTTTCCGACTTAGATAAAGGGCGGATTGTAGCCTATCGCGACTGCGGTTTATCGTATCGCGACATTGCTGCTCGCGTTCGTCGAGATCCAATGACTGTTAGCAGAATATGGAATCGGTGGGTTCAGGAGGGTAATACGGAACACCGTGCTGGATCCCACTAACAGTCGAGATAGCAGGCATCTTATTCGGATGGCTGTAACGGATCGTCTTTGAATCATAATCAAAAACGTCTTCGGCCCGGGTTCGATCCCCGCCACTGCCTAAATTTTGATAAATAATCAGCATTGGCGGCCGAAGACTTCCGGCATAAGAAGTCAGCCTCATTCTGCCAACGGCCTTGCCAAAGAGGGCGGAGGAGCGGATAGAGGTTCAGGGCACTCTCTTGTCCTAGGGGTGGGAAATTGCTCCTAAAGGCGGAAGAATCAGCAATGATCAACGACATGAGGATGCAGAAGGCAATGGAAACCACTGCATTAAAGGCACGTAACGTGTATCCACAGGACATGTGGCCTGTAATTGAAGAAGTGTCATGATGATCTCTCCATTGGCAAAAGATTCCGGAATAGTCCCCCATTCGGATCTCCGGGAGGGGACTGCCAAGGGGGAGGTTACCATGAGAAAAACATTGAATAATCAACGAAAGGATAACGTTCTACGAGTCGGGGCGTGGAATGTCAGAAGCTTGAACGTGGTAGGGAAACTAGAAAATCTGAAAAGGGAAATGCAAAGGCTCAATCTAGATATAGTAGGGGTCAGTGAAGTGAAGTGGAAGGAAGACAAGGATATCTGGTCAGATGAGTACCAGGTAATATCAACAGCAGCAGAAAATGGTATAACAGGTGTAGGATTCGTTATGAATAGGAAGGTAGGCCAGAGGGTGTGTTACTGTGAACAGTTCAGTGACCGGGTTGTTCTAATCAGAATCGACAGCAGACCAACACCGACAACGATAGTTCAGGTATACATGCCGACGTCGCAAGCTGAAGGTGAACAGATAGAGAAAGTGTATGAGGATATTTAAAGGGTAATGCAGTATGTAAAGGGGGACGAAAATCTCATAGTCATGGGCGACTGGAATGCAGTTGTAGGGGAAGGAGTAGAAGAGAAGGTTACAGGAGAATATGGGCTTGGGACAAGGAATGAAAGAGGAGAAAGACTAATTGAGTTCTGTAACACGTTTCAGCTAGTAATAGCGAATACCCTGTTCAAGAATCACTAGAGGAGGAGGTATACTCGGAAAAGGCCGGGAGATACGGGAAGATTTCAATTAGGTTACATCATGGTCAGACAGAGATTCCGAAATCAGATACTGGATTGTAAGGCGTGCCCAGGAGCAGATATAGACTCAGATCACAATATAGTAGTGATGAAGAGTAGGCTGAAGTTCAAGACATTAGTCAGGAAGAATCAATACGCAAAGAAGTGGGATACGGAAGTACTAAGGAATGACGAGATACGTTTGAAGTTCTCTAACGCTATAGATACAGCAATGAGGAATAGCGCAGTAGGCAGTACAGTTGAAGAGGAATGGATATCTCTAAAAAGGGCAATCACAGAAGTTGGGAAGGAAAACATAGGTACAAAGAAGGTAGCTGCGAAGAAACAATGAGTAACAGAAGAAATACTTCAGTTGATTGATGAAAGGAGGAAGTACAAACATGTTCCGGGAAAATCAGGAATACAGAAATACAAATCGCAGAGGAATGAAATAAATGGAAAGTGCAGGGAAGCTAAGACGAAATGGCTGCAGGAAAAATGTGAAGACATCGAAATAGATATGATTGTCGGAAGGACAGACTCAGCATACAGGAAAGTCAAAACAACTTTTGGTGACATTAAAAGCAACGGTGGTAACATTAAGAGTGCAACGGGAATTCCACTGTTAAATGCAGAGGAGAGAGCAGATAGGTGGAAAGAATACATTGAAAGCCTCTATGAGGGTGAAGATTTGGCGGATGTGATAGAAGAAGAAACACGAGTCGATTTAGAAGAGATAGGGGATCCAGTATTAGAATCGGAATTTAAAAGAGTTTTGGAGGACTTACGGTCAAATAAGGCAGAAGGGATAGATAACATTCCATCAGAATTTCTAAAATCATTGGGGGAAGTGGCAACAAAACGACTATTCACGTTGGTGTGTAGAATATATGAGTCTCGCGACATACCATCTGACTTTCGGAAAAGCATCATCCACACAATTACGAAGACGGCAAGAGCTCACAAGTGCGAGAATTATCGCACAATCAGCTTAACAGCTCGTGCATCGAAGCTGCTTACAAGAATAATATACAGAAGAATGGAAAAGAAAATTGAGAATGCGCTAGGTAACGATCAGTTTGGCTTTAGGAAAAGTAAAGGGACGAGAGTGGCAATTCTGACGTTACGGCTAATAATGGAATCAAGGCTAAAGAAAAATCAGGACACTTTCATGGGATTTGTCGACCTAGAAAAAGCATTCGACAATATAAAATGGTGCAAGCTGTTCGAGATTCTGAAAAAAGTAGGGCTAAGCTATAGGGAGAGACGGGTCATATACAATATGTACAGCAACCAAGAGGGAATAATAAGAGTGGACGATCAAGAACGAAGGGCTCGTATTAAGAAGGGTGTAAGACAAGGCTGTAGCCTTTCACCCATACTCTTCAATCTGTACATCGAGGAAGGAATGATGGAAATAACAGAAAGGTTCAGGAGTGGAATTAAAATACAATTTGAAAGGATATCAATGATACGATTCGCTGATGGCATTGCTATCCTGAGTGAAAGTGAAGAAGAATTAAATGATCTGCTGAACGGAATGAACAGTCTAATGAGTACACAGTACAGATTGAGAGTAAATCGGAGAAAGACGAAGGTAATGAGAAGTAGTAGAAATGAGAACAGCGAGAAACTTAACATCAGGATTGATTGTCACGAAGTCATTGAAGTTAAGGAACTCTGCTACCTAGGCAGTAAAATAACCAATGACAGACGGAGCAAGGAGGACATCAAAAGCAGACTCGCTATGGAAAAAAGGCATTTCTGGCAAAGAGAAGTCTACTAATATCAAATACCGGCCTTAATTTGAGGAGGAAATTTCTGAGGATGTACGTCTTGAGTACAGCATTGTATGGTAGTGAAACATGGACTGTGGGAAAACCGGACCAGAAGAGAATCGAAGCATTTGAGATGTGGTGCTATAGACGAATGTTGAAAATTAGGTGGACTGATAAGGTAAGGAATGAGGAGGTTCTACGCAGAATCGGAGAGTAAAGGAATATGTGGAAAACACTGATAAGGAGAAGGGACAGGATGATAGGACATCTGCTAAGACATGAGGGAATGACTTCCATGGTACTAGAGGGAGCTGTAGAGGGCAAAAACTGTAGAGGAAGACAGAGATTGGAATACGTCAAGCAAATAATTGAGGACGTAGGTTGCAAGTGCTACTCTGAGATGAAGAGGTTAGCACAGGAAAGGAATTCGTGGCGGGCCGCATCAAACCAGTCAGTAGACTGATGACCAAAAAAAAAAAAAACGGATCGTGCAGCCACGTCTCCATCTCTGAGTCAACGTTTGCAAGACAACAATCATCTGCACGAACAGTTCGACGACGTTTGCAGCAGCATGGACTATCAGCTTGGAGACCATGGCTGCGGTTACCCTTGACGCTGCATCTCAGACAGGAGCGCCTGCGATGGTGTACTCAACGAGGAACCTGGGTGCACGAATGGCAAAACGTCATTTTTTCGGATGAATCCAGGTTCTATTTACAGCATCATGATGGTCGCATCCGTATTTGGCAACATCGCGGTGAACGCACATTGGAATCGTGTATTGGTCATCGCCATACTGGCGTATCACCCGGCGTGATGGTATGGGGTGCCATTGGTTACACGTCTCGGTCACCTCCTGTTCGCATTGATGGCACTTTGAACAGTGGACGTTACGTGGACGTTACATTTGAGATGTGTTACGACCCGTGGCTCTACCCTTCATTCGATCCCTGCGAAACCCAACATTTCAGCAGGATAATGCACGACCGCATGTTGCAGGTCCTGGTCGGCCTTTTCTGGATACAGAAAATGTTGGACTGCTGCCCTGGCCAGCACGTTCTCCAGATCTCTCACCAATTGAAAAAGTCTGGTCAATGGTGACCGAGCAACTGGCTCGTCACAATACGCCAATCACTACACTTGATGTACTGTGGTATCGTGTTGAAGCTGTAAGGGCAACTGTACCTGTACACGCCATCCAAGCTCTGTTTGTTTCAATGCCCAGGCGTATCAAGGCCGTTATAACGGCCAGAGGTGGTTATTCTGGGTACTGATTTCTCAGGATCTATGCACCCAAATTCCGTGAAACTGTAATCAGATATCAGTTCTAGTGTAATATATTTGTCCAATTAATACCTGTTTATCATCTGCATTTCTTCTTGGTGTAGCAATTTCTATGGCCAGTAGTGTAGATTGACGCGCCAAAGATACTGGTGTAGGCATGCGTATTCAAATACAGAGATACGTAAATAGACAGAAATCGGCGCTGCGGTCGGCAACTCAAGACAGCAAGTGTCTGGTGTAGTTGTTATATCGGTTAACGCTGATGCGGTGGCAGGTTAGCAACAAGTGTTTGCGTGCGAATTGTTCAACGAAACATCCGCGATATGAGCTTGCGGAGCCGAAGGCCGACTCGCGTATCCTTGATGACTGCACGACACAAAAGTTTTACGCCTCATCTGGGCGCATAAACACTGACATTGGACTGTTGATGAGTGGAAACATGTTGCCTGACAGGACGAGTCTCGTTTCAGATTGGATCGAGCGGATGGACGTGTACGGGTATGGAGACAACCTCATGAATTTATGGACCATGCATGTCAGTAAGGGACTGTTCAAGCCCGTGGAGGCTCTGTACTGTGTGGGGCGTGTGCAGTTGGAGTGATAACGGACCCCTGATACGTGTCGATACAACTCTGACAGGTGGCACGTACGTAAGCAGCCTGTCTGCTCACCTGCAAGCATTCATGTCCATTGTGCATTACGACACCCCACACGTCCATAATTGCTACAGAGTGGCTCCAGGAACACTTCCGCTGGCGACCAAACTCCCCAGACATGAACATTATTGAGCCTATCTGTGACGCGTTGCAACGTGCTGTTCAGAAGACATATCCATCCGCCCGTACTCTTACAGATTTGCGGACAATCTTGGAGGATACATGGTGGAAATTCCCTCCAGTACTGTTTCAGAGACTAGTCGAGTCCATGCCACGTCGTGTTGCGCCACTTTGGCGTGCTCGCTGGAGCCTTACACGATATTAGGCAGTTTCTTTGGTATTTTTCCAAAGAAAATTCAACACACCATAGCTTAGACATTACATACCTTTTGTTGATTCATTTAGCTTTCTATTTTGTTCAACACCCCGTCGTTGAACTTATGTAATTAGTGTACGATTAATTCGACACTGCAATGAAGTATAATCTCTGTAATGATCTTTTGTCTTCCTCATATAATCTTTTTGGTTATCTTTAAAATTAAATAATTTTATTTAAATAATATTGTGTAGAACTACCAATATATGCACATGTTCTGTTTTATTTAAAATGTTTGTTTGCTGTTATGTAAACTGCTGACCTCTTAGGGTTCTTAGTTATTTTGTACGTAAAAGGTGTTGTGGTTCCCCTCGGGAACGGAAGCATGCAGCGCGCGCAAATTGTGATTGGCCTAGGTAGAAAAGGTGGAATTGAGAGTCAGTCGGGGGTGAGCTACCAAACTATCAACTGCTCATGTAAAAGTTGTGTATTGTGCTGGTTCCGAGAGAGGCTTTTCCTGACGCTTTCCAATGCCTCGGATGGATGGATAAAGAGCTGTAACTATTCTGGAATTGGTATATATCATCGCCACCAAGAAATGACAGAGTCCAGCAATTCTACCTGCAAATCCACCTATCAACATGCAATCGCCACCACATTGCGCAATCACTGTAATGGGACACTATAGTAATGTACGGTGAAGGATCAGCTCATAGGATGCTATAGTGTATCCAAATACAAGGTAAAATTTGACTGAGCTCTTGTACCTACCGTGATTTATCCTCAGTCACATATCAACTTAGGGTCCCTCCCCTCTAAAGTGTTTACCGAGTGTCCTTAATTGAAGGCATATCAAAATTAACGTAGCATTAGAGTGTACTAAAATTAATATTGTTTGTTGAAAGGATCTTACAAATATCCCAAATTTGTGTTTAACTGCAGTAAAAGTTCAGAACTGCAACTGTTGAGAGTTATATGTTCATGCTTGCTAAATACTTGTTTCTCTAGTGTATTGAAAGTGTGTTTAGTTTGCTCTGCTGCAGTGGTTAAGATTTAGGGCCCTCCCTCCTTTGAAAGTAGTTCAAATGCACAAAGTTACTTAATTATAGACAGTTTTAATTACTCTTGCTATTCAATTCAGATTCTGTACAATATTGGGTTCCTCTTGTGTATTGAAAGTGCATATTAATGATGTAATAGGATGCACGGTTTATGCTTTATGCTCAGGATAAATAACAATTAACAGAAAGACCGCTATCTATGAAAACAGTAACTTCCTTTATTTAAAATTCAGTGAGAAATTTTTTGTTAGTGAAATACATTTAACTTTCATTCTAAATAGAAAAGTATTTAACTGAGAGAGAGACTTAACCTATCACCAGTTCATAATTTTGCAGTGAACTACATTTACAACTTTTTTGTCAGATAGGAAAATGTTTGAAAAGTAATATTGAACCTATGCCTATTTTATGATTCAACAGTGAATATTGATAGTAATATTATTGAGACCATTCAGTTTGAACAAGCCTTGAAAGCAAAAGTATATATCATTTTCTTTTACCGTTATGCAAATAGCCATGTTCTCTTATAACTGTTAGCACTTTCTTTAACGCGAACATATGCAGGTGCCAGAGTTCATTGCACTCTCGTGTGGCAAAGCATAGTTTGTGTTTGTCCGTTAAAGTTACTCATACTTATTTTCTTGAACTAGAATGTCAATCATTCTCTTGCCTAATTAGGCTGTCGACCGTTTTCTTTATTCTTTGAACAGTGTAGATAGGTAAAATATTGTTTGGTACTGTTTATAAATATTTACGTAATTTTGACTTTCACTTCCGATAAGCCACCTCCGTTAGGTGCAACACGGTCAATATAACGAAATTCCTCTCAGAGGGTAACACACCTCTGCTTCTTTATACTATAATTGCTTGAATAAAAATAATTTCATTATACGAACTGCCGCCAGCTTTAACGTTATAGTATGACAGTATCGCATAGGAGTGTTATAGTATCAATGATTTTTATAAAATCTGCGACCGGTTTCGCACCACTTATCGGTGCATCCTCAGGCAATATACGCTATTAATAACATGGTGACCGATAAGTGGTGCGAAACCGGTAGCAGATTTACTAAAATCATTGATACAGTCAGTGTGGTATTTTCTTTGGAAAAAAGTCGAAGTTTGGCTGCGGTTGCCAGCCCTAGAAAACAACAAGTTTCTTTGGTTCTTCAGTGCAATGTTGCCATTACCTGTGCTCCTGCACGCCGTTGGTGGAGCAGTATTGTAACACCCAAACCTCCAGCTGTCAGGCAGTCATATCGGCATCATTGAGTTGTATATCTGATACGGACGTATGATTTTCGGCTCTTTGTTCTGCGCTGCGTACATGCGAGGTTACCGACTTCTGGCATCAGCGCAGCTTTACTCAAAGAAATATTGTTCTGTGGTCAGAGGCATCAGTCATGGATAGTAGTTCTAAGCGCGCGCCGGGTGAGCCTGTGCTTACTGGTGCACTGGACGACAGAAGCTGGAGTAAAGCCGTGTAGAGAGACCCGGGGGCTTGCTGTAGTCCGTTGTGCGTTCATTGCAAGAATAAACCTAATGTAAAGAAACGCAAACGCCATGATTGGTCAGAACCCTTAGCACACGTACACTGGTGTTATGCTCCTGGAAGTAGGTCTTACTTATGTAATAGATACATTATTACCAAGTTACGTTAAATGAAACTTTAAGATATTCAAATGTATCAACGTATTTCTTCATCACGCTATGTAACTTTTATTTCAGTCTCTGCACTGTTGTGCTCTGATTGTCGCACTGTTAATACGTAGTATGCAAATGGCTGAGGCTGCTTACTGTTCCGCAGTGGAACACGCGTGTGGATCACGGCTAAAAACTGCCGACAAATAGGCTGGTCTTAATGTTTTTGTTAAATTCACAGAGATAACTGGCTTTGAAGTATTTCGAGGTACTGTATTACATACAGTAGAGACACCAACTAGCAGTGTATGTGTAGCGGCATAGGTAGTGTAGTAGATTGATGATTTACTGGAGTTCGTCCAAGAATCATCTTTTTTCTCGTTCAATTTGAAATATTTACATCTCGTAATTGTAAAATTCATAGTCATTTTTTATGAGTAATGCACGTCGTCTTGTTTCTAATTACATATTGCACGCGACATTCCTGATTCTCATTTCAAATAGAAATAGTTAACTATCGATAATTTATGAAAAACTGTTAATAAATGTTGCTTAAATTAAGAAAACAGAACAGCTTAATTTTTGAAGGCAAAAATGAAAAACCAAATACTTTTTATTTGGACTATGTCCATTGTTTTATACCACAGTTGTAGATAAGTATCGTAGAAATATGAAAAACAATCATTTTCGTAGCATCCAGCATACCATACCAATGCCCGATTTTTGCATTTGCCACTTTACCATTACAATATGAATCCAACAGAACTGATCTGGGGGCAAGTTAAGGGACTTGGCCCGAGAGATAATAAGAGAGTTAAGCTGGAACTAACGCACGCACCTTTTTCACGTCACTGCCGAACACTGGCGGTATATCACAACAAAAAGTCAGTATAAATTTGAAAACTGAATAAATCACGGAATAATGTAGACAGAGAGGTACAAATTGACACACATGCTTGGAATGACATGGGGTTTTATTAGAACCAAAAAAATACAAAAGTTCAAAAAATGTCCGACAGATGGCGCTTCATCTGATCAAAAAAATGGTTCCAATGGCTCTGAGCACTATGGGACTTAAAATATGAGGTTATCAGTCCCCTAGAACCTAGACATACTTAAACCTAACTAACCTAAGGACATCTCAAAATGGTTCAAATGGCTCTGAGCACTATAGGACTTAACTGATGTGGTCATCAGTCTCCTAGAACTTAGAACTACTTAAACCTAACTAACCTAAGGACATCACAAACACCCATGCCCGAGGCAGGATTCGAACCTGCGATCGCAGCGGTCGCGCGGTTCCACACTGTAGCGCGTAGAACCGCTCGGCCACTCCGGCCGGCCGCACATCTCAAACATCCATGCCCGAGGCAGGATTCGAACCTACGACGGTAGCGGTCGCGCGGTTCCAGACTGAAGCGCCTAGAACCGCTCGGCCACAACGGCCGGCTCATCTGATCAGAATAGCAATACTTAGCATAACAAAGTAAGAAAAAGCAAAGATGATGTTCTTTACGGGAAATGCTCAATATGTCCACCATCATTCCTCATCAATAGCTGCAGTCGAGGAATAATGTTGTGAACAGCACTGTAAAGCATGTCCGGAGTTATGGTGAGGCTTTGACGTCGGATGTTGTCTTTCAGCATTCCTAGAGATGTCGGTCGATCACGATACACTTGCGACTTCAGGTAAGCCCATAGCCAATAAGCGCACAGACTGAGGTCTGGGGACCTGGAGGCCAAGCATGAGGAAAGTGGCAGCTGAGTACACTATCATCACCAAACGACGCGCGCAAGAGATCTTTCACGCGTCTAGCAATACTTTGTTTTTTTTTTTCTTTTGGTTCTAATAAAACCCCATGTCGTTCCAAGCATGTGTGTCAATTTTTACCTCTCTATCTACATTATTCCGTCGTTTATTAAGTTTTCAAATTTATACTGACTTTTTGATCACCCGGTAGAACAGCACGTCATAAAAGAAGAGCAGAAAATTCGGCGTGTGGGTGGCTTCGTGGATTATGTTGTTGATCGACTCGTTATCAACGTAGCAGGTGACACTTCCAGGACTGAAATGTGTTTCTCGGGTTCGGATAAGGAATGAGCTAAGAGATTTCCAGACGACTGACTGTAATTAATATCTTCAGTGTGTTCAGTATTCAACAGTACGGTGATATCCCTGCAGCATGCTTTTGCATCAAACACAGCTCGCTCAGAAAAATTACCCTATGTTAAAGTTAGAAATTTTCATCACTCTTCCCTGTAATTAAAATACTATGTCAGGCGACATAAGAAGCAAGCGGTAGTGCTGGAGTTTCTCCGAATATTATTTCATTCTCTCTAAAAATTATATGACATTGTTTCTTTGCTCGTCTCTTTTTACGTCTGAACTGCAACTGCTCACATCATTGCAGCTTACTTGTATCAGCTGGCTGACCAGTGCTCTCCAAGTTTAATGCGCCGGTAAAGCCGTTGTCCCGCGTTATCACTCAGTCCGGGCACGTTTACCTACGATCGTACTTGAATGTACTGGTCACAGCTTGGCTTCTGCCCCACGTGAAACGAAACCCTGCGAGATTCAAGGAAACCTGGAGGAACATACGCCGTAATGTTTACATCGGGTTTATTCTTATGATGAACAAAGTACAGTTGCTGACCACAAACGCGGCAAGTGTTACGGCGCCGTCCTAGTGATGGTTTCAGAGGCCCGGAGGCAGCTGTTTAGTCGGCTGATGGCGGGGAGCGAGCCAAATCGGAACTACTGCCTCGCACTTCCACTGATTTTGGTGAGTGTCGGCGTTCAGTTTGGAATCTGACTGTGTCATTCGCCTCGGCTGGAACAGTAATTCGTCCACCTGCGTTCGATTCCGGCCGCGTGCAGGTACATCCTATATATTAAAGTATCGGGAGCGTTTTTCCAACTTTCTAGGGGTCACATCACGTTGGATGTTGCGCCGAAGAGCGAACTGGGCTTATCATTGACTGTGGTGTCACGAAATTGTACCCTGGCAGTGTTCTGAATATTTCCATCTATGGGTGGCTAATCGGATGCATTTCTGTTGTAGACCTTTCAGGGTAAATCGTGTTGAACTGTGCGCATGACATTCTAGAGAAGCGATGTCGGCTTCAACGCATTTCGTGATTGTGGATACATGTTCTCAGGTTCCAATGTCCGAAATTTGCATGCAAGGGAGTTAATTAATTTCTGTGATCACAAAGTTGTCAATTAATCCTATCAAGATTTAACTGTATTGCCTCATGTTCAAAAGGTAGGGTGACCGTAAATTTGTTTAAGACTGATGTAGTAAAGTGAGCCATGAACTGATATATCCGATACTGGTGAAAGGTTGATTTGTGTGCGTTCGCGTTAGCCCATGTTATGCTTCAGTGAATAGTAATTAAATTTTGTTATTGGTTCTTCTACAACTACCGTAACGCTGATTTTTTCACCACCGGATTGGCTGAACTGGCATTAAGTCATTCACATATCAGCATCCCTATGGCCAGTTACGGTGCACTAACGTGAAAGAGTTTCGGAACTTAAGCTTATTTGGTTTAGAAAGAATACTGTGAACGATTTAAAATTTTTAAAGATATTTCTGTTGATATTTAAAGGAAAAGGATACTTGGGAAATCTAGAACTACTTTGATTACGTACCTTGGATCAAAGTAATATTTTTTAATCGTTGGTGGTTCTAGTGTTTAAGGGGAAGGCTATTTTGGGTAACTTGTAATTACAGTAATTACCTTTAAATATTTAGGAAGATTTTACGTTCAAAACTCATTGCATGATATTAATGTTTCAACGATTATTGCTTTTAATGTTTTGAGAAAAGTACGAATGTTTTGTATACCAAGTTCAAAATGTTAAATGTGTGTGAAATCTTATGGGACTTACTTAACTGCTAAGGTCATCAGTCCATAAGCTTACACACTACTTAACCTAAATTATCCTATGGACAAACACACACTCCGATGCTCGAGGTAGAACTCGAACCTCCGCTGGGACCAGCCGCACAGTCCAAGACTGCAGCGCCTTAGTAACTAAGTAAACCAATAAATGTTCAAGTACTGTGATCAGCCGCTTACCACACCAGAACCGTTGTGTTGTAGCTTGGCCAGCTCCATAGGTTACCTTTACCTGTCATCTAACAATGGCTGGAATTGTTTCTTTATTCTTCTGTTCCGACTGTTTGTGTTTATTCTGTGAAACTGCAAATGTACTGTATAGGTTTGCTACGTTCATACAAACGAAGTGAAAGTGGACTGCCAATAGAACATTGCTATCAACTGCGAACAGTCCTTTTACATGTCAGGAACATTTAATATTTTCACGCATACTGCAGCAGAGAAACAGGCAAGAGCACGGCTTTGCGCAAGAGTCTCCGTGCAAATTCCTGATACAGAGGTAGCGATGTGAGCTAGCAGTATCCAGTGCGCCACGCGGTATTAGCCGAGCGGTTTAAGGCGCTGCAGTCATGGACTGTGCGGCTGGTCCCGGCGGAGGTTCGAGTCCTCTGTCGGGCATGGGTGTGTGTGTTTGTCCTTAGGATAATTTAGGTTAAGTAGTGTGTAATCTTAGGGACTGATGACCTTAGCAGTTAAGTCCCGTAACATTTCAAACACATTTTTGAACAGTGTCCAGTGCAAAACACTCACCTGAAGAGGCTGAATGGTTGGCGGCCGAAACATTGTGGCAAGAAGTCGACTTCATCCGGCTGCAATCCCGAATCTTCACTGAATATTCGCATATCTTATCAGTTACCACTATTTTTCGTTGAGCTGTAAGATTCGTCAGCGTCGCTTTGCCCTGAGGGATAACCTATTAAAGTCTACATCTAGATACATATTTAGCAATCCACCGTATGGTATATGGAAAAAGGCATCTCGTACCGCTGCTAGTCTTTACATTTCATGTCCTATTAGCAGATGGAGCGAGGCAGTGACTGTATGTACTCTATATCCTGTACGAGCGCTAATTTCTCTTAAAATGTCCTCGCGCGAGATGTACGTTGCTGACAGTAGAATCGTTCTGCAGTTAGCTGCAAACGTAGGCTGTCTAAATTTTCTCAATAGAATACTGCAATAAGAACGTCGTCTTCCCTCCAGGGATTCCCATTTCAGGTCACAGAGTATGTCTGTAACACTCGATTGCTGAGTGAACCTACCGGTAAAAAATCCAACAGCATGTGCTGAGTTGCTTTGACGTCTTCCTCTAACGCGGTCTCCTTTGGAGGATGAGCTACAGGTACGTACAAGTCCCCCAATAAATCACAATCGACAATTGACATTCTCTACAACCTTACTTGCTCGTTCCATTTGATATCACTTTGCGAAATTATGCCAACCTCCTCAATACTTAATCACTTTGTCAAGAAGCACACCACAACTGTTGTATTCTAAAGTTACGGAATGTTTTTCTTACTCATCTACATCATCTTACATTTTCCCTCATTTATAGCAATCTGCCGTTCATCACAGCGAACAGAAATCCTACCCACGCCCCCCCCCCCCCCCCCAGTAAACCCTACAGTCACTGTACCACACCGAGCGAGGTGGCGCAGTGGTAGCACACTGGATTCGCATTCGGGAGGACGACGGTTCAATCCCGCGTCCGGCCATCCTGATTTAGGTTTTCCGTGATTTCCCTAAATCGGTCCAGGCAAATGCTGGGATGGTTCCTTTGAAAGGGCACGGCCGACTTCCTTCCCCATCCTTCCCTTATCCGATGAGACCGATGACCTCGCTGTTTGGTCTCTTCCCCCAAACAACCCCCCCCCCCCCCCCCCCCACTGTACCACACGTCCCCGTGCACCACAGCGTCATCTGCATACAGCCTGGTGCTCGATCTCTCCACTAGACCGTTTATGTATGTACAGAATATGGGCGGCTCTGTCACACTTCCCTGGGCCACTACTGACTATACCCTTGTCTCTGATAAACACTCGCCGTCCAGCGAAACGTGCTGGGTGCTATTTCTGAAACGGTCTTCGAGTCACTCACGCACCTGAGATCCTATTCCTTAAGCACGAACCTTTAGTCAACTGTCTACAGTGTGGCATTGTGTCAAACGCTTTCCAGAAATCTAGGAGTATGGAACGTGTCTGTTTCCTTTCATCCACGCTTCGCAGCACACCATGCTGGAAGAGGGCAAGCCGGCCGGTGTGGCCGAGCGGTTCTAGGCGGTTCAGTCTGGAACCGCGCGACCGCTACAGTCGCAGGTTCGAATCCTGCCTCGGGCATGGATGTGTGTGATGTCCTTAGGTCAGTTAGGTTTAAGTAGTTCTAAGTTTTAGGGGACTGATAACCTCAGAAGTTAAGTCCCATAGCGCTCAGAGCCATTTTTGAACCCACATCCACCACTGCTGGCGGCTCACCTCCAACTGCGCAACGCTACGCGCTGTTCACATCCAACTGCCCAACACTACAATAGCGAATATTCCAACAATGCCAACCAGCCACAGACTGCACACAGCACAGTCAGTGATTTTCATACAGAGCAGTACGTGGCGTTACCAACATAAAAACCTAAACAGCCTACTTACAATACCACGTCCACTTGTTTGCTTTTTTTGTAGTGCGGCTTAATATACTAGTCATTTATTTCTGAACATATTCTTCTAAACGCACCGGTTCCCATGTGCAAAAGAGCTTTCTCAAATGAGTTATTGTCAAATGAGTTATTATCAAATGACTTTCTCCCATATTTTTAAATTTCAATTTTCACTGCTAAACTTCCACGGCAGGTAAAACGTTTGAGCGGCATTAGATCTCGCTTCATCGCGGCTGGTGGTCTGTGTCGCTTGTCCAGCGGTACTAGCCCGAAGTGTGGCATGTTTTACAAAATTCGACGTCTCCAAAAAAAGAACCAATGAATATGAAAGTTTTTCTACACGTTACCAACGGTAACTCAAATGTTACTACTTAGGATCATCGAGAGTGGACTGTGGTTTGAGGATCATCATAGTGAACTCACTTTGAAGCCGCGTCCACCAAATTTGCCTTATGTGAACCCATTTAACACATCTGGACGCTGTGACAGGCCAGCTCTTTACCCACAAACCACCGGCACGTAATTTACGAGAATTTCGTTGCCTGTGCGTGGACACCTTGTACTGCGTATCTCTTGAAACTTACCAAAGACTTGTCGAATGCATGCCACGTATGGCCGCTGCTGTTTTTCCTTCCAAAGGTGATCCAACACGCTATTAGGCATGTGGTCAAAATGATTTGGCTCACGGGTGTATTTGGCTCAGAAAAGGTTCGTTTTCAGCATGTTTTTTGTACAATGCAAGTACTTATACTGGGTAGAAGTGCAGCTTGATTTAGACCTAAGGCAGTCCTATCTGTCGCCTCTAGCTAGGTTTTCGTGTTACAGGAGAAACTGAGACCCAAACCTCCAGATGTCAGTCAGATCGGTACCAAACGTTTTATGTTGATTATGAACCAAAACACGTATCTAGTTCGTACTGTGTGCTATCGTCCCACAGAATGTGGGTAAACGTTAATTAAAAGTAACATTAGAACTACGGAGCACAGGAAAAGCATAACTGTGAGTGGGTTCCTGGGTTCATACCCCAATGATGACAATTTTTTTACAGTATTATGCGGTAAAGTGTTATATGGGACTATTAATACTTCCGCACGTGTGATGCATTCGTTTCTTTATTCCATTGTTCCGATTGTTTCTGTTTATTCTGTGAAACTACAGACGCACTAGCCGCCTCATCACGGGCCGTGTCGAGCATGCTCCGCGGAACTCCACACCTGTCTGTACGAATGTACTGAGTAACTTTGCTACTTTAACGAAGCGAAGGCAGACCGTCGAAAGAACATTGGTATGAACTCTGGAAACTCAATTCACATGTCAGGTAAATGTTCTCCCATTAACAGTTTCATGCGTAAACAGCTAAAACAAACTGTCATTAGTGCGGTTTTAACGCGGGAGTTTTGGTAAGACAACTTGGCGCTCTACCACTCTACCAACTCACTCACACGAGATCTATAAAACAGTCACTCACAGATACGATTTTTCTGTGCTCCATAGATCTGGTGTTACTTTTAATTACCGTTTACGCTCGTGCTATTGGACGACAGCACATGGGACCAACTAAATCGGTGTTTTGGTTGATACTCTATCGACACGCAACGTTTGGTACTGATTGAGTGTCCGACATTTGGGGGCGAGAAAGAAGGAGTTTAGGTAAATGAGCGCTACTCGAGCTGTTTTTGGCTGACAGTTGTCTAGGGGTTGGTTGCTCGCATTTCGACTTTACAGTGAAGCACTACAGACATATAGTAAAAACCGTATGAATGGTGATGGGAACGACTGTTCCAGAATTACAGACGAAAAGTTTATTATTCGACGGAACGATTATTCATCTAGGACACAGCCCGGGTTCCCGGGTTCGATTCCCGGCGGGGTCAGGGATTTTCTCTGCCTCGTGATGGCTGGGTGTTGTGTGTTGTCCTTAGGTTAGTTAGGTTTAAGTAGTTCTAAGTTCTAGGGGACTGATGACCATCGATGTTAAGTCCCATAGTGCTCAGAGCCATTTGATCTAGGACACAAATTATTCATTCAGACATTCTCTTGTCAGGCTTTATTTGTGTTTTTAATGCTATTATTAATCAATCGGTCTCGTAAACTGACATACGGTTGAGAGAGTTGTGTGCTGACCCCATGCCCCTCCATATTTGTATCCAGTGGCGTCTGCGAAATGAGGATGACACGGCGGCCGGTCGGTGCCGTTGGGCCTTCATGGCCTGTTCGGGCGGAGATTTTTCTTTATTACTAACCAATCAACATGTCCTCACAGAAGTGTGATAACAACGCATCTTAGTAAGATATTAGCTGTGGTTAGTGTAGATTAACCAACGTATCTGCACGAGTTTTTTTGACCACAACTTCTGCCTCCTTTCAGTTGAGGTTGCCTGCAAGTTCACTAACGTGCGGAGGCCCGCCATAAAAGGCAGAGGGGAGAGGCGGCTTTTTGGAGAATTGGCTGCGCCAAAAGTAGGTTCTACAGTAGCCTTGCCTCACGACCGTCGGACTAGCGCTGCGCACGTCAGGGGCGGCGAGTCTGTGAATGTATGCATCGGTCATGCTTGGGATGGTGGAGTTTATTTTCTGTGAGCCGGTGCGGGGCGTTGATCAGGGAATAAATGGTGTGGGTGGCTACACTGCACAGGGCGTCGCGCCGTCCACGCCAGCGGGATGCGTTTCCTATTGTTTCCGTTTTTCCCTGGCGTACAGGAACAGCAGAAGGATATGAAAACAAATCAGCCACTAGGTCCGGCAGGAATTCCAGTTAGATTTTACGAAGAGTAGTCTACGGCATTGGCCCCGACCCTAACTTGCATTTATCGTGAATCTCTCGCCCAACGCAAAGTCCAAAGTGACCGGAAAAAAGAGCAGGTGATTCGAGTATATAAGAAAGGTAAAGTATCGGACCCTCAAAGTTACAGACCATTATTCCTGTTTGCTGCAGAACCCTTGAACGTATTCTCAGTTCGAATATACAGGGTTATTACAAATGATTGAAGCGATTTCACAGCTCTACAATAACTTTATTATTTGAGATATTTTCACAATGCTTTGCACACACATACAATAACTCAAAAAGTTTTTTTAGGCATTCACAAATGTTCGATATGTGCCCCTTTAGTGATTCGGCAGACATCAAGCCGATAATCAAGTACCTCCCACACTCGGCGCAGCATGTCCCCATCAATGAGTTCGAAAGCATCGTTGATGCGAGTTCGCAGTTCTGGCACGTTTCTTGGTAGAGGAGGTTTAAACACTGAATCTTTCACATAACCCCACAGAAAGAAATCGCATGGGGTTAAGTCGGGAGAGCGTGGAGGCCATGACATGAATTGCTGATCATGATCTCGACCACGACCGATCCATCGGTTTTCCAATCTCCTGTTTAAGAAATGGCGAACATCATGATGGAAGTGCGGTGGAGCACCATCCTGTTGAAAGATGAAGTCGGCGCTGTCGGTCTCTAGTTGTGGCATGAGCCAATTTTCCAGCATGTCCAGATACGTGTCCTGTAACGTATTTTTCGCAGAAGAAAAAGGGGCCGGAAACTTTAAACCGTGAGATTGCACAAAACACGTTAACTTTTGGTGAAATGCGAATTTGCTGCACGAATGCGTGAGGATTCTCTACCACCCAGATTCGCACATTGTGTCTGTTCACTTCACCATGAAGAAAAATTGTTGCTTCATCACTGAAAACAAGTTTCGCACTGAACGCATCCTCTTCCATGAGCTGTTGCAACCGCGCCGAAAATTCAAAGCGTTTGACTTTGTCATCGGGTGTCAGGGCTTGTAGCAATTGTAAACGGTAAGGCTTCTGCTTTAGCCTTTTCCGTAAGATTTTCCAAACCGTCAGCTGTGGTACGTTTAGCTCCCTGCTTGCTTTATTCGTCGACTTCCGCGGGCTACGCGTGAAACTTGCCCGCAGGCGTTCAACCGTTTCTTCGCTCACTGAAAGCCGACCCTTTGATTTCCCCTTACATAGGCATCCAGAAGCTTTAAACTGCGCATACCATCGCCGAATGGAGTTAGCAGTTGGTGGATCTTTGTTGAACTTCGTCCTGAAGTGTCGTTGCACTGTTATGACTGACTGATGTGAGTGCATTTCAAGCACGACATACACTTTCTCGGCTCCTGTCGCCATTTTGTCTCACTGCGCTCTCGAGCGCTCTGGCGGCAGAAACCTGAAGTGCGGCTTCAGCCGAACAAAACTTTATGAGTTTTTCTACGTATCTGTAGTGTGTCGTGACCATATGTCAATGAATGGAGCTACAGTGAATTTATGAAATCGCTTCAATCATTTGTAATAGCCCTGTATAAAACTTTTGTGAGATTGAAAAGCTTATGTCCACGAATCAGCAGGGTTTTAGAAAGTATCGCTCGTGAAAAACTCATCTTACTCTTTTCTCACACGATGAACTGCGAACTATCTATGAAGGGCAACAGGCAGAGTCCTTATTTCTAGATTTTCGGAAAGCATTTGACACGGTGCCTCATTGCATGATGTTAACGAAGGTACGTGCATATTGAATAAGTTCGCAGATATGTGTTTCCAAACTTCTTAAATAGTAGAATCCATCGTGCTAGCCTCGAGGGCGAGAGTTCATCAGAAAAAAGGGTCTCGTCAGGAGTGCCCCAGGGAAGTGTGATAGGACCGGTGTTGCTCTCTGTATACATAAATGATTTATCTCACAGAGTTGTCAGTAATCTACGGTTGTTTGCTGATGATGCCATGGTGTACGGTAACCTTTTGGCGTGATGAGTGGCAAGTGTGGAAAAATGTAAGTTAATGCAGGTGAGTAAGAAGACCAAACCTGTAATTTTCGGACACAGTATTACTAGTATCCTACTTGACAATGTTAAGTCGTTTAAATATCTGAGCGTAACGTTGCAATGCGACGTGAGTTGGTACGAGTATGTGAGAACTGCGTTAGGAATGGCGAATGATCGACTTCGGTTTATTGGGAGAATTTAGGAAAGAGTCGGTCATCTATAAAGGAGACCTAATGAGGACATTGATGCGATCTATTCTTGAGTACTACCAGAGTGTTTGGGATCATTACCAGGTCGGACGGGGTGCTAGATTGGTTTCCGGTGGGTTCGAACAACTCCTAAGTGTTTGGAGATGCTTCGGGAACTCAAATATGAATTCCTGGAGGGAAGGCGACGTTCTTTACGAGAAACACTATTGAAGAAATTTAGAGAGCCGCCATTTGAAGCTGATTGCAGAACGATACTACTGCCGCAAACATACACTGCGCGTAAGGACTGCGAAGATAAGATAAGAGAAATTAGGGCTCTTACGGAGGCGTAGAGACAATCGTTTTTCCCTCCCTCTATTTGCGAATGGAACAGGAAAAGAAATCGCAAGTAGTGGTACGGAGTATCCTCAACCACACACCGTACGGTGGCTTGCGAAGTATCTTTGTAGATGTAGATGTATACTGGTTGTGCTGTTGAAGATGTCACAGGTGATTATAGAGCTGCCTTCTGACTGGTTTGATTTTCTGTTGCCTAGATGATGGAGGGAGTGTATGTGTTGATGTAAGGTGATTCGGTTGGTGCTGAAAAAGCGTGGAGTCACTCTGATGTGCTGAAGACCTTGATGGCGTGGTCCTGATGGAGCCACGTGGTCGAACAGCGCCTTTGCGGCTGCAGACAGACAGACAGACCGACAGAAGTACTCGATGCGTCGAGCAGGAAAGTTTGTTAGGAGAAGGGCTCGAAGCACGGAGCGAGAGAGTTTGATTCAGACGGGCACGTTGTCCTATCCTTTCCTGCCCCTTGCTGTTAGTTTGCATCCGTGTGCGTAGAGCGGGGGGAGTCTGACACTGTGAACACAATAAACAGCAGATGTCGACCGCTGCACCATTTCTCGCCGGCGGCTATGTCTCTTTGTAAGAATATTCGCAGCTTTGCAATTAGCGAAAGTCAAGTGGTTAGATCACTGTCTGTGGGGAGCTTATGTCTACCAGTTTTGCATTTTAACGATAATCGTAGTCAATTTCTGCATTCTACTTACGGTTAGATTGCATTATGCGAAATTCCTGTCCATGGGAAGTAAGGGGAGTCATTTCCATTTCTATCATACTTTTGCCAACGATCATTTGTAATGTTGATTATGTGCAGAGTTTATTCTCACTCGTATTTTCGATGAACTATTTGCGTTGTGCATTCTGATCTTTGGGGTGATAAAGACTTTCGCTTTTATGTTTTTGCAGGGCATAGAGAGATGCTGATGCCTTCTTTCACAATCCAGTTACGTGCTCAGTCCAATTTAGATTTTCATCTATTATTACTCCTAGAATCATTGCTGAGAGAGAGAAGTTGAAATTTGTCCCCTTTAGGATTAAAGATGGTGTAGATTCCCAATATTTTGCCCTCGTGAGCCCAGAATGACTACTAATCGTTACTGTTTGCGTTTTGGACTGGTTGTGCTTTAATTCACATCCTGAGCCTCTTTTGATAGTGCACAAAGGTCGGTACTGGGATTCTACATACCCGTATTACTGTTTATTGACTTAAATATTTAAGTAAAAATGATGGTCGTTAGTGTACAAATGGCATTTACAGCAGTATAAAATCGATTACACATTACTGACATGCATCGAAAAGAGTATAGAACGTAATGCCGATCCCTGGTGGACGTCTGGTACTGCTTGTCTCCATTATGACTTTATGGTCACAAGAGAATGGCATAAAACTACTTTTTTTGGCACATTTCATCGATGATATCAGGAAAAACAATTGTGACTGCATGTTTTTGTAGCTCTAATTTAGGCTGGGGCAAATAAAAGTGTCTGCAGAACGAAGTTCCAAAGTACAAACAAACATAGTATGAGAAGAAGAAATACAGTACACACCTGACTAATGTTGGAAGTGACTGGCATTCGTCTCCAGGCACTTTTGAGCAGTGGTCATCAAACGCTGAAGGCGGATCGAAGCTGACCGCTGGAATTGCTGAAATCTCACCCGAAACGTTATGCTGCAATTCTTGAAGACTATGAGGGTTGTTGCGATATACTGTGGACTCGAGGGCTCCCCACCAAAGTACTCACACACTGACAGACCAGGTGACGTGGTTGGCCAACTAGGGCCGCGACCAGACTGGCCTCTGCTAACGACTCTGCCAATCGTGGAGATTGGATTGTATGGGAAGTTGCTCTATCCTGTTGGAAGTAGCTGTGGATCTTTTCCTCCTCCGTTAATGATGCCAAAAATGGTCAAATCGTATCCACTCGTCCAGCCCACTTTTATCTGCCCCGACTGTGACCTGGCAGTCAAGGAAGGCAGGGTTCGGGTTACGATTGTGGACGGGGCTGTAATCAGTTACTATTGGTTGGCTTTTCTTTTAATCACACACAATTTATTTAAAATCAACAACGAATTAAATAATGGCAATAATTTAAGAACTGTTTCACGGCTGAACGTCTTAATGGTAATAAATTAAGAACTGATTAAACTTGCTCCAACTTACAGTTACAGTTATTAAAGTATAAAAAACAAGTAACCAAGGTCTTAAAGGTTAACTGCTAAAATACAATTGCCACATTAGAATTTTGAGACAAGGAGCGACAGTCACGGCTGAAGGCCTTTAACGCCAAGAATGGCAATTCTTAAAAAATTTAATGAACATACTGCCAAACAGCAAGGCAATAGCAAAAGTTAGTTTAGAAGACAGGCAACTGATCACCAAACACGTGAGACAAAATAATAGTAAACTTGGTAACACAACTATTTAAACTTGCTGTAACGCTAAAAATGTCAATTATATTAAAAAAATTTAGAAACGTACAATAAAACAGCAAATACAATAACAAGGTTAATTCGAAAGGACAAGCAACTGATCACCAAACAGGTGAGACAAATGATGGTAACTTGGTAATACAATAATATAATAGTAACACAATAATAAAACACAAGGGCTAGTCACAGACGGTGCTCCAGGAATCGACCTCTGAGAATGTCAGACCAAAAACACTTTCGCGAGCGATGAGAAAGGCAGCCAAGAGTTGCATTCACTTCACAAGATGGTGACTCAGATTAGTGGCAGGATAACGAATGACTGATGATAATCTGCTGAAGCTACCTGATGCCTGATAACCAATGCGACGATGGAACACCACGCCAAAGCCGGAACCGGTGGTCAGCACTACATCCTCAGAATGGTACGTTTAGAGCGTCCGAAAGGAGAAAGGAACCATTACTATCTGAGTAGAAGAAACACCAACCGACCTACAAATCAAGGAAACTGTCAAAACTAAACGCCTTACCGGACAGCAGCGGCAAGGTGAGGAAACATACACTGCCGTTACATACGTACACTAACCTCCAGGGCGGGTCACGGGGGCGTTAGCGGCCACCAGGGAGGAAAAATACCGCTAGTTGAACTTAACAAATTGTAACACATAGAATGCAGCAATTAGTAACAAGAAGTCGAGGAAAGCTAATTACATCCGCCTTCCCCAAACACCCCACTCGCTGCTCTTCATCTCGGCGACACTGCGAGCAGCAACACGAACCCAAGTCACTGGAGAATCGCGAGATCTCACAATGGCGGAGGTTTCACTGCAAGGATTGAAGTCCACTCAAAGCTTGTTGGACCCGGTTGAGGACTAGGTCGTGTACCCATGCGACCACAGCCCTTCCATCCGGCAGTGCATGCGTGCTGCCAGCAGTCCCAGCGTGTTCACGCACTGCCCTCTTGGCTCCTTCAGAGTCCCCAACCGAACTGCCCACTCACACGACCCGGAAGAACAACGACGTAACCCCCAAGATAAGGCCCACAGTTACTACATATCGATAACGCCACTGCTGCCACTAGCGGATAGGCAACGCTTGCGAAACCAAGTGGTGACAATCAACACAAGAAGAATACAAACAACCGCAACCATTTCAACTAAATGATACAGTCTGGCCTGCAACAGAGGACGCAAACCTACAATAGCACCAACGCGAGCCGCAGCACGGCTCAACGACCTGTACTACGTTGCCTTAGTGTCTGTCTGCTTCATCTTTTTCTGTATCACTATATTCATTTTTCTGTATCATTATATTCATTTTCTCAATCATTCATACAGTCGTTACTGTTATGGTTATGTTTAGTCTGTGAGCGGGTTTGCGTGGCTTCTCTCTTGCATATTCTTCTAGCAAGATTCTTGAAATAGTGCCCTCTCTTCTGTCAAGGTTTGCCTACTCTACTGGTTGGATTTGTAAATTCGAACTTGAAGCTGAGATGTCACACAGAGCTTCACAGGCGCGGCTCCAGCTGAGAGGCCACCAACTTACTGGAGTGGCCCTTCGGCCCTTCAACCCTTCGGTCCTCGGCCCATCAGCCCTTCCACTCTGTGTCCGACTGTGTCACTCCCGCTGCCCTCATTTTTCCTGGTTACACGTCATTACCTTCGCAGTGTGCATCACTAAAAAACCACAACTTCAATATCCTGAAGACTAGCTTAATTATAAACACTTAAAAAGCCACTCAGTGCGTCTAAGCTGACTAATTTAATATGTCGCGCTACGTTATACATTGAATAGTTTTCCACTAGTTAACAAAAACTGTGATGTCGTCAGTCATACGACCACACCGCCGAATGAGAGATCGATCCGCCGGATGCAATTCTCTCGATAAACAGAACAGAAGAACGGCTGTGCTAGCCAAAGAGTACACAGCCAGTGGCAGTACTTATGGCCGCCGCTAGGCTACTTCATGGGCAGCAGGAGAGTAGTGCAGTTGTGCCAGTCTACAGTTCGTAGCCGAGCTCAGTGGTCAGCCAGCGTCGATGTCAGTCATCGACTGCAGCTCAGTCACTGCTCCCATCAAGTCTTTGTAGCTCCGTTCCAAGTTAGTCTTCAAATTCACCGGATTCGACATTCAAGATTACGAGAGATTAATTCGTCACTGCAAGATTTGTAACTTGTAAATTATGTCATTCTACAGACGCTTAGTCTAGTCGCGTCTTCTATAATTGTCAACCAACAGATCATGGACTAGAACAAAGTTAAGTAATAAATAGTTTCTTATTTTATACTCCCGCTAATTAATTGTTTTCCTGTTGTAGCTACCAAGCAGTCTTGGCATAGTAGAACCCACGTTTCCACCTAGTTGGCTACCTCATATTAACTACCTCATGTTGATGGACTCAGGTTATGATGGAAGATCGAGAGCCATCAAGAATAT
Organism: Schistocerca piceifrons; assembly: GCF_021461385.2. Taxonomy (NCBI): domain Eukaryota; kingdom Metazoa; phylum Arthropoda; class Insecta; order Orthoptera; family Acrididae; genus Schistocerca; species Schistocerca piceifrons. The sequence goes on from NC_060141.1 coordinate 751,232,005, forward strand.
AACACACATTGGCTCAAATGGCTCTGAGCACTATGGGACTCAACTGCTGAGGTCATTAGTCCCCTAGAACTTAGAACTAGTTAAACCTAACTAACCTAAGGACATCACAAACATCCATGCCCGAGGCAGGATTCGAACCTGCGACCGTTGCGGTCTTGCGGTTCCAGACTGCAGCGCCTTTAACCGCACGGCCACTTCGACCGGCTATATAACACACATTGCTGCACAATTTCACAACAGTGTGGATAGTGTCGAAAAAACATTGACTGCATACCGAGAGGCGCTTCTTTGTTATGAGAAATAAATTAAATACCGACTGAATTTAATTAGAAAATGTTAATTACTGCTACAAAACTGATTAAACATGGAAATTATATGATCTAAAAGTAGTGCGTGCTGCGTTCATAATTTAGCAACTGCTGCATTGCTGATATGGATTTCTGTCGTGTCTGATTACTTCAGTTATATTTAATTCCACACACAGCTGTGTTTTGTCAGCGAAATGTGGCGTGGGTCACTCAATAGAGGCATCCCCTCGTCCTTAATTTGGTGCATTAATTATATTTATCCCCTCCTTCATTATGAAATCATTAATCTGCTGACATCCATTTATAACTCCCTGCATTTCAACTGAGCTACACACTTAACAAGGGACTGATGATCCTGTAGTTGCGTCCCTGTACTCACCAATCCAACCAACCAAAACCAACCAACCAACCAACCAGCCAACTCTCTTAACTTAATCATACAAACATTTAAGGGGTATCAAGTTTTTAGGTACGTTGCTGTCCTTAGGGCATTGTGTCACCCTGTGGTTTGTAAGGATTCTGTGATATGATCAGATACTACAAAAGCTGCCACTTTAAATTACGAAAGCAATGAATGCAAAACATTTTTTGGCGTACAAAGCGTATTGTTTCTCAAAATACTCACCTTTAAAACTTACTTCCTCCCGTACAAGACTGAAGAACATTTCCTTCCACTCTGATGGCGAAGAAAAGCAAGCACGTAGAATTTGATGTCCCACCGTCATCGAGGTCATTGCAGACGCACAACAAGATCGGATCGTTTCAAGTATCGATGTAGAAATCGGCCGTGCCCTTGAAAGAGAACGTTCGCGGGATTTCCTTGGCGCGTTTTAGGGACATCTCGGAAAACCGAAATCTAAATTGTCGGACCCAGATTCGAACCGTCGTCCTCCCGAATCCGAGTCCGTTACGCCACACCCCTCTGTTCCGACTTTGGCACCTCGAAACCATCTTTTTGATGTACAGAATAGCACCTTGACGGGATCAAAATCGCTGTCCACACCCGCTTTGATTGACGATGAAAGTCCTCAAGTCATGAATTAGGTAAATACTGTCAATGAGACATTGATTTGATGTTTTCTCATCCAAATGACAGTTATTGGACGCGATGTATGAATTTTGGCATTGTCGAGATGATGAATGGTGCGAGTTATTTCTCCTGATGTCATCGATGAAATGCGTCAGAAAACTAGTTTTATGCCATTCTATTGTGACCATAAAGTCAGAATGGAGGCAGGTAGTATCAGACGTCCACTAGGGTTCGACGTTAGGTTCTATACTCTTTTCATGGTATGTCAGTAACGTGTCTTCGATTTTGTGCTGTTGTAAATACCACATGTACCGGTTGTATTTAAATATTAAATCAATAAACAGGGAGACAGCTATCGAGGATCTCAGTACCGAGTTTTGTGCACTATCAAAATGAGCGCAGGATATGGGGTTAAAACACGATCCATCCAAAACGCAAGCGGTACTGATTGGTCATTCCTGGCTCATTAGCCCGAAATATTGGGAATCCCTACCATCTTTAATGCTAAATGGGACAAATATCAACTTCTCTCCCTCAGGAATGATTCTAGGAGTAATAATAAAATCTAAAATGGACGGAGCACGTTAAGTGCAAGAAGGTATCAGCATCTCTCTATGCTCTACAAAAATGTAGAAGGATCTGCTCTCTTGACCAGAAAACGAAACCCGTACAAGCACTTATATTTCCAATTATTGATTAAAGCGATGTTATCGTGCAACGTCTTTATCCGGAAAGCTCACTGCGTCTGGAACTGGGTATGAATGCGTAATGCCCGATGCCTATGTTCGTTATGTCTGTGATGTTAGACTCTTTGTTCATATTTCACCATCATATGCACAGCCATCCTGGCAGCGCACAGACAAGCGCAGAGATTTCCATACCCTCTGTCTGCTCTCCTGTACATTGTCCTCCCATATCTCTGCTTGACCTTAACACTCTTGTCCATCAGAGTAAAATCCTTTCTTTCCCACTCCATCGCTGAGCCACTTTCTCGAAGTCCTTCTGTGTAGCAGCAACCCTAATCTGGAATAGCATTCCACATTATATTAGAAAACTGAACAACATCTCCTGTTGCAGAAGACATTTAACTACAGACAGGGTAACAGTTATCACCTTGCATTAAATGAAGCAACAATAGTGATTTACATTGTCCCTGTACGCACTCGTTAACCCTGCACAGCCTCCTTTCTAAGCAGATGTTCCTAGTTTCCCAGTATTCTTAGCTGGTGCAGTTTCCTTAGGTCTCCTTTTACCAGAACTCGTTACATTAGAAAGCACCCATTTTGTACATTTGTCTCTGGCACTGTCACTGTTATCATTATTATTATTATTATTATTATTATTATTAGCATTAGTGGCAACAGCAGTAATAGAAGCACTGCCAGTATTAACTCTATTAGGTCATAGCCAGTACTATTTACTGACATTGTCTCTATAGCCACTCGAATAATTTTTCATATTAAAACTGTTATTTCTTAGATATGTATGATGTTAAAAAGTTACTGTATGTGTGAAACCCAGATCCAAAGTAAGAGAGGGGATGATGGCTATAATCAGATTGAGTTCAATAAATAAATAAAAAATAAAATAAAGTAAAGTAAAATAAGTTGTCCTATTCTGCAACATTATCAGACAACATTATCAGATCTTTGACCTGTCCTTTCAATCTCTACATTCGGAAGTCTAGGGTGATATTGCTAAATGAAGACAAATCGCAGGAAATGATTCCTCAGAAGATAAGAAGTTCCACGACTTGCATTTTGTAGTAAGATTAGTGTTCAGCAACTTAGAAGTTAATTAGGGAGCAATCGTCCATCAGAAACTGATAATTAAAACTACAATAAAATATACAAATGGTATTCAAGGTGAGTCCTTTGGATAATGACACGTGGACAAGGTGGCCCAGGCAATCAGCTTGTTTTCGTGGGAGCAGTTCATGCATTGTCCCAAAATAAGCAAGTACGTTCGACGTTCAACACATGGCTCAGGCCTACCAAGACATTGTCACATCACAAATGATGCCAAGGACGAGGATACACAGGCTACCCACAGGTGAGTGAGAATGTTTGCCCCTCGCACCTAGCAGATTCGGACGTCCGCGTTACCACGGCTGTGCCTACACTCCTCACGGAATCTGTGTGCAACTGCAAGGATAAACACTGACTGATGCCAACAACACGTCACAGCCATGGGGCAGAAATCCACTTGTTTAATTACCCAGACCACTCCACATGAGCGGCTCAGCTCAGCGCTAGAAGGTGTCTCACCAAAACCCACGACGACACTGGACAGAGCGGCCGCTACCTACTTTAGACGAATGATGTAAAATGAGATAGAGCTATCGCACCCGAGGTCGAGCCATCACCAAACTGGTTCACCTTCAGAGTATGTGCAGCTGAGTTGGATTCCTTTTTAACGGCTATATACTTTATATCCATAGAAGAAAATAATTTGCGAGTTGATTGGGAAAAAGCAAAGGTCACATCCGTCTCCAAGAACGATAACGGATCTATGAAACTACCGTCCTGTATTAATGACATCCACCTGTTGCGAAGCATATTCACAGCTACAACATAACGAGCTGACACGAATAGAATGACCTCCTTCATGCCAAGCATCACGGATTCCGAAAACACAACCTGTATTCTTTTCATACGACATCCTGAAAGCATGGCATAAGAGGAACCAAGGGGATGCAATAGTCGTAGACTACCGACAAATATTTGACTCGCGACATAAAAATCGATTTAAAGAAAAGTAGGATTATGTGATGTGACAAAATTTGTGACTCTACTGAGATTTTCTTTGTAGGGAGAAGGCAGCACGTTACCTTGATTTGGTGTTACCCATTGTAAACGTTTGGTGTTTATAAAAATAGCTTTTACGACCAACAGTCACGATTTTATTTTTATTTATGTTTTTCACGACGCGATTCGAGCAATGATTCCTATTTTCATGTGCATTTTTCAGGTATTAAGCCATTTATTGGCGATGTCTTCGATGTGTGAAACACAAGATTGAAAACAGAGAAAATATAACGAATAAACACGAGAAACGCACTTAAAAATGGGAATAATTTCCCGAAATGCGTCGTGGAAAGTGTAAATAAAATAAAAGTCGTGACTGACATATCCATGTTACCTTGGATGGATTATTGACATAAGTACAGCTAACCTCAGGCATGCCCCAGGCAAGTGTTTTTGGAACCTGGCTCTCCACACTGTCTATAGTGGCGTGACACTCAATATTAATACCAAACCCAGATGATACATTTATGAATAATAAATAGCTACTTGATAAAACCTTCATAAATTTTAGTCATAAATTTAGTAAGATTTCAAACTGGTGTACAGATTGGAAATTTGCTTTAAACAGTCCGAAATGTAAAACTGTGCAGCTGAAAAACGAGCAAAACCTGGCATCCTTTGAGTACAATATCAATTACTTACAGTCGGAATGAGTCGAGTTATATAGATGTCTGGATGTAGCATTTTGTTAGATCAAGAAACTGAAGAATCACGTACGTCATTGGCAAGGGACGTGGCGAACTTTGGCTTATTGGCAGGATACTGAGAAAATACAGTGTCTGCAAAGGAGATTGTTCATATCAATCTTCTGCATCGCATATCGGTACACATGCGACAGCATGTGCCGGGTAACATGTTTCAAAATGCAGCGCATAAAAATGAGATGTTTCCAGGGCTCATACCGCGGGTCCTATTAGTGACAGTTAGGTATGGCCAAGTGTTGTAGATAGCCCCTGTTTTTTTCTTTTTTTTTCTTTATTGTCATTTTACACCTTACACAAGGTGGGCTGGCAGCGACAGCTGTATGCCGCTCTTCACCCACAGGTAGTACAAAGAGAGAAAAACAATGAAGGCACAGAAGTAACATAACATAATGGTGGACAAAAAGCAGTAGACACAGTAATGAAAAAACACAAAGCCGTTCACACGCGAAGAAAAACAAAGAAACTGCCAGCACTGTACACAAACACTGATGAGTGAGATGACACACGTGAACGATGGAGCGTGGGCGGCGAAAAACACTGAAGCACAAACACGACGGCACACACACAAAACCGATGGCGATGAGCTTCCGGCGCGCTAATGTTCACGAGATGTGTGCGAGTCCGGGGACCTGCCAAAAGGGGAAAAAGGTAGGGGAGGAGGGAGAGGGGTGAGTGGAGATGCCAGTGGCAGAGGAGATGGGGGGAGGAAAGAAGGTAGGGGGGTAATGGAAGCCCAGGGGGGAGGAGGGGGGAGGAAGGGAGGAGAGTAGAAGGGAGAGAGGGTGCCCTAAGGAAAAAACACAGGAAGTGGAAGGGGAGGATCAAAGTTGATAGGAGGGGTAGATGGAGGGGATGAGGGCGTTATCAGGGAGGGGGAGCTGGTGGAAGCCACCTTGGGAGAGGGTAAGGAGAGTGGAGAGATGGAAAGCAGGTGGGACGTGGGAATACAGGCGCGGCAGTGGACGGGAGTGGGAGAGGTTGGGAGAGACAAGGGAGTGAGGGGGATCAAGTTTACGGGAGGTGTAGTGGATCCGTATCCGTTCGAGGAAAAGGAGGAGGTGGGGGAACGGAATAAGGTCATACAGGATCCCCATGGGGGAGGGGAGATAGCCCTTGGACAACGGACCATTTATATATCCAACAGGAGAATCATCTCACTAAAACTATCCTACAGTAAAGCGTCAAAGATTCCTTTCAGTTTAAGCAAACGCAGCAAACTGGTTGGTTCTTTTTGCATTATGTGTGGTCTATGGTGCGCCTTAAAGGACTAATGGGGCACCATTTAATTCATGGGGGTTCCTGAGGAAATCAGAGAAAAAAGATTTTTCGATACCATAACCGAGCAGCGGATTCCAAGACGTCTATGCACTGCTAGTGGCTGAAATTTTTGCGATGTATTCCTAAGATGACGACCTCTAATACGCTTGAAAATTTTTTGTTGATATGTTTATCCACTTTCGAGATACAGAGATACAGAGGTTCAGAGTCACCCAACTTGTACACACACAATGCACATGTGATATCTGGTGTGAGGCAAAAACATAATTTATAAAGTGACGTGACACTGAGAAATATGCTTTAAAGTGTCTCTGTTTTATGGACGTAAAATCTGGTGTGAGATGTAAAATTAGTAAGCAACGTATTTTGCTGATCGGCATGTTTCTTTCATATGAGTTACATGCCCTGTTGTGGCAGGGAGAAGAGGGGAACCAGCTGAAAAATGCCCTTGTCAGAGAAAAAAAGGGCTAATATGCTCCTGTTTTAAAGGACTCTGAGAAAAGCTGTACCAGCTGCCTCATTCTATCTTCCGCAGCACGTTCAAAAATTTTATCAAAAATGTTGGTATGCGAACATGTTCGCAGTTTCTATGTCGAGACAGAATGGGACAGTGGCAGTGGGAAAGAAACAGAAAAGTTACAAATGCCGGAATAGAGTAGACAGTGGTTGTGGTACAGAAAGAGTGAAGGAGACAATGGTAGTGTGCGAGAAATAGAGGGACACAGTAGCAGTGGAACAGAGTTGACAGTGGCAGAACAGCGTTAGGAGAAAAGAGTGAAGGAGACAGCGCCTGTGGAAGACGAATAAAGAGAAGGGGAAAGTGTGTGTGGGTGAGAGACAATGATGATGAGAGAAAGTGTCTGTGACAACGACAGAGAGAGAGAGAGAGAGAGAGAGAGAGAGAGAGAGAGAGAGTCATGTGTAGTAGGAATGAATGAATGAATGAGAAAGCAGTAGTATGAGAGGCCAAGAGAGATACAGTGACAGCTAGAGGAGACAGTAGCAATAGGACAGAACCAAGGAGACTGGCTGTGACAGAAGATAGTGACAACTAGAGGGGCAAAACCAAATAATGACGAGTTGGACTGAATGAGCACATAGAGAATGGGCAAGTGGGACTGGATAAGTATAAACACTTACAGCGATGGACTGGTGTGTGTGTGAGCGAATCACAGTTAGTGGAGCTCCTGGGCGTGAGATAGTTGAATGCTGAAAGAACACGAATATGTTTTGCATGCCAAAATTTTAGGGAAAAATTTGAAAGGTGCTGAGAAAGGTAAAATGAGGTAACTGGTACCCCACTTTTCAATCAGTCCGTTAATGAACGGAAACATAGTCGCCTTTTTTGTGCTCCGATAGGAGCATTTTTGCGCTGGTTAAAACATTGTTCAGGTGTGTGAGGTCCATACCAAATGGGAGTAAGAGATTACCGAACTATATGGCGAAGACCAGCACCACTAATCACATATTTATTTGAATAACGGTAGAGCATCGATGAAATGTTGAAAATCCAGTATCGATAAGTCCTTGAAACCAGACACAAATTACCCCGTGTAGGGCCCAACTATGAAATTAAGTAAAAGATCTAGAAATACTGCGAGGCTTGCTGCGTATCGCTACCCTAGGGAGCGTCAAGACAAGATCAGACTAATTATCGCTCGTACAGAGACGTTTAAGGGGGAATGGCAGGGTAACGGTCGAAAAACGTCGAAATTTTTTTTATTACTGAATTCGAATGTATATACATTGAAGAAATATTAGCCAACATATTATGCTTGAACTCCAAAACGTAACGATTCTGTGAGCTAAAACAAACGGCGAATTGGAAAGTTATGAATACAAAACGCCATTGACACAAGTCGTTATCGAAGCCATCAGCCCTATTTTTACCAATTTGAGTAAACCTGTTGTGATGGAATGTTGTTTGGGGGGCTTTACTCAAAATGAACAAACTAAGAGCATATGGACTATCAGACCAATTGTGTGATAGGGTTGAAGAGTTCCTAGATAACAGAACGCAGCATGTCATTCTAAATGGAGAGAAGTCTTCTGAAGTAAGAGTGATTTCAGGTGTGCCGCAGGGGAGTGTCGTAGGACCGTTGCTATTCACAATATATATAAATGACCTTGTGGATAACATCAGAAGTTCACTGAAGCTTTTTGCGGATGATGCTGTAGTATATCGAGAGGTTGTACTGAAATGCAGGAGGATCTGCAACGAGTTGACGCATGGTTCAGGGAATGGCAATTGAATCTCAATATAGACAAGTGTAACGTGCTGCGAATGCGTAGAAAGAAAGATCTTTTATCAGATGGCTACAATACAGCAGGTCAGCAACTCGAAGCAGTTAATTGCATAAATTATCTGGCAGTGCCGGCCGGAGTGGCCGAGCGGTTCTAGGAGCTACAGTCTGGAACCGCGCGACCGCTACGGTCGCAGGATCGAATCCTCCCTCGGGCATGGATGTGTGTGATGTCCTTAGGTTAGTTAGGTTTAAGTAGTTCTAAGGTCTAGGGGACTGATGACCTTAGAAGTTAAGTCCCATAGTGCTCAGAGCCATTTTAACCATTTTTTATCTGGGAGTAGGCATTAGGTGTGATTTAAAATGGAATGACCATATAAAATTAATCGTCGGTAAAACAGATGCCAGACTGAGATTCATTGGAAGAATCCTAAGGAAATGCAGTCCGAAAACAAAGGAAGTAGGTTACAGTACTCTTGTTCGCCCAATGCTTGAATACTGTTCACCGGTGTGGGATCCGTACCAGATAGGGTTGATAGGAGAGATAGAGAAGATCCAACGGAGAGCAGCGCTCTTCGTTACAGGATCATTTAGTAATCGTGAAAGCGTTACGGAGATGATAGATAAGCTCCAGTGGAAGACTGTGCAAGAGAGACGCTCAGTAGCTCGGTACGGGCTTTTGGTGAAGTTTCGAGAACATACCTTCACCGAGGTGTCAAGCAGTATATTGCTTCCTCCTACGTATATCTCGTGAAGAGACCATGAGGATAAAATCAAACAGATTAGAGCTCACACTGAGGCACACTGACAATCTTTCTTTCCACGAACAATACGAGACTGGAATAGAAGGGAGAACCCATAGAGTTACTCAAGGTACCCTCCGCCACACACCGTCAGGTGGCTTGCAGAGTATGGATGTAAATGTAGATGTAGAATGTGAACGAAATTTTCTGTGGGGTCCTCCCCAATCGTTGCTTTTGGGGTGCTTTCTCCGATAGCTATACAACAATTCAAGCAAATCACATTAATAGTTTTTATTACAACAAAGAAGACTAACAATACTTAACTTTGGATTTACAAGAACGTGTCGTATGCGATGCCACTAGTCAGTGTCGTTCTCTATACATGAGGGTCATTCAGTAATTAAAGAGACAATATGGTCTGGAGGAAATTTTACAAAATAACACTTTTTCTACTTTTCAAAATAATCCCCTTGACCATTTATGCACTTGTTCCAACGGGCTACAAGCTTTTTTATTCAGGCTGCAAAGAACTCTTTATCTTCATGTTTGAACCAATTTCCCACAAACTTTTTTACGTCCTCGTTGTCCTGAAACCTCTTGCCACGTAATGCCTCCTTCAGTGCACCAAACAAATGGAAATCACTAGGTGCTAAATCAGCACTATAAGGGGGATGAGGCAGTACTCCCTAGCCTATTTTATCGATGGTTTCACGGGTTAGTTGAGCAATATGAGGACGTGCGATGTCTTGCTGGAGAATCACACCTCTCCCCTGACATCCACGACGTCTCTCTCTCATCGCTCGCTTCACCCTGTGTGAAAGCAAATCCGAGTGGTATTGGCTGTTCATTGTACGCTGCACTTCGAGATAATTACAAAAAACTGGATCTTTAGCTTCCCAAAACACTGCCAACGTGACTGTTCCTGCTTATGCTTGGGATTTGAATTTCTTCTTGACAGGGGAGTTGGTGTGCTTCCACTTCATGCTTTGTCTCTTGGATTCTGGTGAATCCAAGTTGCATCACAAGTTTTTGATAACGTTCCTTTAGCTCTGTGCTTACTCTCAATCTTATTTCCTTGTGCAGCCCCGTCAACTCCTTTGGGACCCATCTTACACCTGTTTTGCGGTACTACAGCTTGTTACAAATAATGTTATGAACTGTACCAGTCCTAACTTGAACCTTATCAACTATCATATCCACAGTCACGTCCGCGGCTCGTGGTCTTGCGGTGGCGTTCTCGCTTCCCGCGCACGGGGTCCCGGGTTCGGTTCCCGGCGGGGTCAGGGATTTTCTCTGCCTCGAGATGACTGGGTGTTGTGTGTTTCTCATCATCATTTCATCCTCATTCACTCGCAAGTTGCTGTGGTGGCGTTAAAGAACTTGTGGAGCGGTTGCTGAACCGCCCCGCAAGGGGTCTCCCGGCCACCAATGCCATACGCTCATTGTTTCATTCCACAGTCATAAAGCGATCGGCACGAATAATGTCATCAATTCGACTTTCAAGTCATGGAGTTGAAACTGCAATTGGTCGGCCAGAACAGAAGTCGTGAGTCACTGGGTCGCGACCATTTTTCAACTGCTCTATCCACTTGTAAAAATTTGCACGATTCATACAACCTTCACCATAAACTTTAGACATTCTGCAGTATATGTTCACTCGTTTCTCGCCTTCAGCAACTAAAAAACGAATAACAGAACATTATTCAACTAATGTGGACGTTTCAAGAGGACTTGCCTTCTTGAAATGTATTTTTGAGGTTATAAACAAACCAATGTTGATACATCAGCTGATCATTGATCATCCCAGCGATGCCAACTTAAAGCCATAATAGTACCAAACTTGAATTACTGACAGTTTTTGCTCAGACCAATTTGTCTCTTTAATTATTGAATGATCCTCGTAGTATGTCCATACGAGCAATGTCGTAGCGCTTCCCTAGTGTCTTCTGTCCTGGTGTGCTATTGCCGGTCTAGTACTGTGCGGCCGAGGCTGTAAGAACTGCGCTTATGATCTCTTCTTGTGGAGGCCGCTCCTCTCGTGGTGCGGTCCCAGTCAGCGGGCTACTGGCTGTCGTCTCACAGCCTTCTCTGCTCTTGCTTTCTTCATCTTCATGTCGGCGCTTTTCGTTATGCCTAACAGTTTCAATAGTCTCATTTGGAGATACGCTCAAAAAATAACATCCAGCCCAACCGAAATTGTGAGGATTGCTTCAAATTTGGCCGTATGTCTATTCAATGTGGACCATACTGCATTAATCCACACGGCAAATGGCCTTCGAATCAAATTCTGCGACGAAATGCGCCGATTCTGTGAAGATAGAAACACCAGCGACGATGCGCTCAGCGATCAAAATGGCTTTGAGGACGAAAGTCAGGGCTTATCAGGTCAAAGCAGAAGAAAGCGGTCATCCCTTTTTTTGTATGATAAATACTTGTTCCCCCTATGAACCATGGACCTTGCCGTTGGTGGGGAGGCTTGCGTGCCTCAACGATACAGATAGCCGTACCGTAGATGCAACCACAATGGAGTGGTATCTGTTGAGAGGCCAGACAAACGTGTGGTTCCTGAAGAGGGGCAGCAGCCTTTTCAGTAGTTGCAGGGGCAACAGTCTGGGTGATTGACTGATCTGGCCTTGTAACGCTAACCAAAAAGGCCTTGCTGTTGTGCTACTGCGAACGGCTGAAAGCAAGGGGAAACTACAGCCGTAATTTTTCCCGAGGGCATGCAGCTTTACTGTATCATTAATTGATCATGACGTCCTCTTGGGTAAAATATTCCGGAGGTAAAATAGTCCCCCATTCCGATCTCCGGGCGGGTACTACTCAAGAGGACGTCGTTATCAGGAGAAACAATACTGGCGTTCTACGGATCGGAGCGTGGAATGTCAGATCCCTTAATCGGGCAGGTAGGTTAGAAAATTTAAAGAGCGAAATGAATAGATTAAAGTTAGATATAGTGGGAATTAGTGAAGTTCGGTGGCAGGAGGAACAAGACTTTTGGTCAGGTGAATACAGGGCTATAAATACAAAATCAGATAGAGGTAATGCAGGAGTAGGTTTGATAATGAATAAAAAATAGGAATGCGGGTAAGCTACTGCAAACAGCGTAGTGAACGCATTATTGTGGCCAAGATATACACGAAACCCACGCCTACTACAGTAGTACAAGTTTATATGCCAACTAGCTCTGTAGATGATGAAGAAATTGATGAAATGTATGATGAGATAAAAGAAATTATTCAGGTAGTGAAGGGAGACGAAAATTTAATAGTCATGGGTGACTGGAATTTAATAATAGGAAAAGGATGAGAAAGAAACGTAGTAGGTGAATATGGATTGAGGCTAAGAAATGAAAGAGGAAGCCGCCTGGTAGAATTTCGCACAGAGCATAACTTAATCATAGGTAACACTTGCTTCAAGAACCATGAAAGAAGGTTGTATACATGGAAGAACCCCGGAGATACTAAAAGGTTTCAGATAGATTATGTAATGGTAAGACAGAGATTTAGGAACCAGATTTTAAATTGTAAGACATTTCCAGGGGCAGATGTGGACTCTGACCACAATCTTTTGGTTATGACCTGTAGATTAAAACTGAAGAAACTGCAAAAAGGTAGGAATTTAAGGTGATGGGAACAATTGACAGGAATGGGGGAAATAGATACAGTAGAAGAAGAATGGGTAGCTTTGAGGGACGAAATAGTGAAGGCAGCAAAGGCTCAAGTCGGTAAAAAGACGAGGGCTAGTAGAAATCCATGGGTAACAGAATAGGTACTGAATTTAATTGATCAAAGGAGAAAATACAAAAATGCAGTAAATGAAGCAGGCAAAAAGGAACACAAAAGTCTCAAAAATGAGATCGACAGGAAGTGCAAAATGGCTAAGCAGGGATGGCTAGAGGATAAATGTAAAGAGGTAGAGGCTTATCTCACGTGGGGTAAGACAGATACTGCCTACAGGAGAATTAAAGAGACCTTTGGAGAAAAGAGAACCACTCGCATGAATATCAAGAGCTCAGATGGAAACCCAGTTCTCAGCAAAGAGGGGAAAGCAGAAAGGTGGACGGAGTATATAGAGGGTCTATACAAGGGCGATGTACTTGAGGACAATGTAATGGAAATGGAAGAGGATGTAGATCAAGATGAAATGGGAGATACGATACTGCGTGAAGAGTTTGACAGAGCACTGAAAGACCTGAGTCAAAACAAGGCCCCGGAAGTAGATAACATTCCATTAGAACTGCTAACGGCCTTGGGAGAGCCAGTCCTGACAAAACTCTACCATCTACTGAGCAAGATGAATGAGACAGGCGAAATTCCCTCAGACTTCAAGAAGAATATAATAATTCCAATCCCAAAGAAAACAGGCGTTGACAGATGTAAAAATTACCGAACTATCGGTTTAATAAATCACGGCTGCAAAATACTAATGCGAATTCTTTTCAGACGTATGGAAAAACTGGTAGAAGCCGACCTCGAGGAAGATCAGTTTGGATTCCGTAGAAACGTTGGAACACGTGCTGCAATACTGACCCTACGACTTATCTTAGAAGAAAGATTAAGGAAAGGCAAACCTACGTTTCTAGCATTTGTTGACTTAGAGAAAGCTTTTGACAATGTTGACTGGAATACTCTCTTTCAAATTCTGAAGGTGGCAGGGGCAAAACACAGGGAGCGAAAAGGCTATCTACAATTTGTATAGAAACCAGATGGCAGTTATAAGAGTCGAGGGACATAAAAGGGAAGCAGTGGTTGGGAAGGGAGTGAGACAGGGTTGTAGCCTCTCCCAGATATTGTTCAATCTGTATATTGAGCAAGCAGTAAAGGAAACAAAAGAAAAGTTCGGAGTAGACGTTAAAATCCATGGAGAAGAAATAAAAACTTTGAGGTTCGCCGATGACATTGTAATTCTGTCAGAGACAGCAAAGGTCTTGGAAGAGTAGTTGAATGGAATGGACAGTGTCTTGAAAGAAGGGTATAAGATGAACATCAACAAAAGCAAAACGAGGATAATGGAATGTAGTCGAATTAAGTCGGGTGATGCAGAGGGAATTAGATTAGGAAATGAGACACTTAAAGTAATAAAGGAGTTTTGCTATTTGGGGAGCAAAATAACTGATGATGGTCGAAGTAGAGAGGATATAAAATGCAAACTGGCAATGGCAAGGAAAGCGTTTCTGAAGAACAGAAATTTGTTAACATCGTGTATTGATTTAAGTGTCAGGAAGTCGTTTTTGAAAGTATTTGTATGGAGTGTAGCCATGTATGGAAGTGAAATATGGACGATAAATAGTTTAGACAGGAAGAGAATAGAAGCTTTCGAAATGTGGTGCTACAGAAGAATGCTGAAGATTAGATGGATAGATTACATAACTAATGAGGAGGTATTGAATAGAATTGGGGAGAAGAGGAGTTTGTGGCACAACTTGACTAGAAGAAGGGATCGTTTGGTAGGACATGTTCTGAGGCATCAAGGGATCACCAATTTAGTACTGGAGGGCAGCGTGGAGTGTAACAATCGTAGAGGGAGACCAAGAGATGAATACAATAAGCAGATTCAGAAGGATGTAGGCTGCAGTTGGTATTGGGAGATGAAGAATCTTGCACAGGGTAGAGTAGCATGGAGAGCTGCATCAAACCAGTCTCAGGACTGAAGACCACAACAACAACAACAACAACAACAACAACCACATGTGTAATGTTAAACGCGTTTTTGTCAAAACCATATTTTTGGGCATGGTTGTCGTCGCCGACGCTACACTTTTCATCCGATTTTAATGATTTTTGCTCTTCCTTGAAGCATCTGAAATTCTCTTCGGTTCACCGTAGCCAGTTTCTTTTACGTTGATATCTAGTACTTTTTACGGCCAATAAAGAGGGTCCCAAAAACTGGCCATTTTTTTTCAAATATCTACATTTCCGCCAATTTTTTTTTTTTTTTTTTTTTTTTTTTTTTTTTTTTTTTTTTTTTTCAAATCCCTAAGAAGAACGAAAATTACATTTGCAAGGATCAGGATGATATCTTAATTTTATGTTTCACATTACCGCAATCGGTGTTACAGCGACAACCCCTAAAGTGCTCAGAGCCATTTGTGAACAGCGACAACCGTCGATCTACATTATGTGATCAAAAGCATCCGGACACCTCCAAAAAACATCAGTTTTTCATATTAGGTGCATTGTGCTAGCACGTACTTTCATATCAGCCACCTCAGTAGTCATTAGACTTCGCGAGAGAGCAGAATAGTGCGCCCCATGAAAGTCACGAACTTCGAACGTCTTCAGGTAATTGGGTATCACTTGTGTCATACGTCTGTACGCGAGATTTCCACACTCCTGAACATCCCTAGGTCCACTGTCGCAGATGTGATAGTGAAGTGGAAAAGTGAAGGGACACGTATAGCACAAAAGTGTACAGGCCGATCTCGTCTGTTGACTGACAGAGACCGCCGTCGATTGAAGAGTCGTAAGGTGTAATAGGCAGACGTCTATCCAGACCATCACACAGGAATTCCGAAGTGCAGCAGGATCCACTGCAAGTTCTATGACAGTTATGGGGTAGGTGAGAAAACTTGGATTTCATGGTCGAGCGGCTGCTCATAAGCCACACATCACGCCGGTGAATGCCAAACGACGCCTCGCTTGGTGTTAGCACAATGTGACGATCCGATAGCAGGGTGTGAGTAGGGCGAATGTTCGGCGAACTTCATCTGCCAGCGTATGTAGTGCCAACAGTAAAATTCGAAGGCGGTGGTGTTATGGTGTCGTCGTGTTTTTCATGGAGGGGGCTTGCACCACTTTTTGTTTTGATTGGCACTATCACAGCACAGGCCTACTTCGATGTTTTAAGCACCTTCTTGCTTCCCACTGTTAAAGAGCAATTCGCGGATGGCGATTGCATCTTTCAACACGATCGATCACCTGTTCATAACGCAAGGGCTATGGTGGAGTGGTTACACAAAAATAACATCCGTGTAACAGACTACCGTGCACAGAGACCTGACCTGAATCCTACAGAACACCTTTGGGATGTTTTGGAACGCCGACTTCGTGCCAGGCCTCACCGAACGACATCGATACCTCTCCTCAGTGCAGCATTCCGTGAAGAATGGACTGCCATTCTATAATAAACATTCCAGCACCTGATTGAACGTATGCCTGCTAGGTTGGTAGCTGTCATCAAGGCTAAGGGTGGGCCAACACCATACTGAATCCCATCATCACCGATGGAGGGCGCCACGAACTTTTAAGTCATTTTCAGCCAGGTTGCTTTTGATCACATAGTGTACCTCCCCTCTGCCTCGAGAAAATCCCAATTACACTGTGAAGATAGTATTTTTCAATGAATAAAGACCAGTAAAACCTTCAGTGTATACTTTGTTTCGTTGCAGCAAACTCCATTTGTACACTACGGAAGAAAAAAATCCTGAGTCTGAGCAATAATTTTCGTCCGTCACCCTGTCGTTCCCCCTTAAGCATTTATTCTCCCCGCGCTCTGTGCGGTGCCATGCTAAATATCCACTATTAGACACTACACAATTGTTTCTAGAGAGTGTGTGGATGTAGATAAATATATTGCGTAACGATTCGTTTAGGGATGCAGATTCTACATGATCGGTGGGCGTAGTTGCCACGTAACGGAACGCGGGGCCAATATCGATTTCAGGGTCTTTGCAATAGGCGCCTTGGGCCACGTGGCCACGTGGAGAGAGGTGAAGAGAGGGAGGGAGGGAGAGAGAGAGAGAGAGAGAGAGAGAGCCTGACTTGCCTCGTGTAAACAGCCCGCGGCCGCCCTCCGGCATGTTCGCCAAGTCGCTGTCAGGCGCTCTCAAGTCGGCAGGGCCTGAGGCTGGAGGGAGTAATCAGGAGCTTCTGGTCACTCTGCGCTGGGGTACGTTGCACGCCAGCTACAGCACGGCTCACAAGGGGACCGAGCCTACACGTCGTCGACATTTTCGACCAAATTTACGGTATACGCAGGGCTTGGAATCGTATGAAAGTGGCAGAAGTGGCGGTTCCAGATGGTCAAGCGTTGAAAAAATGTAGCATTTTCGGCGCGGGACGGGGTCAGAGTAGCCTCCGGACAGCGGTTGGAGCAGCGGAAAAAATACGGTACATTAATACCTTCACAGTGTGATATCGAGTGTAATACTAAAATGTAGACTTCACCGCCGGAAATGTCATGTCCATCATAATGTCCCCCTTGAAGATGTCCCCCGCAGACGGGGACGAAACGTTGGGAATTGACACAGAATTCATCAACTGACCACGGCATAACAGCCCGGATAATTATAATGGACAGCAGATGTAATGTTATTGATGACAGTGCCACTAAAACAGAGTTACTACATACAGTTTCCCTAAACTCCTACACCAAGGCAGACGAAGTATGTATTTCAGAATACGAATCTTGGACTGCTGCCAACGTGATAACTTAAAGTGGTTATCCTAGATTTAGCAAAGCAGGCAAGTTCTCTGGTCCAGACAGTATACCAATTAGACTCCTTTCAGAGTATGCCTATACAATAGCTTCGAATGTAAATAATCAGAACCACTCGCTCGACGGAAGAGCCGTACCTAAAGACAGGGGAGTTGCACAGGTCATACCAGTACCGAAGATAGGAAGTAGGAGTAATCCGATGAATTATAGACCCATATCACTGATGTCGATTTGCAGTAGATTTTGGAACGTATACTTTGATCGAACATCATGAGTTATATAGGAGAAACCAATATGGGTTCATAAAATATCGTTCTTGTGAAATACAACTAGCTCTTAATTCTCACGACATAATGAGTATTGTCGACAGGGGATCTCCATTTCATTCCATATTTCTAGATTTCCAGAAGGCCTTTGATACAGCCCTCACAACAGACTTATAATCAGGTTGCGTGCCTATGGAGTATCGTCTCAGTTGTGCTACCGGATTCGTAGGTCGGTTGGGTGGTTGATTTGGGAGAGAGGACGAAACAGCGGGGTCATCGGTCGCATCGGATTAGAGAAGGATTGGGAAGGAAGTCGGCCGTTCCCTTTCAAAGGAACCATTCCAGCATTTGCCCGAAGCGTTTTAGGGCAATCACGGAAACCTAAATTAGTATGGTCGGACGTGGTTTTGACCCGCCGTCCTCCAGAATGCGAGTCCAGTGTGCTAACCGCTACGCCACCTCGCTCGGTCTGGATTCGTGATTTCCTGTTTGTAGAGGACACTGTCACTCACCGTGTAGTAAATGCACGAGAAGATCGGGACTATTTTCAAAGTGATTCAGACAAGGTATATTTACGGTGTGAAACGTTGCAGTGTACCAAAAGGAATGTGTTACATTTCGGTAACATGATAAATCACCCAAATCAATTCAACTAGGTACCTAGAAACTACAATTACTAACAACGTTGGAAAGTTGACAGAGATAATGTTGTGGGAAAGGCAAACCAAAGACTACATTTTTATTAGCAGAAGACTTAGAAGATGTAACAGGTCTGCTAATGAGACTGTCTACACTACTCTTGTCCATCCGCTGCTAGAGTATTGCTGTTCACTGTGGGATCCTTACCAGGCTAGATTCACGTAGCACATGGAAAAAGTTCAAAGAAGGGCAGCTCATTTTGTATTATCGCAGAGTAGGTTAGAGTGTGTCACTGATATGATACGCGAGTTGGGGTGCTAATCAATGAAACAAGGGTGTTTTTCGTTGAGGTGAGATGTTTTCACGAAATTTTGATCTCAGAGTTCTTCTCCGAATGCGAAAATATTTTGTTCACGCCTAGCTACATAAGAAGAAATGGCCATTGTAATAAAATAAGAGAAATTAGAGTTCGCACGGAAAGATTTAGGTTTTCATTTTTCCCATGCGCTGCCAGAGAGTGGAACGCTACAGACATAGTGTGAAGGTTGCTCAATGAACCCTATATCAGGCACTCAAATGTGAATCGCCGATTAGTCATGCAGACGCAGATGTAATCCGAGTGTCATGTGGCCGAGACTCTAAGCCAGATTTGTATTTTTTTATTTTCAGTTTTTACTTTTGTTACACTGCAAAAAAAAAAAAAAAAAAAAAAAAAAAAAAAAAAAAAAAAAAAAAAAAAAAAGGAAGAAAAACAGAATTGTTGCTCAGTTTATTGAGAATTGCAAATAAATTTCAAGAAATCATTTTACTTACAGCGTTCAACAGAGCTCTGTAAATAACGTTCCAAGAAGGGAATGTAATTAAATAGTCAAGTCTCCGTATTCCGTTAATTCATTTTGACCTTCGAGCAGTCCTAAGCATCTGAACTGCAATCGGTTGCCCTGTTGTTACGTGTAAACCATCAACTGTAAAACAAATAAAAGAATCTAAATGTACACAAAGTTTCCGAATAGAATCCTTCCTGGAAATTCATTTGCAAGTCCTTTTAAGAAAACATTGATAAATTCAATATACATAGCATTAATTCGGTTTAATGGCAGCATTATTATTATTATTCATTCTTTCTTTACTTTCTCAGACGTTAAGTCTGGTTAAAAATGGAAAGTGACGCGGACCTTGATCAAGCGTCACTTCCTTTTAACTGTATGGTATGTGTTATATTGCATTTAGGAACTTTCGGGTAATTGAACATGTATCAATAATTACAGATTTCTGTAGTTGTATATATAAGTTTGGATGTAGCTGTATTGCATTGATGTACTGGTGGATATTGTGCGGTATGACTCCTGTAGTTGATAGTATAATTGGTATAATGTCAACTTTATCCTGATGCCACATGTCCTTGACTTCCTCAGCCAGTTGGATGTATTTTTCAATTTTTTCTCCTGTTTTCTTTTGTATATTTGTTGTATTGGGTATGGATATTTCGATTAGTTGTGTTTATTTCTTCTTTTTATTGGTGAGTATGATGTCAGGTTTGTTATGTGGTGTTGTTTTATGTGTAATAATGGTTCTGTTCCAGTATAATTTGTATTCATCATTCTCCAGTACATTTTGTGGTGCATACTTGTATGTGGGAACGTGTTGTTTTATTAGTTTTGTTTTATGGCGAGTTGTTGATGTATTATTTTTGCTACATTGTCATGTCTTCTGGGGTATTCTGTATTTGCTAGTATTGTACATCCACTTGTGATGTGATCTACTGTTTCTATTTGTTGTTTGCAAAGTCTGCATTTATCTGTTGTGGTATTGGGATCTTTAATAATATGCTTGCTGTAATATCTAGTGTTTATTGTTTGATCCTGTATTTCAATCATCAATCCTTCCATCTCACTGTATATATTGCCTTTTCTTAGCCATGTGTTGGATGCGTCTTGATCGATGTGTGGCTGTGTTGGATGATATGGGTGCTTGCCATGCAGTGTTTTCTTTTTCCAATTTACTTTCTTCGTATCTGTTGATGTTATGTGATCTAAAAGGTTGTAGAAGTGGTTATGAAATTGCAGTGGTGTAGCCGATGTGTTTATATGAGTGACTGCTTTGTGTATTTTGCTAGTTTCTGCTCGTTCTAGAAAGAATTTTCTTAAATTGTCTACCTGTCCATAATGTAGGTTTTTTATGTCGATGAATCCCCTTCCTCCTTCCTTTCTGCTTAATGTGAATCTTTCTGTTGCTGAATGTATGTGATGTATTCTATATTTGTGGCATTGTGAGCGTGTAAGTGTATTGAGTGCTTCTAGGTCTGTGTTACTCCATTTCACTACTCCAAATGAGTAGATCAATATTGGTATAGCATAAGTATTTATAGCTTTTGTCTTGTTTCTTGCTGTCAGTTCTGTTTTCAGTATTTTTGTTAGTCTTTGTCTATATTTTTCTTTTAGTTCTTCTTTAATATTTGTATTATCTATTCCTATTTTTTGTCTGTATCCCAGATATTTATAGGCATCTGTTTTTTCCATCGCTTCTATGGAGTCACTGTGGTTATTCAATATGTAATATTCTTGTTTAGTGTGTTTTCCCTTGACTATGCTATTTTTCTTACATTTGTCTGTTCCAAAAGCCATATTTATTTCATTGCTGAATTCCTCGTCCTCCTTTGCAGCAGCCTTTTTGTTCTTCATTTATAATTTTGTTCTGTGTTGTATGTGTCATTAATTTCTGTGTAATGACTGAAGTTAATATTTTGTAGATTGTTGGTAGGCATGTTATGGGGCGATATTTAGCTGGGTTTGCTGTGTCTGCTTGATCTTTAGGTTTCAGATAAGATCTTTAGTAATTGGTTGAGTTGTTGATTGGTTGCTGCCAGTAGTTTTAGATCATCCATGTATAGCAAATGTGTGATTTTGTGTGGGTATGTTCCAGTAATATTGTATCCATAATTTGTATTATTTAGCATGTTGGATAGTGGGTTCAGAGCAAGGCAGAACCAGAAAGGACTTAATGAGTCTCCTTGGTATATTCCACGCTTAATCTGTATTGGCTGTGATATGGTATTATCTGAATTTGTTTGGATATTAAGTGTGGTTTTCCAGTTTTTCATTACTATGTTTAGGAACTGTATCAATTTGGGATCTACTTTGTATATTTCCAATACCTGTAGTAACCATGAGTGGGGTACACTATCAAAAGCTTTTTGGTAATCAATGCATGCGTGGTGTAGCGACCTTTGTTTAGTTTTAGCTTGATATGTCACCTCTGCATCTATTATCAGTTGCTCTTTACATCCTCGTGCTCCTTTGCAGCAGCCTTTTTGTTCTTCATTTATAATTTTGTTCTGTGTTGTATGTGTCATTAATTTCTGTGTAATGACTGAAGTTAATATTTTGTAGATTGTTGGTAGGCATGTTATGGGGCGATATTTAGCTGGGTTTGCTGTGTCTGCTTGATCTTTAGGTTTCAGATAAGTTATTCCATGTGTAAGTGTATCAGGAAATGTATATGGGTCTGCAATGTAACTGTTAAATAATTTAGTTAGATGTGAATGTGTTGAGGTGAACTTCTTTAGCCAGAAATTTGCAATTTTATCATTTCCAAGGGCTTTCCAATTGTGCGTAGAATTAATTGCTCGGGTGACTTCATGTTGCAAAATTATCACTTCAGGCATTTGTGGTATCATCTTGTATGAGTCTGTTTCTGCTTGTATCCACCGTGCATGCCTGTTATGTTGTACCGGGTTTGACCTTATGTTGCTCCAGAAGTGTTCCATGTCTGTTATGTTTGGTGGATTGTCTATTTTAATGTGTGTTTTATCTATTGTTTGGTAAAATCTCTTTTGGTTTGTGTTGAATGTTTGGTTTTGTTTCCTTCTATTTTCACTTTTTTTTTGTACCTTCTAAGTCGTTTGGCCAATGCTTGTAATTTCTGCTTCTTTTCATCTAATTGCTCTATTGCTTCTTGTTGTGAGATTTTACCTAACCTTTTTCGTTTTTTGTCTGATATTTCATTTCTTATAAATTGTGTTAGCTGTCCGATGTCATTTCTCAGTGTTTCTATTCTGATCTGTAGCCTGTGTTGCCATGCTGGTTTTGTGGGTTTCTTCTGTGTGTTAGTTGGTTCTGATCTCTGCCTAGTGTGTATATTTAGTGTAGTGAGTGCTCCTACATAAACCAGTAGTTGTAACACTTCCATAGTTGTATTTTCATTTATTTTGTTGTGTATGATTGTGTTGATAGTTGTTATTGTTGTTTCGACTTGTGGGTTATTTGGTGGTCTATGCAAGAATGGTCTAATGTCTGTATTTGTGTCTTTGTATTCTATATATGTCAGCTGAAATTTCTCTTCTATATCTAACATGTGTGTCACTTCGTGTTCTATTTGTGCTTGTTCTGGTGGCTGTCTTAAGATTTCGTTTTCCTCAGATTGTTTAACTGCCGCATTTTGTTCTTTGTTTGTTTTGTCTGGGATGTTTGAGTCCATTACTGTATTTTCTTCTTCTAATTGCACATAATTTTGTTCCAGTATTTGTTGTACTTGTTGTTTGATGTTTTCTAATTCTGACTGGGGTAGCCTGTTATTTTTTATTATTACACGGATCTGATCAGCTAGTCGTTGTTCTGCTAAAAAAATTTTAATTCCGGGTATCTGGTAATAAATGTTGTATATACTTGTGATCTGTATCCAGTTGTGTTGGTTCCTAGGTTTGTTGCTTGGTAATAACAGAACATGAGGTGTCGATTAACTTCATCTGACCATCTCATCCTCTGTCTTTGTTTTCCTTCTAGGGTGGTTGCAGGAAGCATATCCTGCAAAACACCTCTATTTGGATTTAAATCATTTTCCAGTTGGCTAGCAGTGTCGTTACCATTGTGAGCGGGCATAGGGTTCAAGCGTCGTCCCCGACCATGACGGCGCTTGTCCGAGGCTTCTTTAGTTCTGTCCTGAACCAAGTAATCACACTAAAAGGGGGGTTAGCCCTATTAGTGGTTTGTTCTTTTCGTCGCCTTTTACGACTGGCAGAACATATTACTATTATTATTTTTATTATTATTATAGAATTTGACCATTTGTAGATCGCTTAAAACCTAAGTATAATCTTTTTCTTTTTATCCTCCCAGAGCATCTTCACGCATTGCTGACGGCCTGTCTCTGTTGATTTGACACCATCCTTCATCCTTCTAAATTGTGATTTTTTTTGTTAAATTTTGCAGTACTGGTCAGTAGCCTGAAATTTTCCCTGTCCTGCATGTCGTCTTCTGTGTTGTTAAGTTTTCTCAAATCCCTTCTTGTCTCTTCCATCCGGTGTGTATTCAATTTAGAAATGAAATAAATATTTTTCTTCACTAGTCTATTGTTATTCATTCTGTAAATATGACTGTAAAACTTTTTATCTGTTCTTCGTTAATGTGTCTGAGACCGTTTCTGTGTTTCTGTGTAAATTTCATTTCTTCTCTTCGTCCAGCTGTTATTTTCTTCTTTTGTGGTTCTAAAATTTTCTTAGTATTTTCAATTCTTTCTTTACCAGTTCTTCCTGTTCACCTCTTTTACTCAGTGTTAGGCATTCAGATCTGTTTCGTGCTTCCGGTTTAATTACTTTTTCATAGTGTTTAATTTTGGCTGGAATGATGCTGATCTTTCATGAAATCGGTTTTGGGTGAGTTTTTATGCTAATTCCATTTACTTCGATCTTTCTTTACTTGTGGTGTAATCTAATCCAGCTGAATGTATCCATTCTCCCAAATACATAAACTTGTCAATTCCTATGATGTTTCAGTTTTGTGTTATATATATTTTTCCTGCTGCGTTGATGCTCAGTGTATTCCGTTTTCTCATACGACATTTGTCATCCGGTTTTATCTGCAATTTCGTGAAGTGTATCTATCATTATCTTTGGCAGTATAAATAATGTAAAACTTGATAGTAAAAATAGTCTCCGCTTACGGTCATTTGATTACGACTCTGTACTCTTTCAGCTGCACCCCGACATGCGCCAAAAATGTTGTTTCAAAAAAATGGTTCAAATGACTCTGAGCACTATGGGACTTAAATTCTGAGGTCATCAGTCCCCTAGAACTTAAAACTACTTCAACCTAACTAACCTAAGGACATCACACACATCCATGCCCGAGGCAGGATTCGAACCTGCGACTGTAGCGGTCGCGCGGTTCCAGACTGTAGCGCCTAGAACCGCTCGGCCAATCCGGCCGGCAATGTTGTCTCTTCTAAACAGTCGACCATCTGCAGCTCCTGCTTCTGTCACTCATTTTTGGCCAAGCCCCGCATGCAACATCGATGTGAATGGGGTAAGTGATGTGTAGGCGCTTAGGCGCATTCCGCTTCTTAAAGAAGCTCGTACTGTGGGGTAGGGGGTACTCTAGTGTGATCGGAACAGACGGTCACATACCCGGACTAGACATGGGAGTAAAGGAAGTCGAGGGTGACGTGTCTGAAGGAGCCATCGCCGAAAGTAAGTCTTCAGTGATGTGACGTGTTTGATAGGGTCATCGCCGGAAATGAGTCTTCATTGATGTTGACAAATACAGCAGAGAGTAAGAAATTCCAGGCTGATATATCGGCGAGTTTCCCTCTGACCACATCGCTTTCCGTTATTATATTCGCTTATGTCCGGGTAGAAACAATGGTAATTTCTTTCGGTCTATGCCGATACCATGGCTCCATATTTCGCATACAGCAGTTCACTCGACGCAAGATCCGCACCTAAGGACTGCAAAGTTGCACGGGTCACGCCCATACACAAGAAGCGAAATAGAAGTAATCCACAGAATTATAGATCCACATCACTGACACCAATTTCCCGCAGGATTTTCGAACAAGTACTGTGTTCAACCATTATGAAAAACTTCGAAGAACACAGTCAGCGCTGATTTACAGGGGACAGTTATTGAACCACATGAAAAAAAAGTATATTAGTTACAAACTACGGCAAGCACAAACTTTATTCAACATCTGAACGTCACTAAAGATATTCGGATTCAAAGTATGACATGTTCGATATGCCTGCCATCATTTGCTATGGTGTGGCGCAGACGAAAAGCGAAATTCTACATGAACCGCTGAAGTGTCGGAACATCGATGCTGTCTATGACCTCCAGAATGGCTGTTTTTAGCTCATCAACGGCTTTGGGGCTATTGCTATACATCTTGCCTTTAATTCAGCCCCACAAAAACGAGTCGCATTGTTCAAATCCGGAGAATGTGGAGACCAATCGAAGCCCCTGCCGGTGACCTGTAGGTACTCCAGAGCCAGAATGTGGTCCTCACATTGCTCCTCCAGGACATCAAACAGTCTCCTGCTTCGACGGGGTCGACCTCTGTCTTGTATGAACCACATCTTGTCGAAATCAGGATCATTTTGGATAATGGGGATAAAATCATCTTCCAAAACCTTCATGTACCGTTCGGTAGTCACTGTGCCATCAAGGAATATCGCACCGATTATTCCGTGAATGGACATTAGACACTACACGGTCACCCGTTGAGGGTGAAGAGACTTCTCGATAGCGAAATGCGGATCCTGTCCCACAAATGCGCCAATTTTGTTTATTGACGAAACAGTCCAAATGAAAGTCGCCTTCGTCGCTAAACCAAGACATATTCACAGGAAAGTCCTGTTCGTCAGTTCTGTGGACAATAGTGTTGGCGAAATACAACCGGCCCTGGGGCTTAATGGCGATGGGTTTGAATTTTATATGGGAATAGATGCAGGTCTTCAACAATAATTAGGCACAGTGTTTCCCTGTTGATTCCGACCTGTTGTGCAGTTCATCTGATCGATTTCCTGGGTCTGGTTTGAAACACAGCGCGTGTCTTCCCGATGTTTTCAGCCGTTTTCACCCTTTTGGACGACCACGAAGACTACCCATTCTCTCAAATTTGCGAATCAAATTCTTGACTGTTAGCACACTTGGACCGATTGTCTTCAGCTTGAACTCGGTCGCAAACTTCCTTTGAGCGCAGTTGGGCCGTTATTGCTCGCATAGTAGGCCTCCACAAGCGCTATACGCTCAGGCAGCTGTACCGTGACGTTTTCACGTGCAAATGGCTGACGAAAACAAAGGCGCCTGCACATGCGCTCACTAATTTCAATCATGCCCCGCGGCCAACCGTTCAGTTTTAACGTCCTAACGCAAACCATTAAGAAATTATGACCATTTTATTTCATATAGTTGAATAATTGTCACTGAGCCGTGCGTGGCTCGCGTTCCCGCCATCAGGTATGTTAGATCCTTTTTAACGTACTTCCACTTCACTACGTTAATTTAAATTACTACTGTCACTGAATTGCTGCTTTGCCTGACCACGAGCGACGCTAGCAGCGCGTATCGATATATCCCCTCTCGTAGTATCTTTGATCGACTGCTATTGCTTCCCGTCGTGTCTGTAGTAAGCCGAGTTCGGCTCTGCCAGTCAGTTGGAACGCGTCTGGAGCGCAGTTCGGACCTGCCAGTTGGAAAATTGCCATGCGGCACTAGTGCAGTCGGGTTGGAGTAGAGAGGTCTGCGTCGACATGACTCGCCCGACCTTTGCAGCCACGCATCACTTGAGCCGGGCCACGGTCTTGGTGGATCGTCGGTCGGTCGTCCTTCTGGGCGACGCGTTTTGGCTCGCCGATCGTTCATGAGTCGGCTGTGTTTGTGTGCGCATCGATTCACGATTTGTATTTGTGCGTGCTTAGTTACTGTTGGGTATCATTCAGGTCTTCGTGCAAGTGTTTGTCAGGTTGTGTGTGTAGTTGGCGACTATTTTAGATGTTGTCGGCATTCTAAGGGTAGTCGGTCGGTTGGTGTGGACCAGGGAGGATATCTCCGTGCGGTGCAGTCGGCTGGGTCCGCTAGCGGTCCCTGTGCAGTGTCGGAGCATGTGTGGAGCTGTCCGCTCGCTATGAGCTTCGTGACTCACCGATCCAGTATGTCAGAGTTGAGTGGTGTGTTAAGTACCCAATCCACGACCGTTCATGTTGTGTCGTTCGTTTCGGTGGTTAGCTGTTGGGGAGATTTTCCTGCGAGCAACGCTATTAGTGAAATCGAGCCGCCGTGCAGTGGAATTAACTATATTGGTTCACTACAATTCAAATGCACCAGTGGAATTTTCTGCCTTGTGGCCGTTAGTGTTCAGGTTACCTGCCCTAGCCACTAACGTAATTTCAAGCAGCGTTCTTTCCTCACCTGTTGTCGCTGCCCAACATGGTGTGTAGTTTTGGCAGCTTAATACGTATTTCATTGTGGGTAATCACGTCCGTAACAGCTTGGTCTTTGTACCGATTGGCGGCTAGCAAATCGTTTGGTCGGTCGGTCCGTGACTGTTTCTTGGTTGGGTTACCGACGCATCGAGTGTAGTTGGACCACTCACCTAAGTGAACGTTAATGTTCCGAGGGCAGGTCCATCCCGCCCCCCCCCCCCTCCCTGTAGGCGTCTGAGTGCCGTTGTATATAGTGTCATTTTTATGGGTGTTTAATGGTCTGTTGGTAACCTATTATAGCCAATGCAATAAAAGAAAAAAAATTGTATTGTGTTTTATGTAAATCAAATGGTTCAAATGGCTATGAGCACTAAGAGACTGTAAGTAGGCTGTTTATGTTTTCTCTATGTAAGTAGGTTGTTTATGTTTTCTCTATGTAAGTAGGCTGTTTAGGTTTTTTATTGGTAACGCCACCTCTGTATGACAATCACTGGCTGTGCTGTGGGCAGTCTGTGTCTGCTTTGCATTGTTGTAATACTCGCCATTGTAGTGTTTGGCAGCTGGCTGTGAACAGCGCGTAGCGTTGCGCAGTTGGAGGTGAGCCGCCAGCAGTGGTGGATGTGGGGAGAGAGATGGCGGAGTTTTGTAATTTTTCATGAACTGATATATTTATATATGATGATATCAAGGTAAATACATTGTTTGTTCTCTATTAATATCTTTCATTTGCTAACTATCCCTATCAGTAGTTAGTGCCTTCAGTAGTTTGAATCTTTTATTTAGCTGGCAGTAGTGGCGCTCGCTGTATTGCAGTAGCTTGAGCAGCGAAGATTTTTGTGAGGTAAGTGATTTGTGAAAGGTATAGTTTAATGTTTGTCAGGGCCATTCTTTAGTAGGAAATTTTGAAAGTCAGATTGCGTTGCGCTAAAAATATTGTGTGTCAGGTTAAGCACAGTCGTATATAATTGTTCAAAGGGGACGTTTCATATGGCGACCCTGCCAGGATACCTCACTGGAATCTTCTGATTTTTTCTTGTAGTTTGTGTATTTAGTGTAGCTTTTGTTTATTGCTAGCGCGTAATTGTAGAGAGAATCTCCTTTGTAGTTGTAGTTTTTCATTGTTGTAGAGTAAAACAGTTGTGGCATGCATGTAGATTTGCACCAAGTATTTCGCAGCTGCAATTAACTAGACATTATTTCCATTGCTACGTTATTTTATTTTGCTCTTCAAATTGTGTTTTTCTGTGTTGTCGTGTGAAATACTGTGACAATAATGGCGTGTGAAAAACGTAATACTAGGCTCCAAAGTAAACTGAGAAATGACAGTGAAGACGAAGGCAGTGTGTTAGCGCCGCAGAGTAATGAATTAACTGATGTTCAAAGTAGTAATTTGGTAATCGTGCATAGGGAAATGGAGCGGGCGGCAAACAATGGCACGGACAGTGAAACAATTAGTGAAGAGGGAAGCATTATCGATCGATCGGTCGGCAACAGCTCGTCTCAGGAATCCGAAATGACAGGACACAATTTCGCAAATACTGTAGATTCAGGTTTTGGGTTATCACCGTTTTCTCAAATAAGTCAAGACGCATTTTCTGCTTGTCAAAATGTGAATGTTGCCGGTGCAAATGCACTGCCGAAAATCGTAGAGAAACAGATTCCAGACACTAATACATTATTATTGCAATTAATGCAACAAATGGAACAAAATCAGAGACAAATGGGACAAAATCTTAAAAAGTTAGACACAGTGGAACAAAATCTCAAAAAGTTAGACACAATGGAACAAAATCAGAGACAAACACAGCAAAAGCTTCAAAAGTTAGACACAATGGAACAAAATCTTAAAAAGTTAGACTCATTGGAGCAAACTCTTGAACGAACACGTGAGGATTTAACTGCTGAGTTACATCACATTGAATCGAAATGTCAAAAAGTCTGTAATGACGTAAAAACACAAATTTGTGAGCATTTCCAACCTATTTTTTCGCGTCATGAAAATGCACTACAGAATCACGAAGCAGCTATAAAAGAACTGCAAACTATTGTTCATGAAAATCATGAGACCTTGCAAGCAAAATTTGACTCAGTTGCATCTACCGATACGGTTATGCAACTTGCAAAAACTCAGGAAAACTTAAAGGTCACAGTAGACACGATTGCAACACAAATGGACACTCTGAAACTTGGTTCAGAAAAACATAGAGAGGAAATGATTTCACTATCGGATAAAGTAGCCGAACTTTCAGATCAGTTCACTAACTTATCTACAAAGGTAGATGATGATCTGAATGACACAACACCTGTAGCTTTCATGGACACTGAAGAGTATGAACAAATTAGGAAATTCAAACAAAATCAGAATCGAATTAATACACAACACCAAAGAGAAATCCGGGAAGTACAAGATCAGCTGACACAGGTAACACAAGAATTACGTATTTCAGAGGACACTCGCGCTCCAATACGGGAAGAGGGACATACAAATACGGAACAGACACAAAATAATAACACAGGGCATTTCGGAAGTTATGAAAGAAATTGGCAATGTGCACCGAATTTTGAGATGGAACGACCGACACGACCTAACAATGACCGATATGCGACTCGCCGACATGATGATTTTGACTATAAGCTGTTCATTACTACACGTAAATTCAAAACATTTAAGAATTCTGGCAACGACATTCATCCACAAGCATGGCTCCATCAATTCTCTCATTGTTTTCCTCCCAACTGGTCGTTAGAACACAGATTAGAATTTATGTGTGGCTACTTAGAGAATGAACCAGCTGTAAGAATGCGATCGGTCATTCACGATTGCCACAGTGAGGGAGAATTTTACCATGCCTTCCTCTCAGCATATTGGTCTCAAGCTACACAAGACCGTGTAAAACATGACATCATAATGATGAAACATTTCGAACAATCTGAATTCTCCAGTCTCGTGAAATATTTTGAAGACATGTTGCACAAGAATCAATACCTGTCAAACCCATACAGCCCCTCAGAACTCATCCGCATTTGCTTAATCAAACTGCCTAAACATTTACGACATATTATTTTAGCAGGACGTTGCAAAGACGACATTGAAGCTTTTCACGGACCAGGAACACAACAATTACAGGTCACATCCGTCGCAAATCCGCAATGAAAGAAGTAATAACTGGACACGACAAGGCTATTCTCACAACACAAATCGTGACCAAAATAGACAACACCCGTATGACAACCGTTGGCAGAGTAGTAATAACTACAGGGAGAGATCACCTCTCCGTGGTAATGACTATCACAGAGACAATCAGAGAAACAGACAATATGGGAACCAAAATAAATATTATCAGGGGAGACAGAATAACTTTAGACGCAACGGTCCAGCGCGCAGTTTCGATTCAGGGAGAAATTCTCCACCACGTGACCGACAAGAAAGAAACTATGGCATCTACCGACATGACGACAGACGATATGATCGTAACGATAGACCTGAACTGCATCAGAACTGGCGGGATTCAAACAGAGCAGGGCCCTCTCGTCACGGTGAATTTGTAGAAGTTAGGTCTCCAAATCCCAATAACGACGCGCGCCAACAAAGAGACAATAGGCAATGACTCACACCGATGGCAGCCACAAAACGTTCTTATGACACTAACGACGCAGCTGCCGTAGCTAGTAATTACGTAAAAATGGAAGACATTAGGGACATCTTACTCCAGGAACACGACATAAAACATAACAATATTGCATATCCTGTGATTCACATTACAGTAAATGACGTAAAATTTACGGCAGTACTTGACTCTGGCAGTCCCATCTCAGTAATTAGTGAAACAGCCTTTAGCAAATGTAACAAATCGAACGATTGCCCTACACTTCCGTTACGTAAGATTAAATTACAAGGTGCAATTTTTGGAAAAAGTGTAGATGTACGCCAGCAAACCAATTTAGAATTCTTTTGTCAAAGCCACAGCTTCTCTATAAACTTTCTTATTGTTCCATTATTGTCGACGGAAATTATATTGGGAGTAGACTTTTTGAATGAATACAAAGCAATCTTAAGCTTTCACGATGCTGAAATAAGTTTAGAGAAAGAAGGTAAGTCAATAGCTTTGAAATTTGAAGACTGGCTCTTAAACCATGACGAGGAAATTAATCGGCTTTACCTTCTGTTAGACAACAGTTCGGACTTTTCTACGGAACTAGACACTAACAATCACTCTGCAAGTACTGACAGGGATGATATCGACGGCGCATTTGACATTAATAAGTTAATTCAGAATAAAATTCAAACAATTGAGAATTGTAATGACACTGATAGGCAGGACCTTTTTGAGATTTTACAAGCACATTCCACAGTTTTTACTCATAAAACAGGAACAATCAAGGAATTTCAATACCAATTTCGTGTTCGTGAGCATACTAAATTTTGTGTTAGACCATATGTAATTCCAGCACATTATAGGGACCGTGTTAGAACAGAAATACAATCTATGCTTGACGAGGGCATTATTGAGCCTGCAGTAAGCTCATACAACAATCCATTACATGTTGTTGAAAAGAAAAATGGATCGATCAGACTTGTCTTAGATTCGAGACAAATCAATACTATCATTATTCCTGAAACAGACAGGCCGCAGACGATGGAAGAACTTCTTCAAAATTTTAATGGTGTAAAAGTGTTGTCTTCCATTGATCTCAGATCCAGCTTTTATCAGATCGAACTTCATCCAGAATGCAGAAAATACACAGCTTTCCTTTGTTTCGGCGTTTGTTATCAGTTTCGGACACTTCCCTTTGGTTTGAACATTTCTTCAGCAGCATTTATTCGCGGGCTAAATTCCATATTACCTGAGTTCTTAAAACGTCACATCACCTTATATGTGGACGATATTCTAATAGCGGAAGCTTCATGGGAACAACATAATCGCATCCTCAACAGTCTGTTACGTATTTTTGCAGAATCTGGAATTACAGTTAACTTGGAAAAGTCTGAATTCGGTAGGTCAAAGGTGAGGTTTTTGGGACATATTATTTCTTCTGAAGGCATTCAGCCGGATCCTGAAAAGTTAGAAGCAATCAGAGCCATTCCAGTTCCATCCACAAAAAGACAAGTCCGCAGTTTTCTAGGTCTCGTAAATTTTTACCGTCGTTTTCTGAATATGCAAATTCTAGTTACACCAAAACTTTGTTCTCTCACTGGAAAAAATACTATTTGGAACTGGGACGAACAAGCACAGTTGGAATTCAATTCTTTGAAAGAAGTGTTACTTCACGCGCCAATACTAGCTCATCCTGATCTGTCACAAGATTTCTGCCTTAGTACGGATTCTTCTAAAGTCGGTCTTGGTGCCCATTTATTTCAAGAAGCCATAGAAAATGACACTACCGTTCAGAAAACCATTGCTTTTGCTAGCCGAGTGCTAACAAAATCTGAAAAAAATTATTCCGTTACTGAATTAGAAGCTTTAGCTATCGTTTGGGCATTTAACAAATTCCGTTTCTTTCTTTCTGGTAAGCACGTAAAAGTATACAGTGATCATCGTGCATTACAATTTCTTATGTCTTCAAAATTAAATCATGACAGGTTAAAACGTTGGGCATTGTTTCTGCAAGAATTCCGCTTCACAATAGTCTACATTCCCGGCAAGGAGAACATTGTTGCGGACGCACTGTCACGCGCACCGGCTGGGCTTGAGAAAAGTACCACAGAAGGCAACCTCGAGAAAAATTTCAGTATTCTTTACATTCAGAAAGTCGCCTTTGAAAACTTCATCACCACATCTTTAAAGGACATTGCTCATGAACAAGATAAAGATCCGATTTGGAAAGACATCAAGAGCAAATGGCATGAAAAGACACACACACAGATTCGGCATTATTACCTGGTTAGAAACAACATACTCTTCAAACGCTGCACTGTTGATGACAAGCTATGGGTACTTTGCATTCCAGACGATTTTGTTAATAAGCTCATTTGGTACATTCATTTCAGCTACGCACATTTTGGCCCACGAAAATGTTATCATATTCTTCGAACGACTTGTTATTTTAACAATATGGAAAAGCGAATTCGAAGAGTCTTGTCTATTTGTAAACTTTGTCAAAAGGCGAAACCATCTACTGTCTCACATCGTGCTCTGTTGTTTCCTATTATTCCTGCTAAATTAAAAGAATTTGCTGCTGTTGATCTCTTGGGACCGCTTGTCAGAACATCCAATGGATTTTCGTACGTTCTAGTCGCTGTTGAACTTACTTCAAAATTTGTTTCTTTCACTCCGTTACGTAAAGCCACTGGACGGTCTGTATCCAACGCCTTTGTTAAAAATTTCTTACGTGAAGTTGGACACGTTAGTAAAGTCATTTCAGATAACGGACCGCAATTCAGATCTGCTGTTTGGTCACGCATGCTTCGCAACCATAAAATCAAACCTGTTTTTATTTCATTGTACTCACCACATTGCAACCCGTCTGAACGGATTATGAAAGAAATCAATAAGCTTTGCAGACTTTATTGTCACAGAAAGCATCAGCATTGGGACAGATATTTACACTTATTTCAAAACGTGCTGAATGAAATGCCTCACGACTCCACTGCTATACCACCTACTCTTGTACTGAAGAATGAAGAACCACCGAACAGAATCAGAGAGCTTGTACCTTTCCCGAATACACGTAAACTTCGACACAAAGACATAATTGATTTGGCTCTTAAAAATATAAAATCTGCAGCAGACAAAAGGAGAAAACTACACGATAAAGCAAATGCAAAGAAATTGTATATTGGTCAGAAAGTTCTCATTAAAGCTCATTCATTGTCACATAAGAAGAAACACTTGAGTCACAAATTCTTTCTAGTTTACAATGGACCTTACAGAATCCGACGTATACCACATGATAATTGCGTTGAAGTTGAAACTCTGCGTACTAGGAAGAGTAAAGGTTTACACCACATTTCTCATGTAAAACCATTTATTGACAGATAATCTGCCTTTTAACTTTGTCTTTGCCATAAAACGTTTCACTTCACGTTACTAGTATGCTTTAGAAACTGTTACCATGCAACAATGTTTGAAGTTAAATATCCAGTCAAGAACCAAGAGAACTTATTTAAACAGAAATGACGAATGCATTGTTATAGTGAACAGACGTCACAGTGTTATTGTGTGTGTACATTCTTGCTTGTTTGTTGCACGATTACGTAACGACTATGAGGCTCACATACTTAGAACATTTACCAATACTGCTAATGAGATTTTAATGCAACATTTTGGTTTATTTGAAAATACATTCTGAATTTAAAGTGCTTTCTGAGAGATACCAGATGACACAGAGGTTAGTTTATGTGACAGCTACACGATTTTTATCACGACGATACTAATGAGTGACAATTTACAATGTTGCTTTTGCGGTGTATCTGTTTTATATCTGCACAGTTTTCTGAATTCTTCTGGAAATCAAAACATGTTTTATTAGTAACTTCTGTGGTATAGCTACAAGGAGACAGCCTTTTCCATAGCACAACAATACGTTACAGCACAGTACTTTCATCATCACAACAATAAGCGTAATAACTAAGATATCTCTACGCAAAGCATTTCACTTTTGTTTATCATGAGGTAAGTACATTGGCTTCTGCAGAACTTAGCTTTTGGAGGAAAATAACTACGACACTTTCACAGAGATTATCTTACAACAATATGCACATTTAGCGCTACAGGACACGCATTTCAGTGATTAATTTTGTACTTAAAACATTTATTTTTAAAGATTTTTGAATTACAAAGAAAGTTTTCAGTGATACATTTCATTTCATTGCTGTAATCTGTAACACCTGAGGGTATAATTACATTAATCCTCAGGGGGGTACACGCTTACTTTGTGTACCATGTGTTTGGCAAGCACAAGGAGCCCTAGCTAATATGGTATTTGCTTATACAACTTTACACATCGGTACCATATTTCTCTAACACACAAATTACACAGCTATCTGATCATTTAACTGAGAGATAAACATGTTTTTTACTACATCAGTGACACATGTTTACGCAATACACAGTTGGGTAACTTTATACTTATAAACTGTATTTTGTCTGTACTTTGTAAACTGTTCATATTTTTTTGGAATCATTGTGATACTATGAGAGCTTTGAATGATGTATTTGGTATGAGATCATGATTTTTAAAGTACGTTTGAGGCAGCTGACACTTTTGACATGAGCAGAGAATTATTTTAGGCTTAGAAATTATTGGAGGAAGTTACGATGATTTTGAGATTTGACTGAAGTGTTATGATGTTATTATTACGACGACGATGTGTATTATGTTGTTGAGGAATGTTTATTATGCTACGTATTTCTCACGATGAAATATTGAAGAAGTGTCGACGAATATGTATATGTATAGTGAGGTAAGGAATAATGAGTAGTGTTTAGGGACTCTGATTTATGAAAAGGATGTTGGAAACCAAGAAACGTACTTTAAGAGTTATGAAATGTGTGACTGTATCACAATGCTGACGAATATTTTTTCTTGGACACTTATATTTATAGGATTTTGTTTCTACAGATTTGCAACGCTAATTCTTGACCTGTGAAATATTTTTAAATGAGACTGCAACGGTAGCAGAAACTGCTGTCGTAAATATTTCCGTACGAAAGTTAAGTGACCACCTGCACGTAATGCGTCGCGGGCACCCAGCTGTGTCAGACGCCTGGAGAAAAAGCCATTATTGCGAGCCCTTTTCAGCGGCACAGGTAGAAAAAAAAAGGGGACGTGGGACGTGTCAAACACCTGGAGAACAAGCCATTAGGGTGTGCCTTTCATCGCTAATGCGACACCCTCGTTACTTGAAAACATATGATTACTCACACTTTGTGCTAATTACTGAAATGCTTATGAATTGATGGGAAATATTCGTACATCTGCACACCTGATTATGACAAGTGTCTTTCTCCGAGAGTTGAGTGCTACTGACTTACGAAATGCCACATGACTATTGAATGATATTTTTATGCTTTGCTTTTCATAGTTGTTTATTTCATTTGACATCTGTTTTCCAGCTGTGTTGCAGCATTACTTTTATAAAATAAAATGCATTTGCTAATGTGAACACTTTCTGTCAACAGATCTATTAAATAATTATTTTATGATCCACATTCTTTAAAAAAGGAGCACTTGGAAAGGAAAGAACAATAAGAAGGAACTAGTAACTGCATTCATAATTTTCTTTTCAAGTAATTGGTAACTTTTTGGTAGAATAACTTCTTGTGGTGCACCACTTTAATTACTTAGACATTAAGATGTGATTATACATTTGCCTTATCTGCATTGTTATCTTTAGTGTACTATTTTTTCTACTTGAGCTTTGTCATGTTTCGATATAAGCTGCTGTTTGCCAGGCATAGTGCTACTGAACTTTAATTTGTGTTACTCTGCTAAGCCAGATTTATTTTTTTTTTTGCTGCACAGTGCCCTATATTAGTTGTAATATTGCAATTGCTTTGGCATTTGTATTTTTGTCATTGATGTTTGTGTTAATTGTTTTGTGCTGCTGCATTGCCTCGTCCCTTAGTTTAGCATCTGAGCTCAGTAGATTTAAGTTAGATTAAGAGGGGGTAGACTATAGAAGAGAATGAGCTGCGATGAATTGGAAGAAATGCATTGAAAAGTTATACAAATAAAAAGGGTACAGAAAACAGGTTTAGGTAGGATTTTCTTGGAAATAAATGTTGAAGTAAGAAATGTGTGAACATACAAATACAGAAAGCATGCTTAGATACAATTTTTTTTGTGGAAACAAAGGATGAAATAAGAGGAAAGATATATGAAGTTTTGGGTTGGACTGCAGTACCAAATGTTACACTGAAAACGAACCCTGTCCTTTCCTATTGGTGTTATCCCACTATGTGTTTGTGTACCCTTGTGTATTTATTTTCTTCCTGTCTCTGTGTAGTTTCATAGAATTTTTTCTTCTTTTAATATTAAGCTACATTCACTATGATGAGGAATACTGTTATCCTCGAATATAATTGGCATTAATAATATGTTATTTACTTTGTAAAGATGTTTAGACATTATTTACTCTGTTTTGTGTTAATGCTAATGTGTGAAGTTGATGTTTCAAAAGTTATTGTGATCTTTTATGTATGTACTCATGTCATAATTCCTGTAACACTGATGTATATGTCTATTTCTATTCTTTTGTAACGCCTGTTTTGCTACAAATGTTATCTGTATTGTTATGTTCTTTAATGATGTATTTTGTACCTTTGTTATTGTATTCTTCTGTTATAAAATTGTAATTGTCACCAGTTCATGATATTATTAACTTGTAAGTTCCATTTCACTGTACACGTTTCTGTTGGTCATAGTATATGGACAATATGTGAGAAGTAGGGACTGATAGTGTTTGCACATGTGTTGGTAATTCAGCAAGGGACTGGATAACAGCATTGCTGGTTCTAAGGACAATTAAAAGAAAAACTTTCTGAGTGCACAAGTGGTGGTTTATGGACTTGCTATATTCTCTGCAAGAATCTTCAATGGTGATTGTGCACCTGCACAGTCGCAACGGATGGCTGCTGGCCGTCTCTACCAGGACTACAGTGGGTCTGCACCTCTGGTGGCCCACCAATACCATTATCTCTACAAGGACTACAGTGGGTCTGCATCCATGATGACCTACCAACACCATTATTTCTACAAGGACTGCAGTGGGTCTGCACCTCTGGTGGCCCACCAATACCACAATCTCTACCAGGACTCCAGTGGGTCTGCTCTGTGATGACCTACCTACCAATATTCTTCCAAACTTTGAATGACTCTGCTGTGGGTTTGCTCTGTTGTGGCCCATTACCTGTCTGCATGTCGAGAGTCAGCACTGTCTTTCCGTTGGAAGGTCAACACTACTTCTTCAAGACTGCATGGAAATCCACTACTTCTATGTGCATTTTCTTTTACTGCTTGGACTTTGAGAAAAACTCTGCATTTTTACTGTGATGAACAATGTGGACTGTCTTTATGGACTGTGAGAAATTTTGATCTTTTGACCAACATAATATTAATAAGTGTGTGCATTTTATATCTTTGTTACTGTAATTGTGAAAAATTTTTGTCAATCTGTATTGGCCAGTGCCCAACACTATTTGTAAAAATTTTTGTGGGGAGCATGGGGGCTATGTAAGTAGGCTGTTTATGTTTTCTCTATGTAAGTAGGTTGTTTATGTTTTCTCTATGTAAGTAGGCTGTTTAGGTTTTTTATTGGTAACGCCACCTCTGTATGACAATCACTGGCTGTGCTGTGGGCAGTCTGTGTCTGCTTTGCATTGTTGTAATACTCGCCATTGTAGTGTTTGGCAGCTGGCTGTGAACAGCGCGTAGCGTTGCGCAGTTGGAGGTGAGCCGCCAGCAGTGGTGGATGTGGGGAGAGAGATGGCGGAGTTTTGTAATTTTTCATGAACTGATATATTTATATATGATGATATCAAGGTAAATACATTGTTTGTTCTCTATTAATATCTTTCATTTGCTAACTATCCCTATCAGTAGTTAGTGCCTTCAGTAGTTTGAATCTTTTATTTAGCTGGCAGTAGTGGCGCTCGCTGTATTGCAGTAGCTTGAGCAGCGAAGATTTTTGTGAGGTAAGTGATTTGTGAAAGGTATAGTTTAATGTTTGTCAGGGCCATTCTTTAGTAGGAAATTTTGAAAGTCAGATTGCGTTGCGCTAAAAATATTGTGTGTCAGGTTAAGCACAGTCGTATATAATTGTTCAAAGGGGACGTTTCAAGACTATCTTAGCTCATCAGTCCCCTAGAACTTAGAACTAGCTAAGGACATCACATACATCCAAGCCCGAGGCAGGATTCGAACCTGCGACCGTAGCGGTCGCGCGGTTCCAGACTGAAGCGCCTAGAACCTATCGGCCGGCTTATGTAAATCAATTTATGTAAATCAACTGTGGGCCTTCAGCCACTTAAAGCCTTTTCTCAAAATTTCATTGCAGCCTTCTGCCTTAATAGATTATGGTAATGTATTTTAAAATTTTGTAATTTAATTGTTGCCTTCAGCCGTTTGAATTGCACCTTGTATATGTTTGTTCTATCCACTTTTGCCTTGAGGCTTTCCGCCTAGTTGTGATAAATATTATATGTATTTTAATGATTTTATTTGCAATTTTAACTACATGTCTTCAGTACTTGAAATTTATCTCGTTGCTTTTAAGATTTCTTGTTTGGAGGCCTTCAGACGTGAAAGAATTGGATTTGAAACTCGTAGTTGCAAAGGCTTTGCTATGTGCCGTTTTGGTTTAAAGGTGTTATTAAATTACAATTTTGAGTGAAATCGACCGACACCTTATTTCGCTCTTTCCACAATCCTAATCACCTGTTCTGCCCAGCGGGTTTAGCAGGCGTTTCAGTTACCCTTTAGAGACTATTGTTCTTATTTAAAACAACTGCTCTTTCTTCACACGAAGTAGTGAACACGATCGATAGGAGATCTGAAATTGATTTCGTATTTGTAAATTACCAAAAGGCATTTGACACGGTTCTTAAAAAGTGATAATTCAAACTGGTCACCATGAATTATTGTCGTAACTGTGCGACTGAATTAGTGATTCCCTGTGAGAAAAGTCACAGTTCGTTGCGTCTAAAGAAAATCAATCGAGTGAAACAGAAGTGA
Source organism: Schistocerca piceifrons (assembly GCF_021461385.2). Classification (NCBI taxonomy): domain Eukaryota; kingdom Metazoa; phylum Arthropoda; class Insecta; order Orthoptera; family Acrididae; genus Schistocerca; species Schistocerca piceifrons. The sequence continues at coordinate 751,272,333 of NC_060141.1, forward strand.
GATCTGGCGTTACGAAAGGAAGTTTTACAGGCCCTCTGCTCTTCCTACGCTACACCATAAAAAAAAAACTAAGTGTATCCTTAATGACCCGATCGATCCACTGGAAACTGGGTGGGTATGTTGCACACCTCTGGGTATACCAATGACTACTTTTGCGCGATCAGCCACGCACTGAGGCAGTGTGGGTAAGGCTGCGATGTCGTGCCGAAACGACCCTCTCAGCCAGTACGTCAGTGGGTAGCGGGACTAGAGTATCACGTGAAAGCGCACTACTAACTAGAATAGTTCCAGAGGGCCGCATCGAAGGCTGTGGGAGGCTGGATGATCCTATTATCGAAATGCGCATCACACCGGCGTACGGACATAACCATTGCACGTTCCTGGCGACGTTGGGTAGCGGAAGGCATTCACGCACGACCTCTAGGATCCAGAAGTCCGACTCCCTCCACACCGTTCTTGCTCCAAATGACTGACTCTTATTACCACCCTGGAGAGAAGCTCAAATTAGCGTACCACAAGCAACTTTGAATTACTTCTATTCTTGAAGTCCTTTTATTGTTATGATGCAAATGACTCGAATAGTAACATACGTTGATATAAAAATATAACTAGGTAGATCACAGAGCTCTAGGCTTCTAAAATCCTGCTAATGTCGACAGATTTTTGTGTGAGGTGTCAGTTGAATTGTTTAGCATAAGGCACAATACGTCTGTACCCCGGTGACCTGCAGGGAAGTGAAGCTCCCTATAAGACCTTGCAAATTTAAGAGAAACAGTGTATTGCATTATGTCACTTATTACTGAATGAAAATTGCTAAGGTGGCCCAGTTAAGCATGAATGCAGAGGTGCCCCACCTCACAAAGATGTATTAATGAAGGTGCTCATCTAACTATGAAAAGGAAGCTGTAACAATGAATCAAATGTATAAGCAATTAACATGTGGACAAATTGTTGTAATTGTAAACTATCGCCTTGGCACAGGTGAGTGGATACATGTAAACATAGCTGTAAACTAGATCGCGTACACAGAGAATGCTTGGGAAAATGGTTAATGATTTACAGAAAGAAACACGGAAAAGCAAGTCTGAGCTCCCCATGGGCTTGGTGACTGGTTTGCCAGCTCACGCTTATCACTCTTAAATGGTATGAGTGTGGAAGAGGGCGCGAGTAACAGCTCGACCTCTGTATTTTGCTCTAAATTCGAGACATTTCCCTCTGCAATGACGTGGTGAAAGTGTTCCCTTCACCCTCTCTACCGCAAGTGGGATCTGACTTTACTCTCTAAAACTTAGCTGGTTCTGTCACTGTAGAAATCTCGTTCGTCAATTATAGCAAGTCGTACAAGTTCTGACATATAATAATTTTTTAAACAAGTTTAACTAATTCTTGCTCACATAGAATAGTTAACCAATCATGGTGTAGGCAGGAAGGAAGGCAGAAATCTCTCGCACAACATGACAGGTTTTCAACCCCAACCAACCAAGAGGCTAGCTTGTATACAAGAATGGGAAAATCTGTCTTCTACCAAAATCGTTATTGTGCTACTCACATTTAAACGAACATACTTTCATAGCATGGCTCTGAACAATAGCCGATCCCGCTGTCTCAAATTCTACATGCGTTCACCTGGCTTGCAGATCTTTTTATCTTGTCAAAAAGGATTTCTTTTAGCTTCTTGCACACTGCAGTTTTTATGGTATGCAGTCCCTTCTTCTATGCTCCTGCTATGATGAGGTATACCGAATTTCCAGTCCTCTACCCGCTTTCAGCATGGCACAACTTTATGATACTCTGGTCCATCTACGTTAACTTTTCTGACTGGAGAAAGGTCCCGAGACTGCAGAAAATAGCAACTCCCCCTGACCATAATGAAAGCAAATGAGAAGAAATAATTAGCTGTGCACTCATTGGCCGTGCGGTTCTAGGCGCTACAGTCTGGAGCCGAGCGACCGCTACTGTCGAAGGTTCGAATCCTGCCTCGGGCATGGATGTGTGTGATGTCCTTAGGTTAGTTAGGTTTAATTAGTTCTAGGTTCTAGGCCACTCATGACCTCAGAAGTTAAGTCGCATAGTGCTCAAGAGCCAAGAGTCAAGCACTCATTGGCAATAATGCTTATGGTCTGTTGTTATTACGTATCGCTTAAGAATACACTGTTGACTATTGGGGCGTTCATATTACATCATAAAATATGGTGCGTGACAATTTGGGCATAAAGTGCCACATAACACACATGCCCCCGAGTGCAACTACGCCATAATGCAAATTAAAAATCGAAATTTAGGGAAAAGCTTTATCCGCGACATTTGTCGATTTCCTGTACGTCTTGAAGCTTTCACACAGTAGTCTGTCAGAACCCTAGAGGTAATTATGAATAATCCTGTAAGTTAATTACAGAAGGTATATACAGCCAGTTTCGTTTCCCAAAATTTTGTCAACTGACCACACTTTCGATTATATTAGGGCAATTGCCCTAGTGCAATCGAAACCGTGGTCAATTGACAAAATTTTGTGCAACGGAAGTGGCTGTATATACGTTCTGTAATTAAATAGCATAAGTTTGCTGGATCACGGCCAATAAAATGTTTAAAACTTGGAGTTCTGAATTCAGCGCTCCAGTTTTTTGTGTCTTTCTAGTACGGAAGTCGTGACGAAAACGAAAGTTAAAATAGATTATCGTTTTTAAAACAAGAATTGAGGTGCTATTGGCATCGGCGATACAGCTTCTCACCTGTACACGGTGGTTAGATGCAGTTTGAAAGATTTGTAAGAATGTTTCTGGGGACGTCCTGCTGAGATGTAATTGAGGAGAAAAAAGTTGCATAGGTTGCTCCATTTCAGAGTTTTTTAGCATTGAAATAAGCCACCGGCTCGTTGCACACGCAAATTTAAGCACCTGCGCGCGCTAAAATGTGGTAAAGCACAGAAATTGGTGGATCCATCGTTACCACTTGCTGAAATGCTCATTGCCAGTTAAAATGTGCCTTTTTCGGGTGTGATGAATTTAAGCTAGGTGTGAGAAAAATCTGATTTTATTCGGTGTGACAAAACCAAACGAAGAACACGTTTGGCGACGCCGCCTCTGGCAGTCTGTTTGAATTTGTATGCACGACGACATGATTGGGTAACTTTAATGCTAAAAACGGCGCAACGGGGATTACAGAAGTTCCCGATTCCACCCGTCTGCTTTCACCAATGACGTCACCAATACGGCGGATACGACCATTGACGACGACTCCCATATAAAGCCTGTTACGTCATTACGAAAACATAACGAAAATAAATTATAAAAAAGAAACACGTTCCTCCAAAGATATAATCAAACTAACGGGATCAGTGTGGGAAACTGAGAGCTTTAGAGAAAAAAATTCCACCACCACTACCACAATATCGATACCACAAAACCAACACCTAAACAAAATTGCCGGCCGGAGTGGCCCTGCGGTTCTAGGCGCTACAGTCTGGACCCGACCGACCGCTATGGTCGCAGGTTCGAATCCTGCCTCGGGCATGGACGTGTGTGATGTCCTTAGGTTAGTCAGGTTTAATTATTTCTAAGTCCTAGGAGACTGATGACCTCAGAAGTTAAGTCGCATAGTGCTCAGAGCCATTTGAACCATTTTGAGCCAAACAAAGTTGGAATGAATACTTCACTAGACCTACATAGGTTAATACCAGCTCACGATATCGAAACACGTAGTTAACACACCCCATTGGAATCCGACACTTCCCTTAACCTATATAGCTCAAAAACTAACGATATCAATAAAAATCTGACTAGAGTACCTACCAAAGATACATAAATCAAATCAAAGTGCCAATACCGAAACATCAATCAAAAACACATACAATAAATACAACCGACCTCCCAACACAGAAGTACCGCACTGAACATCATGGCATACGAAAAATACCCCCAAAAAACACGACTACTTACCACAAGAAAGTTCCGGCACTACACACTAGGTCAGGCACCATAATCTCACACAGCCACAGTCTCAAACACATACAAGGAAACAACCAAAAAAACTCCCAACCCACCCACAACCTACCAACCCCCCCCCCCCCCCAAACCAACCTCCACCCTCCCCCCAAAATCAAGAATCCATCAAATAAATACCAAAAAATAAATCTCAATCACACACACTACAGCTCAAAAAACAACTGCAACAAAACAGATCCTCCATAACAAAAAATGGTTCAAATGGCTCTGAGCACTATGGGACTCAACTGCTGAGGTCATTAGTCCCCTAGAACTTAGAACTAGTTAAACCTAACTAACCTAAGGACATCACAAACATCCATGCCCGAGGCAGGATTCGAACCTGCGACCGTAGCGGTCTTGCGGTTCCAGACTGCAGCGCCTTTAACCGCACGGCCACTTCGGCCGGCCCTCCATAACAATCATAAAACAACCACCCTCACCAAAGTACATCCACAAACATCTACAAACGCTACACCCTTACGTCACGGGTCAAAGCCGATAGGTGGGATCGGACGTCTCCGTTGACCAGGCGCAACGCATCGAATTTTTTTTCTTAACACTTATTTCTCAGCACCACCTGCCTTGCAACATCTTTACAAGGTTTTCAGACTGGTTTTTGCCACCCTGTATACGTTCCACCCAAAGCCAAAGATATTTTTCGGTATAAATTTCTGAGTTTAATTATTATGCTACACGAACTATTACGGATGGAACACAGCGACCTGGCCAGCAGTGCGCTATGCGCACCTGGAGGGGCAGCGCGTTGGCAGCCTCTGACCTGTCGGGAACAGTTCCTGGAGAATTACCGCGTTTACCTAACAGTCCCAACTGCTTGGAATCGTGCGTTAGTTCAGCTGCTGCATTGTTTACTGCGGCGGAAATAGAGGAGCAGCGAGCTCGTTAAGCCGACAGCCCGACTAATGAGGCAGACAGGTAGCGCTGGCCGGCCGCAGTCAGCGCTGTTACAAGCTGTCAGCGCCTGCGCTCCGGCAACGTGCGAAGCACTCGAGGCAGGGCCGCCACTCGACTGGTTCCGACAAGCGGTTCCAGCGACTGTAGCGAGAACCCTCGCATGGTATCAGCTATGGAAAAATACAAGGTGTTTCAGAAGTGATGGTCAATGTTCAGGGATGTGACAGGAATGATCATTCGAAACAAAATGTCAATTAAACGTGGGCTCTAATTAGCATACCTTAAGAGCTACGACAAGTCTTGATATTCGATACTGTGAAACAAATCTCTTTTGCTGCAAACTCTTTGCTTTCAATAATTTGATAGTGGTAATATGGACCAAAACAAGAAAAAATGTCGAATAACTTGTACTCTGAAATGCATGCCTTAAGAGCTATGAGCTAATGGTTCAAATGGTTCAAATGGCTCTGAGTACTATGGAACTTAACTTCTAAGGTCATCAGTCCCCTAGAAGTTAGAACTACTTAAACCTAACAAACCTAAAGACATCACACACATCCATGCCCGAGGCAGGATTCGAACCTGCGACCGCAGCGGTCGCGCGGCTCCAGACTGTTGCGCCCAGAACCGCTCGGCCACTCCAGCCGGCAGCTGTGAGCACTTATCCATCTTCGCTACTTTGAAACACAACTCTTCTAATGAACAAGTGCTCATAATTTTTAAGGCATGCATTTTAGAGCACATGTTTATTCGACTTTTTCTTGTTTTGGTCCATAGTACCACTTCCTAAAATATGGAACGCAAAGAGCTTGCACTAGAAGAGATTTGTTTCACAGTATCGAAGATAAAGAATTGCTCGTAGCTCTTAAGGTACGCATGCCATGTGCTCATATTTTTCTTTTTTCCACCTCAAGTATTGGTAACACATTACCTGCCAGGTTAGCCGAGCGCTAACGCGCTGCTTCCTGGACTCGGGTAGGCGCGCCGGCCCCGGATCGAATCTGCCCAGCGGATTGCCGACGAGGGACGGTGTGCCGGCCAGCCTGGATGTGGTTTTTAAGCGGTTTTCCACATCCCCCTAGATGAATACCGGGCTGGTCCCCACGTCCCGCCTCCGTTACACGGCTCGCAGACATCTGAACACTTTCGCACTGTTCCACGGATTAAACTAGTCGCAGACAGTTGGGGTACACTAATTCCGTCCCGGGGGGTACGGGGTGGCGGCAGGAAGGGCACCCAGCCACCCCTTCAACTAACATTGCCCCATCCGATTAACCATGCCGACCCTGCGTATCCGCGGGAAAAACGGCACAAGCAAAAGAAAGAAAAGAAAGAAAGTGTTGATAACACATTATGCGACATTGTTATGAATGTGATAGAAGTATGTTCTGCAATATTCCATGTTATTTATATAACCGTTTGATAGGAGAACGGAGATTGAAATAAATATTTGGCTGTTTATTTCTGAATATGTGACTATTTGCTAGTGTGTGGTTAGACAGGAACCTTCGAGAACTGTTGCTACAAGTCAGACCATCAATACCGACATATACAGCGTGACAATTATTGAACTATATGAAGTAAAATCGTCATAAGTTCTGAACGGTTTGCTATACGATGTTCAAACTACACGGTTGTCCGCAGGGTATGATGGGAATCAGTATGTGTGTGCACAGGCGTCTTATTGCTGTCGGTCATTAGCATCTTGTGAAGGCTTACTATGCGAACAATAACTGTTCTGGCGTAACGTCAAGCGCCGTAGGGTCAAGAACGTTAGAGCAGAGAGGGCTGTGAGACGATGTCAGGCAATTGCACGCTGACCGACCCCTCTCTAGGACGACACCGAGATAGTATTGCTATCCACAAGAAGAAGACATAAGCGCCGCGCCGCCTAGCCCTGCGGTCCAGTTGAAGTCTAGCCGTTCTATGAACGCTAAAGCAGCGACTTGTGGACTGTATTGTTTGACTTGTTTTAGGAGTTGTATACACTGTAGAGACTTCTTATTTGACTGTCGCCACTTGCTTGCGACACATTGTAAATTCTCTCAAAGTTAACGATTGTCATTTGTCTTACTATAATAGAAGTTCATTAACACAATTTGCTTGAATTGTTGTCTAGCGAACCGAGAAAGCAAGTTTCCTAGGCACCCCATATTCGTCGAGTAGACAGGACACAAAAATAACATCGCAACTGCGGCCCAAAGGAATCTCAAGCTGAAGACAACTGGTCCAAGTGTGCTAACAATCAACAATTTGATTCTCAATTTCGAGAGAAAGGGTAGTCTTCTTGATAACAGTGTAGACAACGTCAGTCGTCCAAAAAGGGTGAAAACGGCTAAAAAAACTAGAAGAGACACGCTCTGTGTTTGAAATCAGCCCCAGGAAATCGATCAGACGAGCTCCACAACAGATGGGAATCAACCGAGAGACACTGCGACAAATTGTTGTTGAAGACCTCCATCTCTTCCCACACAAAATTCAAACCCATCATCCATTAAGCCCCAGGGCCATGGATTGGCGGTTGTTTCGTCAACACTATTGTCCACAAAATTGACAAAAAAGACTTTGATGTGAATATGGTTTGGTTTAGTGATGAAGCTCGCTTTCATTTGGATGGGTTCGGCAATAAGGAAACTGGCACATTTGGCAGACTGAGAATCCGTAATTCGCGATCGAGGAGTCTCTTCACCCTCAACGGGTGACTGAGAGGTGTGCAATGTCCATTCAGGGACTAATCGATGCGATATTCCTTTATGGCACGGACACTACCGAATGGTATGTGAAGGTTTTGCAAGATGATTTCATCCCCATTATCCAAAGTTACCCTGATTTCGACAAGATGTGGTTCATGCAAGACGTAACTCGACCCCATCGAACCAGCAGTGTGATGTCCTGGAGAAGCACTTTGGGGACCGCATTCTGGGTCTGGGATACCCAGAGGCCACTGGCATGGACTTCGATTGGACTCCACATTCTCCGGATCTGAACAATACGACTCCTTTTTGTGGAGCTATATTAAAGACAAGGTGTACAGCAATAACCCAAAATCTGTTGATGAGCTGAAAAGGTCATCGACTGCATCAATGTTCCGACACTTCAGCTGTTCATGTAGAATTTCGCTATTCGCCTGCGCCAGGCAATCCCCGATGATGGCAGGCATATCGAACATGGCATAACCTAAATCCAAATATCTGTAGTGACATGTTGAATAAAGTGTGTGCTGTTTACGTTTTTTCTATATAGGTCAACAGTTGTCCCCTGTATTTCATCGTTACTATAAACATGTAGCTGTTTGAGAAGAGGGGAGAGTGGGCTCTGCGCAAGCGCTAAGTAAGGTTCTTTTTATGTCACTTCTACATCTACATACATACTCCGCAATCCACCATACGGTACGTGGCGGACGGTACCTCGTACCACAACTAGCGTCTTCTCTCCCTGTTCCACTCCCAAACAGAACGAGGGAAAAATGACTGCCTATATGCCTCTGTACGAGCCTTAATCTCTCTTATCTTATCTTTGTCGTCTTTCCGCGAAATGTAAGATGGCGGCAGTGAAGTTGTATTTCAGTCAGCCTCAAATGCTGGTTCTCTAAATTTCCTCAGTAGCGATTCACGAAAGGAATGCCTCCTTTCCTCCAGAGACTCTCACCCGAGTTCTTGAAGGATTTCCGTAACACTCGCGTGATGATCAAACCTCCCAGTAACAAATCTAGCAGCCCACCTCTGAATTTCTTCTATGTCTTCCCTCAATCCGACCTGATAGGGATCCCAAACGCTCGAGCAGTACTCAAGAATATGTCGTATTAGTGTTTTATAAGCGGTCACCTTTACAGATGAACCACATCTTCCCAAAATTCTGCCAATGAACCGAAGACGACTATCCGCCTTCCCCACAACTGCCATTACATGCTTGTCCCACTTTATATCGCTCTGCAATGTTACGCCCAAATATTTAATCGACGTGACTGTGTCAAGCGCTACACTACTAATGGAGTATTCAAACATTACAGGATTCTTTTTCCTATTCATCTGCATTTATTTACATTTATCTATATTTAGAGTTAGCTGCCATTCTGTACACCAATCACAAATCCTGTCCAAGTCATCTTGTATCCTCCTACAGTCACTCAACGACGACACCTTCCCGTACACCACAGCATCATCAACAAACAGCCGCACATTGCTATCCACCCTATACAAAAGATCATTTATGCAGATAGAAAACAACAGCGGACCTACCACACTTCCCTGGGGCGCTCCAGATGATACCCTCACCTCCGATGAACACTCACCATCGAAGGCAACGCACTGGGTTGTATTACGTAACAAGTCTTCGAGCCACTCACATACTTGGGAACCAATCCCATATGCTCGTACCTTAGTTAGGAGTCTGCAGTGGGGCACCGAGTCAAACGCTTTCCGGATGTCAAGGAATATGACATCCGTATGATACCCTTCATCCATGGTTCGCAAGATATCCGTCTGGAGCAGATGTGTGTTGTAGGTTTAACGCCTTGTCACGGCTGGCGCAGACATCCGACTGCCCCTCCACACAGGGTGCGCACTGTGGGAGCGATCGCCGGAGCTTCGGCGCCACTTGATTAGCCAGCAGGCGGGCGTCCGCCTCCGCCGGCCGCCATTACGCGCTCCCCGCCCCCGCCAGCTTCCGGTGCGCATCCCGATGAGACCCTTCCTCCCCCACCCCCACCCCCTCGCGCACCGCCATTAACGGCCGCGCGTCCGGCCCGCGCGCTTTGTACCCCGGGGCGGGCGTTCGCTCGCGACTTAGGGGCCGTACTCTGTAAGGCTCCCCGCCAGTTCAGCGTGCGCCTTTCTGTTCCCAGAAGGGCTGTCGCCCTCTCGCGTAAGCCGCTTTTACGAGTGCGACTTCCTCGTCTCAATCGACTACCCGCGGTGAGTGCCTGGTGCTTTCGTTTACACGACACCGACGAATTTGCGTGTGGTGTGAGGCACTATGCTGCCCAGTCTGCAGCCCGAACGGTGAAAGGTAGGTTACGAAGGGACTATCCAGCTTATGAAAATATCAGAGTTTTTGTAACAGCGTGTAGGAATAAGAATGGCCATAGAGTTAACTAGCCACAAAATATAAATTCTTAGTGCATGCTCTTGGGAAAGGTAATTCCCCACAGGCCTGAGAACCGAACGGGTAAGAAAACTACCTTTCAAGCATTTTAAAACATCAAAATTTATTTCCTCGACAAAATACGAGGCGCGTATTTTAAGTAAATAAGGTTTTGAAATTTAAAAAAAAGTGCTAAGATCTCAATAATTTTATTTTCACAAGAACGCCTGTACTTTGATCCACGCACTGACGCCACTACAGTCTGATTCTTCCTTGTTCACGTTGTGTACTGAGTGTTTAAGATGCCTCCGATAATCGTGAGTCCCGCCGACTGTGAAGTGTGGGCTGTTATAAGATTACTTAGTGCTAAAGCCCTAAAAGCGATCGATATTCATCGTTAGATCTGTGCAGTTTACGGAGAAAACATTGTAAGTGATGGAACGGTAAGAAAGTGGATGAGAGCATTTAAAGATGGCCCCACAAATGTGCATGATGAACAACGGAGTGGGCGTCCTTCGGTCGTTAATGAAAGTTTGGAACAGGAAGTGGACAATAAGGTGAGAGAAAACAGACGCTTTACGATTCCCTCCTTGCGGCATGACTTTCCTAATGTTTCTCGCAGTGTTTTGTATGGCATTGTGACCGAGCACTTAAATTACCGAAAATTGTGCGCACGTTGAGTACGGAAAATGTTGACGGACGTGCACAAAAACAAACGTTTAGGCAGTGCATTGACTTTCATTGAGCGGTACCACAACGACGGTGATGATTTGTTAAGCCAAACTGTTACGGGCGATGAAACATGGGTGGCCTACGTCACACCAGAATCAAAGCAATAGACCATGGAAGTTGAGCAAGGGGATCGTTTTGCTGCAAGACAATGCCCGTCTTGGCGAATCAGACTAAAGATCTCATCACATCTTTTCGATGGGAAACTCTAGATCATCCTCCGTACAGCCCCGATCTTGCGCCCAGTGACTACCATCTGTTCCTGCACTTGAAGCAACACCTGGATGGTCAGCGTCTTCAAGACGATGACGAAGTCAAAACAGTGGTGATGCAGTGATTAACAAGTCAGGCGTTAGACCTCTATGAGGAGGGTATTCAAAAATTGGTACAACGTTATGACAAGTGCCTCAATATTGACGGAAATTATGTAGAAAAGTAGATTAAGGTACAGACTTTCATGTAAAAATAAAATTGAGATATCTTAGCACGTCTTTTTTTTTTAAATTTCAAAACGGTACTTACATAAAAAACATGCCTCGTACATAGCGATACTTGAAACTATATCCAACAATATTGAGAAGAATGAAATTTTTACTCTGCACGCGCTAATATGATACCTTCTGACAGATTAAATCTGTGTGATACTCGAATTCGGCATCATTGCTTTTCACGGGCAAGTGCTCTACCAACTCAGATACCCAAGCACAACCCACGGCCGGTCCTCACAGCTTTACTTCCACCAACACCTCGTCTCCTACCTTCCAAACTTCATCAAACTTCACAGGAGATCTCTTGCAAAATGTCAACCAGACTGTGAGTAAACTATGTCTGCACAGTTTCCTATCTTTCTGTAGTGCTTGTCCCACAAGTTTCACATGAGATCTTCAGTGAAGTTTCGAAGATAGGAGACGAGGTACTGGCGAAAGTAAAGCTGTAAGGACGAGTCATGAGCTGTACTTGGGTAGCTTTATTGGTACACCTGTTGCCCACGAAAGGCAAAGGTCTCGTGTTAGAGTCCCAGTCAGGTGCATGGTTTTAATATTCAGAAGGTTCAAAACAAGCACCTTTTTACCTTACCATTTGTATCTAATTTTCTTGTTAAGTGTAAAGTAAGATTGTCTGGTACCGCGAGCTGCGGAATTTGAATCCCCGCCTGACGTCATGGACGTCGAGACCCCTAGAGGTCTCTGCACAATTGCGCTGTAAGCTGTGGGGGCGCGAGCCTCCTGGCCCGCATTTAGTGTGGGGTCGCCACAGTGGAACACGTCGTCCCAGCGGCCAACAGCGGCGCCCCCGATAGAGCATTTAAGAGCCGGCCTCTCGCTCAGCCAGCCATACTAATCTTTGCGTGAGTCTCGACACATCGCCTCGACAACAGACTGCGTGTTCACCGTTCTTTGTTTTCATTACAAGTGGACGTCTTGGATTCGTTTGGTTGTCTCTGTCACTCCGTTGCTTCTTGCGTGTTGTCGTCGTAAGGTCTCTCTCCATCGTCCGTCGTTGTTTCGTGTGCGTCCTTTCCGTTCGTTTGTTTGTTCGCGGGCCGCTCTCCGTTTGGTCCCGCCGCGTTTTCTCGGCCACCCCGCAACCGTTCGGGTCGCGGTCACAACAGGTTACAACATATTGAAATTTATTTTCCTGGTTTTGGTCAAACTTTTCACAGTTGTTATAATTTTCATTAAAAATGTCTATCCACTGGCTCAGGCCTGGTCAACCTTTGGCGATCCATGTGCCTGAATCATATAATACTTATTTCAGCGAGCACTTCCGCCTCATCACATGACTCGACAGCAGCGCTCTTATCACATGAAATCAAAACTATACAGTATGAGTGGCAGGACTTTGCCGACATGACATGCCAACAAATTATGCATTAAAACACGCGTTTCTGAGAGTACATTCATTTTAAGTTCACCCCATTTGCAGATATTTACATATCTTTGAGCATTGTGGACATTGCTTTTTGGCTCACGACCTTTTGCGATAGCTGTCTTAAAAATTTCCAGTGAAAAACTGCAGCTCCCTCGCTCTCTCTATCCCACAAATTTTCTTCACGGGCTGGACTGAATCCAGTCGCAGGCTGGATCTGACCCACAGGTCACTATTGTTCAGCCTTTCACTAGCCGTTACTTGCAGCTGATGTCACATATCAGCAGTTTTGTTATAATGGATGATGGTTTATAAATAAGCTGTAGTACCTGTAATAAGGTCAGCTGCCCTCGCGTATTGAGAGGTAGCATGCCACTCTCTTACTTTAACAACTTTTCTGTAAGATTAATATTCATATTTTAGGGCAAGACCTCGCAGTTCCCCAATACTACCTTTGCTATGTGTGGCTAACGACTTTTTTTTACACGAGTAAATTGTGGGCAGAACGTTCTTGAAATTGCAAGGGTAATCTGTAGAGAGAAAGCAGATGCCCAGGGGGCCATAGTGGAGGCGACCAAGAACAGGGTGCGAGAGGAACTGGGGGCCATAAAAGCTGATCGCAGCGACTTAGGCGTGGTAGTGAGTCTGGGAAAGTTTAAGTGATTCTTACAAGCAGAGGGACTTTTGATCGAAGCTCTCTCTTCCTCGTGCTTCGGATTGGACAGAAGGGCACCAGGTCACAAATCATTTTACTTGGATCAGGTGCCTGTGGAAGACAGCCAGAGGGCTGAAAGTGGGCAGAGAGACTGCTATAAATTGAGCTTTTGTGCAAATGATGCGAAGGACATAAAAATCGATGCATTCTCGTGTTAGAAGTGGGACGATATGGACGGAGTGGCTGGCGTATATGTCGAAGGACTATAAACCCCTCTCCCCCCCCCCCCACCTCACCAACACAAGGTTCTTTTAGCGAGTGCCAAAAACATATATTTCACAGGCACAAATGTCTGCGAATCTTAACATCCTTCTTTCAGAAACTGTAAATAGTTCAGATGGTTCAAATGGCTCAAAGCACTATAGGACTTAACATCTGAGGTCATCAGTCCCCTAGACTTAGAACTACTTAAACCTAACTAGCCTAAGGACATCACACACATCCGAGCCTGAGGCAGGATTCGAACCGGCGAGCGTCAGCCGCGTAGACTGATAAACGGATATTCATTGGACAAATATATTATACTAGCACTGACATGTGATTACATTTTCACGCAATTTAGGTGCATAGATCCTGAGAAATCAGTACCCAGAACAACCACTTCTGGCCGCAATAACGGCCTTGATACGCCTGGCCATTGAGTCAAACAGAGCTTGGATAGCGTGTACAGGTACAGCTGCCCATGCATTTTAACACGATACCACAGTTCATCAAGAGTGCTGACTGGCGTGTTGTGACGAGCCAGTTACTCGGCCACCATTGACCAGACGTTTTCAATTGGTGAGATATCTGAAGAATGTGCTGGCCAGGGCAGCGTTCGAACATTTTCTGTATCCAGAAAGGCCCGTGCGGGACCTGCCACATGCGGTCGTGCATTATCCTGCTGAAATGTAGGGTTTCGCAGGAATCGAATGAAGGGTAGAGCCACGGGACGTAACACATGTGAAACGTAACGTCCCCTGTCCAAAGTGCCGTCAATGCGAACAAGAGGTGAACGAGATGTGTAACCAATGGCACCCCATACAATCACTCCGGGTGATACGCCAGTATGGCGATGACGAATACACGCTTCCTATGTGCATTCACCGCGATGTCGCCAAACACGGATGTGACCATCATGATGCTGTAAACAGAACCTGGATTCATCCGAAAAAATGACATTCTGCCATTCGTGCACCCAGGTTCGTCGTTGAGTACACCATCGAAGGCGCTCGTGTCTATGATGCAGCGTCATGGGTAACCGCAGCCATGGTCTCCGAGCTGATAGTCCTTGCTGCTGCAAATGTCGTCCAACTGTTCGTGCAGATGGTTGTCGTCTTGCAAACGTCTCAATCTGTTGACTCAGGGATCGAGACGTGGCTGCACGATCCGTTACAGCCATGCGGATAAGATGCCTGTCATCTCGACTGCTAGTGATACGAGGTCGTTGGGATCCAGTACGGCGTTCCGTATTACCCTCCTGAACCCACCGATTCCATATTCTTCTAACAGTCATTGGATCTCGACCAACGCAAGCAGCAATGTCGCGATACTATAAAGCGCAATCGCGATAGGCTACAATCCGACCTTTATCAAAATCGGAAACGTGATGGTACGCCTTTCACCTCCTTAAATGGGGCATCAAAACAACGTTTCACCAGGCAACGCCGGTCAACTGGTGTTTGTGTATGGGAAATCGGTTGGAAACTTTCCTCATGTCAGCACGTTATAGGTGTCGTCACCGGCGCCAACCTTGTGTGAATGTTCTGAAAAGCTAATCATTTGCATATCGCAGTATCTTCTTCCTGTCGGTTATTTTTCGCGTCTGTTGCACGTCATCTTTGTGGTGTAGCAATTTTAATGGCCAGTAGTGTACTTGGCACAGAAGGATTAGAGCACTTTGTAAATGAGGGGTTGTGGTCCCATCCAGGTAGATGCTTTTTGCCAAAATATGGCCAGGCCCACTGTGGGAGCGATGACTCCCCTGTACAAAATCTTCTTCTTTTAGACAAGAGAGATTTGCGGGCGCTGACTAGCTCCTTTCAGTTTACGCAAAGGAGAAGCGTGCCCTGCAGCGTGGGAAACCCTGGGGCCCTATCTGGACTGGCGACCAGGCCATCAGAATAGTCAAGTCCAATGAGCAGAATACAGTTCGATTGGTTTGTGCAATGTGAGGGCGGTTTCCTTTTTACAAATTCGTGTCCTGTACCGTGGCTTCATGAAAAGTGGTTGTGATTCTTGGGGCAATTCGTCTTCTGTTCCTCCTCTGGTGGAGAACTTCAGGTCTCTCCTTAGTGAATGAGACTTCAGGTCTTTGTCTTGTGGTGGACTAAGAACCTGTGGCAGTTTCCAACATTACCAACAGTGGAACTGCATATCATCTCAGACATATCGCGTGTCACAAGGGTGAACTTGTTTGGCCCAAGTCAGCCATCTGATGTTCGACAATTCCAGCACGCACCATTGTGTCTGTGAGTCAAACTGGTTTGGCCAGACCAGTGAAAAGGTCCGCGTCATACTGACATCTGTTGGGATTTCAGGGCTCTGATAGGCAAGTTTGCCCCCTTGTGATAATCAGAATTGCATACTTGCACAATTGAATATTCTCGTGGATGTGTCAGAACATTACAGATGCCACAGTGACCGCTACTCACCCACAGCGCGCCATTTTATGCTGCTGACTAAGTCAAGATGTAAGGATACAGTACTGCTGCAGAAGCTTAGGGTTGCTGAATGATATTCACAGTTCCCTGTTCTCAGGTGAACCATAGTTTGTGCTGTATTTGATTGTAGCTTATTCCATTGGAATACAGTTGGGTCTCACAGTAGATAAATGTAAACCAAGTCAGATTGCTTTGTAAAAGGGATGAATTCTGGGGAGAATTTGTATACCTTCCACTCCTGTGTATGCTTTGCCTATCAAACACCATTTCTTAACTGATTTGTGTTTGTCATTTCTTGTGTAAGATCTCTCAGCTGGTTCTCGAGAAAGTTGTAGTTACTAAAGGCTTAATAAATCATGTCAACATTTTGCAAACTTAAATACCCATTGTACTCATTCATAGTCTCTCTACTATTCACTGTTTTTATTCTGTTGCGGTGGAACATGAGTACACCAGCGATTTAAAATTCAGTATTATTAAATTATTGATTATTAATTTGACTTCTGAAAGTGATTAGATGCATAGTGCAACAAAAGTGCCACGAGTATTCACTAATTAATAGAAAGGACTCATGTAAATAGTACACTATTTGAAGGTTATTGGCAAGATGATACTCTTCTTTATGTAAAGGTAATAACATTATCTTCACTGTCATTTATTTATGGTTAAGGTGAATGACGGTTTGCAGTTTTTGCTTGCAGTGGTAAGCGATTTGTACCCACAACCCCCTCACAATTGCTCCGCTACCAAAATTCACAATGCGGTCATGTACAGCATCATTGGCGAGCAGTGTGTGCGGAGAGGTGCCTGCAAGAGCGTGTATCTAAGGTTGGTGCTACTGAAGTAACTGTACATCATATTACGTATACGTTGTGTAACAAATTTTACAATGTAACATAGTTTATGTTCACTGGTGTAAAAAAGAATTCTATCCTCTACTTCACAATCATGAAAGTCGATTTTTTTTTAGTTTCTAAAGTGGTCTATGTTCTTCCTTATAGTTCAAGCTATCTCCATACTAAATTTCATCGAAATTTGTTCAGCAGTTTAGTCATAAAAGCATAAGACACAGGGTTACGTTTGCAGTTAGAATGTATGGGTTAAACATGTTGAAGATTGTAGAAGTATTGGTTTCATCACTTTGAATTGTATTACATAGAATATATCTATCAATTAAACATCTTCACAAATATGATACAGTTCAGACATCAAATAGTAAACACCTCTTTCATAGACTAGCTATGTTTCCCAATGTCGCGTTACAGCTTTAAAATACGATATCTTTTTTTGCCTGCTCTGATTTTGATGAAATCTTTCCCTGAGCTATGCTCACATTAACTGTGAAAACCTGAACGAATATTCATCTAGTGGTTTTGCAAGTTAGAGTACTCCAACAGATAAACACAACAGTTTTACACTGTCCAGTCACATGTGACCACCTGTTAAAATCCTGAATATCCGCCTTTAGCAGAGTGGACTGCTGTGAGACATGCAGGAAGACTTTCACGGAAGTTCTGGAAGGTACTGACAAGGATGTAGAACCATGGCAACTTCAGTGCTGTGGTCAGCTGCTCTAGGTCCATGGCACGTGCAGCCCACTGGTTACCCAAAACCTCTGTGGACTGGAACAACTGTATCATATCCTTCGCTAGGGCTTTGATTATCTCATCCTGCCCTGAAATCAGGGATATCCTACCCAGGATACTTCCAATCCCTCCTAAAGTAGTGTTCCATCACCCACCCAGTCTAGTCCATCCCTATGCCACTCCCAGTCCCAGACACTTGCCACAGGGGTCATATCCCAGTGGCAGACAAAGGTACAAGATCTGCCCCGTTCACCCTCCCAGCATCTCCTACTCCAATCCTGCACAGGCTTATCCTATTCCTTCAGAGGCCAGGTTGGTATTATACCAACCAGGTTGGTCTTATACCAACTCTGCTCCAAACACTGGCCAGTCGGTGTGGCCGAGCGGTTCTAGGCGCTTCAGTCTGGAACGGCGCGACCCTATGGTCGCAGGTTCGAATCCTGCCTCGGGCATGGATGTGTGTGACGTACTTAGGTTTAAGTAGTCCTGAGTTCTAGGGGACTGATGACCTCAGATGCTGAGTCCCATAGTGCTCAGAGCCATTTGAACCATTTTGCAAACACTGCACAGCCTTTTATGTTGGTATGAATACCAACCAGCTTTCTAGCAGGATGAATGGCCACCGCCAAACTTTTCAGGATCAAAATTGACCACCTGGCAGCACAACATGCTAAATGTCAAAGGCTGCTTCACAACCTGAGCCGTCTGGATCCTCCTCTCCACCACCAGCTGCTCTGAACTACGCAAATGGTAGTTACCCTAACCACACATTATCTGATCTTGCACTTGTCCTGGCCTCAATTTCAGCTAATGCACTGTCCCCAGACACTCCACCCAGCAGTTTTCCCTCTGTCCCCCTCCCAATTTACCCCATGTTACCTTCAGCATGTGCTGCTTGCCACCAGGTGCTACAACTACACCTGACACCTCTCCCTCCTGCACTCCTAGCTGGCAAACTGACATCCCTCTGAGCTGCTAGTCACTCACCCTCAGTCCCTCTCCCTTCCACCCTCTACTCATCCCCACATTACCCCCACCACAACCATCCCACGTGCTGCAAAAATAGCATTGGTATTGCCAGTCTAGCCGACACCATGTAGGGGCTTAAGGAGTGTGTATGCGTGTATCTGAGTGTGTGTACATTTGTGCATTCTAGCTCATCAAAAGATAACTGTGAAAGGTAGCAAGTTTTCCTTCTTTTGTGTGTCCCTATCGACAATTCAACGGTTCTGCTTTTCAGTGAGTGGTTTTCTTTATACTAAAGTATTTACAATAATATAGTTTTTTCCCATACTAGTAAAGAAATCTTCACTCAGATATGTTTTGACATGGTCAGATGTTAGTTTACCAAATGTCGATGTTGCCACAAGAATATTTGTGGCTTCAAAGAGAGATTCTTGGTTTCTCAGTACAAACTCTCCTTTACTTTCTTTTAAAATTATGGAGTAGTCACTGTGAAAAAGCTGTTTTAAGCATCATACCTGAGGAAGAGGAACTTGTTCAGTTGGTGATCCCAAAATGCTCAACAAGACAGGTACAGCCACTGGACTTCTACGGCTTTTGGTGTTTGTAATAATGAACTGAAGATAATAACAGTATAGTTTATTACCGAGGCAACGGCCTTGCCGCAGTGGATACACCGGTTCCCGTGAGATCACCGAAGCGCTGTCGGGCGTGGCCGGCACTTGGATGGGTGACCATCCAGGCCGCCATGCGCTATTACCATTTTTTCGGGGTGCACTCAGCCTCGTGATGCCAATTGAGGAGCTACTCGACCGAATGATAGCGGCTTCGGTCAAAGAAAACCATCATAACGATCGGGAGAACGGTGTGCTGACCACACGCCCACCAATCCGCATACTCAACTGAGGATGACACGGCGGTCGGATGGCTTCGATGGGCCACTTGTGGCCTGACGACGGAGTGCTTATTATAGTTTATTACCAAAGACATATAAATATTAATACAATAAAACAAACCTATGTTGACAAGAACATTACAAAAATGTCCCCTACTATATGTATCGCTAACTAACAGTTCTATGAAATAGCCACAGTAGCCAGACTATAAGGATCACAAACACAGTTTGTCTGGAACCAACATGCAAGAGTCCTACAGGTCTGAGGAACTGCTGATAAATAAGTCAGTGTTAGCTAACTTGCAGTTAAATAACCACATTCTCGGGTTTTCTAACCTGCCTGTAAGCGATAATCTTCTGTGAGCTATGAGCAAAGTGGACATAGTGAGTCCCCAACTTGAGAATGAAGCTATAATCTGTCTTCTGTCGGCGGCTTTAGGTGCATCAGCTCTGATCTCATAATCACTCTCTTTCAATCTCATACCAACCACACCCTTTGCATGTATGACTCTCCAGCAATTCCATTCTCTGCATTCTTAAAAACATAGCCTGCTACTGTCTTCCTACCAATACTACATGCCCACCAAGCTTTCAAAAAGGTGCCAGCGTCACCCAATGGAGTAACTGTTTCGCAGACAAGATTTCATTCTCAAAAATGCCGAAACGCCAACAAGCCAATGAATCACATTTATTCCACTGTTTTCCAAAACACTTGCTGACGAATGTTCCATCCTCATGACACTACAATCGATGCTCATTCTGCCATCAACTAATCTTGCATTAGAAATTCCATGAAAACATAAAAAAATTTGCTTGGTGTCTAGTGTCCAACCGTAAAGTATGTTTTCAAGTTCCATAGGAAAGCCAGGAATTTTTTTTATCTCCAAAAGTAAATCACATTGAAGATTAGAAACAGCTCGCCACAACTGCGGCTGCTGGCTACTGTAGGTGCAGAGAACCATTTGTGCAACTTATGGCTAGGTCAGACTTGGATTGTTGTGAGTGCACCGCTGACTAGGCTAGACAAAGTTCACACTGCAACTGCGGCTGCAGCTGCTGCCTAGATCTTGCAGTAGCTGCAGTTGTTGCCTAGGCCACATGCAGCTCACCACAATAGGGGCCGCTGGATAGGTCAGACATTACTCACCATAACTGTAACCACTAGCTAGGCAAGAGACAACTACACAACTGCAGCCGCTTGCTAGGTTTGACACATTTCACTGCAACTGTGGCTCCAGCGGAGGACAGACGTTAGTATGACAATGGCTGCTGCCTAGGCAGGATGTGACTCACGATGGATGGTTAGGTCAGATGTAGCTCTCGTGACTCACGCATCTGTTACAGTTGCACAAGGAGAGGCAAGAACACAATGAGGTAGTTATTTTACGTTTGAGGAATTAATGTTTGCCATTTTCTCCCCCCCCCCCCCCACCCCCCACCCCCCATCCCCTGCCTTTTCTCTGAAATTGTATAGTAGCACGGGCTCTAAGACCTTTTTTCCTCAGTGTTTCTTTAGTGTACTGTGTGCGGCACCCTGTCCAGCTCGCCCGCTTGCTGTGGGTTCTGGGTGTAGCCGCCTCTGGTATGGGTCCAGTGGGTCCCCCTTCTGCTACTTGAATTAGCCCGTGCCTATGTGACGTCACCTGTTTTGAAAATGTGTCACGAAGGGGCATATCTGTTTGTATTTTATTTTGTGTTAAAAAATTGTGATATCCATTATTGGTTAAAGTTTACCTCATTACTGTAGTCTCCTTTTCGGAGCTTTACTGTGTATAGAATTTATTTAACTTGCAAGTCACTTAATGCTTGGTTGAAGATTAATGTTGTTTGAATAGGGCAGTTGCCCGTGCTTGTAAGGATTTTGAATTTTAAAGATAAAATTTTATTTGGCCAAAGAAAAGTCAATAAAATCGTTGTTGTTATAAACTGTGAATGTTGCTTATGTGGCCCGGCCCTCCCGCTCAGCACCAATTGGCTGATTGGGGTGGTTTAACCACCACAAAAAGTTCAACACTTTCCATTAATAAATAAGTCATCAAAGCCACCTCATGCGTCAGAACGAAAAGAATCGCGGAAATTAACTGGGCACATGATGCCTGAAGTGATTCCTCGCCATTAAGGGCCAAGTTCAAATTCATCTGTAATTATATAAAATGTTACTAAATCATCACTCGCGAGAATCCTATGCTGCTCCTAATGGTCGAGTTTAATTCTTATAGAGAATTTTAACTCAAAATCGAGATAATCCCATCTAGAAACCACTGTTTCTGTGTGTACAGAAACTCAATACATTGGCACGTTATGTTTACTGCTCTCTTGTCTTTGTGGTCTTTTGCTGCTGAATTGCACTTGAGCGTTGAGAAAGTTTCTGAATGAGTCGATCACCTGAACTAAGTAAAAGGTACTGTGTCCACTTTTACTGTAACCGTGATACGCTAGGGGATAACACATCATTTAAAATGCTGGAAGAAGTAGGATTTGGACCGTATGGTACACCTGGGGTTAACACAAGGCAAGCTACAAGCTCGGTAAAATGACATTAAAAAAAGGATACCTCAGTTGGCTTCCTTTCCAACCATCTAATTATTAAAGCCGGGGCCGATGTCTCACACGGGCAAAGACTGACACCATCACTGTTCAGAGAGGAATGACCAAATCGTTCGTAACATCTCATGCGGGAAACGAATGCAAGATACATTAAGACGATATTCATTTAATCTTAGCACCACTGCTTGCTATGAGCAAAGACAAACTAATGACAAAGCAATGCACGCTCGGCCATTACGTCTCTCCACAGTGATCTTCCAGTTAAGCTGGTTTCAGTTTGAAAAATATTTCAAAGCACCAAAAGTCTTGAAACTATCCGCACTGGAAGTAGGTAGATTTGAAATAATTGCAATAGATGTAAATAGACATCATTTTCAGTTACTCTAAGCCATCAAAACAGTTAATTTGATTGTAACTTACATACCGTGTCTGTTCGTGACGACAGCCTACAGTAGAAGAAAACATGAGAGAGATAAAGCGCACTCTTACAAAAATTTTTCTCTCTTTTAGCGACAGGCCATTTCAGTATCGCTTTAGGTCGACATATTTCCACTACGAGGTGACAGAATACAGTTGCTATTACATTACGTAGAACAGCTAGAAACTGTGTGAAATCTTTTCTTTTTCCTTACACATAGACTATTAAAGGGAAAAAACACACACACATATGCACGTTGATGAAAATATATTTTACGCACAAGAAGAAACACCTCGTCATACTTACTCGATCACAAAACAGCGACTGTTAACTGTGACTCGACTACTCCAAGCCCGAGTAAGTTCTGCCTAACATCTCAACTACTTCGCCTTTGCGTACAGGGGGCCAACAGACTTTGGTGAGGGGAAATGGCACTGACAAGCCAAATCACCAAGATGATTTTGCCAGTAAGGCCAGGCGCCTCCTCCAACCAGAAGACACGAGCCTAAAATTTTGCCTTCCTTCCAATGGCTGAAATGTCGATACTGCGTCCCAGTGCTGGGATTTGGAAGGCTCAATCGCGCAGTCGCACGCCCAGGGACGCATAGCCGAGTGAAGTGACAGAGTGTCACTACAAATGTCACCAACAAAGGGAAATTCCCCATCTTATTCCCCTCAGATTTAGTCGTAAGAGGGCTCAGTTGACAGACCGCCAACAACTGAACACAGATCACGCATAAAAACAGGGAGGTGTGCTGAACTGTGGAAAAGAGCAGAAAATAAACAGTGAACGGTCCAAGCACAAGTGCAACGTAGAGCATTACATACGAGCTACAGATTCGTGGAATAGTGGGAACGGTACTGGACTGTAAAGCGGCCGAACCATGTTCAAAGCTCCCTCGTAGCAATATTTTCTCCGCTGTTCGCTGTATTCAAATTTCTGTCTGTGTCGGGGTGTAACATCCGTTTGCAACAGCGAGCTGTAAGCAAGGGCCCTATAATGAAAGGTGATTCTGCACAGCAACTCTATTAGTAGCCAAAACGAAGTGGCTTCCCAATGGGAAACGCAAACGTTTGATGACGACAGGTCAGCCGAATCCTCCACCGGAAAACACGTGTGGTGAGTCACAAACGACATTAGTGGCAGTAGGTGTGTCATATGATAGGAATCTCCTATCCGCGCACCTAATTTACACCTCTGGTGAGTGAATGAGATATGTCCCCCTGCCCTGTTTAGGTGTTCGTGTGAATGTGAAAGTCATCACTCTCAATGAAATGATGAAAACATAATAGTTTGTCACATAAGGTGCAACAAATCAACGGAACAGTTTCACAATCACACAGTTTTCCCTCTGCTCTGTCAAAACATATGTTTTTAACGTTTTTGAAGTTTCGTTTCGTTTCGGACGTTTTGACTCTTGAATTCCTTTTTTGTAGGATGGTTCATACCCGTTTATTTGTTGTTTTAATTTCTGTCAGACATCTGTCTCGTATCTCGCCTGCTCTCACCTATTCATCATTTCTACCTGCGACGTTAGTGTATTCTTACCAGATGACTCATACTCTATGACCAAGCATCCAGAAAGGGAACAAACTTTTCAATGGCCGGACAGATAGCTCACAGTTTTGTGAAAAAAAATTTAAAAAATAAAGCACACTTACGAGTTTCGAACCCAACTGATCCCTGTCGCAGGCCAACACCGTGACCACTACACCACGACGCCAAACTTATTCCCTTGCTCTCAGTATTATACTTATTGACCTTGCACCGTTCACTGTCCCTATTTTCCATTCTTTTTCACAGTTCAGTACACTTTCTTCCTGTTTTCATGCTTGATCTGTGTTCAGCTGTCAACTGGGCCATCTTACCATTAAATCTGAGGGGGAGTGCGATGTGGAGTTTCCCTTGTAAGATTACATTCAGTTGCCTTCCAAGGCTGCTACTGCAAAGTCGAACCAAGTACTTCCACCTGAATTTCCCCAGTTGTAGGCGTTTCTAGTTACACCCACATTAACTGAAACGAGCGATCATCCATGTTTTGGAACAAATTCACTGTGCTGACTATCAGTTGTAATTTAGATGAGAAGGACAAACCATTTAGGTTCCCACCGTGATAATCCTCCTTATCATGGAATATAAGAGCAAATGCAAGCAGAAATAGACACCCTGCTGTTGATATAGCAACGCCATACAATTCTATGGAAGGCAGATTAACTGAACACTTTCAGGGTCCTTGACTGTAGTCCTGGATTCGCTTTCCTGTGCTTCCCCTTAATCGATTGAGGCAAACGTCAGGAATTCAAACACCACGCTGTCAACTCGTGATGATATCAAGATGATATTACTAATTACATAAAATTCACTGGAAAATCCGTCGGGAATAAAAAAACTAAACAATTTTATTAATTGATGAATGTGCGCAGTAGAACATTAATTTTTTGCATACTTTGAAGGTGACGGAAATGACGATAACGTAATGGTGTTCCACACGAGAAGGGGTACTTTCTCTTGATTTTTGTGAGTCGGTACATAATGGCATAAATAAGATACTCATTGCATATTTCCAAAATGAAGTCAAGTCAGAATCAGCTGAACAATAAAGATACTGTCTCGGATGAAAAACAGCCCACAGTTCCACTAAATTGTGTTTATTTTAAATGGTTTCTGTTATAATAAAATAGCAATATGAAGTTATTTTATTGGTCTTGACGCAGCCGCTGGGCTTAGACATTTTCCATTTATTAGGGCATATGTAAGTAATATGTTATCACTTATCTAATTTTGAAGTTTATGTGTAGATTGTATCACTGGTCTAGATATTATTCTGATTGCTTATTAGGACTTCTGAAGAAGGCTATATTATTATAGCAGAAACCATGGTCAAGGTTTAAAATAAACATAATTTAGTGCAAATGTGTGCTGTTTTTCATTCGAGACAATTTCGCAACGGTTGCTGTTGTCACTGCCATGATGAAAATAACGAAATAAAAATACTAATTATCGACAGAATGGCAATGTCCATTAAAATCAAGGCTTTGCATGATGAAAGCCTGCCCAGACATGCAAGGTGAACTGGACTGAGCTTGGCAACCTAAATTCGCACAGCAGTCCAGTTACTACTTGTAATAGATACTCATTTAGTCACTGTCATATCACACGCCTAACAAATGTTAGATTTCCAAAAAATGTAAAATTGAATCAATTTTTTTTCTTGTTTCAGAATCTGGAAAGGCAGTCGTCTTGCGTTAAACAGAAGAGGCATCATCAAATTTTTAGTACCAGTCACAATTTTAAAAAAAGTATGTGTCAAAAGTGATGGGCCGCATGATGTTTGGCCACCGTGTCATCCTCTGCTATAAGCGAATGCGCTGTGGGGGGCATTTCGGTCAGCACTCAACTCTCCCAATCGCTGTCGGCTTTCCATGCTGTGGAGCCTCTAGTTCTCATTCAGGTAGCCTCAGCTGGCAGCATGACTAGTGGACTCCACTCCAGTCCTCCCACCAAGGAACTCCCACTACTCCAGTAGTGGGGACGGAACCTAGATCCTCATCAAAATTTGGTACACACATCATTTCACCCGAAAGAATAGTACCCGCCAAAGCAAGATAGCTGCAGTAATAAATTTTCCTACAAACGGCCTGGTCCAAGTCCACTTCAGCGACTTGTGCGTCCCCAATTATCCCACTGGTGTAAGGGGATATACGTAGTTTATGGTGGAGTGCGAACCACGTGCTGTTTCTAGCGTCTCCTCACATCGTTGAGAGGAGAAGGCTGTGTTAAAACGAAGACTCAAGCCCGATATGTATGTAGGTAGTACATGTATAGGCTCAGATGAGTGAGTTTTCAAATATCAAAATATGCTGCATACAGGGTGTCCAAATTAATGTGTAATAATGTGAACACTCTTTGAAACTGAGTATCTCTTTAATTAAATACAGTTTTTTGCGGATAATAGTTCAGAAGGCGGTGAAAAACATAACTACGCTTTCTTTTTGGATCAACTGAAACTGGTGCTAAAGTCTTACTGGAAAACAGAATGTGAGTGAGGTACGACGACGTTGGAGGGTTGAATTTAGAACACTACCACCAACAACAAGGGTAGCAATTACAAGAATACAAGGTAAGTTTGACGTCGAAGGAACAGTGCAGGATATGAAGAAGGAACATTGCAGAAGAAGGAAACGATCAACAGACACTGAAAGTGTTGATGCAGTGATACTGGCATATGCACACAGTCCCCAAAGAAACCGTGAGACTGGGATCTGCAAAAGCAGTGTTCACAGAATTTTATGGGATCAGAAATTTAAGTCTTACCTTCCAAGACTTTTCCATGCTCTTAACTGAAAATATCTGAAATTAAAGGAGATGGAAATACAGTACATTGTTTGTGGTGTACCTTAATGCCCAACTCAAGGGAGTAAACGTTCAAAATGGTCTCCGTCCCCCACAGTACACCGTCGACAATGACTTAAGTACAGAGCGACATGCCAACTGTATTGTTCCTAAAGCAGAAGCACCACATGCTTGCTCAGTTTGCTCTTCAAGATCATCCAGTGTTTGTGGGCTTGCAGCGTAAATTGTGTTCTTGAGAGCCGCCACCTCCTTCCCCACCAGTTACACCCTCTTCCTCCGCCCCCCATACACCCACACACATACACACATTAGGAGCCACTCGACTGTCAAATTTCATGAACTGCCGCAATGTAATACGGCACTAAAGTACTCTGTTCACCAGATAAATGTGTAAGGTGGCAGAATAAATGGTCACATTCACACCTTACATGAGACCTTTACAAATCGCAATGAGAAGGTGAAGATGACACCTAACGTAAATTGACAGTTATGAGAACATTTGCCTATCAATATGTAATGTGAAAAGGGATGACAGTCAACCGATGGTAATTAACTCACCATTCCTATACAATGCATGTCTTTGAGTGGGAGGTAGAACAGGGAACTCAAGTCGAGTCACTTTTAGTTTTGAAAAGCCAGCTCCACAACGGCGTAGCGAAGCCGCACTGCGGAAGTTACGCTGGCAACCACTTAAAAGGGTGGTAGAACGGAGGACAGCGACCCCGGGCCAGGTGAGTCAAGCTGGATGGCCGCCTGTAGCGAGGGCATCGGTACAAGAGCAGAGAAGAAGCTTTAGAAAACTGTGTTTCGAAATTCCAATGGGATACAAACAAAAGCAAGTGACACATATTCATCCTGCGAGTGCGACACACAGAAAGATCAATGTACTATAGGCGTCTGGAACGGGCACAAAACGTCCGATTGTCGGAAACTCACCAGGAAGCAGCGAACTACTGAAGTTTCGACGCAGTTTGATAGAAGGGACGTTGCGATTGGTAGAGGGTGTTTCTACAAAATGAGAGGAACGCTCCTATTGGTCGAAAAAAGCAGTGACGTGAAAAAGGAACCCAAGTGGAGGGAGGCAGTTCTGCTAGGAGTAGGACAAGAGAGAAATTTTTTGACAGGACTATTCTCTGAACTGGCGTCAAGTGCAGAACAGAGCGCTTAACGCTCCGTACGACGCAGAGAAGAAATTTGTGTGGACACTGCGTTCACAGTGGCTGCACTCCAGCTAAAATTAGTTGTAGCAACGTTTAGCTCCAACTGTGGAGAAACGAACCAGCCAAAATAATTGATTTGTTTTCGCGAGAACTGAGGGCAGTAGAATATGCACACTGCTCCAATCATGCACATTTATATCACAACATAATAAGACTAAAGCTGTGTACATGTTTTCTCGCATAACAAGAAACATAGGGAAAGTTTCTGCTGGAAAGTTCAGCAAAGGCCAGATTAGTTTTGCAGGAATTTCAGTGGGAGAGAGCGGCCTTGCAGACAGCAGCACGTCGCAGCTTAAGGTAAATACCGCGTACAGAGGCGTAAACCTTGTTGGTTCAGCAGCTTGCGTCCACTGTAAACTCGAGCGGCCTTGGGTAGTCGTACGCTTAAATTTGTCACTTGACTAACCATCCACTGTAGACTTGATTGTTATCCTAAATAGTACCGAACTTTGAACAAGAATCGGACGATTGTCGTAGTACTGACGGACATCATAACGTACGTGTAGGAGCAATTTTGTAAAGAAACGTCCAATTAAACTTTGATATTATTGTGCTTAGGATTGATGTAAAGAATCTTCCAATGATATTGTGCTTAAGTTTAACGTTCTTTCAGAGAGTTAATATTTAACATTGTTGTGTATAAACTTATTTCAGTTTTTGATGTTGGCAAGACGTGTTATCCATTGCGCTGTTTTTACGTTGGCGAGTTGAAAACTGTGTGAAAATCTGTAATGTGGTGAGAAATATTGAGCCATTAAAACTTGTCATTTCACCTCACACAATTGTTCTCAATTCTAGAATAAGCAAAAACACCCCCCCACCCTCCCATACCTTACAAATGTGATTATGCTGTCAGTGAACGACACTTTTACAGGTAGAAAATTACAGCCCTTAGGAGGTAGCGTTCGCTGCCGAAACCCCAGCGCCGCCCTGTAGGTGAGGTCTGTTATGATGATGACGACGAACGAATCGTCGCCAGTGTGAATGACGGGTGGCCAATGCTAAACAGAAACATACAAATCTCTTCTTTGCACATACAGAAGGTTTGTCAGGGAAGTCGATAAGGAGCTGGCTGCATGGTCTTGGCTGCAAACGACTAAAATAATTAGAAGTCTAAGTTTTCTTTAATTTACGTCTGTGGTCACCATCTTTTCTGTTTAACAGATTACCGGTTTCGGTCTTTAATGACCATCATCAGATCTGTCTCATAAAAACAAAGTCCTACTGCACTGCAGCCAAAGTGCCATAGTCAACTGTTAATTGCGGAATTTCGCATTTAATAGTTGACTATGCCACTATGGCTGCAGTGCAGTAGGACTTTGTTTTTATGAGACAGATCTGATGATGGTCATTAAAGACCGAAACCGGTAATCTGTTAAACAGAAAAGATGGTGACCACAGACGTAAATTAAAGGAAACTTAATACATACACGGGTCACTGTGTTTTTTCGCGACGATGTCGCAGCTTGTGTAATTAGAAGTCGTTGGAAAAAAATAATATATCGTACTTAACTGGTGGTACAGGAGTTTTCATAGGATGAATATAATTACAAACAGGGAGCTATAAAGCCATCACATAGGCCATACTTTGCTAGAGACTTGTTGCGAGCCGCGGAGCGGCCCTAGTCTCGACTCGCGGGTCCAGCGATACCAGTACTGACCGCGGTCGATAACTACAACCCCTAAAAAGTGTGGTAGAGAACGTTGATACCACACGGTCACTGGCCTGTCCGCTCACCTTTTGCACAATTTTGTCGCCCTGGTACCCAGCAGGAATTCGCTTCCCTTAAAAGGGGCACCTAATAAACGAAACACCGGTCCACGTGGCTTCAGCTCTGAATGACGTGAGGGGCACATTCGCAGCCGTGACCCCCCCGCCCCCCCACGCCTCCCGCCACCCCCCGCCCCTCTTGTTTCGACTGTCCGCTTGTCTCTGCCGGCTAAATTAAAAGCTGCCACAAGGTTCCAGATGCTCACGTGGATGCCGCTCTGCGTCCTCCGCGTTTTGCAGGCCGAAACCGAACGTCACCACAATCGGACAAACCCCATTTGGAAGAGGATAAAAAATGGCTTCCCGCGTTCTATGTGAACACCTCCACAAAACGCCAGAGCTTTTAATCAAAACATGTCCAGTAGTTAGACCTGGACTGATTTTCTACATCTACATCTACATCTACATTTATACTCCGCAAGTCACCCAAGGTGTGTGGCGGAGGGCACTTCACGTGCCACTGTCATTACCTCCCTTTTCTGTTCCACTCGCGTATGGTTCGCGGGAAGAACAACTGTCTGAAAGCCTCCGTGCGCGCTCGAATCTCATTTTACATTCGTGATCTCCTCGGGAGGTATAAGTAGGGGGAAGCAATATATTCGATACCTCATCCAGAAACGCACCCTCTAGAAACCTGGCGACCAAGCTACACCGCGATGCAGAGCGCCTCTCTTGCAGAGTCTGCCACTTGAGTTTGCTAAACATCTCCGTAACGCTATCACGGTTACCAAATAACCCTGTGACGAAACGCGCCGCTCTTCTTTGGATCTTCTCTATCTCCTCCGTCAACCCGATCTGGTACGGATCCCACACCGATGAGCAATACTCAAGTATAGGTAGAACGAGTGTTTTGTAATCCACCTCGTTTGTTGATGGATTACATTTTCCAAGGACTCTCCCAATGAATCTCAACCTGGTACACGCCTTACCAAAAGTTAATTTTATATGATCATTCCACTTCAAATCGTTCCGCACGCATACTCCCAGATATTTTACAGAAGTAACTGCTACCAGTGTTTGTTCCGCTATCATATAATCATACAATAAAGGATCCTTCTTTCTATGTATTCGCAATACATTACATTTGTCTGTATTAAGGGTCAGTTGCCAATCCCTGCACCAAGTGCCTATCCGCTGCAGACGTTCCTGCATTTCGCTACAATTTTCTAATGCTGTAACTTCTCTGTATACTACAGCATCATCCTCGAAAAGCCACATGGAACTTCCGACACTATCTACTAGGTCATTTATATATATTGTGAAAAGCAATGGTCCCATAACACTCCCCTGTGGCACCCCAGAGGTTACTTTAACGTCTGTAGCCGTCTCTCCATTGATAATAACATGCTGTGTTCTGTTTGCTAAAAACTCTTCAATCCAGCCACACAGCTGGTCTGATATTCCCTAGGTTCTTACTTTATCAGGCAACAGTGTGGAACTGTATCGAACGCCTTCCGGAAGTCAAGGAAAATAGCATCTACCTGGGAGCCTGTATTTAATTTTTTCTGGATCTCATAAACAAATAAAGCGAGTTGGATCTCACACGATCGCTGTTTCCGGAATCCATGTTGATTCCTACAGAGTAGATTTTGGGTGTCCAAAAACGACGTGATATTCGAGCAAAGAACATGTTCTAAAATTCTACAACAGATCGACGTCAGAGATATAGGTCTATAGTTTTGCGCATCTGCTCGACACCCCTTCTTGAAGACTGGGACTACCTGTGCTCTTTTCCAATCATTTGGAACCTTCCGTCCCTCTAGAGACTTGCGGTACACGGCTGTTAGAAGGGGGGCAAGTTCTTTCGTGTACTCTGTGTAGAAACGAATTGGTATCCCGTCAGGTCCAGTGGACTTTCCTCTGTTGAGTGATTCAAGTTGCTTTTCTATTCCTTCGACACTTATTTCGATGTCAGCCATTTTGTGCGAGGATTTAGAGAAGGAACTGCAGTGCGGTCTTCCTCTGTGAAACAGCTTTACGCGTGTCATCCTCTGTTTCAATGCCATCATCATCCCGGAGTGTCTGGATATGCTGTTTCGAGCCACTTACTGATTTAACGTAAGACCAGAACTTTCTAGGATTTTCTGTCAAGTCGGTACATAGAATTTTACTTTCGACTTCACTGAACGCTTCACGCATAGTCGTCCTTACGCTAACTTTGACATCGTTTAGCTTCTGTTTGTCTGAGAGGTTTTGACTCCGTTTAAACTTGGAGTGAAGCTCTCTATGCTTTCGCAGTAGTTTCCTAACTTTGTTGTTGAACCACGGTGGGTTTTTCCCGTCCCTCACAGCTTTACTCGGCACGTACCTGTCTAAAACGGATTTTACGATTGCCTTGAACTTTTTCCATAAACACTCAACATTGTCAGTGTCGGAACAGAAATTTTCGTTTTGATTTGTTAGGTAGTCTGAAATCTGCCTTCTATTACTCTTGCTAAACAGATAAACCTTCCTCCCTTTTTTTATATTCCAATTTACTTCCATATTCAGGGATGCTGCAACGGCCTTATGATCACTGATTCCCTGTTCTGCACTTACAGAGTCGAAAAATTCGGGTCTGCTTGTTATCAGTAGGTCCAAGATGTTATCTCCACGAGTCGGTTCTCTGTTTAATTGCTCGAGGTAATTTTCGGATAGTGCACTCAGTATAATGTCACTCGATGCTCTGTCCCTACCACCCGTCCTAAACATCTGAGTGTCCCAGTCTATATCTGGTAAATTGAAATCTCCACCTAAGACTGTAACATGCAGAGAAAATTTATGTGAAATGTATTCCAAATTTTCTCTCAGTTGTTCTGCCACTAATGCTGCTGAGTCGGGAGGTCGGTAAAAGGAGCCAATTATTAACCTAGCTCGGTTGTTGAGTGTAACCTCCACCCATAATAATTCACAGGAACTATCCATTTCTACTTCACTACAGGATAAACTACTACTTACAGCGACAAACACGCCACCACCGGTTGCATGCAATCTATCCTTTCTAAACACCGTCTGTGCCTTTGTAAAAATTTCGGAAGAATTTATGTCTGGCTTCAGCCAGCTTTCTGTACCTATACCGATTTCAGCTTCGGTGCTTTCTATCAGCGGTTGAAGTTCCGGTACTTTACCAATGCAGCTTCGACAGTTCACAATTACAATACCGATTGCTGCTTGGTCCCCGCATGTCCTGACTTTGCCCCGCACCCTTTCAGGCTGTTGCCCTTTCTGTACTTGCCCAAGGCCATCTAACCTAAAAAAACCGCCCAGTCCACGCCACACAACCCCTGCTACCCGTGTAGCCGCTTGCTGCGTGTAGTGGACTCCTGACCTATCCAGAGGAACCCGAAACCCCACCACCCTATGGCGCAAGTCGAGAATGTGTGATTTTGCTAGTGATGAGAAGAGTATTTGTATGGCACAGCCACGGATCGATGTTGGAGAATGTAATGGTACTTGAATTACGTAACCATTATGGCACCTCACCTCAACCTCTCGATACCAGCAATATTCTACTGTTTCTGTAAAATAGTTAACACATTTCTGTGACAACATTCAGATTTGATTTCATTAGTGTAGAGGTACTTTGATACATCGATACGTTTATATTGCAATGATA
Organism: Schistocerca piceifrons; assembly: GCF_021461385.2. NCBI lineage: Eukaryota > Metazoa > Arthropoda > Insecta > Orthoptera > Acrididae > Schistocerca > Schistocerca piceifrons. The sequence continues at coordinate 751,305,614 of NC_060141.1, forward strand.
TTATTCTTATGTGTGTTCTTTCTTTTGTCACTATGATCTTTAACGTACTTGTAACTCTGATTTTTGGGCGCGTATGCGGTTATTGGAGAGTCAAGTCTTGGTGGTCATTTTGAAAAGACGCAAATTGTAGTCAGTTTATGAAATGTGAACTTTAACAGTGAGGAAGATATTTTCAAGCATGTTTTATATTGTGAAGAGACGTTGCAACAAAAGTAATAAAAAATAAGTGTAATTTAAATTCGTAGTTGGCTCAAATGGTTCAAATGACTCTGAGCACTATGCGACTTAACTTCTGAGGTCATCAGTCGCCTAGAACTTAGAACTAATTAAACGTAACTAACCTAAGGACATCACACACATCCATGCCCGAGGCAGGATTCGAACCTGCGACCATAGCGGTCACACGGTTCCAGACTGAAGCGCCTAGAACCGCACGGCCACAACAGCCAGCCTAAATTCGGAGTGCTGATTACTTTTTTACATCACCATTGTGCTAACTTGCAAAAGTTTAATCTTCAAGAATGGTTTATGAGAAACATCTATAAAACATTTGAATATCGCAGAATAACACCTAGGCCTCTTTGCATCCGAGCTTGGAATCATCACTATCTAGATTTTCGACGAATGAGCCATGAGTTCACAACGAGACCAGCGTGGGAAACACGAAAATATGAGTGCCTAGTTTATCCATTATTTCAAGAAATTACTTTATTAATTGTGCTCTAGTGATACCTGCCACATAATATAACTTTGTTGTTGCCCGAAAATGCAATATTTAGCAGCGTGAGCAACACTACAATCATAATTAATTTTTGACCTTTGTTGTGGTAGGGTTGTTAGGAGGAGGAGGAAGGTAGGGAGGGGGGGGGGGAGGGATCCATGAGTCCCGAAAAATATTTTAGTAGAAGTGTTGATACAGGGTGACAATTACTGAACGAAATGAAATAAAATCGTCGTAACTTCTGAACGGTTTGCGTTAGGATGTTCAAACTGCACTGTAGGCCTCGGGGAATTATGGGAATTAGTATGCGCAGTGTGGTTTCTCCCATTTAGATGGGTTCGCCAATAAGCAAAACTGGCGCATTTGGGGGAATGAGAATGCGCATTTCGCGATCGAGGAGCCTCTTCACAGTCAATGGGTCTCTGTGTGGTGTGAAATATCCAGTCACGGAATAATCGGTCCGATATTTCTTGATGGGACGGTGACAATCGAACGGTGCGTGACGGTTTTGGAAGACGATTTAATCCTCATTATCCAAAGTGACCTTGATTTCGACAAGATGTGGTTCATGCAAGATGGATGTCGATCACATCGAAACGAGAGAGCGTTTGATGTCCTGGAGGAGCACGTTAGGTCCACATTCTGGCTCTGGGGTACCCAGAGGCCACTGGCATGAACTTCGATTGGTCCTCAACATTCTCCGGATCTGAACATATGCGATTCCTCTTTGTGGGGCTATATTAAAGACAAGGTGTATAGCAACAATCCCAAAACCATTGCTGATCTGAAAATAGCCTTTCAGGAGGTCATTGACAGCATTGATGTTCCGACACTTCAGCGGGTCAGGCAGAATTTCTCCATTCGTCTGCTCCACATCATCACCAATGATGGCAGGCATATCGAACATGTCACAACCTAAATCTGAATATCTACAGTTACGTTTACATGTTGAACAAAATGTGTGCATGCCGTAGTTTGTAACTAATTTTAGTTTTTCGCATATAGTTCAATAATTGTCACCCACTATTTTTAGTTATACCGTATCAGTTTCTTAAAGTCTCATCTGATACGGATCAGACACTGTACAGCAATACACAATAAGAGGGCGGATAAGAGTGGTGGAATCAATTTCTTCAGTAATCCTGCTGCACTTTCCAAGTACTCTGCCAATAAACCGCAGTCTTTGGTTTCTCTTCCCCACTACGTATCTATGTGATTGTTGCAGTTTAAGTTAATCATAATTCTAGCCTCTTACCATTTATAGCCGGCCGCAGTGGCCGAGCGGTTCTAGGCGCTACAATCTCGAGACGCGCGACCGCTACGGTCGCAGGTTCGAATCCTGCCTCGGGCATGGATGTGTGTGGTGTCCTTAGGTTAGTTAGGCTTAAGTAGTTCTAAGTTCTAGGGGACTGATGACCTCAGAAGTTAAGTCCCATAGTGCTCAGAGCCATTTGAACCATTTAGCATTTATATGAACTTATAGCCTTTATATTTGCGTAATTTATCGTACAACCCAAATTTGGCGGACTACTCCTAGTACTCATTTTGACGACTTTACACTTTTTGTTATTTAGAGTCAACTGCCATTTTTTGCACCATGCAGATGGCATGCCTTAATCATCTTTGATTTCGTTTTGATCATCTGATGACTTTACATAATGGTAAATGATAGCATCATCTAAGAGGCCTATGCAGATTGTCTCCTAAATCGTGTACGTAGATCAGGAACAGCAAAGGGCCCGTAACACTTCCTTGGGGAACGATAGATATTACTTCCGTTTTAATCGGTGGCTTTCCGTGAGTTATTACGAACTGTGGCCTCTCTGACATGAACTCACGAATCCAGTCACACGACTGAGACTGTTGTGGATTGGCAGGAGAGCCAACCCAGGAATACTAGAGGAAGCCGAAAGGCACGCGTTTTAGCTCACGCAGGCTGGCGTGAGGTCTGGAACAGGACAGGGAAATTAGACTTTAGAAAACGGACGTGGCTGGTGGAATACTTAACTTTAATCCATTAATGGTGAACGTCGGTCTGACGGCACATGATTAACAAAATGAATAGCAACTGATAATGCCGCCTTGCTAGGTCGTAGCAAATGACGTAGCTGAAGGCTATGCTAACTATCGTCTCGGCAAATGAGAGTGTATTTTGTCAGTGAACCATCGCTAGCAAAGTCGGTTGTACAACTGGGGCGAGTGCTAGGAAGTCTCTCTATACCTGCTGTGTGGCGGCGCTCGGTCTGCAATCACTGACAGTGGCGACACGCGGGTCCGACGTATACCAACGGACCGCGGCCGATTTAAAGGCTGCCACCTAGCAAGTGTGGTGTCTGGCGGTGAGACAATGCTCCACAGGCACACAATTTGATTAGGAGTCGTTTGGGAGTAACGCTGTCAAATGCCATCTGGATATCTGACGATATGGTATCAATTTGATGTCCACTGTAGACAGCACCAATTACTTTGTGGGAGTAAAGAGTTAGTGCGTTTCACGACAACTATATTTTCTGATTCCGTGTTGGCTATTTTCAAAAAATCGTTTTGTTCGAGGTGATTCATAGTGTTTGAGCACAGTATATGTTCCAAAATCCTTCTGCAAATCCAGTTAGAGATATGTGTCTTTCTTGGGTATTAGTGTAACTTGTGCGATTTTCCAGTTCCTGGGCACGGCTGACCGTGCAGTGGCAGGTAAGAAATCTCAGAAAAAAGGTTGCGATGACGGGGGTTCGGGTCCCCATATGTCTGATTCCTCTGTGGATTCCGCTATGGACCTTGACTCTCAGCTGCCTACCTAATTCTACTCGGACGTTCCGTACATCCCTGTCCAGCTGTGATCCATGACCCAAGCCTACACGTTCCTTTCTTTAAGCGTTAATCGTGTGGAATCAGAATTGCGATTAGCTTCGCTGAGTCACTTCATTTATGATTCATGTGTGGACATACTTTTCTTACAGTAGGAGTTATTTAGTAATTTCTCCTTACTTGGTTTTCTTATGATCTTTAATGTAGCACCCGAATATTCTACCGGGCCTGCCTTATTCTTTCGCGAAGGCATTCCTATTGCTGAGGTGGAAATGTTGGATTCTGGCAGGGGCATAGGTTGTCAACTTTTTAATCTTACCTTGGTTCCTTCATATGCCCCTTCAGGCACTGGTCACGCAGTGGATCGTTCACGTTTTTATAAAGAGGATATTATTTAGCTGTTGCGTAAGACTCCTTCGGATATTCCGTTGGATGGTGATTTTAATTGTGTATTGAGTCCTGCAGATCAATCTCCTAATTTTAATTTCGCTCATGAATTACTTGAATTGGTCCGCTCCTTAAGCCTAAAATATTTCTGGATATGTAAATACCCGACGTTAGTTAAATTTACCCACTTTACTGCGACTTCTACTAGCAGGTTAGATAGGTTTTACGTATCAGATTGCCTGAGCTATAGTATTCTTAATGTTGAGGTCATCCTAGCTTCCTTTACGCATCACTGTGCTGTGGCCACAACTCTCAATCTTGAACGGCAACCAGTCAGATTGTTTCGCCCTCTGTGGATGTTAAACATCGCTCACCTTGCTGACTCCTCTCTCTATGACGTGGTGCGAGTCGTGTGGAAGCGTACTCTACCGCCCACTGGGAAGTACTCTTCCACCCTTGACTGGAGGACACAGCTAGCAAAACCGAGGCTCAGGCAAAGTTTGATACTTAAACTGTGCTGCCAAAGCGCGAGACTTTCGGAGAACTTATGAATATTACACTCCTGGAAATTGAAATAAGAACACCATGAATTCATTGTCCCAGGAAGGGGAAACTTTATTGACACATTCCTGGGGTCAGATACATCACATGATCACACTTACAGAACCACAGGCACATAGACACAGGCAACAGAGCATGCACAATGTCGGCACTAGTACAGTGTATATCCACCTTTCGCAGCAATGCAGGCTGCTATTCTCCCATGGAGACGATCGTAGAGATGCTGGATGTAGTCCTGTGGAACGGCTTGCCATGCCATTTCCACCTGGCACCTCAGTTGGACCAGCGTTCGTGCTGGACGTGCAGACCGCGTGAGACGACGCTTCATCCAGTCCCAAACATGCTCAATGGGGGACAGATCCGGAGATCTTGCTGGCCAGGGTAGTTGACTTACACCTTCTAGAGCACGTTGGGTGGCACGGGATACATGCGGACGTGCATTGTCCTGTTGGAACAGCAAGTTCCCGTGCCGGTCTAGGAATGGTAGAACGATGGGTTCGATGACGGTTTGGATGTACCGTGCACTATTCAGTGTCCCCTCGACGATCACCAGTGGTGTACGGCCAGTATAGGAGATCGCTCCCCACACCATGATGCCAGGTGTTGGCCCTGTGTGCCTCGGTCGTATGCAGTCCTGATTGTGGCGCGCACCTGCACGGCGCCAAACACGCATACGACCGTCATTGGCACCAAGGCAGAAGCGACTCTCATCGCTGAAGACGACACGTCTCCATTCGTCCCTCCATTCACGCCTGTCGCGACACCACTGGAGGCGGGTTGCACGATGTTGGGGCGTGAGCGGAAGACGGCCTAACGGTGTGCGGGACCGTAGCCCAGCTTCATGGAGACGGTTGCGAATGGTCCTCGCCGATACCCCAGGAGCAACAGTGTCCCTAATTTGCTGGGAAGTGGCGGTGCGGTCCCCTACGGCACTACGTAGGATCCTACGGTCTTGGCGTGCATCCGTGCGTCGCTGCGGTCCGGTCCCAGGTCGACGGGCACGTGCACCTTCCGCCGACCACTGGCGACAACATCGATGTACTGTGGAGACCTCACGCCCCACGTGTTGAGCAATTCGGCGGTACGTCCACCCGGCCTCCCGCATGCCCACTATACGCCCTCGCTCAAAGTCCGTCAACTGCACATACGGTTCACGTCCACGCTGTCGCGGCATGCTACCAGTGTTAAAGACTGCGATGGAGCTCCGTATGCCACGGCAAACTGGCTGACACTGACAGCGGCGGTGCACAAATGCTGCGCAGCTAGCGCCATTCGACGGCCAACACCGCGGTTCCTGGTGTGTCCGCTGTGCCGTGCGTGTGATCATTGCTTGTACAGCCCTCTCGCAGTGTCCGGAGCAAGTATGGTGGGTCTGACACACCGGTGTAAATGTGTTCTTTTTTTCCATTTCCAGGAGTGTATTATTCCACCCTGCGTGAACTTTGTGCTGCTTCGGATCACGCCCTCTGCGAATTCTGTATGTTAGGCGTGTAAAAGCTAAATTGTTGGCCTTGAAGAGGATGCAAATGGAAGGTTAGAAAATTCTATCGAAGCTGCGTTCACTGGTGAGGGAGGAACTGACTTCCTTATATCATTTGCTTCGGCATCAGACCCGTCGCCGACGAGCTTGTATTCATTCTCTCAAGACAAATGACGGACGTATCGAAACGGTGCAAGCTGATATAGTATCTTACGCCAGTACTATGCAGACATCTACGACATCGATGAGTCCAATGAAAGCTTTTACGACCCACTTGTCAGCATCTTGGATACGACAATTACACGTGAACGTAATGCAACGCTCTTAGTTGCCTTTCAGCCTGAGAAAGTTTACAAAATTATTGTGGGATCACCTTCTCAAAAGTCCCCGGGTCTAGATGGACTTCCCACTGAATTTCACGTGTGCTTTTGGCCGTTGTTGGGTGCTGCCTTTACCTCCCTTTTGAATGAAGTAGGGTAGAGTAGTGCTGATCTCGTTCAAAGTGGGAAAAAATTGTTTTAATCCCAAAACACACTGGACCGGCTGCCCCTGATAGCTTTCACCCACTTTGTTAAACTTTGATTATAAGACTGTGGCGAGGGCAGTTATCAGTGGGATGTCGGCTCTGATGGAGACGGTTGTTGCAAAACATCAAATCTGCGTACCTGGTCGTAGCATTCTTACCCTTATAGTCGAGTGTCGTAACGTGGTTTCGGTTGCTGCTGTAACGTCCGTTCCTTGTGCCCTTGCTTTTCTAGACTTCGATAAGGTATTTAATCGTGTTAATCACGGCTTTCTGCTTCGGATTCTGGAGGCAGTTGGTTTCGCTGTTGACACATGGGGAGTTCTCTCAAATCCGTTTACGGGTATTTCGGCTTCGATGGTTGTTAATGGCCAACTGACGCCCCCAGTAAATATCCGTAGGGGAGTGCTTCAAGGAAGCCCGCTGTCAATGACTTTGTTTACTTCGTTTGTGTTGTCTCTGGAGCCCCTACTTGGGATGCTGGCATCCCAGCTGACAGGTTGGACGATTTCCAGCGGGACTATAGCTGTTCGTGCATACGCGGATGACGTGATGGTTCCACTTCTCAGTCCTGCTGTGATACCTCGACTGAAGGCTGTAATCGATGATTTTTGTCGGAGTTCAGGTGCAAAACTTAATGAAGGTAAATGCAAGCTTCTTCCCTTGCTAGGTTTTGATGAAGCGGTTGTTCCATGGGCTACTGCAGTGCATCGGCATACGTCTCTCGGTATCATAATTGATCGTTGTCCACTCAAAATGGCGACGCTCAACTAGAAGTTCGTTGTGGACAAAATTCTGGGAGCGATACTAGAGCATGAAAGGCGTTCTGTTACTCTGCTCCAGAAAGTCTGACTACTGGATATATATGTCTTATGGAAAGCTTATTACGTGGCCCAAGTTTATCCGCTTCCCTCGATGATGGAGAAAAAACTGCAACAATTGTCTGGTCTTTTCTTATGGAAGAGACATATCTTTCGCTTACGGTATGAGGTGATCACGAAGCCACGTTCCTTTGGGCGGGGGGGGGAAGCTGACATACGAAGACGCAGATGCTGTATGTGCGGCGTGCTGTTTTGACGATGACTCAAGAAATTCACACATCCACGTCTCATTCATTTCTCTGTGTCCGCCCTGCTAGTCTTGAACCCCCTATTGATGTTGGTCGCATAAATTCTAAGTTAAAACACATTCGTGACTTCTATCTTGCTGTGAGCTATTTAGGGGCTGACATCTTATGGAGACCTGTCCCCACCATGAAATTCCTAAAGACTCGATGGGGAGCAGTCCCTTGTTCGAACCTAATTGAAAGAGAATCGCTGCATACAACCTGGACGACAGTTTAGTTCAATATCAGTCTTCCCATTTTGCAGCTGCGCGTAGCGTCCTCGCGGTATAGGCTCAAATGGCTCTGAGCACTATGCGACTTAACTTCTGAGGTCATCAGTCGCCTAGAATTTAGAACTAATTAAACCTAACTAACCTAAGGACATCACACACATCCATGCCCGAGGCAGGATTCGAACCTGCGACCGTAGCGGTCGCCCGGTTCCAGACTGTAGCGCCTAGAACCGCACGGCCACTCCGGCCGGCTCGCGGTATAGGGTAGTCAATAACGAAGCGAGCGACTTTTCCGCATTGGGGTTAGCCACACGTATTTATGCAGTCGTTGTACGTCTACAGATACGATACGACATCGCTTTACTTGTGGGGGTCATATGGCAAACTCGTCTTGGATCAGGACACAATTGACCTTCCTTACTCGATCTTCTGAGGCTGCATACATTACGGACATCATATTGCGCCCACGGTCGAAAACCCATACCGTTATGGTGTTGCTGGGACATTTCGTTTATTATGTTCTAGAAGGCGAGGGGAAAGATCACATGAACTTCATGCAGTACATGATCACGGCCTACTGGACATGATTGCGCATGCCTAGACATCGAGACCTCTTCGCCAACATGTTGAATCTTGTTCTGCGGTCGCAAGGTTTTGGTTAATTTAATTTTTCTGATAAGTGTTTTGCTTTGTTATGTATGTTCCCATCTGATTTGCTTCCGCTTGTCCTCTCCTGGTTTCCCTGTTCGTTTTGTCTACTGGCTCAGCATCGCTCCAGTTCTATTGTAGAATGTGTATAGATGAAGTATAGATACACAAAAAAAGTAGCTGAGTGGTCAGCGCGGTGAACTGCAAAGCGGAGGAGTCCGTATTCGATTCCCTGCCATGTCGGAAATTTTTCCTGCACCGGAACTGGGTGCTGCGCTGTTCTTACCTTCCTGTCGTCATAATTGACACCATTACTGAGACAGCAGAATAAGCATGACCCTAAAGCCAAGAAATGGGAAAAAAAGAAGTTGCTGCCATTTCTCCTCTCTGGTTGCACCTCGGCGTCCATTGGGCAAGGATTCTATGTGCGAAACTGGCTCATAGCTACGGGGGAACAACAGTCCTAAACCATAACGACTATGGACGCAATGTAATGATGTTGATTCACACCTGTCTGACATTTCTGTTTCTTAGCCTCAAAACGCTTTGGGTTATTATTGCTTTAAACGATTGTGGTTCAGATTTTGGTATCTTTTCTTTCTCTCTCTCTCTCAGGATAATAATAAAACTGCAGTGGCTGGAAAGCATTGCGCTCAATGGCCATTATGATGACAAACAATTCTTTCTTTTCAGTAATTGTTATTGACTGTCTTTCTTACAAAATTTATGAGACCACCAGGACGTATCGAGACACAGAAAGAACAAATATAAGTCGAGACGGCACTGCAGCGCTTTTGTTTTCTAAACACTCATCAGTGATGTTACGATTAGCCTACTACATATGTTCTGACAGAGGGACCATCAGACCTGCTATTCACTAATTTTAAAGAGTCTTAGGTGCGTTTTAGAAGAGCCAGTACTGAGTACTTGGCTAGTGGCTTTTGATCAGACGATCTCTAGTTTCCCAGAAAATCGATGTTGAAGTTTTATGCTTACTACCTATTTTCATAAAGTCGTCTGCAAACGGACCATACTTTCGAACATCAACGTTGAGCAAGCCGAGTTCAACGTACTGCTGAAAGCTCACAACCGATGCGACATGTACATACGATGTATACACTACTGGCCATTAAAATTAATACACCACGAAGATGATGTACTATAGACGCGAAATTTAACCGACAGGAAGAAGATGCTGCGATATGCAAATGATTAGCTTTTCAGAGCATTCACACAAGGTTGGCGCCGGTGGCGACACCCATAACGTACTGACATGAGGAACGTTTTCAACCGATTTCTCATACGCAAACAGCAGTTGACCGGCGTTGCCTGGTGAAACGTTGTTGTGATGCCTCGTGTAAGGAGGGGAAATGCGTACCGTCACGTTTCCGACTTTGATAAAGGTCGGATTGTAGCCTATCACGATTGCGGTTTATCATATCGCAACATTGTTGCTCGCATTGGTCGAGATCCAATGACTGTTAGCAGAATATGGAATCGGTGGGTTCCGGAGGGTAATACGGAACGTCTTGCTGGATCCCAACGGCGTCGTATCACTAGCAGTCGAGATTACAGGCATCTTATCCGCATGGTTGTAACGGATCGTGCAGCCACGTCTCGATCCCTGAGTCAACAGATGGGAGACGTTTTCAAGACAACCATCTGCACGACCAGTTCGACGACGTTTGCAGCAGCATGGACTATCAGCTCGGAGACCATGGCTGCGGTTACCCTTGACGCTGCCTCACAGGCACCTGGGAGCACGAATGGCAAAACATAATTTTTTCGGATGAATCCAGGATCTGTTTACAGCATCATGATGGTCGCATCCGTGTTTGGCGACATCGCTGTGAACGCACATTGGAAGCCTGTATTCGTCATCGCCATACTGACGCATCACCTGGCGTGATGGTATGGGGTGTCATTGGTTAAACGTCTCGGTCACCTCTTGTTCGCATTGACGGCACTTTGAACAGTGGACGCTACAATTCAGATGTGTTACGACCCGTGCCTCTACCCTTCATTCAATCGCTGCGAAACCCTACATTTCAGCAGGATAATGCGCGACCGCACGTTGCAGGTCCTGTACGGGCCTTTCTGAATACAGAAAATGTTCGACTGCTGCCCTGGCCAGCACATTCTCCAAATCTCTCACTAATTGAAAACGTCTGGTCAATGGTGGCCGAGCAACTGGCTCATCACAATACGCCAGTCACTACTCTTAATGAACTGTGGTATCGTGTTGAAGCTGCATGGGCAGCTGTACCTGTAGAAGCCATCCAAGCTCTGTTTGACTCAATGCCCAGGCGTATCACGGCAGTTATTACGGCCAGAGGTGGTTCTTCTGGGTACTGATTTCTCAGGATCTATGCACCCAAATTGAGTGAAAATGTAATCACATGTCAGTTCTAGTATAATATATTTGACCTGTTTATTATCTGCATTTCTTCTTGGTGTAGCAATTTTAAAGGCCAGTAGTGTATGTCTCAACACAGTACACGCGATCGCAGCGCTCTCGAGCGGCAGTTTCCGGCTGTATCTGGCTCGCAAATTAGACAGTATGGGCGTACACTTCTCACATTAGGTCTATTAAAATCTACATTTCCTCTCTGGTCCATATGCTGGTCATGTTGGTCTGTCTGTAGCAGGCTACACAAAAAAATTTCAGTTCTATTGAACATGGTGTAAAATGAGGAAAATATCATGTCCAGTCAGTAAGGTCATGGACTTATAAAAGTCCCACTACAAATAGTGCGATGCAAATATCCTCCCAGAATATTTTTTCACCCATTGTACGTTGTTCAGATATTAAGTGAAAGCGCAGTGCTCCAGTCTTTTTCCATTGAAGAATTGCACCTCATCGCAACTGTGTTTTAAGTTGTGTATGTTCTTTGTCCTTCTAGCTCTCCATCATGAATGTTTCAGCTAAAAATATAAACAGTCCTCATATTTTTATTTTTCTATCACCTTTGTTGTCTTTTTATATTGTACCGCTGACAGCCCAACCCCGCATATAGGGCGTGGAGGATGAACAACAATAAAGAAAAAAAAAGGGCAATGCAAACTGGCAGTAGCCCTCCACATGAGATAAAAATTATTCCATAATTAAAAGAGCCAGAGACGTATAGTCATAAGCCACAGGGAACTGGGTTTGAGATAGAAGAAGTTTAAAATTTCACCGATATCTAAAAATGTTTAACACAAAATAGAAACTGTCTTTGTACTTCAAACATTTGCTTAACACTTGTAAAGCATGTGGTGACACAGTCAACTCTCTTTATGCCACACAATATTAATTTTAGAGTAAGTCTAATTAAGATGTAGTCAATGGTGGCGTATGACTATCTCCCAGAACGTAATTTAAAACATAAAATAAAGATTTTTGAGGATTTATTTCGAATTAATCTTACAGAGTGACCTGTATTTATAATTTTACATACATTACAGGTAACTGAGACAAAGTATTTTATACTGATACAGTTACATTAAGGATGTTCCTCTACCTCATCACTGTTCACGTTATTTCCAGCAAAAGACCGAAAGAAATCTTGATATGGTGCAGGTATGTATGTCATGAGCGACAGTACATCAGTTTTCTTCTGGTAAATCAGAAGTGGCTTTGTATACTTTATTGGCAACTGATACGGATCTGGTTCAACAGGTCTTCATTTTCTCTTGATATGAATATCCACTGACGTGAAGGCTCCTATGTCTGAATAACAGTGCTTTAGTCTTAGCTTGAAGGGATCCTCAGACACAGACTTAAACTACACAGCTCCACTGAAATGAAGTGGATCCCCAGATGCGAATAACATAGGTTTTGAGACTAATGTCTTCAAGGTTTCCAAACTTCTGAAATCTTCTCTTTCCATTTAGTCACAACGAAATTTTTTCGACTCAAACATTTTATCAGTACTGCCCATTCATCTGGCGTATACGCTATTGGACACCTGTTTCTTGCGTGCACTTCAATGCTACCAAAATGACGATCGCAAGGGAGTCTGGTGTGACCTACCACAGGGAAGTATTGCTGAACAGATTGAAATCTTGTGGTAGCAACAAGCGACCTTTTCAGAACAATAGCCGGCCGCGGTGGTCTAGCGGTTCTGGCGCTGCAGTCCGGAACCGCGGGACTGCTACGGTCGCAGGTTCGAATCCTGCCTCGGGCATGGGTGTGTGTGATGTCCTTAGGTTAGTTAGGTTTAAGTAGTTCTAAGTTCTAGGGGACTTATGACCTAAGATGTTGAGTCCCATAGTGCTCAGAGCCATTTGAACCATTTTTCAGAGCAATAATAGTTCAATTCTTTGACTGTACCTTGCAGTTGTCTGTGACTGTGAGAAGATGTTTTGTTTGAGGATTAGTTACCTCCAAGTACTTTAACAAGCAGCTCCCAACGTCATCTGAACCCCGCCCTCCGTCTTTCTCGCTTCACCGAAACGTATGACCCTTACTTGATGCAGCAACCATAGTCGTATGACCATATTCTCCTCTTGTAAAACGCTGGACCAGCTGTTAGTTCACGTATGAGGAACTTCTGCTGCATGTCCATTGATATCACACGGTGCTCTTTCGAGTTATATTTAGCCAGAGCAATTCAAGACGCAGTCACATTTTGCCCAACCTCAGCCCTCCTGCGATGCAGCTAACATCGTTGTTTCCTTTCTGTAATTTCTTCTGCACATAATTCTGGGTTATTCGTTGCCATTATAAATGCATCACATTTTGAACAGGTGTCAGTTTTTGTCAGTTTGAAGCCTATGTTAAATTCATATACAAAAATATCGCTGAATTTACTTTCATATACTGTACGACGAACCTGCTTTTCTTTGCAGTATTCCGAGTATTTATTAGAAAATAAGGATGTAATTGTGAAATAACATTCCATATACACTTTTTTGGGGTCCTGTTGCCTACTGTAATGACTTACACTTCGGTATGACACTGAGAAAATGTCTGACGCCTTGTACGGCTTCATCTTGGAATTTATGTGGGTAGTTTCCATGTTTTCCTCAAAGAAAAAAAAATGAATTTATATTCTCTTCCCTATACAAACATTTCTGCGATATTCAATTTGAGTAAATGTGTGACAGAATACTACAGTGTATCATACAAACCTCTTCAATTATCTTTTGGAACTGCATAAAGCCTGCATCGTTTGCTGCTGTAGATTCCTCACCCTTCCCGCGCGATTCTGTAAGCCATGAAGCCTTACGAAAGTTTCCTTGCACATCATGACTTACATTCCACACAACTTCAGGTTATATGGAAAAGCAACAGTCCTAGATGACGTTTTCCTGGTAGTATTTTCTGGATCGTTTGAAAGAAATTATAATAAAACAGAACAAAATAAAATAAATTTACAAGATATTAGACCGTCTGAAATTAAAAACTGAACAAATGTCCGCTTGTCCGGTGCCATTTTTATGCGGCTCATCGTATAAGTTTCCCATGTCCCAAAATGAATGGAAAATATTTTCTTCTTCCCCAGGTAGTTTTGTGTAGCTCTTATTTTAACAAGTACAGGGACTCCCTATTAGAGGCTGCCCCAACGGTCTTGTCTGTTTGTGAAAACATGTACTGCTGACCAGCAGTTCATCGACAGTTTGCCTTAACTTTTTTCTAATGATCAATATTTCATTTTCTTTTCCGTGAAGGCTTTGACTTTTTACATGATTCTTCATTTACTCTACTTATTTCAAGCTGTAATACGAAGAGCATGAGTGTCTCATAATTTGCGTAAGATTTATCACAAGCCACACGGAAAACAAAATACTGCCGAAATGGCGTTTACGAGACAAATATTTTTACATGTCTGTTGCCATTAAAACTACATTTTTGCAGCGTTAAGCACACATAGAAATGTGCCCATAAAGTTTCATCATTAGCACGTAAGACGGAGATCAAATGTGTTAGCAAGGTTAAGAGAAACAAAGTCATAAGCCACCGGATATTAGTCACAAAAATAAACTGTTTTGTATTGTTACCGAAACATTATCTGAGCTGTAACTGTAGGTCGATGGATGCCAAGGTTCATCACTGTCTCTGTCCAAAGGATGTAGCTTTTCGATTCCACTGCTATCTGTCATTGTACTGTATTTTCCGAAGATTCGAATACGCTTCTGATGTCCCACCTGCCATTTTGCTGGGGATTGTGACTCTGCATCTTCTGAAAGTATCACCAGATGGCAGAGCATAGAACTGCATTCCGTCATGGCAAGTCATCTACTGCAGAAAGACGTAACTTCATCAACAGAATGTGAAGAAGGCATTTCAGGCAGTGCAAGATGTCTTGAAGATAAAGTCAATGGAACAAACTAACTCTTCAGATACAGCGCACTTATATTTACATAATTTCAAATATTATAGAATATTCTTCTATTAAACCAGGAAGAAGGTATCAGAACCTGTCACAAAACGCGAAAGTTAGTGAAAAAGTATTTGGACCCAATGTGACACGAACCAGCAACGGATCATGTGTTTTATTCCTAATCGTCGTCTCTATTCATTGCAAAAACGTGTAATAACTCATTTGTGGTGCAAAATCAAGAACATCATGCAGGAACCTGTTCAAGAAATTTTAGTTTTTTATTTTTCAACTACGCATTTCGCGTTGTTTAGGCATCTTCAGGTTTGATCTTAATTTGATATTTCTTAGAACGGTGCTTTAGACAGTGTAGCCAAATGGCATCGTCAATACATCAGCAAACATCGCCTTCGTGAAACTGAGTAAAAGGCGATGTTGGCCTGAAATTGCATTACCAAAGCACGCGTAGTGTTTTCAGTTCCCGCTTGTCTCTTCCCATATTCCTAATGACGTCACGCCGTTTCGGCAGCAATCTGCGCGGGAAGCCAATGTAACGTTCCCTCTGATACACCTGTAGAACGAGCGCCTTTGCCACATCCCGCCTCCTTTATACCCTCACCGCCTCCCACGCCTTCCTCCACTGCCGGCCGCACGCCGCTATGGGTGCAGTGGTGGGGGGACGGCCCCGCCGGAAGCTGCACGCCAGCTCTGATCCCTCAGTAGTCCTGTGGCTTGCGTCATGACCGACGGTCGCTCTCGACTGCCGCTGTGATTTTAGATGGCTGAGTGCTGGGACGCCAGCTCTGCTCAGAGTGAACACACTGTGTCTGCTGGTCACCCCTTCAGCCATTCGTACACTACTGTCCATTAAAATTGCTACACCAAGAATAAATGCAGATGATAAACGGGTTTTCATTGGACAAATATGTTATACTAGAACTGGCATGTGATTACATTTTCACGCAATTTTGGTGCATAGATCCTGAGAAATCAGTACCTAGAACAACCACCTCTGGCCGTAACAACGGCCTTGATACGCCTGGGCATTGACTCAAACAGAGCTTGGATGGCGTGTACAGGTACAACTGCCCATGCAGCTTCAACACGATACCACAGTTTATCAAGAGTAGTGACTGGCGTATTGTGACGAGCCAGTTGCTCGGCCACCATTGACCAGACGTTTTCGAATGGTCAGAGGTCCGGAGAATGTGCTGGCCAGGGCAGAAGTCAAACATTTTCTGTATCCAGAAAGGCCCGTACAGGACCTGCAACATGCGGTCGTGCAGTATCCTGCTGATATGTAGGGTTTCGCAGGGATCATATGAAGGGTAGAGCCACGGGTCGTAACACATCGGAAATGTAACGTCCACTGTTCAAAGTGCTGTCAATGCGAACAAGAGGTGACCGAGACGTGTAAGCAATGGCACCCCATAACATCACGCCAGGTGATACGCCAGTATGGCGATGACGAATACACGCTTCCAATGTGCGTTCACGACGATGTCGCCAAACACGGATGCGACCATCATGATGCTGTAAACAGAACCTGGATTCATCCGAAAAAATTACGTTTTGCCATGCGTGCACCCAGGTTCGTCGGTGAGTACACCATCGCAGGCGCTTCTGTCTGTGATGCAGCGTCAATGGTAACAGCAGCCATGGTCTCCGAGCTGATAGTCCATGCTGCTCAAACGTCGTCGAACTGTTCGTGCCGATGGTTGTTGTCTTGGAAACGTCCCCGTCTGTTGACTCAGAGATCGAGACGTGGCTGCACTACTCGTTAAAGCCATATGGATAAGATGCCTGTCATCTCGACTGCTAGTGATACAAGGCCGTTGAGATCCAGCACGGCGTTCCATATTACCCTCCTGAACCCACCGATTCCATACTGACAATTTACTTTAGCTACTACACTTCACGTGTCGTATATTTGCGATACATTGCTGTTTACGTCTACCTACTTTCTACTCCAGTTATTGTTATTTCGATTTTCGCGTTTATGCATGTGGCACATACACTTATTTACGTCTATCTTGCACAAAAACAATCCCGTACCCAGCATGTTGCCGACTACCATCGTTGTTTACTTCCGAAAATTACATCTGGGGCCAAAATTACATTTTGTTTACAGGTTCTGTATGGCAACAACGAACTGTGCTGAGCACTCTCTATGATTATTAAATACACTGAACTGGGATAGCAATATGCACGTACTCAGCTGGCGGCAGTATCGCGTACGCAAGGTAGATAAGAGCAGTGCATTGGGTGATCTGTCATATGTACTCAGCTGATTCACGTGGAAAAATTTCCGACGTGATTATGGCCACCCGACGGAAATTAATAGATTTTGAACAAGGAATGCTAATTGGAGCCACGCGAATGGGACATTCTGTTTCGGAAACCATTAGGGAATTCAATATTCCACAGTGTCAAGAGAGTGCTGAGAATACCAACCTTCACGCATCACCTGTCACCACGGACAACGCAGTGGTCGACGGCCTGCACTTACCGACCGAGAGCAGCGCCGTTTGCATAGAGTTGTCAGTGCTAAGAGACAAGGAACACTGCGTGAAATAGAAGCAGAAATTAATGAGGGATGTCGTATCGGTTAGGACAGTGCGGTCAAATTTGCCTTTAATGAGCTGTGGCAGCAGACGGCCGACGCGAATGCCGTTGCTAGCAGCACGACATCGCCTGGCCTCATTACCATATCGGTTGGATCCTAGACTACTGGAAAACCGTGGCCTGCTCAGGCGAGTCCCACTTTTGGTTGGGAACAACTGACGGTAGGGTTCCAGCGTTGCGCAGACCCCAAGATGTCAACAAGGCACTGTGCAAGCTGGTGGTTGCTCCATAATGGTATGGGCTGTGTTTACGTGGAACGTTGGCTGGAAATGATTATGTCCGCTCAGTTGGAGGCTATTCATGGACTTCATGTTCCCATACAACGATGGAATATTTATAGATGACAAAACACCATGTCACCAGGCCACAACAGTTGAAAGGTGGCTACACTGAGCCACAGCGCCAGAGATTGCGCCAAAGAGTTTTATTCAGCCGCCTCCACTGGCAGTGCTTGTCGAGAACTCGTAGTAGTCTGCGCTTGCTGAGATGTCGTAGTGGAGTGCTTGCTGAGATGTCGTAGTGAAAAGTTCTTGTCGAGAAGTCGTAGTGGAGAGTGCTTGTTCCATGTTTTATGCAGTTGTTTGATGGGCTAGACAGCAGATGTTGTTCGAATGGAGATATTGTAATGATCAGAGTGCTTTTCGTCAATATATATGAAGGGAAAATATTCCCCTTTTTTTTCATTATTTCCATGTCTTAAATAATGCGTCATTACAGGTTCAGTCAATAAAGCATCTGGCTTGTGTTCTTGTATTAGAGTGTAATTCTGGTTTTCTTACGCAACTGTAGTATTTCTATTTTTTTAATTACTTCAGTATTTTATAGTTGCTGCGGACTTAATTAATTAATTGTGTTAACGAAAATTTTCTTTCATTCTTTGTTGTTATTCTATGCAGTCAGATTGCGTACAAATACTAGTCAGGGCCAACCGTTTACGAGACTTCGTAATCGGACATACAGCTACTAAAAATTTAAAAAGAATTTGCATTCATAATAATTAATTAAGCCCCCATGCACGCTATAAAACCAACGCAACAACAAAGCACAAGAGTAACTGTTCTGTGTGTGGAAGTGTGATTCAACGTACACATCTGGCACGGTTCTTCTTCAATAAGACAAGAAATTTTAAATATCATTTATACTGAAGTAATTAAAAAAAATAGAAATACTATAATTGCGTAAGAAAACCAGAATTACACTCTAATACAAGAACACAAGCCAGATGCTTTGTTGACTGAACCTGTAATGACGCATTATTTAAGACATGGAAATAATGAAAAAAAAGGGGAATATTTTCCCTTCATACATACTGACGAAAAGCACTCTGATCATTACAATATCTCCATTCGAACAACATCTGCTGTCTAGCCCATCAAACAACTGCATAAAACATGGAACAAGCACTCTCCACTACGACTTCTCGACAAGAACTTTTCACTACGACATCTCAGCAAGCACTCCACTATGACATCTCAGCAAGCACAGACTACTACGAGTTCTCGACAAGCACTGCCAGTGGAGGCGGCTGAATAAAATTTGCCGCAATCTCTGGCGCTGTGGCTCAGTGTAGCCACCTTTCACAGTTCGCGATTGGTTTAAAGAATGTTCTGGGCAATTCGAAGGAATGATTTGGTGACCCATCGAACATTTACGGGACATAGCGGAGAGGTCAGTTCTTGCACAAAATCCTGAACCGACATTTATGGGTGGCTATAGAGGTAGCATGACTCAGTATTTCTGCTGGAAATTTGCAACGACGTACTGAGTCCTCGTCACGTCGAGGTGCTGCACTGCGTCGGGCAAAAGGCAATGCGACACGATATTAGGAGGCATCACGTGACTTTTGTCACATCGGTTTAAGTGTGTTAGTGACTTTAGTTATATTATATAGCATATTACAAAAAATAAAATTAATATACCATATTATATGTAAAGTAATTAATATTACATGTTTTACTTACAGTTGTAATGAAATTTATAAACAATAAACGCAGAAAAACAGCACTGGATAGGCACATATGGGATTTTTCGTGCGTGTGTGCAGTGTCTGACTGCATGAGCAAATTATGGAAATTCCTTTCTAGGTTGTAAATTCTAATGGCGACACTGTTATTCAGTATTTAATTTTCAGTCACATTACAGAGTTGCTTTGCGGCAATGTGAAAAGCAATTTTCAGTCACGTTACAGAGTTGCTCTGCGGCAATGTGAAAAGCAGTGAAGGCGCTGATGTAATAAAAGAGCTCATACTTTGAAACACAATACGCAACCAGGCACAAAGAGAACTCGCGTAACCCTACAGCCTGTACGTAATTATTGTCACATCTGTTGTCCTGTTCAAATCAGAGGAGCAGGCATCAAAAGGTGTAAACTTTTCACCTCTTAGCGTCACAGTCCGCTTTCATAGCTAACCGTCCTTAGCATGCGAGCGTAATGTCTAAGAGATGCTTTCAATTCTTGATTCTGCAATCCTCGTGAAACCAACTGGGGAGCGACTTGAGTGAGAAGTAGCGGTTCCAACGTCTGGTAAGCCGAAGACGACTTAAGAGCGGTGTGATTACCCCACGATCGCCCGTACCCCATACAAATGATGCCGTACGGCAGAGAATGGCGTGGCAGTTGATAGACATTGTGTGATCCTCTGACCACGACAGTGCCGTTGTTTGCTTTTCCCGGTGGTACACAAATTATCTGAAACAACATACAAGTATGGCCAATGAAACAGAACACCTCCAAGGCATTTTCATGTACGGTAACTTGATGTGATGAAGGATGATCAACAGTTAAAGAGCACTGACGCGAGCTGTGTCCACGCACCCTTCAGGGTGACTTGAACTTTATTGGCGACACTGTCAATGAGGTGTCTGAATGTCTGTGGAGGATGGCAGTCCAGCCCGTTCTTCCTCAACACCCGAGACCAGAGAAAGTAGTGATGTCTGACGCTGGGTCTCTAACGAAGACGACTTTATAACTCATACTATTCCATTAGGTTTACGTAGCGTTTCTGGGCAGGCAGGTCCATTTGAGGAATGTTGTAACGTATTACTATCTTTACTACGTTTCTCATCGAGCCATATACGTTATCTCGCATTTCTAGCTGCTTCTCTCACTCAAATAATGATAAAAATTCAGAAATTCAGGGTCGCCACCAGCCCAAGCCCTTACTAAACATTTAAAAAAAAACGGAGCTGGAAAAATATTAGTTTAATTACTTTAATAATTTAATTACAAGTATGCAAATTTATTCAAGTAGTCATAATGTTAAATGGGATAAGACGTTTTGAGGTACTCAAAAAAGTAGGAATAGACCACAAAGATAGAAAAATGATATGGAACTGTACAAAAACGAGACAGCAGTTATCCGTGGACGGACAAAACAAGAAGAGGTGCAGATACGGAAAGGTGCCCGACAAGGTTGCGCACTATCCCCTGTTATCTTTAACGTATACATTGAAGAGGCGCTGAAAAAAGTAAGGGAAAATTCACAGACAGGTATAGTAATTCATGGCCAACGAATAGGTATGATAAGGTATGCCGATGATATAGCTGTCCTGGCTGAAAGTGAAGAAGATCTTGTAGTCCTACTGAATAGAATGGATAAAGTTATGGGTGAAGAATATAATATGAGAATTAATAAAGCAAAAACAAAAGTAATGGCATGCGACAAAGAAGATCATGTGAAAGCCCAAGTTCATGTAGGCAATGAACTGCTTGAAAAAGTTGATAAATTTACTTATCTGGGCAGTAATGTTACCAGGGATGGAAGAAGCAAGGCAGAAGTGAGAAGTAGAATAGCTCAAGCAAAGGCTGCTTTTAACAAGAAGAAAAACATATTAACATCTAAGAGCATCAGCCTTGAAATCAGGAAAATATTTTTGAAATCATATGTGTGGAGTGTGGCATGCTATGGGTGTGAAACATGGACTCTCGGGACAGCGGAAGACCAGAAGCTAAATTCTTTTGAAATGTGGTGCTATAGACGCATGCTCAAAATAAAATGTATCGACAAGGTCACAAACGAAGTGGTTCTGGAAAGAGCAGGTGAGAAGAGAAGCTTCTAGAATTTCATTGTTAAAAGAAGAGTGCAATTTACAGGCCATCTATTTAGACATAAAGGACTCCTGAAGACAATCATAGAGGGATATGTCGAGAGAAAAAGACCAAGAGGAAGACCACGACTGAGGTACATGGATCAAATCGTGAAAGATGTGGGATGTAACACCTATAAAGAAATGAAGAGAAAAGCTGAAAGACGCACAGAATGGAGACAAGCTGCCATTGTAGCTGTTGCAAACCAATCCTTGGATTGACCACTACAGAAGAAGAAGAAGGCAGATAAATAGCACTCCATGTCGTGCATGGAGCAACTTGACTAATTCAAGATTGGAAATCGGACTAAGTAGGTGAGATCAACATCACAGAATTTATCTTTCACGTAGGTTATTTATTGTATCTAAGTATTTGGTTGCACATCCTAACTACACATAACTTGTGCCTGACTAGAAATATTTAAGTAAAATTACGTGAGAATGTAACAGAGCACAATTTAAATACAGCAAGAAGAAACACAGAAAACGGGGGTGGGAGACAATGATACTATAATCTCCTTTGCATTCATATCATAAAAATAGATCAGTGAGATTCGCATTACGATTCTACGCTTGCATTATTCTGGACAGAGGTTTAGCCAATGGACGAGGCTGTGCGATAATTATTCAACGTACTAACTGCGTCTGCTGCTTGCAAACGACCGAACTAGAGCACGTGGTGCATTCTGACTCAAAACAGTTGTGCTGCTTTGTAGAAAGCGCACGAAAGAACAGATATTCTTGCAGAAATTATAGCTCATTAAACAAGCAAATTGTTAAAATAAAGCCTATTGCGGAGCCGTGGTGGACCAGAAGGGTCATTGATTACCAAACACGTGTCACAAAATCGACACACAAAGACAAAAGCAACTTCCACAAAATATAAGATTAAAAATCATTAAAATAATCACTCGCTTCACACGCTTCAAATAAGCTGAAATTCTTAAGTATTTCAACAGTTAAACATAACGAAGTCCTAACTCAACCTGCTTCCTATCACCTGAAGCCCCCCTTAAGAGCTACGATCCGTACTCACCAAGCGTTCACCGAAGAGTGCCCCATTCTCTGACGAGATTACCTAGCTCCCCGTGCAGCGGAAGCTACCAGCCCTCCGTCACCAACCTCACACACAAAAACAGCCTTCGACTAAGATGGGTAAACGTCTCTGTTCAGGTACAGGAAACCTAAGTTGGCCATTCTGTGCTATCCTTCGAACGAGGAGCAATATCGTCTGCTCCCAGCAGACGATGACCAACTCAGCGTTTCCCACAAAACAAAACCGAAACCCCACATTAAAACACACATATAATATTCAATAGGCCTTATTTGCGTGCTCAGTCTTTCTGGAAGAGTTCATGAATTGAGCTAAAATCAGGTAGTAAAGAGAATAAGTTGTGTCGAATTCGACAAGCGTCTTATGAAACGACTTCACAGAGACGTTTCAATGTTACTGTCAACAAATCATTGCCTCAACGATGCTGTTTTATCACAGGGTCGCACTGTAATGCTGATGCGAGCAACCATCCCTTCCGAATGGTTCCTGTACTGCATGCAGTACGTAATGCTGTGGAAAATGTGTTCAGTCCGGTTAAAGTGTTTAACATGGAGACCACACCCTAACCGCGAAACACAACCTCATGGCGTAACATCACCTTCTCCGTACTTCTCTGTTGGCACCACACGTCGTGGCAGGTAACGGTACCCAGGCATTCGCCAGACAGAAACACTTCCATCGGATTGCCGCGGTCTTTTTCGAGTCATCAGTCTCCTGACTGCTTTAGTGCGGCCCGCCACGAATCCCTCTCCTCTGCCAACCTCTTCATCCGCTATTTCGATCAATTTCTTTTTAAGTTTGTGTGCATATTGAAAATGGCGACCAATATATCTAAATGTCGATATTTTTGTATCGATAATATCGATAACCATTAAAGTTGCAGGTACTATATGCATCGATTTTCTTAAAAATTTGTCCATTCCCTATATAGTAGATACAGTTTCCTTTTTGTCCACATGATACATTTATTCCTAGGGTATTCCATGTTTTATTTTTAGACTTCTATTTGATTAGGGTTACCTTTATGTGAAAACAATTTTGAAATGAGGAAGTAACCTTATTATTGAATACTTTGTATTTTCCACTTGAGTCTGAACTATTGTAAACTTCTATCCAGCTCGTGTCTTTGATCAGTCTCCTAAAATTCTCAATTTTTGACTGATTGTAGTTAGTATTTAACATTTCAGTATTTCACAAAAGATGCTCCATCTCGAGATCAGATAGCCCATTTACTATTGGTTTTGTGGTGTGATTTTTCTCTACATTTGCCTACAAAGGTATCAACAGCAGCCCAGAGCATTTACATACCCTAGTTGCAGTGTTCGCTGTAGGAATTAAACTGAATGAGTGTGTGACAGTGTTACTGATTGCAGTTATTGTTTGCTGACAGAACTTTTCATTAAATCCACATTTAAATCGCCAACAAACACTATGTCCTTGTTTTTTACTGTGAGAGGGGACAACAGAGCTTCCAGATTTTTATGTTTCCGTTATGTACATACTTTTTAAGCACTTATCATGAAATACTACAGATGCTGCAGAAGCTTTTAAGTGCTGCTCTGAGAAAAATTTATTAATATCAATATTTTTGAAATTAAAACAGCTTCTGACAAATTTGGCAACTCCTCCTTTCTAATTCCCTCGACAGAAGTAAAAGGTTACCTTAAATGCTGTAACATTTAATGTACCTATACCAGAGGTCATGTGATGTTCACAGAGGCAGATTATATCACCTGATATGCTCAACTATAATTCTTCAACACAAATAAGCAACTCATTAAGCTAACTTCTCAGTCTTTGGTCAGTCTGATGCAACAAGAATAACGTTGTGCACAGGCTGATTTACAACTGGAACCTAATTTGTCTGTCAATATCTGAACATCACAAGGTTCAATTACGTGCTGTTTGCATGAACTGTGTACCTTAAAATTTGCTTTCTGGCTGCCTGTTTTATCAATATGAATATGATTTTCAACCTGTCTCTGAACTTCTTTTGTTACCGTCCTCACTACCCTAAAAAACCCTCTGTTCTGTCACTTGTAACCACTGATAGTTTACCACATATGATAGTGCCCCTTTAAGTTATTTCCTGTTAGCCGAGACAGCTTTCCCTTCCGCTTCCTGTTAAGGTGAAGGCCACGCCTTATGTAGTCCCACCTACTGATGGAGTTAACAGCAACCACACCAGTATGAGATCCCATACCTGATCCAGGCAGCCGTACCACCTCTAAATTATCTCTCGTAACAGAAGAATATTTAAAAGTAAAAGAGATGGCGGACAGGTAGAAAAAAGTACATTGAAGAAGGGGAGGAACTGTCTGCTGACGTTATAGGAGAAAATAAGGAAGCCAGACTTGAAGATTTGGGCATTCAATATTACATTCAGAGTGACAGACCTATGCAAGGCTTGCGATCAAATAAGACAGAAAGCCTAAATAACATTTCTTTGGAATGCCTGAAATCATTGTTTGAACTATTGAAGCCAGTGTGTACCATCTATGAGACTGGAAACATGCGATAAGACTATCAGAAATATATCATCCACACAATCCTGGAGATGGAAAGGCCACGTAAGTGCGAGAATCATCGTGCAATTAGTTTGATAGCCCATGCATCCAAGATTCTGAGAACAATAATACGTAGAAGAATAGAAAAGAAAACTGAGGAGCTCTGAGGACACGATTAAGTTGATCCTAGGAAAGACAAACGCATCAGAGAGGCATTTCTGACATTGTGCTTGATAGTGGAAGCAAGAATCAAGAAAAATCAAAACAGTGCCATAGGGTTTTTCAACCTACAAAAACCGTTCTAAAAAAATGTAAAATGATGAAACATGTTGTAAATTCAGAGAAAAATGGATGTAAGCTAGAGGGAAAGATGTGTACTGTCCAATATGTGTAAGAACCAAGAAGGAACAATAAGAATGGAAGAGCACGAACGAAGTGCTTGAATTAAAAAGGATGCTAGACTGGGCTACAGTCTTTCTCCCCTACGCTGACTCTCTACATAAAAGAGACAATGACGGAGCAGCAGAAATGAGATTAATGAGAAACGTACAATCAAAATTATGCACTAAAAGTAGCCGAAATGAAGGTATTTTGCAATCTTGGAACCAAAATAATTTACACACATCAAAAGCGGTTTTGCACCATTGGTTCCGAGAGTTCCGGAACCTGTGCAAAAAATTGAAATAGATATCAACATAAACATCATTTCCCCCCTTTTGATTGCTCATTAAAACCACACATTGCATGTTGTGCCACCATACAGCGAGACCTTTAGAGGTGGTGATTCATACTGCTGCACGCACCGGTACCTCTAATACCCAGTAATACGGCCTCTTGCATTGATGCACCGTTTATCCAGAGTGTCCGATTCATCAACATCGATTCGGCGTAGATCCCTCAGAGTCGTTGGTGGGACACGTCGTCCATAAACAAAAAAATGGCTCTGAGCACTATGGGACTCAACTGCTGAGGTCATTAGTCCCCTAGAACTTAGAACTAGTTAAACCTAACTAACCTAAGGACATCACAAACATCCATGCCCGAGGCAGGATTCGAACCTGCGACCGTAGCGGTCTTGCGGTTCCAGACTGCAGCGCCTTTAACCGCACGGCCACTTCGGCCGGCGTCCATAAACAACCGTTTTCAATCTGTCCCAGGCATGTTCGATAGGGTTCGTGTCTGGAGAACATACTGGCCACTCTAGTCAAGCGATGTCGCTATACTGATGGAAGTCATTCACAAGACGTGAACGATGGGAGCGCGAATTGTCGTCCATAAAGACGAATGTCTCGCCAATATGCTGTCGATATGGTTGTACTATGGACGTCTCTAAAAAGGGCCATCACTGAAGTTGGGAAGGAAAACATAGGTACAAGGGAAGGTAGCTGCGAAGAAACCATGGGTAACAGAAGAAATAATTCAGTTGATTGATGAAAGGAGGAAGTACTAACATGTTCCGGGATAATCAGGAATACAGAACTACAAGTCACTGAGGAATGAAATAAATAGGAAGTGCAGGGAAGCTAAGACGAAATGGCTGCAGGAAAAATGTGAAGACATCGAAAAAGATATGATTGTCGGAAGGACAGACTCAGCATACAGGAAAGTCAAAACAACCTTTGGTGACATTAAAAGCAACGGTGGTAACATTAAGTGTGCAACGGGAATTCCACTGTTAAATGCAGAGGAGAGAGCAGATAGGTGGAAAGAATACATTGAAAGCCTCTATGAGGGTGAAGATTTGTCTCATGTGATAGAAGAAGAAACAGGAGTCGATTTAGAAGAGATGGGGGATCCAGTATTAGAATTGGAATTTAAAAGAGCTTTGGAGGACTTACGGTCAAATAAGGCAGAAGGGATAGATAACATTCCATCAGAATTTCTAACGACTATTCACGTTGGTGTGTAGAATATATGAGTCTGGCGACATACCATCTGACTTTGGGAAAAGCATCATCCACACAATTCCGAAGACGGCAAGAGCTGACAAGTGCGAGAATTATCGCGCAATCAGCTTAACAGCTCATGCATCGAAGCTGCTTACAAGAATAATATACAGAAGAATGGAAAAGAAAATTGAGAATGCGCTAGGTGACGATCAGTTTGGCTTTAGGAAAAGTAAAGGGACGAGAGAGGAAATTCCGACGTTACGGCTGATAATGGAAGCAAGGCTAAAGAAAAATCAAGACACTTTCATAGGATTTGTCGACCTGGAAAAAGCGTTCGACAATATAAAATGGTGCAAGCTGTTCGAGATTTTGAAAAAAGTAGGGGTAAACTATAGGGAGAGACGGGTCATATACAATATGTACAACAACCAAGAGGGAATAATAAGTGTGGACGATCAAGAACGAAGTGCTCGTATTAAGAAGGGTGTAAGACAAGGCTGTAGCCTTTCGCCCCGACTCTTCAATCTGTACAACGAGGAAGCAATGATGGAAATAAAAGAAAGGTTCAGGAGTGGAATTAAAATACAAGGTGAAAGGATATCAATGATTCGATTCGCTGATGACATTGCTATCCTGAGTGAAAGTGAAGAAAAATTAAATGATCTGCCGAACGGAATGAACAGTCTAATGAGTACACAGTATGGTTTGAGAGTAAATCGGGGAAAGATGAAGGTAATGAGAAGTAGTAGAAATGAGAACAGCGAGAAACTTAACATCAGGATTGATGGTCACGAAGTCAATGAAGTTAAGGAATTCTGCTACCTAGGCAGTAAAATAACCAATGACGGACGGAGCAAGGAGGACATCAAAAGCAGACTCGCTATGGAAAAAAGGCATTTCTGGCCAAGAGAAGTCTACTAATATCAAATACCGGCCTTAATTTGAGGAAGAAGTTTCTGAGGATGTACGTCTGGAGTACAGCATTGTATGGTAGTGAAACATGGACTGTGGGAAAACCGGAACAGAAGAGAATCGAAGCATTTGAGATGTGGTGCTATAGACGAATGTTGAAAATTAGGTGGACTGATAAGGTAAGGAATGAGGCGGTTGTACGCAGAATCAGAGAGGAAGGGAATATGTGGAAAACACTGATAAGGAGAAGGGACAGGATGATAGGACATCTGCTAAGACATGAGGGAATGACTTCCATGGTACTAGAGGGAGCTGTAGAGGGCAAAAACTGTAGAGGAAGACAGAGATTGGAATACGTCAAGCAAACAATTGAGGACGTAGGTTGCAAGTGCTACTCTGAGATGAAGAGGTTAGCACAGGAAAAGAATTAGTGGCGGGCCGCATCAAACCAGTCAGTAGGCTGATGACCAAATTGGCAGAGGGTTCATCGAACCACCTTCACAATTCTCTATTATTCCAATCTCGTATAGCGCGCGGAAAGAACGAACACCTGTGTCTTTCCGTACGAGCTCTGACTTCCCTTATTTTATCGTGGTGATCGTTCCTCCTATGTAGATCGGTGTCAACAAAATATTTTCACATTCGGAGGAGAATGTTAGTGATTGGACTTTCGCGAGAAGATTCCGTCGCAACGAAAAACACCTTTCTTTTAATGATGTCCAGCGCAAATCCTGTATCATTTCAGTGACACTCTCTCCCATATTTCGCGATAATACAAAAGGTGCTGCCTTTCTTTGAACTTTTTCGATGTACTCCGTCAGTTCTATCTGGTAAGGATCCCACACCGAGCAGCAGTATTCTAAAAGAGGCCGGACAAGTGTAGTGTAGGCAGTCTCCTTAGTAGGTCTGTTACATTTTCTAAGCGTCCTGCCAATAAAACGCAGTCTTTGGTTAGCCTTTACCACAACATTTTCTATGTGTTCATTCCAATTTAAGTTGTTCGTAATTGTAATACCTAGGTATTTAGTCGAATTTCCGGCTTTTAAATTAGACTAATTTATCGTGTAACCGAAATTTGACGAGTTCCTTTTAGCACTCATGGGGATGACCTCGCACTTTTCGTTATTTAGGGCTAACTGCCACTTTTCGCACCATTCAGACACCTTTTCTAAATCGTT
Organism: Schistocerca piceifrons; assembly: GCF_021461385.2. NCBI lineage: Eukaryota > Metazoa > Arthropoda > Insecta > Orthoptera > Acrididae > Schistocerca > Schistocerca piceifrons. The sequence goes on from NC_060141.1 coordinate 751,334,633, forward strand.
TTGCAGTTTGTTTTGATCTTCCGATGACTTTATTAGTCAATAAACGACAGCGTCATCTGCAAACAACCGAAGATGGCTGCTCAGATTGTCTCCAAAATCGTTTATATAGATAAGGAACAGCAGGGGGCCTATAACACTACCTTGGGGAACTCCAGAAATCACTTGTGTTTTACTCGATGACTTTCCGTCAGTTACTACGAACTGTGAACTCACTGACAGGAAATCACAAATCCAGTCACATAACTGAGACTATATTCCATAAGCACGCAATTTCACTACGAGCCGCTTGTGTGGTACAGTGTCAAAAGCCTTCCGGAAATCCAGAAATACGCAATCGGTCTGAAATCCCTTGACAATAGCACTCAATTCTTCATGTGAATAAGGAACTTGTTGTGTTTCACAGGAACGATGTTTCCTAAACCCATGTTGACTGTGTGAGGTAATTCATAATGTTCGAACACAATATATTCTCCAAAATCCTGCTGCATATCGACGTTAACGATGTGGGCCTGTAATTTAGTGGATTACTCCTACTACCTTTCTTGAATATTGGTGTGACCTTTGCAACTTTCCAGTCTTTGGCTACGGATCTTTCGTCGTGCGAACGGTTGTAAATGATTGTTAGGTATGGAGCTAATGCATCAGCGTACTCGGAAAGGAACCTAATTGGTATATAGTCTGGACCAGAACACTTGCTTTTACTAAATGATTTAAGTTGCTTCACTACTCCGAGGATATTTACTTCTACGTTACTCATTTGGCAGCTGTTCTCGATTCGAATTCTGGAATATTTACTTCGTCTTCTTTTGTGAAGGCATTTCGGAAGAATGTGTTTAGTAACTCTACTTTGGCGGCACTGTCTTCGATAGTACCTCCATTGCTATCGCGCAGAGAAGGCATTGTTTCTTGCCACTACTTCACATACGACCATAATCTCTTTGGATTTTGTGCCAGGTTTGGAGACAAAGTTTCGTTGTGGAAACTGTTATAAGCATCTCGCATTGAAGGCATATGCTACAGTCATCGGCAAAGGGAACGTGATGCCAATTCTGAGCGGCCTATTCGGCATGTTGTTGGGTTCAACTGTACCGCGCTGCAAGGTGTCGTGGTTGCAAAGATGGACCTCGTCATCGACGTCGGGAGTGAAGTTGCGCATCATGCAGCCTATTGCGCACAATTTGAGTCGTAACACGACGTCCCGTAGCTGCACGAAACGCATTATTCAACGTGGTGGCGTTGCTGTCAGGGTTCCTCCGAGGCGTAATCCGTAGGTAGCGGTCATCCACTGCAGTAGTAGCCCTTGGGCGGCGTGAGCGAGGCATGTTATCGACAGTTCCTGTCTCTCTGTATCTCCTCCATGTCCGAACAACATCGCTTTGGTTCACTGCGAGACGCCTGGACACTTCCCTTCTTGAGTGCCTTCCCTGGCACAAAGTAACAATGCAGCCACGATCTAACCGCGGTATTGACCGTCTAGGCATGGTTGAACTACAGACAACAGGAGCCATGTACCCCCTTCCTGGTGGAATAACTGGAACTGATCGGCTGACGGACCCCCCTCGTCAAATAGGCAGGTTTAGTGACATCTCTGTGTCTGTGATACAATACCCACAGTCAACGTCTATCTTAGGGAGTTCTGGGAACTGGGAAGATGCAAAAAAAATTTTGATGTGTGTATAACGGAGGTAGCGAGGAGGACACAAATAACAGATTAGCACAGACCAAGATGGCATCCTGGGCCAAAAGAAATCAATTAGTATCAAAGTTTGGCTCTAATTCGGGGAAGAAATTATTGAGAATGAACGTCTGGGGCAGAGAGGTGTGTGGTAGCGAAATATGGACTGTGGGGGGAATTGGACAAGAAGAGAATCGAAGCGTTGCAGATGTGGTGCCATAGAAGGGTGAAAATGGACTCAAGGAATGAGAACTTTCTGTGCACAATCGGCGAACGAAAGAACATAAGGAAAATAACAAAGTATGGAGGAGAAAAAATGAGAGGACACATTTTAAGATGTTAGGGAATAACCTCCATGGTAGCAGAGAGAAATATAGTGGGCAGAAACTATAGGGGGCGACAGAGATTCGGGTACACCCGGGAAATAACTCAGGAGGTGCAACAGCTACTCTTAGATGAAGAAATGAGGGAGGAGTTAGTGGCACACTGCGTCAAGCTAGTGAGCAGTCATATAAAATACACTGACAGCAAAATAAAAGAAATCGCAGCACAAACGAGTTGTGGGACATGAAAGATCTGAAACATATGTCTATTCACTTTTCCCTCCGGTCGCGTAAGAGTGGCTTGGGGACCTGGCGCATCGTATTGCATCTGCAGCCGCAATTTGGGCTGCGGTCGGCACTTACTTCAAGGACAGCTCCAAGCCAAACGCCCTGTAGCGTGCAACCACTGACCCAAAATCACCGCCATTTGGCCGGCCGTGGTGGCCAAGCGGTTAAAGGCGCTACAGTCTGGAACCGCGCGGCCGCTACGGTCGCAGGTTCGAATCCTGCCTCGGGCATGGATGTGTGTGAGGTCCTTAGGTTAGTTTGGTTTAAGTAGTTCTAAGTTCTAGGGGACTGATGACCTTAGAAGTTAAGTCCCATAGTGCTCAGAGCCATTTGAACCATTTGAACCGCCATTTGCGACTTCAGTTGTTTCAAGCGAGAGCTCATTTGAGGGCAGGGTGGAGGTCTGTTGTGTTTTCGGATGAAAATTTGTTCTGTCTCGATGCCAGTGATGGCTGTATGTTGGTTAGGAGGAAGCCAACTGAGGGCCTGTAACCAACTCGACTGTGTGATAGAAACACTGGGTTCAAATGGTTCAAATGGTTCTGAGCACTATGGGACTCAACTGCTGAGGTCATTAGTCCCCTAGAACTTAGAACTAGTTAAACCTAACTAACCTAAGGACATCACAAACATCCATGCCCGAGGCAGGATTCGAACCTGCGACCGTAGCGGTCTTGCGGTTCCAGACTGCAGCGCCTTTAACCGCACGGCCACTTCGGCCGGCAGAAACACTGGGCATACACTTTGAGTTATGGTCTGGGATGTGTTTTACTATGACAGCAGGAGCACTCTCGTGGTTATCCTACGCACCCTGACTAAAAATTGTACGTCAATTTGGTGATTCGATGTGTCATTTATCTGCCATTTATGACCAGCATTTTAGGAGGCTTTTTTCCAACAGGATGACGCGTTGTAACCCAACATGCTCTACAGAGTGTCGACATGTTGTCTTGGCCTTCTCGATCATCAGATTTGTCTCCAACTGAGCATATATATATATATATATATATATATATATATATGTGTGTGACATCATCGAATGATAACTCCAGCGTCATCCACAACAGCATTAAATGCCCCAGAATTGACTGACCATGCGCAACGGGCATGGAAAACCGTCCTACAAACTGACATCCGGCACATATACGACAAAAAGCATGAATGTTTACATGCTTGTTTTCAACAGTCCCAGAACTTCACATTTGCGCTTACATTGACCTGTCGTTGTGCAATGTTAATCACGTAAGTATGTTACCTAGACAAACATATTCCCAAAATCTCATTACTGTACATTAATTACTTTTTGTGGATGCATTTTTTCTGTCAGCGAAATTGCTAAATCGTTACTCGTCTCAGTTGAAATTTTATGCATAGCTCCTTCCGAAGCTTTAGTAGAAATGTTGATCTAGCATTAAATACAGCTGTTGTAACTGCGGCATGAGGTGATACGAAACAAAGGAGAGAGAGTGCACGATAGCTCACAGTATCAGTATATTATAAAAACAAGCGCGCGTAGATTGTCATCCTTCAGGAGGTCATATCTCGGTTTCTTCGGTTTCTGTTGATCTCGCTTCTAAGGGATCAAGTGTTTTTGGAAGCCCTTGGCCCGGCGATCATTTATATACCTCTGGAAACACTTGCGTACTGAAACTATCCTACACTAGAGTGTCAACATTTAAACGTTACACGTTTCCTCCAGCCCAGGAAAATTGAGCAGATCTGTTGGTTCTTCTGTATTAGGTGTGTTCTAGGATTGGACGTTAGGTGGCTTAAGAACCCACCATTTGTTCATGGACACTTCCTGAGAAAACTCCGAAAAACCATGATCTATGGGGACAAAAAGTATCAGTTGTGACGATGGCCACTTGTTTGATTTATGTCCATGGCAGACGGTCGAAATTTTGACCTTATTTATTAAAGATTGTATTTTCTGGAAATTTCCAAACTTTTTTCGATTTCATTATCCGAGATGAAAACCTGCCAAGTTATCATGCTTATGCAGGTAAAATAGGCACGTAATATCCGATCTGAGGCATAAATATGGTTTTAACCATCGTAATGGACACATGTAAAGGGTTCTAGATCCATCACAAGGTTTCTGAGGTCATGAAAAAAAAATGTACAACTGGAAAGACTGCAAATTCAGTAAAATATTTCAAATATCATTTTTACTCTTTTAAGTATCGAGGAAAGATGTACAGCAGTCGTAATGTGTTAACCTTGCATTATGCGTAGGTCTCTATATGTGTTAACGTGTATAAATATGCAGAAATATACAAATAAACTGTCAAAACTTTACTGACCTACAAAATTCGTTTTACGCAGAAGAGTGAAAGAAACTGGTACACCTGCCTAATATCGTGTAGGACCCCCGCAAGCACACTGAAGTGCCGCAACACGACATGGCATGGACTCGCCTAATTTCTGAAGTGGTACTAGAGGAATTGACACCACGAATACTGCAGGGCTGTCCACAAATCACTAGGAGTACGACGGGGTGGAGAATTCTTCTGAGCAACACGTTGCAAGGCACCTCAGATATGCTCAATAATGTTCATGTCTGGTGAGTTGGTGGCCAGCGGAAGCGTTTAAACTCAGATGATTGTTCTTGGAGCCACTCTGTAGCAATCCTGGGCGTGTGCGGTGTCGCGTTGCCGTGCTGGAAATGTCCAAATCCATCGGAGTGCACAATATACACGAATGGATGCAGGTGATCAGATAGGGTGCTTACATATGTGTCACCTGTCAGAGTCGTACAAGCACAAGCCCCACACCATTTTAGAGCCTCCACTAGCTTGAACAGTCCCCTACTGACACGCAGTATTCATAGATTCATGAGGTTGTCTCAATACCTGTACATGTCCATCCGCTCAATACAATTTGAAACGAGACTCATCCGAACGGGCAACATTTTTCCAGTCATAAACAGTCCGATGTCGGTATTGATGGGCCTAGGTGAGGTGTAAAGCTGTGTGTCGCACAATCATGAAGTTACATGAAAATGCGTGAATTTTATTGATAGGCAAAGCGAATAAACAAACCGACATTTCGTGAATGTAAACAACTACCACTCACATTAGAAATTGCATGCAAGTAATTTCCCAGACCCGAGCTACGAAACGCAGTTCTAAGGGAACAAGACTTTACGACGGAATGCCAGTCCCATGTTCGGCTGAAACTTTCACAGCGGGACATCTAGCAGACACAATGAGATACCAGAGGCACTGTGTAGGCAACCAGCAGAAGCGACCTTTGTCCCTGCTTTTAACGATGACCATTCAGAAAGCTTTTCTACAGGAACGCAACAGGAGATGCCAGATAAACAGCCGGAGAAACCAAACTCAAAACATTGGTTACTCACTATAGCCACCTATGTTAAGATTCACATGAAAGAAAAAGTTGTTTATCTCAGTATTACGTAGCAGGAGTTAAACTCTGCCCTATGAAAGAAATGACTTCAATGATAGGCTACAAAAGCTCTAGTGGCTGGAGTTATAACAACTACGAACGTTCTGATTGGCCAGAAAGAAAACACGTGGCCACCAGCTTTGATATAGGAAAATTGCAGACAGAGTAATACACTTCTCCTCTTGCAGAAAATCGTCGAGTGTCTGAGCAAGATGACTCATGCCACACTAAGACGATTTCGAGAGTCATCATGAGAACACGTTTTCATAGGCTCATCTTAACTCGTAAGGAGTTAAATTGCAAAGTCTCTTAGTACAGAGAATTGCACCAAGCACTGGCAGTTAACACTCGTGAGCGATTTGAGGACACCGATGTACACACTATTCCAACCAAACACTGTGTACCATGCCAATTAACTCAGCTTGGGAATAACTAGGAGTCTTGGCATCACCGAATACGTAGAAAATGTATTTGACTGGTCTTTAATAGGAGTTCAGAAAGATTTAGAATAGATTCTCAGGTTCACAGCTCGCGCCGACAGCAGCCATTGCCGCCGCTGACGAAAGGTAAACACATGCGCTTATGCTATGCCAGCAAATGATATTCATTTGCCACCCAGAACTGTGGTCGTTCTCCCCCCCCCCCCCCCTCTCTCCTAACTTTTGTGCATTCGACCATGACCTGTAGTTAAACATATTCATGATTGTGAGGTTTAATAGAAGCAGAAATGCGATATATCCGATTTAACAAGAATTAATCATCCACTAGAGTGCTTTATACTCTTCAGCTAAAGAATTGTTTTAACTGTGTACTTCTTTTTGATTGCTTTTTACTGAGCTTCACTCAATTTGGATATTTTTATCGTGCATTTTAGCGTAATTGATATCGCTGGCCCAAATTGTACTTCATTTGTTCGTACTTTCATCGACCCCCAGACATGGTCATGAACCATCACACCATTAAAAAACGTTGTAATAGTTATGGAATTCGCTTCACAGTTCTGAACACCTAATAGCAATATTTTACCATCCTGTACATAATTTTGCTAACATTGCTATGACATAAAAATAAATCTTACTGCCGAAAATCTAAGCATTTCATTTTTGCTAACATGTAGTTACGCCTGAACCTTTACACTAATTTCTGTTAGCAATAACGTTTCCTTTACAGGGAGTGTAGTGCAACCAACATTAAAATCATTGCCTGATTACATCACTCACCGTACTGCTGCACTCTTCTGAACTCTGCATGTGTGAGATGGTATCATCCTACCTTGCAAGCCGTATGTTCAACACCAAATTCCTAAACCACTCACGAAGCATCCATGCGCAACTGTGGTAGGAAGTGTAACACCCACGAGATAAATTTTAGCAACAGTGCGACGAGAGAAAATTATGCTTCTAACAGTTATTCTATTCGTCGTATGGAATAACAGTGAATATGATGATAAATATTAATTATTTATAAAATATCCTATGATGTAATTGGACATATCAATGTGTATCATACAAAGTAATGATAATTGTAAATTCCTTTTATGATCTGCATTTGTCTTCCTTTGTTTTTACCTTTTGTTGGTTGGCTTTTGTAGGTTGCGGACGCATATCGAACTGAGGTCTGTTAAGAAATTGTAATTATTTGTTAATTATTACTCGAAAATAGGGTTCATTATTATTATAAATATGAGTGAATAATTATTTGTAACTTTAATTCCTCTCTCAGTAAGCATTATCTGCGTTAATTATTTCTTTCCGCTGCAAGGAGAGCAGCCATTGATGATAGCGATTTGTATCGCGTTTTTGTCTGTGTTTTCTTTAGAAACAAATCAAATGTTTGCTCGATGAAGTCTAAATAGTGCACAATACGAAAGTAGATTTTATAGAGTTTAATAAGCATTTTAAATATTTACTTATTTGCTCTAACAATAGAAAGTCTATCAGCAGTCTGCCGCCATCTTAACAATTATCTCAGCGGCAAATTCAAATTTAAATTATGCAACTCTGCAGAATAAATGTCGAAGGTAATACAAATGTGTAAAAATAAATGTGCACCGGTGCTCCCGAACTCATTTTAATGAAAATGATTCGAATCAGATTGGTTCTTTAAAAACAGTGCTCATAGCACGATCCTTATAAGAAACTTTTCTAGCTGATGTATGGAGCCGAAATTAATTACGCACGAGTTGCGAAGAATATTGTTTCAGATAACATACGTCAGTGTTGTGTGCGGCTGATATTCATTGGTTTTAATGATCATTTTGCTGAAGATAACTGCTTCCATCTTAATCAATAGTTATAAGGAATCTGTTGTATGAACTGCGATTTAGTGACACTTACACAACTTACAGACAACACTTTAACACGACGTTAACTTGGAGTTTAGCAACTTGACGAAATCTTTAGGCGGGACAAAAATTATTTAGTAATTACTCAATGTAATAAAATAAGATTATCATTTCCATTTACAAATTAGTTAATATCAAACCACTGAATAACCCAGCAAACGCCACACTGGCGCCCAACGTGGGGCCACCATTGCACATTTATTCATTTTAATAACTGAAATTGTGATCTATTACAGGTACGGAGTACCAAAACAAACTATTAATAATTGTTTATTTACTTGTTTCATGAGCATTGACATCTTCCTACCGAACTGCTGTACGAATCTGTGTCTGCGCGGGTGCTACAGTAACTTCATATAAGCAGTGCACTCCACCACTCTCAATCAATACAGGTAGGATCAGATGTTCATGTTCTGTAATCACATAGCAGCACACTAACAACATTCGCTGCATGTGCAATTTTAAATTAAAATCAGTACCTGCAGCCATAAGTAGTAATAATTGAATATTCTGGCTGCGAAAATAATATTTTAAGTGTTATTTGTGTATATGTGTTAGTTATAAGATTATTTTGTGTCAATTGGTGTTTGTCAGTGATTTATATATTTGTTGTGCTATATTGGTGATAGAATGGTTAAACAAAAGAAAAATAAACCGAATGAGCATACTGATGCAGAGATGACATCAGAGTCTCAGGTAGAACAATCTACCCATATTTCTGTCGAATTATTAGAAAATTTAATTATGAATGATAATTTAGAAACTGATGTCCCGAGTGATAGTAAAACCGAGGAGTTGCCAAAACAAACTGACACTCCTGCATTCAACCAGTTTGGAATTAATGACAATATTTCTTCTGGGCAAGGGGCAAAAGTTAGCAATGCTCAAGCTATGTCCATAGAGGATATGCTAACATCATTATTTGAAAAGTTTACTATTAAAGAACAGGAGCGTGAAAGCAACGCGAGCTTAAAGAGCAGGAGCATGAAAGACAACGTCAGCAGGAAAAGGAAAAACGCAGACGGGAAAAGCTTTTAGAAAAACAACAACAGGAGCTCAGGGACCAAGAAAAGGAAAAGAAATTTCTGGAAAATATAATCAATATTATTCTGGAAAGAGATAAAGAAATTGTCCGTAGGATAAATCAAATGTTGGTCGATCGTGATAATGCTATTACTACCCATTTTAAGAAGGAGATCGATGCAGTAAAAAGCACTATTGAACCGTTAACAAACATTCCAGTTCAGGTCAATAGTCTTCAAACTGAAGTGGACAGACTAGAGAACCAATTCACAGCCTTGGCTACCGCTGTGGAAACAATGCAGGAGGACATTCCCTCGGAAGTCCGAAAGCAAGTCCGAACAGAAGTAGCCAGGGTGCTGAGCTCTGAAAATCAAAACTTTGAAAATCTGACAGTATGCAGTAATGACAACACTGGTACGGACAGGGAAAAGATCGCAGATAATCTAACGGCGAATTTTAATGCACCAGAAGGAAGACCAAATTTTGGTAATCAACTGATATTACCAGAGCAGGGACACCAAGGAACAATAACAGTGGAATAGAATGTACTTGTAATAAAGTAACCACACCACCTGCGAATGATAGCAATCCCATCCACTTAACTACTTTGATGCATGAAGAAAGCCTAATTAAGCATAGACAGTTTCAAATACGAGGGCAGTTCAGAAAGTAACCTCCGATTGGTCACAGTGCGGGTTGTGGGGGGAGTAGCGACGCCATCTGTGCGTTCACGCACTCAACAGGTCAGTCGGCATCAAGCCGTGGTCGAGTGAACGTCGTACCTGCGCTAGTTTAGTTTTTGTGGCAGTTTGAAATGTGTGCTGCAATAGAAAACCCCGCCGAATGTGAAGTGCGTGCTGTCATAAGGTTTTTTACAGCCAAAGGATATTCTGCAGCAGCTATTCATCGTGAGCTTTGTGCCGTGTACGGACCAAGAGTTATGTGTGAAGGAGTTGTCCGTGAATGGGTACGTTTATTTAAAAGTGGACGAGAAAACGTTCATGATGAAGAGAGGAGTGGTAGACCATCATTGGTGACTGACGAACTCGTTCAGACAGTTGATGCAAAAGTTCGTGAAAATCGACGTTTCTCAATGTCGGAGTTGTCTACTGGTTTTCCACAGATTTCTAAGACTCTCTTGTACGAGATAGCGACAGCAAGATTGGGTTACCGTAAGTTCTGTGCACGATGGGTGCCCAAAATTCTTACCGACCACCACAAAACTCAAAGAATGGCCTCTGCATTAGACTTTCTGTCACGTTATGAGGGCGAAGGAGAACCATTGTTAAACAGAATCATGACTGGTGACGAAACCTGGATTAAGTACGTGAACCCTGAGACAAAAGAACAATCAAAGATGTGGGCACATTCAAATTCGCCTACCAAACCAAGAAAAGCCTCGCAAGATTTTTCTGCCAGAAAACTGATGGCAACGGTGTTTTGGGATGCCAAAGGGGTGTTGTTGGTTGAATTCAAGGAACGTGGTACGACCATTAATCAAGATGTGTACTGTGAAACAATAAAAAAGTTACGACGGGCTATACAGAACAAACACCGTGGTATGCTGACTTCCGGTATCGTTTTTTTGCACGATAACGCCCGTCCTCACTCTGCTCGCAGAACAACGGCCCTTCTTGAGTCCTTCAAGTGGGACGTTATCAACTGTCCACCTTACAGCCCAGACCTGGCGCCAAGTGATTATCACCTCTTCATGCATTTGAAGAAATGGCTCGGGTCACAGCGGTTTGATGACGACGAAGAGCTCAAAGATGCGGTCACAGGCTGGCTCCAGGCACAAGCGGGTGATTTTTATGCAGAAGGAATTTCAAAGCTTGTGAAGAGATACGATAAGTGCCTCAATCGCTATGGAGACTATGTAGAAAAATAGTGTAAAGATGTAGTTGTAAGATGTATATATTAAAATATTTTTATTTAACTTGGTGTATTTTTTTTTAAATCAACCGGAGGTTACTTTCTGAACGGCACTCGTATTTCACGAAGAAAGCAAGAAAAACATACATCCAGTAGTTTTCATTCGAAACTTCAAAAGTGTTCTTCCAAAATCATGGTCGGAAGAACAGAAAATACCGTTTGTGGTTTCACATATTTCTGGTCATGCGTCGCTCTGGGCATTACATGCAGCAGAAACTTGCAAGACTTTCCACGACTTTGAGAAGGCGTTCCTTGATCAGTTCTTGTCAGTGTCTAGTCAAGAGCGACTCCGTAAAATTATTTACAATGCAGAAATGTACAATCCGAAGTCAGATTCCTTAAGAAAGTACTTTGAAAAATATATTAACATGACCCGGTACTGGGATGAGCCAGTAACCACCAGAGACTTATTGCGAGTGTTAAAAGCTATATTACCCATACATATTAGAGAAAAATTATTTAACGTTACAGACACCGATCTGAAAGAATTTCTGTCTCTAATTGATTCTCTGGATCTAGTGCAAAAAATTCTGACGTGATCAGCAATAATAATAGTCCTAATTGAAAAAATTCATGGAATGGAAATAATGGAAATAGGGGCGAAGGTAGTCCGAAGAAAAATAAAAGTAACACTTATAGTAACGGAAAATACAATAATAATAATAGTAGTAGGAATCCACACAACCAAAATTTTGGTTATCCTAATAATAATAACGGTAATTATCAAAAGGCTGAAGAACACCAACCACCGAATGGTAATCAGAGGCCGTACCACAATGAAAACCAAAACAATAACAATAGCAACCGAAAGAGACGAAATGACAATAGGTCAGACAGTCCATATAAAGACAAGCCTAAAAATATGCGGGGTGACAGTGAATATTGGCGACAGCCAGGGCCAAGTCATTGGCAGCCGCAGCAAAATTCTGTCAATTCAGGTCAGCCAATAAATTATGTACAGGCTACACCTATACCAAGCAATCAATATCCATCGTGGTGGGATCCAAGCAGGACTCCTCAGACTGAAAACTCACAAAATGTTAGAATAGTGGAGGTACCTTCGGAAACAAAATAAAACACTCAGAAGCTAACAAACTAATTTCGGTCCCTGTAGGCCTTTGCCAGGTGGCCGAGGCCAACAATGAAGCAATACGTTGACGGAACAAAAAATAAACATGATATGGTATCAGGATGGCAACAGGATCGAAGATGAGCTATATCAGGAACCCGCTGTCTCTGATAAGCCACAAAGGGAAAATATCCAAGCAAGTGTCACCGGAGCTGTAAATGGTGTAACAACTACTATTCTGCTTGACACAGGTGCGAATGTATCAGTTATGAACATGCAGTTTTTCAAGAAGGTATCGGAGATAAGAAGACTACCGATTTTGCCGGTTGCAAATTGTAAGGTTATAGGGGCATTGGGAAAAAAGGCACAGAGTATAAAATACCAGACACAGGTGGAAGTTTCCTTGGGAAATGATCGCTTATTATGCACGTTCCTACTAATGGATAACTTGTCAGTACCGGTGCTTCTGGGACTTGAGTTCCTTTGGGAAAGGGAAGCTGTAATTGATCTCGCCCGTGGGACATGTGCACTTAAGTACCAACAGCGACCCATAACATTAATGCTGAATCGGGAGTTCGGTGTGAACCTTCCGCTGATGAGAAAAATGAATCTTTCTGTCATCAAACAGAAGTTGTTAGTGTTGGATCATAAGCACCCACAGATGTGTCACAAAAATCGAAATAACGATGCACCCAGCAACGTGAGTGACATCGTCACAACAATAGAAGAGAAAGTACAGGAGGCAACTTGCATTAATGCTTCAGAGGCTAGACAATTATCAGAATTATTATCCAGATACCTCGAAGTATTCATTGAACGCCCTGGAATCATAAAAGATTACCAGTATAATGTGAAAGTATATCCGCACAAGACCTATTGCAGAGCATCTTACTTGGTCCCCTGGACTAAGAGAAACGAAGTGAAGATACAATGGACCAATCAGAAATGCAAGTGCACTATCCCATAACTGTAAATATAACGTTTATGGTAAAATAATTAGCAGTAATAATGTGATAAACTTATGTATGTATCAGTTTATGAACTTTTATGTCAAGTATTACACTGTAATGTTCTTGAATTATTTGAACAAGGAATAGAGAATCTTCATAATAAATGTATTTTTACTCTAAAAGAGATCAATAACTTGATAAACACTTGAATGTTGTTGCATTAAATGTGAGGAATTTTACCTTCTTATACGTAGGATAGAAATGATATATTTGTTCGTGTGTAAGAATGGATGTTGTTGTTGTTGTTGTGGTCTTCAGTCCTGAGACTGGTTTGATGCAGCTCTCCTTGCTACTCTATCCTGTGCAAGCTTCTTCATCTCCCAGTACCTACTGCAACCTACATCCTTCTGAATCTGCTTAGTGTATTGATCTCTTGGTCTCCCTCTATGATTTTTACCCTCCACGCTGCCCTCCAATGCTAAATTTGTGATCCCTTGATGCCTCAAAACATGTCCTACCAACCGATCCCTTCTTCTAGTCAAGTTGTGCCACAAACTTCTCTTCTCCCCAATCCTATTCAATACCTCCTCATTAGTTACGTGATCTACCCACCTTATCTTCAGCATTCTTCTGTAGCACCACATTTCGAAAGCTTCTATTCTCTTCTTGTCCAAACTGGTTATCGTCCATGTTTCACTTCCATACATGGGTACACTCCATACAAATACTTTCAGAAACGACTTCCTGACACTGAAATCTACACTCGATGTTAACAAATTTCTCTTCTTCAGAAACGATTTCCTTGCCATTGCCAGTCTACATTTTATATCCTCTCTACTTCGACCATCATCAGTTAGTTTACTGCCTAAACAGCAAAACTCCTTTACTACTTTAAGTGTCTCATTTCCTAATCTAATACCCTCAACATCACCCAACTTAATTCGACTACATTCCATTATCCTCGTTTTACTTTTGTTGATGTTCATCTTATATCCTCCCTTCAAGACACCATCCATTCCGTTCAACTGCTCTTCCAAGTCCTTTGCTGTCTCTGACAGAATTACAATGTCATCGGCGAACCTCAAAGTTTTTATTTCTTCTCCATGGATTTTAATACCTACTCCGAATTTTTCTTTTGTTTCCTTTACTGCTTGCTCAATATACAGATTGAATAACATCGGGGAGAGGCTACAACCCTGTCTCACTCCTTTCCCAACCACTGCTTCCCTTTCATGTCCCTCGACTCTTATAACTGCCATCTGGTTTCTGTACAAATTGTAAATAGCCTTTCGCTCCCTGTATTTTACCCCTGACACCTTTAGCATTTGAAAGAGAGTATTCCACTCAACATTGTCAAAAGCTTTCTCTAAGTCTACAAATGCTAGAAACGTAGGTTTGCCTTTCCTTAATCTTTCTTCTAAGATAAGTCGTAAGGTCAGTATTGCCTCACATGTTCCAGTATTTCTACGGAATCCAAACTGATCTTCCCCGAGGTCGGCTTCTACTAGTTTTTCCATTCGTCTGTAAAGAATTCGTGTTAGTATTTTGCAGCTGTGGCTTATTAAACTGATTGTTCGGTAATTCTCCCATCTGTCAACACCTGCTTTCTTTGGGATTGGAATTATTATATTCTTCTTGAAGTCTGAGGGTATTTCGCCTGTATCATACATCTTGCTCACCAGATGGTATAGTTTTGTCAGGACTGGCTCTCCCAAGGCCGTCAGTAGTTCCACTGGAATGTTGTCTACTCCGGGGGCCTTGTTTCGACTCAGGTCTTTCAGCGCTCTGTCAAACTCTTCACGCAGTATCGTATCTCCCATTTCATCTTCATCTACATCCTCTTCCATTTCCATAATATTGTCCTCAAGTACATCGCCCCTGTATAGACCCTCTATATACTCCTTCTGCCTTTCTGCTTTCTCTTCTTTGCTTAGAACTGGGTTTCCATCTGAGCTCTTGATGTTCATACGAGTGGTTGTCTTATCTCCAAAGGTCTCTTTAATTTTCCTGTAGGCAGTATCTATCTTACCCCTAGTGAGATAAGCCTCTACATCCTTACATTTGTCCTCTAGCCATCCCTGCTTAGCCATTTTGCACTTCCTGGCGATATAATTTTTGAGACGTTTGTATTCCTTTTTGCCTGCTTCATTTACTTCGTTTTTATATTTTCTCCTTTCATCAATTAAATTCAATATTTCTTCTGTTACCCAAGGATTTCTACTAGCCCTCGTCTTTTTACCTACTTGATCCTCTGCTGCCTTCACTACTTCATCCCTCAGAGCTACCCATTCTTCTTCTACTGTATTTCTTTCCCCCATTCCTGTCAACTGTTCCCTTATGCTCTACCTGAAACTCTGTACAACCTCTGGTTCTTTCAGTTTATCCAGGTCCCATCTCCTTAAATTCCCGTCTTTTTGCAGTTTTTTCAGTTTCAATCTGCAGCTCATAACCAATAGATTGTGGTCAGAATCCACATCTGCCCCTGGAAATGTCTTACAGTTTAAAACCTGGTTCCTAAATCTCTGTCTTACCATTATGTAATCTATTTGATACCTTTTAGTATCTCCAGGATTCTTCCAGGTATACAACCTTCTTTGATGATTCTTGAACCAAGTGTTAGCTATGATTAAGTTATGCTCTGTGCAAAATTCTACAAGGCGGCTTCCTCTTTCATTTCTTGCCCCCGATCCATATTCACCTACTATGTTTCCTTCTGTCCCTTTTCCTACTGACGAATTCCAGTCACCCATGACTATTAAATTTTCGTCTCCCTTCACTATCTGAATAATTTCTTTTATCTCGTCATACGTGTAATAAATTTCTTCATCATCTGCAGAGCTAGTTGGCATATAAACTTGTACTACTGTAGTAGGCATGGACTTTGTGTCTATCTTGGCCACAATAATGCGTTCACTATGCTGTTTGTAGTAGCTAACCTGCACTCCTATTTTTTTATTCATTATTAAACCTACTCCTGCATTACCCCTATTTGATTTTGTATTTATAACCCTGTAATCACCTGACCAAAAGACTTGTTCCTCCTGCCACCGAACTTCACTAATTCCCACTATATCTAACTTTAACCTATCCATTTCCCTTTTTAAATTTTCTAACCTACCTGCCCGATTAAGGGATCTGACATTCCACGCTCCGATCCGTAGAATGCCAGTTTTCTTTCTCCTGATAACGACGTCCTCTTGTGTAGTCCCCACCCGGAAATCCGAATGGGGGACTATTTTACCTCCGGAATATTTTACCCAAGAGGGCGTCATCATCATTTAATCATACAGTAAAGCTGCATGTCCTCGGGAGAAATTACGGCTGTAGTTTCCCCTTGCTTTCAGCCGTTCGCAGTACCAGCACAGCAAGGCCGTTTTGGTTAATGTTACAAGGCCAGATCAGTCAATCATCCAGACTGTTGCCCCTGCAACTACTGAAAAGGCTGCTGCCCCTCTTCAGGAACCACATGTTTGTCTGGCCTCTCAACAGATACCCCTCCGTTGTGGTTGCACCTACGGTACGGCCATTTGTATCGCTGAGGCACGCAAGCCTCCCCACCAACGGCAAGGTCCATGGTTCATGGGGGGTAAGAATGGATATAACAAAAATATTTTCATAAGATCGAGTCATGTAGTGTCACACACGTAGTGAGTGTTGGTGGTATGTGAGCTGTGTGACTGAAAAAAAAAAAAGAAAAAGAGTTAAGCGAAATCTGAATGTGTACTGATTTACGTACACGGTTTCATTACAAAGTCATTTGAAATGCTCTTATGAGCAACATTCAGGTTAGATAAACCGAACATGGACATCTGTCCCAAAAACATGGTAAATAACAATCCCAATAAAAAATTGAAATATATAAATATATGTATCTGTAATAAAAATGGAAATGTACTGTTATCTGGACAGTTCAGTAATGATCTCATGGTCAAGATAATGTAGCAGATTCTGAAAGTTTTATATTGTCTCATGTTTATGTGACAGTGTAAAATTTTAAATTTTGTTATTCAGTCATGGTAATACGAACTTGCGTGCAAGTGTACCAGACCTCATTATTTGAAAAGTGTCATTTGCATATAGATTGTTTGTTAAGTACTCTGGAAAACTACTGACAGCAATCAGAACAGTGAAACGTGTTTCGCAGGAACTAGTGGACGCGTGAAGAACTGTGATTTATGTTGTGAATAATGATGAACAGTGATAAAGACTGTGATCACGTGACCCTATGAACGCTCTTGGAGTGTCGAAGTTAGCAGCAACGCTATGAACGTTGAGTACTGTTGACTGTATTAATAATTAATTCGAACTGATGACCTTTAGTAGTTTGATATGAAGCGTCTCCGCGTGCCAAATTTAATGTGACAGGCTGTACAGCCAGCCGCGTGGCAAAGCAATAATGCAACGTTGGCTACGCAGCGCGTCCCGAAAATATTTACATTCCGCTTAAGTAAACGAAGCACACTACGAACACTTGTATGATTAACGGTGCAGTGTTCAAAATGTGCATATTGTGATAAACTTACATATGAATCACTGCATTGTGTTCAACAGTGTCAAAATACAGAACATACTCCAAAAACAGTCTTAATTCCATCCGTGTGAATGCAAGTGAAATGGACACTAATAAACTTTTCCACAGGATGAGAATAGTAATTATCTTATCACTGATGCTTATATTTTGACATTTCATGTACCCGTCTTAAACTCAGGGACGTGGAAAAGGAGAAACAAGACCTCCTGCAGCGCGACTTCTAGCCAGCAGCAGATCCAAACCACGATGCAGCCGACGGCAACCGACGCCCCACCGACTCGGCCGGGGGCGGTCCAGCAGCAGCCACTACCTGTCTGCGGTCCAACGGCTCGACGTGGGGGCGGTCTTACGACGTCAGCAGCAAATTCTTATGACATTCGATAAATGGGTGACTCTGGAAATTGTTATGATATACCACCATGAAAAAACGTTTATTATCTCAGATGCTTACAACAGAGTCATAAATTTGCATTTTCCAGCATATTTTTTTTACATTCATGTCAAGCCTGACTGTTAAAAGTAGGTGTCTGTATTTTCTTGAAGCCCCTTGGACCGTTTTATTCCCGGTTTTCCGAGTCCAGTGAACCCAAATGGGGGGGGGGGGGGGGGTTATAAGTTAATCCAGGAGTGTCCGCAGCAATTTCCGAGATAATACAGTCACTGAAGTCATTTAAAGTACTCGATTCAACTATAGTTTTATCATGTCTAAAACAACATTGAAACTAAACATTTGCATCTTGAGAGTAGCAAATCTACGTGGATTACGTGGACTGATAAAAAAATATACAATAGATAAACTAATTTTTTTTCTCAGCCCAAGGGGCATTGTAACACCCACGAGGTAAATTTTAGCTGCAGTGCGACGAGAGAAAATTATGCTTCTAACAGTTATAAACATTATCTATTCGATGTATGGAAAAACAGTGAATATGATGATAAACATTAATTATTTATAAAATATCCTATGATGTAATTGGACATATCAATGTGTATCATACAATGACAATGATAATTGTATATTCCTTTTATGATCTGCATTTGTCTTCCCTTGTTTTTACCTTTTGTTGGTTGGCTTTTGTAGGTTGCGGACGCATATCGAACTGAGGTCTGTTAAGAAATTGTAATTATTTGTTAATTATTACTCGAAAATAGAGTTCATTATCATTATAAAGATGAGTGAATAATTATTTGTAACTTTAATTCCTCTCTCAGTAAGCATTATCTGTGTTAATTATTTCTTTTCGCTGCAAGGAGAGCAGCCATTGAGGATAGCGATTTGTATCGCGTTTTTGTCTGTGTTTTCCTTAGAAACAAATCAGATGTTTGCTTGATGAAGTCTAAATAGTGCACAATACGAAAGTAGATTTTATAGAGTTTAATAAGCATTTTAAATATTTACTTATCAATTGTCTGCCGCCATCTTAACAATTATCTCAGCGGCAAATTCAAATTTAAATTATGCAACTCTGCAGAATAAATGTCGAAGGTAATACAAATGTGTAAAAATAAATGTGCACCGGTGCTCCCGAACTCATTTTAATGAAAATGATTCGAATCAGATTGGTTCTTTAAAAACAGTGCTCATAGCACGATCCTTATAAGAAACTTTTCTAGCTGATGTATGGAGCCGAAATTAATTACGCACGAGTTGCGAAGAATATTGTTTCAGGTAACGTACGTCAGTGTTGTGCGCGGCTGATATTCGGTGGTTTTAATTATCATTTTGCTGAAGATAACTGCTTCCATCTTAATCAATAGTTGTAAGGAATCTGTTGTATGAACTGTGATTTAGTGACACTTACACAACTTACAGACAACACTTTAACACGACGTTAACTTGGAGTTCTTTAGCAAATTGATGAAATCTTTAGGCGGGACAAAAATTATTTAGTAATTACTCAATGTAATAAAATAAAATCATCATTTCCATTTACAGATTAGTTAAATATCAAACCACTGAATAGTAACAGCAAACGCCACAGAAGATAGATCAGAACCTGTCTCACACATGTTAGCTGTTCTCTGCGACGATTATTCGATTGTATGAAGGAAATCCGCAACCTTTGTCTTCAGCATTTCATACAGTTGTCAATTTTCTTGCTGAACTTCGTGTGAAACCTCTCATCCACTGTCATCCATTACTCTGAATATGTTAACTGTTCAGGTTACATCCTTTTATCTTGCTATAGTTATATTGTGGTCCTAAAGTTAATGAAGGCATGAAAACTTTGTGTAAGACAGGGCGTAACTTTTCCAAATCGGGAATTTTATTAGTGGCAGGTCGTGAGCATACATTCTGGGTGCTCACAAATTTTTAAATTCAGATAAACATGGGAGTGCGAAATTAATGGCATCTACCCTGAAACAGTGGACAATTTCTGGGAAACACTAGAAGAAACAACAAATAAAGTACCTAGGCACCATGTGCAAATCTTAGTAGGCGATTTTAATGCACAATTAGGGAAGGAAAAAAAATTCAGAGATACCACTGGACTCCACACCAAACACAAACGTAGCAACAAGAATGGTGAAAAACTAATCGACTTCTGCAGAAACTTTGGACTTAAAATAATGAGTACCCAGTTTCAAAAACCCGCACATAAATTAACCACATGGAGATCACCCGGTCTTAGACAGGGTGAATACCAAATAGACCATGTCGCAATTTCCAAAGAAAACATAAAAGAAATTCAAAACATCAGAACCCGCAAAGGTGTCTTTGAATCAGATCATCATCTTCTCCAAATAAAAACAAAATTCCAACCCAACAGAATGCTAAAAAGGCCACCCAAAAGTACCAAACCAGATCCGGAATATCTGCAACTGAACAAAGAAAAAATCGTCATGCAAACTAATCAGGAAAAATCAACAGACTGGAAGAAACTAACAGATAAAATTCAGGAAGCCCTCAAATTAGGACAACCCCCTCGCAACAGGAAACATCGCTGGTGGAATGCAACCTGTGATGAGGCAGTTGACAACCGAATAACTGCATGGAAAAAATTTAGTAGTCACAAAACTGAAGAAAACTGGGAGAACTTTCTTAAAACCCAAAAGCAGACCTCAAAAATAATTAGAAAAGAAAAACGGGGATATGACAACAACAGACTCTCTGAAATCCAGCAGGATTTCATCAAAAATAATACAAGAAATTTTTATAAGACTTTCAGAGAAAACTTACAGGGATACCAAGCGCCTAGCTTGTGCTTCAAGAAACCCGATAGCTCTTTGGAAACCAACACGAAAAATAACTGCAAAATCTTAGCCCAATATTTCAGTTCCCTCCTCAACTGCGAACCACCCCAAGAAAAACTTGTCTTCTCTTCTCCAGTATTCACACACCCAGACTCACATGCCCAGGATCTTGAAGAAATTATGGAGATAGTCAAGCAGTTGAAAAACAACAAAGCACCAGGAGAAGATGGGATCATTGCTGAGTTCTGGAAACTAAACGATCTTATACTTATGCAGAAATTACACCGTATAAAATCAGACATATGGATAACGGAGCAGATACCAGAGGACTGGAAATGTGCTCTAATTCACCCGCTACACAAAAAGGGCGACAAGACAGACATGAACAATTACAGAGGAATTTCCCTGCTCCCAGTCGCTTACAAAATCCTTTCCAAAGCGCTTTTAAACAGGATAGAATCCCAAGCAGATACACTAATTGGTGAATACCAGGCCGGATTCAGAAAAGGACGGTCATGTGCGGAACAGATCTGGTGCTTAAAGACAATATTACAAATGAGGAAATGCAGAAACACAGTAGTTACATTCATCGACTTCAGGAAAGCATATGATTCAGTGAACCGTGGAACACTGTTTAAAATCATGGAAGAATTTGGGATCGACCGAAAGACACGAAAAATCACAGAACAGACACTTACAGGAACAACGGCCAAAGTGAAATTCATGGGCGAAGTATCAGAACCATTCGAAATCAAATCTGGAGTCCGACAGGGGGACGGACTATCCCCAATCCTTTTCAATATTGTTCTAGAAAAGATAATCAGGGAATGGGAACCTCACGTAAAGGGTATCCAAATTGGTATCAAGAAAGAGAACCGAACTAAAGTCAAGTGCCTTGCTTTCGCTGACGATATTGCAATTATCACCAATAAGAGAACAGAAGCGATTCACGCAGTGGAAAAACTACATGAAATTTCACAAAAAACCGGACTACAGATATCTTATGAAAAAACCCAATACATGGGAAGGCAGCCAGAAAATAAATCCCCTTTAATAACAAAATATGGTAAAATTGCACAAGTCTGCCATTTTAAATACCTCGGTGAAACTATACAGTCCTCAGGATTAAACCGAATTGCCAATGAACAAAGAATCACCAAGCTCCAGAAAGCCTACAAGCTAACATGGACGCATTACAACAAGAAGTGCATTTCGACAGACGCAAAATTAAGGCACTATACAACAGTGATTCTTCCAGAAGCAATCTATGCAGCTGAAACAATGGTGATTGATGGTCATTCTAAAATTAAGGAAATAGAAAAGCAGGAAAGAAAAATTCTCAGGAAGATTAACGGTCCAATCAACAAAAATGGCATTTGGATGAAGAGACCACAAAACGAACTCTATAGAAAGATCAACATAGTAACAGATGAAATCAGAAAGCGCCGAGCCAAATTTTATACACACATCTACAGGATGGAAGACTCCAGCACAGCAAAGAAATTATTCAATATTATAACAAGGAGTAAATGTGGCACGGAATGGCTGAAAGAAGTCCAGAGGGATCTACAGCAGATCAACATAAAAAATCTCGAAGATCGCACCGAGTGCCGGCATAAAATCACAAGGGTGAAGTTTGGGGAAAGAACATCGCGTCAGCCTGGTAAAAAATGGACAGAGGAACGGAAGAAGGAGTATTCTGAGAGGATGGGGAGGTTTTGGGAAGCAAAGAAGAAAAACATCCGAAGATGAAATTATGAATTCAAGTTCAATCGCTCTCCTAAAGGGGAACAATCGTTATAATAAAAATAATGTCCGAAAAAAGGAAGAATTGTTTTGTGGAATTTTGTTGTTTTGTATGTAATTAAGTACAGTTTACGGCAAGAACGAAATAATGTATAAGCTTTCACTACTCTCTATTTCGTATTTGTGTGTAAGTGGGATTTTTTGTGCTTTTTTTTATTTTTTTGGATAAATGTACAAGATCCCCAACATATGTATTAGTTAAAGAATTAACTTGCGGTCTGAAAATCAGACGTTCTTACGTTAGAATCACACAACTTACTTTGTACGCTTGTAGTCACGCATATTTGATTTTGTCACTTTTTCAGTCAATGGATCTGGCCTGGGAGGCACTAATTCTATTATGGCTAACATTTATTTGTACCGGTAATTTTCAGTTCTATTAGCACTTAAAACAGACTCAACTGAGTTCATGTTATGCTACACACGAAGACACACTTCTGCACAGTAAACAAGGAAGGAAGGAAGGACTCCGTCTTCAGGCCACAAGTGGCCCATTGGAACCATCCGACCGCCGTGTCATCCTCAGTTGAGGATGCGGATTGGAGGGGCGTGTGGTCAGCACACCGCTCTCCCGGTCGTTATGATGGTTTTCTGTGACCGGAGCCGCTACTAATCGGTCGAGTAGCTCCTCAATTGGCATCACGAGGCTGAGTGCACCCCGAGAAATGGAAACAGTTCATGACGGCCTGGTTGGTCACCCACCCAAGTGGCGGCCACGCCCGACAGCGCTTAACTTCGGTGATCTCACGGGAACCGGTGTATCCACTGCGGCAAGGCCGTTGCCTGCACAGTAAACAACGAACTCCAAAAAAATGGTTCAAATGGCTCTGAGAAGTATGGGACTTAACTTCCGAGGTCATCAGTCCACTAGAACTTAGAACAACTTAAACCTAACCAACCTAAGGACATCACACACATCAATGCCCGAGGCAGGATTCAAACCTGCGACCGTAGCGGTCGCGCGGTTGCAGACTGTAGCGCCTAGAACCTCTCGGCCACTCCGGCCGGCAAAACGAACTCGAAACACAAATTGCCGTCTGTCGAAACGTATGACTGTTTACAAACATGATCACTTGACTAGAATACAAATGAGGCACCTGAGATCCATGACGGCCTGAAGCACACTGCAGTCGCTGAATATCAAAGAAACTAGCGAGCCAGCTTTTCGCGAATTTTCATGTATACAATCTGGGCCAAAACCATTGATAAACCTGACACACCATAAAATCAGTACATGTCAGAAGCGTGAATGAATGCTACAGTTAGTCCTTTTACTCTCCAACCTAACCAACCAACCCAATGTTACAGTCTCACAATCAATAATGATGTACTTTATGGTTCCCAACGCCTCAAATGGATTACTGTATGATAAAATCCAAAACTTACTATATTATATCTCATTCATAAGCACGCAAAATAGGTTTTTCCGTCAGTATGTACTGACATCCGAGCTAATTTTACTGTATAGTGAATGAATTGGCATATCAGGGGAGTATGCTACCATCTAGCGGGATTCATGCGAAGCGAACGTGGATAAAAGCCTGCTGCTGTTTGTTACCTCCTGGTGGCACTGACGTAAACTTATGGCTGAGTGGTAAATGCTAGTAGTGCACGCTGTGAACCGTTCATATTGTTTATCAAATACGTACGTATTTAGCCCATAAGTAAATTACGTCACGCCAGCTGCGCATGCATAAAAGCTCCTTAAAACGTGCACAACCGAAAGTGTGCTCGCGACTCTGATATCAAGTATCACAGAGTCTAGAGGAGTAGCAGTGAAGTATAGCGCGGTAGATTTAGGGCCTTGTATTTCAGATTGCCGCATCTACATTACGTTTAACAGCATTCAGAGAAAAATAACCAATAAAGGTGTCAAAAGTTAGAGTGTTCATGTGCTCTTACACAACAGCCGCCACTGCATATTATGATTTAGTTAGACTAGTAAGCCAACCTTTAACCGAGCAGTTCGCTTACGAACTGGAGCATGGGTAGACTGTAGGACCATCTTCCAAGGTCTCCCTTCCAGCAGAAATGCGCTTCTGCTTACAGTTTTGGCAGGCTGTGTAAACTGTGGATGCCCCATTAAAGTTTCGTGATAACAAACAGACGAAAACGTGGTGCTTTGCTTCTCTGAATCTCTCTTTAGTTCTTGTGTTGCTAGTAGGTCGCTTCCGACATCTCTAAATACACTTCGTGAGGCTGTGCTCTGGCTGTTTAAAGCCACTTCTCGCCTCGTATAACTTCTTCCTTTCCAGACGAGCATTTCCGGAAGCTTCCTCCTGTAGAGTGCACAACGGAATAAGGCGAAATGGCTGCAGCCGTTTCTTCACTAATCTGTCGATCGTATTTGGCAGAGACACTAGAGCTAACGGATTTCAATTCTATTGAGTCGCTATAGGAACTAAAAATCTGGTCCGTTGTTACGCGAGTAACGCGCCAGTGGGTCATCAGGTAATCATTGTGGTCAGTCAAAATCAGGAGATTCATATCAAAAAGCATCACCCGATTTAAAAAATCATAGCTACTATGTTATTTTAGATATATGAGTGAACAATGCACTGTTGGAAAGAGCAAACACTCAAGTTTTAGACGGTTCCCGCTTGGTAGCAGCAGTGTGCGCCCACCTCAGTCCTAGTGAGAGGCACCCACATGCCTTGCTCATACTGTGGCATCAAGCAGTCAATCCTGCAAGATGAGTGGTCTGCCAAGCGAGTGGATTCATTCTTATTTATCGAGTAACATGAACTCTAGTACTCACAATTAAGTTACAAATTATTCTCCTGTTTGAATATTACGCAAGGGAAACGGATAACGCACGCTTTTTTTTTTTTTTTTTTTTTACCCAACGGCTTTGATCAACCCGTGGCCATCGCACTGAATATGAATGGTGCACACATTATAAATTCTGGATATCATGACAACATACTATTCGAAGGAAAAGGCCACCAATCTTTTTGTTTTCACTATCCTTTTTATTCCGATAAATTCTATAAGCTAAACACACCATTACATTTTCTACAACAAGTACAGATGTGAAACTCCGCTCCAGTGGGCATGGCTTTACATTGGTGATTCTGATGGTCTCGTAATTATCTAACACTACAGTGCACTTTATGGATAGGATGGTGGATCTTTTGCTACATCTCACACTTCGACTCTCACACCCATCATCAAGAAAATTTCCTCCAGACCGAGCCGTACAAAAAGGAACATGCATAACCCGCTGCCTCTGAACCTATCGTGCTACTCTCCCATGCAAACCCCACATACTTAAATTACATGAAATACACCACACTGGCAACATGGAACACAACACACGGAATAGTCACAATTATAATCACATCACTTTCAGCTTTCCCACTGCAATTAGTATTCATCCCAGTTTCACACGACACTGCCCCACTTCGTAGCTTTTCTTTCCTACTACGAACTCTGGAGGATATATGCACGTCTTCCTGTGCAATGCAAGCCAAGTGACGTTGCTGGATATACGGCTGACTCAGCTTGCTTCACTCTCAGAGTATTATAGTTTGAATCAAGCGTCACACGGAAACATAACACGCAAAGTAATATTAAGAACATATTCGTCACACACGCGAGTCCTCAACTGATACCATGGACGAGTACTTCTCTTTATCCTTTGTCTCATACACAGATTGAGACTCACACAGTACTCACCACGTGGAAGTACTCGTCTCTAATTTCAAGTCCTGCCCATGCCATTTCTTAAATATTTCCAACTTATAGTACACACGCCAGTAATTCAGCTTAACTTATGCACTCGGAAGTATTTCAACTTATTGCTACACGTGGTTTCATTGTACCGTTGATCACTTCCGAAGATTACTATGATCCCCTTAATATTACCTGCTTGACATTTAATTCCCCCCAAAAAAGTTCCTGAAATAGAGAAATTATTATTCCAAACTACTCTTAAGTATTCCACATGCATACCATTCTCTCCACTCTTTTGTCTTTACGGAGCACACCTAAGACAGGTCTTACCAACACAAGATCCACGCCCGAGTCTGAAACATGGGCGTTCTTCAGGTCATCTCGCACCTCCGTCGAGGTGGGGGAAGACCATGCTACCCATTGGTCAGCTACATTTCAGGCGCTCAAAGCTCAGGTAAATTTCCATATATTGCACATTCACTATCTGCGGTTAGGAAAGGTGACCGTCATAGTGTGAGAATATGGGGTACGGAACAACCACATAAATTGTGTAACATAAGAGGGGCTCTCCAAAATTTAACGTGTTTTTCGCAGTTTCACGGGAAAAGGTGTATGGTACATTTTTCTTTGCTGAGAACGTTGTTACAGGAACCACAGATTTCGATATGCTTGAAAAATTACTTTCCCCACAGTTGGAGACTGTTTCGAACGATTTCATTTACCAATAGGTTGGGGCACCACAACACTGGCATCTGGAAGTGAGGGAATTTTTAAATCAAAGGATTACTGAATCGGTCGCACTGGACCAAATGATTCAGCCTTACATTACTGACCTCCAAGGTCACCGGACCTGATTGTATGCGATTATTTCTTGTGGGGGTCCACAGAAGACTGTTTATGTGGCGCCAGTACCAACAACAATGAATGAACTGAGACACCGCATAACGGCAGCTGTGGAAGCTGTAACTCAAGACATGCTTGCTGTAGTGTGGAAACAATTTGAATACCGCATTGACCTCGTACGCCGTGCATGTCAAGGGGGCATGCTGAACATCTCTGCAAAGGTATGAAAAAAACTTTTTGAGTTTTCTGTTCATCAAAAACAAAATTCTTCATGAATGTTTATTAGTTTCAGAAATAGAGACGTGCCAGATCGGATGATTCTTTTTGATACACCCTACATACTTATATTCTACTGGAAATACGTGAATGGAAGAGTGTATTTCAAACGGATTACTTGCTACAGTTGGACAATGTCAAATTTCACTGAAATGGCTGCGTAAAAATGATATGAGACGCAAGAACAAATGTTCTTTGGAAGGGCAGATTCAGACTTCAGACCAAGACAACTTCCATAGACACAAAACAACAGCCGCCAATATGAAAGTATAAAAGTAAATTCCAATGCGCGCGGTCACCGTTGCTGCATCTCGATTGACACGAAGTACTGTCGACGCGGAGCTGTCGTACTACAAAGAGAAACAAATTCCAGTGACATGAATAACAGATATAGTGGTTTGATCTAGAACCGCTCCACTGAGTATAAATAGCGATTATTTCCGCTAATGGCTCTCAGATGGTTTTACTGTTTGAAATGGAAATTTCTTCTTACTGTTACTATCTCTGTGAAAGTGTGGAAAGCATCTCTGTGCTCAACAGCGAGCTACACGGCTGCTTATTACCTGAGTGCGCGCCGTCGCTGGGTAGTCGCCTACGTGGAATCTACGGATTGGGTTGGTGGGGAAGACTTGGTCGGAGGAAGTAGTGGAAAGAAAGCCAAGCAGCGTACTGAATTTTACGGTCGTTTGTTGTAACGATATTGAACGTTAAGGAATATCGTCCAAGATCGAAGCACTTATGAAAGTTGTAAAATTTATTCAAATCTCGTGACAAGACTTTGTAATTGTAATTCAATAATACCTTTCGACAAAGCGTGGTACTTATCCCACATCCCTGCTCGCGTTTATTACACTTTGGTTGCTATGTTTTAATGCACAGTATAGGAAGGTTTTACTATGGGACTTTAGCGAGTAGTTAGGATCTTGAAGCACACTCATCGAGTGACGCGCCAGGTGGTCTCACAGCGTCAGAAAGGGCGACCGAGCAAGAGGCGCAACCTGCAACCTACCGCAGCAGAGAGAGATACCCGGTAATCAAAAAGTCAGCATAAATTTCAAGACTTAATAAACCGCGGAATAATGTAGAAAGAGAGGTAAAAATTGACACACATGCTTGGAATGACATGGGGTTTTATTAGAACAAAAAAAAACAAAGTTCACAAAATGTTCGACAGATCGCGCTGGACAACAAAACGTCAGTGACTGCGCATGACAATCGTGTATAAAAGGAGCTGTAATGAGAGAGAGAATCAGATGCGCCAGCAGTCGCAGCATGTTGACGTTACCTGAAAAGGCGCTTTTAGTGAAGCTGTATTATCAGAATGGGGAGTGTGCTAGTTCAGCGTTACGATCCTATCGCCGTAGGAAGGGGATTCGAACGGGTAAAGGTCCGTTGACAAATGCAGCTGTGGCGAGAATGATTTCGAAGTTCGAAGCCACGGGTTGTTTAGACGATAGATCCCGTAGTGGCCGACGGAGCACAGGGCGTAATGCTGCTGAGACAGTTCAGGAAGAAATGGAGACTGTAGCGGGTTCGTCTATGCACGGGGAAGTCAGCGCTCGTGTAGTAGCACGTCGCACCGACATTCCATACACTACTGTTTGGTTGGCACTGAGGCGTACCCTCCGATGCTATCCGTACAAAATCCATCGGCATCATGAACTGTTGCCTGGCGATTTGGTGAAGCAGATGGCATTGCGGTGTGGGCGTTTCAAAAGATGGCGGAAGATGACGATTGGTTGAGTAACGTGTTGTGGACCGACGAAGCTCATTTCACGCTCCGAGGGTCTGTCAACGCCCACAACTGCAGAATTTGGGCTACCGAAAATCCTAGAACTGTCGTGGGAACTCCATTGCACGACGAGAAAGTCACGGTATGGGTTGGATTTACCACATGGACCGTTATCGGGCCTTTTTTCTTCGAGGAAATGCGTGATTCTGGTTTTGTAACTGCTACCGTGACGGGTGAGAGGTACGCCGATATGTTACAGAATCGCATCATCCCCAGCCTGGCTGATAAACACCTGCTGGAACGTACGATGTTTATGCAGGATGGCGCTCCACCCCATATTGCTAGACGCGTGAAAGATATCTTGCGCGCGTCGTTTGGTGATGATTGTGTGCTCAGCCGCCACTTTCGTCATGCTTGGCCTCCCAGGTCCCCAGACCTCAGTCCGTGCGATTATTGGCTTTGGGGTTACCTGAAGTCACAAGTGTATCATGATCGACCGACATCTCTAGGGATGCTGAAAGACAATGCCTCACCATAACTCCGGACAAGCTTTATAGTGCTGTTCACAACATTATTCCTCGACTACAGCTATTGTTGAGGAATGATGGTGGACATATTGATCGCCCGCATCTCGTGGTCGTGCGGTAGCGTTCTCGCCCGGGTTCCCGGGTTCGATTCCCGGCGGGGTCAGGGATTTTCTCTACCTCGTGATGGCTGGGTGTTGTGTGCTGTCCTTAGGTTAGTTAGGTTTAAGTAGTTCTAAGTTCTAGGGGACTGATGACCATAGATGTTAAGTCCCATAGTGCTCAGAGCCATTTGAACCATTTGAACATATTGATCATTTCCTGTAAAGAACATCATCTTTGCTTTGTCCTACTTTGTTATGCTAATTATTGCTATTCTGATCAGATGAAGCGCCATCTGTCGGACATTTTATGAACTTTTGTATTTTTTTGGTTCTAATAAAACCCCATGTCATTCCAAGCATGTGTGTGAATTTGTACCTCTTTATCTACATTATTCCGTGATTTATTCAGTTTTCAAATTTATACTGACTTTTTGATCACCTGGCATATTGAGGATGCACCTATAAAGCTGAAGGCCACGAAGCGAATCTTTTATTATTCATAGCACTGTTTAAATACTAATATACCCCTTCAACCGTTCTAATGATCTTACTTGCACTCAGAACTTGTTAATAATAATTTGAGTGGCACTCAGTTTGCCAACGGCCTTGCCGTAGTGGCCGGGACAGCTGTGTGCTGACCACATGCCCTTCCATATCCGCATCCAATAACGCCTGTGGTCTGAGGATGACACGGCGGCCGGTCGGTACCGTTGGGCCTCGGACGGAGTTTAGGCTTAGCACTCAGTTCATCAGCAAACGATAATTACAAATTTTAGTTACTATCAGTGCTTATTGATAGAAAAGTTGGACCAATCCGAAGCGCATCCTGAAACTGCTAAGATACCTCGCTACAAGTCTACGATCGGCTTCCGTGTATAAAATCTGATTTCATGTAGTGACGGGATAGTTTGTTGAAAAATTACCTCTGATGATGTACTTGTGCGATGTTGTTTTAATCCAGGGCAGTCTATGATCGGTTCTCGAAGTGGCAACACGCCAGCTAGTGTGTGAATTGGAACTCCAGCTGAAGACGAAATTAATTGCAAAGTTGCCTCGGAAAAAATATTTGTGCGATCTCTTGTGGATTCTAAGATCGTTTGAATCATTTTGTGACTTTTGTAGTGTTCAGGAACTAATGATTAATGACTTGGAATCTTGTTACGAATATTAACGATAGACTGGCTGTAGAAATCGTTTTACTGATTTTGCGATTGGATAAATAAAACAAAATTTGTTGGCATCCTAACATTTTACAGTTCACATTAAACTTAGGATTTAAACCTACTCACCTGCCACATTATTATGCATCGTTTACATCGCTTATTGCACAAGTGCTAGAGCTCGCGATTGACATACAACAAACCAGCTGGGGGCAACGTCTACGAGAAGCAACGTAAGCAAGCTGACATCAATTTAGTTACCAGAGGGGCCGTGAGCTCCCCTCCCGGGGGGGGGGGGGTTGACGTATTGGACAGCCACATGTAAATCACACATAATGCACTGTGCGTCCTCGTGTACATATTATGGCAAACGATCTTTCGAACATTCATTCTCCTGCCTGCTGTGAAAGTGTTACAAAGGATTATAGTAAAGTAACACTGACATATCTGTGCAATGTCCTTAACGACCTCCACTCAACCAATTATGAAATATTGCTGATGATGAAACAATCGACCACTGGCAAGGAGAGGAGTAATTAGCGAAGTGAGCAACGAAGCTGAGTCTCACATTCGTTAAAAGGAAACAGAGAGCTGATACGTGGAAAAATCATATAGAGAGTCTCTATGAAGAGAAAGAAATGTCAGATGACGTGAGAGAAAAAGGAAAGTGTGTCGATTTCGAGAAAACGAGGGAGTCAATGAAAACCTTGACAGATCATTGGAAGAGTTGCGCGTAAAGAACGCAGAAGGGATGGAAAACATACTTCCGGAATTTCTAAAATCGGGATGGAAAGCGGCAAACAAATGATTGTTCGAGTTAACGTGACTAATTTTAGAATACTGGTACAGTGTTTGGAGTCCTTATCAGGTAGTCACGACAGTAGGCATTAAACAGATTCTTAAATGCGCTGCTGGGATCAGTCGATTTAGCCCACGTGAAGGTGTTACAGAAATTCTCGGGGAACCTACATAGGAGTCCATGAAAGAAGAAGACGCAGTCGCTAAACATGTCGTCTACGTTTAGAGAACCTGCGTTCCAAGGAGACTGTTCGACCGCTACACTGCAGGTATGGTAATCTCATGCAAAGATCGTAAAAATAAGTCAGAGGTTACGGAACGTACAGAGCCAGACAGACAGTCATATTTTCCTCGCAAAACATACGGATGGAAGACGACGGAAAATCTATAATAATCATACGACGTTCACTCCACCAGACGTTCTACTCTGGACTGTACTGTAGGTATTAAAAGTACGTGAAGAGGAGTGCACCTATAGTAATAGATGTGGATACATCGTCCTCATCTCATCGTTCAAAAATCGCGTGCCATGTTAACAGAACAGAGAACAGTCGTCAAAGTGCACGAGTACAGACCTACACACAGATGGTATGAGATGATGCAGCCTGACGACCATGCTACGCACAAGAATGCGATTTCTGTATGGTGAGACGAGAGCGATGTAGCCATATCTGTTGCTAAAGATGCTCTAGAAAATGTGCCACTCCCTGAACTAGTGGCGTTGAGTAAAGTACGATTTTAAAATTTGCAGGAATGAAGTCTTTCCTCAGATTTGTCGAGACTGTGGTGTCTACCGAGAAGGAAATTAAATAGACGTAGACGGAGAGAAATGGGAGAAATGTTGAATCATCTGGATAGCAGATACAAGTCGGTGGCCAGAATAATGTATGTACTATCTCTTCTCCACCACAAGCATTAGGCCTTTGGCTATTAAAATATCTACTTCTTGTTTGACCACCCCAGACCTCTTCAGCCTATTGGTTTATAATTTCTCAATTGGTAAGACAGACTGCCACTGTTCATTCTGTCGAGATATTCACTCCGTTCTTCCTGTTGCCTTCAGTTCTCTTCCTTGAGTTGGAAATGGCTCACTACTCCGTGACGTCACTGTTTCACAATTTTTCTCATCTGGTGCAACCTACCGCTGCCCCGAGAATTCCCAGCTAAGCTTCCTTGTTTCTGGCTCGCCTGTGTCTTCTTACCGTGTTGATTTCCTCAAATGCCTTCCAACAAATTTTAATTGTTCAAACTGCAATATCAACTAGTTGTCATTATCGATCACATAGAATGCGTGCCACAACTATGAGCACTGTTCGTTTTACTCAGAGAACCGATTCTAGATCGAACCATTGTATGTGTAACTCATGTTGCTGCATTTTGTTTCTCTTTTTACTATGACAGCTCCGTGCCGACAGCATTTCAGAATAGTTGTGCGTTGATCTGTGATCTCACAGTCTTTTGTGGGCGACTGCAGCTTTCGCCGCTTTGATCTGTCGTGCAAGGCAACAGCTGTAGAGCTGCCAGAGACCTCTGAAAATCATGTACAGGCTGATCCACAAGAAAGTGTACGCCGTTGTTGTTGTTGTGGTCTCCAGTCCTGACACTGGTTTGATGCAGCTCTCCATGCTACTCTATCCTGTGCAAGCTTCTTCATCTCCCAGTACCCACAGCAGCCTACATCCTTCTGAATCTGCTTAGTGTATACATCTCTTGGTCTCTCTCTACGATTTTTACCCTCCACGCTGCCCTCCAATACTAAATTGGTGATCCCTTGATGCCTCAGAACATGTCCTACCAACCGATCCCTTCTTCTGATCAGGTTGTGCCACAAACTCCCTTCTCCCCCCAATTCTATTTAATACCTCCTCATTAGTTTCGTGATCTACCCATATAGTCAACAGCATTCTTCTGTAGCACCACATTTCGAAAGCTTCTATTCTCTTCTTGTCTAAACTATTTATCGTTCATGTTTCACTACCATACATGGCTACACTCCATACAAATACTTTCAGAAAAGACTTCCTGACATTTAAATCTATACTCGATGTTAACAAATTTCTCTTCTTCAAAACGCTTTCCTTGCCATTGCCAGTCTACATTTTATATCCTCTCTACTTTGACCATCATCAGTAGTTTTGCTCCCCAAGTAGCAAAACTCCTTTATTACTTTAAGTGTCTCATTTCCTAATCTAATTCCCTCAGCATCACCCGATTTAATTCGACTACATTCCATTATCCTCGTTTTTCTTTTGTTGATGTTCATCTTATATCGTCCTTTCAGGACACTATCCATGCCGTTCAACTGCTCTTCCAAGTCCCTTGCTGTCTCTGACAGAATTACAATGTCATCGGCAAACCTCAATGTTTTTATTTCTTCTCCATGGATTTTAATACATACTCCGAACTTTTCTTTCGTTTCCTTTGCTTCTTGCTCAATATACAGATTGAATAGCATCGGGGAGAGGCTACAACCCTGTCTCACTCCCTTCCCAACCACTGCTTCCCTTTTATATCCCTCAACTCTTATAACTGCCATCTGCTTTCTGTACAAATTGTAAATAGCCTTTCGCTCCCTGAATTTTGACCCTGCCACCTTCAGAATTTGCAAGAGAGTATTCCAGTCAACATTGTCAAAAGCTTTCTATAAGTCTACAAATGCTAGAAACGTAGGTTTGCCTTTCCGTAATCTTTCTTCTAAGATAAGTCGTAGGGTCAGTATAGCCTCACGTGTTCCAACATTTCTGCGGAATCCAAACTGATCCTTCTCGAGGTCGGCATCTACTAGTTTTTCCATTCGTCTGTAAAGAATTCGCGTTAGTATTTTGCAGCTGTGACTTATTAAACTGATAGTTCGGTAATTTTCACATCTGTCAACACCTGCTTTCTTTGGGATTGGAATTATTATATTCTTCTTGAAGTCTGAGGGTATTTCGCCTGTCTCATACATCTTGCTCACCAGATGGTAGAGTTTTGTCAGGACTGGCTCTTCCAGGGCTATCAGTAGTTCTAATGGAATGTTATCTACTCCCGGGGCCTTGTTTCGACTCAGGTCTCTCACTGTTCTGTCGAACTCTTTACGCAGTATCGTATCTCCCATTTCATCTTCATCTACCTCCTCTTCCATTTCCATAATATTGTCCTTAAGAACATCGCCCCTGTATAGACTCTCTAAATACTCCTTCCACAATTCAGCTTTCCCCTC
The DNA here is from genome assembly GCF_021461385.2 of Schistocerca piceifrons. NCBI lineage: Eukaryota > Metazoa > Arthropoda > Insecta > Orthoptera > Acrididae > Schistocerca > Schistocerca piceifrons. The sequence continues at coordinate 751,369,491 of NC_060141.1, forward strand.
TTTGATTAAGACTGGGTTTCCATCTGAGCTGTTGATATTCATGCAAGTGGTTCTCTTTTCTCCAAAGGTCTCTTTAATTTTCCTGTAGGCAGTATCTATCTCACCCCTCGTGACATAAGCCTCTACATCCTTACATTTGTCCTCTAGCCTTCCCTGCTTGGCCATTTTGCACTTACTGTCGATCTCATTTTTGAGACGTTGGCATTCCTTTTTGCCTGCTTCACTTACTGCCTTTTTTTATTTGCTCCTTTCATCAATTAAATTCAGTATATCTTCTGTTACCGAAGGATTTCTACTAGCCCTCGTCTTTTTACCTACTTGATCCTCTGCTGCCTTCACTATTTCATTCTTCAAAGCTACCCCTTTTTCTTCTACTGTATTTCTTTCCCCCGTTCCTTTCACCTTATGCTTTCCCTGAAACTCTGTGCAACCTCTGGTTCTTTCAGTTTATCCAGGTCCCATCTCCTTAAATTCCCACCTTTTTGCAATTTCTTCAGTTTTAATCTACAGTTCATAACCAATATATTGTGGTCAGAGTCCACATTTGCCCCTGGAAATGTTTACAATTTAAAATCTGGTTCCTAGATCTCTGTCTTACCATTGTATAATCTATCTGATACCTTCTAGTATATCCAGGGTTCTTCCAAGTATACAACTTTCTTTCATGATTCTTGAACCAAGTGTTAGCTATGATTAAGTTATGCTCTGTGCAAAATTCTACCACGCGACTTCCTCTTGCATTTCTTAGCCCCAATTTTCCTGTAGGCAGTATCTATCTCACCCCTCGTGACATAAGCCTCTACATCCTTACATTTGTCCTCTAGCCTTCCGTGCTTGGCCATTTTGCACTTACTGTCGATCTCATTTTTGAGACGTTGGCATTCCTTTTTGCCTGCTTCACTTACTGCCTTTTTTTATTTGCTCCTTTCATCAATTAAATTCAGTATATCTTCTGTTACCCAAGGATTTCTACTAGCCCTCGTCTTTTTACCTACTTGATCCTCTGCTGCCTTCACTATGTCATTCTTCAAAGCTACCCATTTTTCTTCTACTGTATTTCTTTCGCCCGTTCCTTTCACCTTATGCTTTCCCTGAAACTCTGTGCAACCTCTGGTTCTTTCAGTTTATCCAGGTCCCATCTCCTTAAATTCCCACCTTTTTGCAATTTCTTCAGTTTTAATCTACAGTTCATAACCAATATATTGTGGTCAGAGTCCACATCTGCCCCTGGAAATGTTTACAATTTAAAATCTGGTTCCTAAATCTCTGTCTTACCATTGTATAATCTATCTGATACCTTCTAGTATATCCAGGGTTCTTCCAAGTATACAACTTTCTTTCATGATTCTTGAACCAAGTGTTAGCTATGATTAAGTTATGCTCTGTGCAAAATTCTACCAGGCGACTTCCTCTTGCATTTCTTAGCCCCAATCCATATTCACCTACTACGTTGCCTTCTCTTCCTTCTCCTACTGTCGAATTTTAGTCACCCATCACTATTAAATTTTCGTCTCCCTTCACAACCTGAATAATTCCTTTTATCTCATCATACATTTCATCAATTTTTTCATCATCTGCAGAGCTAGATGGCATATAAACTTGTACTCCTGTAGTAGGCGTGGGCTTCGTGCCTATCTTGGCCACAATAATGCGTTCACTATGCTGTTTGTAGTAGCTTTCCACACTCCTATTTTTTATTCATTATTAAACCTACTCCTGCAATACCCCTATTTGATTTTGTATTTATAACCCTGTATTCACCTGACCAATAGTCTTGTTCCTCCTGCCACCAAACTTCACTAATTCCCACTATATCTAACTATAACCTATCAATTCCCCTTTTTAAATTTTCTGACCTACCTGCCCAATTAAGGGATCTGACATTCCACGCTCCGATCCGTAGAACGCCAGTTTTATTTCTCCTGATAACGACGTCCTCTTGAGTAGTCCCCGCCCGGAGATCCGAATGGGGGACTATTTTACCTCCGGAATATTTTACCCAAGAGGACGCCATCATCATTTAATCATAAAGCTGCATGCCCTCCGGAAAAATTACGGCTGTAATTTCCCCTTACTTTCAGCCGTTCGCAGTACCAGCACAGCAAGGCCGTTTTGGTTAGTGTTAGAAGGCCAGGTCAGTCAATCATCCAGACTGTTGCCCCTGTAACTACTAAATAGGCTTCTGCCCCTCTTCAGGAACCACACGTTTGTCTGGCCTCTCAACAGATACCCCTCCGTCTTGTTGCACCTACGGTATCGTTGAGGCACACAAGCCTCCCCACCAACGGCAAGGTCCATGGTTCAATGGGGGGAGGGGGGTTACGCCATTATTTTTATGAAATAAAAGACATTAATACACTGAAGAGCCAAAGAAACTGGCACACCTGTCTAATATCGTGTAGGGTCCTCGGGAGCACGCAGAAGTGCTGCAACACGACGTGACATGGACTCCACTAATGTCTGAAGTAGTGATGGAGGGAACGGACACCACGAATCCTCCAGGGGTGTCCATAAATCCGTAAGAGTACGTACAGCACGTTACAATGCATCCCAGATATGATCAATAATGTTCATGTCTGGGAAATTTGGTGGGCAGCGGATGTGTTTAAACTCAGAAGTGTGTTCCTGGAGACATTCTGTGGCAATTCTGGACGTGTGGGTGTCTCATTGTCCTACTGGAATTTCTGAAGCCCGTCGGGGGTGGACAATGGACATGAATGGATGCAGGTGGTCGTCTAGGATGCTTACGTACATGTCACCTGTCAGAGCTGTATCTAGACGTATCAGGGTTTTCATATCCTTCGAATTCCACACTCCCCACACCGTTACAGAGTCTCCACCAGCTTGAACAGGCCCCTGCTGACATGCAGGGTCCTTGGATTCAATAGGTTGTCTCCATACCCATACACTTCCATCCGCACGATGCAATTTGAAACGAGACTCGGCCTACCAGGCAACATGTTTCCAGTCATCAACAGACCAATGTCGGTGACGGCGGGCCCAGGCAGGGCGTAAAACTTTGTGTTGTGCAGTCATCAAGGGTACACGAGTAGGCCTTCGCCTCCGAAAGCCCACATCGATGATGTCTCGTTGAATCGTTCGCTCGCTGACACTTGTTGATTGCCCAGCATTTAAATCTGCAGCAGTTTGCATGTTACACTCCTCTTATGTTGAGCCGAAGAAACTGGCACACCTGTCTAATATCGTGGAGGGTCCTCGGGATCACGCAGAAGTGCCGCAACACGACGCAGCATGGACTCCACTAATGTCTGAAGTAGTGCTGGAGGGAGATTCAGCCGCCGTTGGCCGTTGGTCCCGTTCTTGCTGGATGCGTGGTGTCTGTTCCTTCGGACATATCTGAAAGATCAGACACCAAGCATTCATCTAACTGACTCGCCTCGATGGGCTATGAACCCCCAACGTTCAGTGCGGATGCACAATTACGTTCCACATCCGGCGGGAATCTACGGGTTGGCCGAGGAGGGTACGGAGACAGTCCACGCATTTGCGATGAACGCTGTGTCCAGATGGCGCAGTGGTTAACGCAAGTATCAAGTAAGCGGGATATCCCGGATTCGTGTCCCCGTCCGGCACATTTTCATTCCTTGTCGCTATTTCTGCATAAAATCTCGATGCATCTGACATCATTAGTTCTGTCCGTTTCCTTCCTCCTCCCTGCACCTTCAATTTACATAACATTCCGTTGCGTAAAGGACAGGCAAACGAAAGCGAGAGAGATGGAAAAAAGTAAGTACACTGTATATTATTTCAAAACCAATAGCCATAACTGTGAACGCATCAATCCCTCTGTGAGAAGAGACGGTTAGTGCGCACATGGGAAAGTGTTTGATGTTGCCTACAGAACCTTGACTTTACCAGGCGTACACCTCATCAGACGAAGGAAATCGACGGCCACGAATATCTTTCTCCGGGGAGGGCCTGCGCGTTCCCAAGGGTGTGTCGACTGCGCTGCAAAGGTTTCGCTGAGAAGCCCTTACACGCCGTCCACAGAATCTCGATCTCTCCCTATGCGATTTCTGTATTTTTGGAGCACTGAAGAAAGATATTTCTACGATACTGCAGTGCCCGTGTTATTCTGACGGTGATTCACTGCGGCGACCACAGCCGTTATGAAACACATCAGATGAATCCGCAACTGCGAATAATGACTAGCATCATCTGTAGAATGGAATGACGACAGCGGTAATTTGTGCCGGACCGGAGAACGAACCTGGATTTACCGCTTATCGCGAGCTGTGCCCTTGCTAATTATTTTTTTTATCTCATTTTGTTCGTAATTGTTCGTTGGATTTGTTCGGGGCGGACGTCCCATGACGCCTGTTAAAGTTCATCGTTGATCCGTTCACTCATTTTTTTTTTTTTTTTTTTATTACAGAGGGCAGCTAACCCTCTGACCGAACACGCTGAGATACCGTGCCGGCAATCGTTTTGGCTATCCGTACACCACTCACGGCCAGACCTAAACTTCCTTACGTCGTCAACCATACCTCTACAGTCTGCAACTCGCACATCCATTATGTGTATTCCCGTACATATCACACGTTGTACTTGAAAGTTGCATGCCCGGTATCGGCAGATAAATACGACATTGCAGTGCCTGTGTTATTCTGGTATGGTTGACGACAAATGGAAGTTTGGGTCTGGCCGTGAGTGGTGTACGGATAGCCAAAGTGTATGCCGGCACGGTAACTCAGCGTGTTCGGTCAGGGGGTTGGCCGCCCTCTGTAATAAAAAAACTGAGTAAATAGATCAACGACGAACTGAAACGGGTGACTTGCGACGTCCACCCCGAGCAGAAACAACGAACGAAAACGAACAAAATGAGATTAAAAAAAAAAAAAGAAAAAGAAAACTGTAAGGCGACCGCTCGCGATGAGCGGAAAACCCGGGTTCAAGTCCCGGTCTGGCACAAATTTTCATTGTTGTATTGTTTTCATTCCATTCTACAGCTGATGGTAGTCATTCTTCGCAATTGCGAATTCATCTGAAGATATTCTTAGCCGTCGATTTGCTTCGGACGAAGAGGTGCGCGTGATTCCATTAGCAACCGCAAATATTTTTCCATGAAGCCATTCACCGTCTTGTAAGATACATAGTAAGATAGCTGTATTAACAGTTATGGCGATTATCTTTGATATAATATACGGAGTAACTCTTCAGGCTTTCCCGGCGATCTAATGACATCTTGGGTTGTCGGATGTTCTGCCGGATATCAGCGTCGTACTTGCAAGTACGACGCTGATATCCGGCAGAACACCCGACAACCCAAGATGTCAATATACGGAGTACTTACTTTCTTCCACATCTCTTTTTCAGTTGACCGCCCTTATACATCACTATTTATACTCCGCAATATTTGCCGGAATGATGCATTATGCGTGTTTTGCTGCAACATTGTGGAAAGGGAGAGGATCTTTTATGAACGCAAACTATTTCCTTTTTACATAGAAACTTGAAAAGAAGAATGTAATTGTAAAAATTCTGCGTTCACAACCTGTGCAAGAAGCCAGGAAAATTACTGCTTCCTCTGTTTTGGCCATCACAGTACGAGTCAATCATCAATTGTAAAATAATAAATATATCTAATTTTACATACTAACTTCTCGCCTACGCATTACAGTAGCTCCTTGGAAACTAATTTACAAACCAAATTTTCCTTTGTCTTTTCTTTTCATGCCTTTTGATGTACTGAGCGTTAATCTGACTTATTTACAGTGAAAGTAACGTAAAAAGTGAAAACAAAAAAGTTACTGCGTAGGCACTCGAACGTACGACAATGAGATTACAGTTCTAAACCCTTTCCGCTGCACTAACCGGTGCCAAGAGCCCAAAGGTAAACGGGTCATGTCCCGTCCGACCCGCGCCAAAAATGCTGTTTTTTCTGAACGCCAGCATCACTCATCCGTTAGATGCAACTGTCAGGCAGTGAGAAAGCTTTATATCCAACGAAAAAAAAAACAAATAATGACTGTTGCACACCCTGGCAGACATGAGAGTAATCCATCAAAACATGTAAAGTAGCCATCATTACATAAAATGTACTCGCTTTTGACGGGCTATTCTTAGAACGGGATCGTCTTTCCGTGTCGATGGGCTGGCTTCACTTATTTCTCTAGAACATCAAGGTGTCGACTGTGGTGTCACCACCAGACACCACACTTGCTAGGTGGTAGCCTTTAAATCGGCCGCGGTCCGGTAGTATACGTCGGACCCGCGTGTCGCCACTATCAGTGATTGCAGACCGAGCGCCGCCACACGGCAGGTCTAGAGAAACGTCCTAGCACTCGCCCCAGTTGTACAGCCGACTTTGCTAGCGATGGTTCACTGACAAATTACGCTCTCATTTGCCGAGACGATAGTTAGCATAGCCTTCAGCTACGTCATTTGCTACGACCTAGCAAGGCGCCATTATCCTTTGCTATTTATCTTGTGAAGCATGTACCGTCAGACCGATGTTCACCAATTATGGATTAAAGTTAAGTATTCCAGAAATCACGTACTATTTTTGCTACTATAAGACCTTGACCTGTTCCAGATCTCACGCCAGCCTGCGTGAGCTAAACGCGTGCCTTTCGGCTACCCGTCATTGTGGATTGGCTGTCTTGCCAGTCCACAACATCGACACATGCGAAAAATGCCAGATCTCAGAAGTTCATATTAGGTGGCACCAAATTTCACCACAATTCTGCCCAACATCACAGTGGACGTGTGACACGTTGAAGATATCATCGCATGCCTCTTACCCACATTTTACCCCTTCTTCTGACGTCTCCGCGATAGAAGTCAGAACTGGAACGCCCATAGTTGAAATTACGCTGTTTTCTTGTGTGTGGTTAAAGGAATCGTTTCTGTCACATAACCGCGCAGAATCGACAGGAAAAGGCCTCTTTAGAGCACAGTGCGACTGCAATTTTTGCTCTGGTTCAGAACGGAGGTAGACAAACCATAATAACTCGGAAAAATAAGCTTCACACGAACAAAATATGTAGAATCCAAAATTGATTATTTTCGAGGGGGACATCTGCTGGTGCTAAAATTAGCCCCCCCCCCCCCCCCAGCCCCCAGAGGGTGGGGCGGGGGGGAACTTTGAAATTTCAAATGCGAACCCCCATTTTTTATTACAGAATCAGATTCTACATAAAAACTACGTACATTTTGTCTTAAACATTTGTTTTGATTCTTGGTAGTTTGCGCTGTAATAAAAAAAAATCATGTTCTCATTTTTGAGTGGAATATGGTTACGGATAAATAAGAAATACTTATTTACTTCTTAAATTTTGATTCGCTAAAACTAAGACTCTCCCTGTCTCCACATAGTGTGGGGTCTGAGGGAGAGGAATTAGAGTTTTACAAATGTTGACCGACGAAACAAGAAAAAGTTATCCGAATCTGCGAAAAAATTAATATGTGGGTCAACATCTGTAAAACTCTAATTCCTCTCTCTCAAACCCCACACTATGTGGAGAGAGGGAGATTTTTAGTTTTAGCGAATCAAAATCTGATCAGGCTGTGCAGAGAAACTGGTCTCTCTCCCTCGCTTCCCCGAGGCTCCTGGCCGCTTCTCGTGTCATTTCCAAACTTTCAGCTGTTTTATGTGTAGTTTACGGTGTGGAACCACAAGGTACCGTTCAAAACCATTCGACGAAATCTGAACACGATCCGAAGGAGCAAAGGGTGTTTATCCAATGTTGACACGTGAATAAAACGACGAACAGTGACTCTGAGACCACCAGTATGGCAATACTTTCAGAGCCACTGTCCCACCTTTGTTGAGCACTTTGGAAATGTACCTGTACAGAAAAACCCGTGAGAGTGTCATGGCTACCTGCTAGTAGACATGGCAGAATGCAGAGGTGTTAGGAGGTTGCCTATCAGTGGTTTTATTCACGCATGTGACAATGTCGCATCCATCCGTGATCACGCGGCGGGAGGGCTGAAAAAAAAACAAAACATAAGCACCCTTTGCTGCTCGGACCGCGTTCAAATTTGGTCGCTTGTGGTTCCAAACTATACAATAGAGCAAAAACTGCGATCGCACTCGACTCCAAAAGGAGTGCGATCGCGTTCAGTGGGACTGCAGAGCGTCCATAGAGAAGGCTTGAATCGTCCGCGGCTGTCAGCAGTGTCGAAGGTTGCTAAGAACATCTTCCTGTTGCTGATCGCTCTGCGGACTCTCATTTCCGATCGCCAAATGCGTGGGTATCAAAGAATTAAGAGAAGGGGTGGTTTCATTTTGGGCGTCCTTTATGTAATCCCCTGAGGCCTTTTCTTGTCGATTTGGAGTGGCAGTGTGTCAGGAATGTTTTCCACGGCCACACACAAGAATAATGCGTGATTCTGGGTGTAGCGGTTCTAACTTCCAACGCAGAGGCGTCAAAGGAAGGGTAAAATTACAGACCAATATCCTTAACCACTGTTTGCAATGGAATGCCTGGACATATTCTCAGTTAGAATATATTAAAGACTCTTCAGACTGAGAAGCTTATGTTCACGAATTATCATTGCTTTAGAAAACATCGCTCGTGCGAAACTCAGCTTGCCCTTTTCTCACATGATATTCTGCGAACTATGGATGAAGGGCAGCACGCAGATTTCTGGAAAGGATTTGACATGGTGCCCCATTGCAGGCTGTTAAGGAAGGGACGAGGATATGGAATAGATTCGTAGATATGTGATTGGTTCGAACACTTCTTAAGTGACAGAACCCCGTGTGTTGTCCTCGACGGCAAGTGTTTATCAGAGACGAGGGCATCGTCAAGAGTCTCCCAGGGAGGTATGATAGGACTGCTGTTGTTCTCTGTATACATAAACGATTTGGCTGACAGTGAAACCTCCCCTTTGAAAAATTTATGAATTACTGTGCTCGTAAACCCCTTACGTTAATTGATTTTCAAAAAGTTGAGCAAAACTGAACGTATTCAGACATTTATCTCTTTACTTATTCTGATCATCACTAAACTGACAAGCCGGGCAGTGTGCCCGAGCACTTCTAGGCGCTTCAGTCTGGAACCGCGCGACCGCTAAGGTCGCAGGTTCGAATCCTGCCTCGGGCATGGATGTGTGTGATGTCCTTAGGTTAGTTAGGTTTAAGTAGTTCTAAGTTCTAGGGGACTGATGACATCAGATGTTAAGTCCCATGGTGCTCAGAGCGATCTGAACCATTTTTGAACTAAACTGACACACAATATTTTTAGCGCAACGGAATCTGACTTTCAATAATCCCTAGAAAAGAATGGCCCTGACTAATAAAAATCTATGCCTTTCATAAATCACTTACCTCACAAAAATCTTCGTTACCCGAACTACTGCAATACAGCGAACGCCAATACTGCCAGCTAAATAAAGGATTCTAACTACTGAATGCACTAACTACTGATTGGCGTAGTTAGCAAATGGAAGATTTTTATAGAGAACAAACAATGTATTTACCTTAATAGTGTTCAAAATATATATATATATATATATAATGACTATTTCAATTTCCAGGAGTGTATATATATATATATAATGACTACACTCCTGGAAATTGAAATAAGAACACCGTGAATTCATTGTCCCAGGAAGGGGAAACTTTATTGACACATTCCTGGGGTCAGATACATCACATGATCACACTGACAGAACCACAGGCACATAGACACAGGCAACAGAGCATGCACAATGTCGGCACTAGTACAGTGTATATCCACCTTTCGCAGCAATGCAGGCTGCTATTCTCCCATGGAGACGACCGTAGAGATGCTGGATGTAGTCCTGTGGAACGGCTTGCCATGCCATTTCCACCTGGCGCCTCAGTTGGACCAGCGTTCGTGCTGGACGTGCAGACCGCGTGAGACGACGCTTCATCCAGTCCCAAACATGCTCAATGGGGGACAGATCCGGAGATCTTGCTGGCCAGGGTAGTTGACTTACACCTTCTAGAGCACGTTGGGTGGCACGGGATACAAGCGGACATGCATTGTCCTCTTGGAACAGCAAGTTCCCTTGCCGGTCTAGGAATGGTAGAACGATGGGTTCGATGACGGTTTGGATGTACCGTGCACTATTCAGTGTCCCCTCGACGATCACCAGTGGTGTACGGCCAGTGTAGGAGATCGCTCCCCACACCATGATGCCGGGTGTTGGCCCTGTGTGCCTCGGTCGTATGCAGTCCTGATTGTGGCGCTCACCTGCACGGCGCCAAACACGCATACGACCATCATTGGCACCAAGGCAGAAGCGACTCTCATCGCTGAAGACGACACGTCTCCATTCGTCCCTCCATTCACGCCTGTCGCGACACCACTGGAGGCGGGCTGCACGATGTTGGGGCGTGAGCGGAAGACGGCCTAACGGTGTGCGGGACCGTAGCCCAGATTCATGGAGACGGTTGCGAATGGTCCTCGCCGATACCCCAGGAGCAACAGTGTCCCTAATTTGCTGGGAAGTGGCGGTGCGGTCCCCTACGGCACTGCGTAGGATCCTACGGTCTTGGCGTGCATCCGTGCGTCGCTGCGGTCCGGTCCCAGGTCGACGGGCACGTGCACCTTCCGCCGACCACTGGCGACAACATCGATGTACTGTAGAGACCTCACGCCCCACGTGTTGAGTAATTCGGCGGTACGTCCACCCGGCCTCCCGCATGCCCACTATACGCCCTCGCTCAAAGTCCAACTGCACATACGGTTCACGTCCACGCTGTCGCGGCATGCTACCAGTGTTAAAGACTGCGATGGAGCTCCGTATGCCACGGCAAACTGGCTGACACTGACGGCGGCGGTGCACAAATGCTGCGCAGCTAGCGCCATTCGACGGCCAACACCGCGGTTCCTGGTGTGTCCGCTGTGCCATGCGTGTGATCATTGCTTGTACAGCCCTCTCGCAGTGTCCGGAGCAAGTATGGTGCGTCTGACACACCGGTGTCAATGTGTTCTTTTTTCCATTTCCAGGAATATATATATATATATATATATATATATATATATATATATATATATATATATATATATATATATATATATATCAGTCTTACAAATTTCCTTTTTCTGACAGACACACGTCCAGATCGTACGCTCTCAAAACTCTGCCATCTCTCTTGCTACATCCACCACTGCTGGCGGCTCACCTGCGCAACGCTACGCGCTGCTCACATCCAACTGCCCAACACTACAATAGCGAATATTACAGCAATGCCAACCAGCCACAGACTGCACACAGCACAGCCAGTAATTTTTATACAGAGCGCTACGTGACGTTACCAACATAAAAACCTAAACAGCCTACTTACAACAGGGTGAGCAGCGATCTCTGGTTGTTTACGCTGGTGTACGGTAAGGCGTCGAAGTTGAGTGACTGTAGGAAGATACCACTTTGACAAAATTTTGAGACAGAATTTTCAGTTGGTGTGATGAATGGCAGCTTGCTCTAAATGTGGAAAAATGTAAGTTAATGGGGGTGGGTAGGAGGAACAAACCTGTAATGTAAAGATATAGTATTACCAGTAACCTGCTTGACACAGTCACGTTGTTTAAGTATCTGGTCTTAACGTTGACAAGCGATATGAGATCCAACGAGCATTTGAGAACTGTGGTAGGGTTGGCGAATGCTCGACTTCGGTTTATTGGATGAATTTTAGGAAAGTGTCATCTGTAAAGGAGACCGCATACGGGACGCTGGTGCCACCTGTTCTTGAGTACTGCTGGAGTGTTTGGAATTGTACCAGGTCGGATTGAAGGAAGATATTGAAGCATTTCAGAGGTAGGTTGCTGGATTCATTACCCGCAGTTTCGAACAACAAGTGTTACGGAGAGCCGGCCGGAGTGGCCGTGCGGTTCTAGGCGCTTCAGTCTGGAACGCGCGACCGCTACGGCCGCAGGTTCGAATCCTGCCTCGGGCATGGATGTGTGTGATGTCCTTAGGTTAGTTAGGTTTAAGTAGCTCTAAGTTCTAGGGGACTGATGACCTCAGATGTTAAGTCCCATAGTGCTCAGAGCCATTTGAACCATTTTTTTTATTACGGAGATGTTTCGGGAACTCAAATGGGAATCCCTGAGGGAAGGCTAGAGGCTCGGCATTTGAAGCTGACTGTCGAAGGACTCTACTGCTGTACTGCGCTTAAGGACTACTAAGATAAGATACGAGAAATTAGGGCTGATACGGAGGCATACAGATAGTCTTTTTTTGATCAGGAAAGGAAATGACTAGTAATGATACAGGGTCCCCTCCGCCACCAACCATACGCTGGCTTTTTGTAAGAGGTATGCGACGATCTTCCTATAATGGCGTTGGCAGAATTTTGCTGGAATTTGTTGCTAATGTGACGTTGTAAGCCCGTCTCACCCTTCAAACGAACTTCTGAGCTCTGACGTTTTTCTCGGACGTGTCTACACCTTGCTGTCTGAAGCGTCACCAAACCCAAGGATGACGTCGCAGGCCGCCACGCTTTTCATCATTACAGAGGAATGTTGTAGGCACCACTAAGTAAAATTTTAAACCTGTACCTCACAACGAGAAAAAACGAGGTTTCGAAAAAGTGGTTAATTCTGTTGTGCAGTATATATCGGTATTTTGTTTCTTTGCGTTACCGAAATTTTCCGTTAAACCTTGAACTGGCTGATCGTTCAAACGTCTCTCGCGTTAAGACGTGCTGTTCTGTATCTGAATGATTCACACCGCTGTTTGTATTTTACAGGGTACCCTCCGCCATCCACCGTAAGGAGGCTTGCGGAGCATCCATGCAGATGTAGATATAGAAGGGGTAAAATGTTTGTACGATGGATGCGAAAATCTTCCTATTGTGTGGCACGTCCTCTGTGGCGCGTTGGGCAGAATTTTGGTGAAATTTGTTGGTAAAGTGATGATGTAAATCCATCTCACACTTTCGTGCACTTCTGAGCCTACTTGGTCACGGACCTCCGTGAATTCCTCTCCTCTGCTAACTCTTCATCTCAGAGTAGCACTTACAGCCTACGTCGTCAAGCCGGCCGCTGTGACCGAGCGGTTCTAGGCGCTTCAGTCCGGAACCGCGCTGCTGCTACGGTCGCAGGTTCGAATCCTGCCTCGGGCATGGATGTGTGTGATTAGGTTAGTTAGGTTTAAGTAGTTTTAAGTCCAGGGGACTGATGACCTCAGATGTTAAGTCCCATAGTGCTTAGAGCCATACGTCGTCAATTATTTGCTGGATGTATTCCAGTCTCTGTTTTACTCCACAGTTTTTGCCCTCTACAGCTCTGTAATTGCCTGATGTCTTATCATCCTGCTCCTCCTTCTAGTCAGTGTTTTCCACATATTCCTCTCCTCTCCATTTCTGCGCAGAACCTCCTCATTCCTTACCTTATCAGTCCACCTAATTTTCAACATTCGTCTGTAGCACAAGATCTCAGATGCTTCGATGCTCTTGTGTTCCCGTTTTCCAACAGTCCATGTTTCACTACCATACAATGCTGTGCTCCAAACTTACATTCTCATACATTTCTTCTTCAGATTGAGGTCTATGTTTGATACTAGAAGACATCTCCTGGCCGGGAATGCCCTTTTTGCCAGTGCTAGTCAGCTTTTGATTTCCTCCTTGCTTCGTCCGTCGTTGGTTATTTTGATGTCTAATCAGTAGAATTCCTTAACTTCATCTACCTCGTGAGCATCAATCGAGGTGTTAAGTTTCTCGCTATTCTCATTTCTGCTACTTCTCATTACTTTCGACTTTCTTCGATTTACTCTCAATCTATATTCTGTACTCATTAGGTTGTTCATTCCATTCACCACATCATGCAGTTCTTCACTTTTACTCAGGATAGCAATGTCATCAGCGAATCTTATCACTGACATCCTTTCACCATGAATTTTGATCCTATTCCTGAACCTTTCTTTTAGTTCAATCATTCCTTGTTCGATGCACTGATTGAACAGTAGGGACGAAGGACTACATCCGTGTCTTACACCCTTTTTAATCCGAGCACTTCGTTCTTGGTCGTCCACTCTTTTTATTCCCTCGTGGCTCTTGTACGTCTTGCCACTGGTGTCTTTAAAAGCCCAAACTGCTCGTCACCTAAGGTATCCTCAGTTTTCTTTTCCATTCTTCTGTATATTATTCTTGTGAGCAACTTGGATACATGAGCTGTGAAGCTGACCGTACGGTAATTCTGACACTTGTCAGCTCTTGCAATCTTCGGAATTGTATGGATGGTATTTTTCAGTCAGATGGTATGTCGCCAGACTCATACATTCTACACACCAACGTGAATAGTGGTTTTATTGCCACTTACTTTGCCGGCCGGGATGGCCGAGCGGTTCTAGGCGCTACAGTCTGGCACCGCTACGGTCGCAGGTTCGAATCCTGCCTCGGGCATGGATGTGTGTGATGTCTCTAGGTTAGTTAGGTTTAAGTAGTTCTAAGTTCTAGGGGACTGATGACCACAGAAATTAAGTCCCATAGTGCTCAGAGCCATTTGAACCACTTACTTTAGAAATTTTGTTGGAGTGTTATTGTGGTGTCATCGCCAGACACCACACTTGCTAGGTAGTAGCCTTTAAATCGGCCGCGGTCCGTTAGTATACGTCGGACCCGCGTGTCGCCACTATCAGTGATTGCAGACCGAACGCCGCCACACGGCAGGTCTAGTCTAGAGAGACTCCCTAGCACTCGCCCCAGTTGGACAGCCGACTTTGCTAGCGATGGTTCACGGTCTACAGACGCTCTCATTTGCAGAGACGACAGTTTAGCATAGCCTTCAGCTACGTCACTTGCTACGACCTAGCAAGGCGCCATATTGAGTTACTATGTCTTCTGAACAGATAATATTGTGACTCATGTACCATCAAGAGCGACGTTCATCATTCATGGATTAAAGTTAAGTAACAAACTAATTACGTCCGCTTTCTGAATTCTAATTCTAATTCATGTTCCAGACCTCACGTCAGTATAGTTCTTCCCTCCTCACGCCAGCCTGCGTGAATTAAAACGCGTGCATTTCGGCCTCCACTAGTAACAGTTATCTATTAACAAAACAGTTATCTATCCCTCTGCCTTATTTGATTTTAGGTCCTTCGAAGCACATATACTAAGACGAAAAGCGGGATCTTCTCACCCAAGCCACCTGACCGGCTTTCAAATCCAGTCGCTAACCTGCAAAATTCGGAACATTGCTACACCTGATCTCCAGAATGTTAACCAGACTCTGTTGCCCTACTGACGAAACCATCCTGCAGGAATTCTCGAGCAACGGAGTCAGTTTCTTTGACACGAAAGACAGAAAACCCCACCGACCGCTAACTCTTTCACACGAATGAAAGAAAACACCACCGATCATTAACAAGAGTTTGTCTCCATCGACACGCTGTCTGTCTGGTATCGCGGCTGCCACTTGCATTCCTCGCTCCAGCACTCGAGACCGTGGCTGGAATTAAAGTGTGAACCGGCCGCTGCTCGCGAGTGCCAACAGGTGGCTGGCAACAGCCGGGCGATAAGCGGGTGTCCAAACATGGTGCGCTCCTCGTGTGCCCAAAAACTTAACGGCCGTGTGCCTGAGCGCGTGGCGGTCACCGCCACTTGTCGTTGGGGGCCTTCCTGGCCGCCAGCTGCACCCACCTGTGCAGGTGGAGGATTTTCTTCAACCGTTATTTGGGACCACAGTTGGATGTAATTTCCCCCGAGCGGTATAAGGCGCTGCAATCATGGACTGTGCGGCTGGTCCTGGCGGAGATTCGAATCCTCCCTCGGGCATGGGTGTGTGTGTGTTTGTCCTTAGGATATTTTAGGTTACGTAGTGTGTAAGCTTAGGGACTGATGACCTTAGCAGTTAAGTCCCATAAGATTTCACGCACATTTGAACTTTTTTTTTATAATTTCCCTACTGACACATTAGCAGCTTCAGTCAACCAACAGGCCACCCTCAGGCAGCGAGAACTACATTAAAGCCGGCCGCGGTGGTCTAGCGGTTCTAGGCGCGCAGTCCGGAACCGCGCGACTGCTACGGTCGCAGGTTCGAATCCTGCCTCGGGCATGGATGTGTGTGATGTCCTTAGGTTAGTTAGGTTTAAGTAGTTCTAAGTTCTAGGGGACTGATGACCACAGATGTTAAGTCCCATAGTGCTCAGAGCCATTTGAACCATTTGAACTACATTAAATACAGGTCACACTTCGAGGAACGTGGGCGTTTGTTTCGAAAACACTGTTATCCATTTACTGCAGTCCTGGTCACGGCGTGCTGAACTTTACGCGGACCAGGTGTGTGCGGGCCCCATGCGGGACTAGAGCTCAGCCCCTCTCGGCTTTGCTCGTTCCTTCACTGAAGTACTGGGTACATCGAGACATTTCGTTTAGTATTTCGGTGCGGCATTTGTCGATCGACATAGTTCAGGAGAACCATGGCGTCAACGCTGTTTACCCTTCTTTGTTTTTCCGTGATATGGAGGACGTTCACAGGTCCAGTGGATGTTTACACAAAGGAGGTAGTCTAGCGATTTATCGTCAACGGCCTTTAAGAAAGTTTGGGAATGCCAGAAAAGAGGTATGAGAATTCTCGGTATATTTAGGCGACGAGTACTGCAACTCTGCTATGAAACGAGTTTACAGTACCGCGTACAACGAATTTAAAGATTTAGTTGACAATGAGAGAGCAAAAAATTGTAACGATCAACAGACAGGAGTCATCATTGAAAAACAAGAAGCGTTTTTGGTAAATTTGTAGGCACGTAGACGCGAAGAAGTTGGTGGTATGGAAAGTAAAATTTCTGAAGTCTCACGCGTTTTTCCACTGTAGGTAGCAACAGTGCTCCATTGTACTGAACGAAGAGTATGGATACTTTATATACACCGCAAAGTACGCTGGGTAAGAAAAAGGGGCAAGACTGGATCGATTTTTCTATTCAGAACTCGGAATTGTTGAGTTTTTGAAGGAAAAAGACGTGCAGTAACGCATATTACATCCGGAATGTACTTCAACTTCGTATTTTAAGTGAACTAGACTGCACACTGCCCAGACTAAGATACTGCAAGGTGAGAAGCAACTTCTTTCTGAATTGATGGGAATGGGTTTACAAAGAAAATTGCGTTATAGGAGGAACACATTCTGGCAAACACGGTCCTGTTTCCTAAGCACAATGCCGTTAAAGAAATTCGAGGTCTGGAGAACTCATTGTGGCTTTGAAAGAATTACAACCAGTTCACTGTGGTCAGGGGAAGAGACAACAATGTCGAGCTATGTGTAAACACTTCCCTACCCGGCTAGTGCTCGCTCAGCGTATGCAGTGATAGCTCCTTTCAGGATGTGTTCTTCTTCCATAGGCTCTCCCGAATTGTTAAACCTTTGCTCCTCTGCAATCACCACCATGGACAGTAGCGATTGCAGTCCCCGTCTCCAGAAACTTCACAAAACCAGCAACACAACAGTCACTGCTCGCTAATCCATCCCACGATTGCAAGAGTACCATGGTATAATAAGAGCTTCATGGCATTTATAGCAAGGTTGATATTTAATCATATGAAGTTCAGCAAACACTTCTACTGGCCCTTCAAAGCGCCAGACCTCCACGTGATTGCGGAAAGGAAACACGATCCAAACCTTGCATTCCTGTAATGTGCGCGGAAAATCACAGAAATGCATTTGCAAGTAATCTTCGGGTTCTCGCTCATCAGTTCCCAAGCAGCCTCCAATCCTTATTGGCATCCAAAGATGTAGCAACGTATAGGCTGCTGTACGAGTTCGTCAACAGTGCCAACGTCATCGCTACTAATCTAATGCTCTTGGTACTTGGAATGCCAGAGGAAGACCAAAGCTCAGTTAACTGACTATATTCAGACGTGCTACTCAGCGGAATATGGAACGCTCAGCCTGTAAATGTATGCCACTGTGTACCTCGTATCTATGTGTGTGTGTCTGAATACCTGTGTGTCTTTACATGTGGTTGTAATACACAAATCTGCCTCTTGTAAGCTGTTCTGCTATTCTGTCAAGATGGTACTTATAGGCCTATGCAAATATTTAATTCTGTGTCCGCAGCTTTTGAAACAATTCTTAGAAGACATACAAAGAACATTTTATTGTTAATGTAGATATATAGTCAACTTGGACTGAACTGGGAATAGCCTAAACAGGTACCAATGGCTATTTATCATTTCTTGTTATGTCACCAGTTGAACATTAAATGAAGCAACAAGTTTACTGTTACCAGTCACCGTTTTATTTATTTCCACGACGCGTTTCAAAGCTTTAAACCTCCATCATCGGGTGGTTTTACATTAGTTAGTATGACATTTGTGTGTATGTTGTGTTACGATTTTTGGAGGAACTTGAGGCACTGTCTAGCGAAGAAAGAAGACAAAAGAAAACGGTGACTGGTAACAGTAAACTTGTTGTTTCATTTAATGTCAACAACAGTCACGGTAAAGCCTAACCTAAAATGTTCGCATTTAAAGTTACCAGTTGAAATTTTACAGGTACCACCACTGCGTATCCTGTGTTACATATTCACCTCGCTTACTCGTTTTAGTATACTCTGATTATAAAACTTGTTTTGTCCAATCAGTAACTTCATACCAGGGTACGACTCAAACTAATATCTATCATTAACTGTCAAAACAAACTGTAGTGAAACATTTGCTGTGTTGATATGGTTGTATGAAACAATCCGAAAGCCAATCAATAAGAATAAGGTTACAACTATAGTTCCCTAAACGTTTTGAGGACACTCCTGTATTACATGTGTTTTCGAGACTATTTGCCGTTGCAGTTGAAAGCACCCATGCACATGTGCAGGTGTAACTGATTACCTGCAAGATAATTCCCGTTTTAATAACAAATCGTTTTACGTTAAAGCTGACCAGGACGTCTACATTGCCTTCCTTAGGTAGAATTTCCACGTCTCCATAATCAGGTTGCCAAAGTGCTACAATATTTCGATCGACATATTTGTCTGAAAGATCTTTTTTTATTATGAAAGTAAATATGTCATGAGTAACTGGCAGCCTGAGCGCGAAAATATGTGAAATTGTCCCATTCTGCCCATATGCAGACAGTCTGCACCAGATAAAAATTATATTTATGTCTTCAACAAATTTTGTTATGTGTTGAGAACGACGAAAATTAATAAGTCACATTTTTTATCTATGTTGTTGCGAAATATGAAACATAAAACCAAGACGTACTCAGAACGACTGCACTGCTATTTAAATGCGCCAGATTTGCAATTCCCCTTTTCCCTTTCCTCGCTCACAGACAGGGTGACGTGGTGGTGGGGGAAGTATGCAGCGAGGGTGAGAGCTATGGCACTCATGCCATACCGGAGCACGAGCCAAATTCTTTGCCACCCCTGATATACCGCATCAAAATTAGAAGTTGTCACATTTTACAATTTCGATGTAACAAAACGGGAATTGTGATTTGGATACAAATTATCACGTTTCAGGAAGCAAGTTGTGTAATTAAAGTCGTTCTTAATGTATGAAAAGGTCTGTTGTTTGACCTAAACCGAGGTTAGTTGCAATGAAAATGTGAAACAGCTGTTGTACCAAATCATGATTTTGAAATGAATTTAAAACCACTAAACAGTCTCCCATTGATAGTAACGTAGGCTTTCGTAATTATTTGTTTGTAGTGGCCCTTCTCGGTGAAAACTCAGTCCAATTTCCGGAGAGGAGAGGAGGGGAGGGGGAGGCGAGAGATGTACTGTCAGACCGTCAGATATACTTTGAAGACGTTATGCTACATTTAGAATCTTTACAGTAACGGTCATTTGAAGACTACTTTAACACATTATCGCCTGTGATCTACTCTAATAGTACTGCCGTCTGTGATCTGTAACTAGTACTCACTGTCTTAAAAAATTTCTAAACGTTAGATTTGACACAATTTTGCTCCAACTATTATATGGTTTCGACTAGATTTTAGCGCAACGTCATACTTTCTTTTAACATACTACTTATTGCCCTTACTGATGTCTCTTACCACAACACTGTAAATTGTTCAAAGCGTTTTCAATTCCGAAAACCTTAATAATGCTAATCCCGACCATAATGTTGCTGTAAATCCATATTCAGTCCACCTAGACATTCCTGCATCTAAATATATGTTAGATTTTAAAACTATTGTTCTGATCGCCAAACAATTTCATTCATTATTTCATGACATTTTCTTCTTAATATGCAGAACTACGGCCTGAAATACAAAATACGAGACAAGACATCATAAGGAATACATTCCAACAACATAGTGGAGCTGAAAAACGTACTTAAAATCATTAAGGAGTACGTTGTTGCTTCCTACTACATTCTTTAACACTGGGCACTGATGGTATTGCAGAAGTGAGTATGAAGCAACAAATACACCGTATTGATATTAATCCATCTGATGGTGGGATTTCCACGAAACGAGTCATGACATGGAAAGAGTATACAGCATGATAAATTGGCAATTTTTGACGCTATGAGTGTCATTTGATGCCTGAACACATGAGTAATATGTATTCTTTGGCTACCAGAGGCTATGTTATTTATAGAGCAAGAGCGAGAGAATCGTCTGCAGAGAAAGAGACAGTGCTGAGTCGCTACTAACTGGTGAGCTTCGGCGGCGGACGTGTCATACAGAGAGTAAAATTTTATTTGAGATGTTACCTGACGTGTATTTGAGAATATAGGATCCTTTTGAGATGGTTTTATAGAAATACAACACTTTCGGAAAAAACATAATATGAATTGAGTTTTATTTGCTGCGAGCTCTAGCCCAATAATAATTGTAAAGATTTTATAAAGCAATATCTCCTTTTTGGTACCCAGGGTGAATAACCATACATGTGTTCAGAGTCTTAATTATTACTCGTCACTATTTACCTTGAATTAAAAGTATTTAATTTGAAAAGCAAAGAATAAATTTTACGTAATTTAAATATTATTCGTGTGAGTCTATTTTTATGATGTATGACAGTCCTAAAATGTCGTATTTTATATTAGCATGAGACACTTCTGCGTTATTAAAAGAACTACTAATATAATTTCAAAATACCCTTTTATTCATTTGCTAATATTTCACTGAAACTTATCATCACTGTTACAATGAAAAGTAAAACTTGACACCTTGCACTACTGTGTACACAGCTAGCTGTCTTTTTGAAAATAAAAGAAAAGTCTCATTTGCAAAAGCAGCGTAAAGTAAAAGAAGGCGAAAAGCCAGGGAGCGATTTATTTTAGGGTCATGCATTTCAGCACTTCATATTCTTACAACTGACCAAGGTAGGGCAGAGCTGAGTTATCTGTTGCAAGGTGAGAACTGCACGGCCATATGAAATTTCTGAGATGAAATTAGGATTAATTTTCATTTGGAAAATGCGCAACAGTTAGCCATTTTGCGTGCTTTTTAATGAGGAATCAATTCTGCACAGTACTGATAATCAAAATTTGTATTTAATATCCCCTACAAACAGACAGATTCAGTTTAATGGATTTGGTATCACATAAATCACAAGTGATTTAAACAGTTAATTTTCATATTCGAAAGCCGTGTAGCTAAGGCTATTCTAGAGCAGAATACGAGGGCGATACTTTAATCGGATTTTAACAGTACCATCTTTCGCATCGCTAGCGAGAGGTTTTGGCACACAAATCATTTCCAATTACCAAGTTCAAGATTTAAAAGCTTCAAAATATTTTGGTGATCAAGGCAAGTGTTTTAGTATTTAGTGCTAATGGTAGCAGACCTTGTAACTCCAATAATCGATAGATTTATGTATATTCCGTATGAGTTCTCTGCTGACATTGTACAATAGTTTATCCACATAGTCGAGAACTTTGGTTGTGAAAATATTTGATAATTATGCTAATTATTTTGACGTTTTAAGAACTTATATTGTAACTGTACGTCTGGTTTTATACGTAATACTCCGTGAAAGTAATAATTTGTAAAAACTCCATATATTCTACTGGTCCATAATTAGGGAAGCTAAATGTAAAGCCTGTTTCGGAAGTAGTTTGACTGGATTGGAAAAGGTGGACTTCGCGTGCAAAGTGCTTGATTCCTTTGTGGCGAGTGGCTATTCAAGTTCTGACTGTGATACTGGGCCAGGTATTATGTATCGAATAACAACATTTTGTGGAGCTTCCAACTTAGTGTGCACACACGTGATTATCCCCAGTTATATTCCTAGACAGGGTCGTTTCCATGTGAGTTAATTCCGAGTATACTGCTTTTATTATGATGACAATTTTGGCAGTAAAACATTTTGTAGTTTCCATTAACATTGTGGAGTATGAAGTTTTGTTAGTTGTCTGTACAGTAATAAATCATTTACTCCAATAATTTTTTAACTTAAAGTTTGCTAAAGTTTGTTCGTAAAGGAAGCTTTTCATTAAACAAGAAGCTGCGATTAAAATAATGAATGACAAAAATATGAAGTGCATGAAGGTGCCTGTAAGTAAAAGTTATAAAAAGAGTGCAGTATTATTTCGCTTTGAACAGGTTTGTGAACTTGTTATTGTTTGTTTATTTATACAAGTTGTTTTAAAGTAGTTTTTCAAGTTGTGCAGTCATTTACAAAACCAGTTTGACTGAGTCCAATGACAGTTGCTAGGTCCCCTTGTTAGCTCATGAACTAATTTTGCATTATTCATTATACTTAAAGTTGTGGGTAAAGGTAATTGCCATTTTATTAATTTTGTGTGTTACTATTAGCAAGTGATTATGGTTCCTCAAACCATACCAGTTTAAGGGACCTTATAAGATACTTAAATTGTGTGATAAATGCAGTAAAGGCTCCTTCTGGGCAAGTGTATCATTCAGCACAATCATTTATTCTGCACCAAAACTTTTCTTATAAACAATAACTATACTGCCCATTTGTGTAAAGTAACTTCATCTGCAAACTTCTGGAGCCCTGACTTGAAGGAAAACGTGGTTAACACTGTCGAAGGCGACCGCCGTGTCAGTACTGTTCCAGATCATGACCTTTTCGTGACAGTCAATTAAAATAATATTAGTTCACGCTATTGCCGGTCAGACTTTCTTAGTAGATTCATATACCCTTCTGCATTTGTTCATTATATTGCATAGCAGTTTTTTCCAATAGTAAATGTTATTGTGAGACAGTGTGCTGCTGAATTTAGTGGCCAGTCTATGTTCTGCATAAGGGTCAGTTGTTTGCTAGGGCAAGATTGAGAGTAACTGTGTTAGAAGAGATTAGTTACGGTACCAAGTGAGATTAGTTTTCTTATGTAAAGTTTATTTCCACTTTGCCATAAAATTTGATATCGCCTTGCCTAATTACGCTGGTGTCTGCATGTAAAGCATACATAATTACAGTATACTTTCATATTAATAGAACGAAAGTTCAAAACTATTTTTCTTTGCTGTTGTTGCTGTTTCACTTACGTCGCGATTACGAAATTATAGTCAGATTGCTTGTCATTAGGTACAGTAACCGTCAGGCTACACCCTTCACAGAAAATTAACATTATCGGCGATTGCCAATTTGGCAAGGTCCGGTAGCGTTACAATCTCCATAGAGCTAAAGTGCTGAAATCTATATTAGTCACTGGAATAAGATCGCTGCACGTCTGTGAGCGAGAAACGAGCAGCAGGCTGCCTATACATGCCTTTCTCATTGGACACCGTTTGATTCTGTAAATGCGAGGAATCAGGCGATTATTTTTTCGATCCAAATTAAAATAAAAAGCAATAGCTGGAAACATTCCAGCATTTATCGAAATACAGCGTGATTTTTTTGCTCCGGGTACGGACTCTAGGGATTAATCGAAGAGAGGATACGGGACAAAACAGGTCTAATGAACGTACGTCCGGAAATGCTTGGTATCATGCTAGATACCATTTAATCAATCATACTTTGTTACAGAGACTGCGGTTTAATATATGCTGTACCATGCAGCCACAATTACAGTATGTGTGGGTTCCTCCTAGAGAGTGGTACTGTTCCTCATACTTATGTCCTGGTGACCTCCACTGCCACAGTAATGTTTAATGTCGTGTTCGATTCACTTCCCTTGCTGACTCGCCTTGTAGGGGATGTGATACACCGTTCTACACAATGGTTCCGTATTCATAGAGAGCTTACCGACGTGGCGTTTACTTACGGAATGGCAAACGGCAACGGGCAACGGGCAGCGGGAAGCGGGAAGCGGGCAGCAAGGTTGCATCAAAAGACTTATCCCCGCCGACAACAACCACAGCATTCAACGTTTGCAACAGTGTTTCGCCGTTTGTCTGAGACAGGGTCATTTCAGGAAGCAGGAAATCAGAAGCACGTACCCGAAATGTTCGGGCACCTGACTTGAAGAAAAATGTGGTTAACACTGTGGAAGGCGACCACCGTTTCCGTTCCAAGCAGTTGGCCCGTATAGCATCCCCAGTGAAATAATAAGGAAAGACTTAAAAAAAAGTATTTATAAAGAAAAGACATTTAAAAGATTGAATAATACACATTTTTCACATGTATCCGTATTATAATAATTTTTCTGTGTAAGTTTCGAGTGCAAAGAAATATAACAAAATGATCTGAAGAGACGACAAGATACGCTCTTTTGTTAATTTTTTAGTCGTCTTCACTTCTTGTCTTGGTTGCGCGTAGACGGACATCTTGCGAGTGCTGGCAAATGTAAGCATATTTGTACTAATTAAGCAGATAATATATTGATTTAATATTATTGTTCACTTTAAATTTGTAAGAGGTGATCCCGATTTCATGTCCGCCTTCCTTGAATCAACCTGCATTCGAGTAATTTACAGTGCAACAATCGCAGCGGCCGATGCAGCCAACGACGCCATTACGTGGCGATATTAACTTATAAAAATTAGCGGAAGCGAAAAACTCGCCCGCTATTAGCATAAGATACATTTTTCTCCACAGCCGCCCGACGTTGCAGAAAATACGTAGCTTTAACATTCTTATTTTCAGTACAACAGCCGAGAGCCAGAGCCAGGACTCCGACTACAATGCAATGGTTAACGGAGGTAAGAAAAAATACTCTCGCGCGTGTGCGGGCCGCAATTGTAATTAATAACTAAAGATTTTTTTGCTTTAAAGTGAACTGACTTGCCGAGGAAATTAATATGAAAAGTTTATTACATTGTTCAACTTTTATGCTCATGTTTTAAGATTCAGCGAGTATAACGTTCAATAATTTGCACTGAAGATTAATATTGTTAAAAAAGAGAACTTCACAAAAGCATGTAATTGTAAATCAAAATTGAATGAAATATCATTTTGATTAAGGCCGACCACGTAAGTCGGCAACAATCACCATTACCAATCAATTTCTGCAGTAAATAATAAATTAAATTACGACGGCCGACGGACGCGAGACCCGCCAGCAAGGGGAGCGAGGCAACCGTGTGGAGCATTCTCCGTGACTACTGTTACTACCCTTGTCACTTAGAGCGTGTACAAGGCTTACTAGCGACAGACTTTTCACATCAGGAGCAGTTATGGCACTGTTTTCCTTACCAGGCAACAACGGTTCCGAGATTTGTGACATCTATCCCGCTCACAGATGAGGCCAACTTTACGCCGAGTGGTATCTTCAACTTTCGTAAGAGTGATCTGTGGGATAGCGTGCAGAACCCCTATGATACGGTGACAGCGAATCATCAGCATAGTTGCAGCCGGAATGTGTGGGCCGGGGTAACTGACGAGTGCATTTCGGGACCAGCCTTCCTTCCACGTCGCCTAACAGGCCGGAACTAGCGGTGTTTCTTGCGGGTGACTTTGCCTCTCCTGCCGGAAGGAGTGCCATTGATGTTTCGGGGGGGTATGTGGCTGCTATATGATGGTGATCCAGCACACTTCCCCGTTAACCTCCGGACGCATCTCAATCGTGCATTTCCGACGAGTGGGCCCACTTGCACAGCCTGCTCGTTCACAGTGCGATTTCTGGTTATGGGGCATCTCAAATGTATCGTGTATGCAGAGCCCATTCCAGATGTGTAGACACTGTAGCAGCGTATTCATGCTCCCTTTGACGCTGTTCGCATGCAGCCTGGCCGATGTGAACGGGTGGGACAGACTATGCTATGGCGAATACACGCATGAGTTGAGACACATGAGAACTATTTTCAACACATACTGTAACTGTGGCTGCCGGCCGGGGTGGCCGAGCGGTTCTAGGCGCTACAGTCTGGAACCGCGTGACCGCCACGGTCGCAGGTTCGAATCCTGCCTCGGGCATGGATGTGTGTGATGTCCTTAGGTTAGTTAGGTTTAAGTAGTTCTAAGTTCTAGGGGACTGATGCCCTCAGAAGTTGTGTCCCATAGCGCTCAGAGCCATTTGAACCATTTTTTGTAACTGTGGCTGCATGGTACAGTGCATATTAGACCGCAGTCTCTAACATTGTATGACTGAATCAATGGTCTCTAGCACGGAAACCATGCATTTCCAGACGTAAGTTCATTAGACCTTTTTTGTTCAGCATCCTCTCATGGATCAATGCTTAGAGTCTGTACACAGGGAAAAAAAATCACCCTCTCTAATGAATAAAAGACTCCAGACGGCCTATTGTCCTGGCAGCGAACTGCGCCATCTGTCCTGCATAAGCCAAGTCTTTCTACAGGCAAGATGGTGTAACAAGATCCCTCACAGCTCGCAGCGTTGTTCCCAGCTTTCATCTGTGAAGCGATAGTAGCTGCAGGCTAAAATAGCAGACGTCTACAGAGCTGTCACAACACTGAGCTGTTGTCATACAGACTTTCACAAAATCGCATTACGTTATTCGTCGAGGTAGGCCTGCGAAGCTGCCGCGCCCAGCCCATTGTTGACTGTCAGAGATCAAATTACGCCGATTCAGCTACAGCAGTACGAGTTTTGCGCCACAAAACAGGGCGGGCGGGACGTATAGAGTCGACAAGCCCCCAAAACGTAAATATGATGTGCGTTTGAGTTTTTCAGTTCACACGTGCTGTCTGGGAAGCACATTGTGTGAAAAGAGATTTGATAGCTATAAATATTTTTTTTACAAGAAATTGAATGAGAAAATATACGTTTTACAAGTCTGACACACACACACACACACACACACACACACACACACACAAACACAAACAACAAAAACCTCAGTTATGGACAACCACAAAAAATTTTCGAAGATTCCTGCTAGTTTTATATAGTAAGTAAAGTATGGAACCTTATACAATCACTGTCTTGTTCTGTATAATTTGTTGTATCGCTAGTGTTCATAAGTAGGGGCATGAGTGTTTCAGTGACCATGTCTATTGTTTGAGTAATTTCAACAAGAGGTGTAGTGGGCGTGACTGGTGGCCCTAGGGAACGGTGCTGATGAGCGCTGCAAGGACGAATGACTTCCATTACAATCGACAGTTTGTGAACTACGACTGCAGTGGTGCTGTTGGTTTGACAATTCTATATCTGTGACGATTTGCAAAACTCTCATTTTGGTCTGCATAATGAGATCTGTCTGAAAATTTTTCACGGTTTTGAAGAATATGTCTATTTAATTCTCTTGTGGTGGTGATTTCGACAGCTCTTGCAGACAGGTTTTTAAAGTGGAGTCGGTTTCTTTCCTCTCGTTTAAATATTTGAGAAGCGCCTCAATATCCTTCTTCATTTCGCCCAAAGGACTTTGGCATGTGGCTAAAAGACGTATTCCGATGTTGGCTGAGATGTGAGGACGGGAAGTGGATCACACCCATCTGCTTCTGGACAGTTATCGTGAGCGTTGCTGCAGAGGCCACTCTGACGCTCCGCCGACACTTTACGGCAATTTTCCATTTTTCCAGTACGCGGTGGAACATATGACAAAATGCTCCTTTCATCTTCGACACATTCTAGAAATCTCAGCCTGACCTAGTAGCTGGCACTCTTCGTTTTTGCAGCAGAACCTGTGACACCTTTTTCTCCTTTTCTGTGCCTTCTCTGGTGATCGCGGATACTCCTCGCCGTCTATAGCGCTGCTCATTAGACTCGTACAGAACCTGCTTGCCTGTCATCTATGAGGTTAAGCGATGGTGCACTACGCGTTACGATCTGTGGCAAAACATCTCCACTATTCTGTCTCTGTTGACTGGACGGCGCAGTACACCGGGCTCTTTGAGTACTGCGCAGTGCAGAATTCCTGGACCCAGGAAAACCCGGCTATAAGGTGGAACGACAGGTTGACGGTCGAAAAAACACGAAATTTTGTTATTACGGAATTTGAACGTATATACATTGAAGAATCATTCCCGAAAATATTACGCGCGAACTCCAAGAACCAACGATACTGTGGGCATTTGAAGGCGAGCGTGCACGGCCCGCCTCGGCGTTAGAGAACCGTTTGCCACAAGTAGTTATCGATGCCATCACCCCAACTTATGTGATTTTGTGATAAGTTCCTATCGGACCAAGCTGGTGAAGTCATCGGTCCCTAGGTACTTAATCTAACATAAACTAACTTACGCTAAGGACAACACGTACACCAATTACCCATTCCTGAGGGAGGACTCGAACCTTCGACGGGAGGGGGAGGGGGGGGGGGGTGGCGAGGGGGAGCGGGTGAACCGTGACAAGGCGCCTGAGACCGCGCGGCTACAGCGCGCGGCACTGATGTTAGTAAAGCTGATTTGGTGGAGCGATGTTTGGGCGATTTTACTCAAAATATGAACGAAAGTCTTAATAGTCTCATTTGGAGGCACGCTCCAAAAATAACGTTCAGCCCAAGCTAAATTGTCAACATTGCTTCAAATTTCGCCGTATGCCTATTCAATGTAGCCGCGCAGGGTAACCATGCGTCTGAAGCGTCGTGCCACGGTCCGCGCGGCTCCCCCCGTCGGAGGTCGGAGGTTCGAGTCCTCCCTCGGGCATGGGTGTGCGTCCTATCTGTAAGTTAGTTTAAGTTATATTAAGTAGTGTGTAAGCTTAGGGACCGATGACCTACGCCGTTTGGTCCCATAAGATCTTACCACAAATTTAGAATTTTTTTTTTATTCAGTGTAGGCCATAGTCCATTAATGCGCGTGGCAAATGCCCTTCAAATCAAAGTCGGCGATGAAATGTGTCGATTCTTTCAAGACAGAGACGCCAGCATGGATGCGCTCAGTGACGACAAGAGCTTTGAGGACGAAAATGAGGGGGTTATCAGGTCGAAGTAGCGGAAAGCGGTCATCCACTATGCCCATGCAACAAGATGTGGAGCAAATACATTACTTATAATAAATAACAGCGTTTACTGCAGGTAATACTATTGTATTAATAAAAAAGACTCAAGATCTTTTGCAAAACAAAAGGTTAAAAAGAATATGGAAGGAGGTGGATGCGAACCTGCTTTTTCTGTTTTCACAGCGCATTACGCTGTCAACTATGCCACGTCTTCCACACATCGGGCTCTTCTTATATGATGCACACTGTCTGAAGACAATCTACAAATGCCAATATTGTTTAACGATGACAGATTATAGCAGAACGATGCGCTTTCGATGGATCATCGTTTTGCCGTAGCACTAAAACAGTATACAATCGTAGCACACAAGTTATGGCATTAAAAAAGTCAAACACCGGAAACATTTTTGTTTTAACAAATCGTATCTAGAGCGACGCGTTTTCGACAGGTCCTCCGGACCGGCACACAGTTTTAATCTGTCAGGAAGTTTCATATCAGCCCACGCTCCGCTGCAGAGTGAAAATACCGTTCCAGCTTATATTCATATAACGTACTCAATAAGGCGAAAAAACTACCTAATAAGCAATGTAACTGTGGTGTCACCGCCAGACACCACACTTGCTAGGTGGTAGCCTTTAAATCGGCCGCGGTCCGTTAGTGTACGTCGGATCCGCGTGTCGCCACTATCAGTGATTGCAGACCGAGCGCCGCCACACGGCAGGTCTAGAGAGACTTCCTAGCACTCGCCCCAGTTGTACAGCCGACTTTGCTAGCGATGGTTCACTGACAAATTACGCTCTCATTTGCCGAGACGATAGTTAGCATAGCCTTCAGCTACGTCATTTGCTACGACCTAGCAAGGCGCCATTATCATTTGCTATTTATCTTGTGATGCATGTACCGTCAGACCGATACCAATTATGGATTAAAGTTAAGTATTCCAGAAGCTACGTACTTTTTTTACTAGACTCAACTCCTTTAACTGTTCCAGACCTCACGCCAGCCTGCGTGAGCTTAAACGCGTGCCTTTCGGCTACCTCCTAGTGGCTTGGCTGTCTTGCCAAGTCACAACAGTAACTCCCCAGAATTTGACCGCTCCTGTATTCTGTTTGTGATGTACAGCGATGTTGCATGTCACTGGGCACGTTCCCCTCCACGGAACGAAAATCCGACACTCCAGATACTTCGTTTCGCGCTTCGCAGTGTAGTGGGGGAAACGTGGGACTCCACCGAGGCCCACGAGAAAGACAGGCCGCGGCGCGTACGTCACGAAGGTAGTCCTGAACTCGCTCGCTCGCTCAGCTCAGCACACAAAATGCGTTTCTAAACCTGTTAACTCGCAGCTGGCTAGAATGGCTTGCTTATAGCATTTAATCTCTTCTGCTGAACAGCACTTATTACATGCTGTAAGTGGTGCCTTATGCAACTGATAATCATTTTAGCATGTTAGTATTTTATTGTACACCAGTATAGCCGTAACAAATTACAAGTAGGCCCACGGACTTCCCATCATTATAGGACTAATAACAGTAAGATTCCATAACAGCGGATTCTAGTAGATTATTCAGTTTTCGTTTGTACAGACACGCCTAGTGACGAGTTAACAGGCGTACAAACGTAGTTTGTCTGCTGATTTGAGCGAGTGAGGCAGCGCAGGACTACCTTCGTGACGTACGTGCCGCGGCCTGTCTTTCTCGTGGGCCTCGAACTTCACGCTGTAACGTCACCAGATTCTCTGTCACTTACGTTTTCACGCCCCGCAGAGGGACAGCTCTAGGGTGCGCACATTCGCGACGAGCACGCTTCGAATCAGCACGCCAACACCCAGGGGTTTGCTCAGTCACACAACGCCAACGCCGGGACTGTTACTTGGAACGGCCACAGCTGTCTGCCACTCCTCTCCTTTGTGCAATTCAGTACGAGGCTGCCAGCGATCGCGAGCGGTTCAGCTGCTGCTCGGTCTGCCTTGCCGTCGCGTGGCCTAAAGCGGAAGGCAGTCTGTACGTACCTGCTCGAAGGGGTGACGCGGCGTGACCGGTTCAGGTGCTAGACGTTCCCCAACACCCTGAAATGAGAAATCGCACTTTTATTCATTTCCTCATACTGGAAGCATCACAAGTATGATGCGCTGTACATAAAAGGAACATAAAACCCCAACGAAGTAAGAGTACAACGCACGCATTGAGGGTTCCGTACGTACTTAGTTTTGCATGCGGAGAGTTCATCCTTTTAGGGTATAGAGAATCTCAACGACATTTGCCTAACGTAGATATCGATACCGGGAAGATATTGGTTCCGGAAATTCCAAGGCCATATCACAAAATCTCTGCCGCAGTTCTCCAGACCAGTCCATATTTTTAGATTTCCAGAAGGCTTTCGACACCGTTCCTCACAAGCTTCTAATCAAACTGCATGCCTACGGAGTATCGCCTCAGTTGGGCGACTGCATTCGTGATTTCCTGTCAGAAAGGTCACAGTTCGTAGTAATAGACGGAAAGTCATCGAGTAAAACAGAAGTAATATCCGGCGTTCCCCAAGGAAGTGTTATAGGCCCTCTATTGTTCCTGATCTATATTAACGACATAGGAGACAATCTGAGTAGCTGTCTTAGATTGTTTGCAGATGATACTGTCATTTACCGTCTTGTAAAGTCATCAGATCACCATAAAGAACTGCAAAATGATTTAGATAAGATATCTGTATGGTGCGAAAAGTGGCAATTGACCCTGAATAAAGAAAAGTGCGAAGTTATTCACATGAGTACTAAGAAAAATCAGCTAAATTTCGATTACGCGATAAGTCACACAAATCTCAAGGCTGTAAATTCAACTAAATACTTGGGGATTACAATTACAAATAACCTTAATTGGAACGATCACATAGATAATATTGTGGGTAGAGCAAACCAAAGACTGCGATTCATTGGCAGAACACTTAGAAGGTGCAACAGGTCTACTAAAGAGACTGCTTACACCACGCTTGTCCGCCCTATTCAGGAGTATTGCTGTGCGGTGTGGGATCCGCATCAGGTAGGACTGACGGATGACATCGAAAAAGTACAAAGAAGGGCAGCTCGTTTTGTATTATCGCAAAATAGGGGAGATAGTGTCGCAGACAGACATTGGAGTGGCAATCATTAAAACAAAGGCGTTTTTCGTTGCGACGGGATCTTCTCATGAAATTTCAAACACCAGTTTTCTCCTCCGATTGCGAAAACATTCTGTTGACACCCACCTACAGAGCGAGAAATGATCATCACGATAAAATAAGAAAAATCAGGGCTCGCACGGAAAAATGTAAGTGCCCGTTTTTCCCGCGTGCCGTTCAAGAGTGGAACGGCAGAGAGACAGCATGAAGGTTGTTCACTGAACCCTCTGCCAGGCACTTTATTGTGAATAGCAGAGTAATCACGTAGATGTAGATGTACTCCTGATATACAGTAAGTTCCAGAAGAAAGTGTACGCCGTTATCTATATGAAATACAGCACACTATTATAAATATATGTTTACATGAAAAAACATGTTACTAATTTCACAATTATCTAATAGTTAATCCAATTGCCGCCATTCTCGATTATAACGTGGCACCTTAGCCCTCTCCGGTAAATCATCCACCTTTCCAACTTCTAAATATCGTCTGACCCACTTCGCAACGAATGTCTTTGACTTTCTAAGAATTTCAGCAGCAACTCCACATGAAAGATTTGGTCCCTTTGGACGATTTACAAGGAACACTGACTCGTGACGCTTCAGATATTTTGCACTCATTTTGAGCTGCGCCGACAAATCAAGATATTCAACTCTTTCACTTTATCTGTATGTACTGTGCAAAAGCGCATTGAGTACAGATTTGAGACCACTCCACGCTGCCCTCCAATACTAAATTGGTGATCCCTTGATGCCTCCGAACGTGTCCTACCAGCCGATCCCTTCTTCTGCTCAAATTGTGCCACAAATTCCTCTTCTCCCCAATTCTATTCAGTGCCATCTTATTAGTTGTATGATCTACCCATCTAACCTTCAGCATTCTTCTGTAGCACCACATTTCGAAAGCTTCTAGTCTCTTCTTATCTAAACTATTTATCGTCCAAGTTTCACTTCCACACAGGTCTACGCTCCGTACAAACACTTTCAGAAACGACTTCCTGACAATTAAATCTATATTCGATGTTAACAAATTTCTCTCCTTCAGAAACGCTTTCATTGCCATTGCCAGTCTACATTTATATCGTCTCTACTTCGACCATCATCAGTTATTTTGCTCCCCAAATAGCAAAACTCATCTACTACTTCAAGTGTCTCATTTCCTAACCTAATTCACTCAGCATCACCTGATTTAAATCGACTACATGCCATTATCCAAGTTTTGCTTTTGTTGATGCCCATCTTATATCTTTCTTTCAAGACACTGTCCATTATGTTCAACTGCTCTTCCAGGTCCTTTGCTGTCTCTGACAGAATTATTAATCATGTAATTAGGACTGATCTTTACTTCAGTTTCCCAACCAAAATAAACAAAGTACATTAACCTAAATTTCCTCTCCTGTTCTTCATTTGGACACTTCCCGTGTGGTGGGACGGGGGAGTGGGTGTACACTTCGGCTTTCTGTCCAGAAGGAGCAGGGTTCGGTTCCCAGAAAGGGCACCACCATTTCTGAATTTCCCGCCATTTCCCGGGAGAGGGTGCAATGGGACGTCAGCTTAGCCTTGGGACAAAGAAATTCTCACCATTTTTGAAAGTTTCACCATTTTTTTTAATTTCCCGGCAAAATTCGATATCCCTGCCAATAGGATAGGTAGGGGAGCGGGAAAAGGTGGGGTGGGGAGAAGTAGTTGGCGGGGAGCCACGTGCCGTCTGGGGAAAACACCTGACGTCATCAGGATGGGGGTAACTAAGATCAATTTAATTAATTTGCATATCAAACTGATAACAAAATTGGTGTGGTCTGCCCTTGCCCTACTACTGTGACGTCCATGTATTAGATCTTCCATCATTTCTCGTGAAAACGCTTCTTGCCGTTCCTGAGCCGACAACATCCAAGTAACCGCTTTGCATTGGCCGCCACATACCACACCGCTGATGGAGAGATTGAAGGTCTCCCAACACCAGTATATCTCGCACAGCTTGTCACATCATCGTCACTGCTACGTGTGAAGGCCATCCGTTGTCTCTGTTGCTGATCGACACTGCAGGCTCTCGTGGATGCCAGGGCCTGCCTGCCAGGATCACCAGCTACACTACATCCGACAGCGGCGTATGCTCCAAAGGGTCAGAGCGGGTCATCGTCATTTTCCAGAGTGGGATCAAGGACGCTCTAACGCAGTGTGGGGGCATAAACTCACGCTATGGTTCGCCTATAGACTGCAGGCGTCAACCCGCAATGCTTGTAAGGAACTGTTGGAACAGGAGACAGCGAAATTTCAACGTGTCACTGACGCTGACTGCCACAGAACTGAATGAATAAATATTAACTAAGTAATTATGTTTTATTAGTGGCGAAAGACGCTCTGCGGGTTCCAAAACATCATCTTGACGACGTAGATGTGTCTCCGCTCGAAACATATACACTGCTTACATCAATAAGTGAACTCTTAACGTTGTTGCAGTGCTTCGCTAGAGGGTGCGAAGCAGCTGTTCCCAAATATATCCTGTAATACAGTTCCACTTGTCACGTTTCAAATCTACGTAGGCGTAGTCTTCTGATGGTTCAAGGCAGACAAATGGTTCACCCCGAGAACGCGAAGAGCTGGGTGGATGTTGCTTAGTCCTGGTCGGTACGGCTTTGTTGCTCGGTGAGTATAGCCGCTACATCCTGTGCATGACACAGTTAATCTATATTACTAAACGCGTAAAGCGGTTGCAGGCTCCAACTGAAGGTTGCCAGTCTGATGGTACCAAAAATTTCATTAACAATCTTTCATATTTTATTGACCAATTTAAAAAATTTGAAATGCTTTTATATCCTACTCATTAAGACGTATAACCTTACGTTAAGGATTTAACAACATAAGGTTAATATTTGAGAATGAGAGCTCTTATCGACTCCCGAGGAACTTTACACACGACTTGAAATCTTTTCTAAGGTATTTCTCGCAAGACATTTTCCAAACAGTATTCACATATACCGCAAATGTGCCTACCCAGTTATCAATGCATTAGAAACAACAGCCAACCAGTTGTTAAATACACGTTTATTAAACCTTGACCGGCCGGCCGTAGTGGCCGAGCAGTTATAGGCGCTACAGTCTGGAACCGGGCGACCGCTACGGTCGCAGGTTCAAATCCTGCCTCGGGCATGGATGTGTGTGATGTCCTTAGGTTAGTTAGGTTTAAGTAGTTTTAAGTTCTGGGGGACTGATGACCTTAGAAGTTAAGTCCCATAGTGCTAGGAGCCATTTGAACCAAACCTTGACCATGGTTTCGACGGTTTTAAAACTGTAAGTAGGCTGTTCATGTTTTCTTATTGGCAACATTACGTAGCGCTCTGTATGAAAATCACTGGCTGTGCTGTGTGCAGTCTGTGGCTAGTTTGCATTGTTGTCTGCCATTGTAGTGTTGGGCAGCTGGATGTTAACAGCGCATAGCGTTCGGCAGTTGGAGGTGAGCTGCCAGCAGTGGTGGATGTGGGGAGAGAAATGGCGGAGTTTTGAAATTTGTAAGACTGGATGTAATGAACTGCTATATATATTATGACTATTAAGCTGGCAGTAGTGGCGCTCGCTGTATTGCAGTAGTTCGAGTAACAAAGACTTTTGTGAGGTAAGTGATTTGTGAAACGTATAGGTTAATGTTAGTCAGGGCCATTCTTTTGTAGGTATTTTGAAAGTCAGATTGCGTTGCGCCTAAAATAATGTGTGTCAGTTTAAGCACAGTCTTGTATAATTTTTGTAAGGGGAAGTTTCATATGGCGACCCTGTCAGGATACCTCACTGGAATCTTCTGATTTTTTCTTGTAGTTTGTGTAATTAGCGTAGCTTTTGTTTATTGCTAGTGCGTAATTGTAGAGAGAATCTCCTTTGTACTTGCAGTCTTTCATTGTTGTTGTGGCATGCATGTAGATTGCACCAAGTATTTTGCAGCTGCCCTTGCAATTAACTAGATATTATTTTCAGTGCTATGTTAATGTGTTTTATTATTTTGCTCTTTAAATTGTGCTTATCGGTGTTGTCATGTGAAGTACTGTGACAATAATGGCGTGTGAAAAACGTAATACTAGGATCCAAAGTAAAATGAGAAGTGACAGTGAAGACGAAAGCAGCATGTCAGCGCCACCGTGTAATGAATTAACTAATGTTCAAACTAGTGATTTGGTGGTGGTGGTGGTCAGTGTTTAACGTCCCATCGACAACGAGGTCATTAGAGACGGAGCGCAAAGCTCGGGTTAGGGAAGGATTGGGAAGGAAATCGGCCGTGCCCTTTCAAAGGAACCATCTCGGCATTCGCCTGAAACGATTTAGGGAAATCACGGAAAACCTAAATCAGGATGGCCGGAGACGGGATTGAACCGTCGTCCTCCCGAATGCGAGTCTAGTGTGCTAACCACTGGCCACCTCGCTCGGCTAGTGATTTGGTAATTGTGCATAGGGAAATGGAGCGGGTGGCAAATAATGGCATAGACAGTGAAACAATTAGTGAACAGGGAAGCGTTATCGATCGATCGGTTGGCAACAGCTTGTCTCAGGAATCCGAAATGACAGGACACAGTCTTGCAAATACTGTGGATTCAGGTTTTGCGCCCTCACCGTTTTCTCAAATAAGCCAAGACACATTTTCTGCTTTTCAAAATGCGAATATTGCCGGTTAAAATGCATTGCCAAATAGCACTGAGGAACATGTTTCAGACACCAGTGCATTGTTATTACAATTAATGCAACAAATGGGACAAAAGCTTCAAAAGTTAGACATAATGGAACAAAATCTTCAAAAGTTAGACACAATGGAACAAAATCAGAGACAAACACAGCAAAAGCTTCAAAAGTTAGACACAATGGAACAAAATCAGAGACAAACACAGAAACAGTTAGCCACAATGGAACAAAATCAGAGACAAAAACAGCAAAAGCTTCAAAAGCTAGACACCACACTTGAACAAACACGTGAAAATTTAACTACTGAGTTACATAACATTGAATCGAAATGTCAAAATGTCTGTAATGACATAAAAACACAGATTTGTGAGCATTTTCAACCTATTTTTTCGCGGCATGAAAATGCATTACAGAATCACGAAGCAACCATAAAAGAACTGCAAACTATTGTTCATGAAAATCATGAGACCTTGCAAGCTAAAACTGACTCAGTTGCATCTACCGATTCGGTTACGCAACTTGCAAAAACTCAAGAAAACTTAAAGGACACAGTAGATACTCTAAAAATTGGTTCAGAAAGACACATGGAGGAAATTAGTTCATTATCAGAGAAAGTAGTTGAACTTTCGGATCAGCTAAATAATTTATCTACGAAGGTAGATGATAATCTGAATGACACAAAACCGGTAGTCTTTAATGACACAGAAGAGTGCCAACAAATTAGGAAATTCAAACAAAATCAGAATCAAATTAATACGCAACACCAAAGAGAAATCCGGGAAGTACAAGATCAGCTGACACAGGTAATACAAGAATTACGTATTTCAGAGGACACTCGCGCTCCAATACGGGAAGAGGGACATAGAAATACGGAACAGCCACAAAATAATAACACAGGGCACTTCGGAAATTATGAAAGAAATTGGCAAGGTACACCGAATTTTGAGATGGAACCGCCGAAACGACGTAACAATGACCGACATACGACTCGCCGACATGATCATTTTGACTATAAGCTGTTCATTACTACACGTAAATTCAAAACATTTAAGAATTCTGGCAACAACATTCATCCACAAGCGTGGCTTCATCAATTCTCTCATTGTTTTCCTCCCAACTGGTCATTACAGCACAGATTAGAATTTATGTGTGGCTACTTAGAGAATGAACCAGCTGTAAGAATGCGATCGGTCATTCACCACTGTCACAGTGAAGGAGAATTTTATCATGCGTTCCTCTCAGCATATTGATCTCAATATAAGACCGAGTAAAACATAGCATCATAATGATGAAACATTTCGAACAATCTGAATTTTCCAG
Organism: Schistocerca piceifrons; assembly: GCF_021461385.2. NCBI lineage: Eukaryota > Metazoa > Arthropoda > Insecta > Orthoptera > Acrididae > Schistocerca > Schistocerca piceifrons. Next base: position 751,407,704 of record NC_060141.1, read on the forward strand.
CCTTGTCAAATATTTCGAGACATGTTACATAAGAATCAGTACCAGTCAAACCCATACAGCCCCTCAGAACTCATCCGCATTTGCTTAATCAAATTGCCTGAACATTTACGACATATTATTTTGGCGGGACGTTGGAAAGACGACATTGAAGCTTTACACGGACTGTTACAAGAATTGGAAATTGACACTGACAACCGCAGAACTCGAAAACAGGAGCACAACAATTACAGGTCACATCCGTCACAATTCCGCGATGACAGAAATAATAACTGGACACCCATATGGCAACCGTTGGCAGAGTAGTAATAATTACAGAGAACAATCACATTTCCATAGTAATGAATATGACAGAGATAACCATAGAAACAGACAATATGGGAACCAAAATAATTATTATCAAGGGAGACAGAATAACTTGAGACGGAATAGTTCAACGCGCAGTTACGATTCAGGGAGAAATTCTGCACCACATGACCGACAAAAGAGAAACTATGGTATCTACCGACATGACGACAGACGATATAATCATAACGACAGACCTGAATTTCATCAAAACTGGCGGGATTGAAACAGGGCAGGTCCGTCTCGACAAGGTGAATTTGTAGAAGTTAGGTCTCCTAATACTAATAACCACGCGCACCAACAAAGAGACAGACAATGACTCGCACCGCAGGCAGCCACGTGTACCGGCTGGCTCAGAGAAAAATAACATAGACGCTAACCTTGAGAAAAATTTTAGCGTTTGTTACCGACGTATACGACATGATAATTGCTTTGAAGTTGAAACTCTACGCACTAGAAAGGGTAAAAGATTCTACCACATTGCACATGTAAAACCGTTTATTGAGAGATAATCTGTTTTTTACCTTAGTCTTTGCTATAAAATTTTTCACTTCACGTTACTAGTACTCTTTGTCACACTTAGAAACTGTTAACATGCAACTATGTTTTAAAGTTAACTACTCAATCTAGAACTTAGGGAACTTATTTAAACAGAAATTACGAATGCATTGTTATAGTGAACAGACGACACAGTGTTGTTATTTGTACATTTTTGCTTGTTAGTTGCACGATTACATAACATAATAAGAACATATACTGGTAATGAGATTTTAATGCAACATTTTGGTTTACCTGAAAAGATATTCTTTATTTGAAGTACATTCTGTGAGATTGAAGATAACTTAGCATTTGATTTCTTTGATAGCTACACGATTATATCACGACGCTACTAAAACGTACACAATTTACATTATTGTTTTTGCGGTGTATCTGTTTTATATCTGCACAGTTTTTCTGTATTATTCTGGAAAGTAAAACATGTTTTAGCAGTAACTTTGTGGTATAGCTACAATGAGACAGCGTTTTCCATAGCACAACAATATGTTACAGTACAGTACTTACTTCATCACGGCAATAAGAGTAATAACTACGATATCTATAGGCAAAGCATTTCACTTTTGTTTATTACGAGGTAAGTACATTGACTTCTACATAACTTTGCTTACAGACGACGATAATTACGACTCTTGGCATATTTTTTACTCTTAAGTAATGACAGGGATTATCTTACAACAAGACGCACAATCTAGCGCTACAGTACACGTGTTTGAGTGATTAATTTTGTACTTAAGACATTTATTTTTAAAGATTTTTGAATACCAAAGGTACTACGGTTTTCCATGATACATTTCATTCCATTTCTGTAATCTGTAACACCTGAGGGTATAATTACATTAATCCTCAGGGCGTACATGCCTACTTTGTGTACCATGTGTTTGGCAAGCACAAGCAGCCCTAGCTAATATGGTATTCGCTTATACAACTTTACACATCGGTACCATATTTCTCTAACACACAAATTACACAGCTATCTGATCATTTAACTGAGAGATAAACTTTTTTTTACTACATCAGTGACACATCTTTACGCAATTACACAGTTGGGTAACTTCACACTTACGAAATTGTATTTTGTCTGTACTTTGTGAACTGTTCATATTTTTTCGGACCCATTGTGATATTATGAGAGCTTTGAATGATATATTTGGTATGGGATCACGATTTTTAAAGTACATTTGAGGCAGATGACACTTTTGACATGAGCAGAGAATTTTTTTTAGGTTTGAAATTATTGGAGGAAGCTACGACGATTTTGAGAGTTGACTGAGGTGTTACGATGTTATTATTATGATGACTATATGTATTATGCTGTTGCGGTACGTTTATGATCAATAAGCTGATGCTATATGAGTTATTTGATTATGCTACGTATCTGTTATGATGAAATATTGAAGAAGTGTCGACGAATAAGATAAGGAATAATGAGTAGTGGTTAGGGACTCTGGTCTGTGAAAAAGGTTGTTGGAAACCAAGAATCGTACTTTAAGAGTTATGAAATGTATGTAAATGCGTGAATGTATTTTCAATGCCGACGAAAATTTTTTGGACACTGTTATATCAATAGGATTTTGTTTCTACAGATTTGTAATGCAAATTCTTGGCCTGTGAAATATTTTTATATGAGACTGTCACTGTAGTGGAAACTGCTGTCGTAAATATTTCGGTAAGAAAGTTAGGTGACCACCTTCATGTAATGTGTCATGGGCACCCAGTTGCGCGACAGACGCCTGGAAAAAAGCCATTAGTGTGTGCCTTTCAGAAGCACAGGTGGAGAAAAAAAAAAAAGGAGGCCGTTATACTTGCTATTGACATTCCTTTGTAGAAAGCATCGTAAATACGACACCCTCAAACTTGAAAACATGATTACACTGTAGAGTTCTTAATTTATGATATTTACTGAAATGAAATGATGAGAAACGTTTCATGTCTATTGTCTTGCTAGCTGAAAGATTGTTTACTGCATTATGAAATGCCATATGGCTAGTGAATGACGTTTCACGCCTTGCTTTGCCTATTTTGTTTAATATCTAGTTCCTAGCTGCACTGCAGCATTGGTTAAAATAAAATTTTATAGATGTACTAATATAAATATTTTATGCCTACAGATCCAGTAAAAAATAACTTTATGATGGATGTACTCCAAAAAAATGCGGGAGCACAAAAAGACATTTCCACTTCACAGGAATTGCAAACATAATTTTTGTCAGTGACTTGGTAACTTGTCTGCTAGAGCAAGTTACAGTGATGTATCATTCTAGTGTTAAGATGTGACATAGGTATTAAACATGGCCATTTTTACTGTAATATTTTTTCTGCTTGAGCTTTCTCATGTTTAGATATAAGTTATTGCATTTGCTGTTGCTGTTTGCCAGGCATAGTGCTACTAAATTTCACTTTGTATTACTCTGTTAAGCTAGTTTTACTACTGATTTATTTTTCTTGTTGCTGCACATTGGCTCATATTAGTTGTAATGTTGCATTGCTTGGTAATTTAGATTTACTGTAGCTTGCTTTGCCAATTTCCATTTTTTTGTCATTGCTGTGTGTGTTAATTGTTTTGTGCTGCTGCATTGCCTCGTCCCTTAGTTTAGCATCTGAGCTCAGTAGATTTAAGTTAGCTTAAGATGGGGTAGGCTATATGTGAGAACGAGTTGTGATGAATTGGAAGAAATGCATTGAGAAGCTATAAGAAAATGGTTTGGCCAAAAAAAAGAATTTTGAAAGAGGGTGTGAACAGAAGATAGAAAGCATGCTTGGATAGGATTTTTTTGGTGGAAACAAATGTTGAAATAAGAGGAAAGATCTACAGAACGAAGTTTTGGGTTGGACTGTAGTACCAAATGTCACACTGAAAACAAACCCTGTCCTGTACCTTTGTGATATTATGCTATGTGAATTTGTGTTTTTCCTGTCTTTATGTGTTTACCTAGTAAGATTTACGTTGTAGAATTTTTCTGATGTTTAGACATTATTTATTCTGTTTTGTTTTAATGCTCATGTGTGAAGTTGATGTTTCAAAAGTTATTCTGATCTTTTATGTATTTACTTATGTCATAATTCCTGTAACACTGATGTATATGTTGATTTTTATTCTTTTGTAAAGCCCCTATTACTACAAATGTTATCTGTATTGTTATGTTTTTAATGATGTATTTTGTACCTTTGTTATTGTATTCTTATGTTATAAAATTGTAATTGATACCAGTTCATCAAATTAAGTAACTTGTAAGTTACATTTCACTGCTCACGTTTCTGTTGGTCATAGTATATGGACAATATGTGAGAAGTAGGGACTCATAGTGTTTGCACGTGTGTTAATAATTCAGCAAGGGACTGGATAACAGCATTGCTGGTTCTAAGGACAATTTAAAAAAAAAAAATTTGTGAGTGCACAAGTGGTGGTTTATGGACTTGCTATATTGTCTGCAAAACTCTTCGATGGTGATTGTGCACCTGCACAGTCGCAACAGATGGTTGCTGGCTGTCTCTACAAGGACTGCTGTGGGTCTGCATCGTTGATGATCCACCAATACCATTATTTCTACAAGGACTGCAGTGGGTCTACACCTCTGGTAGCCCACCAATACTATAATCTCTACCAGGACTATAGTGGGTCTGCTCTGTGATGACCTACCTACCAATACTCTTCAAAATTTCGACTGACTCTGGTGTGGGTTTGCTCTGATGTGGACCAATACCTGTCTGCATGTCAAGAGTCAGCACTGTTTTTCCGTTGGAAGGACAACACTACTTCTTCAAGATTGCATGGAAATCCACTACTTCTGTGTGCATTTTCTTTTACTGCTCAGACTTTGAGAATAAAAAAAACACTGCAATTTTACTGTGATGGATGATCAGGACTGTCTTTATGGACTGTGAGAAAATTTTAGCTTTTGAGAAGCATTTTATCAATAAGTGTGTGCATTGGATTTCTTTGTTATTGTAATTATAATTATGAAAAAATTTTTCAAATCTGTATTGGCCAGTGCCCAAAACAATTTGTAAAATGTTTCGTGGGGAGCGTGGGGGCTATGTAGGTAGGCTGTTTATGTTTTCTTATTGGCAACGTTACGTAGCGCTCTGTATGAAAATCACTGGCTGTGCTGTGTGCAGTCTGTGGCTAGTTTGCATTGTTGTCTGCCATTGTAGTGTTGGGCAGCTGGATGTTAACAGCGCATAGCGTTCGGCAGTTGGAGGTGAGCTGCCAGCAGTGGTGGATGTGGGGAGAGAAAAGGCGGAGTTTTGAAATTTGTAAGACTGGATGTAATGAACTGCTATATATATTATGACTATTAAGCTGGCAGTAGTGGCGCTCGCTGTATTGCAGTAGTTCGAGTAACGAAGATTTTTGTGAGGTAAGTGATTTGTGAAACGTATAGGTTAATGTTAGTCAGGGCCATTCTTTTGTAGGGATTTTTGAAAGTCAGATTGCGTTGCGCCTAAAATTTTGTGTGTCAGTTTAAGCACAGTCTTGTATAATTTTTCTAAGGGGACGTTTCAAAACCATCTTCTCCAGAAGAAGTAGAACGAATAATCATACCATAATAGTCAAAATGGGTGTTGTTAAGACAAAGCCTTGCAGCAGACGGCTACTACCTTTATACAGGGTGGTCGGAAATTCCCGCTACAGACTTCTAGGACTTGTAGAGGGGAGTGAGTACATCGTATTTTGAATAGGAACCACTGTCCGGAAACGTCATGCAACGAGACTACAGAGCTTCAAAGTTATTGGCGCGGCCGTCTGTAAATGTACGTATACACGGGTGATTCCGTGGTGATGATACAGGCTTTCTAGGATGATGGAGAACGATAAATGTATTAATTTGAAGTAAGGAACCCTGTGCCGGAAACGAACGAGTCAAAAGTTATAAACGAACACCGTTCTGGTACCTCTGACAGTTGAATACATGTACCGGTTCTTGTTTTTGGCGAAGAGTATATAAGTAGTAACTTTCAGTGTTGGTAGTGTGGGCAAAAACGAGAAAAAATATCCAATAAACGTGGGCTCTAAATTGCATACCTGAGGAGCTATGAACTCTTGCTCAGTAGAGGATATGTGTTTCACATTAGCGAAGATAAACGAATGGTCATAGCTCCTCAGGTACGCAATTTTAAGCCCACGTTTACTGGATATTTTTCTCGTTTTGCCCACACTACCACCACTGATGGATCTAGCAGCAGGACAACACAACGTGTCACACAGCTCGTTGTATACGTACGTGGTTAGAAGAGCAGCAGGATGAGTTCAGTGTACTCTCCCGGCCACCAAACTCTCCGGATTTAAACCCAGTCGAGAATGCGTGGGACCACCTCGATCGGGCTGTTCACACCATGGGTCCTCAATCGAGCACAGCCGGACAGGGCGCTGCAGCTGGCAAGGTTGAGCGGTGTCGGTAGCTTTCAGAACTCACAACCTCTGTTGCAGCGCGTCCACGCTACGAAAGGTGGATGTTCAGGCGCTTGACAGGTGGCCACAATAATGTGACTAGACAGCGAATCTCCTGGACATGGTGTACAGTGGGTAGGCACAGATTTCAAGGTACTTAACATGGCTGCGCATCAGCAACTGTGCGTGCAAGAGCTTCAGTGCACTAATAATTGGCGTGCCGTGCGTTCATACAGCGCGGTTGCCGCACGTAAGACGTCGCCACCGCCTTCTCGAGCACCGTGTGCCAACGCCCCCGTGTCAGCAGCGCGGCATACTTCAAAGGGCTCACAGTGGGGGGCGTCACAGGAGATGCAGCAGTCATACCGCTGGAGTCGACGGAGCCAATCAGGTTGCAGCCCCACGTGATTAAGTCTCGTCGTCGCTGCCCGGAAGGGGAGCGATTATACTTAGTTATTAACATGTTGTTTTGCAGGGCGGGCAACCACAGCCAAACTTCGATATTTTTTCAAAGAAAGTTCCGCACTGGCTGTATGAATGAATCATTCATTTTCTCTGAAAAAGTACTTAGTTATGTTTCGGCTCTTTTTTTAGAAAAAGTCTTCTAAGCTGCAATTAATTGCGACTTTCCATTTGGCAGTTTGTAGCTGGGACAGTAGAAATAAAAGTCAACCAGTTGCAACATAGAGGTTTATTAAAACTTGAACATGGTTTCGACTGTTTTAAAACGCCTTCATCAGAAGATGTAGTACATAAAATTGTTGACGGGCCTACGCGAGGCGTAAAGCTTTGTGTCGTGCAGTCATCAAGTGTACACGAGTGGGCCTTCGGCTCAGAAAGCCCACATCGGTGTTGTTTCGTTGAATGGTTCGCTCGCTCACACTTGGGCTAGCACTGAATTCTACACCAATTTGCCGCAGGGTTGCACTCCTGTCACGTTGAGTGATTTTCTTCAGTCGTCGTTGGTCCCGTTTTTGCAGGATCTTTTTCTGGCCGCAGTGATGTCGGAGATTTGATGTTTTACCGGATTCTTGATATTTACGGTACACTCGTGAAATGGTCGTACGGGAAAATCCCCACTTCACCGCTACCTCGGAGATGCTGTGTCTCTTCGCTCGTGCGCCGACTGTAGCACGACGTTCAAACTCGCATAAATGTTTATGACCTGCCACTGTAGGAGCAGTGACCGATGTAACTACTGCTCCAGACACTTTTTGTCTCATATGGGCGTTGCCGACCGCAGCGTCGTATTCTGCCTGTTTACATATCTCTCTGTTTGAATACTCGCGCCTTCACTAGTTTCTTTGGCGCTTCTGTGTGTATTGTCCACTGAAACTTGAGGAAAAAGTCAAAAAATTGTTTCACATTAGTATGTAACTTAAATATCGATCTATTTATTACGATGCTTACCTAGAGCAGTGTAATTGTTATAGAACAGATACAAGTATGCACGTTGGTACAGCTGCGTAGTCGCTACGGCTGTCGTAGCTCTCTATTAGCTCGGCACTGAACTTTTTAAGCTTTTTTGGTGCCTTTCGACGCCAATTTCCTTTGTCTTACGTTTTATATACCTAGTCGTGTGAGACGACTTTGTTCATTATTGTGTAAGTTTCAATTTAATACCGATTTTCATTTACCTTGCGAAAATTTTTGCTGTCTCACATTGAGTATTAATAACTCGTAGCGCTCCACAAGCTCTCCACAACGTCGCCCGTATCAGAGTCCTAGCTAAACGCGTCTGCACGCTATACCGGGGTTTAGATTCACACAGTTAATTTACAGCAGTCACGCTCTTGTGTCTGTAGTCGTACGGCGACGTCGCACGCAAAACAAATACTGTGCGGCTAACACGTTCACAATATCTGTCAGTCGTGGGCTCGAACATTGTTTGCGTATTGCTAGTCTCGTACTTATTAGCGATTCAAATCTGACGATATTTTGTCACACAAGAAAGTTGGACCGACGAGCGAACAGAAGCTCTCACACCACAATCGCCGGTATCTGTGCCAAACAAGTCATGACGTTTGTACCAGCATGTAACATATGCTCACACTGAGTCCCTTGTTCGTGATTTTAACAAAAAGCAACAGTACACTGATGCCCCAGTTTCCATATTCGTCAGTCACGGCCTAATGTGATTTCTTTCTGTTCGTAAAAGTAAAGCAAACCTTGAAAGGCTGTCGCATTACTAGAAAAGCGTCGCGCAGTGGTTAGCACACTGGACTCGCATTCGGGAGGACGACGGTTCAATCCCGCGTCTGGTCATCCTGATTTAGGTTTTCCGTGATTTCCCTAAATCGCTCCAGGCAAATGCCGGGATGGTTCCTTTGAAAGGGCACGGCCGACTTCCTTCCCTGATCCGACGACACCGATGACCTCGCAGTTTGATCTCTTCCCACAAAACAACCCAACCCGAGAAAAGCGTCGCTGAGAGAACTGGAGGTTCTCTCATAGGTACACGGTCCAGTAACATTAACGTGACCACCGCCTACGTTCGACGCCAACACACAATAACCACTCACCGAGAGCAGATGGTGGTACTAGCAGTGGAGGGCATGTAAGACGTGTCGGGGGACGAGGAAAACACTGCAGTCGTTGTCGTAATGCAGACACAGACCAATTTGTCTGTCATCACCAAGGGCACGATCATTGGCTTTCCGGTCAAGGGTGGAACGGCAAAGTCTGTCCGCGTGCCGTCGTGTCTGAAGTGGCAAAATGGCGCCATCCAAAAGCGGCAACTGTTTGCGAAACAGACCACAGATGCCAGGAATGAATAACAATTGCGGAGATTTGCAGGTGTGAACAGACGTCCAACCTTTGAACAACTGACTGCGTAGATGAACCAAGGGGCAACCAACAGTGTCTCCCCAACGACCACTCAGCGAACGTTGCTGTGTATGGGTCTCCGCAGCTGGCGACGAAGGATGGAATTTCCCGTCAGTATTGCAAAGTGGACGTCCATTGGGTGTCTTTTCAGACGAATGGCGTTTTATGCCTCATGGGACAGATGGCCGCTGGCGTCTACGCCGTGAAATACCTGAAAGCAAACGCCCTGCAACAATCGCCGGAATTGTCCAGGTCGGTGGGGGAGGGAGCGTTAGGGTGTGAGGAATGTTCTCGTGGCATTGTCTGGACGATATTGTCAAACTGGGTCAATACTAGTATGTAGGCTATTTACCCTTGGCGCGTATGTTCACCCCTATGTGCAGTTTGTTTTTCCTCGGGACGATGGTAAATACCAGCAGGACAATGTAACATGTCACACTGCTCCTGGTGTGCGTGCCTAGTTTGAAGATTACTAGGATGATTTTATCGTACTCTGCTGGCCACCAGACTCTCAGCATTTAAACGCAGTCGAGAATCTGTGGGACCATGCCGATCGAGCTGTTCGTGTCATGGAGCCTCAACCGAGAATGCTAGCGCAGCTGGCCACGGCCCTGGAGTCGGTGTGACACCACATCCATGTCGGTACCATCCAGAACTCCAGTGACATCTCGTGCACGTCTCACAGCCATCTGCGCTGCAAAAGCTGATTATTCGAGCTTTTAATTAATGTGACTGGAGAGAAGTTGATCCCCATAGAAAAAAATTTATCAATTACTTTACTGGTAAACCTCTACTTTATTTGATTTTGCCGGCCGCGGTGGTCTCGCGGTTAAGGCGCTCAGTCCGGAACCGCGCGACTGCTACGGTCGCAGGTTCGAATCCTGCCTCGGGCATGGATGTGTGTGATGTCCATAGGTTTAAGTAGTTCTAAGTTCTAGGGGACTGATGACCACAGAAGTTAAGTCCCACAGTGCTCAGAGCCATTTGAACCATTTTTATTTGATTTTCAAACAGCTGAGCAAAACTGAACGTACTCACACATTTCTCTCTTTACTTATTCTGATCAACACTAAACTGACAGCCGGCCGGAGTGGCAGTGAGGTTCTAGGCGCTACAGTCTGGAGCTGAGCGACCGCTACGGTCGCAGGTTCGAATCCTGCCTCGGGCATGGATGTGTGTAATGTCCATAGGTTAGTTATGTTTAGGTAGTTCTAAGTTCTAGGCGACTGATGACCTCAGAAGTTAAGTCCCATAGTGCTCAGAGCCATTTTTGAACTAAACTGACACACAATATTTTTAGCGCAACGCAATCTGACTTTCAATAATCTCTACAAAAGAATGGCCCTGACTAACAATAACCTATACCTTTCATGAATCACTTGTCTCACAAAAATCTTCGTTACTCGTTTAGTGCAATACAGCGAGCGCCAATACTGCCAGCTAAATAAAAGATTCTAACTACTGATAGGCATAGTTAGCAAATGAAAGATTTTGATAGAGAACAAACAATGTAGTACCCTTAATAGTGCATAAAAGCCATTAGGAGGAGTCGCGTAAGACGTAACACCCCTCTTTATTGCGGCGGTGATTGCACGTATCGGCATGCGATTTTCGGCGAATCATAACTATGGCGCACATACGTTGGTACATGCACAAGAATCACAGCGTTTATATTGACCGAGACAATGAGGCAAATACATGTTTTTTTTTAAATGGGACGCTATACTTTTTTTTACCATCATTCGAACGCTCTGGAAAAGACGCGTGTAGTGATGTAACGCATGTTGCTATTGTGATTCAAACTATGCTTAAAAGAGGGCGGATGAGGATTTACCTACGTACCGTAGGCCGTGCATGCTGCATAGAGGACGGCAACTCGGTCTGCGGGTCGCGCGAGGCGTGTTTACAGTCTAAAATGGTTCAAATGGCTCTGAGCACTATGGGACTTAACACCTATGGTCATCAGTCCCCTAGAACTTAGAACCACTTAAACCTAACTATCCCAAGGACATCACACAACACCCAGTCATCACGAGGCAGAGAAAATCCCTGACCCCGCCGGGAATCGAACCCGAGAACCCGGGGGCGGGAAGCGAGAACGCTACCGCACGACCACCAGCTGCGGACGTTTACAGTCTGCAGCCGCTTCCGACGGCCTCGACCTTCAATCGTACAATACTTCCCAGCGTCTTTTAAGCGAAATTTGAATCACAATAGCAACATGCGTTACATCTCTATACGCGTCTTTTCCAGAGCGTTCGAATGATGGTGAAAAAATGTATAGCGTCCCATTTAAAAAACATGTACTTGCCTCATTATCTCGATCAATATAAACGTTGTGATTATTGTGCATGTACCAAAGTATGTGCCCCATAGTCGGCAATGATTCACCGAACACGGCTTGTCGATACCTGCAATCGCCCCCGGAATAATGGGGGTGTTACGTCTTCCGCGACTCATGCTGTATATAAGTTCATGACATCCAGACTTACAAATTTCATTTTTCTGACGGATACACGACCAGATCGTCCACTCTCATAACTCCGCCATCTCTCTCTCCACGTCCACCACTGCTGGCGGCTCACCTCCAGCTGCGCAACGCTATGCGCTGTTCACATCCAACTGCCCAACACTACAATAGCGAATATTCCAACAATTCCAACCAGCCACACATTGCACACAGCACAGTCAGTGATTTTCATACAGAGCGCTACGTGGCGTTACCAACATAAAAACCTAAACACCCTACTTACAAATTGTTCCGGGGATTGGAAAATAAGCTGACGTAGGTGTATAATATGTAGTGTAAGTGTATAATATCTAGACGAATAAATAAAATTCTTTCCGAAGCCGGCCGGAGTGGCCGTGCGGTTCTAGGCGCTATAGTCTGGAGCCGAGCGACCGCTTCTCTCGCAGGTTCGAATCCTGCCTCAGGCAGAAAGGGGTTTCCACTCAATGGTCTGAAGATGACCACAGTAGTGGTCGAAACCGGTCACCTTATAAAATAAATCGTGATGAAGACTGTTTTTAATAGTAATTATGGATGTGTGTGATGTCCTTAGGTTAGTTAGGTTTAATTAGTTCTAAGTTCTAGGCGAGTGACGACCTCAGAAGTTAAGTCGCATAGTACTCAGAGCCATTTGAACCATTCTTTCCGAAAAACAAATATGGGCGTTGTTCTTTGAGCACACCGCAAGTAGACGCTTCAAACTAGCCACTGGCATGCAAACAAGGTTCGGTGTTTTCGCTGAATCTACACAGCACAGTACGGTGCTGATAAATCTCGCGCAGGATTATCAGCACGGTCCATAGGCTGCACCCAAGTCGTAAACAGCGCGGCGTGATATCTGCGAGTGGGGGAAGGGGGGGGGGGGGTACGTTTCCAAACGGGACTGGGTCAGGCGCCACGTCCGTGACGCAATCATCGCGACGTCAATGCTGTATCCTTGGGGGCACTCTCACGTGCACAGCGAAACGAGATTTTACTCGTTGTGGACGCGACCCAACTTCACGACTCTGAGCAGACATGTACTGAGGTGACTAAAGTCAGGGAGTAGCCATTGCACATATGCAGAAGGCGATAGTATCGCGTACACGAGGTCATTTGTACTCAGACGATTCATGTGAACAGGTGTCTGATGTGATTACGGCTGCACCACGGGAGTTGTCACACTCTGAACGCAGAATACTAGTTGGAACTAGATGCAAGGGACACTCCATTTCGGAAATCGTTAGTTACTTCAGTATTCCGAGGTCTACAGTGTCAAGAATGTGCCAAGAACACCAAATTTTAGGCATTTCCTCTCACCACAGACAATGCAGTGGCCGACAACCTTCCCTGAAGGAGAGAGAGAAGTGAGGTTTGCGTAGAGTTGTAAGTGCGAACATACAAGCAACACTGCTTGAAATAACCGCTGAAAAGAATTTGGGACGTACGACGAACGTATCCATTAGGAGAGTGTGGCAAAATTTGTAGTTAATTGGCTGTGTCAACCGACACCCGATATGAGTGCATTTGCTAGCAACACGACATTGCCTGCAGAGCGTCGTGACCATATCGTTTGGATCCTACACGACTGGATAACCGTGGCCTGATCAAACGAGTTCCGATTTCAGTTGGTAAGAGCTGATGGAAGGGGTCGGAGACCCCCCGACGTCATGGATCAAAGTCGTCAACAAGGCACTGTAAAAGCTGGTGGTGTCTTCAGAATGGTGTGTGTTGTGTTTACATGGAACGGACTGGTTCCTCTATTGCAACTCAACCTATCATTGACTGGAAATTGTTATATTCACCTACTTGGAGACCATTTGCAGCCATCCATCTGTATCATGTTCCCCAACGACGATGCGCCATGTCACCGGGCCACAATTATTCACGATTGGTTTGAATATCATTCTGGACAATTCGAGCGAATAATCTGGCCACCCAGACCGCCCGACATGAATCTCGCCAAACGTTTATGGGACATAATCGAGAGGTCAGTTCGTGCACAAAACGTTGCATCGGAAACACTTTCGCAATTATCGACGCTATAGAGGGAGCATGGCGCAGTGCTTCTGCAGTGGACGTCCAAGGACATGTGGAGTGCATGTCATGCATTACGCCGAGGAAAAATTGGTTGGACACGGTATTACGAGGTATCCCATGGCTTTTATCATGTGAGTGAAGCGTTGGTTTGCGACGGACATCGACGAGACTCCAGTTTGTTTGGGATATTTATTTGCTTATGAGCTGTAACTAGTTTTGACTTGCCGAAAGCATAGCTTGAGACAGCTTACACAGCTAACTGGTATCACGTACCGAGTATCTCTTAAGGCATGTCGCGAACTCATCTCGACAAGAAATGAAACGTGTAGTATCTACCAGACGCCGTTTCCACTTAAGGTCAGACACGTTGTCGACATAGCAGTCCGCAAGGGAGAGAGGGGGAGGAAGAGATGGAAAGGGGACACTCCCCGCCTCCCTCCAATTCAGCAGCAGCAATCTGGTTGCGTTATCAATAGTTAGTTACTTAGTTAGTTAGTTAGTTACTTAGTTAGATGTCACATAGATCAGTTGAACAAATATTTTGTCGAAATGATTTTTCTTTTTTTACTGCCTACCAGTTTTTAAGTAGGAATTTGTCAGTGGAATAAAAGGAGTTCTCCACGGGAACTTATTTTAAGTTAGATTGAAAACTTGCTTTGCTACCTATCAGAGATTTTGTATTATTGGAAAAATGATCAGAAATTTGTGTTGCTGGATATTGAGTTCCTTTCTGAGCCAGTGGCAGCTTTAATAGCAGGTAGTAAAGATCATTTTTCCCTCCAGTGTTGTCAGTATGAACACCACTATTCTCAAATTTTCAAACCCTCACAAGAAAAAAATCCAGAGGCGTCAAGTCTGGCGAACGAGATGGCCACGACACATCTCCTCCGCATCCAATCCAACGATTTCCGAATTGTATTTGCAACTCATTTCTAGCCATCAGCAAAAAATGTACCGGACACCCATCATGTTGATACCACATTCTGTTCCTTGTTCCTAAAGATATTTATTCCAATAACAGACCTAATGTTTCTTGCAGGAATGTGGTGTACTTCCTACCACTAAGATTTCCTTCGATGAAATAGGGACCTTAATTCTGTCCTCCAGAACCCCACACCATACATTCACCGCCCACGGATTTTGGTGTGCAACATGCCGCAAGTAACATGGATTTTCAGTTACCCAATAATTCATGTTATGCAAATTAACATTTCCATGGCTTATGAATGTAGCCTCATCAGTAAATAAAGTCAGATTAATAAATGTGTCATCCCTCTGAATATGAAGCTGAGCCCATCGGCAGAATTCAATGCAATGCATACAATCCGGACCAGGATGATATTTATGGCGATGCAGAGCAAGAACAACACTACTCTGGCTCATGCCAAATTCCCTTGCGATTTGATGCGAACTAACACAAGGATCTCCAACCACTGTGGCAAGAGTACCAATTCCCGTTTCCTCGTTAGCAACTTTCCTTCGCAGGGTATGTTTCCGATGCGTTAAAGATCCAGCTCTTCTCAATTTATCATGTTGTTGTTGTGTTCTTCAGTCCTGAGACTGGTTTGATGCAGCTCTCCATGCTACTCTATCCTGTGCAAGATTCTTCATCTCCCAGTACTTACTGCAACCTACATCCTTCTGAATCTGCTTAGTGTATTCATCTCTTGGTCTCCCTCTACGATTTTTACCCTCCACACTGCCCTCAAATGATAAATTTGTGATCCCTTGATGCCTCAGAACATGTCCCACCAACCGGTCCCTTCTTCTTGTCAAGTTGTGCCACAAACTTCTCTTCTCCCCAATCCTATTCAGTACTTCCTCATTAGTTATGTGACCTACCCATCTACACTGCTGGAAATGGAAAAAAGAAGACATTGACACCGGTGTGTCAGACCCACCATACTTGCTCCGGACACTGCGAGAGGGCTGTACAAGCAATGATCACACGTACGGCACAGCGGACACACCAGGAACCGCGGTGTTGGCCGTCGAATGGCGCTAGCTGCGCAGCATTTGTGCACCGCCGCCGTCAGTGTCAGCCAGTTTGCCGTGGCATACGGAGCTCCATCGCAGTCTTTAACACTGGTAGCATGCCGCGACAGCGTGGACGTGAACCGTATGTGCAGTTGATGGACTTTGAGCGAGGGCGTATAGTGGGCATGCGGGAGACCGGGTGGACGTACCGCCGAATTGCTCAACACGTGGGGCGTGAGGTCTCCACAGTACATCGATGTTGTCGCCGGTGGTCGGCGGAAGGTGCACGTGCCCGTCGACCTGGGACCGGACCGCAGCGACGCACGGATGCACGCCAAGACCGTAGGATCCTACGCAGTGCCGTAGGGGACCGCACCGCCACTTCCCAGCAAATTAGGGACACTGTTGCTCCTGGGGTATCGGCGAGGACCATTCGCAACCGTCTCCATGAAGCTGGGCTACCGTCCCGCACACCGTTAGGCCGTCTTCCGCTCACGCCCCAACATTGTGCAGCCCGCCCCCAGTGGTGTCGCGACAGGCGTGAATGGAGGGACGAATGGAGACGTGTCGTCTTCAGCGATGAGAGTCGCTTCTGCCTTGGTGCCAATGATGGTCGTATGCGTGTTTGGCGCCGTGCAGGTGAGCGCCACAATCAAGACTGCATACGACCGAGGCACACAGGGCCAACACCCGGCATCATGGTGTCGGGAGCGATCTCCTACACTGGCCGTACACCACTGGTGATCGTCGAGGGGACACTGAATAGTGCACGGTATATCCAAACCGTCATCGAACCCATCGTTCTACCATTCCTAGACCGGCAAGGGAACTTGCTGTTCCAACAGGACAATGCACGTCCGCATGTATCCCGTGCCACCCAACGTGCTCTAGAAGGTGTAAGTCAACTACCCTGGCCAGCAAGATCTCCGGATCTGTAACCCATTGAGCATGTTTGGGACTGGATGAAGCGTCGTCTCACGCGGTCTGCACGTCCAGCACGAACGCTGGTCCAACTGAGGCGCCAGGTGGAAATGGCATGGCAAGCCGTTCCACAGGACTACATCCAGCATCTCTACGATCGTCTCCATGGTAGAATAGCAGCCTGCATTGCTGCGAAAGGTGGATATACACTGTACTAGTGCCGACATTGTGCATGCTCTGTTGCCTGTGTCTATGTGCCTGTGGTTCTGTCAGTGTGATCATGTGATGTATCTGACCCCAGGAATGTGTCAATAAAGTTTCCCCTTCCTGGGACAATGAATTCACGGTGTTCTTATTTCAATTTCCAGGAGTGTAATTTTCAGCATTCTTCTGTAGCACCACATTCTATTCTCTTCTTGTCCAAACTATTTATCGGCCATGATTCACTTCCATACATGGCTACACTCCAAACAAATACTTTCAGAAACGACTTCCTGACACATAAACCTATACTCGATGTTAACAAATTTCTCTTCTTCAGAAATGTTTTCCTTGCCATTGCCAGTCTACATTTTATATCCTCTCTACTTCGACCATCATCAGTTATTTTGCTCCCCAAATAGCAAAACTCCTTAACTACTTTAAGTGTCTCATTTCCTAATCTAATTCCCTCAGCATCACCCGACTTAATTCGACTACATTCCATTATCCTCGTTTTGCTTTTGTTGATGTTCATCTTATACCCTCCTTTCAAGACATTGTCCATTCCGTTCAACTGCTCTTCCAAGTCCTTTGCTGTCTTTGACAGAATTACAATGCCATCGGCGAACCTCAAAGTTTTTATTTCTTCTCCATGGAATTTAATACCTACTCCGAACTTTTCTTTTGTTTCCTTTATTGCCTTATACACATATTTAAATGTACGACGTGTAAAGTGAGTACGTTGAGGACATCTTTCGGCGTATAAATCTCTAGCTCTCACTGAATTTCGTTGGCATTCTCCGTAAATGAGAGTCATATCGACTTCACATTCGCTTGATTCGACGTTCCTATTAGTGTTGTATTGTGAAACCATCGAATGGTGTTTACATGTCAATGGCACGTTAGATGTATACGCCGTATTCGGCGAATAATAACTATTTGCACTATATACGAGAGAGAATTGTCAGAGCATGTGCTTCGATAAGCGCCTAAGTGATAAGGAATACCACACAGTCCATGATAAGAAAATTGCAGCACTCCACTGATACCAATGGTCATCACTTCGAACACCTTCTGTAAATAGACGTTCATGCCACTTTTATGACCTTCGTTGACCTTCAAAGACTTTACTGTTACACATCATTGGATTCGTCTCGATAACCGCTATCAGAAAATAAGTACCAAATTATAGCATCCCATTAAAAAAAATTGACCTTCATATCTCTGACACAACCTCACCAAGCAACAAAAAACCAACGTCATCATATTATCCCCGTTGTCCCATGCAATATTTGTCCCACAAACTTTTCAGTTACAATCATACTGTCGGAGTTCTTCTAGGTGGCAATAGTTAGTGACTCACCCCGTATACCGTGTGTCAAATAGCGACTAAAAGGGGAAGGCACACGTTGCCATTCATATGAACTGCCGAAACAGCTGCTGCAAAAGATAGGGACCATGCACGGCGACTCTCACTCATCAATTTCGGCTTCACCATCAACTTCAGCTTCCTTGTTTGAAGAGGAGGCAGACAGCGAATACGAGGATATCTGACCACTAGGTGGTGATCGCAGAATATAAAAACACGTTTAATCGAGGTACCTATGTTCAATTTTAAGTTAGGGAAGCATAAGTAGTTTTTAATAACTATTTAACTATCTGCTTATTTAATTCTATGTTGGTTTATTCTTCGTTTAACATGTTTTATAACATATTTCAGCCATTTTTTTGTTTTTTTTTCATTATATGCATCGTACAGCTGTTTTTTCCACTATTAAGAATACTGGTGTCGTGTTTTATGTAGGTCTGTTCTTTTCTACGTTTTTGATAATACTGGTATCTTACGTAAAACATGACACCAGTATTACAAATAGCGGAAAAAAGATATCAGGATTACCAACTTATTCACAACAGTCATATCATATTTTACGTACGTTTGTCCTTTTACCCGTTTTTGTCGTCTTTTTTGCATTGCGTGTTTTTAGTTCCTGTCCACCAGAAACCATCTATTTCGCATGTCTGTTCCGTTCGTTTCACTTAAGTAATACCTATTTTCTAAAGATTTTTCGGTTGTACACTGAAGCGTCAAAGAAACTGGTATAGGCATGTGTATTCAAATACAGAGATAAGTAAACAGGCAGAATACGGCGCTGCGATTGGCAATGCCTATGTTGTCGTTGTGTTGTGATCTTCAATCCTGAGACTGGTTTGATGCAGCTCTCCATGCTACTCTATCCCGTGCAACCTTCTTCATCTCCCAGTGCCTACCGCAACCCTTCTGAATCTGCTTAGTGTATTCATCTCTTGGTCCACGCTGCCCTCCAATACTAAATTGGTGATCCCTTGATGTCTCAGAACATGTCCTACCAACCGATCCCTTCTTCTAGTTAAGTTGTGCCACAAACTTCCCTTCTCCCCAATCCTATTCAATACTTCCTCATTCGTTATGTGATCTACCCATCTAACCTTCAGCATTCTTCTGTAGCACCACATTTCGAAAGCTTCTATTCTCTTCTTGTCCAAACTATTTATCGTTCATGTTTCACTTCCATACATGGCTACACTCCAAACAAATACTTTCAGAAACGACTTCCTGACACATAAACCTATACTCGATGTTAACAAATTTCTCTTCTTCAGAAATGTTTTCCTTGCCATTGCCAGTCTACATTTTATATCCTCTCTACTTCGACCATCATCAGTTATTTTGCTCCCCAAATAGCAAAACTCCTTTACTACTTTAAGTGCCTCATTTCCTAATCTAATTCCCTCAGCATCACCCGACTTAATTTGACTACATTCCATTATCCTCGTTTTGCTTTTGTTGATGTTCATCTTATATCCCCCTTTCAAGACACTGTCCATTCCGTTCAACTGCTCTTCCAAGTCCTTTGCTGTCTTTGACAGAATTACAATGACATCGGTGAACCTCAAAGTTTTTATTTCTTCTCCATGGATTTTAATACCTACTCCGAATTTTTCATTTGTTTCTTTCACTGCTTGCTCAATCTACAGATTGAATAACATCGGGGAGAGACTACAACACTGTCTCACTTCCTCCCCAACCACTGCTTCCCTTTCATGCCCCTCGATTCTTATAACTGCCATCTGGTTTCTGTACAAATTGTAAATAGCCTTTCGCTCCCTGTATTTTATCCCTGCCACCTTCAGAATTTGAAAGAGAGTGTTCCAGTCAACATTGTCAAAAGCTTTCTCTAAGTCTACAAATGCTAGAAACGTAGGTTTGCCCTTTCTTAATCTAGCTTCTAAGATAAGTCGTAGGGTCAGTATTGCCTCACGTGTTCCAACATTTCTACGGAATCCAAACTGATCTTCCCCGATGTTGGCTTCTACTAGTTTTTCCATTCGTCTGTAAAGAATTCGCGTTAGTATTTTGCAGCTGTGACTTATTAAACTGATAGTTCGGTAATTTTCACATCTGTCAACACCTGCTTTCTTTGGGATTGGAATTATTATATTCTTCTTGAAGTCTGAGGGTATTTCGCCTGTTTCATACATCTTGCTCACCAGATGGTAGAGTTTTGTCAGGACTGGCTCTCCCAAGGCCGTCAGTAGTTCTAATGGAATGTTGTCTACTCCGGGGGCCTTGTTTAGACTCAGCTCTTTCAGTGCTCTGTCAAACTCGTCACATAGTATCGTATCTCCCATTTCATCTTCATCTACACACTCTTCCATTTCCATAATATTGTCCTCAAGTACATCGCCATTGTATAGACCCTCTATATACTCCTTCCACCTTTCTGCTTTCCCTTCTTTGCTTAGAACTGGGTTTCCATCTGAGGTCTTGATGTTCATGCAAGTGGTTCTCTTATCTCCAAAGGTCTCTTCAATTTTCCTGTAGGCAGTATCTATCTTACCCCTAGTGATACTCGCTTTTACATCCTTACATTTGTCCTCTAGCCATCCCTGCTTAGCCATTTCTCATTTTTGAGACATTTGTATTCCTTTTTGCCTGCTTCATTTACTGCATTTTTATATTTTCTCCTTTCATCAATTAAATGCAATATTTCTTCTGTTACACTAGGATTTCTACTAGCCCTCGTCTTTTTACCTACTTGATCCTCTGCTGCCTTCACTACTTCATCCCTCAGAGCTATCCATTCTTCTTCTACTGTATTTCTTTCCCCCATTCCTGTCAACTGTTCCCTTATGCTCTCCCTGAATCTCTGTACAACCTCTGGTTTAGTCAGTTTATCGAGGTCCCATCTCCTTAAATTCCCACCTTTTTGCAGTTTCTTCAGTTTTAATCTACAGATCATAACCAATAGATTGTGGTCAGAGTCCACATCTGCTCCTTGAAATGTCTTACAATTTAAAACCTGGTGCCTAAATCTCTGTCTTACCATTATATAATCTATCTGATACCTGTTAGTATCTCCAGGATTCTTCCATGTATACAACCTTCTTTCACGATTCTTGAATCAAGTGTTAGCTATGATTAAGTTATGCTCTGTGCAAAATTCTACCAGGCGGCTTCCCCTTTCATTTATTAGCCCCAATATATATTCACCTACTACGTTTCCTCCTCTTCCTTTTCCTACTGTCGAATTCTAGTCACCTATGACTATTAAATTTTCGTCACCCTTCACTATTTGAATAATTTCTTTTATTTCATCATACCTTTCTTCAATTTCTTCGTCATCTGCAGAGCTAGTTGGCATATAAGCTTGTACTACTGTAGTAGGCGTGGGCTTCGTATCTATCTGTGCCACAATAATGCGTTCACTATGCTGTTTGTAGTAGCTTACCCGCATTCCTATTTTCCTATTCATTATTACACCTACTCCTGCATTACCCCTATTTGATTTTGTATTTATAACCCTGTAGTCACCTGACTAGAAGTCTTGTTCCTCCTGCCACCGAACTTCACTAATTCCTACTATATCTAACTTTAACCTATCCGTTTCCCTTTTCAAATTTTCTAACCTAGCTGCCCGATTAAGGGATCTGACATTCCACGTTCCGATCCGTAGAACGCCAGTTTTCTTTCTCCTGATAACGACATCCTCTTGAGTAGTCCCCGCCCGGAGATCCGAATGGGGGACTATTTTACCTCCGGAATATTTTACCCAAGAGGACGCCATCATCATGTAATCATACAGTAAAGCTGCATGCCCTCGGGAAAAATTACGGCTGTAGTTTCCCCTTGCTTTCAGCCGTTCGCAGTACCAGCACAGCAAGGCCGTTTTGGTTATTGTTACAAGGCCAGATCAGTCAATCATCCAGACTGTTGCCCTTGTAACTACTGAAAAGGCTGCTGCCCCTCTTCAGGAACCACACGTTTGTCTGGCCTCTCAACAGATACCCCTCCGTTGTGGTTGCACCTACGGTACGGCTATCTGTATCGCTGAGGCACGCAAGGCTCCCCACCAACGGCAAGGTCCATGGATCATGGGGGGAGGACGCCTATGTAAGACAACAAATATTTGGCGCAGTTGTTCGATCGTTTACTGCTGCTAAATGGTAGATTTACGTGACTTTGTACGTGGTGTTATAGTCGGCGCACGAGCGATGGGACACAGCATCTCCGAGGCACCGATGGAGTAGGGATTTTCCCGTACGGCCATTTCACGAGTGTACTGTGAATAGCAGGAATCCGGCAAAAAATCAAATCTCCGACATCGCTGCCGCTGGAAAAAAGATCCTGCACGAAGGGGACCAACGACGACTAAAAGAGAATAGTTCAACGCCAACCGCTGCAGATTTCAGTACTGGGTCATCAAGTGTCAGCGTGCGAACCAATCAACAAAACATCGGTATGGACTTTGGGAGCCGAAGGCCCTCTCGTGTACTCTTCACGCAGAGCCGGATACATGTGGGACGCGCGCTCCTGGCATGGCCGACCGCATTGTCACCCAAGCCGCTCCCGCCAGTCAGCCCGCACGTTATTCGTTCGTATCTTTCATCAGTGGACTCGACTGAATCGAGTTATCGAGTAGTTGTACTTTCTTATGTAGCACACGTGTCCGCGTCATCGTATTTCATATGTTTCTCTGTGGCACATAGATAGCTAACACATACCTACGAGAAAAGTCGCGGTCATTCTAGTGATCTCGATACGTTATTCTGTCTGGCATTTGTTCGAGAAAAGTCGCGAAAATTCTACTGTTTTGTGATTAGAAAGAGACTAATGGGCGACATTCTTCACTACAAACAGACGAGCATAATCGCCATTAATGATCGTGATTCTGTTATGCAAGCGTTGTTTGTTTGTCCTAGATCTGACTATCCTACTTCGCACACGCTGTACAAACTATTTGCTTGCCTACCTGTATCTACTGCTACAGTAGCAAGAAGTTTTTCAACATTGCGGTCGAGGTTGACAATGAAGGAGGATCGATTTATTGGCTTAGCTCTGTTGAACACTCACCCTTACATTGCTTGTCTTATTGACAATGTAATTAACCAATTTGCCAGGAAGAATAGGCGCATAGAATTCATCATTTAAGGAAGAGAACCACAATTTTAACTTTATGTCATAAGATGGCATTATGTTGTATATGTGTATAATCAGTTTAAATAAAACTTTCTTAAACTTCGCATATGAACCGATTTTTTTTTAACGGTAAAAGTAAACGTACCTCAAGATATCTTTAGCGCCCCCTCCTTGAGGTTTTTCTGTATACGCCACCGCCTTTAAGACTGCACGACATCAAGCTTTGCGCCTCGCCCTGGCCCATCAACCCTGTATGGATAGCATGTTGGACTGCTGATGACTGGAAACATGTTGCCTGTTCGGAAGAGCCTCGCTTCAAATTGCATCGAGCGGATGGACGTGTTGGGTATGGAGACAATCTCATGAATCCATGGACCTTGCATATCAGCATCTGGGATGTCTGCAACATGCTGTTCAGAAGAGACCTCCACCCCTTGTACTCTTACGGATTTATGGACAGCCCTGCAGGATTCATGGAGTCAGTTCCCTCCAGCACTACTTCAGATATTAGTCGAGTTCATGCCACGTCGTGTCGGCACTTCCGCGTGCTCGTGGGGGTCCTAGACGATATTTTTTATTTATTTACTTATTTATTTATTGTTCCGTGGGACCAAATTAAGGAGAAGTCTCCATATTCATGGAACGAGTCAATACATGAAATTATAACACGATATTAGAAACAGATAAAATGAAATATAAAAAAACATATTCAGGTGACAAGTCGTAAGTTTAAATAAAGAAAATCAACAATGTAACACTGGAATTTGCTTAATTTTTTAGCTCTTCCAGGAGCCCCTCGACAGAATAGAAGGAGTGAGCCATGAGGAAACTCGTCAGTTTATACTTAAAAGAGTTTGGGCTACTGCTAAGATTTTTGAGTTCTTGTGGTAGCTTATTGAAAATGGATGCAGCAGAATACTGCGCTCCTTTCTGCACAAGAGTCAAGGAAGTGCATTCTACATGCAGATTTGATTTCTGCCTAGTATTAACTGAGTTAAAGCTGCTAACTCTTGGGAATAGGCTAATATTGCTAACAATAAACGACATTAAAGAAAATATATACTGTGAGGACAATGTCAGAATTCCCAGATTTTTGAATAGGAGTCGACAAGAGGTTCTCGAACTTACACCACATATAGCTCGAACAGCCCGTTTTTGAGCCAAAAATACCCTTTTTGAATCAGAAGAAATACCCCAAAAAATAATACCATACGACATAAGCGTATGAAAATATGCGAAGTAGACTACTTTTCGTGTTGAAGTGTCACTTATTTCAGATACTGTTCTAATGGTAAATAATGCAGTATTTAGCTTCTGAACAAGATCCTGGACATGGGCTTTCCACAACAGCTTACCATCTATCCGAACGCCTAGGAACTTGAACTGTTCCGTCTCTCTTATAATATGCCTATTCTGTCTGATCAAAATATCGGTTCTTGTTGAATTGTGAGTTAGAAACTGTAAAAACTGAGTCTTACTGTGATTTAGCATCAAATTATTTTCCACAAGCCACGATCTTATTTCATGAACTACATTATTTGTTACTGTTTCAATATTACACACAAGATCCTTCACTATCAAGCTGGTGCCATCAGCAAACAGAAATATTTTTGAAGCACCCGTAATACTCGAAGGCATATCATTTATATAAATAAGAAACAGCAGTGGCCCCAGCACCGACCCCTGGGGAATGTCCCACTTAACAGTGCCCCATTGGGACTGAACATCACTACCACTCTCAATATTGCGGAGAATTACCCTCTGCTTTCTGTTCTTAAAGTAAGAGGCGAACCAATTGTAAGCTACTCCCCTTACTCCATAATGGTCCAACTTCTGCAGTAATATTTCGTGGTCAACACAGTCAAAAGCCTTCGTTAAATCAAAGAAAACACCTAGCGTTCGCAACCTTTTATTTAATCCGTCCAAAACCTCACAGAGAAAAGAGAATATAGCATTTTCAGTTGTTAAACCATTTCTAAAACCAAACTGAAAATTTGACAGCAAATTATGTGAATTTAAATGCTCCAGTAACCTTGTATATGCAACCTTCTCGATAACTTTAGCAAACACCGATGGCATAGAAATAGGTACAAAATTGTCAACATTATCAATGTCTCCCTTTTTATTAAGTGTCTTCACTACCGAGTGCTTTAATCGGTCAGGAAACCGACTACTCCTAAAGGAAAAGTTACAGATATTGCTGAGAACTGGGCTAACATATATAGAACAATACTTCAGTATTCTGCTAGATACCCCGTCATATCCATGAGAGTTCTTGGTCTTTAGTGATTTAATTATTAACTCAATCTCCTTCTTGTCAGTATCATGGAGGAGCATTTCAGGTAACAGTCTCGGAACACTTTTTTCTAAGAGCGCTATATGATTCCCTGTTGGGACTAGGTTTCTATTTAGTTCACCTGCTATATTCAGAAAGTGATTATTAAATAATGTACATATATGCGACTTATCAGTAACACGGACATTCCCACTACGCACTGATTCTATATCCTCGACCTGTCTCTGCAGACCAGCAACTTCCTTTACGACTGACCATACGGTTTTAATTTTATCCTGAGACTTAGCTATTCTATCTGCATACCACATACTTTTTGCCTTCCTAATAACATTTTTAAGCACCTTACAATACTGTTTGTAATGGGCTGCTGCATTTAGATTTTGACTGTTTCTAACGTTTTGATATAATTGCCACTTTGTTCTACAAGATATTCTTATCCCTCTAGTCAGCCACCAAGGTTGCCTGTTAGTGCTAGTACCCTGTTTTAAACGTTCTAACGGAAAGCAACTTTTAAAGAGTATGAGAAAAGTCTTGAGAAAAGCATTATATTTATTGTCTACTGTATCAGCGCTGTAAACATCTTGCCACTCTTGTTCCTTTATAAGGTTTACTAAGGTCTCTACAGCAACTGGATCAGCTTTCCTGAACAGCTGATGACTATATTTAACACGTGTTGCAGCACAAAAATCTTTTAAAGTTAAAATTTGTGCATCATGATCTGAAAGGCCAATTCACCTTTTTGCTAACAGAATGCCCTTCTAGTAATGAGAAATGAACAAAAATGTTGTCTATGGTTGTTCCACTGTTCCCTTGCACTCTCGTTGGAAAGAATACGGTTTGCATAAGATTATATGAATTAAAGAGGTCTACCAGCATCCTCTTCCTTGCACAATCACTTATACAATTAATATTGAAGTCACCACATATAACTAACTTTTTGTATTTCCTAAAAAGTGAACCAAGAACCTCCTCTAGCTTTAGCAAAAATGTTGTGAAATCGGAGTCTGGGGATCTATAAATAACAACAGTTAGAAGTTTAGCTCCGTTAAATTTAACCACACCTGCACAACATTCAAAAACCTTTTCAGTGCAGTACTTTGAAACATCAATTGACTCAAATGGGATGCCGTTTTTCACATACATGGCTACTCCCCCACACCGCAAAGAGCTCCTCGAAAAGCTGCCAGCCAACCTGTATCCTGGTAAAGGAAGCCTCTGAATTATCTCCTTATTTAAGAAGTGTTCACATATACCAATAATTTCAGAGTCAACATCTATAAGCAGTTCACTAACTTTATCTCTAATTCCTTGTATATTTTGATGAAATATACTAATTCCCTCATTACTCGGATACCTAAGCTTTGTAAAAAGTGATTACCTTGTTATAGAGGCTTCCTTTAAGCAGGAATACCTATCAGCTGACTTCAATCTAAAAAAAGGTGCAGCTCTAACACCCACTACTGCAGGAATTTTCCCATGAGTGATCCCACTAACCCCACCTATGCTGTCACCTATAAGCTTTGCCAACCTCCCCTTCCCATACCTGTTGAGGTGCAGGCCATGTCTAGTGAAACCCGTCCTGCTGATAGACTCCGCCGATACCACTGAGATGTGACCCATGCTTTCTGTCATCAGCGCACCCCCAAGCCTCATGTTATTACGCCTGACGGCTGTATTAAGATGAGGCCGATCGTGACGCTGAAACAGTTCCACGAAATGCACATTCGTGTTGCCAGTCTGAGTGGCTATCTTTTCCAGGTCACCATTTATGTTATACCCCCCATCCCTATCAATACTATTACCAGCCCCACCCACAATCACTACCAGATCCTCTTTAGTAAAATCCCTACATAACCCCCCTATGTTAACAGTTACCTGAGCCAACCCTGCATTAGGCTTCACAATGCTGGTGACCTGGTACTCACTCCCCAGCACTTTCTGCAACTGCTGGCCTACACCTCTGCCATGAGAACTACCAAACAGCAGAACCTTCTTCTTCCTCTTCGACTTTGCAATTGTTCTAGACACAGTAACTACTGAGGTCTGCTGCATACTTCCTACACCTACAGCTACTAGAGATTCCTCTCCACTAGACTCTGACAGTTGGTCATATCTATTGTAAACACCAATAGTAAAACTATCTGAAAATCTTCTTCTCCTAGCAGATCTCTTGCCAACAGCCAGGTGCGCTAGTTTTTTTGGCTCTTTAGTGTATATGTATCGTTAACCAAAAACTACAGTAACGTAACAAATTTGTCGCTCCATAGGAGAAACAATTTTTCAAAATTATGAACTCTAGAGCCCCTAAATTAAGATACAAACCAAGGTCCACAAAGAACTTGAGCCGTTAAAGCCGGTACTAGATTGTAGAGAAGGCCCTTCGTGCAAAATAGCTAAATAAATCTGCAATGTAACTAAAAATGTTTATGGACGTTGAACGAACATAAGTTTGAGCAACAATATTCAGTAAAAATAATGTTCAGTTGATAAATACAATTAAGAATGTACCTATAACAGAAGATATGTCATTTCTTTTGCTTGAAATTTTGAATTTATAGACGAATATTTCCATAGAAGAAACGGTGAATACTGCTTCTGAAAATGTTAGAAGACAGGGTACTATATCTCAAACTGAAATCTCAAAATTCATAGATTTGTTGCAATTTTGTTTGAGGCATAGTTACTTTACTTTCGATGAAAAAACATATATACAAAAAAATAATCTAAGCATGGGAAATGCCAAATCAGGTATTTTGGCAGATATTTTCATTAATTATTAACAAATGAAGTTTTTTTCACCAGTATCCCAATTTTACGAAGAGTGTAATATATTATTACAGATATGCAAATGATATATTCTTGCTTATCAAGTGCAATAGGTTCGATATGGACGAAACTGTGAACTAATTTAACAGTTTTCATAAAAAATTATCTTCACAGAAGAGATTGGCACACTGGATCCTGTCAGATTCGTGGAACTAACTATAAAGAGTGATATGCATTTGAAACCTTCAGAAAAGCAACATATACTGATGTTATTTTGGATTATAAATCTAATCACCACAACTCGCGCAAAAACTCCTTCTTCCATTTCGTCTTTAAAAGAATTTTTAACCTGCCTTTGTCAAACTCTGACCATAAGGTGGAACTTAAAATAATACAGTATACAGCTGGAAAAAATAACTATCCCAATGAATATGCAATGAACGCCTACAATACAATTTCTAAGATACATGAACAAAAAATATAAGTTACTAAAATAATGTTACACAATCTACGAAATATGTTACGTTGCCATATTATGTGACTATTAGCACGAGAATAGCTTCAGTTTTTAAAAACAGAAAAAAGTTGTTTCCTTTGGAACAAAATATACCGTGAACTGTCTTGTACTCAATAGTATCCACAAGTTCGACTATTTGCAGGAATCAGGCGTATATAAGTAGTCATGTGCTGAATGTAATGCTGTCCATACAGGGAGTTTCAGAAGTGATGCTCAATATTTCACACATGGAGTGCACAGATCAAAGGTAGCTAAAAAGCTCCAATGAACATCGGACCACAAATCAACCACTGTCGATTTACAACCCAGTTTCTGTTGTGGTTCATTAGTGTCTAGGAATATATGGCAATTGTAAACGTTAAAGTAGGTGTTCGAAATGTTGTCCATGCTTTCGAATGCAACATTGAACTCGTGTCTGAAATGAGTTGCGAATCCTCCCAGGTAGTCAAGGGGGATTATGTAAACGCTAAAAGGTTGCTTCAATCCACAAGCGTAATTCCATAAGAGAATTGAACTCGGTAGCGTGGACCAGGCTTTTGACATGACCCTACACACAGAAATCCTACCTATCCAATGTTGACCATACGTCGGAGTTAGAAGACTGAGCACTCGTAAATGAAAATGTGCCGCAGCACCGTCATGCATGAGAGGTATCGACATGTACATCTGGAAGTACAGTCCGCAGAGACAGCATGTACTGCTGTCTGGTTAGTCTCTGAGGTAGGAAGTGTGGTCCAGTTACGCGGGCTACGAGCAGTCCGCCCAGAAATTCAACGAATAACGCTGCTGATGTCTTGATATGTGTGTCGCATTAGGACTGACATCGGCCCAAGTGTGGAGGTTATGGCAGTTAAAAATACGGTCATGGGTAAATCCAGCCTCATCCGTGAACAGAATACTGCTTACAAACGGGGATTCAGGATACACTTTCGTTGCCACTATTGGCAGAAATTCTCTCTAGGAGGGAAGTCTGCATTGTTATGGGCTTCCACTCGCTGGAGATGATATGGATAGAGTACATGCCGATGTAAAATCCGCTGCTCACTGCTACGACTCAGGACACGCTCTTGGGTAGCAATCCTCCTTGTTGACGTCCTCGGTCGTTCCTGTACCATTTCATCAACACCGGATGTTATGAATCTGGGTCGACCTTCTCGTACATGGTGTGCGAGACTTCCGGCTTCTCTAAGGTAATGATGTAACCGGCTAAATGTACGCTTGTCAGGCTTCCTGCGAAGAGGAAAAGCTTCTTCATACAATTCTGCAGCCTCAAGGGCATTGCCTTTCCCTTTGCCATACATGAAGTGCATGTCAGCGTACTCTTCATCGGTGTAACCTCTGTCCATGGCGCCTTCACGTTCGTAATTGATTGTGAGGTCTGTACGACACAGTGCACGGAGGGGACAAGGAAAATAGTTTCGCATGCGTAAACAAACGGATACTCGATCCCAAATCTGGAGATACCAACGTAAATACCGCGGTATCCAGGGGCATTTACACTTGGTTCCCAACTCGAATTAATGCGATACTTCGTCAACGGTTGATTTGCGGACCCATATTTACAGGAGTTTGTTAGCTAATTTTGGCCTGTACTTGCCATGTGTGAATTATTTACCACCGCTTCTGAAACACATAGTATAGAATAAGCTGGAGGAAGGATAGAGGTGAGGTATCTTGAGCACGTGCCATTAGACGGAAAGGATGTAGGGGAGAGACCATAGAGTAGAAATATCTCTGGAGTGAGCATTCAGAAGCGCAGAATTGATTTTGTGTTGTCAACATAAGTTGCCACAATTGTCACGTGATCTCGGGACGCCGTAGATATGTCCGACATTTGTCCTATAAATTTTGAATGTTGTCATATCGCTAGTAAAGACAGATTCCCTTCGTAAGTGCTACGGATTTAGTATAGACGTTTTGCAGGCACCATAGCAGTTTACGTCTGATATTTGAAATAAATTGGGCTCTTTGCTTTGAAGAGCAAAATGAACGAGCATGACGTCACAGAAGCTTCACGTCAGCATGTATTTTCGTCTTTCATGTCACATCTCGTCGAGTCGCTTAACACAGTATCGAACGGTGAAATTGCGGTTTTGAGTCACCATCCCTAATATGCATAAAATGTTACAGTATAGTATCAGAACTGAGGAGCTAACAACGACAAAGTTTGTCAATAGCCGAAGCAAACTTTATAAACTATGTTCTTGATCAGTTATGTTTGGTAAATTACTGAGAAGTGAGACAACGTTTCAAAACATCGACAGGCCGGCCGGAGTGGCCGATCGGTTAAAGGCGCTACAGTCTGGAACCGCACGACCGCTACGGTCGCAGGTTCGAATCCTGCCTCGGGCATGGATGTGTGTGATGTCCTTAGGTTAGTCAGGTTTAAGTAGTTCTAAGTTCTAGGGGACTTATGACCACAGCAGTTGAGTCCCATAGTGCTCAGAGCCATTTGAACCAAAACATCGACAATTATTTGCTAGGGAAAATATGTACATTCATACACATCAAAGAAAGCTTCAAACGAATTAATGAAGCCTGTTAAACTTATCCATTATGTTTTTCTTACGTAATTAATAACGTCACAAACAACTGTATTTTACTCCTTCATTAAAGCTGACTTTTTTGCTTAAAATGTCATATGGTGGAATTTGCTTCGTCTACTTATGTTCTTATACATATACATTGTGGGCGTCGGCGCTGTTGTGTTATTGTAAAACCTAAATAACTTTTCGCCTTCAGATATACGTCCTCGGTTGTGTAAGAAAGTGGAAAAAATATCACAGTCGTCATGGAACATCTCCAATTTGTCACTAAAACAAAGCACTATTATAAAAGAAAGATTATGGAGATACAACAGGTTAACTTAAGATGCTAACAGACTGGTACCGTCAAAATTTTCTTCCCGAGAAACCTTGACGTACCGTGAAATGACGTGACGTTCCGTTGACGACCTGTGCGAATGCCTCCATTCGAAAGGTATTGTAGAAAGTTTTGATGTTATGTGACGAGACGTGACGTCACCTGATGGTGGACGCGAATTGACGCTAAACAATCGACGTCGTCCCTAGATCACCTGACAATTCCAATTTAATGTTGACAACATGCGCAGGACGCAATGCTCACTCCAGAGATATTTCTACTCTATGGGAGAGATCTAATTTCGCGGTACATTTGGTTGCTACAGGGCATGCTCCCACAGATTTAACGTCACAGCTTACGCTGTTGCAAAGAGGGGCTAAGGGCAGATATCTCTATCTCCTCGAAGAGATGGAGATATTCTGCAAATCAAAAATTTGCTGACAGCGCCCTTCTCAAAGAGCAGACGATAACGAAGAACACCAGGTTTTTGGAGTACTTCGTGGGTTGGCTGGCTCCGCAAATTAAAAAAAAATGAGACATCCATCGGCGTCTTAGGAGCACGTTAACGTATCTCTGAGTGAGCGCTTATATAGTGCCACGATAGTTTCTCACAATATGAGCACTTTTTCATACAATATAACTGTCCACATTTCTTTTGCTATCTTGGTGCTCAAAGTATTCCTAATGATTCTTAAGGTCAAATTGTTACCATATTTTTTGTAACGTACATTTGCTAGCATAAAAAAACTGGTATGAACATTACGAAAATCGCACTGTATCAATACATGTAGTGGTCAGCACCTGCAAGTAAATTTTTTAAAATTGTTTGTACGTGATATAAATATTGGTTTATTGAAACAATAATAAGTCTTGCATCTACACTATCGGGTAAATAGGTTGTAAAACGACAAATAAATTGATTTATGTGCATCGACACTTCAGAGAGAATAGATGTATGATCTTGTTGTGGCTACTGGTTCCAGTTTGACATTTAATTTTAATAAGAAATATATGTGTTTGAAACGTCTACTACAGTTTTACTGACGGTATTATGGTCTCCTTAGCACATATTTATAGAAAAGACAATTCTATCGGTTCATAAGCAGAACAAATAAAGCGAGTTGGGTCTCACACGATCGCTGTTTCCGGAATCCGTATTGATTCCTACATAGTAGATTCTGGGTTTCCAAAAACGACATGATACTCGAGCAAAAAACATGTTCTAAAATTCTACAACAGATCGACGTCAGAGATATAGGTCTATAGTTCTGCGCATCTGCTCGACGACCCTTCTTGAAGACTGGGACTACCTGTGCTCTTTTCCAATCATTTGGAACCTTCCGTTCCTCTAGAGACTTGCGGCACACGGCTGTTAGAAGGGGAGCAAGTAATTTCGCGTATTCTGTGTAGAATCGAATTGATATCCCGTCAGGTCCAGTGGACTTTCCTCTGTTGAGTGATTCCAGTTGCTTTTCTATTCCTTGGGCACTTATTTCGATGTCAGCCATTTTTTTCGTTTGTGCGAGGATTTGTTCATGAGACCCAGAAAATATTAGATACAGGCTCCCAGGTAGATGCTATTTTTCTTGACTTCCGGAAGGCGTTCGATACAGTTCCGCACTGTCGCCTGATAAAGTAAGAGCCTGCGGAATATCAGACCAGCTGTGTGGCTGGATTGAAGAGTTTTTAGCAAACAGAACACAACATGTTGTTATCAATGGAGAGACGTCTACAGACGTTAAAGTAACCTCTGACGTGCCACAGGGGAGTGTTATGGGACCATTGCTTTTCACAATATATATAAATGACCTAGTAGATAGTGTCGGAAGTTCCATGCGGCTTTTCGCGGATGATGCTGTAGTATACAGAGAAGTTGCAGCATTAGAAAATTGTAGCGAAATGCAGGAAGATCTGCAGCGGATAGGCACTTGGTGCAGGGAGTGGCAACTGACCCTTAGCATTGACAAATGTAATGTATTGCGAATACATAGAAAGAAGGATCCTTTATTGTATGATTATATGATAGCGGAACAAACACTGGTAGCAGTTACTTCTGTAAAATATCTGGGAGTATGCGTGCGGAACGATTTGAAGTGGAATGATCATATAAAATTAATTTCTGGTAAGGCGGGTACCAGGTTGAGATTCATTGGGAGAGTCCTTAGAAAATGTAGTCCATCAACAAAGGAGGTGGCTTACAAAACACTCGTTCGACCTATACTTGAGTATTGCTCATCAGTGTGGGATCCGTACCAGATCGGGTTGACGGAGGAGATAGAGAAGATCCAAAGAAGAGCGGCGCGTTTCGTCACAGGGTTATTTGGTAACCGTGATAGCGTTACGGAGGTGTTTAACAAACTCAAGTGGCAGAGTCTGCAAGAGAGGCGCTCTGCATCGCGGTGTAGCTTGGTCGCCAGGTTTCTAGAGGGTGCGTTTCTGGATGAGGTATCGAATATATTGCTTCCCCCTATTTATATGTCCCGAGGAGATCACGAATGTAAAATTAGAGAGATTAGAGCGCGCACGGAGGCTTTCAGACAGTCGTTCTTCCCGCGAACCATACGCGACTGGAAGAGGAAAGGGAGGTAATGACAGTGGCACGTAAAGTGCCCTCCGCCACACACCGTTGGGTGGCTTGCGGAGTATAAATGTAGATGTAGAATTCGAAATTGCTTGTAATTCCTTACAA
Source organism: Schistocerca piceifrons (assembly GCF_021461385.2). Lineage (NCBI taxonomy): Eukaryota > Metazoa > Arthropoda > Insecta > Orthoptera > Acrididae > Schistocerca > Schistocerca piceifrons. The sequence goes on from NC_060141.1 coordinate 751,442,033, forward strand.
AAACCTAGATAGCCCTAATAGCGTTTATATTGTCTTGCACTATTTTTTATGGCAATACGTTTTTAACTCTGTAATGCTGTATTTCATTTAATATAAATCTCTGTACAACCTATTTGATTCAATAAAGTGGGCGCCGACGGTGTCCACCACAAACATTGAGCTTAATTGCGTAGGTTTTTGCAAGCAGCTGGCACAATTTGAATGTTATTTGCTAGTTGATACGTTCTTCAATATGGACACCTATTTTTGAAATCATATTTTGTGCATGATTATATAAGTCCACTGGACTTAGTCTCAATACGTATTTTACTTAATAAATCTCAATTTTCTCTATTGAAAATTGACACGTATACTTGTGGATTGATCGTTTAGGTTTGACTGTGTTTTTTATTTTCTTTGAATACGGCATATGATCACACTGTAATTCAAATCGATATGCAATAAAAAAAAACTGTTTGAAACTTATACGACAAATGCAGAAGTGTCCCTTGCTTGTAACACTTGTTGTGTAGTTGATGTGCACAAATTTCCTAATTGAATCCAGTATGAAGTATATCGGAAATGTTTACAATGTTGGTTTTCACGGCCGGTGTTTACATCAGCTAAACCATGCGGGCTCGACGGTTGAAGTCGAAGTATTAACTATTCCCTGTCGTTTCTTTCCGATTGCAGGAGACATCTTCGAATGTAAAACAGAAACTGCATCCAGCGGTCGTGTAGCATCCGAATTTACAGAGCGGCGTAGAGGGCATCCATCGTCACGTGACGTGGAAGTCGCAATCATCTGTGGCTGGTGTCATCGTTCTAGATTCAGTGTAATCGAGTGTCATTCTATTGGTTCAAAGTCTACATCCAACTTTAGGTCATCTCGCTGTCCTTTTCTATATAAATTAACACTGTGACTGTAAATCTATGTTGCACCTCTATACAAGTAGAAACGAAATCTGAAGTAATACACTCCTGGAAATGGAAAAAAGAACACATTGACACCGGTGTGTCAGACCCACCATACTTGCTCCGGACACTGCGAGAGGGCTGTACAAGCAATGATCACACGCACGGCACAGCGGACACACCAGGAACCGCGGTGTTGGCCGTCGAATGGCGCTAGCTGCGCAGCATTTGTGCACCGCCGCCGTCAGTGTCAGCCAGTTTGCCGTGGCATACGAAGCTCCATCGCAGTCTTTAACACTGGTAGCATGCCGCGACAGCGTGGACGTGAACCGTATGTGCAGTTGACGGACTTTGAGCGAGGGCGTATAGTGGGCATGCGGGAGGCCGGGTGGACGTACCGCCGAATTGCTCAACACGTGGGGCGTGAGGTCTCCACAGTACATCGATGTTGTCGCCAGTGGTCGGCGGAAGGTGCACGTGCCCGTCGACCTGGGACCGGACCGCAGCGACGCACGGATGCACGCCAAGACCGTAGGATCCTACGCAGTGCCGTAGGGGACCGCACCGCCATTTCCCAGCAAATTAGGGACACTGTTGCTCCTGGGGTATCGGCGAGGACCATTCGCAACCGTCTCCATGAAGCTGGGCTACGGTCCCGCACACCGTTAGGCCGTCTTCCGCTCACGCCCCAACATCGTGCAGCCCGCCTCCAGTGGTGTCGCGACAGGCGTGAATGGAGGGACGAATGGAGACGTGTCGTCTTCAGCGATGAGAGTCGCTTCTGCCTTGGTGCCAATGATGGTCGTATGCGAGTTTGGCGCCGTGCAGGTGAGCGCCACAATCAGGACTGCATACGACCGAGGCACACAGGGCCAACACCTGGCATCATGGTGTGGGGAGCGATCTCCTACACTGGCCGTACACCACTGGTGATCGTCGAGGGGACACTGAATAGTGCACGGTACATCCAAACCGTCATCGAACCCATCGTTCTACCATTCCTAGACCGGCAAGGGAACTTGCTGTTCCAAGAGGACAATGCACGTCCGCATGTATCCCGTGCCACCCAACGTGCTCTAGAAGGTGTAAGTCAACTACCCTGGCCAGCAAGATCTCCGGATCTGTCCCCCATTGAGCATGTTTGGGACTGGATGAAGCGTCGTCTCACGTGGTCTGCACGTCCAGCACGAACGCTGGTCCAACTGAGGCGCCAGGTGGAAATGGCATGGCAAGCCGTTCCACAGGACTACATCCAGCATCTCTACGATCGTCTCCATGGTAGAATAGCAGCCTGCATTGCTGCGAAAGGTGGATATACACTGTACTAGTGCCGACATTGTGCATGCTCTGTTGCCTGTGTCTATGTGCCTGTGGTTCTGTCAGTGTGATCATGTGATGTATCTGACCCCAGGAATGTGTCAATAAAGTTTCCCCTTCCTGGGGCAATGAATTCACGGTGTTCTTATTTCAATTTCCAGGAGTGTAGTTTTACATTTCGACCATTGCCTCGTAGTACAGAAGTTTTAACTGAAACAATGTACACATAGAAGGCGTAAATTAATTTTTAGATGTAAATTCCACACAGGCATTCCGATAAATGTATACTAGGGCATTAACGTAAACTGTTGAATGTTCTGAAAGCTAGTAGTAGTCATCGAAAGAAGAAAACCAAATCCAATAAAAATGGCAGCAGAAACTCATATTCGTTGAGATGTGTATACTTGATCACAAGAGGGGTCAACGTGACGTCAGTCCATGGCAATTTGTCTCTCTGCACTTCAGCTTGAAGTGGACATGGTTCTTGTTAAACCCGTTCCGAACACGATTGTGGAATGTCTGTGCAGCATTGACTGGATGGTGGAGACAAAGTCCTTCAAGTGTAACCATAACTAAAAGTCTTGGGGACCATCATCGAGGAGGCTTAACTCTGAGAGTCCCAGTCAGACGTTGACGCACGTTGCTGCGGAAATATGCTTTGCGCCGTCGTGCGTGAAACATATGTCTTCTTTGCTGGCAAAGTATGCACTATATGAATATCAGTGGCAGCACGAACAGCCCTCTCGATTTATCGCCGAGAACGCCTCCTCGAGCGCTGGTTGAGAAACTGCTCTGATGCCCTCTTTGTGCTGTTCCAGGGAGATTTCTATTTGCCCATAAATGCTGGTTATGAAATTGGTCAACACTATCTCTTGCGAACCACGTCTCGTCGGAAAATAAAATCTTAGACGTAAGCAGTGGATCTGCACTACAATTTTGCAAGAGCCACTGATAGTAGAGCAATTCTGTGGCCTTGGGGCCTGGACGCACTGAAGCGGCCAGACATAGCAACTGTTGATGGCGTACTGCCCAGACAAGGGAACGATTCGCGCACTCCGCTGCTATTTAAATTCGCACGCTGACTACACACCTTTCTTCGATTACGTGTGGTGCAAGCCGCTCCACCTCAGGCGTGAGGCCTGAGCCAGTCAGTTCACTGTTGACATTCGGACCTGCTAGAGAAACTTGTATTCTAAACGCTGCGTAAGTTGACTGAACACTCATCAGATGGTTCTCTGCCATACGGACATTTTTCAGTGCACAGGGCACTGGATACGATGCTGCTTCCATTTGTTAAACTGTAGTAAAATTCATATCCGTACAACACTTGTGGAGTAGTAGGTTTCCACTGATGGCAAAAACTCCTCTTTTGAAAAGGAAATGTACTGAATTATTTCCATGTGGAAACAGTAACAGCAGACACAACAGTGAAGTTATTTTGCGGAAGTGGGTAAGAGACCACCATACGTATTCAGAATTTCGAGTAATTCCATGTACAACGACACACACTAACACGGCAGAAACTGCACCACAGCACAGTGCTGAACACACAACTGACTGCGGGCTACCTAATGCACATATTAATGTGTACGTAGAGTGCTGTGGTAAAGAAAGATATCAAAATACTGTGTCGAACCTGTGCTCGTATCAACGAGAAAATCCCTTTCAGCCCCTCCTACGAACAAGTATTCTGCTCCATGTTTACTGGTGCTGTGTTGCTTGTTTCGATGAGTGTTAACACCACCTGGAGTATTCGACAGCTTTTTTAATACCATGTACACTACTGGCCAATAAAATTGCTACACCACGAAGATGACGTGCTACAGACGCGAAATTTAACCGACGGGAAGAAGATGCTGTGATATGCAAACGATTAGCTTTTCAGAGCATTCACACAAGGTTGGCGCCGGTGGCGACACCTACAACTAGCTGACATGAGGAAAGTTTCCAACCGATTTCTCATACAAAAACAGCAGTTGACCGGCGTTGCCTGGTGAAACGTTGTTGTGATGCCTCGTGTAAGGAGGAGAAACGCGTAGCATCACGTTTCCGACTTTAATAAAGGTCGGATTGTAGCCTATCGCGGTGCGGTTTATCGTATCGCGACATTGCTGCTCGCGTTGGTCGAAATCCAATGACTGTTAGCAGAATATGGAATCGGTGGGTTCAGGAGGGTAATACGGAACGCCGTGTCGGATCCCAACGGCCACGTATGACTAGCAGTCGAGATGACGGGCATCTTACCCGCATGGCTGTAACGGATCGTGCAGCCACGTCTCGATCCCTGAGTCAACAGATGGGGACGTTTGCAAGACAACAACCATCTGCACGAACAGTTCGACGACGTTTGCAGCAGCATGGACTACCAGCTCGGAGACCGTGGCTGCGGTTACCCTTGACGCTGCATCGCAGACAGGAGCGCCTGCGATGGTGTACTCAACGACGAACATTGTTGCACGAATGGCAAAACGTCATTTTTTCGGATGGATCCAGGTTCTGTTTACAGCATCATGATGGTCGCATCTGTGTTTGGCGACATCGCGATGAACGCACATTGGAAGCGTGTACTCGTCATAGCCATACTGGCGTGATGGTATGGGGTGCCATTGGTTACACGTCTCAGTCACCTCTTGTTCGCATTGACGGAACTTTGAACAATGAACGTTACATTTCAGATGTGTTACGACCCGTGGCTTTACCCTTCATTCGATCCCTGCGAAACCCTACATTTCAGAGGGATAATGCACGACCGCATGTTGCAGGTCCTGTACGGGCCTTTCTGGATACTGAAAATGTTCAACTGCTGCCCTGGCCAGCACATTCTCCAGATCTCTCACCAATTGAAAACGTCTGGTCAATGGTGGCCGAGCAACTGGCTCGTCACAATACGCCAGTCACTACTCTTGATGAACTGTGGTATCATGTTGAAGCTTCATGGGCAGCTGTACCTGTACACGCCATCCAAGCTCTGTTTGACTCAATGCCCTGGCGTTTCAAAGCCGTTATTACGGCCAGAGGTGGTTGTTCTGGGTACTGATTTCTCAGGATCTATCCACCCAAATTGCGTGAAAATGTAATCTCATGCCAGTTGTAGTATAATATATTTATCCAATGAATACTCGTGTATCATGTGCATTTCTTCTTGGTGTAGCAATTTTAAAGCCGGCCGGTGTGGCCGAGCGGTTCTAGGCGCCACAGTCTGGAACCGCGCGACCGATACGGTCGCAGGTTCGAATTCTGCCTCGGGCATGGATGTGTATGATGTCCTTAGGTTAGTTAGGTTTAAGTAGTTCTAAGTTCTATGGGACTGATGACCTCAGATCTTAAGTCCCATAGTGCTCAGAGCCATTTTCTTAGCAATTTTAATGGCCAGTAGTGTATATACTATGCTTGCTGGGATACCCGGAATCTTACGAGTTCACAAAGCATTTGAATGCGAAAGTAGTTTACTGAAGCATTTGAATGCGAAAGTAGTTTACTGCTCAATTACGATAATGAATGCTTCAACACGAACATTTATTCAAAAGGAAGCTGATTTTTAAGTTGAATATTGTGAAAGGACATTACGGATGCGGAGATATTTAACGATTTAAAAGTTCAGATACACTAAACTGTGGCAACAGCGTTGGCAGCTTTTAAGCGGGGGGGGGGGGGGAGGGGGGGCGAGGGGGGGGGGGGGGGGACTGACGCACCACGAAGGTATTATCCGAATGGAACGCAAATCATTAGAGGTGATATTCGTGTACAGATAATCAAATGGTTACAGTTTCAAAAAACCTGGATGCCTCATTCAAGCGAAAGACCTTCACAAACTGGGTGTAACACGGTGGTCCACCTCTGGTCTTCCGAAGGATATCTTGCCAAATTCTGTACGGTTGCAGGGTTAGGTCGTCAAAATCCTGAGCTGGATGGACAGCTTACCCATAATGCCCCAAACGTTCTCAGTTGGGGGAGAGATCGGGCAACCTTGTTCGCCAACGTAGGGTTTGGCAAGGACAGCGACAAGCAACAGAAACTCTCGCTGTGTATGGGTGGGCATCATCTTGCTGAAATTTAAGGCCGGGATGGCTTGCCAAGATGGGCAACAAAATGAGACGCAGAATATCGTCGACGTACAGCTATGCTGTAAGTGTTGAAGTTGCGGGATGGAATGGCACTTCAGGCCATCGCTGCTGAAATTTTAATCAATTGTTTGCCTATTCATTCCGTCCCATACGGACAATTCCTCCGTGATGCGTTTTTTTTTTCTCTTAAAATGTATTTGTAAACTATGAAACGCAGGTTAAGCAGCCACACCTGCAATCTCCTTGACACAGAGGGTGCTAGTAGTCGGTAATTTGGAAATTTATGATAAGTTCCTATGGAACCAAACTGCTGAGGTCATCGGTCCTTAGGCTTACATGCTACTTCTAACTTAATCTAACTTACGCTAAGGACCACACACACACACACACACACACACGCGCGCGCGCGCGCACGCGCGCCCGAGGGAGGACTCCAACCTCCGACGGGGGGAGCCGCGAGAACCGTGGCAAGGCGCCTAAGACCCCGCCGCTATCCATCGCGGCGCTAGTAATCGGTGTGAGGAAGCGTGTGTTCACCAAAGTCACTGACTGCCACTTCGTATTCTGGTTTAACGCTGACCACGACGATTTCCTCTCCTGTGTCAACCTCTTGACCTCAGAGTAGCACTATGTCCTCAATTATTTGCTGAATGTATACCAGTTTCTATGTTCCTGTACCGTTTTTTCCCTCTACAGCTCCCTCTAGTATATCGTATTTACTGCTGATACTCTGCGAAACAGGAGTTCTCAGCATTGCTTCAGATATCGATACCTACTGTATTTCTGCTCCCCTTCACAAACTAAGTCAAGTACTACACATGATTAACACAATTAAAATAAAAATGTTTTCTAATACGGGCCATAGCTACTGAAAAACAAATAATCATTCTCGTAATACGACGACAGACAGTATCGAGAAAAGTATTCGATATTTGACGTCGCAGTAAGCTTTAATCCACAGTATCTACTTCCTACTTATACAGACAAGCCACTCTCCGGGGATTCACATTTGAGATCACTGAGCTTTTCTCCAAAAGTCGCTTGTTGATCGGACCTACTGGTGACAAATTTAGCAGAACGCCTCCGAATTTCTTTGATTTCTGCTTTTAATCTTATCTGGTAGGGAACCAAAGCGCTCGAGCAGTGCCAAAAATCGGTCAGACAAGTGTTCCATGTGAGGTCTCCTTCAAAGATGAACCACACTTCTCTAGAATCCTCTCAACAAATTGAAGTCGATCATTCACCTTTATCCACAAGCGAGCTTACGCGCTCGCTCCATTTGATATTTCTCTGCCACGTTACGCTCAGATATTTGATAGACGTGACTGTGTCAAGCGAAACACCACTAGTACTGTATTCGAACATTAGTCTTCTTTTTCCGACTCTTCTGCATTAACTTACATTAGTAAACGAGGACAGCCCCCAAACACTATAGGGAAGGTAGCTGCTCTCCGTAGTCGTCCGACCGTTTATTAATGTAGAGAAAAAATGCGGCCCCGTCACACTTCCCTGGCTCACAACACTTGTCGTCCAGGACAACGTTCTGAGTCCTATTACTTAAGAAGTCATCGAGACACCCACACATCTGGGAATCTATTCCGTATGGTCGGATCTTCGTTCACCCATTGAGTCCGAACAAAATGAAAAAAATATATAGTTCAACTTTTTTCACGGAAGTAACCCATATTATCAGCAAACGACGAATACAAGAAGAAATTGTCAAAAAATAAACAATAAATTGTTTTAAGGGTGTGGTTTCTCTTTGGATACAGTTTTCAACCACCCATCATCTCAAGTGACGTACGTGAAAGCAAATCCGTATTTTTCCTAGACACAATCTCACATCTCGAAACGTCCATGAATTCACAATCACTGAAACAAATTATAGTGCGAAACGACAAGCATAAATGGGCCTAAAATTTAATAAATATTGTATCAAAAGTACATACTGCCCCCGAGGTTTCATTTCGTAACCAGTCATAAAAGAAGCCGTACGAACTCAAATTTACGTTCCACTGATCTCAGCATGGCCCCTGTAAGAAGGACCGCATGTCACAATTTCCTACAATCACTCACAAAAATCGCCCAACGCCATCGGTGGTTTCATGGTGTAGGCACTTGTACTTTAAAAATTAATAAAATTGTGGTTTCGGACAGAAATCACTGACTATCGGACAGTAATAAGCATATCTGGCGCAGAGAAACAACTGAAGTTTTTGAAAGCAAATAAATCGCCAGGTCCCGATGGAGTCCCAGTTCGATTTTAGTAACAGTACTCTACGGCATTGACAGTGTACCCAACTTGCATTCATAGTGAATCTGTCGCCCAGCGCGAAGTCCCAAGCGACTGGAAAAAAGCGCAGATGACTCCAGTATATAAGAAGGGTAAAAGAAAGGACCCGCAAAATTAGAGACCAATCTCACTAACTTCTGTTTGCTGAAGAATCCTTGATAATATTCTCAGTTCTAATATAATAAACTTTCTAGGACTGATAAGCTTACGTGCACGAATCATCATGGTTTTAGAAAGCATCGCTCGTGCGAAACCCATCTTGCTCTTTTCTCACATAATGTACTGAGAACTATGGCAACGGGCTGATTCCATATTTCTATATTTTCTGAAAGGATTTGAGATGGTGCCCCATTGAAGGCTGTTAACGAATTTGACAGATATGTGAGTGGCTCGAAGACTTCCTAAATAAAAGAACCCAGTACGTTGTCCTTGACAGCGAGAGTTCATCAGAGACAAGAGTATCGTCAGGAGTGCCACAGGGAAGTGGGATTGGACGACTGTTGTTCTCTATATACATAAATGATTTGGCTTACAGGGTTGGCAGCAGCCTGCGGTTGTTTGCTGATGATTGCGTGGTTTACGGTAAGGTGACGAAGTTGAGTGACTGAAGGAAGATACGAATTAGGCAATATTTCCAGTTGGTGTGATAAATGACAGCTGCCCCTAAATGTGGAAAAATGCAAGTTAACTTGGAAGAGTATGAAGATTATTTATTTATTTATTTAACCTGGCAAGATTAGGGCCATCAGGCCCTCTCTTACATCTAACCAGGCATTCTACTTATTTTACATTCATACGTTTTAGTAGGCATGTTAAACTACATCTAGTACAAAAAGTGAAATAAACAATTAGAAAGGTACACCTGGAAAAATACATACATATAGAGTTTATATTCGTAGATCATAAGTACTGTTATAATTAGACGTTATTGAAGAGACAAATTTTAGATAGGAGTGCTGGCAGCAGGGAGTATGAGGGAGACTCATGGTGAAGGGAGGAGAAGAATAGACATGATGAAACATAATTAAGGAAATATAAAGGAAAAGAAAATTGCCTGGCTAATAGAGATAGATGAAGGGGAAGGCATCTCAGGAGCAAGATAGAAGACGCTAGCTTTGCTATTTGACAGATGAGAGGATTGGCCTGGTACATTAATTTTGTGGAGAACTTTATGAGGATGATAGTAGGAAATGCTTCAACTTCTTCTTAAAAGCAGCAGGAGATTGAATTTTGCGCAAGAAAAGGGCCAGTTTGTTCCAGAGGCGGACAGCGGCAACTGAGAAGGAGTTTGCAAAAGTTTTTGTTTTGTGAGTGGGCACAGTTAGGATACCAAATAAGAGTGACCTCGTGTTTCGATTATGATGGCATGACAGGTTTTTAATCTCTGAAGCAAGGTACTGGGGTGCTTGCGCGACGAGGAGTCGGTGGAGTAGACATAGAGTGTGGTAGTCACGCAATTTGTCCGGCCGCAACCACTTTAGCTCGGCGTATGAAGCACTAACATGATCATATCGGCGAATGTTGCAGGTGTAACGCACACAGGCATTCATGGTTAGCTCTAGCCGTCTTTTGTTTTCACTACTCATGCCTTGTTGAATCACATCACAATAGTGGAGGTTCGGTAGAACGAGTGCTTGCACGAGCTGGCGTTTCAAGTCCAGTGGAAATATGTTCCGAAACTTTTTGAGAGCATAGATACAAGCAGACGTCTTTCGGCACACTGCGACTGTATTCTCCGCCCAGTTGAGATGCTCATCCAAAGTTACACCCAAGTTCTTCACTGTTTTCTGATATGGTATTGGAGTACCGTCGAGTAGAACAGGAGGTAGCCGTTCGCGGAAATCTGAACTTATTAATTTCTGATGGGCTATTAAGATTACTTGCGTCTTTTTTGCATTTAGTTTAAGCCCCAGGCTTTTCGCCCATGTCACTACCGAAGACAGATCATCATTCATCTGAACGATTGCGGTGTTTACGTCTTCAGGTCTGACGCTTAGGTAGAGCTGGAGGTCGTCGGCATAGAAATGATATTTACAGGAGAACAGAACCGACGAAATATCGTTGACATATAAAGAAAACAAAAGTGGTCCTAAGGCTGATCCTTGTGGCACTCCCGAGGAAACATGTTTCCAGGAAGATTTTTCATTTACGCAGACAACACATTACTGTCTGTCTTTTAAGTAGCTTTCAAACCATCTCATTGCACTATCAGAGAAATTAAGCTGTTGCATTTTTCTGAGCAATATGTCAAAGTTAACAGTGTCAAAAGCTTTGCTGAGTTCCAGTAGCGTCAATATTGTTGCCTTTCGATTGTCGATGGCACATTTCAGGTCATCTGTTACTTTAATTAGAGCAGTGTTTGTGCTGTGATGTTAACGGAAACCGGATTGAAATTTGTCATATAGGCTGAATTCATGCAAGTGTTCAGTGATTTGGTCATGAACAATATATTCGAGTGCTTTGGAAACAGCAGGCAGTATCCTAATTGGTCGGTAATCACTAGGCAGTTGCGGGTTTTCGATCTTAGGGATGGGTCGAATTATGCTTCTTTTCCATGCAGTGGGGTATATTCCGTTCACGAGGGAAAAATTAAATATGTCAGTTAAGACAGGTACTAAGATATCGACAACATTCTTAATCATGGTTATACTGATACTGTCGTTGCCTATTGCATCAGAAGAGATTCTCATTATTGCTTTTCTTGCCGTATTTGTTGTTACATGTTTTAGATGGAAGCTATCGTTGTTAGTTATCCTGTTTGGGGATTCTTGTGGACGGTAATTATCAGCTGTGCTGGTATTCAGAGGTGCAGAGAAGAATTCATTTAATTCGTTAGCTGACACATGAAAAGTAGTTTCCGATTTTGCCTTTCCGACCCCTAAGCTACGGAGATTCTTCCATAGAGTCGTGGGCCTCAGATCGCTGCATACAAGGGAGCGAGCGTGCCTGATTTTAGCATTGCGAATTCATTGTTTCACTCTGTTCCGTAGCTTTCTGTATTCTTCGAAACGCTCGGGTTTCGGACCTGCCTTGAAACGCCTGTGGGCAGCATCCCTATTAGTCATCATTTGACGTAATTCAGCTGTCAGCCATGGAGCAGAAGATTTTCTTACACGGATTGTGCGCACAGGTGCATGTTTGTCATAGAGGGCAGTGAGTTTATCACCAAGTTCATTAATTTTGCCGTCGATTGTAGGTTCTCTGATTATTTGATGCCATGAGATTTCTGAGCAATCGGCTGTTAGAGCGTCAAGGTCAATACGTTTCATGTTCCTACAAGTTATGTAACGCGATTTGATCCTTGGGGGCTGCACAGAGTAGGCCAGGAATATTACATCATGTGCCGAGAGGCCAGGGGCCGATGTTTGACCAACATCTCTTACTTTGTCAGTCTGTTTCGTTGCGATTACGTCTATAAGAGTATGACTGTGCGCCGTATGGTGTGTAGGTTGTAATGGAAGAATGTTCATGCTACTGCAACTAAACAATCTTCTTAGGTTTATTGCGGAGGGAGTGTTTCTTAGCAGGTCTACGTTCAAGTCGCCCATTATGATGACATGTTCGTATTGACACTGGAATGAATGTAATTCCGACTGGAAGGAACTCATTAAGTTTATTTTTGGCGGCTTGTACACGACGCCAGTCAAGAATTTCCGACTTTGTATATTTATTTCAATGAACATGAATTCAGCCTCTTTTTCTTCAGCAGGATTTGACGTACATAAGACTTTCGCTTTGAGGTCTGTTCGTATATACGCGCCGACCCCGCCACCTCGCTTTTTTGATCTGTCTGCCCTAAGAAATGTGTACCCTGGGAGATGAAAAGATGCAGAGGATATGTGTGGTTTCAACCACGTTTCGGATAAGAGGATTACGTGGTAGTTTAGTTGGTTGAAGAGGAGGCTAAGTTCTTCGTAATGTGCAGGTAAAGAATGGATGTTGCAGTGAGCTGCTAAAAGCTCTGACGCGTTCCGCTGAGCAGCCTGGAGTAGGGTGGCAGACTGGTTTGTCCCTTTGTTAGGCACTACCTGCCACGAGGGGCACTGGCCGGTGCTTCCGCCAAGTGACATAACACAGGGGTGTCCGAGATTTTGCGCGCCCTGTTTGTAACTCCGCGAGTGCCGAAAGAAAGGCGACTGCAAGAGATTTCCTGAGGTTGCGGGAGTATAGAAAATGGATTAGTGGTATTCGGTGCAAGGAGAATATGACCAATAATAGTGACGGCTGTGTGTCACTGTGTATCCTATGTCGTAAGAGGAGAAACGTAATTAGCTTATTTGAAACAGGTTAGGGTGGAAATAAGGGAAAGGGGAGTGATTTAAGAGGCCGATGCTGTCAGCAGAGAGAAGTAAGCTTAATAATTAATAGATTATCGTAGGAAGCTAGAATTAAAATGAAATTTACTAAAGTGATACTGGTAGTGATTATCGTAGGAAGCTACAATTAGATTGAAATTTGCTAAAGTGATAGTGATGGTGATTTTTGTTATGAACAATTTAAACCGAAGAGATGGGTGATTAATGAACTAAAGGAGAGACTAATAATTGCAATAGAACTATTACAGAATGGAAGAGAATAAACTGAGAAAATGAAAAAAGTATTAGCAGTAACTAAAATTAAGTAATGGTTAGAGCTACAGACACAAAAAAATAGTGAGAAGTTAATACAGTTACAAAAACAATTAGTTGAAGGTACAAATATGGGTATAATTGAAAAGTTAATACTATATCTGTTGTTAATACTATATCTGAGTATAGGGCTGTTACAATTTGCAAATGGTGTTAAGTTTGCACTTTTGGCTCGAGTAGCTTCACTTAATACTATTCAGTTCTGTCATGTTTGTGACTGTCTTCTTTCCAGCTGCTGTCTTAATGATTACTCTGCCATCCTGAGTCCACACATTCTGAAGATCGAAATGGGATATGGCACTGTTTAAAATCTTTAGCCGTTCGTGTGTCAGATCTTCCCTTATTGTAAGCCCTGTCCTTGCTAACTTCTTCTTCTGGGTAAAGATCTCTGCCCTTTCCGGTACGAGAGAAATTTAATTATTATTGGACGAGGTTTGGTAGCACCTGGTAGTTTTCGTCCCACCCGATGGCTCCTGTCAATGTCTGCCTTGGTCACTTCAACACCTAATTTTTCACGCGCAACCTCTATAAGCAGGTTGTCTGTGTCTTCTTCCTTATTTTCTGCTACTCCAAACAGTCGTAGACTATTTCGCCTTTGGTACTGTTCTAGCTCGTCTGTTGCGGCAGATAGTTTCACCTCTAACTCTCGTGTCTTTTTCTCGTATTCAGACACCGACTTTTTTAGTGCTGTAATTTCGGCAGTATTGGCCTCAACAGTTTCACGCATTTTGGCCAATACTGCTGCCGTTACAGTATCTGATATAGTGCCTGCTATCAGATCGAGATTGTTTTTATCGCGAAGCGCAGCATTTACCTTAGAGCGGACCAGCTCCGCTATACCGGGAGCTGCGGCCGCACCTTCCGCCAAGAGCAGACCCGCCGCACCTGCGACTTCCCCGCTGCTGGACGCGCTGCTGTTCACTCTTCTGTTTACCATTTTCTCGAAGATATTGGCGGAGCACAGAAAAAAAATAGCACTACTGCACAGAACACTGTTGTTTACACGATTTCCACTTGTACTAGACAGCACCACCTGCGAGAACACCTTCGAAATCAACTAAATTTCGCGAGCCGAACTTAACACGTGTTACACTGCAGCCGCCATGATACTTATAGAGTATGTTCGGATACAATATTACTAGTGTCCTGCTTGACAGTCAAGTCGTTTACATATCTAGGCGTAACGTTGCAAAGCGGTATGAGGTGGAAAGAACGCGTGAGAACTGTCGTGGGGATGGCGAATGGTCGACTTCGGTTTATCGGGAGAACTTTAGGAAAGAGTGGTTCACTTGTAAAGGAGACCACATATAGGACGCTGGTGCGAAGTATTCTTGAGCACTGCTCAGGTGTTTGTGATCCGTACCTGGTTGGAATGACGGAAGACATCGAAACAATTCCTAGGCGCGCTGCTAGATTTGTTACCAGTAGGTCCGAACAGCACGTAAGTGATACGGAGATGCTTCGGGAACTCAAGTGGGAATCCGTGGAGGGCACGACGTTATTTTCAAGAAACGCTGTATAGAAAACTTAGAGAATCAGCATTTGAAGCTGAGTGCCGAACGATTCTACTGCCGCCAACATATATTGCACGTGAGGGCCAGGAAGATAAGATACGAGAAATTAAGGATCACACGTAGGCATACAGACAGCCGTTCCCCCCCCCCCCCCCCCACTCTATTTGTGAATGGAACAGAGAAGCTAATGAGAAGAAGTGGTACAGTGTACCCTCCACCACGCACCGTACGGTGGCTTGCGGAGTATCTATGCACAGGTAGATGTATTCAGAGGCTTAAGAGCCCATATGAGGCCAATGTGTCAAACTCTTTCCGGAAATGTAGGAATATTAAATCTGCTCGTTGCCCGCCATTCTCGATATCGTGCGAGCAAAGGGCAAGCTGAGTTTCGTTCGAGAGAAACCTCTGAAAGCCCTGCTTCCAAGGCAGTGAAGATTGTGGTCGCTGGCTTTTTTACCTTTGCTGCGCTTTATAGCATACACCGCAGTCTTTGCTGATTATGAAGCATCAGTTGGATGCGGGACTGACACTGAACACAATTCTACTCCAGTAAATGAGATTCCAGCCCGAAGACATGTTTTGAGACACATCGGACTACCGTGGGATACCGAACTGTCGCACGCTGTATGGCCCGACAACGAGGACTGAGGGTGTGGGGTGCCATTTCCTTTCTTAGCAGGACCCGTTTGGTTGCCATTCGTGGCATCCTTACAGTACAGCAGTACTTCGGCTGTATTCTAGGCCCTGTTTTGGTGCAACTCAAGGAAAGTCATCCTGGGCTTATATTTCAGCAAGATAATGCCTGCCCGCACACGGCGAGAGTGTCTACTGCTTGCCTTCGTGCCTGCCAAACACTAGCAAGGAAATTCGCTGGATCCTTTCCCAGTTCAGAACGTTTGGAGCATTGTGGGAACATTATGGGACCCTTCAATCACCTCGGAGTTTGGAGGAACTGACGCGCCAATTGGACAGAGTTTGGTAGGATATCCCTGAGGAGGACATTCAGTCAGTGCCAAGACGAGTAAATGCTTGGATAAGGGCCACAGGTGGACCAACGTGTTATTAATTTGCTCAGTTCGTTAAGCTCTTTCTTTTGAATAAATCATCCATTTTTTCTGAACTAGTATCATTTGTTTGTCTGTTCATATTCATTAACATTTACTGATTTCCGTCCCATTCAGATAATTGCTTCGTGGCGCGTCGTTATTTTCCACTTCTTAAAACAGAATGTATATGAGTTAAATTCGAGGTTGTCCGCAACGAGGTTGGCAGCTCGTTGGCACACGCGAGGCTTTTGCCGCCATCTGTGGCCTGCTACTCGTATGTAGAGCTGCCTCGTGTTTCTTTCATCGTTTTCTGCTAATTTAAACCGCAGCTGAAGAAATATTGAAATGAAAAGACACTGAGATTTGAGCCGTGCTCTCTCCCAACTAAGCGTTTTCGTGAACTTCGCTGTCTATCTCTGTTTGGTTTCCCGCCCTTGTAGCGGTTACGTTGTGGTTCTTCTTCCTTCTACGTGTGGCAGCAGTGATGTGTACTGATATTTGCGCCTTGTACCATCTTTGATTTGGTGTATATAGTTTCCGGCAAGGGGGATCTGGAGTGAGTCGGTCGGTTGTTGCGGACGAGGGAAGTTATCTCCGTGCGGTGCAGTCGGCTGGTTCGCTTCGGTGGTTCGCTGTTGGGGAGGTCTTCCGGTGAGCAACAACGAGTGGTTCTACTGCTGAGATTTAGTCGCCGTGAGGTGCAATTAACTATTTTGGTCGACTACGATTTGAGTGCACCAGTGGAATTTTCTGTCTTGTGGCCGTTAGTGTTCTGGTTACCTGCCCTGGGCACTGACGTAAATTCAGGCAGTGTTCTTTTGACCGAAGTTGACTATTATCATGTTTCAAATTCAAGTGTACCAGCGGAATTTTCAACCTAGTGGCCGTTAGTGTTCCGGTTACCTGCCCTGGCCACTAACGTAATTTCAGGCAGCGTCCTTTCCTCACCTTTTGTCGCTGTCCAACATGGCGTAATACATACTCCATTGTGGATTATCACGTTGTAACATTGCCGCTTTGAGTTCTCATGTACTGATTGACGGGAAGCAAGTCGTTGTGTCGGTCGGTCCGTGGCTGTCCCCTGTTTGGGATCCGACGGGTCAAGTGTAGTAGGATTCACCACCTGTCTCAACCTAAGTGAACGAGGATAGACCGACCTTCCTGGAGGCCTTCTGAGTGCCACCGGTGTTTAATTATCTGTTGTCAGCTACTGTCAATTTTAGGCTTATGGGTATTTGTTTTGTTTTCTTAAAATTTTGCAAAATTAATTTTTAAATTTATCTTTCAAGCTTAAACACTGCGGCCTTCTGTCTTTAAAGGTTATGGTAATATATTTTAAAATTTTGAAATTTAATTGTGGCCCTCAGCCATTTGTGTTGCACGTTGCATATGTTGTCTTTCAATTATTTTATTGCTATCTTAATTGGATTTTTATCTTGTTAAGATTTGTTGTTAGAGGCCTTCAGCTGTGAAAGAGTTGCATTCGGTAAAGATTTGGCTATGTGCCGCTCTGGTTGTAAAGGTTATTGAATTACAATAAATGACAATTAGAAGCATAAACTGACCTCAAGCCTTGGCCCTTTCCACAATTCTATTACCTGTTATGCCCAGCGGGTTCAGCGGGCGTATCAAGATTCATTACCCGATGATGCTCACTGATTCCAGGAACGTTTGAGACAGGCGTAAAAGATATCTGAAGGCTAAATTCCTGTTACTTTTGAATGAGCAGCTGGACGAACCCGAGAAAGACACGTTTCGATTTTCCTTATCAACATGGGCTTCTTCCATTTCTCCAAACACGTCGTCAACCCCTGCCCAGAGTTCACAAGCGAGCTGTGTTTGATGTCTGTAGTATTGTATTCGTGCACCCAGTACTTCCTTCTCCTTTGTCAGTTTTTGTGAGCTGTGGATAGTGACAGGCCATAACAATATCAGTTTCAGAACAGTTCATGATTGTAACGGAAACTGAAACAGAGGCGTGATTCCCGCTGTCTCGTTGCATTTCGTATGGCGAGTCGCATAGCGTATCGCGTGTCATATCGTACGAGGGAGGTACTGGAAAAAAAAAAAACAAAAAAAACCGAGTAACATTGCTGTGGGCGGTAGTTGTGTAGTACGCACTTCTGCCGATAGGCGTCTGTAGCGCAGCTCATTGCCAGTTCAGAGCCGGCTGTGTTGTCGACCTGGCTTCTTCTGCAGTGATTGATTGTTCTAGCACTTTTCTCTTCTTGTTTCGCTTTTTATCGTAAGTTTAAATGAACATCGTAGACCTGTGAAATTTTGTTTTGTACTCGGTAATAATGTTGCTGAAACTATTTTAGCGTTGGAAACACTAACCAAGGTGATGCTATTGGAAAACTGAAGTTCACGAGAGGTTTGCTCGATTTAAGAATGACGACATGTCGATTGATGACAAACCTCGTTCTGGACGTCCATCAACCGCCAGAATCTAGGAAAATATTGAAAAATTTCGAGAGCTGGTGCTCACAGACCGTTGACGGAGGACTGATCAACTGTCAGAGATTAGTTGGGTTATGCTGCGGCTGGGTTAGCCATTTTTAACGAAAGATTTGGGAATGAAAAGGGTTGTTGCCAAGTTTGTTGCCCGGGTTCTGACTGACAAAAGGAACGTTGAGTTGAAACATCATGTTCTTTGAAACAACTGCTTGAAAGTAATCCAGATTTTCTGTCAAAGGACATTACTAGTGATGAGTTATGGTGCTATGATTACGAGCCATAAACAAAACAACAGTGAAGCCAATGGAAGACATCATCGTCAGCCCGTCCAAAAAATGTCAAGTCTAATCAAACGTCAAAACAATGGCGATTTGCTTTTTTCATGTCATTTAGGGTTTGTTCCCCCGAGTCAGACCGTCTATCAAACCTTTTATTTGGAAGTTCTAAGAAGACTGCGCAACAGTATTCGTCAAAAAAGACCCGATTTGTAGCAGACAGGAGGCCGGTTCTTGCGCCACGACAACGCACCTGCACGCACAGCCATCTCTGTTAGATAGTTTTTGGCTAAAAATGGCACGGCTCCGATGTCCGACGCACTGTACTTCGCCTGGTCTGGCTCAGTGTGAATCTTTCTTATTTCCAGGCACGAGAAGGGGCATGAAACGACACCTATTTGACAACACTGAAGAAGTCAAGAAAAAACGAGGGAGGAGCTGTCAGCCATTTCTAAAGATGACTACAAAAGGTACAAAATTGTTAAGGCTTTCATGGGCACTTGTTGACAAACTCCCTATTGGCTTCTGGCTCGGGTTCTTCTGTCGACGTTCATCTGATGACTTTGCTGACGTTTTGCCAGTGGCTGGCGAAACGTCAGTAAAATCATCAGATGAACGTCGATAGAAGAACCCGAGACAGAAGCCAATAGTTTGACTACAAAAAATGTTTCGACCGGCGGAAGGACCACTGGTACAAATGTATTACTTGTAACGGAGAGTATTCTGATGGGGATAAGGTTGTTTTGTAAACAGTTTGGAAATACATAGTTTTTAAAAAATAACACCGGTTTCTTTTGGGTATCCCATCATGCTGTGACGCTTCGCTCCTTACCTAAGAGCGTCTTTTCAGGGGCGCATTTGCCCACGAGTTCATTTTTGTGGATGGCAATGCGGGACCGCAGTGTGGAGCTCTTCGCACGAGAGAATATTTCGCGAATGGTCTGGTCTGCCCCATCCCACGACTTTAATCACATTGAACCCAGGTGCGATCCGTTGAGAAGACGCATGCAGCACGTCCTCACGCATCAGCGACGGTCCAGCAGTGTCATCAACTGCGCTGCTGGAGGAATGGAACGCCCTGCAGCCGTAAAAAGCTTAACAACCAATGAAATTCAGTTTAACAGAAGCCTAAAGGATTTATTGGTGGCCAACTCCTTCTACCCCATTGATGAATTTCTCAATAGAACCAACTGATATGTGTATACACAGTTCCAGTGCAGTAATGCGTTCATTGTAAATAAGAAGTGTGTGTGTGTGTGTGTGTGTGTGTGTGTGTGTGTGTGTGTGTGTGTAAGTACAATCTAACTTCTGCACCAGTTCAGTGCAGTAATGTCTTCATTGTAAATAAGCATTTAGTAGTTGTATTACACGTTTATTACCTTATACATAAATAAAACTTTTTTATTTTAAATTCAGTGTATTAGTATTTGTAAAATGATTCTTTTATATAGCGTTCATTAAAAAGTGACGACAATGCCACTTGGGACCTGCGGAATGGTACATTAGCTTATTTGTTCGAGATGTAAATATTTGTCACGTATTGTTGTTTTGCTGACATGTTCTACATCCTGGAGGACCTCCTAACTACGGATCAATTGGAATGAAAGTAAATCTAATCTAATCTCTGGAACAACAGCTCCTTAGCACGTTTGCGGTCACGGTGGGAAGTAGTGGGAAGACGAGTGCCGCGCCGATCAGCGTCACGTCGCGCGAACGTTAGCAGAATATATACGAGGGCGGTTCAGAAAGTAACCTCCGATTGGTCACAGTGCGGGTTGTGGGGGGAGTAGCGACGCCATCTGTGCGTTCACGCACTCAACAGGTCAGTCGGCATCAAGCCGTGGTCGAGTGAACGTCGTACCTGCGCTAGTTTAGTTTTTGTGGCAGTTTGAAATGTGTGCTGCAATAGAAAACCCCGCCAAATGTGAAGTGCGTGCTGTCATAAGGTTTTTTACAGCCAAAGGATATTCTGCAGCAGCTATTCATCGTGAGCTTTGTGCCGTGTACGGACCAAGAGTTATGAGTGAAGGAGTTGTCCGTGAATGGGTACGTGTATTTAAAAGTGGACGAGAAAACGTTCATGATGAAGAGAGGAGTGGTAGACCATCATTGGTGACTGACGAACTCGTTCAGACAGTTGATGCAAAAGTTCGTGAAAATCGACGTTTCTCAATGTCGGAGTTGTCTACTGGTTTTCCACAGATTTCTAAGACTCACTTGTACGAGAGAGTGACAGCAAGATTGGGTTACCGTAAGTTCTGTGCACGATGGGTGCCCAAAATTCTTACCGACCACCACAAAACTCAAAGAATGGCCTCTGCATTAGACTTTCTGTCATGTTATGAGGACGAAGGAGAACCATTGTTAAACAGAATCGTGACCGGTAACGAAACCTGGATTAAGTACGTGAACCCTGAGACAAAAGAACAATCAAAGATGTGGGCACATTCAAATTCGCCTACCAAACCAAGAAAAGCCTCGCAAGATTTTTCTGCCAGAAAACTGATGGCAACGGTGTTTTGGGATGCCAAAGGGGTGTTGTTGGTTGAATTCATGGAACGTGGTACGACCATTAATCAAGACGTGTACTGTGAAACAATAAAAAAGTTACGATGGGCTATACAGAACAAACGCCGTGGTATGCTGCCTTCCGGTATCGTTTTTTTGCACGATAACGCCCGTCCTCACTCTGCTCGCAGAACAACGGCCCTTCTTGAGTCCTTCAAGTGGGACGTTATCAACCATCCACCTTACAGCCCAGACCTGGCGCCAAGTGATTATCACCTCTTCATGCATTTGAAGAAATGGCTCGAGTCACAGCGGTTTGATGACGACGAAGAGCTCAACGATGCGGTCACAGGCTGGCTCCAGGCACAAGCGGGTGATTTTTATGCAGAAGGAATTTCAAAGCTTGTGAAGAGATACGATAAGTGCCTCAATCGCTATGGAGACTATGTAGAACAATAGTGCAAAGATGTAGTTGTAAGATGTATATATTAAAATATTTTTATTTAACTTGGTGTATTTTTTTAAATCAACCGGAGGTTACTTTCTGAACGGCCCTCGTAGTATTATCCCAGTGCGAGCAGCGCCCTACAGGCTACTGGTGTGTCAGCCCCACAACCCAGTTTCATCTGCGTCCGTGCCTCGCACAGAATCTTTTCGAGTAGGACAAATCGAACGCTTCAGTAGGACAGTGCATGAAAGCGGTCAGTCACCAACTATTTCCTAAACGCTCCTGTCCTCCAACAACATTTCACACAGCAGTACACATATAATCCATTCACAGCCGGGAAGTGTGACGGTTTCCTAAAGTATCATTCACTTGCGTATGGCAGGACATTTGTAGTAGCCGCGTAAGGCTTGTGGCCTAGTAGCTGTGATCTATGTTTCATTCGTGGGTGCAGTCGCAAATACAAGCGGTTTTCTGCCCTAGGACTAAAGTAGCCCAAGGATTGGTGCATTTTCTATAGCCGTAAGGTGACAATATAGTTCCTGACCAATAGAATTAAAAATTGCTGGCAGGTGTGGCCGAGCGGTTCTAGGCGCTTCAGTCTGGAACCGCGAGACCGCTACTCTCACGGGTTCGAATTCTGCCTCGGGCATGGATGTGTGTGATGTCCTTAGGTTAGTTAGGTTTAAGTAGGTCCATGTTCTAGGGGACTGGTGACCTCAGATGTTAAGTCCCAGAGTGCTCAGAGCCCCTTTGAATTAAAAATTCAGGGAACTGCTACTGCGGACATTCACAG
The DNA here is from genome assembly GCF_021461385.2 of Schistocerca piceifrons. Classification (NCBI taxonomy): domain Eukaryota; kingdom Metazoa; phylum Arthropoda; class Insecta; order Orthoptera; family Acrididae; genus Schistocerca; species Schistocerca piceifrons. Next base: position 751,464,270 of record NC_060141.1, read on the forward strand.
CGAAGTGGGGTGGTGCAACGTCACGGTTTACCCCTTTCCTCTCACGAACAGAAAGGCTACGTTCATCATCAACTCAGCTAGAACTCTTTGCACCACTGACGTCGCCATTCAGGTGGCCCCTTAGGAGATACTAGTCGTCCTTGTTTCCTTGCTGAAAATAAAGAATCTGTATGTAAAGAAACCCCCCCCCCCCATGACCCATGGACCTTGCCGTTGGTGGGGAGGCTTGCGTGCCTCAGCGATACAGATAGCCGTACCGTAGGTGCAACCACAACGGAGGGGTATCTGTTGAGCGGCCAGACAAACGTGTGGTTCCTGAAGAGGGGCAGCAGCCTTTTCAGTCGTTGCAAGGGCAACAGTCTGGATGATTGACTGATCTGGCCTTGTAACATTAACCAATACGGCCTTGCTGTGCTGGTACTGCGAACGGCTGAAAGCAAGGAGAAACTACGGCCGTAATTTTTCCCGAGAGCATGCAGCTTTACTGTATGATTAAATGGTGATGGCATCCTCTTGGGTAAAATATTCCGGAGGTAAATAGTCCCCCATTCGGATCTCCGGGCGGGGACTACTCAAGAAGATGTCGTTATCAGGAGAAAGAAAACTGGCGTTCTACGGATCGGAGCATGGAATGTCAGATCCCTTAATCGGGCAGCTAGGTTAGAAAATTTAAAAAGGAAAATGGATAGGTTAAAGTTAGATATAGTGGGAATTAGTGAAGTTCGGTGGCAGGAGGAACAAGACTTCTGGTCAGGTGACTATAGGGTTATAAACTCAAAATCAAATAGGGGTAAAGCAGGAGTAGGTTTAATAATGAATAGGAAAATAGGAATGCGGGTAAGCTACTTCAAACAGCATAGTGAACGAATTATTGTGGCCAAGATAGATACGAAGCCCACACCTACTACAGTAGTACAAGTTTATATGCCAACTAGCTCTGTAGATGACGAAGAAATTGAAGAAATGTATGATGAAATAAAAGAAATTATTCAGATAGTGAAGGGAGACGAAAATTTAATAGTCATGGGTGACTGGAATTCGAGTGTAGGAAAAGGGAGAGAAGGAAACATAGTAGGTGAATATGGATTGGGGGGAAGGAATGAGAGAGGAAGCCGCCTGGTAGAATTTTGCACAGAGCACAACATGATCATAGGTAACACTTGGTTTAAGAATCATGAAAGAAGGTTGTATACATGGAAGAAGCCTGGAGATACTAAAAGGTATCAGATAGATTATATAATGGTAAGACAGAGATTTAGGAACAAGGTTTTAAATTGTAAGACATTTCCAGGGGCAGATGTGGACTCTGACCACAATCTATTGGTTATGACCTGTAGATTAAAACTGAAGAAACTGCAAAAAGGTGGGAATTTATGGAGATGGGACCTGGATAAACTGAAAGAACCAGAGGTTGTACAGAGTTTCAGGGAGAGCATAAGGGAACAATTGACAGGAATGGGGGTAAGAAATACAGTAGAAAAGGATGGGTAGCTTTGAGGGATGAAGTAGTGAAGGCAGCAGAGGATCAAGTAGGTAAAAAGACGAGGGCTACTGGAAATCCTTGGGTAACAGAAGAAATATTGAATTTAATTGATGAAAGGAGAAAATGTAAAAATGCAGTAAATGAAGCAGGCAAAAAGGAATACAAACGTCTCAAAAATGAGATCGACAGGAAGTGCAAAATGGCTAAGCAGGGATGGCTAGAGGACAAATGTAAGGATTTAGAGGCTTATCTCACTAGGGGTAAGATAGATACTGCCTACAGGAAAATTAAAGAGACCTTTGGAGATAAGAGAACCACTTGTATGAATATCAAGAGCTCAGATGGAAACCCAGAAGGGAAGGCAGAAAGGTGGAAGGAGTATATAGAGGGTCTATACAAGGGCGATGTACTTGACGACAATATTATGGAAATGGAAGAGGATGTAGATGAAGATGAAATGGGAGATACGGTACTGCGTGAAGAGTTTGACAGAGCACTGAAAGAGCTGAGTCGAAACAAGGCCCCCAGAGTAGACAACATTCCATTGGAACTACTGATGGCCCTGGGAGAGCCAGTCCTGACAAAACTCTACCATCTGGTGAGCAAGATGTATGAAACAGGCGAAATACCCTCAGACTTCAAGAAGAATATAATAATTCCAATCCCAAAGAAAGCAGGTGTTGACAGATGTGAAAATTACCGAACTATCATTTTAATAAGTCACAGCTGCAAAATACTAACACGAATTCTTTACAGACGAATGGAAAAACTAGTAGAAGCCAACCTCGGGGAAGATCAGTTTGGATTCCGTAGAAACACTGGAACACGTGAGGCAATATTGACCTTACGACTTATCTTAGAAGAAAGATTAAGGAAAGGCAAACCTACGTTTCTAGCATTTGTAGACTTAGAGAAAGCTTTTGACAATGTTGACTGGAATACTCTCTTTCAAATTCTAAAGGTGGGAGGGGTAAAATACAGGGAGCGAAAGGCTACTTACAGTTTGTACAGAAACCAGATGGCAGTTATAAGAGTCGAGGGACATGAAAGGGAAGCAGTGGTTGGGAAGGGAGTGAGACAGGGTTGTAGCCTCTCCCCGATGTTGTTCAATCTGTATATTGAGCAAGCAGTATAGGAAACAAAAGAAAAATTAGGAGTAGGTATTAAAATCCATGGAGAAGAAATAAAAGCTTTGAGGTTCGCCGATGACATTGCAATTCTGTCAGAGACAGCAAAGGACTTGGAAGAGCAGTTGAATGGAATGGATAGTGTCTTGAAAGGAGGATATAAGATGAACATCAACAAAAACAAAACGAGGATAATGGAATGTAGTCGAATTAAATCGGGTGATGCTGAGGGAATTAGATTAGGAAATGAGACACTTAAAGTAGTAAAGGAGTTTTGCTATTTGGGGAGCAAAATAACTGATGATGGTCGAAGTAGAGAGGATATAAAATGTAGGCTGGCAATGGCAAGGAAAGCGTTTCTGAAGAAGAGAAATTTGTTAACATCGAGTATAGATTTAAGTGGCGGGAAGTCATTTCTGAAAGTATTTGTATTGACTGTAGCCATGTATGGAAGTGAAACATGGACGATAAATAGTTTGGACAAGAAGAGAATAGAAGCTTTCGAAATGTGGTGCTACAGAAGAATGCTAAAGATTAGATGGGTAGATCACATAACTAATGAGGAGGTATTGAATAGGATTGGGGAGAAGAGAAGTTTGTGGCACAACTTGACCAGAAGAAGGGATCGGTTGGTAGTACATGTTCTGAGGCTTCAAGGGATCACCAACTTAGTATTGGAGGGCAGCGTGGAGGGTAAAAATCGAATAGGGAGACCAAGAGATGAATACACTAAGCAGATTCAGAAGGATGTAGGTTGCAGTAGGTACTGGGAGATGAAGAAGCTTGTACAGGATAGAGTAGCATGGAGAGCTGCATCAAACCAGTCTCAGGACTGAAGACCACAACAACAACACATGTAAAGAAACAACACAATACGTGTAAACTTGTTCGCATTTCAGTTGAAAATAAGCTGGATAACAGTAATACTACACAAAGCGGTAGACAAGTTTGCTTGCGTATCTTCTTAAGCTGACTTCTCTGACTCCAGGTTCCCTACCTCAAATTGTTCAGTGAAGCACTCCCCATGTCCCGTTACTTTTGCACGCTCTTACGGAAACACTTTGTATATGAGACGATAATAATAATTTCGTGTAGCTCAGTGGCCATGTGCAAGTCTTTCAATTGGACGTCACTTCGGTGACCGGTTTTCGGTTATAGCGAGTTTCTCCCACGCCAGTTTAAACGCTCAGAGCAACTGGTTCCTGAAATAACCGAGTTTTGGTTTTTATTTCTTTTGTTTCCTGTAATAAAATTAGAAATCGAACGAAGCTTGAAAAATTTTGATACCATTACTTTCACGATACAAAGAATAAAAATATTACGTCAAAGAGACAAATAAAAGAAACATAGTTAGTCCACCATTCGCATGTTTTCTGGAAAAGTGGTAAGTGGTTGGATAGTACAGAAAATCACCAATATTCTGCTACTGTTCAAAAATCATGTTGTAATCTCGATCACACGACTATTTGGGCATTACGACTAGGCAGTACTACAGGGCTAATTGAGATTCAAGAACTCTGTTATTCGAGTCACTTTGTAAAAATATTTCCAGACCTAGGCTCGTGCAACTCTGAAATAAAACGGATGTTCGGAAAGGACAGCGAGAAAGTACCATATAGACCAGGTGGGGGCTAGGCACGCACACTGCACGTGTACGAGCACCTTAAGCCACGAAATACGGCAACAAGGGCATTATGGTCTCAGCAATACAGTACCAACACGTACCCCTATGTGTATGTTGCTCGTCTCTGTCGGCATTGTTCTTAAAATGGCACTTAGCACTTTTCCGATTTTCTATGATAACGCAATATTCCGATCCAACGCGAATTTTGCCAATAAAAATTCTTTTTTTTTTTTTAAAAAAAAGGTTCTGTTTAAAAACGAGTGCTGCTATGGCTAGTTGATATTTCGGTTTTTACTCAATCTGTACATCGAGGAAGCAATGATGGAAATAAAAGAAAGGTTCAGGAGTGGAATTAAAATAGGTGAAAGGATATCAATGATACGATTCGCTGATGACATTGCTATCCTGAGTGAAAGTGAAGAAGAATTAAATGATCTGCTGAACGGAATGAACAGTCTAATGTGTACACAGTATGGTTTGAGAGTAAATCGGGGAAAGACGAAGGTAATGAAAAGTAGTAGAAATGAGAACAGCGAGAAACTTAACATCAGGATGATAGTCACGAAGTCAATGAAGTTAAGGAATTCTGCTACCTAGGCAGTAAAATAACCAATGACGGACGGAGCAAGGAGGACATCAAAAGCAGAATCGCTATGGCAAAAAAGGCGTTTCTGGCCAAGAGAAGTCTACTAATATCAAATACCGGCCTTAATTTGAGGAAGAAATTTCTGAGGATGTACGTCTGGAGTACAGCATTGTATGGTAGTGAAACATGGACTGTGGGAAAACCGGGACAGAAGAGAATCGAAGCATTTGAGATGTGGTGCTATAGACGAATGTTGAAAAGTAGGTGGACTGATAAGGTAAGGAATGAGGAGGTTCTACGCAGAATCGGAGAGGAAAGGAATATGTGGAAAACACTGATAAGGAGAAGGGACAGGATGATAGGACATCTGCTAAGACATGAGGGAATGACTTCCATGGTACTAGAGGGAGCTGTAGTGGGCAAAAACTGTAGAGGAAGACAGAGATTGGAATACGTCAAGCAAATAATTGAGGACGAAGGTTGCAAGTGCTACTCTGAGATGAAGAGTTAGCACAGGAAAGGAATTCGCGGCGTGCCGCATCAAACCAGTCAGTAGACTGATGAGTAAAAAAAAAAAAAAAAAGAAGAACATCTTTCATAAACGAGACCAAACAAACATAAAAAATAGCGATTATTCGCAAATAAAACACCGGTACCGGTTTTTTCCGATCCTTAAGGCAAATGTGCGCGCACCGTTCGGTAGCGACGACAAGGGAGGAACGCCAACTGGAGAACTGTGGGTCAGGTTTGACAGTCAGTGGCGCCCGCTGTAGCAGCAGCGCCGACACGGTCGTGTGTAACACCGACAGTATCTCCGCATCTCCATTCCCCTGCGCCACGAATATTAGCTTCTTGCACAAAACGTTAGGTATACAAAAATGGCAGTTGGAAAAGGGTAAACGAGTTCATTTTTGTAAATTATTGTCAGTGCATGGTGCTGGTTTTAACAAGGAGTTTCAACATTATTCACGTACTTTAGCACCCCTCAAAAAAGAATTTGAGCAACGTTTTCAATACCTGACGGAATAAAAAATGATTTTAATCTGTAATGTGCAAACTTTCGCGGCCGGAAATGTCACAATTAATAAAATGTTCCTGGTTTTTACGCCGTGGTCGAATGGGTTTCACCTTACAACGCGACGTTTTGTCCCCATTTGCGCAGGACCTTTTCAAGATGGATCGTAGCTTTGCTGCATGTCTGATTCTCATCCTAGCTCGCTACTGACTACACAGACTTCCGCTACCGCGCAGTGGCGTGACGTCACGTGTTTTGAATACGCGAGCGCAATAATTGGCCATTGTCACCTGCGGTCGTCCGCTGTTGCTATCATCCTATGGTGGTAGACCGGTACACATCATCTTCAGTACCGTAATCCAAATTTCATTCAATTTCGCGTCCTCCTCCTTCGTATTGAAATTCATGGGATGTTTTACAGTACCTAACGCCTCTGTGTACAGCCTTTCATGACATCCGCTCCTAGCTGCCAGTACTTGAGTCCCATCAAAATGAATTGGTGGTCTCCTGGCTCTACAGCATGTCACCGCAACAGCTGATCCTGACAATCTCCTCTCTTCTGCAAATGCCCTTGTGCTCATCGAGTCGTTTTTGACGGTTCTTTTTGTAGTACTCACGTACACCTTTCCACTACTATACGGAATCATATAAATTCCATCTTTTTCCTGCGGTTGGCGAGCATCCTTGGCCGATTTTAGGTGATCTTGTAGCGTCTGCGTGGTTGTGTAGATTGATAGGACTCAAGTACAGGCAGTCACAAGCGGATACCATGAAAGGCTATACAGAGAGGCCATAAAGACCGTAAAGCACACCAGGAATTTCAACAGGAAGGAGGAGGGCTTGAAATTGAATGAAATTTGGATTCCGGTGCTGAAGAGGATGTGTACCAGTGTTCTACCATGGGATGACAAGAAACAGTCGATGATGGTAGTCGACAACGGCCAATTGAGCTCGCGTATTCAAAACATATGACGTCACGCCACTGCGCGGAAGATCGCGGAAGCGCAACTTTGCTGTAGTCAGTAGCGAGCCAGGGTGTGAATCGGACATTTAACAAAGCTACGATCTCCCTTGAAAATGTCCGCAGATGGCTTGGCAGACTGGAACATTTTATTAATTGTGAATTGATTTTAATCTGTTCTCCTCTCTATCTTCAGCGAATATTGATAAGACTCGATCTGAACTACAACCAGAAATTATTGACTTGCAGTGCGATAGAGAATACGACGACAAATGTCAGTACAAGAAAAGCATCTTTCACTTCTAGGGACACGCCCCTCAGGATAGATTTCCTCGTTTCCACAAACAGCCGATTACCGTAATGTTCGTGTTAGGTTTCACGTATGTTTGTGAACAATCAGGGCCGTTAGTAGCTGTTTTGCCACCCTAGAGAAATGACGCCCTCTCGTATTTAGCGCACCATCGGGCACCCCGATGTCCCTAAACGATTGGCCTCTGATCATTTGTGCTAGATGGGTCCAGGTTCGTATTCCCGTGAAGCTTGGATACTGTGTTTGTCTAAAGGCACTGACTCTTTCACTTCCTTCTGAAGCTCCAATATTTTGCCGCCCTAGGCGAGCGTCTAGTCTCGCCCAATGGTAGAAACAGCTCCGTGAACAGTGTTGTTCTCTGCAATGAAAAGTAATAAACGTGCCTGAGAAACTCGCTGGCTGACCGTATTCCAGACTGCACGCTGCGTCTACAGCAGACAAGAACTATTACTCCGGACATATTAAGCGACTGTTAACGGGAGAAAGTGCAAAATAACCGAGAATCCCACACTTTAATCACTTCAATTTTCTGTAACAGGTTGCAAAGCAAGAAATATGTAGAAGTATACGTTAGCAAAATTATGTGAGACGCGAACATCTTCCTTTGTTTGTAGCAACAGTATTTCATATAGTGATTTCCATGTAGCTTTGGTGTCCAACATGCGACGGCAGCTGTTCTGCCCCACTCAGCTATCGGTCAGCCCCCCCACCCCCCCTTTCTCTTGTGCAGGTAGTGGGGATAAGGTGCTCGCCTTATTTCATGGTTGCGCTCTGCTGCTCACAGCTTGCTACGCGAGCAAATTTCTTCTGAATCACTGGATTACTATGCCGTTCAGGAAAGTGGAACGTACGAGGCTAACTATAATGATTAGCGAAAGATATACAAGGCGGCCCAATTAAACGTTCCAGCGCAAATATCTCTGGAACAAAAGTAGATATTGAAAAACGAATTTCACTGTCGAAAATGTAAGACAGGGACTCATGAAAATAAATACTAAGTGTTGTGACTTGGCAAGACAGCCCAGCCACTATGAGATAGCCGAAAGGCACGCGTTTAAGCTCACGCAGGCTGGCGTGAGGTCTGGAACAGTTAAAGGAGTTGTCTAGTAAAAAAAGTACGTAGCTTCTGGAATACTTAATTTTAATCCATAATTGGTAAACATCGGTCTGACGGTACATGCATCACAAGATAAATAGCAAATGATAATGGCGCCTTGCTAGGTCGTAGCAAATGACGTAGCTGAAGGCTATGCTAACTATCGTCTCGGCAAATGAGAACGTAATTTGTCAGTGAACCATCGCTAGCAAAATCGGCTGTACAACTGGGGCGAGTGCTAGGACGTCTCTCTAGACCTGCCGTGTGGCGGCGCTCGGTCTGCAATCACTGATAGTGGCGACACGCGGGTCCGACGTATACTAGCGGACCGCGGCCGATTTAAAGGCTACTACCTAGCAAGTGTGGTGTCTGGCGGTGACACCACACTAAAAATACTGAAAAATAAATACTAATAATACTGAAATGTAAGCAAATATTAGTTCCAACACAAACTTTTTTGTTCTGTTTTTAAATGGATATCCCGTATTTTTACTTACGCAATCAATAACATGAGAAATTACAAAAACAATGGCTTTGGTTGCATCGTAATACGTGAATTACATCCCGAGAAAGTGCAAAGCGAAGTTGACGCTTGAAATAAACGGAACACGCCGCTATTGTACGTCTCGAGACACAAACGAAAATGCCAAGTTAATACTAACAGCGATGTGATTGACAAACGTAATATTACTTTCACTGTTCTCACGAGGGCTGAAAGTAATAACAGGGTTTCCTGCCACAAACACTGATATTTGGTGATCGTGTTTGAACTGCAAGATGTCAACAGCGGCGCATTTCGTTTATTTCAAGCGTCTACTTCGCTTTGCTATTTCTCGGGATGTAACTGATGTATTGCGACGTAACCAACACCATTATTTTCGTGAATTTTCATGTTATTGATTGACTGTGTGTGAAAAAAAAGAAAAAGAGTTAAATTTGTGTTGAAACTTTTATTTGCTACCGTTTTATAATGTCTCATAGTACGAGGCCTGTTCAGAAAGTAAGCTCCGATTGATTGCCAAATTGAAACTACAGTGAACATCAGAAATGTTTTACTTGTAACAATTAGCTACACCTTTCAGCTACTTCTCTACGTAGTCGCCGTTCTGACTTAGACTTTTGTCATAGCGTTGTACCAACTTTTCAATAGCCTCATCATAGAAGGCAGCCGCCAGTGCTTTCCGCCAATTCTCCACGCTGGCCTACACCTCGTTGTCTGTGTCAAAATGTTGTCTTCAAAGACAGCGGTTCATGTGACCAGAGATGAAACTCAGGGGGAGACAATTGCGGACTGTATTGTGGGTAATCTAACATTTCCATTTGAAAACGATGCAGGAGCATCTTCATTGCCCCTGCAGAATGCGGCTGAGAATTGTCGTGAAGACGAAACAGCACGACAGTTATGTAATGTTAGCTGCATAGCTTCAGGCGAAATTTCTCACCAGGCCCTCGTACTTGGCGGCAGACACTATTTTCTAGACATCTTTACGCACTCACTGCGAGCTCAGAAATGAGAAGAGCGACGTGATGCTAACTGGGGTTATACTAGAGACACTACCCAACACATCTGTGCAAAGCTTTATCGGATTTTCATAGTCGTTTCCATTTCGCGACCGATCGGAGCTTACTTTCTGAACGCCCCTCGTATTTACTCTTATGAGCCCTGCCTTACAAATGGCTCTGAGCACCATGGGACTTAACTTCTGAGGTCATCAGTCCCCTAGAACTTAGAACTACTTAAACGTAACTAACCTAAGGACATCACACACATCCATGCCCGGGGAAGGATTCGAACCTGCGACTGTAGCGTCTAGAACCGCTCGGCCACCCCAGCCGCCCTGCCTTACACTCAAACCCGTGAAAATCGTTTTTCAGTATCTATTGTTCCAGACATATTTGCGTTGAAGCGTTTAAGTGGATCACCATGTATAGAACGAGGAAAAAGAGGGAGTTTGTGCTTCATAGATCCAGAAAAAGCCTTCGACCGAGTCATATGGAACATCAAGACGGAAATTCTGAATTTGAAGAAAGTTAATTGGAGCAGTGGATGGTTAGTCAAAGAGTCACACGCAGGTCAGAAACCCATTATGAAGCTAAGAAATGGCATGACAGACTGTTTTGCAATCGGAGTAGAAGTAATCACCAACTCTGTCATGTACTGCGCGCTAGGGGTACAGGTCCAGATATTTCTACTGACGAAATTATAGCAATTACGAGTAGTATGTTTTTTGGCTGGCTAGTACCTCCAAGTACGTGTGGGACAAGCAATCCATTAATGTTTATACGATATTGCAGTGCCCGTATTGTCCAGAACTACAATAACACGTCCCTTCGGACATCCATGCAACATCGTATTTATCTACTGACACTGGGCAAGCGATTATCAATTAAGATATCTTCCCTGTGTGAGAATACACATAATTAATGTACGAGTGCAGGTTGTAGACACGTGGTCTACGATAGATGGAAGTTTCCGCCTGGTCATGAGTCGTGCTCGGATAGTCTAATTGTAAGGAGACCACTCGCAATAAGCGGCAAATCTGGGTTCGAGTCCCGGTCTAGCGCAAATTTTCGTTCTCGTCATTGCTTTATTAAAGCTCATGGTTGTCAGTATGCGCAACTGCAAATACATTTCATGTATTAATGTTTATTTTCCTCCTGGGTAGCAGGTCGAGTATTGAAATGTGGACATGGGACGCAAAGCAGACAGTCGGTACTGACAAGCGCATCCTGCTCGCGGCGCATTTACGACCGTTCACATTACTATGAGGTGGCAAAAGTCACGAGATAGCGATACGCATATTACAGATGCCCGTAGTATCGCTTACACATGGTATAAAAGGTCAGTACATTGATGGAGCTGCCATTTGTACCTCACGTGTTTCATGTGAAAAGGTGTCCGAGATGACTATTGCCGCACGACAGGAATCACCAGATTTTGAACGCGGAATTGTAGTTGGAGCTAGACACATGGAACCATCATTTCGGAAATCGTTAAGAAATTGAATATTCCATGCATTACCTCTCACCACGGACTAAGCAGTGGCCGACGGCCTTCACTTTACGTTCGAGAGCAGTGATGTTTGCGTCGTGTTGTCAGTGTCCACAGACAAGCAACAGTGCGTGAACCAACCCCTGAAATCAATGTGCGACATAGTACGACGAACGTATGTTAGGACAATGCGGCGAAATTTGTCGAATAGGCTATGGTAACAGACGGCCCACGCGAGTGCCTTTGCTAACAGCACTTCTGGCCTCGCGACCGTATGGCTTTGACCCTAGACGACCTGAAAATTGTGGCCTCGTCAGATGACCCCCGATTTCAGTCGGTAAGAGCTGATGGCGCAGAACCCACGAAGCCATGGACCCGAGTTTTCAGCAAGGCAGTGTGCATGTTGGTGGTGGCCCCATAATCTCCTGAGCTGTGTTTACATGGAATGGACTGGGCGCTTGATCCAACTGAACACATCTTTCGCTGGAAATGCTTATGATCTGCTACTTGGAGACCATTTGCAACCATTCATGGACTTCATATTCGCAAAAAAAGGTGGAATTTTTATGAATGACAATTCGCCATGTTACTGAGCCACAATTGTTCACTGCTTATGTGAAGAACAATCTGGACAATTCGAGAGAATTATTTGGCCACCCATATCGTCCGACATGACTCCCGTCAAATATTTTTGAGGCATAATCGAGAGGTCAGTTCGTGCACAAAATCCTACACCGGCAACACTTTCGCAGTTATGGACGGCTATAGAGGCAGCTTGCCTCAGTATTTCTGAAGTGGACTTCTTGAGTCCACACCACGTGGACTTTCTGCACTACGCCGGGCACAAGGAGGTCCGACACGTGACTTTTGTCATCCCAGTGCGTGTAGCGTATGTGATCCGTCTGTGGGAAGACTTAAGCACAGACGATAAACCGGGCGTGTGATAATAAAAAGAACTTTACAGCTGATAAACAACTAATTCACTCAAATGAGTACTTTTTTCAGTCATCAATCTTCTCACTGATTTTATGCGGCCCGCCACGAATTCGTCTCCTGTGCCAACCTCTTCATCTCAAAGTAGCACTTGAAAACTATGTCCTCAATTATTTGCTAGATGTATTCCAATCTCTGCCTTCCTCTACAATTTTTACCCTCTGCAGGTCCCGCTAGTACCATGACAGTTATTCTCTGATGTCTTAACTGATGTCCTATTATCCTGTCCCATTCCTTGCCAGTATTTTCCATAAATTCCTTTCTTTACCGATTCTGAAGAGAACATGAAAGGTATGTGCTAAGGTCTGATCAGGATAGGTCCAGAAAATAAAGTCTGGTAGTTGCTAACCGCAAGGTGGAATAATATTTTTGAGTAGGAGGATCTTTGATCGTTAAGAGAGCCGGGCGTGCGCAGTAAAAAACTCAGGAGTCGCAGCTAGGTGCCCGGAGGAAGCAGACGTGTATGGAGAGCTTTAAGGTAGGAGTCGTGCTGGCTGCGCAGTTACCCTAACCAAACTTTAGCACGTAAATGAGAGAAGATATGTAATGATTTCAAAATTGTTTTTATTAGATAATGTTGAGAGTTAGGATTTGTATATCCAAGGTTTGACACAGTAAGCCTTTTGAAAATTATTTTGTAAGAGCGATTCGTGCTACAAAGATGTTAGAAATGGTAGGTTTCGTGTATGAGTTAAAATTTTAACAAAATATATATATTGAGATCAACATTGTATTTAAATCTAACAGCCTGAATCATAATCCACATCCTTTGCTTGTACTGAATATGAAAATGAGTAGATAAGTAAAGTTACCCACCAATGAAATAACGTAAAAAAAAGTGAGGCCTCTATGCAATATATATGCGCAGTTCATGGTTTGAAAAAATGGTTCAAATGGCTCTGAGCAGTATGGGACTTAACATCTGAGGTCATCAGTCCCCTAGAACTTAGAACTACTTAAACCTAACTAACCTAAGGACATCATACATATCCATGCCCGAGGCAGGATTCGAACCTGCGACCGGAGCGGTCGGGCGGATCCGGGCTGAAGCACCTAGAACCGCTCGGCCACACTGGCCGGCTCATGGTTTGAAACCGATTCTGGCATAAATAAAGATAACAGAGCAAAGTTATTTCAAATAACAAATTTTTTGCCATTACACAACTGGCATTATTCAAGTCAAGATATAATTTCATTAAGTAAACATCAGGGCAAAAAGTTAATTTTCAGTACCATCTTAATGCCACTGCACAAACGGCATTATTCTCTTAAACTTGATTGCTGAGTCAAATACATGTTTCATTAGTGGCCAAATGGAGGAGTGCAAGAAACAACTTCGTAGACGCAGCCCGATGCAGGTTTGTTGAATAAGTAATTTGGAACAATTTTTATCATTGATACTTTCACAAATAAAAAGGATACAATTTTGGATACTTTCAAACATCCCCATTCCTTATCTTACTAACCCATCTAATTTTCAACGTTCTATTGTAGCGCCACATCTCACATACTTCGAGTGTCATCTTTCCCGGTTTTCTAACAGACCACGATTCACTAATATACAATGCTCTGCTCCAAACGTACGCCCTCAGGAATTTCTTCCTCGAATTACGGTCTTTATTTGATACTAGCAGACTTGTCTTGACCCGGAATCCTCTTCTTGCCAGTGCTATTTATATCTCCAACTTGCTTCATCTGTCAAGAGTATTCTTGAATGAACTGTGACGGGACCCCGAAAAATAGCGGCCTGACATACTAGGGTATGTATTAAAGCTCTGAAATACTGCATTGATAATGGCTAGTTAATAGCTGAAATCTAGATTTGCTTTAATAAAGCCTGAAAGGACAGGGCGACTGATTGCTGTGCTCCATCATTCTGAAAATCGTATCACAGTCATTGAACGCATTTCACATTCCTAATGGAAGATAACTTGACTTCAAATAAATGGCAAGGAGGCCAGTAACTTCAGGACTCGAGCTAGGCACTGGTAATACTGCCCTCCCGCTCGTGGCTGCTAACGAATTGTTCAGTACATCTCGATGTACACTACTGGCCATTAAAATTGCTACACCACGAAGATGACGTGCTACGTGCTACAGACTCGAAACTTAACCGACAGGAAGAAGATGCTCTGAGATGCAAATGATTAGCTTTTCAGAGCATTCACACAAGGTTGGCGCCGGTGGCGACACCTACAACGTGCTGACATGAGGAAAGTTTCCAACCGATTTCTCATACACAAGCAGCAGTTGACCAGAGTTGCCTGGTGATGAAACGTTGTTGTGATGCCTCGTGTAAGGAGGAGAAATGCGTACCATCACGTTTCCGACTTTGATAAAGATCGGATTGTAGCCTATCGCGATTGCGGTTTATCATATCGCGACACTGCTGCTCGCGTTGGTCGAATCCAATGACTGTTAGCAGAATATGGAATCGGTGGGTTCAGGAGAGAAATACGGAACACCATGCTGGATCCCAACGGCCTCGCATCGCTAGCAGTCGAGATGACAGGCATCTTATCCGTATGGTTGTAACGGATCGTGTAACCACGTCTCGATCACTGAGTCAACAGATGGGGACGTTTGCAAGACAACAACCATATGCACGAATAGTTCGACGACGTTTGCAACAGCATGGACTATCAGCTCGGAGACCGTGGCTGCGGTTACCCTTGACGCTGCATCACAGACAGGAGCGCCTGCGATGGTGTACTCGACGACGAACCTGGATGCACGAATGGCAAAACGTTATTTTTTCGGATGAATCCAGGTTCTGTTTACAGCATCACGATGGTCGCATCCGTGTTTGGCGACATCGCTGTGAACGCACATTGGAAGCGTGTATTCGTCATCGCCATACTGGCGTATCACCCGACGTGATGGTATGCGGTGCCGTTGGTTACACATCTCGGTCACCTCTTGTTCGCATTGACGTTCCATTTCAGATGTGTTACGACCCATGGCTATACCCTTCGTTCGATCCATGCGAAACTCTTCATTTCAGCAGGATAATGGACGACCGCATGTTGCACGTCCTGTACGGGCCTTTCTGGATATAGAAAATGTTCGACTGCTGCCCTGGCCAGCACATTCTCCAGATTCTCACCAATTGAAAACGTCTGGTCAATGGTGGCCGAGCAACTGGCTTGTCACAATACGCCAGTCACTGCTCTTGTTGAACTGTGGTATCGTGTTGGAGCTGCATGGGCCACTGCACCTGTACACGCCATCCAAGCTCTGTTTGACTCAATGCCCAGGCGTATCAATGCCGTTATTACGGCCAGAGGTAGTTGTTCTGGATACTGATTTCTCAGGATCTATGCACCGAAATTGCGTGAAAATGTAATCACATGTCCGTTCTAGTATAATATATTTGTCCAATGAACACTCGAATATCATCTGCATTCTTCTTTGTGTAGCAATTTTAATGGCCAGTATTGTACAACGCTAGGCTCCAACCGTACGTTCTCAGGATTTCCTTCCTCGAATTAGGATCTTTGTTTGATACTAGTAGACTTGTCTTGGCTCGCAATCCCATTTTTGTTCCCAGTGCTAGACTGCTTTATATCTCCAACTTGCTGCGGCTGTCAAGAGTACTCTTGAAAGAACTGTGACAGGAGCCCGAACAATAGGGGCCTGACGTACTAGGGGATGTATTAAAGCTATTAAATACTGCATTGATAATGGCTGCTTAATAGGTGAAATCTAGATTTGCTTTAATAAAGCCTTAAAGGAACGAACAACTGATTGCTGTGCTCCATCGTTCTGAAAGTCATATCACAGTCGTTGAGTGCATTTGACATTCCTAATGGAAGATAACTTGACTCCAAATAAATGGCAAGGAGGCCAATAACTACAGGACTCGAGCTAGGCGCCGGTAATACTGCCCTCCCGCTCGTAGCTACCAGCAAGTTGTTCAGTACAAGTCGACGTATTTAGCACACCAAAACTGACAGATGCACTTCGTAACCGGGCTGCACGTGACGTGAGCCGCTCCTTGCCCCCAGTAATGGTCAACGCTGCAGGAAAACGCGAGCCCCTGTAATCTAACGGACAGCGGTTTAAGCTCGCTGCAATCGCCAGGACGCCGAGTAATCACACCCTTCCAGCCCCGTGTCCCACACACCACTCACTACCACGCCGCCCCAGAGGGAACACACAACCAGGCAAAGATGATACGACGAGGGCCGACAAGAGGCGGCAGTAGCATCGCGCACACGCCCTCACAGGAGCCGCCAGGCCTCACGTGCAATCTTTAAAAACCCTAGTTCCGGGCCGCAAGGATTCATTCGTTCATCATGGAGCGCAAATCAATAAGTCCCAAAGTCAAGAGAAACATTGGTGCGAAAGCAAGAATCCGAAAATTTTGTCTGTAACAGGTTAGCTGGCCTCTAAGAGTCAGACTAATTTTGTCTTTCTGATTCCTCTGGCTCTAAATCGCTAACTCACTGGCTGTTCACTGTCTCATCGCCGTGTCTTCACTCTCCGTCCTCTTGACTATCCACTGCCTGAATTTCCGATTGATCTCTAACCGACTGCCTGAATGAATCGCTTCTTCTCTGCTCCTGCTTCGTCGTTTTGTTCGTTTTCTGCCTCGCTTTTGGTTCGTTCGAATAAAAGTATCACAAGCGACTGCAACCGTTTTCAAATTGTCCCTGCTGTCCATGCGCAGCTTCGCGGCGGTTGCAACTGTCAGAAACATTTGCGTTATTCGAACGCAGACTTCACGTGTTTCGTTTGGCCATCTTTAGCGATAATTGACACCTTTGCTCTCTTCACGTCGCTCAGACGTTTTTGATTTAAATAATGCAACATTGCACCTGGTACGTATTTTCTTCATGCTTGGCACTATGCGTTTCGAGAATTGTCAAGTGCAAATATTTTCATAAATATTTTGTGAGATGTTTGTATGTCTATCATGATGACGTTTAATTTGTGGAGCGCTCAACTGCGCGGTCATCGGCATCCGTACAAAGTCACAATTTTCACATAGTCTAATTTTTTCACCGTCCATCTAGCCACTGTCGAGAATGATGATGAAATGAAAGTGATGCCCTACTTTTCCTCCACTGTGAAAGTGTAATCAATTTCCCCACTCAAGTGCAGTGCTATCATTTATACCCGAAGTTCTACCACTCCCAGTGCAACTCATACCTACCCAAGTGTAGGTAAACACTTTTTTTGCAGGTCATGAAAGCCACAAATAAGTGCTACGTATTTACTGCAAGAAATCTTCGACGAAACAACGACAAAAATATTCCTGTAATATGTCATTGTAAAACAAGAATGTCAATTTTTTGTAACATATTTTTTCCACGAGTGCACACAGCACCCAGACTTCCTGCGAAGTCAAGTAATTTCTTTCTTTGTTATTTTTTTAATATTTATTGTGCCATGTATAATTTATCTATGTATGTGTATCTTTATCTTAATTTCATTATCTTTTACCGCGAAATGAACATTTGTTATCCTTGTACAATACATTAGAAAGAGCACAGTTCAATTGTCATGTAGTTACCCTATGGACAAATTACTATCAATCTCAGTCGTACGAATATGCTTACCTGATACTCTGTATGTTAACCACTTTGCCTGATGTAGTGTGTAAAATCTATTGTAAATAATTTTTGCAAGTAATACTAACTTGTTTCACGAAAACAATAATATCACGACTACGCGTGAGTCGCGATGATCCTGACGGAGTCATCGCTCCTCACGCGGGAAGCAATGTGGTATTATTGGATTTCGGACATTTTGCATATGAGAAAAGGATAGCCACCGAGCTGTAGTTTGTAATGATACTAAGCATGACAGCGCGAGAGTAAAGAAATGAAATTTGTTTATAACGTGCGCCTATACCAAGACGCGCGGCCAGCGTTTAAAAGGTACACTATGACTCGCTGGGCGCAGATATTTAAAATCATTGCCGCAGCGCTTGATAGCAAGAAGCTGCGAAACAGAAGAAAGAACAATTTATCATTTGTTAGGAAAATTCTAGAGTCTTTATAGTTAGTTGTACTTCTGGTCGCCGATATGTTAACATGTACTTCATTACCTTTGATGTTTGGTCGCCGACTTGTTAAGACGTGTTGTGTAGCACCGCTACAAGTTATATTTCATTTAGTGTGAAAAACCACGTTATCATCAAGAAAGAAAACGCTTTTGTAAACCTTGTGACATAAAAAATACTTACGCGCACGCCAGGACATTTAATTTTTACAAAATATCGCACATACCAAAGCAGCGATTGTTGGACTGCTCCATGTATGAGAAAAACATAAAAATGTAAGTTTTGTATTCATTGTAAATTTGTTAATGTTTATAGTTTAACGCCTTTGTTCTTTGAGAATATATTGATGCTTCACTGTACAGAAAATCTATGCTTATTCTTTTCTTTAAATTGCCCACAAATAATGTTTATGTTTAAATGAACTTTGTTACAGGTTCGCTCTTTATCGCGGTGTCTCGATTGTATTTGGGAGACCATTAATGTGTTCAATTTCCGATCTGACAACTTTTTTTACAAAATTTCACTGTTTTGCATTTTTTTTATTATTCAAATAGGTCCCTTAGGTAATTTCATTGAAGAGTCTGATTGCGTGAAAGCAATCCGGGTTAAGAGGTCATTTGAGAAACTATTTTCACGCAATCAATCCGTACGTCTCCTAAACACTATCGAGAACCGACGCATCGTTGATCATTCATTAATTTTTCTCTCTTTCCAAGTCGTACCAAAAAACGGCCAAGGAGAACTGTCGTGAGTACGCAATCAGTGTTAAAAGGTTGCATTCTTTATCTTGTCGGCGAACATTGCCATGAATTATCATCATCAATGTTATATTTGGTTAAATGTGAAAAGCCAGAAAAACCTTTTAACGCTAGATGTGGCGCCCGAACAGGGACTTGACAAAAAAAACTAATTTGTTCTTTCTATTTTCATGCTACCATCTGGAGAAAATTGGAAGCCAAAACCAGTGATAAAAAAGAAGGACGCATATACAGAAAATCGCAGTAAGAATCCACAACAGCAATAAATAGCAGCGCGCAAGACAACTAATGTGAGTACGATTTTTCATTACGTTTGAAGCTTTGCGTACCGAACATTCAGTCGGCTCGTGACATTCACTCTCTACGCTTTTTTCCTTTTCCTCAAGCAATTTAATTTCCAAATATCTGTTTCCTTTTGCTATTAGATCCGCCTCTATCACATCATTTCGCTTATAATAGTTAGAAATAGTTAGCAAGAATTTCCATTGTTGTGTATTTTAGTGAATCACAATGGCCGCTATCTGTGCCAGTTTCAGTGCTCTATAAGTGTTTTTCATTTATTTTATCTCTCTCGTTGCCATATTGGCATTTTCGTGTGCCAGAGTTTCAATTGTTTATAACGCGCAAGCAATATCTGAGAAATCAGGACGCGAAAACCTTGGCGCATCTGACAAGTGAAAATCATAATTTAAAAAAAATTATCTTTTCTAGCTCGTGCAGTGAAACTACTTTAAATTTACCATGGCTGATGAGCAACCAAGGCAACTTAGACCGCACGCGGGTGTAAACAAACCTGAATCTCGTAGTGAGGGAACAACAGAGGACGAAGCGACACGTGAGCTGTCGGCGCCACAGACCGCGTCGTAGTCACGTGAATGCTCGCTGTCAGATATACTAAAATTGTTTGCTGATATGAAAACCAGTTTTGAAGCAAACACGGGTAATCTTGGAACGCAAATCAGTCAGTTAACAAACCAAAGTGACAATCTTGGAACGCAAATCAGTCAGTTAACAAACCAAAGTGACAATCTTGGAACGCAAATCAGTCAGTTAGCAAATCAAAGTGACAGCAGGCTCAGCAGTTTAGAATCAAGGATAGAGGACATCCAAGCACAAATCAAAAATTCGAATGACACCATGGAGGAAAAAATTAAAGCCATTACCACTGCTTACGCAAGCGAGCTAAACGCAAGCGTACACGCAAAAATTGATAGTGTTCTTTCGATGGTGGAATCCGCCGAGACCAATGTTGGTAGCAAGTTCATAGATATGCAGGCCCAAATAGATGTGTGTAAATCAACTGCGAGTGACTCTTTGAAACATTACAGTGATGTTTCAAAGAGAGTAAGCCAATTGGCAGAAAGTGTCAACCACGTTGGCGAGCGAGTCGAAGACCTTGCTCAGCAAATATCCGATGTTAATATTGACAAAAAGATCGCAGATGTCAACACCGGTATAAGCAATACACTTAATAGGGAATTTGAAGAGTGGATGTAATCCAAAGAACAGTACATTGTCAGCAAGGTACACGCTGAACTAAAGGGTACGGTTAAATCTGCTACAGCAGAAATCTTAACCGCTCCCGGTACTTCTGGTGACACTTTAACCAGTGAATTAGGTGAAATCAGACGAGCATTTAGCCACGATCTTCCGGAATGGAAACGTCAGCTAAGCAACGATATAGATCAACTGAGACGACAAGTTACGGAATTGTAAGGTGACAATCAAAGTGAGTATTCGCTACCGCCAGAACACGATAATCGTCAATATCCCGAGTGTCAGGTACAATTCTCACCAACAGTAAATAATACGCGTGGCGAAACTTCTACGTCACGTAGTCATGCCGATCAACTAACACCTGAAAAACGAAATATACATCCAATGATATTTCTAAAATCATTCACAGGCGCTTTTCCAGAATCATGGAACGACAGGCAGCGGATACGGTTCATCTTAGGCTATGTACACGGTGAAGGATCAATTTGGGGTACAGGAATTATAGACAAATGTCACACCTATGCAGATTTTGAAAAGCATTTTTTTGAATAAATTCTGGAGTTCAGGTATACAACAAAGGCTCCGAAACGAGGTTTACAACGCCGAACCTTTCAACACCAAAGGAGGAGGTTTGAGACGTTATTTTGAAAAATATCTACGTAAAATTCAGTATTGGGACACGCCCATTTCAACCAAAGATGTAATCATGATCTTAAAGTCAAAACTTCCTGTGTCAATAAGAGAAAAACTAGTTAATGTGAGTGGAGAAGACCTAGAAGCCTTTTTTCTGTTCTTGACAATTTGGATATGATCTATGAGGATGTGCGTGCGAGCGCGCGGAATGATTATAATAATGGACCGCCCGCTCCGCAGCAGCACATAACAAATTGCGTCAATGGAATGTCGTACCAACATAACACGGGACAACCAAACGCTCAGCCTTACGGCAATCATAACAGTTTCAACCGCCGTAATGGAAAACAATATAACAAACATCCACACCAGAATAGATACAATCCGATTTATCAAAACACACAGCAACATTACGGTAATTCACCGATAAATCACAACGGTAATTACCAGTACCAGAACAACAAGACGAATAATGGAAATCGTCACAAGGGAAAGAAATGGAACAATTATAACGGACCACAACAGTACAGTCAGCCGAGTCACTTCACTCCCTCTCACCAAATGAATTTTTCACAGCCGAAAAATGCGACATTTTCTCACCAACCCAACCAACAGTTCAGGAACAATAGTCAGGACAATTCGTCGCATGCTTTTCCTGACACCGCCGGTCATAATAGCCAAGGAAAACCGACCATTTTCTACACACAGGCGAACCAAGCACCAAACGCGATGTCAAATAACACGCAATCAAGTGATGCACATTTCGTATGGGATACGAACGCAAGTTTTCAGCCTAACATAACACAAAATACTAGTCAAGCAAAAATAACTGACACTTCAACTCCACCCAAGTCGGAACACCATTAGCAGCTTCATTATGAATCCACAGGGAAGCTGCGGAACGAAATTACAACACCCTAAAGTAACCTTAGACGACAAGTTAAGACAAGCTCTCATATCTTTAACCACTCATGCCAACCTAACAATAAGAAAAAAGGCGCATGACGAACACATTAGCAAAGTCTTATCGTATCGTATAAATGAACGAGTGCTATTAAAGACCCACTTCAAACCATCTTTGATTCATCGTAAGAATCGCAAGTGGCAGCACTTGTATGAAGGACCATATATTATATTAAGAAAGCCGCACATTGGTTGCTATCTATTAGCTGACCCTGTATCTGGACGAATAAAAGGATTGATTCATCACGCAGACTTGAAGAAATACCGAGTCAACCATTGAAAATATCTGTTAAGTTAAGCTGCTAAAATAAAATATACACACACTATAAGTTGTCATACTATGTGTGAAGTACCAACGTATGTAAGAGTAATGCACAGGACGAACACCCTGTCGACCTGCCACAACAAGATAAGTCATTTATATGAGCACCTTAAGTAAAACACATTTATTGTAGGAGAGCAAGATTTACCTTAGATGTAAGTTAGTTTAAAGTTAATTGAGCCATGAACGGCTACAGCCGAAAGGCTGACAAATAAATATTATAGTAGGGACGTGCTAAGTGCCACCTACTACCACTAGTTTTAAGTATAGCAAAGCTCTCTTCTCTTGAATGAAATAGATTAAAATGATCATTCAGACCAGAATGATTGCTCGTAGGTTAAAAAAAAAATTGATTAAGGTCGCTTACTCTAATGAGGTAGATGTTATGTTATGCATAAGGAGTGTGTGACAACAAATTTTATGAGACCACCTATGAAACGCAGCAGGCAAAAAGCAGCAGCTTAGCATATAAGAATCAAGTAAGTCAATAACGATCCAGGTAGCAGGAAAGCAGCGCGCAACTCAATTATTTTATTATAATACGGAGAAAACCGTATACGCTCATAACAATTTTACGGCACAGTGCAGCTGAAATACCTACAAAGATCATTTATAAATAAACTAATTTAGTACTAGAAATATCTATTTCAGGTCCTCGAGATACGACGACTTTTTTTTTTTTAGAAAACCAATTTTACGATACATGGAACAGAAGATAGTTCACACACACAGTTCACTGCTAATGCATGGTTTAAGTAATTTTAGATATGCATAGAAAATTGTTTAGAGAGCTGGATCAGACGACAAGGAAACTACTGTATCGATTTAATTATACTATTTGTCATGAAAAACTAAGGTGATAATAATTTATATTAAGCTCATCATATCATACGTCATTAACACTGTGTCTTCAAATCTCTACACTCCATAAAAGTCTTTTGTGTTTTCCTCTAACCAGTATCCTTACCAACCTACCTTATCCAGTAGAGAAGTGAATTTTACGGGCTGGTTGCATGATTGATACATACAGGCTATACGAATGGATAGTCGTGACACATTGGTTGTCGACGGGCTATGCTTATTCTCCGCAAATTGCGAGTTCAATTAAGATTTGTTATGTGCAATTGCACGACAGGGAAAACCAAACTTCTCAATTTCTCTAATGGTAGTTTGAACACGAACTGTTCATCACGTAAACGAAGCTACATTGACTATGTCTTCAAACTAACGACGTAATAGAGAGAAAATAAAAGAGCTGAACTTCAGAAAAGAGTAACTATTGTAAAAAGAAAAGAATAACAAGATTTCGAACAAAGTGTAAACCTAAAGTGCCTTGGAAGCACAAACTACGAACAAGAGACACGCTTTTCGTCAGGCCTTGTAGTCACAGAGACTAAATATTTCTTTGTAAATAATTTTTAGACATGATATGTATACTAAATGTTAACTGTACTTTGTAGTAATAATGCAGTCAGTAATAAATGGACACGTATGTGCTGCTGCGTGTGAACCGACTATAGACAAGTAATTAATGGACACGTATAAAAGTGGTGCGTGTGAACCTTAACATGACGACCAAAGAAATGTGAACACGAATTAATAATAACGTGTGAACTGAAAAGGTGATAACTCAAAGGACACGTGTGAAATACCGCGTGTGAAGTAATGTTATAAGTACTTGTACCACGATGTAGAAAGCCGAAGAGTGAAAGTGAATAAGTGTTGTACTTACCACAAACAGTACTGTACACCTTTCCACGGACACACTCTTCGAAACAGCTGCGGGAGTCGCCGCATCTGGCTGCTTCCGTAATCCAGAGTCGATGAAAAACTGTGTAAAAACTCACACCACGACTAGTAGACACCAAACGCTCTGCTTCTCGCAGAGTACTGCTGTTAGCGTTGTGGAACTGTCAAGTTATTATCACGTGATTGTGACCAACGGACGTAACACTATGTACGCTGAGCGGTCAACAATCAATTTTTCTTTGCACAACGAGCGCGGATGCCAAATGTGTTTGAAATGCATTCAACATAAAATATGACAAAGCAATTAATTAAGCACTCATGTACCTTGTGAAATTATAAAGACACTAATCGGAAGAGTCTTAAGCTCGATTTTGACAATTGCTACCGAATTTACTGACCAGGCCGAGTAATGACGAAAACGTGTCGAACCAATGAAAACCAGAAAAATAGATAAATATGAGAACTAAGCATTCCTAAGAGAATGAGACCTTATGTACATAAACAATTGTTATCCTTACCTAATCCAATTTTCTTTTAGACTAAGTTATTAGTAAGTAAGCACATTCTAATACAGATATTTTTCTGTATTTTTCATGTACGAAAACATAAATGGAAGCACGGACAATATCAAGTGAAATAGAGACCGCCACCATACGGCTCAACATGTTGCAGAACCAATCTTCCAGTTCCTAACCCACGATGTATTTCCAGCGCAACATCACACCCCGACAACTACTCCAACTTCCACAATGAAAGTGATGCCCTACTTTTCCTCCACTGTGAAAGTGTAATCAATTTCCCCCTCAAGTGCAGTGCTGTCATTTATACTCGAAGTTCTATCACTCCCAGTGCAACTCATACCTACCCAAGTGTAGGTAAACACTTTTTTTGCAGGTCATGAAAGCCACAAATAAGTGCTACGTATTTACTGCAAGAATATTTATTGTGCAATGTATAATGTATCTATGTATGTGTATCTTTATCTTAATTTCATTGTCTTTTACCGCGAAATGAACATTTGTTATCCTTGTACAATACATTAGAAAGAGCACAGTTCAATTGTCATGTAGTTACCCTATGGACAAATTACTATCAATCTCAGTCGTACGAATATGCTTACCTGATACTCTGTATGTTAACCACTTTGCCTGATGTAGTGTGTAAAATCTATTGTAAATAATTTTTGCAAGTAATACTAACTTGTTTCACGAAAACAATAATATCACGACTACGCGTGAGTCGCGATGATCCTGACGGAGTCATCGCTCCTCACGCGGGAAGCAATGTGGTATTATTGGATTTCGGACATTTTGCATATGAGAAAAGGATAGCCACCGAGCTGTAGTTTGTAATGATACTAAGCATGACAACGCGAGAGTAAAGAAATGAAATTTGTTTATAACGTGCGCCTATACCAAGACGCGCGGCCAGCGTTTAAAAGGTACACTATGACTCGCTGGGCGCAGATATTTAAAATCATTGCCGCAGCGCTTGATAGCAAGAAGCTGCGAAACAGAAGAAAGAACAATTTATCATTTGTTAGGAAAATTCTAGAGTCTTTATAGTTAGTTGTACTTCTGGTCGCCGATATGTTAACATGTACTTCATTACCTTTGATGTTTGGTCGCCGACTTGTTAAGACGTGTTGTGTAGCACCGCTACAAGTTATATTTCATTTAGTGTGAAAAACCACGTTATCATCAAGAAAGAAAACGCTTTTGTAAACCTTGTGACATAAAAAATACTTACGCGCACGCCAGGACATTTAATTTTTACAAAATATCGCACATACCAAAGCAGCGATTGTTGGACTGCTCCATGTATGAGAAAAACATAAAAATGTAAGTTTTGTATTCATTGTAAATTTGTTAATGTTTATAGTTTAACGCCTTTGTTCTTTGAGAATATATTGATGCTTCACTGTACAGAAAATCTATGCTTATTCTTTTCTTTAAATTGCCCACAAATAATGTTTATGTTTAAATGAACTTTGTTACAGGTTCGCTCTTTATCGCGGTGTCTCGATTGTATTTGGGAGACCATTAATGTGTTCAATTTCCGATCTGACAACTTTTTTTACAAAATTTCACTGTTTTGCATTTTTTTTATTATTCAAATAGGTCCCTTAGGTAATTTCATTGAAGAGTCTGATTGCGTGAAAGCAATCCGGGTTAAGAGGTCATTTGAGAAACTATTTTCACGCAATCAATCCGTACGTCTCCTAAACACAATCGAGAACCGACGCATCGTTGATCATTCATTAATTTTTCTCTCTTTCCAAGTCGTACCAAAAAACGGCCAAGGAGAACTGCCGTGAGTACGCAATCTAGTGTTAAAAGGTTGCATTCTTGTACTGTGGCATCTTCTTGAGGGTATGAGGTACTGTACCTCCCCCATAATGCAGGAAACCACACACCCGGTGTGAAATTTCACAAACAGTACGAATGATAGTTTGCGTTTCTGTGGTTTATTGCATAATGTAGCATGCACAGTAGCTTATAACCTCAAAAAGACGACTGCGGTGGAAGGCAGGCAGAACAACACGCAAAATACTAACGTAAATATTTTATCATGACAATGAGAAATTCTCGAAAGACTTTGTCTTAAGCATGAAGAAATACGTAACTAGTGGAGAGTATCGTTATTTAAATAATGAATGACACAGTTGTAAGCATGTCTAAAAATATCGATTATGATTAATGAAATGAGTCAAAAGCTTCTGCTCTGTCTCGTGATCGGCAGGAGCAGCGATACAAAATACTAACTGAAGAAGTTTTGAATTATTACTAACACTTACCATTTTACTCATCATTATCCTGTTTTCTTTTACATATTTTATTGTACGCATAAGATGAAAAACCTGATAAGCTTGTCTCACTGAATTTGGTAACACAAATTTTGTTTCTCATTGGTACTAATTATCTGCTGTGTATTGGCAATGTTAATAAATTGCAGTGCAGTAAGTGCCCAAACATTGCAAATGCTGGAAATTGTCTAATTTGAAGAAATATTATCACTGGTTTAGTTGGTAGGGAGTGACGGTAATACGTCCGGTGATTATGAATGTGGTATCCAGTTCAAATTCACTAATTTATGCACTAATATAAGTGCAATAGTATTTTATAGATAACACTTCCTACGCCACCTGTACTTTAAGGCGAGCCATGTTAATGTGTGCATGTTATTTGTAGCAATGAATATACGTATATGTGACCCACAGTTATCGGCTCTTGTTATCCGTTCCTTGTATGGAAGAATGGAAGTTTATTCTGTTTGATAGTGAAAGAAAGTGATATCCTTTTGGTTTTGATACCCCAGAACTCAGATATACAAGATACAACATGTTTCTGCGGAAAAATCCATCAAGGAAGTAAAAATGCACTAGGATGTATCAAAGCTTTACATGGTTGAGATGTATATATTACATATAATTATTTATGCTAGCAGGAATTCAATATCTATTTTCTTCAACGAGAAGGCTACGAGACTGAACACAAAAAGCATTGCGCAAGCACGGGCTTATCTCTTTGGCGCAAGGTTATTAAACGCTTTTGAGTCAGTCGTAACTAGTTGCAATGTCCACTGGCCGCCACTCAGTGTCTCCGCCGAAATCATCAACCTGATTCCGTCGGTTCCAACCGTTACGCTAACGATTCTTCTGTCTTTCAGGATGGCGATTTTTCCATCGTATCGACGTCGTCACCGATGGGCCGAATTTGCAATCCCGCCCCATGGTCGATCGACGTCTCGTGGCTACACTTCTCATTTTTCGTGCAGGGCGGAAATCTCCGCCGCAACTATTGTAGCAGATTACCGTGCCGCAACGAAGACACATAAGTACGCGTATACCGTAGGACAATGGTTAAAGCAGGCCAGCTTGGGTTTTCTTCAAGCCTGGCGAGTTCCACGCGACCCGCTCAGCCTGCTGCACCTGACAAAGTTGCGCTGTCAGTCTAATGTGACCGCAGAACAGGCAGGTACGTTAACATAAGTACACTACTGGCCATTAAAATTGCTACACCAATAAGAAATGCAAACGGGTACTCATTGGACAAATATATTATACTAGAACTGACATGTGATGACGTTTTGCCATTCGTGCACCCAGGTTCGTCGTTGAGTACACCATCGCAGGCGCTCCTGACTGTGATGCAGCGTCAAGGGTAACCGCAGCCACGGTCTCCGAGCTGATAGTCCATGCTGCTGCAAACGTCGTCGAACTATTCGTGCATATGGTTGTTGTCTTGCAAACGTCCCCATCTGTTGACTCAGGGATCGAGACGTGGTTGCACGATCCGTTACAGCCATACGGATAAGATGCCTGTCATCTCGACTGCTAGCGATGCGACGCCGTTGGGATCCAGCATGGTGTTCCGTATTTCTCTCCTGAACCCACCGATTCCATATTCTGCTAACAGTCATTGGATTCGACCAACGCGAGCTGGAATGTCGCGATACGATAAACCGCAATCGCGATAGGCTACAATCCGACCTTTACCAAAGTCGGAAACGTGATGGTACGCATTTCTCCTCCTTACACGAGGCATCACAACAACGTTTCATCACCAGGCAACTCTGGTCAACTGCTGTTTGTGTATGAAAAATCGGTTGGAAACTTTCCTCAAGTCAGCACGTTGTAAGTGTCGCCACCGGCGCCAACCTTGTGTGAATGCTCTGAAAAGCTTATCATTTGTATATCACAGCATCTTCTTCCTGTCGGTTAAATTTCTCGTCTGTAGCACGTCATCTACGTAGTGTAGCAATTTTAATGGCCAGTAGTGTAGTTTCACTGCAGCTCAGCTATCTGAACGGTGGGAGTAGCAAGATGAACAAACCAACGAAGAAATTAAGAATTACGGAATATAAATCAGTCACGGAACAGACTGGGAAATGTTTTCGTGTTTATGAGGCACCTTCAAATAATTCAGTAGCTGTCTCGCGATGCAAATTGTATAAATAGTTACTACACACTCATTCGGGAAGCTCGAGTATGTGAATGCGTGGTGTCTGTTCTTTCGGGCATGGGCGTCGACTGCGGATATTGGCGCTAGGTGGTTATTGTGTCGGCCGAGATAGTCCGCGCAATTTCGAGAAACACTGTGTACGGATGGCGCACTGGTTAACGCAGCTGCCTGGTAAAAGCCGGCACTGTAGCTCAGCGTGTTCGGTCAGAGAGCTGGCTGGTCTCTGGAGAAAAAAAAACCACCTGAGTGAAAGGTCAACATCGAATGTCAACGGATGCCATGTGACGTCCGCTACGACCAGATACAGCGAACAATATCGAACGAAATGCAAAAAAAGTAAGCAGGAGATCCCAGGTTCGAATCCTGGTCTGGCACATTTGCAGTCGTCGCTGGTGATTCCGCATAAAGTCGTGATTCAGTAGACATCAATAGTTTCTTCCTTTTCCTTGCCTTTCTCTCCCTTTCACCTTCAGTTTACACAATAATAACCTCGAGGAGGTTGCGATGTTATTTTAAATGTGATCAGCAGTTTCCTCATTCCGCTTTTTTTGTAAAGTAAGACAGAGACTTAATCTCTAACAATTGTGTGAAAATGTGTACTAAGTACTTCATGCCATTTAGCAGTATAAAGGCTTTCCAAATTCCTTCTACGTGCGGCAGCAGTGATGTGTATCGATATTTGGGCCGTGTACTCTCTTTGGTTTGGTGGATATAATTTCCGACAAGGGGGTCTGGAGTGAGTCGGCCGGTCCGTTGCGGACGAGGGAAGCTATCTCCGAGGGGTGCAGTCGTCTGGGGCCGCTGGCAGCCCCTGCCCAGTTTCGGAGCGTGAGTGGAGCTGTCTGATCGCTACGAGCTTCGTGGTTCACCGACCCAGGACTTGAGTAGTGTTTTAAACTACCCAAGCCACGTCTATTCAGATAGTTCGCTTCGGTATTTGCGGTTGGGGAGGTATTCCAGTGAGCAACAACGAGTGGTTCTACTGCTGAGATTTAGCCGCCATGCGGTGCAATTAACTATTTTGGTCGACTACGATTTGAGTGCACCAGTGGAATTTTCTGTCTTGTGGCCGTTAGTGTTCTGGTTACCTGCCCTGGGCACTGACGTAAATTCACGCAGTGTTCTTTGAGCGAAGTTACCTATTACCATGTTTCAAATTCAAGTGTACCAGCGGAATTTTGTGCCTAGTGGCCTTTACTGTTCCGGTTACCTGCCCTGGCCACTAACGTAATTTCAGGCAGCGTCCTTTCCTCACCTGTTGTCGCTGTCCAACATGGTGTGTAATTTTGACAGCTAATACATACTCCATTGTGGATTACCACGTTGGTATAATTGCCGCTTTGAGTTCTCATGTACTGATTGACGGGAAGCAAGTCGTTGTGTCGGTCGGTCCGTGGCCGTCCCCGGGTGGGATCCGATGGATCAAGTATAGTTGGGCTCACCACCAATCTCACCTAAGTGAACGATGGCAGACCGAACACCCTGGAGGCCTTCTGAGTGCCACTGGTGTTTATCTGATGTCAGCTATTTTAAATTTTAGGCTTATGGTTGTTTGTTGGTTTTCTTAAAATTTTGCAAAATTGATTTTTAAATTTATCTTTCAAGCTTAAACACTGCGGCCTTCTGCCTTTAAAGATTATGGTAATATACACTCCTGGAAATGGAAAAAAGAACACATTGACACCGGTGTGTCAGACCCACCATACTTGCTCCGGACACTGCGAGAGGGCTGTACAAGCAATGATCACACGCACGGCACAGCGGACACACCAGGAACCGCGGTGTTGGCCGTCGAATGGCGCTAGCTGCGCAGCATTTGTGCACCGCCGCCGTCAGTGTCGGCCAGTTTGCCGTGGCATACGGAGCTCCATCGCAGTCTTTAACACTGGTAGCATGCCGCGACAGCGTGGACGTGAACCGTATGTGCAGTTGACGGACTTTGAGCGACAGCGTATAGTGGGCATGCGGGAGGCCAGGTGGACGTACCGCCGAATTGCTCAACACGTGGGGCGTGAGGTCTCCACAGTACATCGATGTTGTCGCCAGTGGTCGGCGGAAGGTGCACGTGCCCGTCGACCTGGGACCGGACCGCAGCGACGCACGGATGCACGCCAAGACCGTAGGATCCTACGCAGTGCCGTAGGGGACCGCACCGCCACTTCCCAGCAAATTAGGGACACTGTTGCTCCTGGGGTATCGGCGAGGACCATTCGCAACCGTCTCCATGAAGCTGGGCTACGGTCCCGCACACCGTTAGGCCGTCTTCCGCTCACGCCCCAACATCGTGCAGCCCGCCTCCAGTGGTGTCGCGACAGGCGTGAATGGAGGGACGAATGGAGACGTGTCGTCTTCAGCGATGAGAGTCGCTTCTGCCTTGGTGCCAATGATGGTCGTATGCGTGTTTGGCGCCGTGCAGGTGAGCGCCACAATCAGGACTGCATACGACCGAGGCACACAGGGCCAACACCCGGCGTCATGGTGTGGGGAGCGATCTCCTACACTGGCCGTACACCACTGGTGATCGTCGAGGGGACACTGAATAGTGCACGGTACATACAAACCGTCATCGAACCCATCGTTCTACCATTCCTAGACCGGCAAGGGAACTTGCTGTTCCAACATGACAATGCACGTCCGCATGTATCCCGTGCCACCCAACGTGCTCTAGAAGGTGTAAGTCAACTACCCTGGCCAGCAAGATCTCCGGATCTGTCCCCCATTGAGCATGTTTGGGACTGGATGAAGCGTCGTCTCACGCGGTCTGCACGTCCAGCACGAACGCTGGTCCAACTGAGGCGCCAGGTGGAAATGGCATGGCAAGCCGTTCCACAGGACTACATCCAGCATCTCTACGATCGTCTCCACGGGAGAATAGCAGCCTGCATTGCTGCGAAAGGTGTATATACACTGTACTAGTGCCGACATTGTGCATGCTCTGTTGCCTGTGTCTATGTGCCTGTGGCTCTGTCAGTGTGATCATGTGATGTATCTGTCCCCAGGAATGTGTCAATAAAGTTTCCTCTTCCTGGAACAATGAATTCACGGTGTTCTTATTTCAATTTCCAGGAGTGTATTTTAGAATTTTGAAGTGTAACTGTAGTTCTCAGCCACTGGTATTCCACCTTGCATATGTTGCTTCTTTAAATTATATTATTGCTATCTTAACTTAAATTTAGATTTTTTTAAGATTTCTTGTTGGCCTTGTGCCATTAAAGGTCTATGCTGATATATTCCAAAATTTTGGAATTTTGTTGTGGAACTCAGCTATTTATATTGCACTTTGCGTATGTTGTTTTTAGAATTATTTTATTGCTATCTTAATTGGATTTTTATGTTGTTAAGATTTCTGGTTGGAGGGCTTCAGCTGTGAAAGAGTTGCATTCGGAAAAGATTCGGCTATGTGCCGCTTTGGTTGTAAAGGTTATTAAATTACAATAAATGACAATTAGAAGCAGAAACTGACCTCAACCCTTGGCCCTTTCTGCGATCTTATTACCTGTTCTGCCAAGCGGGTTTAGCGGGCGTTCCACAGATATTGAATTTTTTTTTTTTTTTTGTGATCGTAAGAACGAAAGTGCTCTTGACCCTGAAACGTCCCCTTAGAAAAAATATACATGACTGTGCTTAAATTGACACACAATATTTTTTTTAGCGCAACGCAATCTGACTTTCAATAATCCCTACAAAAGAATGGCCCTGACTAACATTAACATATACCTTTCACAAATCACTTACCTCACAAAAAATTTTCGTTAATCGAACTACTGCAATACAGCGAGCTCCACTACTGCCAGATAAATAAAAGATTCAAACTACTGAAGGCACTAACTACTGATAGGCATAGTTAGCAAATGAAAGATTTTGATAGAGAACAAACAATGTATTTACCTTAATAGTCACAATATATATAGCAGTTCATGACATCCATTCTTACAAATGTACTGTTTCTGATGGACACACCTCCAGATTATCCATTCTCAAAAATCCGCCATCTCACTTCCCCACATCCACCACTGCTGGCGGCTCACCTCCAACTGTGCAACGTTACGCGCTGTTAACATCCAGCTGCCCAACACTACAACAGCCAACAACAATGCAAACCAGCCACAGACTGCACACAGCACAGCCAGTGATTTTCATACAGACCGCTATGTGGCGCTACCAATAAAAAAAACCTAAACAGCCTACTTACATAGCCCCCATGCTCCCCACAAAAAATTTTACAAATTGTTTTGGTCACTGGCCAATAAATATTTGTTCAAATTTTTTCACAATTACAATAACAAAGAAATCAAATGCACACATATTCATACAATGTTGGTCGAAAGCTAAAATTTTCTCACAGTCCATAAAGACAGTCCTGATCATTCATCACAGTAAAACTGCAGTGTTTTTCTCAAAGTCTGAGCAGTAAAAGAAAATGCACACGGAAGTAGTGGATCCATGCAGTCTTGAAGAAGTAGTGTTGTCCTTCCAACGGAAAGACAGTGCTGACTCTTGACATGCAGACAGGTAATGGGCCACAACAGAGCAAACCCACAGCAGAGTCAGTCGAAGTTTTGAAGAATATTGGTAGGTAGGTCATCACGGAGCAGACCCACTGTAGTCCTGGTAGAGGTTACGGTATTGGTGGGCCACCAGAGGTGCAGACCCACTGTAGTCCTTGTAGAAATAATGGTATTGGTGGGTCATCAAAGGTGCAGACCCACTGCAGTCCTTGTAGAGACGGACAGCAGCCATCTGTTGCGACTGTGCAGGTGCACAATCACCATTGAAGAGTCTTGCAGAGAATATAGCAAGTCCATCAACCACCACTTGTGGGCACACAAAAAAAAAATTTTTTTAATGTCCTTAGAACCAGCAGTGCTGTTATCCAGTCCCTTGCTGAATTATTAACACACGTGCAAACACTATCAGTCTCTACTTCTCGCATATTGTCCATATACTATGAACAACGAAAACGTGTGCAGTGAAATGTAACTTACAAGTTACTTAATTCGATCAACTGGTGTCAATTACAATTTTATAACATAAGAATACAATAACAAAGGTACAAAATACATCATTAAAGAACATAACAATACAGATAACATTTGTAGTAATAGGGGCTTTACAAAAGAATCGAAATAACATATACATCAGTGTTACAGGAATTATGACATAAGTACATACATAAAAGATCAGAATAACTTTTGAAACATCAACTTCACACATGAGCAACAAAACAGAACAGATAAATAATAGCTAAATATCTTTACAAAGTAAATAACATATTATCAGAAAAATTCTACAATGTGACTCTCATCAGATAAACACATAAAGACAGGAAAAACACAAATAAACATGGGTACACAAACACATAGCAGAATAACACAAGAGGAAAGACAGGGTTCGTTTTCAGTGTAACATTTGGTACTGCAGTCCAACCCAAAACTTCATTCCATAGATCTTTCGTCTTATTTCAACTTTTGTTTCCACCAAAAAAATCCTATCCAAGCGTGCTTTCTGTATTTATGTGTTCACATTTTTCCTACCTCATTATTTATTTTCCATTATCTTACCTCATCATTTATTTCCAAGAAAATCATACCTAAACCTGTTGTCCCTAAACCCTACTTTTTTGTTCATATCCTCTTTCAAAATACTTTTTTGGCCAAACCATTTTCTTATAGCTTCTCAATGCATTTCTTCCAATTCATCACAAATCGTTCTCTTATGTAGCCTACCCCATCTTAAGCTAACTTAAATCTACTGAGCTCAGATGCTAAACTAAGGGACGAGGCAATGCAGCAGCACAAAACAATTAACACAAACAGCAATGACAAAAAATGCAAATTGGCAATGCAAGCAGCATTATAGAAATTAGCAAAGCAAATAGAACTAATATGAGGCAATGAGCAGCAATAAGAAAAATAAATCAGTAGTAAAACTGGCTTAAAAGAGTAATACAAAGCGAAATTCTGTAGCACTATGCATGGCACACAGCAGCAGCAAATGCAATAACTTATATCTAAACATTACAAAGCTCAAGCAGAAAGAATATTACAGTAAAGATGGCCATGTCTAATACCTATGTCACATCTTAACACTAGAGTGATGAATCACCTTGACTTACTGTTAAAAAATTATTTTTGCAATTCCTGTGAAGGGAAATGTCTATTTGTGCTCTCTTTTCTACGAAAGTACAGCATAAAATTATTCTTTACTGGGTCTGTAGACAGAAAATAGTGATATTAGTACATCTATTAAATTTTATTTTAACCAATGCTGCTGCAGCTTGAAACTTGATATTAAACAAAATGAGCAAATATATATATAAAGCAACATATGAAACATCATTCACTAGGCAAATGGCGTCTCCAAAGGCAAAAAAATTCTCTCAATTAGAAAGACAATAGATGTAAAATGTTTTTCATCATTTCATTAGGCATTTTGGTAAATATCATAAATTAAGATCTCCATAGTATAATCATATGTTTTCAAATTTGAGCATGTCGTATTTGCGATGCTTTCTACAAAGGAATGTCAATAGCGAGGAAAATGGCCTCTTTTTTTTTCTCCACCTGTGCCTCTGAAAGGCACACACTAATGGCTTTTTTTCCAGGCAACTGTCATGCAGCTGGGTGCCCACGACGCATTACGTGAAGGTGGTCACTTAACCTTCTTACCGAAATATTTACGAGACCAGTTTGCACTGCAGTGACAGTCTCATATAAAAATTTCACAGGTCGAGAATTTGTGTTGCAAATGTGTAGAAACAAAATCCTGTAAACACAACAGTGTCCACAAAATTTTCGCCGCCATTGTGATACACTCACGCATTTACACAAATTTCATAACTCTTAAAGTACGATTCTTGGTGTCCAACATCCTTTTTCACAAACCAGAGTCCCTAACCACCACTCATTATTCCTTACTTTATTACACATATACATATTCGTCGACATTTCTTCAATATTTCATCATAATAAACATGTAGCATAATCAAATTATCAGCTTATTGATCATAAACATACCTCAACAGCATAATACACATCGTCATCATAATAATAACATCATAACAGATCAATCACATCTCAAAATCGTCGCAGCTTCTTTCAATAATTTCAAGACCTAAGAAAAATTCTCTGCTCATTTCAATAGTGTCATCTACCTCAAATGTACTTTAAAAATCATGATCCCATACCAAATACATCATTCAAAGCTCTCATAATATCACAATGGTTCCAAAAAAATATGAACAGTTCACAAAGTACAGACAAAATACAATTTCGTAAGTGTGAAGTTATCCAACAGTGTAATTACGTAAACATCTGTCACTGATGTAGTAAAATAAATGTTTCTCTTTCAGTTAAATGATTGGATAGCTGTGTAATTTATGTGTTAGAGAAATATGGTACTGATGTGTAACGTTGTATAAGCAAATACCATATTAGCTAGGGCTCCTTGTGCTTGCCAAACACATGGTACACAAAGTAAGCGTGTACACCCGAGGATTAATGTCATTATACCCTCAGGCGTTACAGATTACAGCAATGGAATGAAATGTATCACGGAAAACTTTCTTTGTAATTCAAAAATCTTCAAAAATAAATGGTTCAAGTACAAAATTAATCACTCAAATGCGTGTCCTGTAGCGCTAATGTACGTCTTGCTGTAAGATAATTCTGTGGAAGTGTCGTAGTTATCGTCCTCTGTAAGCAAAGTTCTGCTGAAGTCAATGTACTCACCTCATCATAAACAAAAGTGAAATGCTTTGCGTATAGATATCGTAGTTATTACGTACCTTACCGTGATCAAGAAAGTACTATAATGTAACGTATTGTTGTGCTAGGGAAAAGGCTATCTCATTGTAGCTATACCACAAAAGTTACTACTAAAACATGTTTTACTTTCCAGAATAATTCAGAAATACTGTGCAGATATAAAACAGAAACACCGCAAAAGCAACATTGTAAATTGTCACTCATTAGTAGCGTCGTGATAAAATCGTGTAGCTGTCACTTAAACTAACCACTGTGTCATCTGGTATCTCTCAGAAAGTGCTTTAAGTAAAGAATGTCTTTTCAAGTAAACCAAAATGTTGCATTAAAATCCCATTAGCAGTATATGTTCTAAGTATGTAAGCCTTACAGTCATTATGTAATCGTGCAACTAACAAGCAAGAATGTGCACACACAATAACACTGTGTCGTCTGTTCACTATAACAATGCATTTGTAATTACTGTCTAAATATGTTCCCTAGGTTCTAGACTGGATAGTTAAATTTAAAACATAGTTGCATGTTAACAGTTTCTAAGTGTGACAACGCATACTAGAAATATGAAGTGAACAGTTTTACAGAAAAGACAAAGTTAAAAAGCAGATTATTTTTCAATAAACGGTTTTACATGTGAAATGTAGTGTAAACCTTCACTCTTCCTAGTACGCAGAGTTTCAACTTCAACGCAATTATCATGTGGTATACGTCGGATTCTGTAATGTCCACTGAAAACTAGAAAGAATTTGTGGCTCAAGTGTTTCTTCTTATGTGACAATGAATGAGCTTTAATGAGAACTTTCTGACCAATATATAATTTCTTTGCATTTGCTTTACCGTGTAGTTTTCTCCTTTTGTCTGCTGCAGATTTTATATTTTTAATAGCCAAATCAATTATGTCTTTGTGTCGAAGTTTACGTGTATTCGGGAAACATACAAGCTCTCTGATTCTGTTCGGTGGTTCTTCATTCTTCAGTACAAGAGTAGGTGGTAAAGCAGTGGAGTCATGAGGCATTTCATTCAGCACATTTTGAAATAAGTGTAAATATCTGTCCCAATGCTGATGCTTTCTGTGACAATAAAGTCTGCAAAGCTTTTTGATTTCTTTCATAATCCGTTCAGACGGGTTACAATGTGGTGAGTACAATGAAATAAAAACAGGTTTGATTTTATGATTCCGAAGCATGCGTGACCAAACAGTAGATCTGAATTGCGGTCCGTTATCTGAAATGACTTTAGCAACGTGGCCAACTTCACGTAAGAAATTATTAACAAAGGCGTTGGATGCAGACCGTCTAGTGGCTTTACGTAATGGAGTGAAAGAAACAAATTTTGAAGTAAGTTCAACAGAGACTAGAACGTGCGAAAATCCATTCGATGTTCTGACAAGGGGTCCCAAGAGATCAACAGCAGCAAATTCTTTTAATTTAGAAGGAATGATAGGAAACAACGGAGCACGATGTGAGATAGTAGATGGTTTCGCCTTTTGACGAAGTTTACAAATAGACAAGACTCTTCGAATTCTCTTTTCCATATTGTTAAAATAACAAATCGTTCGAAGAATATGATAGCATTTTAGTGGACCAAAATGTGTGTAGCTGAAATGAATGTACCAAATGAGCTTATTAACAAAATCGTCTGGAATGCAAAGTACCCATAGCTTGTCATCAACAGTGCAGCGTTTGAAGAGTATGTTGTTTCTAACCAGATAATAATGCCGAATCTGAGTGTGTGTCTTTTCAAGCCATTTACTTTTGATGTCTTTCCAAATCGGATCTTTATCTTGTTCATAAGCAATGTCCTTTAAAGATGTGGTGATGTTTTCAAAGGCGACTTTCTGAATGTAAAGAATACTGAAATTTTTCTCGAGGTTGCCTTCTGTGTTACTTTTCTCAAGCCCAGCCGGTGCGCGTGACAGTGCGTTCGCGTTCGCGACAATGTTCTCCTTGCCGGGAATGTAGTCTATTATGAAGTGGAATTCTTGCAGAAACAATGCCCAACGTTTTAACGTGTCATGATTTAATTATTAAGACATAATAAATTGTAATGCACGATGATCACTGTATACTTTTACGTGCTTAGCAGAAAGAAAGAAACGGAATTTGTTAAATCCCCAAACGATAGCTAAAGCTTCTAATTCAGTAACGGTATAACTTTTTTCAGATTTTCTTAGCACTCGGGTAGCAAAAGCAATGGTTTTCTGAACAGTAGTGTCATTTTCTGTGACTTCTTGAAATAAATGGGCACCAAGACCGACTTTAGAAGAATCCGTGCTAATACAGAAATCTTGTGACAGATCTGGATGAGCTAGTATTGACGCGTTAAGTAGCGATTCTTTCAAAGAATTGAATTCCAACTGTGCTTGTTCGTCCCAGTTCCAAACAGTATTTTTTCCAGTGAGAGAACAAAGTTTTGGTGTAACTAGAATTTGAATATTCAGAAAACGACGGTAAAATTTACGAGACCTAGAAAACTGCGGACTTGTTTTTTTGTGGATGGAACTGGAATGGCTCTGATTGCTTCTAACTTTTCAGGATCCGGCTGAATGCCTTCAGAAGAAATAATATGTCCCAAAAACTTCACCTTTGTCCTACCGAATTCGGACTTTTCCAAGTTAACTGTAATTCCAAATTCTTCAAAAATATGTAACACGCTGTTGAGGATGCGATTATGTTGTTCCCATGAGGCTTCTGCTATCAGAATATCGTCCACATATAAAGTGATGTGACGTTTCAAGAACTCAGGTAATATAGAATTTAGCCCGCGAATGAATGCTGACGAAGAAATGTTCAAACCGAAAGAAAGTTTCCGAAACTGATAACAAACGCCGAAACAAAGGAAAGCCGTGTATTTTCTACATTCTGGATGACGTTCGATCTGATAAAAGCTGGATCTGAGATCAACAGAAGACAACACTTTTACACCATTAAAATTTTGAAGAAGTTCTTCCAACGTTTGCGGCCCGTCTGTTTCAGGAATGATGATAGTATTGATTTGTCTCGAATCTAAGACAAGCCTGATCGATCCATTTTTCGTCTCAACAACATGTAATGGATTGTTATATGAGCTTACTGCAGGCTCAATAATGCCCTCGTCAAGCATAGATTGTATTTCTGTTCTAACACGGTCCCTATAATGTGCCGGAATTACGTGTGGTCTAACACAAAATTTAGTATGCTCACGAACACGAAATTGTTATTGAAATCCCTAGATTGTAAAAACTGCGGAATGTGCTGGTAAAATCTCAAAAAGGTCTTGCCTATCAGTGTCATTGCAATTCTCAATTGTTTGAATTTTATTCTGAATTAACTCATTAGTATCAAATGCGCCGTCGATATCATCCCTGTCAGTACTTGCAGAGTGATTGTCAGTGGCAAGTTCCGTCGAAAATTCCGAACTGTTGTCTAACAGGAGGTAAAGCCAATTAATTTCTTCGTCATGGTTTGAGAGCCAATCTACAAATTTCAAAGATATTGACTTACCTTCTTTCTCTAAACTTGTTTCAGCATCTTGAAAGTTTAAGATTGCTTTGTATTCATTCAAAAAGTCTACTCCCAATATAATTTCCGTCGACAATAATTGAACAATAAGAAAGTTCATAGAGAAGCTGTGGCTTTGACAAAAGAATTCTAAGTTGGTTTGTTGGCGTACATCTACACTTTTTCCAAATATTGCACCTTTTCTCCCTGAATCGTAACTGCGCGCTGGACCGTTGCGTCTAAAGTTATTCTGTCTCCCTTCATAATAATTATTTTGGTTCCCATATTGTCTGTTTCTCTGATTGTCTCTGTGATAGTCACTACAGCGGAGAGGTGATCTTTCCCTGTAATTAATACTACTCTGCCAACGGTTGTGATACGGGTGGTGTCTGTTTTGGTCACGATTTGTGTTGTGAGAATAGCCTTGTCGTGTCCAGTTATTACGTCTTTCATCGCGGAAATGCGACGGATGTGACCTGTAATTGTTGTGTTCCTGTTTTCGCATTCTGCCATTGTCAGTGTCAATTTCTAATTCTTGTAAGAGTCCCTGAAAAGCTTCAATGTCGTCTTTGCAACGTCCAGCTAAAATAATATGTCGTAAATGTTCAGGTAATTTGATTAAGCAAATGCGAATGAGTTCTGAGGGGCTGTATGGGTTTGACAGGTACTGATTCTTGTGCAACATGTCTTCAAAATATTTCACGAGACTGGAAAATTCAGATTGTTCAAAGTGTTTCATCATCATGATACTATGTTTTACTCGGTCTTGTGTAGCTTGAGACCAATACGCGGAGAGGAAGGCATGATAAAAATCTCCTTCACTGTGACAATCGTGCATGACCGATCGCATTCTTACAGCTGGTTCATTCTCTAAATGACCAGTTGGGAGGAAAACAATGAGAGAATTGATGGAGCCACACTTGTGGATGAATGTTGTTGCCAGAATTCTTAAATGTTTTGAATTTACGTGTAGTAATGAACAGCTTATAGTCAAAATCATCATGTCGGTGAGTCGCATATCGATCATTGTTACGTCGTTTCGGCGGTTCCATCTCAAAGTTCGGTGCACCTTACCAATTTCTTGCATAATTTCCGAAGTACCCCGTGTTATTATTCAGTGACTGTTCCGTATTTCTATGTCCCTCTTCCCGTATTGGAGCGCGAGTGTCCTCTAAAATACGTAATTCTTGTATTACCTGTGTCAGCTGACCTTGTACTTCCCGGATTTCTCTTTGGTGTTGCGTATTAATTTGATTCTGATTTTGTTTGAATTTCCTAATTTGTTTGCATTCTTCTGTGTCATTAAAGACTGCCGGTTTTGTGACGTTCAGATTATCATCTACCTTCGTAGATAAATTATTTAGCTGATCTGAAAGTTGGACTACTTTCTCTGATATTGAACTAATTTTCTCCATGTGTCTATCTGAACTAATTTTCAGAGTATCTACTGTGTCCTTTAAGTTTTCCTGAGTTTTTGCAAGTTGCGTAACCGAATCTGTAGATGCAACTGAGTCAATTTTAGCTTGCAAGGTCTCATGATTTTCATGAACAATAGTTTGCAGTTCTTTTATGGCTGCTTCGTGATTCTGTAATGCATTTTCATGCCGCGAAAAAATAGGTTGAAAATGCTCACAAATTTGTGTTTTTACGTCATTACAGACTATTTGACATTTCGATTCAATGTTATGTAACTCAGTACTTAAATCTTCACGTGTTTGTTCAAGCATGGTGTCTAACTTTTGAAGCTTTTGCTGTGTTTGATTTTGTTCCATTGTGTCTAACTTTTGCTGTGTTTGTCTCTGATTTTGGTCCATTTGTTGCATTAATTGCAATAATAAAGTATTAGAGTCTGGAATCTGTTTCTCTATGCTTTTTGGCAGTGCATTTTCACCGGCAACATTCACATTTTGACAAGCAGAAAATATGTCTTGACTCATTTGAGAAAACGCTGAGGACCCAAAACCTGAGTCGACAGTATTTGCAATATTGTGTTCTGTCATTTCGGATTCCTGAGGCGAGCTGTTTCCGATCGATCGATAATGCTTCCCTGTTCACTACTTGTTTCATTGTCTACACCATTATTTGCCGCCCGCTCCATTTCCCTATGCACAACTACCAAATTACTACTTCGAATGTCTGTTAATTCATTACACAGTGGTGCTGATAAGCTACGCTCGTCGTCACTATTATTTCTCAGTTTACTTTGGAGCCTAGTGTTACGCTTTTCACACGCCATTATTGTCACAACATTTCACACGATAACACAGAAAAGCACAATTTGAAGAGCAAAAATAACAGAACACATTATCATAGCACTTAAAATAATATGTAGTTAATTGCAAGCGCAGCTGCGAAATACTTGGTGCAAATCTACATGCATGCCACAACTGTTTTACTGTACAACAATGAAAGACTGCAACTACAAAGGAGATTGTCTCTACAATTACACGCTAGCAATAAACAAAAGCTACACTAATTACACAAACTACAAGAAAAAATCAGAAGATTCCAGTGAGGTATCCTCGGCTATGGGTCGACATATCAAACGTCCCCTTAGAAAAATTATACATGACTGTGCTTAAACTGACACATAATATTTTTTTTAGCGCAACGCAATCTGACTTTCAATAATCCCTACAAAAGAATGGCCGTGACTAACATTAACCTATTAACCTATACCTTTCTCAAATCACTTACCTCACAAAAAATCTTCGTTACTCAAACTACTGTAATACAGCGAGCGCCACTATTGCCAGCTAAATAAAAGATTCAAACTACTGAAAGCACTAACTACCGATAGTCATAGTTAGCAAATGAAAGATTTTGATAGAGAACGAACAATGTATTTACCTTAATAGTCATAATATATATAGCAGTTCATGACATCCATTCTTACAAATGTACTGTTTCTGATGGACACACCTCCAGATTATCCATTCTCAAAAATCCGCCATCTCACTTCCCCACATCCACCACTGCTGGCGGCTCACCTCCAACTGCGCAACGCTACGCGCTGTTAACATCCAGCTGCCCAACACTACAACAGCCAACAACAATGCAAACCAGCCACAGACTGCACACAGCACAGCCAGTGATTTTCATACAGAGCGCTACGTGGCGCTACCAATAAAAATACCTAAATAGCCTACTTACAACCCAAGAGGTTAAAAGTGGAATGTGTATACTTCTGCGTGTGTGTTGGGAATCCCAACCCCGTTCTCCGGTGTTCCATGCTGCGGTACTTCATACTGCGGCCTGCGGCTTGCTAGCATATAGCTTCGAGTGCTTGTCTGCATTGCTGACTCCTCAAGAAAGCAGCCACCCAATAACAAAGACTCACTTGTCCGTAATGGGAATGCCTGTGCCTTAGGTTAAGCTTATTCATTACGGATATTTTAGAACCTGTGACCGTTAATTGAATGTAAATACATAAAATTGCAACCATTTACTTTTGCAGTGACTGGGTGCAGTTTTATGTATTTACATGCCTGTGCTTTGCTCCCCAGGTACTAACGAGTCTCAGGCTGTCCTCTCGCTGTTCTTCAGAGTTCACACGGCGCAACGCTCTCCAGGAGAAGCAAACACTTGACTTAAACTGTCTCTGCCTGGCTTTTGGGAAATTCTCACGTACCGGTTGCAGCTTAAGCATCCACTCTTGTCTTCGGCGTCCGACGGCGAAGTATTACAATATGTAAAACGCGCGTCCGTCAAGTAAGGAAGATTGTTTCTCCGAGCTAATTTTCCGTCTAAAGCCGGTAGCGGTGATATTAATTACGCTACAAATTTCCTGCGCTGCCGAGCGTAAGTCTGAGGTGGGGCTCGGTTTAACGAGCAGACCGTAGGACGGGGCGACGCTTCAGCTGCTGCAGGCTCTCAGAAACTCTGAAGTGAGACGTGCCGCGACCAACAGCACACTGCGCCTGACAGG
Organism: Schistocerca piceifrons; assembly: GCF_021461385.2. Lineage (NCBI taxonomy): Eukaryota > Metazoa > Arthropoda > Insecta > Orthoptera > Acrididae > Schistocerca > Schistocerca piceifrons. The sequence goes on from NC_060141.1 coordinate 751,508,520, forward strand.
TGCGACCCACAAAACAAACACTCAGTGCTCAGGAATACCATTTCCTGTGGTGTTTCACAAGACCTCGCTGTTCACAGTTTTTTCTACAGCTAGTTCGCATCTTTTCGTTCTCCTCTCGATCATATCCTCCCAAACAACTCCGCAGGCGAAAATTTTATTGCTTTTTCTAAGACTATTCTTCTGAGAGAGCTATGCCAACTCTGTCTATTCCTTTAATTTCTGCACTGTGTATCCAACAGACCTGGCAAGAGAAAACAGTCAGGTCTCGGCCTAGAAATGAAGACATTTCGAAACAATGGTCTGCTCTGAAGCCTTACACGCAACGAAAAGTGTCAGCCTTCCAAGCGCAAGGCTACTTAGGAGCGTAGAACTTGTAGAACAAACGATTCTCACAGGAACATTGGGACCTGGATGGGGTCGACCAATATAGAAGACGAGCGAACCAGGAGCTTTGTAGCCAGATGAAGAGTATCTGACACCGCCAGAAGCCCCATTCTTCGGACCCATTTTTTGAACGGACCAGGCAAAGTTCCTAATCAGATATTGCGTTCATGGGTATCTTGAACAGTATGAGAACAGAGGAAAAAGATATTTACAGCAGGGTGGTTTCCAAACAAATTCCGACTTTGTTAGGTTTTCAGTAAAGAGTTAGGTCTAGAATGAAAACATGATTTATAACTTGCCCTATTGTGTGTCAGACATATAATGTTATTTATGCAATGGTAATAAATGTTTATGCATGTTAAGCTCCTCTATAAGACATTAACAGCTTTAAAAATAAGTAATAAAAGTATTTTTCCTTCTAGTGTTTTGGACATAGATGTCGCTATTACTCTCACACCGTAACGGTTTATTTATGTTGATTCCATTAGCGAATATACAGCGAATTAAAAAAGTATTACACATTTTGAGAAGTGGTAGTACAGAATAACAACAATAACCTATAAACATGGGCTCCAAAACGCATACCGTAAAGTATGAGGATAGCGTCTTTGATTAGTAATCAGAAACGTGTTTGGTCCCAAGTTCGAACCCACCCAGCTCTTCAATTTTGAATAAAAATTATCAGTAGTGGCGGCGGAAGACTTCCGGCAAAAGAACTCACGTTTACTCGACCAATGTCCTCGTCAAAGAGGCTGTCGGAGTGGAAAGAAGTCCAGGGCACTCTTTTGCCATTGGGGTGGGAAACTGCCTCTAAAGGCGAACGAAAAAGATGGTCAACGGCATTAAGATGCAGAACGCAATGGAAACAATTGTATAGCGCGTATCCACAAGACATGTGTCATGATTATCTCTCCATTGCCAAACGATTTCGGACTAGTCCCCTATTCGGATCTCTGGGAGGGGACCATGGGGGAGGTAACGATGAGAGAAAGATTTAATAACCAACGAAAGGATAACGTTCTACGCGTAGGGCGAGGAATGTATAAAATCTGAAGAGGGAAAACTATAATCTAGATATAGTGGGCTAAGTGGAGTGAAATGGAAAGAAGACAAGGATTTCTGGTCTTATGAGTATAGGGTAATATCAACAGCAGCAGGAAACGGTATAAAGAGAGTAATATTCATTACGTATAGGAAGGCAGGGCAGAGAGTCATTATGAACAGTTCATTGATAGGGTTGTTATCAGAATCGACAGCAAACCAACACCACTAATAATAGTTCACGTATACATGCCGATGACGCAAGCAGAAGCTGAAAGTGTATGAGGATACTGATGGGGTAATTCAGTATGGTACTTAAAGTGAGATAAAAACCTAATAGCCATGGGGGATTGGAATGCATCGTATGGGAAGGAGAAGAAGAAGGTTTACACAAGAATATGGGCTTGATAGTAGGAATGAGAGAGGAGAAAGACTAACTGAATTCTGTAATAAATTTATGATGGTGTAGCAAATAATATCTTCAAGAATCGTAACAGGAGCAGGTGTGCTACGAAAAGTCCAGGAGAAACGGGAAGATTTCAGTTGGATAACGTCATGATCAGAGAGAAATTCCGGAATCACATACACTATGTGATCAAAAGTATCCGGATACCCCCCCAAAACGAACGTTTTTCATATTAGTTGCATTATGATGCCACCTACTGCCAGGTACTCCATGTCATCGATCTCAGTAAACATCGAGAGAGAGAAGAATGGGGCGCTCCACGGAACTCACGGACTTCGAACATTGTCAAGTGATTGGCTGTCATTTGTCATACATCTGTAGGCGAGATTTCCACACTCCTAAACATCCCTAGGTGGCTCTGAGCACTATGGGACTTAACTGCTGAGGTCATCAGTCCCCTAGAACTTAGAACTACTTAAACCTAACTAAGCTAAGGACATCACAGACATCCATGCCCGAGGCAGGATTCGAACCTGCGACCGTAGCGGGCACGCGGTTCCAGACTGTAGCGCCTAGAACCGCTCGGCCACTCCGGCCGGCAAACATCCCTAGGTCCACTGTTTCCGATGTGACAGTCAAGTGGAAACGTGAAGAGACATGTACAGCACAAAAGCGTACAGGCCGACATCGTCTGTTGACTGACAGATACCGCGGATAGTTAAAGATGGTCGTAATGTGTAACAGGCAGACATCTGTCCAGACCATCACACAGGAATTCCAAACAGCATCAGGATCCACTGCAAGTAATATGGCGGTTAGGCGGGAGGCGATAAAACTTGGATTTCATGGTCGAGAGGCTGCTCATAAGCCACACAACGCCGGTAAATGCCAAACGACGCCTCGCTTGGTGTAAGGAGCGTAAACATTGGACGATTGAACAGTGTAAAAACGTTGTGTGGAGTGAAGAATCACGGTACAAAATGTGTCGATCCGACGGCAGGGTGTTGGTATGGCGAATGACCGGTGAACGTCATCTGCCAGCGTGTGTAGTTCCAACAGTAAAATGCGGTGGCGGTGGTGTTATGGTGTGGTCGTGGTTTTCATGGAGGGGGCTTGCACCCCTTGTTTTTTGCTTGGAACTATCACAGCACAGGCCTACAGTGATGTTTTAAGCACCTTCTTGCCTTCCACTGTTGAAAAGCAATTCGGGGATGGCGACTGCATCTTTCAACACGATCGAGCACCTGTTCATAATGCACAGCCTATGGCGGGTGGTTTCACGTCAGTAACATCCCTGTAATGGACTGGCTTGCCCAGAGTCATGACATGAATCCTATAGAACACCTTTGGGATGTTTTGGAACGCCGACTTCGTGCCAGGCCTCACCGACCGACATCGATACCTCTCCTCAGTACACCACGCCGTGAAGAATGAGCTGCCATTCCCCAAGAAACCTTCCAGCACCTGACTGAACGTATGCCTGCGAGAGTGGAAGCTGTCATCGAGGCTAAGGGTGGGCCAACACCATACTGAATTACAGTATTACCGATGAAGGGCGCCATGAACTTTTAAGTCGTTTTCAGCCAGGTGTCCGGATACTTTTGATCACATAGTGAATTGTATTGTGAGACGTACCCAGGAGCAGATACAGACTCAGATCTCAAATCAGTAGTGACGAAGAGTAGGCTGAGGTTTTAGAGGCTAGTCAGGAAAAATCTGTGCGCAAAGGAGTGGGATACAGAAGTGCTAAGTGATGAAGAAATACTCTGTTCTCTGTGGGTATAGACACTGCGATAATGAATCACCCAGTAGGCAGTTCAGCTGAAGACGAATGGACATCTTCGAAGAGAGGAATCACTGGGGAAAAAAAGAAAAAAGGAAACGTCGGTACGAAGAAGGCAACCACGAAGTAATGATGGGTAACAGAAGAAACGCTTCAGTTGATCGATGAAAGAAGGAAGTACAAAACTATTCAGGGAAATTCAGGAATACAGAAATAAAAGTCACTTATGAATGAAATATGTGGGAAGTGCAGTGAAGCTAAGGCTACATGCCTCATGAAAAATGTTAAGAAATCGAAGAAAAAATGATGGTCGGAACGATTGAGTCGGCTTATAAGAAACAACATTTGGTGAAATTAGAAGCAAGGGCGGTAACATAAAGAATGCAAATGGGAATTCCACTGCTAAATGCAGAGGAGAGAGCAGACAGGTGGAAAAAATACACCTAAGGTCTACAAGATGTGGGGGAATTGTCTGCTGACGAGATAGAAGAAGAAACAGGGTCGATATAGAAGAGATAGGGCATCCAGTATTAGAATCGGAATTTAACAGAGCTCTGGAATGAAGGCTTAAAATCAACACCAGCATTCCATCAGAATTTCTAAAATCATTGGGGGGGGGGGGGGGGAGGGGAGTTGCAGCAAAACAACTATTCCACGTTGGTGTGTAGAACGTACGAGTGTGGCGATATACTATCTGACTTTCGGACAAATCTCATCCACACAATTCCGAAGACTGCAAGAGCCTAGAAGCGCGACAATTATCCACAGTCAGTTTAACTGCTCATGCATCCAAGGTGTTGACAAGAATAATATACAGAAGAATGAAACAGAGGATGTGTTGGATGACTGTTTGGCTGTAGGAAAGGTAAAGGCACCAGAGATGCAATTACGGCGTTGCTGTTGATAATGGAAGCAAGGCTAAAGAAAAATAAAGACACGTTCATTGGATTTATCAACGTAGGAAAAACGTTCGACAATGTCAGACGGTGCGCGATGTTCGAAATTGTGAGAAAAATAGAGGTAAGCTTTAGGGAAAGATGGATAATGTGCAACATGTGCAAGTACCAAGAGGGAAGAATAAGAGTGAAAGACCAAGAACGATTAAAAAGGGTGTAAGAGAGATGTCGTCTTTCGGCCCTGCTGTTCAATCTATACATCGAGGAAGCAATGACTGAAACAAAAGTTCAAGAGTGGAACTATATATGTATTTCTACAAACATACAATGTTCCTAGTATTACTTCAAGTGCTGTAAATTACGATTTTAGTGTCGCCCTTGTACTGTGATCTAGAATAGCCTCTACCACAATGTTGCTGGACAGGAACATCAATTGTGTCAACTACTTTCGATCACGTTGGTGCCATTTTCTCTAACCTCAGTCTCACTATTTTTAAGAATCTGACTATTTATAAGTGAAACTGAAAACAAAGGATGGATATCAATAACACACAGAACGGATTCCTCATCAAAGAATCACAACGAACTGACTGACTGTCGCTTGCAGAAAGTGTGCCCTGTCAGAAAATGCGTCTACTGAATTATACGAAAATTTCACAAGTGAATACAGTACCTTGCTTTATGTTAAAAAGTACGTTTAGGACCTTCAATTGTTTCGTGACTGCAACGATAATTTAGTATAAATTTCTCTGCTTAGTTGTGTAATATGAAGTTCTGAACTGCAGCTTTCCAAAATACATAACTGTGCCGCTTATCATTTACTTTAAGCTCCTTTCCCACATAAAAAATTTGCTATCAATCCAAAAATGCAGCTAGCTCTCCGCGCAATAGTTCAAGGCGTCACAGTGCAAATAATGTTACGATTTGCATTCAATCTGCGACGATGACCTAGTGAAATGTTTGCAAAGGAATTAAAAGGTTGGTATAAACTGAAGTGGTATTACGATTCTTTAATGGCACAGAAATGGCTCACATTAGCTTCAAGACTATATCCTTTCTTTACCATTATTGTTAACAATGAAAACTGATTGAGGCAGTGTTTAAATTACAGATTTACTCTTTACTTTTCCCACATTAATTATTTTAAGTACAAGTAGAGGGTGACGAATAGTAATTTGGATTCTGACTGGCAATTCGCCCTGAATAGCAGATGTTGATATTCTCGCTCACAATGCGATCTTTACCCTACAATACTTTGCTGTCAGCGTTAGCAACAAATGAGAACTCTGTTGACGTTATCTTTTTCCAAATCTGCTGTCAGTCGACGAAATCACCTCAAAATGCTCCCCTTATCTTCAGTCACATCAGGAAACATCTCAAAATTCATTGTCTATTCTGCACGTCCGCATCAAAGCTCGTCGTTCACCGATCACACAACTCTCTCTCTGTCTACTTCAAATACAACCTCTGATAGCCAAGGAGCAAAACATCATTCCATGAGTTGAAGTAACCAAGGAACATTCCAGACAAAACCGTCATTTCCACTGAGTATGGAGAGCAAAATAACTGATGATCGAAGTAGAGAGGAGATAAAATGTAGACTTGCAATGGCAAGAAAAGCGTTTCTGAAGAAGAGAAGCTTGTTAACATCGAGTATTGATTTAAGTGTCAGGAAGTCCTTTCTCAAAGTATTTCTATGGAGTGTTGCTATGTATGGAAGTAAAGCATGCACAATAAATAGTTTAGACAATAGGAGAATAGAAAATTTCGAAATGTGGCGCTACAGAAAAATGCTGAAGATCAGATGGGTAGATGACGTAACTAATGAGGAGCTACTGAATAGAATTGAGGAGAAGAGGAATTTGTGGCACAACTTGACTAGAAAGAGGGATCGGTTGGTAGTGCATGTTCTGAGGCATCAAAGGATCACCAATTTAGTATTGGAGGGTAGCGTTGAGGGCAAAAATCGTAGAGGGAGACCAAGAGGTGAATAGACTAAGCAGATTCAGAAGGATGTAGGTTGCAGTAGTTACTTGGCGATGATGAAGCTTGCACAGGATAGAGTAGTATGGAGAGCTGCATCAGACCAGTCTCTGGACTGAAGACAACAACAACAACAACAACAACATAGACCTTTCAACAGCACTCTCAATTCATGGTCAATGTAGCGCATACATTAGTTCTATTGGAAACAGGTGCTATTCTGATAAGTGTGTGAAAAGCTTTTACATTATCGTTTTGTTTTTGCACTTAACAGTACAATGGAAGCCACAGGAACAAGGGCAGGTATGTTCTGTTATGGGCTGACATATGGCAGCAACCGTCGAGCCCGTGACCTGTATTCTGAAACATATCCAGATCGCCGCGTGCCATCGGCACAATTACACAGCCGTCTTTTCCGGCGACTAGCAATGGCAGACTTTGCACCAATTGTAGTGGATGAACAAATGTACGTAGAATTTCAGAAAGTATCGGTAGTAGCCATCATCCTCTAGTCGGAGCGAACCTGCATGTACAGTTGCTATACCCGTAGCATGTACAGCGTGTCCCCTGTGACCGCTACGGTCGCAGGTTCGAATCCTGCCTCGGGCATGGATGTGTGTTTTTGTGGACTGGCAAGACAGCCAATCCACGAGGACGGGAGCCGAAAGGCACGCGTTTAAGCTCACGCAGGCTGGCGTGAGGTCTGGAACAGGACACGGAAATGAACTAGCAAAAATAGTACGTAGCTTCGGGAATACTTAACTTTAATCCATAATTGGTGAACATCGGTCTGACGGTACATGCATCACAAGATAAATAGCAAATGATAATGGCGCCTTGCTAGGTCGTAGCAAATGACGTAGCTGAAAGCTATGCTATCGTCTCGGCAAATGAGAGCGTAATTTGTCAGTGAACCATCGCTAGCAAAGTCGGCTGTACAACTGGGGCGAGTGCTAGGACGTCTCTCTAGACCTGCCGTGTGGCGGCGCTCGGTCTGCAATCACTGATAGTGGCGAAACGCGGGTCCGACGTATACTACCGGACCGCGGCCGATTTAAAGGCTACCACCTAGCAAGTGTGGTGTCTGGCGGTGACACCACATGTGTGATGTCCTTAGGTTAGTTAGGTTTAAGTAGTTCTAAGTTCTAGGGGACTGATGAGCACAGATGTTAAGTCCCATAGTGCTCAGAGCCATTTGAACCATTTTACAGCGTGTCCAAGCCCTTTGGTTACAAGATGTGCATGCATATAGTTCTGCCAATGGCAGTGAAAAATCCACTTCTCACAATAAAGATGAGGGTGGGTTCACACGAGATGGGATTGTCATTTTTCATAACCAGCTTTGTGACAAATGGTTCAAATGGCTCTGAGCACTATGGGACTTAACTTCCAAGGTCATCAGTCCCCTAGAACTTAGAACTACTTAAACCTAACTAACCTAAGGACATCACACACATCCACGCCCAAGGCAGGATTCGAACCTGCGACCGTAGCGGTCACGTGGGTCCAGACAGTAGCGCCTAGAACCGCTCGGCCACCACGGCCGGCCCAGCTTTGTGACCTGAAGCAAACTCACACGTACTTGAAGAAGCTTTCCAGTTAATATATGGGCACTAGTTAATTATTGACGATCGACTAATGGGGCTTTACATACTACCAAATAGGTTCACTAGTGCAATGTATCCTCAGTTCGTATCAAACTCATGTGCTGCTAGAGGGCTGGAGATGTAGTCCATGCATGATGGAGCACCAGCCCCGTTTCTCCGAACGAAGACATTTAATGGGCAATGGATTGGTCGGGGAAGTCCAGTGCGTTGGTCAGCTCGTTCCTCGATCAAATGCCGGGAAATCCTCCAATTGTGACATCAGCAGATGACTTATCTCGCCCCACGTGCAGCGCTTGAGCCTATCGGTGTGCTGCACCTGATCGTGCCGAACGAAGCCAAGTGTTTGTGACTCTCCATCCCAACATGCGCAACTTGAGCGTGTGTGGCTCAAAGGCTCAAGTCATGCGGTTAGCAACTAGTACTTTTTCACTGCGTGAGACAGTTACGTGTTTACATTGTGGTATCGATTTGTTTACCGGTCTCACAGTGTCCACAGGTTTATTACGAGGTACAATACAACAAAAGCCTAGCGCTTTTGTAATTGAGGGTGGAGGTGGAGCGGCCGGGTTGGAATAAAAAGCAGGAAAGCGAAGGAACTGATGATATGAGTTGATTGGGATTTTGTGCGGAATCAGCGGCGACGAATCAAAATGTGTACCGGGCTAGGACTCGAACCCCGTATCTTCTGCTTACTAGGCAGTTTTGTCAACCACCGCGGCATCCACACACAGCGTTAATCGCAAATTCGCCGTCTATCTCGGCACGGTCTTCGGCCGACCCATATTCCTACGTGACGCCATCTGTCCATGTCCGAAAGAATAGACACCACGCATTCGTATAAAACCTACTGGGCTGCGTCATAAGTAACTGAATCTAAGCTTTCGAATTGCGTCATTACCAGTAAATGACGTACGTTTGGTTTACTACATAATGACTGTAAGTAGAAAAAGGAAGTGGAAAAAGGAGAAAACACAAAATAAAAACAGCTTTTGTTTAGTTACAGCGAGGACAACAATTTTGTAACTTCTACGTTTACAATAGGTCACATTTACAAAACGAGTTCCAAATCTGCACCGTTTGCTTGAACGCAAGTATTGCAATTCTCAATCGTACCTTCACGCACACCCTCGAAAATACCCTCCATATCTAGGCTGTGACGTCATATGTTCAACTCTTGACATCTACTTTCGGGATATTGCCCAAAATTTCCGAACCTAAGTGTGTTACGTCAAATTACTTATCTCCGAGTCACCTACGTCGATACGGGGTTTTCTAAACGCTAATCAAAATCACTCTGTAAATTGTGAAGGTGTAGTCTGATGATGATAATTACATTCAAGGAGATTAAACTTCTGAGGTGCTCGGTCTGTTATTCACTCTTCAGGATCGAGTGTGTGTAACACATATGCCTGCGTCTAGAATAAATCCCATGTGGAAATGTCAAAACGTTTTCTAAATGTTTTGCGTAGCGTCAGTACCAGACCGGTATTTACCTTGCAGAACATAAGAAACCGCCTATAAACCACATCCAGGCTGGCTGGTTCGCCTGTAGGCTTACTAAAAATAACTAGACTGCTCACTGGCGCGAGTGTAGCGCTCCCTTATTGAAGCTGCCATTGGCAGGGCGACACTGTGTTTGCACTTAGGAAATGACGTTAAATATGTGATGAAACGTTGCATACACAACGTTGCATGCAAGTTAACAATCATAACGGCTCTGCATCCATGCTGCTAAAAAAAGTGTAAATAACGTGGCTAGTTCTAATTGTACTGGAGATAGTTGGATGAAAAATACGTTAAAATTATGGGAAGTTAGATAGATAAAATTATTCCATACAAAAATAAATTACATCTGAAAAGAAATCCAAAAGACAGTCGCTCAGCATTTGCCAGGAAACACTAAACAAGAACCGAAAGTGAGAAACTTCTGAATGATGAACTAATCGCATTATCTTCTACTTCGTAAATTTCATGGGACTATCTTGAACAGAAAATTTGACGCGTATTCCCTCATACTGCCTCAAACTTTTAAGGAACGAACCCTGTGTTCTTGAATAGATACTGATAACTATCTGTCTTTTGAGATACACACATCAAAAAAAGGTTTTGCATCGCCTCGGTTCGGAGAGGTTCGGAACTTGTACAGAAAATTGGAACAAACATCGTTTCCGCCCTCCTTATTGCTCATGAAAACCACAAATTGCATCTTGTACCACCATACAGCGAGACCTTCAGAGGTGGTGGTCTAGTTTGCTGTACACACCGGTATCTCTAATACCCAGTAGCACGTCCTCTTGCATTGATGCATGTATGTATTCGTCGTGGCATACTATCCACAAGTTCATCAACACACTGTTGGTCCAGATTGTCCCACTCCTTTGGTGTAAATCCCTCAGAGTGGTTGGTGGGTCATGTCGTCCGTAAACAGCCCTTTTCAATCTGTCCCAGGCATGTTCGATAGGGTTCATGTCTGGAGAACATGCTGGCCACTCTAGTCGAGCGATGTCGTTATCCTGAAAGAAGTCATTCGCAAGATGCGCACGATTGGGACGCAAATTGTCGACCATGAAGACGAATGCCTCGCCAATATGCTGCCGATGTGGTTGCACTATCGGTCGGAGGATGGCATTCACGTATCGTACAGCTGTTACGGCGCCTTCCATGACCACCAGCGGCGTACGTCGACCTCACATAATGCCACCCCAAAACTGCAGGGAACCTCCACCTTGCTGCATTCGCTGGACAGTGCGTCTAAGGCGTTCAGCCTGACCGGGTTGCCTCCAATCACGTCTCCGACGATTGTCTAGCTGAAGGCATATGCTATGTTACACTCATTGGTAACGAGAACGTGATGGCAATCCTGAGCGGTCGACTCGGCATGTTGTTGGACCCATCTGTACCGCCCAGCATGGTGTCGTGGTTGCAAAGATGGACCTCGCTGTGGACATCGGGAATGAAGTTGCGCATCATGAAGCCTATTGCGCACAGTTTGAGGCTTAACCGACGTCCTGTGGCTGCACGAAAAGCATTATTCAACATGGTGGCGTTGCTGTCAGGATTCCACCGAGCCATAATCCGTAGGTTCCGGTCATCCATTACAGTAGTAGCTCTTGAGCGGCCTGAGCGAGGCATGTCGTCGGCGTTGCCGTCGCTCTGTATCTCCTCCATGTCCGATCAACATCGCTTTGATTCACCCCGAGATGCCTGGACACTTCCCTTATTGAGAGCTCTTCCTGGCACAAAGTAACAATGCGGACGCGATCGAACGGCGGTGTTGTCCGTCTAGGCATGGTTGAACTACAGACAACAGGAGCCGTGTACCTCCTTCCTTGTGCAATGACGAACTGGTCGGCTGTTGGACCCCCACCGTCTAATAGGCGCCGCTCATGCGTGGTTGTTTACATCTCTGTTACATCTCTGAACAGTAAAAGGGACTGTGTCTGTGATACAATATCCACAGCCAACGTCTATCTTCAGGAGTTCTGAGAACCGGGGTGATGCAAAACTTTTTTTGATGTGTGTAGATCTAATACAGAAAATAGGAAACCACTGTGATTTAAGACAGACCTGATTAGTCAGTACGAATTTGAAGCAAACGTTTTATTTTGTTCTTCTGTTTCGTTTCGTTGTCTCTCATATTCTTTAAATCATACTTTAGTTTTCCTATCCATCTGTCCAAATGGCGGTCTTCAGTTCTGGAACGGTTTCTTCACTTTTCCAGTATGGAGCGGTAGAGGATTGGACTCACCAGCCACCTCCCAGTATCCCGCAAGCGGTGTGTCAGCCGCGCTCCGCAGTCGGCCTGGTTAAGGTGCCTAAGTCCTTGAAGAGGTACGTACAGGATGTCTCACAATAGACGACATATACTTCCTTACTGCTCGCTTTTGTATACTCAATACTCACTATCTCTGGTGTTCCATGCTGCGTTAATGCCCACCACGGGCTGTTGTTCCCTAGTTTGAAGTGTTTGCCTGCATTCCAGAGTGATGAGTTCCATCCGTTACAGAACGGAAATGTGAAAAATATGTTAGGAAGCCGATTCGAAGACTAGCAATCGTACGAAGAGCAAAAATACAAGGGTCACTTCAAAAGAAATGCACACTGATTTTGTAAAACTACAGTTTTCGTTTCGCATGTGTGAAAGTTTTACAGTGTGTAGATACATACTTCCCGCTTGTTTTCAAACTTAGTTCAACCTGTTCCCGTGAGTGGCGCCGTCACAGCATGTCTTCAAGATGGCTGCTACACTTGTTCGTCAGAAGCAACGTGCTGTCATAGAATTCCTGTACTGTGAAAACGAGACGGTGGGAAACATCCACAAGATGTTGAAAATGGTGTATGGAGATGCTGCTGTCGATTGCAGTACAGTTAGTTGATGGGCAGGCAGGTTACATGATGAAAGCGGGCTCGGCAATATTGAGGATTGCCTTGCAGCGGCAGGCCTCGTACTGCACACACTCCAGACAATGTGCAGAGAGTTAACGAATTGGTGACTGCTGACAGACGCATCACAGTGAACGAAATGTCACGCTATGTTGGGATAGGGGAGGGAAGTCTTTGCAGAATACTGAAAGTGTTGGCATTAAAAAAAGGTTTGTGCCAGGTGGGTTTGTAAGTAGGCTGTTTATGTTTTCTCTATGTAAGTAGGCTGTTTATGTTTTCTCTATGTAAGTAGGCTGTTTAGGTTTTTTTATGGTAACGCCACCTCTGTATGAAAATCACTGGCTGTGCTGTGTGCAGTCTGTGGCTGCTTTGCATTGTTGTAATACTCGCCATTGTAGTGTTAGGCAGCTGGCTGTGAACAGCACGTAACGTTGGGCAGTTGGAGGTGAGCCGCCAGCAGTGGTGGATGTGGGGAGAGAGATGGCGGAGATTTGTAATTTGTCATGAACTGCTATATTTATATATGATGATATCAAGGTAAATACATTGTTTGTTCTCTATTAATATCTTTCATTTGCTAACTATCCCTATCAGTAGTTAGTGCCTTCCATAGTTTGAATCTTTTATTTAGCTGGCAGTAGTGGCGCTCGCTGTATTGCAGTAGCTTGAGCAGCGAAGATTTTTGTGAGGTAAGTGATTTGTGAAAGGTATAGTTCAATGTTAGTCAGGGCCATTCTTTTGTAGGGATTTTTGAAAGTCAGATTGCGTTGCGCTAACAAAATATTGTGTGTCAGGTTAAGCACAGTCCTGTATAAACTGTTCAAAGGGGACGTTTCATATGGCGACCCTGCCAGGATACCTCACTGGAATCTTCTGATTTTTGTTGTAGTTTGTGTAATTAGTGTAGATTTTGTTTATTGCTAGCGCGTAATTGTAGAGAAAATCTCCTTTGTAGTTGCAGTCTTTCATTGTTGTACAGTAAAACAGTTGTGGCATGCATGTAGATTTGCACCAAGTATTTCACAGCTGCAATTAACTAGATATTATACTCAGTGCTATGTTAATGTGTTCTCTTATTTTTGATCTTGAAATTGTGTTTTTCTGTGTTATCGTGTGAAATATTGTGACAATAATGGCGTGTGAAAAACGTAACACTAGGCTCCAAAGTAAACTGAGAAATAATAGTGACGACGAGCGTAGCTTAGCAGCACAACTGTGTAATGAACTAACAGACATTCAAAGTAGTAATTTGGTAATTGTGCATAGGGAAATGGAGCGGGCTGCAAACAATGGTGTAGACAGTGAAACAGGTAGTGAACAGGGAAGCATTATCGATCGATCGGTCGGCAACAGCTCGCCTCAGGAATCCGAAATGACAGGACACAATTTTGCAAATACTGTAGATTCAGGTTTTGCGTCCTCACCGTTTTCCCAAATGAGTCAAGACACATTTTCCGCTTGTCAAAATGTGAATGTTGCCGGTGCAACTTCACTGCCGAAAAGCACTGAGGAACATGTTTCAGACACCAGTGCATTGTTATTACAGTTAATGCAACAAATGGGACAAAAACTACAAAAGTTAGACACAACACTTGAACAAAATCAGAGACAAATGGGACAAAATCTTAAAAAGTTAGACACAGTGGAACAAAATATCAAAAAGTTAGACACAATGGAACAAAATCTTCAAAAGTTAGACACTACACTTGAACAAACACGTGAAGATTTAACCACTGAGTTACGTAACATCGAATCGAAATGTCAAAAGGTCTGTAATGACGTAAAAACACAAATTTGTGAGCATTTTCAACCCATTTTTTCGCGGCATGAAAATGTATTACAGAATCACGAAGCAGCCATAAAAGAACTGCAAACCATTGTTCATGAAAATCACGACACCTTGCAAGCTAAAATTGACTCAGTTGCATCTACCGATTCGGTTACGCAACTTGCAAAAACTCAGGAAAACTTAAAGGACACAGTAGATACTCTGAAACTTGGTTCAGAAAAACATACAGAGGAAATAATTTCACTATCGGATAAAGTAGCTGAACTTTCAGATCAGTTCACTAACTTATCTACAAAGGTAGATGATGATCTGAATAACACAACACCTGTAGCCTTCACTGACACAGAAGAGTATGAACAAATTAGAAAATTCAAACAGAATCAAAATCAAATCAATACACAGTACAAAAGAGAAATCCGGGAAGTACAAGATCAGCTGACACAGGTAATTCAAGAATTACGTATTTCAGAGGATACTCGCGCCCCAATACGGGAAGAGGGACACAGAAATACGGAACAGCCACAAAATAATAACACAGGGCATTTCGGAAGTTATGAAAGAAATTGGCAATGTGCACCGAATTTTGATATGGAACGGCCGACACGACCTAACAATGACCGATATGCGACTCGCCGACATGATGATTTTGATTATAAGCTGTTCATTACTACACGTAAATTCAAAACATTTAAGAATTCTGGCAACGACATTCATCCACAAGCATGGCTCCATCAATTCTCTCATTGTTTTCCTCCCAACTGGTCGTTAGAACACAGATTAGAATTTATGTGTGGCTATTTAGAGAATGAACCAGCTGTAAGAATGCGATCGGTCATTCACGATTGCCACAGTGAAGGAGAATTTTACCATGCCTTCCTCTCAGCATATTGGTCTCAAGCCACACAAGACCGCGTAAAACATGGTATCATAATGATGAAACATTTCGAACAATCTGAATTCTCCAGTCTTGTGAAATATTTTGAAGACATGTTGCACAAGAATCAGTACCTGACAAACCCATACAGCCCCTCAGAACTCATCCGCATTTGCTTAATCAAATTACCTGAATATTTACGACATATTATTTTGGCAGGACGTTGCAAAGACGACATTGAAGCTTTTCAGGGACTGTTACAAGAACTGGAAAGTGACACTGACAATCGCGGAACGCGAAAACAAGGACACAACAATTACAGGTCACATCCGTCACAATTCCGTGACGACAGAAAAAATAACCGGACACGACTGGTCTATTCTTACAACGCAAATCGTGACCAAAATAGACACCACCCGTACGACAACCGTTGGCAGAGTAATAATAGCTACAGAGAAAGATCGCATTTCCGTAGTAATGACTATCACAAAGACAATCAGAGAAACGGACAATATGGGAACCAAAACAAGTATTATCAAGGGAGGCAGAATAACTTCAGACGCAACAGTTCGGCGCAGAGTTACGATTCAGGGAGAAATTCTCCATCACATGACCGACAAACAAGAAACTATGTAAACTACCGACAAAACGACAGACGTGAATTTCATCAGAACTGGCGGGATTCTAACAGAGCTGGGCCCTCCCGGCAAGGTGAATTTGTAGAAGTTAGGTCTCCTAATCCCAATAACGACGCGCGCCAACAAAGGAACAGACAATGACTCGCACCGCAGGCATCCGCGTGCGCCGGCTGGCTCAGAGAAAAATAACATAGACGCTAACCTTGAGAAAAATTCCAGTATTCTTTACCGACGTATACCACATGATAATTGCGTTGAAGTTGAAACTCTGCGTACTAGGAAGAGTAAAGGTTTACACCACATTTCACATGTAAAACCGTTTATTGAAAGATAATCTGCTTTTTAACTTTGTCTTTGTCATATAACTTTTCACTTTACATTACTAGTATACTGTGTCAGACTTAAGAAACTGTTAACATACAACTATGTTTGAAGTTAAATATCCAGTCTAGAACCTAGGGAACATTTTTAGACAGAAACTACGAATGCATTGTTGTAGTGAACAGACGACACAGTGTTGTATTTGTACATTCTTGCTTGTTAGTTGCACAATTACGTAACGACTATAAGGCTCACATTCTTAGAACATTTACCAGTACTGCTAATGAGATTTTAATGCAACATTTTGGTTTACTTGAAAATACATTCTGGGTTTAAAGTACTTTCTGTGAGATACCAGACGACACAGTGGTTAGTTTATGTGACAACTACACGGTTTTATCACGACGCTACTAATGAGTGACAATCTACAATGTTGTTTTTGCGGTGTATCTGTTTTATATCTGCACAGTTTTCTGAATTCTTCTAGGAAGAAAAACATGTTTTAGTAGTAACTTTTGTGGTATTAGCAACAATGAGACAGCCTTTTTCGTGGCATAACAATACGTTACTGTACAGTACTTTCTTCATCACGCCAATAAGCATAATAACTACGATATCTATACGCAAAGCATTTCACTTTTGTTTATCATGTGATAAGTACACTGACTTCTGCAGAACTTAGCTTTCGGAGGACGATAACTACGACACTTCCACAGAGATTATGTTGCAACAAGATGCACAGTTTAGCGCTACAGGACACGCATTTGAGTGATTAATTTTGTACTTAAAACATTTATTTTTTAAAGATATTTGAAGTACAATGATACAAAGGTTTTCAGTGACACATTTCATTTCATTGCTGTAATCTGTAACACCTGAGGGTATAATTACATTTATCCTCAGGGGGGTACACGCCTACTTTGTGTACCATGTGTTTGGCAAGCACAAGGAACCCTAGCTAATATGGTATTTGCTTATACAACTTTACACATCGGTACCATATTTCTCTACCACACAAATTACACAGCTATCTGATCATTTAACTGAGAGAGACAAACATTTATTTTACTACATCAGTGACAGATGTTTACGCAATTACACAGTTGGATAACTTCACACTTATGAAATTGTATTTTGTCTGTACTTTGTGAAATGCTCATATTTTTTCGGAACCATTGTGATACTATGAGAGCTTTGAATGATATATTTGGTAAGGGAGCATGATTTTAAAGTATGTTTGAGGTAGATGACACTATTGAAATGAGCAGAGAATTTTTTTTAGGTTTTGAAATTATTGCAGAAAGCTACGACGATTTTGAGAGTTGACTAAGATGTTATGATATTATTACGATGACGATGTGTATTAGACTGTTGAGGTATGTTTATGATTAATAAGATGATGATACCGTATATGAGGAGTTTGATTATGCTACGTATTTCTTATGATGAAATACTGAAGAAGTGTCGACGAATAAGGTAAGGAATAATGAATAGAAGTTAGGGACTCTTGACTTGTGCAAAAGGTTGTTGGAAACCAAGAATCGTACTTTCAGAGTTAAGAAATGTGTGTATATGCGTCAATGTATCACAATGCTGGCGAAATTTTTTGGACACAGTTATATTTACAGGATTTTTTTTCTACACATTTGTTACACAAATTTTCGACCTGTGAAATGTTTATATGAGACTGTCACTGTAGAGGAAACTGCTGTCGTAAATATGTCGATAAGAAAGGTAAGTGACCGTGACGTAATGCGTTGCGAGCGGCCAGGTGTGCCAGTTGCCTGGAGGAAAAGCCATTATTGCGAGCCCTTTTCAGCGGCACAGGTAGAAAAAAAAAAAAAATAAAAAAAGACGCCATTAACCTCGCTTCTGACATTCCTTTGTAGAAAGCATCGCAAATATTACACGCTCATTACCTGAAAACATATGATTACTCGTACTTTGTGCTAATTACTGCAATGCTTATGAATTGATGGGATATATTCGTACATCTGCACACCTGATTATGACAAGTGTCTTTCTATGAGAGTTGAGAGATTTTTCTACTAACTTATGAAATGCCACATGGCTATTGAACGATGTTCTTATGCTTTGCTGTGTACATAGTTGCTTATTTCATTTGATATCTAGTTTCTAGCTGCACTGCTGCATTGGTTCAAATAAAATTTTATAGATGTACTAATATAAATATTTTCTGTCTACAGATCGAGTATATAATAATTTTTTTCAAAAAATGAAGGAGCACAAAGCGACATTTACCTTCACAGGAACTGCATTCATAATTTTCTTTTCAAGTACTTGGTAATTTCTTTTGTAGAATAAATTGTGATGCATCACTCTAGTGTTAAGATGTGACATAGGTAATAGACATGGCCATTTTTAGTGTAATATTTTTTTCTGCTTGAGCTATGTCATGTTTTGATATAAGTTATTACATTTGCTGCTGCTAGCTTTGCCAATCTGTATTTTTTGTCATTGCTGCTTGTGTTAATTGTTTTGTGCTGCTGCATTGCCTCATCCCTTAGTTTAGCATCTGAGCTCAGTAGATTTAAGTTAGCTTAAGATGGGGTAGGCTATATGAGAGAACGAGATGTGATGAATTGGAAGAAATGCATTGAGAAGCTATAAGAAAATGGTTTGGCCAAAAAAAGTATTTTGAAAGAGGATATGAGCAAAAAAGTAGGGTTTAGGGACAACAGGTTTACGTAGGATTTTCTTGGAAATAAATAATGAGGTAAGAAATATGTGAACATATAAATACAGAAAGCATGCTTTGATAGGATTTTTTTGGTGGAAACAAATTTTGAAATAAGACGAAAGATCTATGGAATGAAGTTTTAGGTTACACTGAAAACAAACCCTGCCCTTTCCTCTTGTGTTATTCTGCTATGTGTTTGTGTACTCTTGTATATTTGTGTTTTTCCTGTCTTTCTGTGTTTAGCGGATATGAGTTACATTGTAGAATTTTTCTGATACTATGTTATTTACTTTGTAAAGATGTTAGACATTATTAATTCTATTCTGTTCAATGCTCATGTGTGAAGTTGATGTTTCAAAAGTTATTGTGATCCTTTATGTATGTACTCATGTCATAATTCCACTGATGTATATGTTTATTTCTATTCTTTTGTAAAGCCTGTGTTACTACAAATGTTATCTGTATTGTTATGTTCTTTAATGATGTATTTTGTACCTTTGTAATTGTATTTTCATGTTGTAATTTTATAATTGTACAGACACCAGTTCTTCAAATTAAGTTACATTTCACGGCACACGTTTCTGTTGGTCATAGTATATGGACAATATGTGAGAAGTAGGGACTGTTAGTGTTTGCACATGTGTTGATAATTCAGCAAGGGACTGGATAACAGCATTGCTGGTTCTAAGGACAATTCCAAAAACTTTGTGAGTGCACAAGTGGTGGTTTATGGACTTGCTATATTCTCCGCAAGACTCTTCGATGGTGAATGTGCACCTGCACAATCGCAACAGATTTCTGCTGGACATTTCTACAAGGACTACAGTGGGTCTGCACCTCTGGTGGCCCACCAATACCATTATTTCTACAAGGACTACAGTGGGTCTGCACCTCTGGTGGCCCACCAGTACCATTATCTCTACAAGGACTACAGTGGGTCTACATCTTTGATGATCCATCAATACCATTATTTCTACAAGGACTGCAGTGGGTCTGCACCTCTGGTGGCCCACCAATACCGTAATCTCTACCAGGACTGCAGTGGGTCTACTCTGTGGTGACCTACCTACCAATATTCTTCAAAACGTCGAATGACTCTGCTGTGGGTTTGCTATGTTGTGGCCCATTACCTGTCAGCATGTCAAGAGTCAGCACTGTCTTTCCGATGGAAGGACACTACTTCTTCAAGACTGCATGGAAATCCACTACTTCTTTGTGCATTCTATTTTACTGTTCAGACTTTGAAAAAAAAAAAGAAAAACACTGTAATTTTACTGTAATGAATCAGGACTGTCTTTATAGACTGTGAGAAAATTTTAGCTTTTGACCAACATTGTATCAATAAGTGTGTGCATTTGATTTCTTTGTTACTGTAATTGTGAAAAATTTTTGTCAAATCTGTATTGGCCAGTGCCCAACACCATTTGTAAAAATTTTTTGTGGGGAGCATGGGGGCTATGTAAGTAGGCTGTTTATGTTTTCTCTATGTAAGTAGGCTGTTTATGTTTTCTCTATGTAAGTAGGCTGTTTAGGTTTTTTTTATGGTAACGCCACCTCTGTATGAAAATCACTGGCTGTGCTGTGTGCAGTCTGTGGCTGCTTTGCATTGTTGTAATACTCGCCATTGTAGTGTTAGGCAGCTGGCTGTGAACAGCGCGTAGCGTTGGGCAGTTGGAGGTGAGCCGCCAGCAATGGTGGATGTGGGGAGAGAGATGGCGGAGATTTGTAATTTGTCATGAACTGCTATATTTATATATGATGATATCAAGGTAAATACATTGTTTGTTCTCTATTAATATCTTTCATTTGCTAACTATCCCTATCAGTAGTTAGTGCCTTCCATAGTTTGAATCTTTTATTTAGCTGGCAGTAGTGGCGCTCGCTGTATTGCAGTAGCTTGAGCAGCGAAGATTTTTGTGAGGTAAGTGATTTGTGAAAGGTATAGTTCAATGTTAGTCAGGGCCATTCTTTTGTAGGGATTTTTGAAAGTCAGATTGCGTTGCGCTAACAAAATATTGTGTGTCAGGTTAAGCACAGTCCTGTATAAATTGTTCAAAGGGGACGTTTCAGGTTCCCAGGATGTTGACAGTGGCTCACAAAACTCGGATGGACAACACTGAAACACCCGCGTTACAGTCCTGACCTGGTTCCATGTGACTATCATCTCTTTGGGAAACTGAAAGACACTCTTCATGGAACAAGGTTTGAAGATGATGACTTCCTTGTGCACGCTGCCAAACAGTGACTCCAACAGGTTGGGTCAGAATTTTACCTTGCGGATATACAGGCGCTCGTTCCAAGATGGCGTAAGGTAGTTGAGAGGGATGGAAATTATGTGGAAAAATGAAAATATTGTTCCTAAAGGATGTATTTACACACTGTAAAACTTTCAAACACGTAGAATAAAAGATGGATTTAAAAAAATAGTGTGAATTTCTTTTAGAGTGACCCTCGTAGCTGAACGTGTCTGAGCGGATCAGTAACATGCTGCTTCCTGTCCAATTTTTCAGCAATGCCTACACCCAAACGTGTCAAAAATTCTACGTTGTTCTCTGACTCGCATATATGTGCTACATAAGGCATCACTTTTTGCGCTACATAAGTGTATATATTGTGTTTTCCGAAAACTAAGCGAGTTCAAATGGTTCAAATGACTCTGAGCACTATGCGACTTAACTTCTGAGGTCGTCAGTCGCCTAGAACTCAGAACTAATTACACCTAACCTAACCTAAGGACATCACACACATCCATGCCCGAGGCAGGATTCGAACCTGCGACCGGAGCGGTCGCTCGGCTCCAGACTGCAGCGCCTAGAACCGCACGACCACTCCGGCCGGCACTAAGCGAGTCAAATTTCAGAAAACTACATAGTGATTCTTTGAAAAACATCATTAACAACTACTTCTGTTCATTGTCTGCAAAACGTACAAATTCAACTCTATGTACATTAAGTGGAAGGTCATTCACATACACAAACTCCATTCACATTAATCTGACCAGTCTTTTTTCGACGCCAACGTGCAATAATCGCTCGCAGACGGCACGTGGCAGCTCTAGAAGTGGAGGGAATATTAAGTGTGACGAGGACGCGGAAAAACCGTCCAATGGTTGTCGTAATATGGAAACGGAATGATTTACATGATGCCAGAAAGGGTGTGATCATTGGTTTTTGTGCCAAGGGTGGAAACCTTTGTAAACTGTTCACATGCCACTGTGGTTAATGCATACCGTGGATAGAAAAAAGACGCTATCCAAAACCAACGCCGAGGTAACTGTGGTGCACCATAGATCATAGGTGACATGGATGAACGACGGCTGCGGGGATGTGTGCGGGCGAACAGAGGTGCAGCTGCCAAGCAACTGACCATCCTGATGAACCAACAGTGCCTCCTCAACGACCGTTGCTGCATATGAGCCTCCGCAGCAGGCTCCTCGCTCACGCACCCTGCTGTTCACTGTTCGTCAGCAACGAAGACTGGAAACTGCACGCCAGTAACGCAACTGGACGTTCACTGAGAGACGGCAGGTTGTCTCTGTGGATGGATCACCTTCCACGCTACATCCGACAGATGGCCATCGGGCTGTACGGCGTGAAAAATCTGAAATCAAACACCCAGCAACAAGGAAGAAGCGTTGTGGTCTGGGAAATGATGGTGATGATAAAAGCAAGAATTCTGGTCCAGACTGTGTACCAATTAGGTTCCTTTTGGAGTATGCTGATGCATTAGCTCCATACTTAACAATCATATACAACCGTTCATTCGAAGAAAGAACCGTACCCAAAGACTGGAAGCTTGCACAGGTCACACCAATATTCAAGAGAGGTAGTAGGAGTAATCCACTTAATTACAGGCCCATATCGTTAACGTGGATATGCAGCAGAATTTTAGAAATATTGTGTTAGAACATTATGAAGTACCTCGAAGGAAACGGTCTACTGACGCACAGTCAACAGGGTTTTAGAAAACATCGTTCCTGTGAAACACAACTATCTCCTTATTCACATGAAGTGCTGAGTGCTATTGAC
This sequence comes from Schistocerca piceifrons, assembly GCF_021461385.2. NCBI lineage: Eukaryota > Metazoa > Arthropoda > Insecta > Orthoptera > Acrididae > Schistocerca > Schistocerca piceifrons. The sequence continues at coordinate 751,531,354 of NC_060141.1, forward strand.
AAGGGATTCCAGACCGATTCCGTATTTCTGGATTTCCGGAAGGCTTTTGAAACTGTACCACACAAGCGGCACGTAGTAAAATTGCGTGCTTATGGAATATCGTCTCAGTTAAGTGACTGGATTTGCGATTTCCTGTCAGAGATCACAGTTCGTAGTAATTGACGGAAAACATCGAGTAAAACAGAAGTGATTGCAGGTATTCCGCAAGGTACTGTTATAGGCCCTTTGCTGTTCCTTATCTACATAAACCATTTGGGAGACAATCTGAGCAGCCGTCTTCGGTTGTTTGCAGATGACTCTGTCGTTTATCGACTAATAAAGTCATCAGAAGATCAAAACAAACTTAAAAACGATTTAGAAAAAATATCTGAATGGTGCGAAAAGTGGCAGTTGACCCTAAATAACGAAAAGTGTGAGGTCATCCACATGAGTGCGAAAAGGAACTCTGTTACACGATAAATTAGTCTAATCTAAAAGCCGTAAATTCAACTAAATACTTAGGTATTAGAATTACGAACAACTTAAATAGGAAAGAACACATAGAAAATGTTGTGTGGAAGGCTAACCAAAGGCTGCGTTTTATCAGCAGGACACTTAGAAAATGTAACAGACCTACTAAGGAGGCTGCCTACACTACGCTTGTCTGACCTCATTTAGAATACTGCTGAGCGGTGTGGGATCCTTACCAGATGGGACTGACATAGGCAGCACGTTTTGTATTATCGCGAAATATGAGAGAGAGTGTCACAGAAATGATACAGGATTTGGGCTGGAAATCGTTAAAAGAAAGGCGTTTTTCGTTGCGACGGAATCTTCTCACGAAATTCCACTCACCAACTTTCTCGTCCGAATGCGAAAATATTGTTGACACTGACCTACATAGGTCGGAACCATCACCACGATAAAATAAGGGAAATCAGAGCTCGTACGGAAAGATTGTAAGTAGGCTGTTCAGGTTTTTATATTGGTAACGCCACGTAGTGCTCTGTATGAAAATCACTGGCTGTGCTGCGTGCAGTCTGTGGCTGGTTTGCATTGTTGTTGGCCATTGTAGTGTCGGGCAGCTGGATATGAACAGCGCGTAGCGTTGAGCAGTTGGAGGTGAGCCGCCAGCAGTGGTGGATGTGGGGAGAGAAATGGCGGAGTTTTGAAATTTGTAAGACTGGATGTCATGAACTGCTATATATATTATGACCTTTGAACGCTATTAAGGTAAATACATTGTTTCTTCTCTATCAAAAGCTTTCATTTGCTAACTATAAGTATCAGTAGTTAGTGCCTTCCGTAGTTTGTATCTTTTATTTAGCTGACAGTAGTGGCGCTCGCTGTATTGCAGTAACTTGAGTAACGAAGATTTTTGTGAGGTAAGTGATTTGTGAAAGGTATAGGTTAATGTTAGTCAGGGCCATTCTTTTGTAGGGTTTTCTGAAAGTCAGATTGCGTTGCGCTAAAAAAATATTGTGTTTCAGTTTAAACACAGTCATGTATAATTTTTCAAAAGGGGACGTTTCAAGATATAGATGTTTATTCTTTCCGGGCGCTATACCAAATTGGAATAATAGAGAATTGGAAGGTGGTTCGATGAACCCTCTGCCAGGCACTTAAATGTGATTTGCAGAGTATCGATGTAGATGTAGGTGATGATTGGTTTGTGGGTCGCTCAACTGCGCGGTTATCAGCGCCCGTACAAATTCCCAACCTTTGCTTAGTCTAGTCTGCCACTTTCATGAATGATGATGACAACACAAACACTCTGTCATCTCGAGGCAGGTGAAAATCCCTGACCCGGCCGGAAATCGAACCCGGGACCCCGTGCTCGGGAAGCGAGAATGCGAACGCGAAACCACGAACTGCGAACGTGGTCTGAGAAATTTGCCATTCTGCAGGTGATGTCGCCATTATGGATAGCACATTGCACCAACACAGTTATGCATCTATCCTTGCGGACCACATCCGTCCCTGCACGCAGTTCGTTCTTCCCTCGGCACAATGGCATCTACCAGCAGGACAATACAGTATGTCACACAGCTCCTAGTGTACGTGTGTGGTTCGAAGAGCTCCACGATTAGTATATCGTGTTCTTCTGGCCACCAAACCCCCCACTGACAAGCTGTGGGGCCGCCTAGATCGGGCTGTTCCTGCCACGGATCGTCAACCGAGAACCCGAGGGCGGCTGGCCGCTGTACTGGTGTCGGCATGTCACGACGTCCCTGTCGGTACCTACCATAACCTCACTGACACTCATTCTGCTCGGAGCGGCCCGCGCTGCAAAAAGTGGTTATTCAGGCTTCTGACAGGTGGTCGGTAGCATTAACGTGCCTGGACAGTGTACGAGGGTAATCCCAAAAATAACATCTCCTATTTTTTTTTGTAAGTACATAGACCTGTTTATTTCTGCAATGTCTTACATCAGTTTACAGCTTGAACATTTAGCTATTTTTCGACACAATCACCATTTCTGTCGATGCATTTTTGTAGACGCTGTGGCAGTTTTTGTATGCCCATATCATACCAGCACACCGCCAGCTCCGCGGGTTTGGCGAAGGAGGATGCCACCACTGGCGTGATTGTTGCTTGGTCTCAGGTGTAAAGTGGTATGCCCAGGTTTCGTCACCCGTGACAGTTGAGTCCAGGAAGCTGTCCAGTTCGGCTGCAAGGCGGTGAAGAAATGCACGGGAAGCATAAACTCGTTGCCGCATATGGTCCTCAGTCAGCATGCGTGGCACCCATCTTGCGCACTCCTTCCGGTAGTTCAATGTTTCCGTTAAAATTCTGTGAGCGGTGCTTCGGGAAACCTCAGGAACCAACGTGCACAGATCATCCAGGGTGATCCGCCGATCTTGACGCATGCTTTGCTCAACCTTCAACACTGTCTCCTCAGAAATTGTCTCCCGCTTCTTTGTTCGTCGTGAATTTCGGTCCGTCAAGCTGCAAACTCTCTGTGGTGTCACCGCCAGGCACCACACTTGCTAGGTGGTACCCTTTAAATCGGCCGCGGTCCGTTAGTATACGTCGGACCCGCGTGTCTCAACTATCAGTGATTGCAGACCGAGCGCCGCCACACGGCAGGTCTAGTCTAGAGAGACTCCCTAGCTCCCGCCCAGTTGCACAGCCGACTTTCCTAGCGATGATTCACTGACTACATACACTCTCATTTGCAGAGACGACAGTTTAGCATAGCCTTCAGCTACGTCATTTGCTACGACCTAGCAAGGCGCCATATTCAGTTACTATGTCTTCTGAACAGATAATATTGTGACTCATGTACCGTCAAGAGCGACGTTCATCATTACTGGATTAAAGTTAAGTATCAAACTAATTACGCCCGCTTTCTGAATTCTAATTGCTTGTCATGTTCCAGACCTCACGTCAGTATAGTTCTTTCCTCCTCACGCCAGTCTGCGTGAGCTAAAACGCGTGCATTTCAGCCCCCTCTAGTAACACGGTGTTGGCTCTTCAGCCAACACTAGACTCTCTACGCCACTTATGAACATTTTTGACATCCATGTACGACTGGCCATACACTTCCGTCAATTGACGATGGATTTCAATCGGCGCAGTGCCCTTTGCGTTTAAAAACCGAATAACTGGGCGCACTTCGCACTTAGCGGTAACATCCAACGGGAGCTCATTCTCAACGGCTGCCAAGCCAAGACTGAGCGCCTCAGTGCAGCGAGAGCATGTTCACACAGCGCGTGAAGCACTCTTCATAACAGTGTGACCAACTGCTACAGAGTTCTGTAGTTATAAAAAAAAAAATACGAGACCTTACTTTTAGGATTACCATTGTATAAGCAATAGGAGTGCACCCAAAATTGAGGCTGCGGGATTCTGTTAGTGTTTTTTCTTCCACATCGAAGAGTCCCACATTATGGCACAGAGGAGAAGTCCCCACACTGAAGGTACGTGGGAGCTCTCCAGTAACAAGATCCTAGTCTTATACGTAAGCCGAATCTGCATTTGAAAGTTGGTACTAACAGTATTTCCCCATAATGTTATTTTTTTCAACAACGGCTTTTGCAACGAAATTTAGTATCGTTGATCGGAATCTATTTCTAATGTCTGAGTAGAGAAACTCCTTGCGAGGTGCACCGTCGTGATTCGCGACAGGAGACGTTCTATGTAAGCAGCGGGAACACCAGCCGACAAGGCTCGCGAGAAAGACAGGCCGCAGCGCGTACGTCACGAAGGTAGGCCTGAGCTCGCTCGCTCAACTCAGCAGACAAAATGCGTTTCTAAACCTGTTAACTCGCTCCGTGCGTACGTACTAGCGAGAATTGCATCTTCTGCTGGTAACTGCTGTTTTGAAGTCTTACTGATTACTAGTAGTACAACAATATTTTAGGTCAATTCTCGACATAAATGGTATAAGAGCTTGTTTATAGCTCACCCCATGCTCGCCTCTTTCCCTCCCACATCGTTCCTTCCCCGGACTTTTCGGCGCGCCACCCACCCGTCTGCCCCCTCTCTTCCCCTCCCTCCCTTCTTCCTTTCTCCCTCATCTCCATGCACCTGCCAGATCCTCCGTTTCGTTCATCGTCATCAGTGTGCTACGTCAGTGTTGTGTTTGGTACTGTTCTCCTGTGCGTCGAGAGGTGTGATTATAATTGTGCTGGACTTGAACATAGTGTTACTGTCAGTGTTATGTGCTACGCCGTGCGTCGATACTTTTATGCTCCGGTCATACTTCACCTTGTGTTCTTTTAATTGTCCCAGTGTGTGGTTTTTTTCTGTGCGCTACTTTTTTAAGGTTTTTATCTCCATTTTACAGTCGCCCCGTTTTGTCTCTTATTGTCTACTGTCTACCATTTTTTACATCTATGTACACCGTATATTCTCCTTCAAGTTATTTTTAAATGTCTTCTATTGTATGTTCTATGTCTTTCGGCTGAAGAGCAGCGCAAATGCTGCTGCCAGCCCGCCCGATAGGGAATTGAAATACAATACAGAAAAAAATTATTTATAGCATTTAGTCTCTTCTGCTTAACAGTCCTCATGTCACACAAAATGTGGTGCCTTATGCAAAAGATTATCCTTTTGGCACGATTTTAATTTTATTATTCCCCAGTAACGCCGTGATAAATTATCAGTAGTCTCGTCGACTTCCTATCAATGTTGGACTATAACAGTAAGACTTCTTAACAGTGCCTTACAGTAGAAGAAGCAATTCTAGTTTGTACATACACACCCAGTTAAGAGTTAACAGGTGTAGAAATGCAGCTTGTCTGCTGATCTGAGTGTGCTCGGCCTACCTGTGTGAGAAGTACGCGACGCGGCCTGTGTTTCTCGTGGTCCTCGGCCGGCCGCCGTATGACGCAGAGCCGCAGTGGGGAGGGCAGGGGAGGCGACACACGGCGGCAGGGCAGCAGCAACACATGCTGCGAGCAGAGCAGGCTTTATTGGCGCCGCTGCTGTGCCAACTGCGCTTACGCAGGCCGTTTATTTTTACCTCCCCCCTCTCCTCCCCCTCCTCCCTCAATGGAGCGGCGCGGCGACTGATTTATTGCCCGGCGGCAATTCTGACTTACGAGTGTGAAGAACGTCTTCAGCACCCGGGATCCGCATCAGCAATTAGAGGCGGAAACTGACGCTATCGGGGAAACCTGCTGCCGGTGAGGAAACACGCCGGACGCCGCAAAGCGAGCGAAGTCCCCACACCCGGCATGGACACCGTCTCACTCGAGAGCTAGGCCATCTGGCGTTAGGAACTTGCTTATTAATAATAGTGTTACACGAGATTGATGAAAAGACTGCGCTAAAAATATCCTATGAAAAAACCGAGTATATACAACACAAACATAATACAGAAAAGTTTATGAAAACAAAGTATGGAACAATTAAAAGAGTTGACAGATTCAAATAGCTGGGGGAGTGGATCCAAGCCAATGGACTGGATAACACAACAAATAAAGAAAAAATAAAAAAAGTTAGAATTTGCATATAAATTAACGCAAAACTACTACAATAAGTAATCAATATCCATACAAGCGAAGATTAAACATTATAAATCAGTTATTAGGACACAAGCAACGTATGGATCAGAGTGCCTAACATTAAATAAGAAAGGTGCGTTAAGAGAACTAGAAAAAAGAGAGAGAAAAATACTTAGAAAACTTCTAGGTCCTGAGAAAAACAAGGAAAATAGGTGGATTAAAAGGTGAAATGAAGACCTATACAAAAATACAGAAAATATCACAGATACAATGAGGAAGAGACGGCTAAAATTTTATGGACATTTAAAAAGAATGGAAGAAACACGGATTACAAAGAAAATTTTTAATTACGTTAGTAAGCTGAAAAAAACTGTAGGATGGATAGAAGCAGTAAAGAAAGACGCCAACAAAATAGGTGTTACAGAAGAAATAATACGTGACAGGAATCACTTTAGGCTACTTATAGAAAACGCAAACTATGAAGAAGATGCGCCAAAACCTCGACCCAAGAGAGTGTGGACAGATGAGCAGAGACGAGCAGTTGGCGAGAAAATGAAGAAGTACTGGGAAGAACGGAAGAAAAAGAAACACCATAAGTCTTAAAAGTTGTATGCGGTCCATAGCTGGCCAAAATCATAAATAAAAAGTGATGCTGTAACTGTTGGTTGGTAATATTTACTGACAAAATGCAACCTAACGCTAGATTGCATACGTATCGCTATCCTGTGTGGCCGTTTTTTTAGTACGACTTTAAAAGAGAGAGATATTGTTAATTTATCACCGATGCGTCGGTTCTCGATTGTGTTCAGGAGACGTACGGATTGATTACGCGAATAATTGACCTTTTGACCCGGATTGCCTTCACGCTATCAGAATCTTCGATGAAAATACCTAAGGGACCTATTTCAATATAAAAATGGAAATGAAAGCAAATTAGTGTAATTTCGTAAGAGAAAGATTAACAGATCGGAAGTTGAACACATTAGTGGTCTCCCAAATACAATCGATACACCGAGATAAAGAGCGAACTTGTAACAAAGCTCATATACAATTTGAACATCATTTTTGGTTAGTGAAAGAAAAGAATAAGGAGAAAATTACTGCATCGTAAAATATTAATATATTTTGAACAAATTGGCTTTAAACTTCTACACATTGACAAATACACAATAAATGAATGACTTACATCTGGTATTTATTTTGTAAACGGCGCAGTCCAATAATCGCTGCTTTTTCAGTCCGTTTCTTCTTAAAATTAAATGTCCTTGCGTGTGCGTAAGTACATTGTATCCACACCCGAGTTACCGGAGTGCTTTTTCGTCGTTTCTCACACAGTTTTTACACAAAAAAAATACAACTTGTAGCAATGCTTTGTAGTACATCTTAAGATTTCGGCGACAAAAAGTACAAGTGATAATGAAGTCTCTAGAATATTTCTTTACAAAAGATAGATTCCAGAATGAGATTTTTCACTCTGCAGCGGAGTGTGCGCTGATATGAAACTTCCTGGCAGATTAAAACTGTGTGCCCGACCGAGACTCGAACTCGGGACCTTTGCCTTTCGCGGGCAAGTGCTCTACCATCTTTTTTTTTTTTTTAAATCTCATTTTGTTCGCTTTTGTTCGTTGCATCTGCTCGGGGCGGACGTCGTAAGACATCCGTTTAAGTTCGTTGATGATAGATTAACTCAGTTTTTTTTATTACAGAGGGCACGTAGCCCTCTGACCGAACACGCTGGGCTACCGTGCCGGCGTCCATCTGAGCTACCGAAGCACGACTCACGGCCGGTACTCACAGCTTTACTTCTGCCAGTATCTCGTCCCCTACCTTCCAAACTTTACAGAAGCTCTCCTGCGAACCTTGCAGAACTAGCACTCCTGATAGAAAGGATATTGCGGAGACATGGCTTAGCCACAGCCTGGGGGATGTTTCCAGAATGAGATTTTCACTTTGCAGCGGAGTGCGCGCTGATATGAAACTTCCTGGCAGATTAAAACTGTGTGCCCGACCGAGACTCGAACTCGGGACCTTTGCCTTTCGCGGGCAAGTGCTCTACCATCTGAGCTACCGAAGTACGGCTCACGGCCGGTACTCACAGCTTTACTTCTGCCAGTATCTCGTCTCCTAACTTGCAAACTTTACAGAAGCTCTCCTGCGAACCTTGCAGAACTAGCACTCCTGATAGAAAGGATATTGCGGAGACATGGCTTAGCCACAGCCTGGGGGATGTTTCCAGAATGAGATTTTCACTCTGCAGCGGAGTGTGCGCTGATATGAAACTTCCTGGCAGATTAAAACTGTATGCCCGACCGAGACTCGAACTCGGGACCTTTGCCTTTCGCGGGCAAGTGCTCTACCATCTGAGCTACCGAAGTACGGCTCACGGCCGGTACTCACAGCTTTACTTCTGCCAGTATCTCGTCTCCTAACTTGCAAACTTTACAGAAGCTCTCCTGCGAACCTTGCAGAACTAGCACTCCTGATAGAAAGGATACTGCGGAGACATGGCTTAGCCACAGCCTGGGGGATGTTTCCAGAATGAGATTTTCACTCTGCAGCGGAGTGTGCGCTGATATGAAACTTCCTGGCAGATTAAAACTGTGTGCCCGACCGAGACTCGAACTCGGGATCTTTGCCTTTCGCGGGCAAGTGCTCTACCATCTGAGCTACCGAAGTACGGCTCACGGCCGGTACTCACAGCTTTACTTCTGCCAGTATCTCGTCTCCTAACTTGCAAACTTTACAGAAGCTCTCCTGCGAACCTTGCAGAACTAGCACTCCTGATAGAAAGGATATTGCGGAGACATGGCTTAGCCACAGCCTGGGGGATGTTTCCAGAATGAGATTTTCACTCTGCAGCGGAGTGTGCGCTGATATGAAACTTCCTGGCAGATGAGTCCGCTGCAGAGTGAAAATCTCAAAAGACAGATTGTTCTTTGATATGTTTCGCAGCTTCTTGCTATCAAGCGCTGCGGCAATGATTTTAAATATCTGCGCCCAGAGGGTCATAGTGTTTGTTTAGAGTATTTAAACGCTGGACGCGCGTCTTGGTATAGGCGCACGTTAAAAAAATATATCTCTTTACTCTCGCGCTGTGATACTTAGCATCCTTACGAACTATAGCTCGTTAGCTGCCCTTTTCTTTTATGGCAAATATTTCATGTGCAAAGTATCCGAAATCCAATAATATTACAGCTGCGAACGCGAACCTGTGCGAACACCGGTATTTCGCATGCTTCCGTATCTGTAGGCTACAAATTATAAATCAAAGTCCATCCCGCCGCACTTTTCTGCATGTTAAGGCAAATCTCAGGAACTTCCGTAGCTATTGTGATACGGTGCTCACTCGGAACAATGGAAGAAGGACAACAGGTAGAGTCCATATTTCTAGATTCCCGGAAATCATCTGACAGGGTGCCCCATTGCACACTTAACGAAGGTGCGAACATATGGAATAAGTTCACAGATATGTGAATGGCTCGAAGACCTGTTAAGTGACAGAACCCATTATGTTGTCCTCAACGGCGAGTGTTCATCAAAGGGTTTCGTCAGGAAGTGTGATACGACCGCTATTGTTCTCTATATACAAAGATCGCTTTTCTCTATATACATAAATGATTTGGCAGACAGGGTGGACAGCGATCTTCTGCTGTTTGTTGATGATGCCATGGTTTACGGTAAGGTGTCGAAGTTGAGTGACTCTAGGAAGATACAAGACGACTTAGACAAAATTTACAGTTGGCTTGATGAATGGCAACTAGGTCTGCAGGTGGAAAAATTTAATGACAATGGGTAGGTAGATGTTCCGATAAGGTATTAATAGTGCCCTGCTTGACAGCGGCAACACGTTTAAATATCTGGGCATAGCGTTGCAGAGTGATATGAGGTAGAACGAGCATGTGGGAACTGTGGTAGGGGAGGCGAATGGTCGACTTCCCTTTATTGGGAGAATTTTAGGAAGGAGTGGCTCAGCTGTAAAGGGGACCGCATGTAGGACGCTGGTGCGACCTGTTCTTCAGAACTGCTCGAGTGTCTGGGATCCGTACCAGATCGCATTGAAGGAAAACGTCGGAGCAATTCAGAGGTGGGCTGCTGGTGAATTCGAACAACACGTAAGGGTTACGATGATGCTTGGAGAACTGAAATTGGAATCCCTGGAAGGAAGTCGACGTTCTTTTCGAGAAAGACTATTGAGAACATTTAGAGAATCCGCACTTGAAGCTGATTGCTGAACGATTGTACTATCAGCAGCATACATTGCGCGTAAGGAACGCGAAGATATGAGAAATCAGGGCTCATACGGAAGCATACACACAGTCGTTTCTCCGTCGCCCTATTTGCGAGTGGAACAGGAAAGCTAATGGCAAGTAGTGGTACACGGTACCCTCCGCCACGCACCGTACGTTGGCTTGCAGAGTATCTATGTACATGTAGATACATATTTACGAGAAACACCTGCGGATGTAGTTTATCAGTGGAAAAATGTTCCTGTCGAGGTACAGAAAAGCGAATATTTTCCTCTTTAAAAGACGCTGATAGAAAAGTAGGGAAACAGTTGCTTCCGTCCTCATTCCGCAACCTCATCCGAAATTTTGGCATGTGGACATACTCACTCTTTTAACCCAGAACATTCTAAATCCTTTTACTCAGCCTCTCTTTGTAGTTAAGCCTTTATTCTCAGCACCTTCATCTCACTGCCACTGTCTAAAAAAACTCACACGGAAAATAATTCTAGCACCAAAAAATAATTAATGTGGACCAATGAAATTTTAGGAATACGTTTATCTAGGTAACATATTTAACTGTTTAACGTTGCAAGTTCACAAGTTAATGTAAGCGCGGGATACGCGATTGGAAATGTGAAATAGTGGTACGTTAGTAACCGATGTAACCGCAGAATGTTGGCTGCAAGCGCGTAAAAGTCCATGCATTGTCTTGTGCAGGTGCCGGACGTCAGTTTGTAGCGTGGAGTTCCACGCCTGTTCCACTTGTTCGGTCAATGCAGGGACGGTCAGTGCTGTTTGTGCATGACGCTGGAGTCTGTGTGTCCCGTATGTAGGATTGGATTGGATTGTTTGGGGGAAGAGACCAGACAGCGAGGTCATCGGTCTCGTCGGATGAGCGAAGGGCAGGGAAGGAAGTCGGCCGTGCCCTTTCAAAGGAACCATCCCGGCATTTGCCTGGAGCGATTTAGGGAAATCACGGAAAACCTAAATCAGGATGGCCGGGCGCGGGATTGAACCGTCGTCCTCCCGAATGCGAGTCCAGTGCGCTAACCACTGCGCCACCTCGCTCGGTGTGTCCCGTATGTGCTCGACTGGGGACCGATCTGGTGGTCAAGCAGGCCAAGGCAACATGGCAACACTTTCAGAGCGTGTTGTGTTACAACACCGGTACGTGCGCGTGCGTTATCCTGTTGGAAAACATTCCTTGGAATGCTGTTTATGAATGGCAGAACAGCAGGTCGAATCACCAGACTGATGTACAAATTTGCCGTCAGGGTGCGTGGGTTAACCACGAGAGTGCTGCTGCTGTCATACTAAATCGCACCACAGACCGTAATTCCAGATGTATGACCACTGTGTCCAGCACGCAGACACGATGGTTACTGGCCCTCAACTGGCCACCGTCTAAACACACACACGGCCGTCACTGACACCGGCGCAGAACCAGCTTTCATCAGAAAAAACAACAGACCTCTACCCTGCCCTGCAATAAGCTCTCGCTTGACACGACTGAAGCAAATCGCGGTAATCTGAGTTCAATGAAATGCACGCTACACTGCGTCTAGGTCGGAGCTGTCCTTGAAGTAAACGATTTGTAACAGTTAGTTGTGTCACTACGGTGCCAACTGATGCTCAAATTACTGCCGAAGATGCAGTGCGATGTGCCGGAGCCATACGCCGAACACGACGGTCTTCCCATTTGGTAGTGCTATTGTGGTGTCCTCCTTTTCGTCCACCAAGCGCTATTTTGCATCTCGGGCAGCACAATTCCATGACTGTCTACATTGTGGTCCCCACTTCCGAAGATTAGCGATAATCTCGTTTCTGATACTTCTCATTACTTTAATATTTCTTCGACTTACTTTCAATCCTTGCCGGCCGGTGTGGCCGAGCGGTTCTAGGCGCTTCAGTCCGGAACCGCACGATCGCTACGGTCGCAGGTTCGAATCCTGCCTCAGGCATGAATATGTGTGATGTCCTTAGGTTAGTTAGGTTTAAGCAGTTCTAAGTTCTATAGGACTGATGACCTCAGATGTTAAGTCCCATAGTGCTCAGAGCCATTTGAACCATATCAATCCTTATTGTCTACTCATTAGACTTTCATTCCATTCAACAAGTATAGCGACCGGTGGTTTACCTAAATCCTTTTCGTGTGCGTTCCTTGCATTATTTAAGTCAGTTACTAATTACTGTATTTCGTATAGTATAACGTCACTAATGAAAAAAATAACACTCTGCAGGCGTGTCTAGGCAATGTGTCGCCACTGATTTGACAAGCCCGCGAATTTGTGGAACAGTCTGTGTGTGTGTATGCGGGTGTTATGTATAGATAGCTGGGTAGAGGGGACTGAGGACTTGGGAGCTTGCTGTTCAGTTTGCAGACAGATTACTATTGTTCCTGTAGCTTATAAAATTTCAAAATAGAGCATTTGGAGAGCGAAGTAATGATAATAGAAGCGTAGTGACCCTCATAGCTGAACAATACACGCGGCTAAGAGCGCAAAAACAGAGACAAAAAGAGAGAATCGTGGGTAGCAGTTATGGCTGCTGTTTAGGGAGGAAAGTGGGAGGCCATGGGTGACAAGATCAGATCTTAGTGAGCACTGACAGTAAATACCTCATTAAAATTCATGAACATTGTGCAATGAAGTGTATTCATGAGTGAAATATCAACAAAGCAATTTTAGACTAAATACATGTTTTCATTCGAGGATGTTAGCCTAACGATCTTGTTGCTGCACAGATCCTTGAGGTGAACTGGGGTAATCAACATAAAATTATCTCTGATACTTTCGCCTTTTGTCCCATGTGCAGGAATACCTGTATCACAGTGTATCACCAAAATTGCAGGAGCCATGCTGTCTCGCGAAATAGTCATGCGCACAAGATACTTGTATAATAGCGTTCGCCACATCCACATTAACATTGATTGGGCGATGCAAAATTTTCTGTTTATTTGATAAACTGCCAAATGCACATTCTACATAACGTCGTGGCTTGCGATAGCCTGTAGTTACAGACTTTTGTTTAGTCAAGATTCTTGTAGCGTGTGGTCTCACAAAGTTGTCAACATGTTCAAATGTCTCTAAGCACTGTGGGACTTAACATCTGAGGTCATCAGTCCCCTACACTTAGATCTACTTAAACCTAACTAACCTAAGGACATCACTCACATCCATGCCCGAGGCAGGATTCGAACCTGCGACCGTAGCAACAGCGCGGTTCCGGACTGAAGTGCCTAGAACCGTTCGGCCACAGCGGCCGGCCACAAAGTTGTCACTCACTGCGAAAGTCTCGTCAGCCACAAACACTAAGGGCTTTTCAGTCCACAAGCATCATTCGGAAGTGGTACTGCATCTAAAAAATTCAAGGTTTTATTGTAGACTTTTTATGTAATTCAGTTGCTTTGAGCACATTACAGTCTCCTTGAGGACCAAATCCCCCTACGTCTATGAATCTGAAACAATAATTGCGATCTGCTATGGCCAGTAGTTCAATGGAAAATTACTTGTATAATTAGAATATACGCTGCCTGCTCTTCATGGTTTAACGATTCTTACGGGTTTTCCATGAGTGGATCCCACACAGTGAGGGAAGTCTGCTGCGATCTCCTCACACAGGTTGCTGATATTCTTCCACTCTTCTGTGATCGGTGGTTTCATACGTTCCTCTCTTAGCATGTGTCATAAGAACATGCACGTGTGTCTAGTGCCAGTAATTGTAGAGTGGCCGAGAAGGAACTCTAAATGTAGAGAACGCTTCGAAATTCCAGATGCTAGATTCTCGTAAGATTTGATTTGATTCGTTAGAAATAGTTGGTGAACGCCCTTTGATTTTCCTTTTATTTATATTTTGCACGACGCCTTTGGAGATATTCTTTGCATTTTCAAGTGTGATTTCTGTGCCATGCCATTTATTCGCGATGTTTACCGTGTACGATCTGTTACGTTGTCCTGTTGTCTGCTGTGTAGAGTCTCCAGTGGTCTAGGGAGCCGGCACGGTAGCTCGGCGTGTTCGGTCAGAGGGCTGCTCGCCCTCTGTAATAAAAAACTGAGTAAAGGAATCAACGATCAACTTGATCGGATGTCTTGTGACGTCCGCCCAGACCAAACGCAAAGAACAGTACCAAATAAAATGCAAAAAAAAAGTGTAGCGTCTTTGATTAATAACCAAAACTCCTCGGTCCTGGGTACGAAACGCGTCACAACTTGTATTTTGATTAGTAACCAACGTTAGCGGCCGAAGACTTGTGGCAATAAGAGGTCGCCCTCATTCTGCCAACGGCCGTGTCGAAACGGCGGAGGAGTGGACAGATGCTCAGGGCACTCTCTTGTCCTTGAGGCTGGAAACTTCCCCTAAAGGCATGAGGATGCAGAAGGCAATGGAAACCAATGCATTAAAGACACATAACGTGTATCCACAGGACATATGGCCTGTAATTGGAAAGTGTCATGATGATCTCTCCATTGCCAAAAAATTCCGGAATAATTCCCCATTCGCATCTGTGGGAGGGGGGTGCTAAGGGGCAGGTGACCATGAGAAAAAGATTGAATAACCAACGAAAGGATAAAGATCTTCGTATCGGGACGTGGAATGTCAGAAGGTTGAACGTAGAAGGGAAGCTAGAAAATCTGTAAAAGGGAAATGCAAAGGCTGAATCTAGATATAGTAGGAGTCAGTGAATGGGAGAGGAAAAGACTACGTGAGTTCTGTGACAAATTTCAGCCGGTAATAGCCAATACTTTGTTCAAGAATCTCAAGAAGAAGAGGTATACTTGAAAAAGGCCGGGTAATACTGGAATATTTTAATTAGATTACATCATGGCAGAGATTCCGAAATCAGATACTGGATTGTAAGGTGAACTCAGAAGCAGATACAGACTCAGTTCACAAAGTAGCAGCGATGAAGAGTAGGCTGAAGTTTAAGAGATTAGACAGGAAGAATAAATACTAAAAGGATACAGAAGTACTACGGAATGAAGAGGTACCCTTGAAGTTCTCTAAGGCTATACATAGGGCGGTCAGGAATAGCTCAGTAGGCAGTACAGTTGAAGAGGAATGGACGTCTCTGAAAAGGACAATTACAAAAGTTGGAAAGAAAAACATAGGCACAAAGAAGGTACGGGTAACAGAAGAAATACTTCAGTTGATGGATGAAAGAAGGAAGTATGAAAATGTTCAGGGAAATTCAGGAATACAGAAATACGAGTTTTTGAGGAATAAAATAAATAGGAAGTGTAGGGATGCTAAGGCGAAATGGATCTGTAAAAAATGTGAAAGAATTGAGAATGAATTGATTGTCAGAAGGACTGACTCAGCTTATAGGGAACTCAAAATAACCTTCGGTGAAATTAAAAACAAGGGCGTTAACATCAAGTGTGAAACAGTAATAGCACTGTTTAATGTAGACGAGAGACCGTATGGGTGAAAAGAGTTTATTGAAGGCCTCTATGAGGAGGAAGATTTGTCTGATGTCGCAGAAGAAGAAATAGTGGTAGATTTATAAGAGATAGAGGATTCAGTATTAGAATCAGAATTGAGTGCTTTGGAGGACTTAAGATCAAATAAGGCAGATGGGATAGATAACACTGCATCCAAAGTTCTAAAATCACTGGGGAAAGTGGCAACAAAACGACTATTCACATTGGTGTGTAGGATGTTTGAGTCTGGAGACATAGCGTCTGTCTTCCGGAGCTGTGGCCGAGAGGTTCTAGGCGCTTCAGTCCGTAAGCGCGCGCGCATGCTACGATCGCAGGTTCGAATCCTGCCTCGGGCATGGATGTGTGTGATGTCCTTAGGTAAGTTAGGTTTAAGTAGTTGTAATTCTAGGGGACTGATGACCTCAGATGTTAAGTCCCATTAGTGCTCTGAGCCATCTGATTTTTTTAGCTTTCGAAAAAATAACATTCACACAATTCCAAAGAATGCAAGAGCCGACAAGTGCGAGAATTATTGCATAATCAGCTTAACAGCATATGCGTTCAAGTTTGTGATACGAGTAATATACAGAAGAAAGGAAAGAAAATTGAGGATGTGTTAGATGACAAGCAATTTGGCTTTAGGAAAGGTAAAGGCACCAGACAGGCAATTCTGACGTTGCGGTTGACAATGGAAGCAGGACTAAAGAAAAATTAAGACACGTTCATAAGATCTGTTGCCCTGGAAAAAGCGTTCGACAATGTGAAATGGTGCAAGGTGTTCGAAATTCTGAGAAAAATAGTAATAAGCTGTAGGGAAAGGCGCGTAATATACGTATGTCAAGAGCCAAGAGGAAATATTAAGAATGGACGACCGAGAACGAAATGCTCGAATTAAAAAGGACGTAAGACAGGGATGTAGTCTTTCACCCCTACTGTTCAATCTTTATACTGAAGAAGCAATGATGGAAATAAAAGAAGGAGTGGAATTAAAATTTTAGGTCAAAGAGTATCAATCAGGCGATTTGCTGATGACATTGCAATCCTAGTGGAGGTGAAGAAGAATCACGTGATATGCTGAATGGAATGAACTGTCTAATGACTACAGAATATGGACTGAGAGTAAATCGAAGAAAGACGAAAGTGATGAGAAGTAGAAACGAGAACAGCGAGAAACTTAACATGATTGATGGGCACGAAGGAGATGGGGTTAAGGAATTCTTCTACCTAGGCAGCGAAATAGCGAATGACGAACGGAGCAAGGAGGGCATCAAAAGGAGGGTAAGACTGTCAAAATGCGAATTCCTGGGCAAACATAGCAAGAGCAAGAAATTTCTGAGTATGTACCATATGTGGATTGGTTGGTTGGTTGGTTGCTTGCTTGCTTGGTTTAAAAGAAGACGGAAGGGACCAAACTACGAGGTCATCGGCCCTTTGTTCCTAATAAAACAATGCCACAAGTATGAGAAGAAAACGGACGAAACATATAACACAAAACGGAAAGAAAGGAAAAGCCACAAGAACGAATGGAAGGCAACGAACACTAAACGGAATAAAAGAGGACAAGAAAACAACAGAGACGCTAGAAACCGAAGAGAGTAAAACATGAAAGCAGATTACAGTGGATGGCCAATCACGAGAATAAAAAGGGAAAGCCAGCCACTCTGCAACACATTAAAACCTTCACCCTAAAAGCAGTAGGGTGGAAGACACAGAGGGGTAAAGGACATGCGCTAAAACCTACATAGAACTACAAAACCCACTCTCACGGATAAAATGCAAAACTAAAGCTGCTGTGGAGTCATTGTCGTCCTACACCAAAGGCAGGATGTTGGGAAAGTAAGAAGTCTGCCCCAGAGCGGCTAAAAGTGGGCAGTCCAGCAAGAGGTGGACGACTGTCATTTGGGAGCCATAACGACACTGAGGTGGATCCTCGGGACGGAGTAGGTAACCATGCGTTAGCCACGTATGACCAATGCGGAGCCGGCAGAGGACAACTGATTCCCTGCGAGAGGCCTGTATGGAAGACTTCCACACATTCATAGTCTCCTTAATCACACACAGTTTGTTGTGCGTGCTATTATACCATTCCGTCTCCCAAAGCCGGAAAACCCTGCGGTGCAAGACAGAACGCAGGTCAGCTTCGGAGATGCCTATCTCCAGAAGCAGTTTCCGCGTCGCCTGTTTGGTCAGCCTACCATGTGTGGAGCACAGCGTTGTATGGCAGTGAAACATGGACTGAGGGAAAACCAGAAGTGAGTCGAAGCATTTGATATGTGGTGCTACAGGAGAATGTTGAAAAGTAGGAGGACTGATAAGGTAAGGAATGAGGAGGTTCTGCTCAGAATCAGAGAGGAAAGGAATTTATGGAAAACACTGATAAGAAGAAGGGGCAGGATGATAGGACATCTGCTAAGACATGAGGGAATGACTTCCATGGTACTAGACGGAGCTGTAGAGGGCAAAAACTGTAGAGGAAGACAGAGATTGGAATACGTCAAGCAAATAATTGAGGATTTGGGTTGCAAGTGCTACTCCGAGATGAAAAGGTGTGACGCAGGACAGGAATTCGTGGCGTGCCGCATCATACCAATCAGAAGACTGCTGACTCAAAAAAAAAAAATAAAAAAAAAAATAAAAATAAAAGCACGCTCAAGTTTTCATTATCAAAGTTTACATGGAGTTAGTGGCAAACCTGTGTATATAGATCGAGCATTCTTTAGCAATTGCACGTGTTTTTTTTTTTATATATATAGATGACAGTGACTGTGGCAGCTACCGCGGCACACAATGAAAGCACGCATTCTTGTTTAACGGAATTCCGTTCACAGTTTACGTTAACAATAAGAGCGCGCAGCAAATGTTAACCGCAGCCTGTACCGACCCACCACTGCTGGTATTTGGCTGGGCTGGACGCCGCGCGACAACAGCGTCCCCGTGACCACCACAAAGCCCCTCGTGTTGCGTGAATTCCTGCACGAACGCGGTCGTGCCGCCGTAGCTTACCCACCCCTGCTTCCTCACATCCTTCTTAATTCGAGCAGTCTGTTGTTGGTCTTCCATTCTCATTGTTCCCTCTTGGCTCTTCTACGCATTGTATGTTATCCGTTTTTTCGTTTAGCTTGCTTCATTTTTTTCTCAGAATTTCGAGCATGTTGAACCATTTAACACTGTCGGACACTTTTTCCAGGTCGACAAGTCCGATGAAGGTGTCTTGATTTTACTTAAGTCTTCTCCGTTGTCAATCGTAACGTCAGAACTGCCTCTCTGGTGCCTTTACCTTTCCTAAAGGCAATGTGACCGACACCTAATAGAGTTTCTCTTTTCTACGCTTCTGCATATCATTCCAAATTGGTTCAAATGGCTCTGAGCACTATGGGACTCAACTGCTGTGACCATCAGTCCCCTAGAACTTAGAACTACTTAAACCTAACTAACCTAAGGACATCACACACATCCATGCCCGAGGCAGGATTCGAACCTGCGACCGTAGCAGTCGCACGGTTCCGGACTGCGCGCCTAGAACCGCGAGACCACCGCGGCCGGCGATATCATTCCAGTCAGCTATTTGGATCCGTAAGTCTTTAAGAAGATTTTGCGATAGTTCTCGCACTAATGGGACGTCCATTAATTACACTAGGTTTTCTTTTTTAAATTTGTACTCCCACTCCCCCCTTGGTGAGATTTGTTAAGATCTAGATCTACTGAGAGTCCGATGTAAAAATAATAATTTTTCTTTTGACTGGAATACTGTTTAGAACTCTTTAATGAAACCATTTGTGGGACGGCGACGTATTCCAGGTCTCTCCCACACATTTTTCTCCTCAGTCGTCCTCCACAGACATTTTTCTGCTCATTTCCATACCGCATTTGCATACGAAACACTGTATTATTCATTTGAATTAAGATTCACTGGTCATATGAGTGGCTACGGCGTAGGTTCACGATTTATTGACACATTTTTTTTCTACTGGCAACTAAATTTATCTTTGGGTCTTAGAGGTTTCTTTTAATCGTGCCAGGCTCTGGAACAACGGGTTTTCAGTTTGTTCGGAGGAGAACGCAGGTAAAAGAGGTCTCGCGGTTGCAAGCAGACTGATCACCTGAGTACTGGGTTATCACGTAAGACCGGACACTCAGGTAGCCGGACGAGCGTAGACGTGTTAATCCCTACCGTCCTGCGTGAGTAGAACCGGGGGACAACGTGTAGACTGCGGCCCTGAGCGATACGCACATTACGAGCACTTTCTGTACAGTCGACGCACTTCACTCTCTGTCCTTAGAAGTCTATCACATAGACATTGGAACGTGTGAAAATTCTTTTCTACGAGGCTGTTAAACCCTTGTCGAAATTCCGAGAGCTTCCCAACGAACAAGTTTTCCCAGAAGAAGACTTTTTTTTTTGCTTTCAGTCTGCTCTCGCTGTATTTTCTACGTGAATTGGCGAATTCATTTTAACCGGTGGAGGGAGCTGGTGACTGTGCTTTGAGGTCCCAGAATAGTAAAAATTTAGGCTCTTTTTCTGTGAATGGCTGTAAACACTGTACGAGAGTTTCGTCAGAGGTTTTGGGGTAACAGTTTTGGTCTTATTTGTGATGGAGTTGTAGCTCAGTGGGTTTTCGTACGATTCGGATCTTCGAGTTTCACGTCATTCTTACCGGTCACGGAATATTTCCGATGTTTATGTTTGGCAATAGCGGACGCGCCGAGTTCCACGCTGCTCAGATATACAGAACTGCTGCACGCACCACACAAGTCACTAGGCAGCGACAGCGGAGCCATGGTAAGGAAACACGAAAAACAACGCGCACCTGGGAATCGGTAGACGCAGCGCTGAAGTGCATATCATGTGAGGCCTTGAATAGCCTCGGCCAGTGTTTCAGAGGCACTTGGCGCCTCACGCACTCTCTCCTTTACTCGCGATGGTTCCTTTTCTGATATCACGTGCGCCGGCCGCTGTGGTCGAGCGGTTCTAGGCGCTTCAGTCTGGAACCGCGTGACCGCTACGGTCGCAGGTTCGAATCCTGCCTCGGGCATGGATGTGTTTGATGTCCTTAGGTTAGTTAGGTTTCGGTAGGTCTAGGTTCTAGGGGACTGATGACCTCAGATGTTAAATCTCATAGTGCTCAGAGCCATTTTTTTGATATCACGTGCATCTTAGTGCCCAGAAACCACTCATGTCTACCAATCGCCGTTCAGATTAAATCACCAGACTCTTATTTTTCTTGTGATGACTTCTCTGTTTTCCCTTCCCATTTCATAGATCTGTTGTCTTTCCGCTCTTTCCTACAGTCTTCCTTTTATTACTGTTTCAAAATTGTGTCCACCGTTTGAAGATTGCAGCTGCGTGAAACTTATAAGACCGGGCACGACGTCAACCCCGGCTTTTCCCAGCGTCACGCTGGTGGCGACCCTGTCAAACAAATTACTACCTTTTTACGAAATCTTTGCAAATTGTTCATCGCCAATAACAAGAGTTCACGTGTATCTCCCGTAAGCTCAGCTTTTAGGGTTCCCTGCCATAATCTGTAAAAGCGGAACCCTTATATGCTCGCTTTGTTGTCCGTCTGTCTGTGTGTAACTGTTGAACGCTTTTTGTCAGGAACGTGTAGGCGTATCAAAATTTATGCACATATTAAGATATGCGGTCCCTACGCAATGCAAAAATTTTAAACTTCTAAGTCAATACTGTCTAAAGATATGGCCATTCACAATGAAGAGGCAAATAAATTGGTACACGTGCCTAATACAGTGTAGCACTCCCACGAGCACGCAGAAATGCCACAACGCGACGTATCATGGATTAGACTAATGTCTGAAGTGGTGCTGGAAGGAACTGACACAATGAATCCTGCAGTGCTCTCCATAAATCCCTAAGAGAACGTGCTATTCAGAAGACATCTCCACTGTCTTCTGAATAGCACGTTGCAAGGCATCCCAGATATGGTCAATAATTCTCATTTCTGGGAAGTTTAGTGGCTGGCCTGAGTGACCGTGCGGTTCTAGGCGCTACAGTCTGGAACCGCGAGGCCGATACGGTCGCAGGTTCGAATCCTGCCTCGGGCATGGATGTGTCTGACGTCCTTAGGTTAGTTAGGTTTAAGTAGTTCTAAGTTCTAGGGGACTGATGTCCTGAGAAGTTAAGTCCCATAGTGCTCAGAGCCATTTTTGAAGTTTAGTAGCCAGCGGAAGTGTTTAAACTCAGAAGAATGTTTCTGGAGCCACTCTGCAGCAATTCTCGACGTGGGCGGTCGTCGCATCGTCCTGCTGGAATGCCCAAGTCCTTCGGAACGCACAATGGACATGAATGGATGCAGGTGATCAGACACGATGCTTACGTATCTGGACGTATCAGGGGTTCAATTTCATCCCAACTGCGCACGCCCTACGCCATTACAGAGCCTTCACCAGCTTGAACACGTCCATCCGCTCGACACAATATGAAACGAGACTCGTCCGACCAGGAAACATGTTTCCAATCATCATCAACAGTCCAGTGTCGGTGTTGGCGGGCCCAGGCAAGGCCTAAAGCTTTGTGTCGTGCAGTCAGCAAGGGTACACGAGCGAGCCTTCGGCGCACAAAGCCCATATAGATGGTGTTTTGGTGAATGGTTTGTACGCTGACACCTGTTGATGGCCCAGCATTGAAATCTGCAGCAATTTGCGGAACGGTTTCACTTCTATCACGTTGAACGATTCTCTTCCGTCGTAGTTGGTCCCGTTCTTCCAGCATCTTTTACCGACCACAGCGATGTTTTACCGGATTCCTGATATTCACGGCACACTCCCGAAATGGTCGTACGGGCAAATCCCCGCTTCATCGCTATCCCGGAGATATTGTGTTCCATCGCTCGTGTGCCGACTTTAACACCATGTTCAAAGTCACTTAAATGGTTCAAATGGCTCTGAGCACTATGGGACTCAACATCTGTGGTCATAAGTCCCCTAGAACTTAGAACTACTTAAACCTAACTAACCTAAGGACATCACACATATCCATGCCCGAGGCAGGATTAGAACCTGCGACCGTAGCAGTCGCGCGGTTCCTGACTGAGCGCCTAGAACCGCTAGACCACCGCGGCCGGCAAAGTCACTTAAATCTTGATAACCTGTCAATGTAGCAGCAGTAACCGATCCAACAACGGGGCCAGACACTTGTTTTATATAGGCGTTGTCGACCGCAGCGCCGTATCCTGCCTGTTTTATATACTCTGTATCTGAATACGCGCCCCCCCCCCCCCCCCCCCCTCATGAACCATGGACCTTGCCGTTGGTGGGGAGGCTTGCGTGCCTCAGCGATACAGATAGCCGTACCGTAGGTGCAACCACAACGGAGGGGTATCTGTTGAGAGGCCAGACAAACGTGTGGTTCCTGAAGAGGGGCAGCAGCCTTTTCAGTAGTTGCAAGGGCAACAGTCTGGATGATTGACTGATCTGGCCTTGTAACAATAACCAAAACGGCCTTGCTGTGCTGGTACTGCGAACGGCTGAAAGCAAGGGGAAACTACAGCCGTAATTTTTCCCGAGGGCATGCAGCTTTACTGTATGATTACATGATGATGGCGTCCTCTTGGGTAAAATATTCCGGAGGTAAAATAGTCCCCCATTCGGATCTCCGGGCGGGGACTACTCAAGAGGATGTCGTTATCAGGAGAAAGAAAACTGGCGTTCTACGGATCGGAGCGTGGAATGTCAGATCCCTTAATCGGGCAGGTAGGTTAGAATATTTAAAAAGGGAAATGGATAGGTCGAAGTTAGATATAGTGGGAATTAGTGAAGTTCGGTGGCAGGAGGAACAAGACTTCTGGTCAGGTGACTGCAGGGTTATAAACACAAAATCAAATAGGGGTAATGCAGGAGTAGGTTTAATAATGAATAGGAAAATAGGAATGCGGGTAAGCTACTACAAACAGCATAGTGAACGAATTATTGTGGCCAAGATAGATACGAAGCCCACAACTACTACAGTAGTACAAGTTTATATGCCAACTAGGTCTGCAGATGACGAAGAAATTGAAGAAATGTATGATGAAATAAAAGAAATTATTCAGATTGTGAAGGGAGACGAAAATTTAATAGTCATGGGTGACTGGAATTCGAGTGTAGGAAAAGGGAGAGAAGGAAACATAGTAGGTGAATATGGATTGGGGGACAGAAATGAAAGAGGAAGCCGCCTTGTAGAATTTTGCACAGAGCACAACATAATCATAACTAACACTTAGTTTAAGAATCATGAAAGAAGGTTGTATACATGGAAGAACCCTGGAGATACTAAAAGGTATCAGATAGATTATATAATGGTAAGACAGAGATTTAGGAACCAGGTTTTAAATTGTAAGACATTTCCAGGGGCAGATGTGGACTCTGACCACAATCTATTGGTTATGACCTGTAGATTAAAACTGAAGAAACTGCAAAAAGGTGGGAATTTGAGGAGATGGGACCTGGACAAACTAAAAGAACCAGAGGTTGTACAGAGATTCAGGGAGAGCATAAGGGAACAATTGACAGGAATGGGGGAAATAAATACAGTAGAAGAAGAATGGGTAGCTTTGAGGGATGAAGTAGTGAAGGCAGCAGAGGATCAAGTAGGTAAAAAGACGAGGGCTAGTAGAAATGCTTGGGTAACAGAAGAAATACTGAGTTTAATTGATGAAAGGAGAAAATATAAAAATGCAGTAAGTGAAACAGGCAAAAAGTAATACAAACGTCTCAAAAATGAGATCGACAGGAAGTGCAAAATGGCTAAGCAGGGATGGCTAGAGGACAAATGTAAGGATGTAGAGGCCTATCTCACTAGGGGTAAGATAGATACCGCCTACAGGAAAATTAAAGAGACCTTTGGAGATAAGAGAACGACTTGTATGAATATCAAGAGTTCAGATGGAAACCCAGTTCTAAGCAAAGAAGGGAAAGCAGAAAGATGGAAGGAGTATATAGAGGGTCTATACAAGGGCGATGTACTTGACGACAATATTATGGAAATGGAAGAGGATGTAGATGAAGATGAAATGGGAGATATGATACTGCGTGAAAAGTTTGACAGAGCACTGAAAGACCTAAGTCGAAACAAGGCCCCCGGAGTAGACAATATTCCATTGGAACTACTGACGGCCGTGGGAGAGCCAGTCCTGACAAAACTTTACCATCTGGTGTGCAAGATGTATGAAACAGGCGAAATATCCTCAGACTTCAAGAAGAATATAATAATTCCAATCCCAAAGAAAGCAGGTGTTGACAGATGTGAAAATTACCGAACTATCAGCTTAATAAGTCACAGCTGCAAAATACTAACACGAACTTTTTACAGACGAATGGAAAAACTAGTAGAAGCCAACCTCGGGGAAGATCAGTTTGGATTCCGTAGAAACACTGGAACACGTGAGGCAATACTGACCTTACGACTTATCTTAGAAGAAAGACTAAGGAAAGGCAAACCTACGTTTCTAGCATTTGTAGACTTAGAGAAAGCTTTTGACAATGTTGACTGGAATACTCTCTTTCAAATTCTAAAGGTGGGAGGGGTAAAATACAGGGAGCGAAAGGCTATTTACAATTTGTACAGAAACCAGATGGCAGTTATAAGAGTCGAGGGACATGAAAGGGAAGCAGTGGTTGGGAAGGGAGTAAGACAGGGTTGTAGCCTCTCCCCGATGTTGTTCAATCTGTATATTGAGCAAGCAGTAAAGGAAACGAAAGAAAAATTAGGAGTAGGTATTAAAATTCATGGAGAAGAAATAAAAACTTTGAGGTTCGCCGATGACATTGTAATTCTGTCAGAGACAGCAAAGGACTTGGAAGAGCAGTTGAATGGAATGGACAGTGTCTTGAAAGGAGGATATAAGATGAACATCAACAAAAGCAAAACAAGGATAATGGAATGTAGTCTAATTAAGTCGGGTGATGCTGAGGGAATTAAATTAGGAAATGAGACACTTAAAGTAGTAAAGGAGTTTTGCTATTTGGGGAGCAAAATAACTGATGATGGTCGAAGTAGAGAGGATATAGAATGTAGGCTGGCTATGGCAAGGAAAGCGTTTCTGAAGAAGAGAAATTTGTTAACATCCAGTATTGATTTAAGTGTCAGGAAGTCATTTCTGAAAGTATTTGTAAGTAGTGTAGCCATGTATGGAAGTGAAACATGGACGATAAATAGTTTGGACAAGAAGAGAATAGAAGCTTTCGAAATGTGGTGCTACAGAAGAATGCTGAAGATTAGATGGGTAGATCACATAAGTAATGAGGAAGTATTGAATAGGATTTGGGAGAAGAGAAGTTTGTGGCACAACATGACCAGAAGAAGGGATCGGTTGGTAGGACATGTTCTGAGGCATCAAGGGATCACCAATTTAGTATTGGAGGGCAGCGTGGAGGGTAAAAATCATAGAGGGAGACCAAGAGATGAATACACTAAGCAGATTCAGAAGGATGTAGGTTGCAGTAGGTACTGGGAGATGAAAAAGCTTGCACAGGATAGAGTAGCATGGAGAGCTGCATCAAACCAGTCTCAGGATTGAAGACCACAACAACAACAACATCTGAATACGCATGCCTATTTCAGTTTCTTTGGCGCTTCAGTCTATGACACGTGATTTTATACAGGAGAACGTACTGGTCAAAACAATAGGGTTGAAATTTGGCAACAAGCGAGGTTTCACAGTACAAATAAAGAAAAAATCCGAAAATTGTTTGTTTGAGCCTATATAACACGAAAAAATATTTGTGCCACTAGAAGAAAAGCCTAACAGAGGGACATTACAGCATAAAAACGGAAAATGAAAAATCAATCATTTTGTAGTAAGTAAATAAAAAATATTTATTAATATATATATATATAGTCTCTGCTCGCTTCTTTTCGTGTGTCCGCACTAGTTCGAGGAACTACTGCAGAGATTTCGATACGGCCTTTGGAATTCCCGGGACGGATATAATTCCAAGTATCTATACCAAAAACAGGCAAAAATCGTTGAAATTCTCGATTCCCGGGATTGATGATAAGTTCGATCGGAACCCTCAATGTGGGAATCCCACTCGCACATGGCCAGTTTTATACCAATAAATCTTGTATTTATCAACTAGAAATATTTAATTTCGTAGTTTATAGTTTCATATTGTGTAGGCAGGTACTTTTTCCTCTCTGACAACCCCAGGGACTCTTTATGTGTTTCCTTCTTGCCCAACAGTTGAATTTTATGAAGTGGCCTAATTATGTCGTGGGACGAACAGACAAGAGGGCTCCGGGAAAACAGAATCAACCGTTTTGACGGATCCGTACGAAATCCACGTTCTTGTTAGTGTATTATACACATTACATGTCATTCAGGCTGTATTTACTTTGCACATGAAAGACCATATGATTATATAATTATTCAATTTCTTAATTTATATGATCAGCAAGAGAATTTTTGGCGGTGAACTTCAATTTAGCTACCTTCCACAAACGATTAACTTCTTCCTCGCACGTGTGTTTCTACTTGTAGGCATGCCGCCGGCCGGAGTGACCGAGC
The DNA here is from genome assembly GCF_021461385.2 of Schistocerca piceifrons. Taxonomy (NCBI): domain Eukaryota; kingdom Metazoa; phylum Arthropoda; class Insecta; order Orthoptera; family Acrididae; genus Schistocerca; species Schistocerca piceifrons. Next base: position 751,558,437 of record NC_060141.1, read on the forward strand.
TGTTCTAGGCGCTACAGTCTGCCTCGGGCATGGATGTGTGTGATGTCCTTAGGTTAGTTAGGCTTAATTAGCTCTAAGTTCTAGGGGACTGATGACCTCAGAAGTTAAGTCTCATAGTGCTCAGAGCTATTTGAACCATTTGTAGGCACGCCGCTTCACAAACGCACTGTAAAAGTTTTAATACGAGTTCATGCTAAACACAGTAATATGGGCTTTATATGCGTTGCAGACATGGAGTGAAAATAAGATGTGATACCGCTACAGACGTCGCGGTACACTGCTTTGACAGCACCGCCGCCATGTCAGTGTCCGTAAACTTTAGCACATTACTGTTTACAAATGCTTCTTGGTCTTAGTTTCCCTCGTGTTCACGCAACTGTCATTTTAAACAGTAAATATTACAGTGCTTTCATGAATAATGTAGTTTCAGGAACGCATTTTCAAACGTATCTTTGTTCTTAAAGGAATATTTGATCCTGCAGTACGACGCTTTTGCCTCGTTAATATAACTTTCTTTTTGTTACACTTTTCGAGTAATCAGAAAGCGAAGTATGTGACGTGAAGAGGCTGCTTCCATAAATCATCATTTTCATTAACACAGACTGACGAAACTGAGGTTTGCCGTGCGGGGCACCCGCGAGGATCGAGTCATCCCTCGCTCATGAGTGTGTGTGTTGTCCTTAGCGTAATTTAGTTTAAGTTAGATTAAGTAGTGTGTAAACCTAGGGACGGATGACGTCAGCAGTTTAGTCCCATAGGAACTTACCACATATGGGAAAGTGATATTTCATCTAATGCTGTAAATGTAGATTCCATTGCTTTAGCCCAGCTTTCATCGTTACAGGTATGTCTGAGCACGACTCGAACCGTTCGAACAGCTTGCGTCACACTCCCGGAAATCTCGAGTTCTGTTCGATCTCTTGGTCGGTCCGCGATCTAGTAACTTTTGTTGGCAGTGTGTCCACGACCTATTTTAGCGCTTGTACGGGACTGCGGATTTTAATAGCTGTGAAACACGGACTAAAATATCTTCTAGTGTAGATGTCATATGTAACAACGGCAACTAATCAGTAAATAAAAATTTGCAGTCATGCTTCCGCCAAATTCTCGAGCTTTCGCTCGAGCCGCCTCCTAGTGGTGTCTGATGGTACTATCTCCAAGAATCGGTATTGCCGCTGTAGTTTGTTGTCGCTATAGAAATTATAGTTACTTTACAACGACACATTTCGTTTGTTAAGCATTTAATTTTTCATTAATTTTCTTTAGACTCCCGTTTCGGTGTCGAAATTTGTAGTAAAGCGGCCAAGAACTTTGAAGTAAATCGATCAAGCACTTTTCGTATTGTTTGGCAACAATGTATCTCCTTTATAAAATTTATATTCAAAGGGTGTTTCACATTTCTTCTTGACGGCGTACAGGGGACTTAGTAAATCAAGTTTTACACAGGAACTCATGTCCGGAAACGTCAGCCAACAACGCTACAGAGCGTCAAAGTTACATGCGCCGGCGCCCATAAATACGTGTGATTTCTTGATGATGTTACAAACTATCAATGATGATGCAGAATGATACATGTATCAATTTGAGATAAGGTCCCCGTACAGGAAACGAACGAATCGGAGGTTGGCCGGCAGGAGTGGCCGAGCGGTTCTAAGAGCTACAGTCTGGAACCGCGCGACCGCTACGGTCGCAGGTTCGAATCCTGCCTCGGGCATGGATGTATGTGATGTTCTTAAGTTAGTTAGGTTTAAGTAGTTCTAGGGGACTGATGACCTCAGATGTTAAGTCCCATAGTGCTCAGAGCCAGTCGGAGGTTGTAGGCGAATAGCGTTCTGATACCTCAGACAGTGGAATACATGTACCGATATTGTTGTTGCTAAGACCGTGTCTTACGTGAGAGACAGAAGCGACCGACAGCGAGCGACTTCTGTACACGCGACACCGACAAGCAGCAACATCGGGCGAAAACCTTGGGTGTCCTGCCTGGGCGACTCTGATTTGCAGAAATGCCGTTAGACGGGGCTGCAGGTCAAATTGCCGTTCCCTCTGGAGACTCGTAGCAGGAGCACTCGCCTTCACCGTCAACGCTTTTTCTGCTTATGGTCCATGTCTTGGTAAGAAGGGAGGGGAGGATAATGCTTCGAAGTCAAACATGTGACATAATTTTTAGCGTGCTGAAGTTCATGCGAAACGAGTGACGAAATATATACATTCCATTGAGGAATGTATAAACAACAGGCACCTCGAAGATCTAAACTGGCTTTATCTTTATCAATAGCAACACAAGAGTCTTGTGAAGTAAATGACACAGCACAAGTTTCACTTTTTGTGCGATGTATTTCATCTACATGTCCTAAAGAAGAATTTTTAGGGTAATTGCCACTCGAAGGGCTAAAAACTTAGAGACGATACAGCAAGGGATGTAACTGAGTGCATGGAAAACATCATAGTCAACTCGATAAAACTACTTCGGTTTCAAGAACGGGGCAAAAAGTATGACCGGCGGAAGAAACAGGTTTGTTGTTATTACGAAAGAAAAGTATTAACCATGGAGTACTTATTTATCATTGCATAATTCATCAAGAAACGTTATATAAGCAGACATTTTCAGAATAAACTTGCAAAGTTGTGGAATTGGTGATTATAATTATGAACTCAGTTTTAGCTAGAGCTTGTAACTATCGGAAGTTTAAAATATTTTCAGCTGAGATGGAGGGAGAGTACGCTGATCTTGTGCTGCATGACGCCGCACTTTGGGTATCAAGAGGAAACATTTCGCTTCCTTACTTACAAAAACTGAAGCATTTCTCCTTCAGAAGATTGTTAGTTACACAGAACTAACGAACGATCAGAGCATTCAAAAGTTTTATTTCATGGGACGTTACGTCCCATCTAAATCAGCTTAATCGTAAATTGCAGGGGAAAGGAAACAGATTTTTCGATGTTGCAACAAATTATTTCATGCGAAAACGAGTTATCTTTTTTTTTTATTTTGCTCAAGCTTTTGGAAGAAGAACTTCGATTCACTTTCCAAGCCTGTTGAAGCATCTCAACAAAATAATTCTGATATTGGCATTTGCTACTTCAAAACAATCCTTTTAAATATGAGAGAAGATTTTTCAACAGGTTTCAGGAATTCAGAAACACGCTCTTAATACTGAACAATTAAATTAACACTGAAATGTAATTGCTGGTTTTAGAAAACGAAGGATTCTTGAACTGTTAATATAAAAGTCTTTGTTCTGATATAGAAATATTGGAGAAAAACTTATCTGAACTTCTTTCATAGCGCAATTAGCCTGCTTTGGAAGAACTGGAGAAGTAAGATGTGTTGATTTTTAACACATGACTCGTATGATCAGCTGAAAAACTAGCGTTTATTGTTCTTACCTTACTCGGGTCTACATATTGATGGGATCAATCATTATCAAGCATGAATCTTATCGAGAGTACATCTACATCTGCATCTACATACATACTCTGCAATCCACAATACGGTGCGTGGCGGAGGGTACCTCGTACCACAACTATCATCTTCTCTCCCTGTTCCACTCCCAAACAGAACGAGGGAAAAATGACTGCCTATATGCCTCTGTACGAGCCTTGATCTCTCTTATTTTTGTGGTCTTTCCGCGAAATGTAACTTGGCGGCAGTAAAATTGTACTGCAGTCAGCCTCAAATGCTGGTTCTCTAAATTTCCTCAGTAGCGATTCACGAAAACAACGCCTCCTTTCCTCTAGAGACTCCCACCCGAGTTACTGAAGCAATTCCGTAACACTCCCGTGATGATCAAACCTACCAGTAACAAATCTAGCAGCCCGCCTCTGAATTGCTTCTATGTCCTCCGTCAATCCGACCTGATAGGGATCCCAAACGCTCGAGCAGTACTCAAGAATAGGTCGTATTAGTGTTTTGTAAGCGGTCTCCTTTACAGATGAACCACATCTTCCCAAAATTCTACCAATGAACCGAAGACGACTTTCCGCCTTCCCCACAACTGCCATTACATGCTTGTCCCACTTCATACCGCTCTGCAATGTTACGCCCAAATATTTAATCGACGTGACTGTGTCAAGCGCTGCGCTACTAATGGAGTATTCAAACATTACAGGATTCCTTTTCCTATTCATCTGCATTAATTTACATCTATCTATATTGAACAAATTGGGAAGTCGCCTAAAATTAAGAAGCAATATACGATGTACCCGAAATTTCCAAGGCGATGCAAGGCTATGGTTCACCTTAGTGTGTCAGTCATTGTCATCATTTAATTTTATCAATACTTTAATTTTATTAATGTATATGATTCGGTAGTATATATGATATGTTTTATTCAACGTATCTATTGTTTAAACAAGACTTAACATTTTAAGCAACGTTTATTAAGTTACTTTAGAGAGCGTGAAAACAGATGCATTGTCCTAGCATTGAGATAGTTTGGACATACAGGGAGGATGTGCGAATCAAGAATACAAGACGAATATAGACGAGTGAGTTGGAAAGGCTCGACCCAGCGCACAGATCTCAATCAACTTCCGGACATTTTTATTAAGAGTGCGTTAATTAAGTGAATAACAATACAACTATCTACATAGTTTAGGTTTAAAAAATTTTGGCTCTCAAAACACTTCAGTCGTTGTACTGTTGATATCTGGCTCTTCTGTTGCTTGATGGGTTTGCCAACCACTGGCCTCGCCTATGACGATTCTGTGACTTCTTGTTATCGAATGACAGCTGCAGTAGGAGCTGTATTCAAATTTCACAGCTGGTGGAAGTGTGTGTGTCGTTACACAAGAGGCCTGTAGCGACAGGCAGGCGCCGGCTCGATTACATCGAGACAGAGATTTTAAGGTTCGATACGGCATGTTATGGCGTGCACAGGACCGGATACAGACTCAGATCACAATTTAGTAGAACTGTGAGCATCAGAATAAGGTCTGAGAAAATGAAAGAATCGATATGTAGCCAAGTGGGATACTGAAGTACTGAAGGAATTATTATGTCGTTTGAAATTCTCTGGAAATGTAGGCACTGCAGCAATAAAGACCACAACGGGTAGTTCAAGTAAGTGGGCTATAAATACCTAACAACAGCAAAAACATTTTATTTGATATAAAAATCAACTTATTATGATGGTAACTATGAAGAAACGTTGTTTAGTTAGTTACTTACATATTACATAGATCATTTGTTCTTTTTTCGAAATGATGTGTATCAGTTTACAGGATATGTATACATGATTATTGTTAACTTTAAGAACAAATATCTTTTTAGTCTCATCATGCAACCACACTTGAAAACAAATTATTTTACCCAGGCTACCGGCTTTAAACAGAAAGTCGTCTATGGAATTGATGTTGCCAGGAGAAATGATCTTAGATTAGATTTAGAGTTTGCATTACTGCTTGTCAGACATTCTATGCTATTGGGCAAATGATCAAAGATTTTTATTACTGTATATTGAATTCCTTTCTGAGCCACTTCCAGCTTTAATATTGAGTAATAAAGCTCATTTTTGCTTTTGCTGTTTTATTTATGGACCTGACTGTTCTTGGAAAATTATGATGGATTATTTACGACAAATTTAATTAGTGAATATATGTACTATTATGGAGCAGTTAAAATGCCTAGCTCCTTGAAGAGGTGCCTACATGGCGACCATAGATGAACATTACACATGATTGTTACTGCTGGATTTTGTGCAGTCAATATTTCCCATCTTGGTGGCGATTTACCCCAGAAAATGATTCCGTAAGACATTTAATGGAAATATGCAAAAAGATGTTAGGAGGAAATTCGTTTGTTTCCAAGACAAGCAATACACGAAGAACAAAAGTAACTGAAATAAAATGTCTGAAGAGCTCAGTAATATGCTTCTACCATTTCAACTTTTCACCAATGTTAATAGCATAGAATTTGAAGCATTCTACGCTGTTGACTAAATCCTGCTCATATGTTACATTAATTTTTGGTATGATTTTTTTTAATTTGGTGACAGTTCAATTTCTGAGAATCACTTAATAATTATTTGGGAAACATCACTTGCAATCATTTCTGTTGATTTCTCTATAATTGGATTTCTTGCAACACTAGTATTGTCTGGAGAAAGGATCAGTTGTGCTTGCAGAATGTGAAGTGGAAGGTCTTTCAAGTATATAAGGAATAAGAGTGGATGCAAAATTTAACCTTGTGTAAGTCGCTTTATAATTTCTCCTCTATCAATAAAATTTTCTACCCTTCCAATATTCTTTGAATTACTGATCACAACATTTTGCGTTCTGTTTCTTAAGTGTGATTCAAACAAGCTGTGTGTAAAGCCAACAGTCTCATAAAACCATTTGCTTCAACGGTGTAACATGATCTGAATAATGAAATGCCTAGAGAAGAACTCAAAAGATACCAACTGGCGATGGAAAAAGAAGCAGCAATATTCGACGCTTAGGTATTAAATAAATACAAAGAGCTAATATAAAATTGATGCAAGAGAAATGTGAATAAATCAGAATGAAAATGATTGTCAAAAGGACAGATTTAACAGAGAAAAGTGAAAACAACTTTCGTAAAAATTTAATGCTACGTCGTTAAAATTCAGAGTGCAAAAATAATTTCAGTTTTAAAGACGGAGGAGAACGCAGATAGCCGTGCGGTTAAAGGCGCTGCAGTCTGGAACCGCAAGACCGCTACGGTCGCAGGTTCGAATCCTGCCTCGGGCATGGATGTTTGTGATGTCCTTAGGTTAGTTAGGTTTACCTAGTTCTAAGTTCTAGGGGACTAATGACCTTAGCAGTTGAGTCCCATAGTGCTGAGAGCCATTTAAACCATTTTTTTGAGAACGCAGATAGGTGGAAAGATTACACTAAAGGCCTCTGCGAAGGGGTGTTTGGAAGATATAGGGGAGCCAGCATTAGGATCAGAGTATGCCAGAGATTCGGGGGCCAGAATCCACGCACTCTGGAAGGAATGTGAGGTGCACGAAACCTATTCAGAATTCGTGTAGTCAAAGTGATGTGCGGTGGATGTAAAACTAGGAATCCACGTACTCTGAAAGCAATGTGCAGAACGTGAGAGAAAATAGGCATCCAGGCACTACATTTATACTCCGCAAGCCACCCAAAGGTGTGTGGCGGAGGCCACTTTACGTGCCACTGTCATTACCTCCCTTTCCTCTTCCAGTCGCGTATGGTTCGCGGGAAGAACGACTGTCTGAAAGCCTCCGTGCGCGCTCGAATCTCTCTGATTTTACATTCGTGATTTCCTCGGAAGGTATAAGTAGGGGGAAGCAATATATTCGATACCTCAGCCAGAAACGCACACCCTCGAAACCTAGACAGCAAGCTACACTGCGATGCAGAGCGCCTCTCTTGCAGAGTCTGCCACTTGAGTTTGCTAAACATCTCCGTAACGCTATCACGCTTACCAAATAACCCTGTTACGAAAGGCGCCGCTCTTCTTTGGATCTTCTCTATCTCCTCTTTCAACCTGACCTGGTACGGATCCCACACTGATGAGCAATACTCAAGTATAGGTCGAACGAGTGTTTTGTAAGCCACCTCCTTTGTTCATGGACTACATTTTCTAAGGACTCTCCCAGTGAATCTCAACCTCGCACCCGCCTTACCAACAATTAATTTTATATGATCATTCCACTTCAAATCGTTCCGTACCCATACTCCCAGATATTTTACAGAAGTAACTGCTACCAGTGTTTGTTCCGCTATCATATAATCATATAATAAAGGATCCTTCTTTCTATGTATTCGCAATACATTACATTTGTCTATGTTAAAGGTCAGTTGCCACTCCCTGCACCAAGTGCTTATCCGCTGCAGATCTTCCTGCATTTCGCTGCAATTTTCTAATGCTGCAACTTCTCTGTATACTACAGCATCATCCCCGAAAAGCCACATGGAACGTCCGACACTATCTACTATGTCATTTATATATATTGTAAAAAGCATAACACTCCCCTGTGGCACGCCAGAGGTTACTTTAACGTATGTAGACGTCTCTCCATTGAGAACAACACGCTGTGTTCTGTTTGCTAAACACTCTTCAATCCAGCCACACAGCTGGTCTGATATTCCGTAGGCTCTTACTTTGTCTATCAGGCGACAGTGCGGAACTGTGTCGAACGCCTTCCGGAAGTCAAGGAAAAGGGCATCTACCTGGGAGCCTGTATCTAATATTTTCTGGATCTCATGAACAAATAATGCGTGTTGGGTCCCGCACGATCGCTGTTTCCGGAATCCATGTTGATTGCTACACAGTAGATTCTGGGTTTCCAGAAATGACATGATACGCGAGCAAAAAACATGTTCTAAAATTCTGCAACTGATCGAAGTCAGAGATATAGGCCTAGAGTTTTGCGCATCTGCTCGACGACCCTTCTTGAAAACTGGAACTACCTGTGCTCTTTTCCAATCATTTGGAACCTTCCGTTCCTCTAGAGACTTGCGGTACACGGCTGTTAGAAGGGGGGCAAGTTCTTTCGCGTACTCAGGTGGACTTTCCTCTGTTGAGTGATTTTAGTTGCTTTTCTATTCTTTGGGCACTTATTTCGATGTCAGCCATTTTTTCGTTCGTGCGAGGATTTAGAGAAGGAACTGCAGTGCGATCTTCTTCTGTGAAACAGCTTTGGAAAAAGGTGTTTAGTATTTCAGCTTTACGCGTGTCATCCTCTGTTTCAATGCCATTATCATCTCAGAGTGTCTGGATATGCTGTTTCGATCCACTTACTGATTTAACGTAAGACCAGAACTTCCTAGGATTTTCTGTCAAGTCGGTACATAGAATTTTACTTTCGAATTCACTGAACGCTTCACGCATAGCCCCCCTTACGATAACTTTGACATGGTTTAGCTTCTGTTTGTCTGAGAGGTGCTACGAGACAAATTCAGAATCTATGCACTCTGATAGCAACATGCGGCGCATGAAACGAATTTGGAATCCACACACTCTGAAATCAATGTGCGACATGTCAGAGAAATACAGAATCCACCTACTCTGAAAGCGATCTGCAGTAGATGAGAGAAATTCATAATCCACGCAATATGAAAGCGATGTGTGGTGGGTGATAAGCCGCGCGAATACTGCTCTGCGGAATACGTGCGAAATATTTACGGCAGACCCGGATTACTTCTCTGTTTTGGTAAACCATAAAATCACTGTAATTAATAGTCGGTAACCTCCCTTTGACCCGCGAGACAGGGTTAAACTTCACAACTCCCAATTAAATAATGGAAATCCCTGTCGCTTTCAGGAATGATTGTGAGATCCGCCTGCAGGACTGGAATAGGTTCACCGCTAGCAGCTCACACACCACCACTGATCCCTTTACAACTCTCATCAGTAATTTCTGTACAACAAAGCATCAGCGCAGTTCAGTTCAATACAGTACAGTACAGAAGGACTCTCACCTGAACGTCACTCCCAGATTTGCATGGAAATAAATTTATTAGGCATCATTCAGCAGTATCAAAGTCCGACAGTTTTTTCCAAAACCATTTTCAGATAGCTAACAGCTGCACGTTCTTTTGTGGGACCTCATTCTGCCGAACAAGTGTTCGCTCACTGATCCGCAACAGCCGACGAAAGAAAACAAGATATAGCCTAAGCAGAATTCGACGCGCGCTCTCGCAGGAACACAGTTTCTAATGCTTTGTAGGCTTTTAGTATTGGAAAAGTAACCTCGTTGTTCACAAACGATCACTAACTCGAGACTTGCGAGAGGGTAGTTACTTCAAACCACCAGCCCCACCACAGATGGCCCTCCACTCCCGGACACGACGAGTGCAGGCAGCCGACAGCTGGAATTCACTGCCACCAAAATACACTACTGGCCATTAAAATTGCAACACCAAGAAGAAACGCAGATGATAAACGGGTATTCATTGGACAAATATATTATACTGGAACTGACATGAGATTACATTTTCACGCAATTTGGGTGAATAGAAATCAGTACCCAGCACAACCACCTCTGGCCGTAATAACGTCCTTGATACGCCTGGGAATTGAGTCAAACAGAGCTTGGATGGCGTATACAGGTACAGCTGCCCATGCAGCTTCAACACGATACCACAGTTCATCAAGAGTAGTGACTGGCGTATTGTGACGAGCCAATTGCTCGGCCACCATTGACCAGACGTTTTCAATTGGTGAGAGATCTGGAGAATGTGCTGGCCAGGGCAGAAGTCGAACATTTTCTGCATCCAGAAAGGCCCTTACAGACCTGCAACATGCGGTCGTGCATTATCCTGCTGAAATGTAGGGTTTTGCAGGGATCGAATGAAGGGTAGAGCCATGGTTCGTAACACATCTGAAATGTAGCGTCCACTGTTCACAGTGCCGTCAATGCGAACAAGAGGTGACCGAGACGTGTAACCAGTGGCACCCCATACCATCACGCCGGGTGATACGCCACTATGGCGATGACGAATACACGCTTCCAAAGTGCGTTCACCGCGATGTCGCCAAACATGGATGCGACCATCACGATGCTGCAAACAGAACCTGGATTCATCCGAAAAAATGACATTTTGCCGTTCGTGCTTCCAGGTTCGTCGTTGAGTACACATCGCAGGCGCTCCTGTCTGTGATGCAGCGTCAAGGGTAACCGCAGCCATGGTCTCTGAGCTGATAGTCCATGCTGCTGCAAACGTCGTCGAACCGTTCGTGCATATGGTTGTTGTCTTGCAAACGTCCCCATCTGTTGACTCAGGGATCGAGACACGGCTGCACGATCCGTTACAGCCATGAGGATAAGATGCCTGTCATCTCGACTGCTAGTGATACGAGGCCGTTGGGATCCAGCACGGCGTTCCATATTACCCTCCTGAACCCACCGATTCCATATTCTGCCAACAGACATTGAATGTCGACCAACGCGAGCAGCATTGTCGCGATACGATAAACCGAAATCGCGATAGGCTACAATCCGACCTTTATCAAAGTCGGAAAAGTGATGGTACGCATTTCTCTTCCTTGCACGAGGCATCACAATAACGTTTCACCAGGCAACGCCAGTCAACTGCTCTTTGTGTATGAGAAATCGGTCGGAAACTTTCCTCATGTCAGCACGTTGTAGGTGTTGCCACAGGCGCCAACGTTGTGTGAATGCTCTGAAAATCTAATCATTTGCATATCACAGCATCTTGTTCCTATCGGTTAAATTTCGCGTCTGTAGCACGTCATCTTCGTGGTGTAGCAATTTTAACGGCCAGTAGTGTATAACTTGACTTTATTTACCATTGAGGCCTTTCAGGCAGTCGCAATCGGGAACAGAACGTAGGCATTCTCGTTCCTGCTCCTGCTTATTACGCTTCTGTAACATGCTACCTTCTGACGGGATCTTTAGAACTAATTCCACTGTGAGTGATGGAAACATCACCGCCCCCCCTCCACCCCCCCCCCCCCCCCTAAGTAAATTACTAGCCCCTAAAATCCGAGCACCACCCATTGAGGAGGATTAAGGAAAAACGACCCATCATCTTCGGGTCGAAGAAAATCCCTTCCCCCTGCAACCAGAAACTGGGGCGAATACAAAAACGAAGTGAGCCACGCCAAAAAAATCAGGTGTTACAAAGTTGCTACGTAGAATCCATGAAATCAGAAATCTGCTGTCGGACCTTCAGAAGAATATCATTCACACGAAGTCTAATATTACAAAGGCAGATAAATGCGAGAACAGCTAAACGACTTGCAACCTCCAGCTCCTAATCGGCCTCTGGATTGCTATATGATAGACAGTTATCGTGTATGCCTAATGAAATTTTACAGTCAGTAAAGCTATCGTTACCGACGGAAAATAATACTGGTTAGGCGGAGGAAAGTGAATAACAGACCCTTCTGAAGGAATAATCTATTCTAAACATAATCTAAACATGGATGATAATTTTGAAATAGGTGAAATATCTGGTGCAATCGCTCACGAACCACACGGTGGAGGGGGGGGGGGGGGGAGGGGAAGGATACCACGTAATATTTTCAATACAGAAATACTGATAATACAAAAAATATTAATTAGCAAAAATAGGATAACTAAACGGTCGCCAACCCACTAAGGCAATGAATATCCAATATCCTAAGAAAGTTAATGACAAAGAAAATCAAGGAAATAATCACCGGCGTGGCAATGGAAGGTTGTCTCCCTTTTCCAGAACACACCAAATCACGAGAAAATAAATGATTCGGAAAGCACTGAGTTTGCAGTTTGTAATAGTAAATTTTGAAAGTAACGTTAAATGAAGTTACTCGTTAAATAAACGACTGACTAACTGAAAGTGTTTCTTAAAAAATGACTTTCAGTAACCTCAGCATAACGTAATGCAAAATTTGGAAAAAGGCAAGCGATTTACTTTTAATCATTGAAATAATGAATTGAATTTACTTCAAGTAAATGAACAGCTGATTTAACATAACAATAAGGTACCTACCAAGCCACTAGAAGTCACTCGCTCAGCTAAATACAGAATAAATGAAATTGCGCACTCTTAATTTCTACTGTATCTTTAATTATTAGTTGTGCCAGTGAAATTTTACTTTAAGTGAATGAGGTTAATACTCAAATTGAAAATTAGTTAAGGCTCTGTTATGGAATACAAGAAAATTTAGACTGATACCGGTCATTAGGAAACAAATAAATCTGGCAGTAAATAGTTAATCAATTTTCATATTTTTACGACCCTTGGTGATTGCATGGAAAGGAAAAAGGAAAGCGACTCTGCTTGGTAATAATGTCTGAGGACAACGACAACACAGGTGCCTCATAAGTTATAACTATGGGTCATTAGTGAAGAAAATTATTAAAGTTTGTAAAAGAAATGCAACCGGACAATGCCTGTACATTATCAGTTAATAGTCTTATGTTGTAGCTGTGCGAACGACGAAAACGTAGCCGCTGTTGCTGCTGGTTGAGAACCACGTGTCGTCTCCAGAGCCACGGTTAATTAGGGAGAGGCAACAGTTAGAATTGCAGCTTTCCTCCGCCTGTTCACTCCTACCGTGCTCTCAACACACGCGAGGTGACAAAGTAGGTGCGCCTACACTGGCGCGATCATAGCTGCACACCGTGTCTGCGGGAGCGCCCAAACAAACCACTTCAGCACTCTCCATACGCAAAGATAAACAAAGACACAGCTATTGCCAATTCGTCGTTGCTATCGATACACTTAAACAAAGTTCCCTTGACTATTACCCAGCAGTCTACAATATTTACAGTATAGTTAGTATCAATTATATAAATTCACAAATAAACGCACTATTAGATCCATTACACCTTACATGTAGTCAGTGTAACAAATACTACAGATCCAGAATTAGAAGTACAGTATAAGCCAGCAACGGATATTAAACCGCGGAAAATTTTAGATGATGCAGAAGGTATTTTATCTGCATTTTCGGTGCTACAGACTTATGTATCCAAGTTCCAGGAACTGTTCGACAGTTACGTTCTGGGTGGAGGTGTTCATGCTTTCTTACTTTCTTACTTTCTCCACATCTTTCCCCCCCCCCCCCCCCCCCTGCCACCACCCCACTCAAAAAATTGGTGCCACCCCCACTTTCACTGCCTAAGATTTAATTATCATAACGATAACCTACGCCTCCCCCCACCATGAACCATGGACCTTGCCGTTGATGGGGAGGCTTGCGTATCTGAGGATACAGATAGCCGTACCGTAGGTGAAACCATAATGGAGGGTTATCTGCTGAGAGGCCAGACAAACGTGTGGTTCCTGAAGAGGGGCAGCAGCCTTTTCAGTAGTTGCAGGGGCAACAGTCTGGATGATTGACTGATCTGGCCTTGTAACACTAACCAAAACGGCCTTGCTGTGCTGGTACTGCGAACAGCTGAAAGCAAGGAGAAACTACAGCCGTAATTTTTCCCGAGGGCACTCAGCTTACTATATGGTTAAATGCTGATGGCGTCCTCTTGGGTAAAATATTTCTCAGGTAAAATAGTCCCCCATTCGCATCTCCGGGCGGGTACTACTCAGGAGGACGACGTTATCAGGAGAAACAAAACTGGCGTTCTACGGATCGGAGCGTGGAATGTCAGGTCCCTTAATAGGGCAGGTAGGTTAGTAAATGTAAAAAGTGAAATGGATAGGTTAAAGTTAGCTATATGGGGAATTAGTGAAGTTCGGTAGCAGGAGGAAAAGAACTTCTGGTCAGGTGAATACAAGGTCATAAATATAAAATCAAATATGGGCATTTCTGGATTAGGTTGAATAATGAATAGAAAAAACAGTATAGCAGTCATAAGAGTCGAGGGAAACGAAAGGGAAGGAGTGATTGAGAAGGGAGTGAGACAGCGTTGTAGCCTGTCCCCGATGTTATTCAACCTGTATATTGAACAAGCAGTAAAGAAAACAAAAGAAAAATTGGGAATAGGAATTAAAACCTATGGAGATGAGATAAAAACTTTGAGGTTTGTCGGCGACATTGTAACTATGTCAGAGATAGCAAAGGACCTGGAATAGCAGCTGAACGTAATGGACAGTGTCTTGAAGTAAGGATACAAGATGAACATCAACAAAAGCAAAACAAGCTTAATGGAATGTAGTCGAATTAAATCAGGTGATGCTAAGGGAATTAGATTATCAAATGAGACACTTAAAGTAGTATATGAGTTTTGCTATTTGCAAAGCAAAATATCTGGTGATGCTCGAAGTAGAGAGAATATAAAATGTAGACTGGCTATGTCAAGAAAAGCATTTCTGAAGAAGAGAAATTTGTTAGCATCGGGTATAGATTTAAGTGTTAGGAAGTCCTTTCTGAATATTTGTATGGAGTGCAGCCATGTATCGAAGTGAAATATGGACGATAAATAGTTTAGACAGGAAGAGAATAGAAGCTTTCGAAATGTGGTACTACAGAAGAATGGTGAAGATTAGATGGGTAGATCACGTAACTAATGATGTACTGAATAGAAATGGGGAGAAGAATTTGAAGAATTTGTGGCACAACTTGACTAGGAGAAGGAATCAATTAGTAGGACACGCTCTGAAGCATCAAGGGACCACGAATTTAGTTCTGGAGGGAAGCGTGGAGGGAGACCGAGAGATGAATACACTAAGCAGATTCAGAAGGATGTAGGTTGCAGTAGTTACTCTGAGATGAAGAGGCTTGCACAGGATATAGTAGCATGGAGAGCTGCATTAAACCTTGTAATGTGTTTTAACATAATGATATCAACTTGTTTATATTAATGCTCACTACATCTCTTTAGTGTATCTTAGAAGAATAGCGAAGTACACGATATAAAATGGAAGTTTGTACTCCAAGTCACCATTCTCTCAGTCCATACTACGATTGTGAACAGCGGTCTCCGCACTACAGATGTGCGAGTGTGTAAAGATGGAATGGAAAGCCGTTTCCTTCTGTCGTTTGTGCCTTCAGTCTCGAAACTCAGTGACCCAGTTATTTATTCTTTCTAGTGCAGGGTCTTTCCCACTTACTTTACTCAACTTCCTGTGGTAAGCTGGTTCTACGTGTGGCCTCACGAACCGTTTCCAGTAACTGCTTGTTGTTGGCAGTAGGCGCAGTCAACCTGTCATACGGCCGCCTTTACGTATTTGGAGTGCCCTCTGCAGCGGTCAGTCTTCAAGTCCATCCACGTGGGTTGGCCCTCAACTGAGCAGCTGAAAAGGATCCTGTTTTAACAAACACAGCTTATCACTTTCTAGAATTTCTTGGTATCAAAACCCAAGTGAGTTTTAACAACCGTATATGGGAACAGATACCAAAAAGTATTGAGGTACGACTACATGCTTTGAAAATGGGTGTGCCACATGCTCTTCTGTGTTTCGCTGGTTACGCAGTGTCAAGATTTAAGGATATGGAATTGTTGGAGGTGCCTGGTGGACTAAATATACAAAGAGCTTTTTCATTGATCGCAGGAGACTCGTCGAAGCAGAAAAATCAATGTTGGAAGCCTCCAAAGAAGGAAGAATAAGAAGGGCCAGGCTGAAAAAGAAAAAGAAGGGAGAACAACACCAGAAAAAAGGTGAATGTAAACCTGGGATGTGTTAGTGTTATGCAGGATAGGTAGAGAAGTAAGCTGTAACGTTGAATTTCCCGGAAGTTCACTTTTTTAATTTTCTCTTACACATTGGTTAAAAAGTATTAAAGATAGAGGCCTGAAATTTTGTACACTGTCTTAAAACGTCTGCGGCTGTATTTACACAGATACTCCGCATTCCACTGTACGGCGCGTGGCGGAGAGTACCTGTACCACTACTAGTCGTCACGACTTGACTGAAGAGCATAATTTTCTTATGACTTAGATTTGGAAATTGAAGAGCTTTTTTAAGAAAATGAGTTAATTACTGAAATTTTTGATAGTCCTTATTAAAATATTTTAACCGTAATTTATGACAGCAACATATTATTAAAAATTTGCGTTAACATAATAGGATGAAAAGCCTCCAGAAAAAATCTAGCTTCTACTTTGTTTTTTGTCAAGATGTGTGTATACATGCTGTGCGTAAATAATTAACATGCTTTCTCTCACTTGCAACAGAAAATACAATACAGAAATATGTGTCAGACCAAAAGCTGTGGTTCATTCATCAAATTGTTCCCAAAAGATCTGTTAAAAAGAAGGTAAGCATTACGTGAACTTACAACTACTGTTCTTTGAGCTACACTATTTAGAAAAGTGACAAGATTTCCTCCTTCGTGTTCACGAACCAGTCCCCTTGACCAGTGACCGGTCACAGCGTCCGCCACACCTAGCCGCTATCTGTCGTAGCGTCGCAGAGGCATAGCAAGCAAGCACGCTCTTGTCATCGGCTGGCCGCTAGTTCGTCAGCGCGTGCCAGCACGGAGTCCCCTTTAAATGTCGCTGCTCCGTTTAAAGTGTCGCGTCATCTCTGCTTTACTACTGCAACACACACTGAGGTGACAAGTCCTGGGATATCGATATGCATATACACATATGGTGGTATTATCGTGTACTAGCTAAATCAAACTCCACCCGAACAGGCCTCGCAACCTCCTGCGGTACTGACCGACCGCCGTGTCATCCTCAGGCTACAGGCGTCACCGGCTGCGGATATGGAGGGTACGTGGGCTCAGCACACCGCTCTCCCGGCCGTTGACAGTTTTCGTTTTCTCAATCAAGTAGCTCCTCAGTTTGCCCGGCAACGGCTGAGTACACCACGCTTTGTCAACAGCGCTCGGCAGACCGGACGGTCACCCATCCAAGTGTTAGCCAAGCCCGACAGCGCTTAACTTCGGTGATGTGACGGGAACCGGTGTTACCACTGCGGCGAGGCCGTTGCAGTAGAAGCCATTAACTCGATCATTTTCTAGCTCTCGTTTGTTTAATGGCCTATTGTTCCATGTAAAGTTTGATTTTATGAATGACAGTCACGTAATGTATAGGAAGTCATGGCAGTTTTTCTTCTATGAGATCACAGCATAAAATAGACAATAAGGTGAGTATTTTGCTGTCAGTCTTCCGACTGGTTTGATGTAGGCCATCACGACATCTTGTCCATCTCAGAGAATTTAGATATTTTACAACATTGTTATCTTCTACAGTTTTTGCCCTCTGCAGCTCAGTGTAGTACCACGGAACATCTGAACACATTAAGTGTCATCATGTCCATTCTTCCAGCGAGTGTTTTGCACATATTATTCTCATCGTCTTTTCTGCGCAGAACCCACTCATTTCTTACCTATCCAGTTACTTTTATAGCTTGCTTCTGTAACGTCACTGCTCAACCGTTTAGATTTTCTGTTCTGGTTTCCTCGTTTTCCTTAATCCACCATGTCCAATAGCGGCATACTCCTTTTTTCGAGAAATATCTTCTTTGCCTGTCTTCGTGTATCCTCCTTTGCTTCGTCCGTCATATGTTATTTTGATGGCAAGGTCCTTCACTTCGCCCACTAGAAAAAGTTAATTTTGGTGTTAAATTTATCGCTGATCTCATTTTTACTACTCTTCAAAAGTTTCGTCTTTCACTGCCAGCCAGTATTCTGTAACCAGTGGACTGTTGATTCCATTCAACAGGTTCTACAGTTATTCGTCAGTTTCTCTGAGCACAACTGTTTGTTGTTGTTGTGGTCTTCAGTCCTGAGACTGGTTTGATGCAGCTCTCCATGCTACTCTATCCTGTGCAAGCTTCTTCATCTCCCAGTACCCACTGCAACCTACATCCTGAATCTGCTTAGTGTATTGATCTCTTGGTCTCCCTCTACGATTTTTATCCTCCACGCTGAACTCCAATGCTAAATTTGTGATCCCTTGATGCCTCAAAACATGTCCTACCAACCGATCCCTTCTTCTAGTCAAGTTGTGCCACAAACTTCTCTTCTCCCCAATCCTATTCAATACCTCCCATTAGTTACGTGATCTACCCACCTTATCTTCAGCATTCTTCTGTAGCACCACATTTCGAAAGCTTCTATTCTCTTCTTGTCCAAACTGGTTATCGTCCATGTTTCACTTCCATACATGGCTACACTCCATACAAATACTTTCAGAAACGACTTCCTGACACTTAAATCTATACTCGATGTTAACAAATTTCTCTTCTTCAGAAGCGATTTCTTTGCCATTGCCAGTCTACATTTTATATCCTCTCTACTTCGACCATCATCAGTTATTTTGCTCCCTAAATAGCAAAACTCCTTTACTACTTTAAGTGTCTCATTTCCTAATCTAATCCCCTCAGCATCGCCAGATTTAATTTGACTACATTCCATTATCCTCGTTTTGCTTTTGTTGATGTTCATCTTATATCCTCCTTTCAAGACACTGTCCATTCCGTTCAGCTGCTCTTCCAAGTCCTTTGCTGTCTCTGACAGAATTACAATGTCATCGGCGAACCTCAAAGTTTTTACTTCTTCTCCATGAATTTTAATACCTACTCCGAATTTTTCTTTTGTTTCCTTTACTGCTTGCTCAATATACAGATTGAATGACATCAGGGAGAGGCTACAACCCTGTCTCACTCCTTTCCCAACCACTGCTTCCCTTTCATGCCCCTCGACTCTTATAACTGCCATCTGGTTTCTGTACAAATTGTAAATAGCCTTTCGCTCCCTGTATTTTACCCCTGCCACCTTCAGAATTTGAAAGAGAGTATTCCAGTTAACGTTGTCAAAAGCTTTCTCTAAGTCTACAAATGCTAGAAACGTAGGTTTGCCTTTTCTTAATCTTTCTTCTAAGATAAGTCGTAAGGTTAGTATTGCCTTACGTGTTCCAACATTTCTACGGAATCCAAACTGATCTTCCCCGAGGTCCGCTTCTACCAGTTTTTCCATTCGTCTGTAAAGAATTCGCGTTAGTTTTTGCAGCTGTGACTTATTAAACTGATAGTTCGGTAATTTTCACATTTGTCAACACCTGCTTTCTTTGGGATTGGAATTATTATATTCTTCTTGAAGTCTGTGGGTATTTCGCCTGTCTCATACATCTTGCTCACCAGATGGTAGAGTTTTGTCATGACTGGCTCTCCCAAGGCCATCAGTAGTTCTAATGGAATGTTGTCTACTCCCGGGGCCTTGTTTCGACTCAGGTCTTTCAGTGCTCTGTCAAACTCTTCACGCAGTATCTTATCTCCCATTTCATCTTCATCTACATCATTTCCATAATATTGTCGTCAAGTACATCACCCTTGTATAAACCCTCTATATACTCCTTCCACCTTTCTGCCTTCCCTTCTTTGCTTAGAACTGGGTTGCCATCTGAGCTCTTGATATTCATACAAGTGGTTCTCTTCTCTCCAAAGGTCTCTTTAATTTTCCTGTAGGCAGTATCTATCTTACCCCTAGTGAGACAAGCCTCTACATCCTTACATTTGTCCTCTAGCCATCCCTGCTTAGCCATTTTGCACTTCCTGTCGAGCACAACTATGCATCAGCTAATCTTGTCATTGATATCTTTCTGCTCGGAATTTTACTGTCACTCCTGAACCTTACTTTAGCATCTGTCATTGCTATTTTTTCGATGTACGAGTTGAGCAATAGCCGAAAAAACTACATCCCTCGCCTATGCTTATTCCATTCCGAGTACTTCTGTATTGGTCTCCCATTCCTACTGTTATCTCTTCCTTCTTGTAGAGATAGTACCTGACTCGCCTTTGTCTATAGTTTACGCCTCTTTATGTGAGAGTTTCAGACATACAGTTCCATTTCTCTAGGTTGACAAAACGTATAAAACTGTTTTGATTCTTGTTAAGTCTTGCCTCCATTATCAAGCACGACATTAGACGCACCTCTCTCATACCTGTACTGAACCCAAACTTGTCGTCCTCTAAAAGGAGATAAATTTACACACACACACACACACACACACACACACACACACACACACACACACACACACACACACCGATCAGCCAAAACATTATGACCACTGTCCACAGCGACGATGGATGCCGGTTGGTGGCGTTGCGGGCACCTGACGCTATAACGAAAGTATGTAAACGGAGCATACACGGACGAAGGATCACCCTAGCGAAGCGCTGCAAGTGTGGAAATCCTTTGAGATAAGCGACTATGACAAACGGCAGATTATTGTTAGGCAGAGCCTGTGAACGAGTATCTCGAAGACGGTGGAGCTGGTCGAATGTTCACGTGCTACTGTCGCGAGCATCTACGGAAAGACATAGGATAGTGAAACTACCAGTAGGTGCTCCATGGTTGGACGTCCACGACTCTTCACAGAACGTGTTGTTTGCTCTGCAGAGTAGGACAGACGGTGATATGTGGCATTTCTGCCGAGAGAGAGCACAATGCTGGTGCACGCACAAGTGTTTCGGAGCACACCGTTCATCCTACATTGTTGGACATGTAGCTCCGCAGCAGACCACCTCTGTGTGTTCACATTCTGACCCAACGACATGGTCAGTTACCATTGTAGAGGGCGCGGGACCATCGGGATTCGACCACCGATCAACAGAAACGTGTCGGCTCTTCGGGTGAACCGCTATACTCTGCACAAACACGTCGTCATCGATGTGAACGGCAAAACGAGCAGCCCGCCGTGGACACAGGCTTGTGGCAGACATTTTCCTGCCCTTGCATAGGATCTGCGATAGCAATCGAGGACACGCTGACAGCTGCGAACCACCTGCACCCCTTCAAGGTGATGTCTTCCCCGAGGACGACGTCACCATTCAGCAGTATAATTGTCTGTGTCTCGGAGACAGAACCGTGCTACAGTGTTTCGATTAGCGTTATAGTGACTCACGTTGATGTCTCTGTGGCCAAATTCGCCTTGTAAGATATGGAACCCATAGGGGTCGCTATAGGGCGCGATCACCTCGTACGCAAATCGGCGGCCCGTTATTTACGCGAATTACCTGTCCTGTACGTTGACATCTAACGTCACATACCTCCACAAACGTACCAACAAACTGTCTGGTCCCTGATACGTAGAATTAGTGGGCTCACCCATACATAAAGGGTGAAGAAAAATTCGCGCACTCTGACTTCGTAGCTCGGTTCCTCACATACTCGCGATACAAACATCTCTCCCAAAATTTCGTCCTGCGCGTTTTTCGGGCAGTGATTGGACGTTAAAGATTGGCAATATGGCAACACTGTAATCATGAGTACGGTAACTACCTCTGTCGGGTTGTAACAGTAGTGCTATGTAGCAGGTGCAGTGGATAGCGTTTTGGGTTAGCATCCAGGAGGCCGAGCGCCCTATTCTGGGCACCCCCTTATTTGTTTTTTATTTGCTAATGCGTGGTACGGTATCTGGCGTCTGAAACGTCAAACAGCGATTACAGTTTGCAGTTTGCAGTTGTGTACTACGAACACAGATATGGTAGTACAATCCTTGTCCTTGGACGCGAATTGTTTCACACCACTGCATCTACTAGATCTGCATCTACTATATTCCAAACTTGTTTTGTGTCTACGCTCCCCCAATGGTCTGATAGATCAATACCACCTATCATTCTTGCCACGTTCATGTCCATAACATTTTGTTAGGACCTTGCGTCACCAGTAGGGCTAGCAACGTGCTTTGCATATAATTTCGATGGAATTACTAGGTGAAGATACACAGAAAACAGGTTTGGAACCGAACTACTGCACCGACTGCATGGCACTGCTTTCTCTGATGACATAGTTACAGTACATTTGATTACAGTGTTGCCAGACTGCCAGTCATTAACGTCCATCTAGCCGGCCGGTGTGGCCGACCGGTTCTAGGCGCTTCAGTCCGGAACCGAGCGAATGCTACGGTCGCAGGTTCGAATCCTGTCTCGGGCATGGATGTGTGTGATGTCCTTAGGTTAGTTAGGTTTAAGTATTTCCAAGTTCTAGGGCACTGATGACCTCAAATGTTAAGTCCCATAGTGCTTAGAGCCGTTTGAACCATTTGACTATGTGGCTGCTACATGGCAGCCACTTCGCCGTTCACCTCCGGTCGTAACGTAATAGGTCTTCTCTGGTCGATGGACCAGTCGAGGTGATCCAGCTGCGAGACCTGTTCGTTTACCGGATCTCAGCAAGTGCGATTTCTAGTTTTGGGGCCATCTCAGAAGTACCGTCTAAACAGAGCCCAATCCAGATGAGGAGACACTGCAGCAGCGTATTGGTTGGTTGGTTGATTTGGGGGGAGGAGACCATACAGCGAGGTCATCGGTCTCATCGGATTAGGGAAGGACGGGTAAGGAAGTCGGCCGTGCCCTTTCAGAGGAACCATCCCGGCATTTGCCCGTAGCGATTTAGGGAAATCACGGAAATCTAAATCAGGATGGCCGGACGCGGGATTTAACCGTCGTCCTCCCGAATGCGAGTTCAGTGTGATAACCACTGCACCACCTCTCTCGGTAGCAGCGTATTATTAAGTCCCATAGTGCTCAGAGCCATTTTTAACGTCCATCTTCTACCTGAAATATGCGCAGGGCGAAATTTTGTGACAGACAAAAATGGTTCAAATGGCTCTGAGCACTATGGGACTTAACTGCTGAGGTCATCAGTCCCCTAGAACTTAGAACTACTTAAACCTAACTAACCTAAGGACATCACAGACATCCATGCCCGAGGCAGGATACAAACCTGCGACCGTAGCGGTCGCGCGGTTCCAGACTGTAGCGCCTAGAACCGCTCGGCCACACCGGCCGGCTGTGACAGACAGTTTTGTATTGCCAATATGTGAGAAATGGTGCTTCAAAGTCCGCGTGCGGAAATTTTTCTTCACCCTCTACAGGGTGTACATGAAGTCTGGGAACATTCTCAACTATTTATTGCTCAAGAACCAAACATTGTACAGATATCATACATACGTCATTTTGAAGAGAAACCCTGAAAGTTTTTTTTTTTTTTTTCGTGTACACGCCACAGCGTAGTCTGGTAATTTGCCGATACTCTGCGTTAGGTGGAAACATGGCGAATTCAGGTGTCGAGCGAGCTTTCTGTGTTTCGGAGTTCGGCAGAAATAAGTATGCTACAGCTGTTCAACGGATGTTTAGAACCAAGCACAGTAAGAAGCCACCAACAACGAAGGCCATTTACCACAGTCACAACAAATTCGTTACGACGGGTTGCCTGTGCCCGTCAAAGTGAAGAGATCGTCCCAGTATGAGTGAAGTGAATGTGGAGGGCTTACGAGAGACATTCATAAAGATTCCAAAGAATTCGGCGTGTCGTGCATCCCGTGAGCTCCATATGCCTCCAATGACAGTGTGGAAAGTCCTGTGACAGACGCTGTCTATGAAACTGTTCAAACTGGAGCTAGTGCAGAAGCCGGCCGGTGTGGCCGAGCGGTTCTAGCCGCTACGGTATGGAACCACGCGACTGCTACGGTCGCAGGTTCGAATCCTGCCTCGGGCATGGATGTGTGTGATGTCATTAGGTTAGTTAGGTTGAAGTAGTTCTAAGTTCTAGGGGACTGATGACCTTTGATGTTAAGTCCCATAGTGTTCAGAGCCATTTGATTGAATTTGAGCTAGTGCAGAAGCTCAATGACAACGACAAAGACAGGCGTTTTGAGTTTTGTTCGCAGTTACAATAATTGAATGAGGATGGCGATGGCATTCTTGATCGCTTAATTTTCAGCGACGAAGCCACTTTTCACACTAATAGGCATAATTGTCGAATGTGGGATGCAAAGCGTCCACACGAATGCATTGAATTTGAGTGTGATTCCCAGAAGGTAAATATTTTTTGTGCCTTGTCACATCGAAGACTGTACGGGCCATTCTTCCTCGCCAAAAGCACTGTCACTGGGTATTACTACTTGGACATGTTGCAGCAATAGCTGATGCCTCAAATGCAATCGGACTCTCCGTTCATCTTTCAGCAGGATTGGGCTCCACCCCATTTTCATCGTGTGGTTCGTGGGTACCTGAGCAGGGAGCTGCCGCATCGATGGATCGGCCGTGCTACAGAAGGGGACAGCTGTTTCATGAAATGGCCTCCACTATCACCAGATCTCACTCCGTGTGACTGTTCTCTGTGGGGACACATTAAAGATCTGGTATATGTACCGCCCCTACCACGTGATGTAGCAGAGCTCCGGGAGAGCATGTGGGAAGCGACTGCCCCAGTCGACGATGCCACACTGGGACGGGTATGGCAAGCATTCGATTACCGTATTGACATCTGCCGGGTCTCTCATGGCTCGCATATCAAATGTTTGTAAAAAAACTTTCAGAATCTCTCTTCAAAATGCAATATGTATGACATCTGTACAATGTTTAGTTCTTGTGCAATAAATAATTAAAAGTGTTCCCGGACTTTATGTACACCCTATATATACAGGGTTATTACAAATAATTGAAGCGATTTCACAGCTCTACAATAACTTTATTATTTGAGATATTTTCACAATGCTTTGCACACACATACAAAAACTCAAAAAGTTTTTTTAGGCATTCACAAATGTTCGATATGTGCCCCTTTAGTGATTCGGCAGACATCAAGCCGATAATCAAGTTCCTCCCACACTCGGCGCAGCATGTCCCCAGCAATGAGTTCGAAAGCATCGTTGATGCGAGTTCGCAGTTCTGGCACGTTTCTTGGTAGAGGAGGTTTAAACACTGAATCTTTCACATAACCCCACAGAAAGAAATCGCATGGGGTTAAGTCGGGAGAGCGTGGAGGCCATGACATAAATTGCTGATCATGATCTCCACCACGACCGATCCATCGGTTTTCCAATCTCCTGTTTAAGAAATGCCGAACATCATGATGGAAGTGCGGTGGAGCACCATCCTGTTGAAAGATGAAGTCGGCGCTGTCGGTCTCCAGTTGTGGCATGAGCCAATTTTCCAGCATGTCCAGATACACGTGTCCTGTAACGTTTTTTACGCAGAAGAAAAAGGGGCCGTAAACTTTAAACCGTGAGATTGCACAAAACACGTTAACTTTTGGTGAATTGCGAATTTGCTGCACGAATGCGTGAGGATTCTCTACCGCCCAGATTCACACATTGTGTCTGTTCACTTTACCACTAAGAAAAAATGTTGCTTCATCACTGAAAACAAGTTTCGCACTGAACGCATCCTATTCCATGAGCTGTTGCAACCGCGCCGAAAATTCAAAGCGATTGACTTTGTCATCGGGTGTCAGGACTTGTAGCAATTGTAAACGGTAAGGCTTCTGCTTTAGCCTTTTCCGTAAGATTTTCCAAACCGTCGGCTGTGGTACGTTTAGCTCCCTGCTTGCTTTATTCGTCGACTTTCGCGGGCTACGCGTGAAACTTGCCCGCACGCGTTCAACCGTTTCTTCGCTCACTGCAGGCCGACCTGTTGATTTCCCCTTACAGAGGCATCCAGAAGCTTTAAACTGCGCATACCATCGCCGAATGGCGTTAGCAGTTGGTGGATATTTGTTGAACTTCGTCCTGAAGTGTCGTTGCACTGCTATGACTGACTGATGTGAGTGCATTTCAAGCACGACATACGCTTTCTCGGCTCCTGTCTCCATTTTGTCTCACTGCGCTCTCGAGCGCTCTGGCGGCAGAAACCTGAAGTGCGGCTTCAGCCGAACAAAACTTTATGAGTTTTTCTACGTATCTGTAGTGTGTCGTGACCATATGTCAATGAATGGAGCTACAGTGAATTTATGAAATCGCTTCAATCATTTGTAATAGCCCTGTATATTCCGCGATCAGGCCCTGAAAGACCGCTTGATGTGTCATCCTATGTAATGTGACGTCGTACAGAGATGCGGTATGATGGAGGGGCGTGGTATGAGCGAGCCATTCTCCCAGCCGCTATTGACTTTAGATATTGAGTCGCTACCTTTGAATCACAGGGTTCCTCAAGTGGCATCACGAAGCTGAGTGCAAACCGTTCCAGCCCTTCCACGAAGGAAAATCGCTGGGGATGCCGGGAGATGGAAGCGGGTCTTGCGCAATGCAGTTACATGCGCTGACCAATCAGCTACGGTGGCAGAGAAATATAATGTACAGCGTAACGGAGTGTGTGTCCTTTGCCAAGTATCCCACAATGATTTACAGGAAAGAGAAGGAGAAATAGACCGGAACAATGCGAGTTTCCAAACGAATTTAGTGATAATGTTTTGGCAGAAAACTAAAAGAAATTATTGACCAAGCAACGGGATTAAGCCAGGCGACAGTCAAAGTGTACATCCTGTCAAAAATTTATTTTTCCACGCGTGCTTGACGTATTAACTTCATATAGTGTAAGTTAACGTGGTCCTACCATCACCGGAGAGAATCAGTAAATTGTATAACCAGCAGTAAGAAAAATTCTATTTAAGATAGCCTTATTTTGCCAACTGTTCTGATTCGATAATTTTATGATTCTAAGTTAACAAAACAGTTCATATCGGACAAACGAATGCGAAGCAACAGCGGTGTAGCCCGAATCAGCATCAGATTTACTGCTGCGTCGCCTCAGCCTTCTGCGCGTCACGGGCAAAATTAAGAGCGAAGTGTTATGACTTTCCAGCGTTTAATTCGATGTGTCTTCAAAAATACACGGGAATTTTCTAATTTCGCGTGCTATACTGTCAGTTTAGTAAGTCACGGGTGCAAAATATGAACACGAATCTCTTACAGAAGAATGGAAAATTTAGTAGAAGCCGACGTCGGGGAAGATCAGTTTTATAAGAACGTGCGAGGCAACACTGACTCTACGACTTCTCATAGAAGCTAGGTTAAGGAAAGGCAAATCTACGTCTATAGCATCTGTAGACTTAGAGAAACCTGTCGACAATGTTGACTGGAATACTCTCTTTCAAATTTTGAAAGTGGCAAGGGTAAAATGCAAGGAGCGAAAGGCTATTTACAATTTGCATAGACACCAGATAGCAGTTATAAGAGTGGAGGGGCACAAAAGGGCAGTGATGACTGAGACGGTAGGAGACAGGTTTGTAACCTATCCCCAATGTTATTCAATCTGTATATTGAGCAAACACTAAAGGAAACAAAAGGAAAATTAAACTTGAGGAAGAATAAATAAAAACTGAGGTTCGCCGATGACATGGTACTTCTGTCAGAGACAGCAAAAGACTTGGAAGAGCAGTTGAACGGAATGCACAGTGTCTTGAAAGGAGGATATAAGATGAACATCAACAAAAGCAAAACGAGGATAATGGAATGTACTCGAATTAAATCAGGTGATGCTGAGAGAATGAGATTAGCAAATCAGACACTTAGAGTTGTAGACGAGTTTTGCTATTTGGGAAGCAAATTAACTGATGGCGAAAGTAGAGACGATATAAGATGCAGACTGGCAATTATATCAAAAGCACTTGTGAAGAAAAGAAATTTCTTACCACCAGGTATAGAATTAAATGTCAGCAAGTCCTATCTGAAAGCATTTGTATGGAGTGTAGGCATGTATGGAAGTGAGACATGGACGATAAACAGCATAGATAGGAAGAGAACAGAAGATTTTGAGATATGGTCCTACAGAAGAATACTGAAGATTAGATGGGTAGATCACACAACTAATGAATTACTGAATAGAATTTGGGAGAAATTTGTTGTACAACCTGACTATAAGAAGGGATCGGGTGATAGGACACAGTCTGAGACATCAAGGTATCACTATTTTAGTACCGGAGCGAAGCGTGGGGGGTAAAAACCGTAGAGGGAGATCAAGAGATGAATACCCTAAGCAGACTCAGAAGGATGTAGGTTGCAGTAGGCTTGCGCAGGTTAGAGTAGCATGGAGAGCTGCATCAAACCTGTCTTTGGACTGAAGACCACAATAACAACGTACTAGACCGATTCGCCAGACATTTAGGGTACTATTCCTCACTCGGTAAAAACGGAAACCTTATAAGACCTCTTTGTTTCCGTTTATATTCTCTGTCCGTCCTACTGTTAAGCTCACTTTTTCTCAGGAAAGGGGTATTAAGTTGACATTTATGTCACATACTAAAGTCTTGGGGTGTAAAACATGTAAGCTTCTAAGCAATCAGTCAAACCAGTCTAAGCAATCAATCAAACCAGTCTTTGGACTGAAGACCGTATCAAGAGATACGGCCATTTATCTCATATATTTTGATACTTGCAAACTCATTCATCGTTAACTGTAGGGTACTTCCTCTTGACCTAGAACCATGAAATTTGGGAAGCAGCGAGTTTTCGCAGTAAAAGTAAACGGAAAAATCCGACAGTAGTTAATTTATAATATCACAGAAAATATATTTTTTGTCATTTGTTATCCGACTGTTTGTTTGTCTATTTGTTAAGATCCATTTTTCTACGGAATGGATAGACTATTGTGGCGAACCAAGCGCTGTACCATTCATTGTGAGAGATACAGAGGCGAGCGAGTGCGCCGAGACTTACCACAGTTCACTGCTAGTAGCGTCACGTTGTCATAACGCGCCTGTGCGTAGCATATAAAGTATGGTGCCATAATCTAAGAATGAAATTAAAAAATTAGAACAACTCTTCCAATCTTTGACAGTATATGCTTCAGTGTATTAATGTGAAAATTGCTAACTCCCAGAATGGTCAAATGAATAAGTTTTGCTAAATATATTATTTTTAAGAAATCAGTGGCGCTAAATAACTAAGCTAGAAAGCTTACTCAGAACATGCAAATGTATGTCACAATCAAAAATAACAAGTCTCAACTTTGATCGGAGCAATATTTTGGTCTAAATTGTCGTTTTTACGAAAATTTAGGGCGCTAAATATTAGACTCAGAGAGATGAAAATTCACATGTAGCCCCAGTTTGAAACAAAAACATTCATTGCATGACTTCATTAGGGTATCTCTAATAGTTTTCAAATTATTTAAGAAGAACCAAATTTGGAACATAAACGTCCCAATTCATATTAAGTATCATGTGCAATTCTTATAGATGGTTCTAATTACAATACTCTATTACATTAAGGAAATAATACACCTGCACCAAGTTTCAAGACTGTAGTGTAAATAACAATCAATACATGGCCTTCAGAGGTCATGTTCTACTGTCTGTTCCCTTCTAAAAAAATTAGCCGTCAATGTTTAAAGGCAGCTGAGCTGAAACCTTTTTCAGTAACTAAAGCCAACTTAACTTCATTCAAATAAAAGTTATGAAGTCTGTAAATTGATACACAACAGAGTTATTAAATAACACGTGTCCGGCCGCGCTGATTGGCCGCAAGGTTTAAGGCGCCATGTCACGGATTGCGCAGCCCCTCCCGCCGGAGGTTCGAGTCCTCCATCGGACATGGATATGTGTATTGTTCTTAGCATAAGTTAGTTTAAGTAGTGTGTAATTCTAGTGACCGATGACCTCAGCAGTTTGGTCCCTTGGCAATTCACACACACACACACATTCACGCGTCCGAGAAAGCGGCCATTTAGATACTTCTGATTGTAACTACAACGGTTTTCTGCAAATGTTGCGTTCGGCGGCCCACTTCGCCCGTATATTAATTCGCCCAGAGAGGCAGTGAGGGAGACACTTCGCACCGAGCTATCAATTCGTCCGCGTCAGTCAAACGGCAGCATACGCCATCCTCAATAGCTTAGATTTCACGGAAGTATCTTTCTGTGTGCTGCCCGTAATGTTGACAAAACCACGTGGAAAGTGGTGAGATTATTTTCCACTTTTGTGGCGAGCAATTAACTTTGATGATTAAGAGTTAGGGCGACAGACCATTGGTGTTTTTGATAGGGACATTATTATTATTATTTTTATAATGTTACATAAAATCCGTCTTGATTGCAAATTTTTTATTCATATGACCGGTTTCGGTTCATTCAGAACCATTTTCAGATCTGATATTTCAGTTACAGGAGTAACCCGTCCAAATCCAGCAACTTTCACATGCTACGTCACATTATGTGATGTGATCTACTGTTTCTATTTGTTGTTTGCAAAGTCTGTATTTATCTGTTGTGGTATTGGGATCTTTAATAATATGCTTGCTGTAATATCTGGTGTTTATTGTTTGATCAGGTATTGCAATCATGAATCCTTCCGTCTCACTGTATATATTGCCTTTTCTTAGCCATGTGTTGGATGCGTCTTGATCGATGTGTGGCTGTGTTAGATGATACAGGTGCTTGCCATGTAGTGTTTTGTTTTTCCAATTTACTTTCTTCGTATCTGTTGATGTTATGTGATCTAAAGGGTTGTAGAAGTAGTTATGAAATTGCAGTGGTGTAGCCGATGTATTTATATGAGTGATTGCTTTGTGTATTTTGCTAGTTTCTGCTCGTTTTATAAAGAATTTTCTTAAATTGTCTACCTGTCCATAATGTAGGTTTTTTATGTCGACAAATCCCCTTCCTTCTTCCTTTCTGCTTTATGTGAATCTTTCTGTTGCTGAATGTATGTGATGTATTCTATATTTGTGGCATTGTGATCGTGTAAGTGTATTGAGTGCTTCTAGGTCTGTGTTACTCCATGTCACTACTCCGAATGGGTAGGTCAGTATTGGTATAGCATAAGTATTTATGGCTTTTGTCTCGTTTCTTGCTGTCAATTCTGTTTTCAGTATTTTTGTTAGTCTTTGTCTATATTTTTCTTTTAGTTCTTCTTTAATATTTGTATTATCTATTCCTATTTTTTTGTCTGTATCCTACATATTTATAGGCATCTGTTTTTTCCATCGCTTCTATGCAGTCGCTGTGGTTATCCAATATGTAATCTTCTTGTTTAGTGTGTTTTCCCTTGACTATGCTATTTTTCTTACATTTGTCTGTTCCAAAAGCCATATTTATATCATTGCTGAATACTTCTGTTATCTTTAGTAATTGGTTGAGTTGTTGATTTGTTGCTGCCAGTAGTTTTAGATCACCCATGTATAGCAGATGTGTGATTTTGAGTGGGTATGTTCCAGTAATATTTTATCCATAATTTGTATTATTTAGCATGTCGGATAGTGGGTTCAGAGCAAGGCAGAACCAGAAAGGACTTAATGAGTCTCCTTGGTATATTCCACGCTTAATCTGTATTGGCTGTGATGTGATATTATTTGAATTTGTTTGGATATTAAGTGTGGTTTTCCAATTTTTCATTACTATGTTTAGGAACTGTATCAATTTAGGATCTACTTTGTATGTTTCCAATATTTGTAGTAACCATGAGTGGGGTACACTATCAAAAGCTTTTTGGTAATCAATGTATGCGTAGTGTAGCGACCTTTGTTTAGTTTTAGCTTGATGTGTCACCTCTGCACCTATTATCAGTTTCTCTTTACATCCTCGTGCTCCTTTGCAACAGTCTTTTTGTTCTTCATTTATAAATTTGTTCTGTGTTGTATGTGTCATTAATTTCTGTGTAATGACTGTAGTTAATATTTTGTATATTGTTGGTAGGCATGTTATGGGGCGATATTTAGCTGGGTTTGCTGTGTCTGCTTGATCTTTAGGTTTCAGATAAGTTATTCCATGTGTAAGTGTATCAGGGAATGTGTATGGGTCTGCAATGTAACTGTTAAATAATTTAGTTAGATGTGAATGTGTTGAGGTGAACTTCTTTAGCCAGAAATTTGCTATTTTATCTTTTCCAGGGGCTTTCCAATTGTGAGTAGAATTAATTGCTTGGGTGACTTCATGTTGCAAAATTATCACTTCAGGCATTTGTGGTATCATCTTGTATGTGTCTGTTTCTGCTTGTATCCACCGTGCATGCCTGTTATGCTGTTCCGGGTTTGACCATATGTTAGTCCAGAAGTGTTCCATGTCTGTTATGTTTGGTGAATTGTCTATTTTAATGTGTCTGTTATCTATTGTCTGGTAAAATTCCTTTTGGTTTGTGTTGAATGTTTGGTTTTGTTTCCTTCTATTTTCACTTTTTTTTGTATCTTCTAAGTCGTTTGGACAATGCTTGTAATTTCTGCTTCTTTTCATCTAATTGCTCTATCGCTTCTTGTTGTCAGGTTTTACCTAATCTTTTTCGTTTTTTGTCTGATATTTCATTTCTTATAAATTGTGTTAGCTGTCCAATGTTTTTTCTCAGTTTTTCTATTCTGATCTGTAGCCTGTGTTGCCATGCTGGTTTCGTGGGTTTATTCTGTGTGTTGGTTGGTTCTGATCTCTGCCTAGTGTGTATATTTAGTGTAGTGAGTGCTCCTATGTAAACCAGTAGTTATAACTCTTCCACAGTTGTATTTACATTTATTTTGTTGTGTATGATTGTGTTGATAGTTGTTTCAAGTTGTGGGTTTTTTGGTGGTCTATGCAAGAATGGTCTGATGTCTGTATTTGTGTCTTTGTATTCTACATATGTCAGCTGAAATTTTTCTTCTATATCTAACATGTGTGTCACTTCGTGTTCTATTTGTGCTTGTTCTGGTGGCTGTCTTAAGATTTCGTTTTCCTCTGACTGTTTAACTGATGCGTGTTGTTCTTTGTTTCTTTGCTCTGGGATGTTTGAGTCCATTACTGTATTTTCTCCTTCTTCTGATAGCACATTATTTTGTTCCAGTATTTGTTGTACTTGTTGTTTGATGTTTTCTAATTCTGACTGGGGTATCCTGTTATTTTTTATTATTACACGGATCTTATCAGCTATTCGTTGTTCTGTTAAAAATTTTAATTCTGGGTATCTGGAAATAAATGTTGCGTATACTTGTGATCTGTATCCAGTTGTGTTGGTTCCTAAGTTTGTTGTTTGGTAATAACAGAATATGAGGTGTCGGTTAACTTCATCTGACCATCTCATCCTCTGTCTTTGTTTTCCTTCTAGAGTGGTTGCAGGAAGCATATCCTGCAAAACACCTCTATTTGAATTTAAATCATTTTCCGTGTGGCTAGCAGTGTCGTTACCATTGTGGACGGGCATAGGGTTCAAACGTCGTCCCCGACCATGACAGCGCTTGTCCGAGGCTTCATTAGTTCTGTCCTGAACCAACTAATCACACTAAAAGAGGGTTAGCCCTACTAGTGGTTTGTTCTTTTCGTCGCCTTTTATGACTGGCAGAACATACCGGAGGCCTATTCTTTTCCCGGGCCTCCACGGGAATTATTATTATTATTATTATTATTATTATTATTATTATTAGCAGGAATATTATAATGGTTGTGCGTGTGAACTTTTACTTAATCTATTAATCAGTTAGAACTCAAAACTTTTAATTATGTTCCTGATCCCACTTAGTAAATAGGTAGTAGAAACATTTTCTTTGAGTACAAGAAGAATGTGGACTTGCAGACTGGAAATTATGGTCAGAATATTCTCGATCGCTTTCTGGCTGACCGCAAAAATAGTTTTCAGACTCTTGTAAAAACGATGGCGAAGACAATTGTTTAACCCGCCGCCCCACAATATCACTTTGACACTTATGTCACATACTACCGTCTGTGGTCCCTTGACGGTGTAAAAAACATAAGCTTCCAGGTCAATGCAATCAAAAGACACGCCCATGTATGTCATATTTTGATACTTGTATATTCACTCATCAAAATCTATACGATATTTTCCGTTGACCTAGACTCATGAAATTTGGAGGAAGCAAGGTTCCACAGCAAATGTTAAGGGGAAAAATCCATTATTTGTTAATTAGTAATTATATCATACGAAAAACTATATCTTTGCTAATTTCTCTATTTCAAACTTAAAATTAAAATATTCTTGAAAGAACGAAAATAAGAGTATTTAAGCGTTAAGGGGTGGCAGGAATCTTGGCTGATAGCACCAGTGGAGGTTGGTTCGAGGTATCCATCCGTGACTGCTAATTTGTTATCAATTTTCTTAACTAGAAGGTCAGGATAATCAAGTAGTCTAGTTTTCTCCATTTCAGTTGCGAACTTTACGCATGGATACAAAACATTAAGGTGTTACGAAAATTATTACTTTGATATTAATCGTCTTAAGTAAAAGGATAATATCGTCCACGTATCTACGGTATGGGATATTTTTTCAGGAAAAGAAATGAATAGTTCACTCTCAGGAAAATTAATATGTTCGCCATGGTGGCAGCAAGGCGGTTGCACATAGGAAGGCCTTTTGTCTGACGATATAACTTCTTATTAAAAGTGAAGTAATTAAAAGAGAGGGAAAACAGGACTAATTCGATGAATTCCAATAATAAAATTCAATCAAATTGGCGCTGATGATCTGAGAAGGTCAGGTATAGATATGTTGCTATATAAACTTACAATGTCAGATGACACTAAATGGGATCCACATGGCACTTAGCATCTTCGCCGGCCCTGTGACCGAGCGGTTCTAGGCGCTTCAGTCTGGAACCGCGCGACCGGTACGGTCGCAGGTTCGAATCCTGCCTCGGGCATGGATGTGTGTTATGTCCTTAGGTTAGTTAGGTTTAAGTAGTTCTAAGTTCTAGGGTACTGATGACCTCAGATGTTAAGTCCCATAGTGCTCAGAGCCATTTGAACCACTTACACTAAGCATCTTCCATGATGCGGAAGTGGTTGTAATTATCTTTGATGTTGTAATCGCTACTTAACCGTTCTATTGCATATATAGTAATACTCCCACTTACACTACCCCGTTTTACGCAAACACGGAGTTACGTGAATCGTCTGTTTGAACGCCGTGCATCTGTATGCCCCCACTCTGCCCACAAGGCGTTCGGTCTACGTCAATTTCTGACGCGTTTCGTACGGAACTTTTTATCCATGCAGCGGCCTGCATTGATTCATTCTATGTCGTCCAAACGAAGTGGAACTGATTCATATGCATCAAACAAGAAAAGAAAATCATTCTCTTTGGAATCGAAACTTAACATTATTAAAGACTTTGATGCAAAAATTATACATTTTTTGAACCGGCAGAGACGTTTGAACTACCGGACTGAACGATCAGAACAGTTACAAAGGCAAAGAAAAAATCCTCGAAAATGTGAAAAATGCTTAGTAATTGAATTCAAGTGTCATCTGTAAACGTCATAGTATTATCGCACAGAAAGAATGGTGTGATAATCAAGTAAGGATCAATACTTGTCGTGTTTATAAGAACACGGTGAGCTCTCAAGTACAGCTGATTTTTGAGAGACTGAAAGGAGAAGCTGGTGAGGCGACCGGAGATGAAATGTTTAAAGTTAACAGTGGTGGGTTAACCTGATTTAATTGGCATAGCATCGCAGAAAGTGGAGAGGCAGCAAGCGCTGGCAGAGAGTGAGAGAGTGCGTCTCTCTATCCAGAGAAACTCCAGGCAGTAATACACTGAAGAGCCAAAGAAACTGGTGCATCTGCCTAATATCGTGTAGGGAACCGCGAGCAAGCAGAAATGCCGCAGCACTATGTGGCATGGCCTCGACTCATGTCTGAAGTAGTGCTGGAGGGAGGTGACACCATGAATCCTGCAGGGCTATCCATAAATCTGTAAGAGTATGGGGGGTAGAGATTTTTTCTGTACACAACGTTAGAAAGCATCCCAGATATGCTCAATAATGTTGATATCTGGGGAGTTTGGTGGCGTGTGGAATGTTTAAACTCAGAAGAGTGTTCTTAGAGCCACTCTGTAGCAATTATGGACGTGTGGGCTGTCGCATTGTCTTGCTGCAATTGCCCAAGTTCGGTGGGATGCACAATGGACATGAATGGATGCAGGTGATCAGACCGGATGCTTACGTGCGTCTCACCTGTCAGAGTCGTATCTAGACGTATCAGGGGCCCCACATAGCTCCAACTGCACACGCCCTACACCATTACAGAGCCTCCACCAGCTTGAACAGTCCCCTACTGACGTGCAGGGTCCATGGATTCAGGAGGTTGTCTCCATACCCGTACACGTCCATACGCTCGATACAATTTGAAACGAGACTCGTCCTACCAGGCAACATGTTTCCAGTTATCAGTCCAACGTCTGTGCTGACGGGCCCAGTCGAGGCGTAAAGCTTTGTAGTGCAGTCATCAACGACACACAAGTGGGCCTTCGGCTCCGAATGCCCATATCGATGATGTTTAGTTGAATGGTACGCACGCTGACACTTGCTGATGGCTCAGCTTTGAAATCTACATCAATTTGCGAAATAGTTGTACTTCTTTCGCATTTAACAATTCTCTTCAGTCGTCGTTGGTCCCGGTCTTGGAGGATCTTTTTCTGGTCGCAGCGATATCGGAGATCTGATGTTTTACTTGTTTCCTTATATTTTCGGTACACTCTCGAAATGGTCGTACGGGAAAATCCCCTCTTCATCGTTGCCGCGGAGATGCTGTGTCCCATTCAAACTCAATTCTTGATAACCTGCCATTGTAGTAGCAGTGACCGATCTAATAATTGCACCAGACACTTGTGTTATATAGGCGTTGCCTACTGCAGCGCCATATTCTGCCTGTTTACATATCTGTGTATTGGAATACGCATGAATATACCAGTTGCTTTGGCTGTTCACAGTAGAAAAGCCAAATCATGTTCAACGTAGATGAAATTGGTCTGCTCTGAGGAAGATGCATAAATGTTTGACGCGAATGCAGCTGGTAATTGTGAATTAAAACCTCTCTTAGTTTAGCGTTCAGAAAGTACAAGAGCTTTAAATGGTGCACCTAAAGTTGCGATCTTCTTGATTTGGAACTCGAATCTTTGGCAAGCTTGGGTGACAGCTTTCCTTTTTGAAGACTGGTTCAGTCATCACCTCATGCCTGAAGTCGAACGTCATTGCCAATTAAAACATATCCCATTTAAAATGACGCTATTAATCGATAGTGCACTAGGTCGTCCTTCTGTTTAATTTCGATCCACGTGTGAGGGCTGCACTTTTACCACCGAATTCTGCCAACTTGCTCCAACCGTTCGGGCAGGGACTCATTAAAACATTTAAAGCTTACCATACGAGACGATCGTTTGCTCATCTACATGAAGCTATGGCAAAAAACAACGAGCTCTCTGGTAAAGACTTTTGGAAGTAATTCAGTGATATAGATGCAGTGATAATTATTGGAGTATCTTGGAATGAAATTCCGAAAAAAACTTTAAATGACGCCCGGAAAAAACTGTACTCATTTTTTCACCACTGAAATCAGCACCAGACCCTGATCTAATCCATAATGTGATTGTAGAGGTGCTCGATCTCGCCAGGCAATTAAATTTAAAGGTAGATGGTAATGAGGTTCGAGAGCTGCTATTTTCACACAATCAGGAGCCGACATCTGATGAGCTTACAGAAATGCGTGTGTAAGAGCAAAACGTTCAAGAACCTGTTTCCTTAGACCCCGACCGAACGAGTTGTCGCAACGGTTAGCACTCTTTACTCGCATTCGGGAGAACTACGGTTCAAACGCGCACCCGGCCATCCACATCTAGTCTTTCCGTGATTTCCCTAAGTCGCTCCAGGAAAATGCTGGAATCACTCCTTTGAAAGGGCACGGTCGACTTCCTACCCATCCTTGACACAATCCGCCCTTGTGGCCCGTCTCTAGAGACGTCGGTGTCGACGGGACGTTAGCCTAATCTTCCTTGTGTCCTTAGTCCCAGTTCAATCACAACATGAAATGACGGTTGCTAACGTGACAGATGTCCTCAGTTGAACTGATAAAGGATTATAAATTGCAGAAAAAGTAATTTCCAAAGGAATGCTTATTTCTGCCAGAAAATGGGGAATGAAAGATTTTTAAGGTGCTACGAGGAAATTTTGCCTGAGAAGGCAAACAATAGTTAGTCAAATGACGTAAATGCCATTGTTAGATTTCTGAAGCGTTTTACGTAACAATAACTCTGATTTACACAGTTGCAATGCATAATATCGTACTGTAAGGTAATTCGGCGTATTGTTTAATGTTCTATTAATCATTTTTCTTCGAAATTATCTTGTGATCTCAACTGAGTATAATTTGTATGTATTTGCATGACAAATTGGACCCCGAATTAAGCGAATTCGTCTTTCACGTTATCGCTCGGCCCACATACAGCCCGAGGTGTTACTGTATTATTCAATTGGGACAGTTATTGACAATAAGTCTAATCAGTTTATCAACTTTTCGTAACTTTTAGTTTCGTTCGGAGAGAAGGCAACTGTGGGTACGTCATACAAATTCCTTCTTTACCCCTTTCATTCTGAAAAGGAAGCTTACAATGTGCAGTTTTCTGATTTAATCCTCCTGTAATTTCTGCAGTGGATTCTTCTTTACCTCTTAAACTTCATTGTCACGAAAGAATACCCAAACAGGAATGGAGCCACTGGAAAACTACCTGAAAACCGTCAGAAAGTCAGGCAATGTTGCTGAACTGAAAGTCAATCTGCAGGAAATGGCAACAATATCACTGCGGATGCGCCAGTTAGCTGTCCAAGTTGGAATTGAAAATGTCTGGAAGGACTTGCATCTCTATCCCTGCAAATTTACTGTTCTGTGTGAGTTTAGGTTTCCGGAACAACGTGCCAGTATCCTGTTCTGCCGGTGCTTTTTTTTTCCGTGGTACTGATGGGATATTTGGCTCCTCAGTTTCCGATGTCGTTAGATGATGGCAGGTAAATGAATTCACCTGCAAGACGTGCAGCATTATGCAGTAGAAAATACTGTTTGGTACTCTGAATGGCAGCAACCCTACCCTTACAGCGCGTTAAGTTCGGTGTGTGGCGCGCGGGCCAGTCTCAGTCTGGAAGTGCTGCAGTGTCCCTGGAAGGAAGTCAGACGATTCCGCTGTGACTCACTGCCAGAAATATTTCTGATTACGCCGTCGTGGGGGAGGGACAGCGGTCAAGCACGCGCCCAGTCAACAGCTTGAAAGGTGGTTGCGTCCTCCGGTATCTGTCGCAGAGAAAAGTGCGATGTTTACATACCACTGCTTCACGGCGGATCATTAAAATTGCACATATACACATTTTTGTTTGTCAATTTTTTTTGTCATGTGTTTTCTGACTGGTTCTCTGCAAACCGCCACAAATTCATCTATTGTGTAAACCTCTTCATCTCACAGTTGCACTTGCATTCTACATCCCCAGTTATTTGTCTGATATATTCCATTCTCTGCCCCCCCCCCCCCCCCCACCTTCTGTCTTTGTGTTCTACTTCTCCCTCAAGTTCCCTGAAATTTATTCTCCGGTGTCTTAAGACACGTCCTATCATCCTTTCTCTTTTTCTTGTCAGTGTTTTCCGCATGTTCCTTTCTTCGCCGATTGTACAGAGAACATTCTCATTCGTTATCTTATGAGTCTACATAATTTTGAGCGTCCTTCTGTATTACCACGTATCAGACACTTCGATTCTCTTTCTTTCTGGTACTCTCAGACTACATAATTCACTACCACACAATGTTGTTCTTCATATTTTTTCTTCAAATTAAGACAGATGTTTGATACTAACAGACTTCTCTTGGCTAGGAATGCCCTGTTTGTCTCTGCTCATTTGCTTTTTATGCCCTCCTCCGTTTGTCCGTGGCGTTATTATCTCGCTTTCAAGGCAGCAAAATTTCTTAACTTCGTCTGCTTTCTGGTTTCCAGTTCTGATCATACTATCGCTAACCTTTATTTTGTTACTCTTCATTACTTTCGTCTTTCTTCGACTTAGTCCATATTCCGTGCTCAGTATACTCCTCATTCCATTCAGTACGTTCTGTAATTTTCATTTTTACGGAGGATAGAAATGTTTTCAGTTAATCTGCCACTAATCAATTTTAGGTCCACTCTGAAACCCTTTTTATTTACATCATTGCTTTCGATTGAACAGTAAACGCAAAAGACTACATTCTTGTTCTATACCCTTTTTAATGCGAGAACTTCAGTCTTATTGTTCGTTCTTAGTTCTTGTACATGTTTTATATTATCCACCTTTTCCTTTAACACACTCGTATTTTTCTCAGAATTTTGGACACCTCTCACAGTTTTACGTTGCCGAACGCTTTTTGCGGGTCGACAGATTCTATGAATATATCTTTAATGTTCTGAAGTCTGGCTTCCATTATCAATCGCAGCGTCAGAACTGTTTCTCTGGTGGCCTGAACTTTGTGAAAGCCAAACTGATTGTCATCTAACAGATCCTCATATTTCTTTCTCATTTTTCTATATAATATTCTTGTCAGCAACTTGGATGCATGAGCTGTTAAGCTGATTGTGCGATAATTCTCGCACTTGTCAGCTTTTGCAGTGTTAGGAATAGAGGGGATGATATTTTTCCGAAACTCTGTCGATATGTCTCCAGATTGACGGATTGCACTCGGCCTTGTCGCCGCGTATGGTTGCCTTGCTGTCTCTGAGAGGCTTTGGCATTCTTAGTCGGAACAGAGAATGGTTGAGTAGAACACGCTAGACCGGACCTAGTGGCGAGCATTTCCGTCATGGAGGTTCCCAGAAACACGTGCTAGTGTATTGGTAATCACCACTAATCAGATTAGCCTTTTGAACAAAATTGAACTTATTTTGCAGTTGAAGTGATTTCATTTGCCAAAATTCGACTGGAATTTACCTTTCGTGAAACTCATGAGACTTCCGTACAGAGTGTATTTTCATTCCGTTAGTTTCTGTGACTCGCTATGACTGGGGAAGTATTGCTTCAAAGTAGTAAAGTTTGATTTACAGTCAACATCCAACAAGTGTGAATTTTGTGACTGTTCCAGTTTCTTGTATGTCTTTTGATCATGATATTACTAACTACGTAACCAAGTTGAGATATTCCCAGTATCTGTGCTACAGCGATCTTATGTCACAACCCTACCCTGTCAACAATTTCATATGTATTTGTTTTACTTCTTTGTGAATTTAAACGTGTGAACTTTCAGGAATACGTAGATAAACAACTAGCTTTTAACTTAGACGCATTGATCTAAATGTCAGACTATTTTATTACACAATTTTGCTTGTAACACTTTTTAGCAATATCCGTGACAGATCTGCACACTGGAAAAAAAATGCGAGGAGTAACTGAAAATAGCATAGTACTGTGTACAACACTGAGCACCACAGAATTTCATAGGAGGATGAATACATACCAATCAAAGAAACGTAAAAGTGTAGACACTTTGTACCTCTTTAAGCGCATCATACAGTAAAATGAGTGCCAAACTGAATATCGTGGCATGTAACCAAAATTACCACGAGCTGCCGCTGTACGGCGCA
The DNA here is from genome assembly GCF_021461385.2 of Schistocerca piceifrons. Classification (NCBI taxonomy): domain Eukaryota; kingdom Metazoa; phylum Arthropoda; class Insecta; order Orthoptera; family Acrididae; genus Schistocerca; species Schistocerca piceifrons. The sequence goes on from NC_060141.1 coordinate 751,599,791, forward strand.
ACACTCGCGTCAAACTGGTTGAGCATTAAACAAATGAGACTAACGAGAGAATAAGTCGACACCAAGAGGGAAGGAAGGAAGATTAAGGTTAAGTGCTCCGTCGACGGCTGGGTCATTAGAGAAGGCTGATGAAAAAGGGACTTAATGGGCATTAGCTCTCCCGTATGCTTTTTCTCTCCTTCAATGTCATCCTGATTAAAGCTTTCTGTACTTCCTCTGAATACCCTGAAGGACTAAGTGCTTCCTTAAACGAGGCCACGGGCAGCTTGGGCCAAGTCTGTAAACACACAGACTGGACGTTGACCCCCCCCCCCCTTCCAAAAGCTTCAGCCCAGGACGAGGGTCTAGAATATTTCGTTTCCATAAAACATCGCTTCCAGGCAGTTCCTGAGCAAGTTCTCTTCTCGCAGGCCTCGAGTAACTTCAGCATGAGGTCACAGCTAAAATGTAAAAGCTGGACCTATTAACATCTACAGACAGTAAGGTGATAACCGAAATCATTCGTGAAAAGTAAATTTCAGAGCAGTTTTTTCCAAAGAATTGATCTGCTAAAGAGAGAGAATAAATCTCCTGTGAAACGACTTCCTGCAGATCGATGTCTCACCCAGGAAACTACCTTCGAATTAAAAGATGTTAAAGCAGAAGTCATCTTTCCTCAACACTATTTACTCGTCTTCCATGCCTGTGACGTCATCAGTGCACGAGAGATATTTCATTATCAGAGGAGCTTCCTGACATAGATGTCAAGGACATCTTACTTTTCGCCTCACTTTATGGTTCTCCGTCCGTCATCTACTCAACAGTAATCACATGGACCTCATACGGTCAGATCGATATGAAAAGAGAAACCAGAGTGGTACGTCGTCGCCTAGGCTGATGTTGTACTCCTAGACTTCAGACAGGCAGCTGATAACGGACCCACGCTGTCTTTTAGTGAGCAAAGCGCGAGACCACCGAGTATCGGGTCACATTTGTTACCTCATTCAGGGATTCCTTGTGTATATTACTCAATACGTCTTTGTCCACTCAACAACATCGACAGATGTAAAAGTAATTTCAGAAGCACCTCGGGGGAAATGTTACAGTACGGTTACTGTTTGCAAAATATGCGCTGTCCAGATACATTAATATGACCACCGCTTACGATCAACGTGAACGTGAGATAACCACGCACAAACGGTAGGTGGCAGCACTAGCAGTGGAGGTTATATAAAGCATATCTTGGGAGGAGGGGGGACGCGGAAAACAATTCAGTAGTTGTCGTATTGCGGAAATGGAGAAATTACACAACTGGCCATTAAAATTGCTACACCAAGCAGATGACGTGCTACAGACGCGAAATTTAACCGACAGGAAGAAGTTGCTGTGATATGCAAATGATTAGATTTTCAGAGCATTCACACACGGTTGGCGCCGGTGGCGACACCTACAACGTGCTGACATGAGGAAAGTTTCCAAGCGATTTCTCATATACAAACAGCAGTTGACCGGCGTTGCCTGGTGAAACGTTGTTGTCATGCCTCGTGTGAAGAGCATACATGCGTAACATCACGTTTCCGACTTTGATAAAGGTCGGATTGTAGCCTATCGCGATTGCGGTTTATCGTATCGCGACATTGCTGCTCGCGTTGGTCGAGATCCAATGACTGTTAGCAGAATATGGAATCGGTGGGTTCAGGAGGGTAATACGGAACGCCGTTCTGTATCCCAACGGCCTCGAATCACTAGCAGTCGAGATGACAGGCATCTTGTTCGCGTGGCTGTAACGGATCGTGCAGCCACGTCTCGATCCGTGAGTCAGCAGATGGGGACGTTTGCAAGACAAGAACCATCTGCACGAACAGTTCGACGACGTTTGCAGTAGCATGGGCTATCAGCTCGGAGAACATGGCTGCGGTTACCCTTGACGCTGCGTCACAGACAGGAGCGCCTGGGATGGTGTACTCAACGACGAACCTGGGTGCACGAATGGCAAAACGTCATTTTTTCGGATGAATCCAGGTTCCGTTTACAGCATCATGATGGTCGCATCCGTGTTTGGCGACATCATGGTGAACGCACATTGGAAGCGTGTATTCGTCATCGATATACTGGCGTATTACCCGGCGTGATGGTATGTGGTGTCATTGGTTACAGGTCTCGGTCACCTCTTGTTCGTATTGACGGCACGCTGAACAGTTGACGTTACATTTCAGATATTTTACTACCAGTGGCTATACCCTTCATTCGATGCATGCGAAACCCTACATATCAGCAGGAAAACGCACGAGCGCATGTTGTAGGTCCTGTATGGGCCTTTCGGGATACAGAAAATGTTCGACTGCTGACCTGGCCAGCATATTTTCCAGATCTCTCATCAATTTAAAACGTCTGGTCAATGGTGGCCGAGCAACTGGCTCCTCACAATACGCCAGGTACTACTCTTGATGAGCTGTGGTATCGTGTTGAAGCTGCATTGGCACGTGTACCTGTACACGCCATCCAAGCTCTGTTTGACTCAATGCCCAGGCGTATCAAGGCGTTATTACGGCCAGAGGTGGTTGTTCTGGGTACTGATTTTTCAGGATCTATGCACCCAAATTATGTGAAAATGTAATCACATGTCAGTTCTAGTTTAGTATATGTGTTCAATGAATACCCGTTTATCATTTGCATTTCTTCTTAGTGTAGCAATTTTAATGGCCAGTAGAGTAATTTACTCATTGGCGTTCTGGCCAACGGTGGAAGCAGTGCGAGGGTTGCTACATATGGACGTACACAGCAGGCGCCTGGTTCGTGCAGCCAAGCTGTCGTTTTGTGAGCAAAACGCGAGACTATCCATAACCAAACTTGTTATTGGATTCAAGGGTTCCTTGCAGATATAATTCAACATGTCCTTATTAACTCAACAAAATCGAAAGGTGTAAACATAATTTCAGAGGTACCTCAAGAACTTGTGGTACAATTGTTACTGCTTACAGTGTATACTCTGTCCAGTCCCGTTAACGTGACCACTGCCTATGTTCGAAGTCAACGTGCAATACCCACTTGCTGACTGCAGGCTGCAGCACTATCAGTAGAGGGTATATGAAACGTGTCTTGCGGGAACGCGAAAAACAGTGCAGACGTTGTCGTATTGCGGAAATGGAGTCTGACGTTCAGAAGGGCGTGATCATTCGCTTTCGAGCCAAGGGTGGAAGCATTTCAGAAATGACTAAATTTGTAAACTGTTCGCATGCCGCCGTGGTTAAAGTATACCGCGCATGGTAAAATGTTGCTATCCAAAACCGGCGTCGCGCCAGATTTGGTGCACCATGGGCCATAGACGGGGGGGGGGGGGGGGGAGGGGGGGAGGAGGAGGAGAGGGATGAACGGCGGCTGCGGAGACGTGCGCGGTCGAGAAGATGTGCAGCTGTTTAACAACAGGCTGCCCAGATGAATCAACGGGCTACCAGCAGCGGTGAGTGGCGGCAGGTGGTCTTTTCAGATGAATCACGATTTAAGCTCCATCGGACAGATATCCATGGGTGTGTACAGAATGGAAAGTGTGATAGCAAACTCCCTGCGACAAGGAGAGAGCGCTGAGCTCTGGGGAACGTTTTCAGTGTGTTCTATGGGTGATCTCGTCATTTTGGAAGGCACGCTGGATCAATAGAAGTATGCACCTACCCTGTCGACTGGAATACTCTCTTTCAAATTCTAAAGGTGTCAAGGGTAAAATACAGGGAGCGAAAGGCTATTTACAATTTGTATAGAAAACAGCCCCCCCATGAACCATGGACCTTGCCGTTGGTGGGGAGGCTTGCGTGCCTCAGCGATACAGATAGCCGTACCGTAGGTGCAACCACAACGGAGGGGTATCTGTTGAGAGGCCAGACAAACGTGTGGTTCCTGAAGAGGGGCAGCAGCCTTTTCAGTAGTTGCAAGGGCAACAGTCTGGATGATTGACTGATCTGGCCTTGTAACTATAACCAAAACGGCCTTGCTGTGCTGGTACTGCGAACGGCTGAAAGCAAGGGGAAACTACAGCCGTAATTTTTCCCGAGGGCATGCAGCTTCACTGTATGATTAAATGATGATGGCGTCCTCTTGGGTAAAATATTCCGGAGGCAAAATAGTCCCCCATTCGGATCTCCGGGCGGGGACTACTCAAGAGGATGTCGTTATCAGGAGAAAGAAAACTGGCGTTCTACGGATCGGAGCGTGGAATGTCAGATCCCTTAATCGGGCAGGTACGTTAGAAAATTTAAAAAGGGAAATGGATAGGTTGAAGTTAGATATAGTCGGAATTAGTGAAGTTCGGTGGCAGGAGGAACAAGCTTCTGGTCAGGTGACTACAGGGTTATAAACACAAAATCAAGTAGGGGTAATGCAGGAGTAAGTTTAATAATGAATAGGAAAATAGGAATGCAGGTAAGCTACTACAAACAGCATAGTGAACGCATTATTGTGGCCAAGATAGATACGAAGCCCACACCTACTACAGTAGCACAAGTTTATATGCCAACTAGCTCTGCAGCTGACGAAGAAACTGAAGAAATGTATGATGAAATAAAAGAAATTATTCAGATTGTGAAGGGAGACGAAAATTTAATAGTCATGGGTGACTGGAATTCGAGTGTAGGAAAAGGGAGAGAAGGAAATATAGTAGGTGAATATGGATTGGGGCTAATAAATGAAAGAGGAAGCCGCTTGGTAGAATTTTGCACAGAGAACAACATAATCATAGCTAACACTTGGTTTAAGAATCATGAAAGAAGGTTGTATACATGGAAGAACCCTGGAGATACTAAAAGGTATCAGATAGATTATATAATGGTAAGTCATAGATTTAGGAACCAGGTTTTAAATTGTAAGACATTTCCAGGGGCAGATGTGGACTCTGACCACAATCTATTGGTTATGACCTGTAGATTAAAACTGAAGAAACTGCAAAAAGGTGGGAATTTAAGGAGATGGGACCTGGATAAACTGAAAGAACCAGAGATTGTACAGAGTTTCAGGGAGAGCATAAGGGAACAATTGACAGGAATGGGGGAAAGAAATACAGTAGAAGAAGAATGGGTAGCTTTGAGGGATGAAGTAGCGAAGGCAGCAGAGGATCAAGTAGGTAAAAAGACGAGGGCTAGTAGAAATCCTTGGGTAACAGAAGAAATATTGAATTTAATTGATGAAAGGAGAAAATATAAAAATGCAGTAAATGAAGCAGGCAAAAAGGAATACAAACGTCTCAAAAATGAGATCGACAGGAAGTGCAAAATGGCTAAGCAGGGATGGCTAGAGGACAAATGTAAGGATGTAGAGGCCTATCTCACTAGGGGTAAGATAGATACTGCCTACAGGAAAATTAAAGAGACCTTTGGAGATAAGAGAACGACTTGTATGAATATCAAGAGCTCAGATGGAAACCCAGTTCTAAGCAAAGAAGGGAAAGCAGAAAGGTGGAAGGAGTATATAGAGGATCTATACAAGGGCGATGTACTTGAGGACAATATTATGGAAATGGAAGAGGATGTAGATGAAGATGAAATGGGAGATATGATACTGCGTGAAAAGTTTGACAGTGCACTGAAAGACCTGAGTCGAAACAAGGCCCCCGGAGTAGACAACATTCCATTGGAACTACTGACGGCCCTGGGAGAGACAGTCCTGACAAAACTCTACCATCTGGTGAGCAATATGTATGAAACAGGCGAAATACCCTCAGACTTCAAGAAGAATATAATAATTCCAATCCCAAAGAAAGCAGGTGTTGACAGATGTGAAAATTACCGAACTATCAGTTTAATAAGTCACAGCTGCAAAATACTAACACGAATTCTTTACAGACGAATGGAAAAACTAGTAGAAGCCAACCTCGGGGAAGATCAGTTTGGATTCCGTAGAAACACTGGAACACGTGAGGCAATACTGACCTTACGACTTATCTTAGAAGAAAGATTAAGGAAAGGCAAACCTACATTTCTAGCATTTGTAGACTTAGAGAAAGCTTTTGACAATGTTGACTGGAATACTCTCTTTCAAATTCTAAAGGTGGGAGGGATAAAATACAGGGAGCGAAAGGCTATTTACAATTTGTACAGAAACCAGATGGCAGTTATAAGAGTCGAGGGACATGAAAGGGAAGCAGTTGTTGGGAAGGGAGTAAGACAGGGTTGTAGCCTCTCCCCGATGTTGTTCAATCTGTATTTGGAGCAAGCAGTAAAGGAAACAAAAGAAAAATTAGGAGTAGGTATTAAAATTCATGGAGAAGAAATAAAAACTTTGAGGTTCGCCGATGACATTGTAATTCTGTCACAGACAGCAAAGGACTTGGAAGTGCAGTTGAATGGAATGGACAGTGTCTTGAAAGGAGGATATAAGATGAACATCAACAAAAGCAAAACAAGGATAATGGAATGTAGTCGAATTAAGTCGGGTGATACTGAGGGAATTAGATTAGGAAATGAGACACTTAAAGTAGTAAAGGAATTTTGCTATTTGGGGAGCAAAATAACTGATGATGGTCGAAGTAGAGAGGATATAAAATGTAGACTGGCAATGGCAAGGAAAGCGTTTCTGAAGAAGAGAAATTTGTTAACATCGAGTATAGATTTAAGTGTCAGGAAGTCATTTCTGAAAGTATTTGTAAGGAGTGTAGCCATGTATGGAAGTGAAACATGGACGATAAATAGTTTGGACAAGAAGAGAATAGAAGCTTTCGAAATGTGGTGCTACAGAAGAATGCTGAAGATTAGATGGGTAGATCACATAACTAATGAGGAAGTATTGAACAGGATTGGGGAGGAGAGAAGTTTGTGGCACAACTTGACCAGAAGACGAGATCGGTTGGTAGGACATGTTCTGAGGCATCAAGGGATTACCAATTTAGTATTGGAGGGCAGCGTGGAGGGTAAAAATCGTAGAGGGAGACCAAGAGATGAATACACTAAGCAGATTCAGAAGGATGTAGGTTGCAGTAGGTACTGGGAGATGAAAAAGCTTGCACAGGATAGAGTAGCATGGAGAGCTGCATCAAACCAGTCTCAGGACTGAAGACCACAACAACAACAACAACATAGAAAACAGATGACAGTTATAAGAATCGAGGGGCATGAAAGGGAATCAGTGGTTGAGAAGGGAGTGAGACAGGGTTGTAGCCTCTCCCCGATGTTATTCAACCTGTATATTGAGCAAGCAGTAAAGGAAACAAAAGAAAAATTCGTATTAGGTATCAAAATCCATGGAGAAGAAATAAAAACTTTGAGTTCGCCGATGACATTGTAATTCTGTCACAGACAGCAAAGGAACTGGAAGAGCAGTTGAACGGGATGGACAGTGTCTTGAAAGGAGTATATAAGATGAACATCAACAAAAGCAAAACGAGGATAATGGAATGTAGTCAAATTAAGTCGGGTGATACTGAGGGAATTAGATTAGGAAATGAGACACTTAAAGTAGTAAAGGAATTTTGCTATTTGGGGAGCAAAATAACTGATGATGGTCGAAGTAGAGAGGATATAAAATGTAGACTGGCAATGGCAAGGAAAGCGTTTCTGAAGAAGAGAAATTTGTTAACATCGAGTATAGATTTAAGTGTCAGGAAGTCATTTCTGAAAGTATTTGTAAGGAGTGTAGCCATGTATGGAAGTGAAACATGGACGATAAATAGTTTGGACAAGAAGAGAATAGAAGCTTTCGAAATGTGGTGCTACAGAAGAATGCTGAAGATTAGATGGGTAGATTACATAACTAATGAAGAGGCATTGAATAGAATTGGGTAGAAGAGGAGTCTGTGGCACAACTTGAAAAGAAGAAGGGGCCGGTTGGTAGGACATGTTCTGAGGCTTCAAGGGATCACAAATTTAGCATTGGAGGGCAGCGTGGAGGGTAAAAATCGAAGAGGGAGACCAAGAGATGAATACACTAAACAGATTCAGAAGGATGTAGGTTGCAGTAAGTACTGGGAGATGAAGAAGCTTGCACAGGATAGAGTAGCATGGAGAGCTGCATCAAACCAGTCTCAGGACTGAAGACCATAACAACAACCCTTGGGAACTATGTCCATCCTTACATTCAGTTTGTTTTTACTCGTCATGATGGCATCTACTAGCAGAACAATGCAACATGTCAAGCAGCTGGTAGTGTACGTGCGTAGTTTGAAGAGCACCAGGATCAGTTTACCGTACTCTGCTGGCCACGGAACGTCCAGGATTTAAACCCAATCGACAATCACGATCAGCGTCTTCGCACAGTGGATCCTCAATCTAGCGCAGCTGGCCACGGCATAGCTCCACATCCATGTGCCGATACGTTGCGGAACCGCACTTTCTCTCCTTTTGCACACCTCATCTGCTGCGGTTCGCGCAGCAAAAACTGATTATTCCAGACTTTTGACAGTTGGTCATATTAATGGGACTGGACAGTGTAGTAGACACAGCGGTGTGTGTGTGTGTGTGTGTGTGTGTGTGTGTGTGTGTGTGTGTGTGTAACTACTAGAGACCGTGGTCCAGAGAAGGGCCTTCAGCCAACAGTGTGAATCAGTGTGTGAGGTGACTGAGGATGACAACTCCCATGTAACTGTGGTAAGGACGATGAGATGCGTGGACCAGTTATCACATTATTAATTAAGTTCTTATTTTTCATGTACACTGCCCGAAAAAGAGAACTACCCAGAAGGGCAGATGGAAACAAAATGAAACTTCACAGTTTACAGGGTATGTGACGTTATTTCAGTGATTACAAAACTGAACCAAATTTACAAAGCACTTGACAGTATGAGCCCATTTATCAGTATAACGTTGAAGGCACTCTGTTTGAATGCCTGCACTGATTCGGTAGAGAATGCTGTCGTAATGCAGCCATATCTTCTCCTAAGGTAAGATGGCCCACAACTGTTGTAACTCGTCCTCAGTGTCCTGGATATTAGAGTACTGGGATGTGGGTGACGGACGGCCCAACAGATGCCACACGTATTCTATCGCGCACAGGATTGGCGATCTTGCTGGAGGAGCCTCATCACCACTCGGACATTTCATTGAAACACGTTCCATGTGTGGACGAGCATTGTTCTTCTAAAAATGACACCAAAATACTGTTGCGAAAGAGGTAACACGAAAGGACGCAGGATATTCGTAACGTATCGTCGTATCGTCAAAGTTCCATCAATTACTGCCTGCCGTGACCTGAATTCGTACCCAACGGCGCCCTGCACCGTCACGCCAGTAGTAAATCCTTTTGCCTCTAAAACGCACTAGAAGCATTGGACCTTTCCCGACATCGTCGGCATATTCGCTGGCGATGGTCATTGGGGGTAGTGGAGAACCTCGATTCATCGCTGAACACAACGCGACGGCATTCATCGGCCTTTCATGCTTTCCGCTGACGGTACCACTCCAGATGCAACCGTTTGTGTTGTGGTGTTAACGGCATCCTACGCGTCAGACGTTAATTCTCTATTCCCGCTGCTGCTAGTCTCCGTCCAGTGATGCGGCATTACTGTTGCAGGGTGTCCGTTACTTATTCTCGGACAACAGATGCAGATGTGTTTGGTGCTCAGTACGGCGAGCCGCCCTTGTGGTGGTCAGACGTCGTTTACTGAAACCTTGGTGACGAGTATGCCTGCCATCACCTCTATCATGCGGTCCAAAACTTGGGCATGCCTTACAGACCTGGTTATTGCACGATTCGAGTAGCGTTTCAAACTCTTTCAGGTGCTGATATGATGTCTCAGGTGAGTATGCAGCACCTCTCTGTCATTCAAAGCGATCACTTAACATCTGACTGGGATTCGCGCCCCTTATACCTGACAGCACTAAACACGAACAACACAGATGCCCTCTGGTGGCCATTCTACTGCAACTTCTAACCACTTACGTTACCATTCATGAAAAAGCTATATACTTTATTTCAATGCACAAAAACCTCGTAAAAACTATACAGACGAACAAAATAAACACTGTGATTCTTCAGTTTCTCCCGGCGTATTTCTTGTTCGAACAGTCCACGAATGTACTGCCGGTCCATAGTGTCCAACGGGCACAATATTTCGTCGATCAGACATGCCGCCATCGTCTCTCTCTACCATTAAGTACAATATAGTTTAGATTTTATCCTCTTCAAAGTATCCATTCTTTTGCCTCAGAACAGCTACACATACTCTTGGCATTCTGGAATTAAATTTTGCCCTCAGGAGCTCAGTTCGTCAGCGCACCTAACCATGGCGCATGTCTGATCGCCGAAATATTGTACCCGTTGGACACTATGGACCGGCAGTACATTCGTGGACTGTTCGAGCAAAATAAACATTTTCTCTCTCTAACATTAACTACAATATAGTTCAAAGTATCCATTCTTTTCCCTCAGAACAGCTGCACACACTCTTGGCACTCTCGAGATAAAATTTTGTAGCGTTTCCGCAGATATTGCAGCCTAATACGTCTGTAAATTATTCAGTAAACCTTCAGCATTAGACGACCTCCGTCATCTGACCTCAATGGGACTGACTTGGCCAAATCATATTCTTCAGCTCCCCACATTTCTTTTTCTACTGACACATCTTCTGCACAATTTAGGCGCGTGTTTGTGATAGTTCTTCTGCTACAGAGCAAACCCACGATCAATAAGCCTTTTGCCAAATGGAACTGCGTTGTTGACCAGTATCCTGTGATATCTTTAATGTTTCTTTAATTCTCATTACATCACGGACCTCATCACCCACAATACATCCCCATACCATGACCGTCCCTCCATCATGCTTCGCTCTTTACATGTTCTCTACGAAGTCAACGAACAAACATTTGGCAATCGCTACCAAATACTTCAAACTAGGTCCATGAATAACACTATGGATCATTGCTGGATACACCCTTTGAACCTTGCTCACGAAGATTGCGTTGCAGATAAACATGTCTTTTGTCTGCCAAGCGTGGCGACCCATAATATAGCTCCTCCTTCGATGACTCCTTTGACCGCTAGGGTGGGGCGCGTTCCTCTTCTCTGTTAGTTCCTGTAGTTCGCTTTCGACTCTTGCTCCGGGACTTTAGCTTCACACTACTTGCCACTTCCCCAATAGATGTGAATCCTTCACCACCTTGGCTGCGTGCGGCAGCCCGTGCTCACCTTGGACCTCATTCCCTTCCTAAGGACACAACTCTCGACCCGCGCTATCGCCGTAAGTTTCTCGACCTTCGCACGGAACTTCGCTATTGTATCTTTGCGTACGCTGACAGCTTTCGGATTGACCGTGGTGTAGGGTGTGCCTTCGTGATTGGCACCGACGAGTTTCGGTATCAGCTGCCGGAAAACTGCTCAGTATTTACAGCAGCCCACGCACAACATCCGGCGTCACAAACTTTTCAATTGCGTCATCTGCTCCGTCTGTGCCCTTTAGAGTATGCTGTACACCGTCCATCCTTAGTTCAACGGGACCAGGAAAGCTGTCACTTGCTCACCCTTGATGGGGCACTGTGGTGTTTATGTGGGTCCCTGTCACGAGGCCCCTGGCACTGCTGCCAGGGCTGCAGACCTGATTCCTCACCCGATAGTTATTCCATTCCCTCCGACGATTTCTGTGCTGCCGTCTGTCTGCAGGTGGTGTCACTTTGACACCACCAGTGGTCCTCTCTTGATGGGAACAAGAACCAGGGAATTAAACCTCTCGCAGCGGCTTGGCCGACCTCCTCTCGGTCTTCTCACCGCAAGGAAATCAGTTTAGCTAGTTTGCGTGTTCGGCACTGTCGTTTAAGCCATCGCCATTTGTTAAGTGGTGATCCCCGATCACTTCGTGAACTCCTATTTTTTTATTCATTATTAAACCTACTCCTGCATTGCCCCTATTTGACTTTGTATTTATAACCCTGTATTTACCTGACCAAAAGTCTTGTTCCTCCTGCCACCGAACTTCAATAATTCCCACTATATCTAACTTTAACCTATCCATTTCCCTTTTTAAATTTTCTAACCTACCTGCCCGATTAAGGGATCTGACATTCCACGCTCCGATCCGTAGAACGCCAGTTTTCTTTCTCCTGATAACGACATCCTCTTGAGTAGTCCCCGCCCGGAGATCCGAATGGGGTACTATTTTACCTCCGGAATATTTTACCCAAGAGGACGCCATCATCATTTAACCATACAGTAAAGCTGCATGCCGTCGGGAAAAATTACGGCTGTAGTTTCCCCTTGCTTTCAGCCGTTCGCAGTACCAGCACAGCAAGGCTGTTTTGGTTAGTGTTACAAGGCCAGATCAGTCAATGATCCAGAGTTTTCCCCCTGCAACTACTGAAAAGGCTGCTGCCCCTCTTCAGGGACCACACGTTTGTCTGGCCTCTCAACAGATACCCCTCCGTTGTGGTTGGACCTACGGTACGGCTATCTGTATCGCTGAGGCACGCGAGGCTCCCCACCAACGGCAAGGTCCATGGTTGATGGGGGGGGAACACTTTCATAAGGCGACGTATTTCATCTTAAGGGGGGACCCCACCTCAAAATTTCAACACAATATTTAATTGCGTTTTCACATCTTTGGAGTGTTTGCTCTTAGATGCCAAAACGATTTGGCTGCAGTCGTATTAAAAGGACGTCTCAGAAATATGAGGGTTGGCAAAATCGTCAAGATAGCAGGATCTGCCTGTCAGAGACCTGCATCTGATGCACAACTGGCAAGATGCACCGATGGCAAGACACAAAATGGAAATGACAGTTTGCACAGTGTCATTTGATGCAAATGTATATACTTTTGGGTGTTAGACAAACTCTCAGTTCAGCATGGGATCTTTAAAGACTAAAGAAAGCAGGTGTCTCAGCACTCGCTTTACTCTCTCTCAGAGGAATATCTGCTTTATCTAGAGATCAACGACGATTCAACCAGTCCACAAGATATTGCCTCGACAAGGAAAAATTCAAGAAAACGGCTATCCTGGTCTTGAAATTACGACTAACAGGAAGCGAAAACGTATGCTGCTGGTAAATTTTAATGGGGATGTTTCTTGTATTTTTGTTGTTGTTGTTGTTGTGGTCTTCAGTCCTGAGACTGGTTTGATGCAGCTCTCCATGCTACTCTATCCTGTGCAAGCTTCTTCATCTCTCAGTACCTACTGCAACCTACATCCTTCTGAATATGTTTAGTGTATTCATCTCTCGGTCTCCCTCTACGATTTTTACCCTCCACGCTGGCCTCCAATACTAAATTGGTGATCCCTTGATGCCTCAGAACATGTCCTACCAACCGATCCCTTCTTCTAGTCAAGTTGTGCCACAAACTTCTCTTCTCCCCAATCCTATTCAATACCTCCTCATTAGTTACGTGATCTACCCACCTTATCTTCAGCATTCTTCTGTAGCACCACATTTTGAAAGCTTCTACAAATACTTTCAGAAACGACTTCCTGACACTTAAATCTATACTCGATGTTAACAAATTTCTCTTCTTCAGAAACGCTTTCCTTGCCATTGCCAGTCTACATTTTATATCCTCTCTACTTCGACCATCATCAGTTATTTTGCTCCCCAAATAGCAAAATTCCTTTACTACTTTAAGTGTCTCATTTCCTAATCTAATTCCCTCAGTATCACCCGACTTAATTCGACTACATTCCATTATCCTTGTTTTGCTTTTGTTGATGTTCATCTTATATCCTCCTTTCAAGACACTGTCCATCCCGTTCAACTGCTGTTCCAGTTCCTTTGCTGTCTCTGACAGAATTACAATGTCATCGGCGAACCTCAAAGTTTTTACTTCTTCTCCATGAATTTTAATACCTACTCCTAATTTTTCTTTTGTTTCCTTTACTGCTTACTCAATATACAGATTGAATAGCATCGGGGAGAGGCTACAACCCTGTCCCACTCCTTTCCCAACCACTGCTTTCCTTTAATGCCCATCGACTCTTATAACTGCCATCTGGTTTCTGTACAAATTGTAAATAGCCTTTCGCTCCCTGTATTTTATACCTGCCACCTTCAGAATTTGAAAGAGAGTATTCCAGTTAACATTGTCAAAAGCTTTCTCTAAGTCTACAAATGCTAGAAACGTAGGTTTGCCTTTTCTTAATCTTTCTTCTAAGATAAGTGGTAAGGTTAGTATTGCCTCACGTGTTCCAACATTTCTACGGAATCCAAACTCATCTTCCCCGAGGTCCGCTTCTACCAGTTTTCCCATTCGTCTGTAAAGAATTCGCGTTAGTATTTTGCAGCTGTGACTTATTAAACTGATAGTTCGGTAATTTTCACATCTGTCAACACCTGCTTTCTTTGGGATTGGAATTATTATATTCTTCTTGATGTCTGTGGGTATTTCGCCTGTCTCATACATCTTGCTCACCAGATTGTAGAGTTCTGTCATGACTGGCTCTCCCAAGGCCGTCAGTAGTTCTAATGGAATGTTGTCTACTCCCAGGCCCTTGTTTCGACTCAGGTCTTTCAGTGCTCTGTCAAACTCTTCACGCAGTATCTTATTTCCCATTTCGTCTTCATCTACATCCTCCTCCATTTCAATAATATTGTCCTCAAGCACATCGCCCTTGTATAAACCCTCTATATACTCCTTCCACCTTACTGCCTTCCCTTCTTTGCTTATAACTGGGTTTCCATCTGAGCTCTTGATATTCATACAAGTGGTTCTCTTATCACCAAGGGTCTCTTTAATTTTCCTGTAGGCAGTATCTATCTTACCCCTAGTGAGACAAGCCTCTACATCCTTACATTTGTCCTCTAGACATCCCTGCTTAGCCATTTTGCACTTCCTGTCGATCTCATTTTTGAGACGTTTGTATTCCTTTTTGCCTGCTTCATTTACTGCATTTTTATATTTTCTCCTTTCACCAATTAAATTCAATATTTCTTCTGTTACCCAAGGATTTCTATTAGCCCTCGCCTTTTTACCTACTTGATCGTCTGCTGCCTTCACTACTTCATCTCTCAGAGCTACCCATTCTTCTTCTACTGTATTTATTTCCCCCATTCCTGTCAATTGTTCCCTTATGCTCTCCCTCTCTCCCTGAAACTCTCTACAACCTCTGGTTCTTTCAGTTTATCCAGGTCCCATCTCCTTAGATTCCCACCTTTTTGCAGTTTCTTCAGTTTCAATCTGCACTTCATAACCAATAGATTGTTGTCAGAATCCACATCTGCCCCTGGAAATGTCTTACAATTTAAAACCTGGTTCCTAAATCTCTGTCTTACCATTTTATAATCTATCTGATACCTTTTAGTATCTCCAGGATTCTTCCAGGTATACAACCTTCTTTTATGATTCTTGAACCACGTGTTAGCTATGATTAAGTTATGCTCTGTGCAAAATTCTACAAGGCGGCTTCCTCTTTCATTTCTTCCCCCCAACCCATATTCACCTACTATGTTTCCTTCTCTCCCTTTTCCTACACTCGAATTCCAGTCACCCATGACTATTAAATTTTTGTCCCCTTTCCCTACCTGAATAATTTCTTTTATCTCGTCATACATTTCATCTATTTCTTCATCATCTGCAGAGCTAGTTGGCATATAAACTTGTACTACTGTAGTAGGCATGGGCTTTGTGTCTATCTTGGCCACAATAATGCGTTCACTATGCTGTTTGTAGTAGCTAACCCGCACTCCTATTTTTTTATTCATTATTAAACCTACTCCTGCATTACCCCTATTTGATTTTGTATTTATGACCCTGTAATCACCTGACCAAAAGTCTTGTTCCTCCTGCCACCGAACTTCACTAATTCCCACTATATCTAACTTTAACTTATCCATTTCCCTTTTTAAATTTTCTAATCTACTTGCCCGATTAAGGGATCTGACATTCCACGCTCCGATCCGTAGAACGCCAGTTTTCTTTCTCCTGATAACGACGTCCTCTTGAGTAGTCCCCGCCCGGAGATCCGAATGGGGGACTATTTTACCTCCGGAATATTTTACCCAAGAGGACGCCATCATCATTTAATCATACAGTAAAGCTCCATGTCCTCCGGAAAAATTACGGCTGTAGTTTCCCCTTGCTTTCAGCCGTTCGCAGTACCAGCACAGCAAGGCCGTTTTGGTTAATGTTACAAGGCCAGATCAGTCAATCATCCAGACTGTTGCCCTTGCAACTACTGAAAAGGCTGCTGCCCCTCTTCAGGAACCACATGTTTGTCTGGCCTCTCAACAGATACCCCTCCGTTGTGGTTGCACCTACGGTACGGCCATCTGTATCGCTGAGGCACGCAAGCCTCCCCACCAACGGCAAGGTCCATGGTTCATGGGGTTGGTTTCTTGTATTAGCATTTTCTAACAAAAATTTTAAGTCCACTTCCCAGTATGTTTGTTTTCGAAGTTCAGAGCCAACTGTATTATCCTAAATACTAACCAATCTCAATGAAATTTTTTCTGGAAATTTTCTTGAGGTATTTTTATTTTTCTACACATTAATGTTGTAGAAACCGTAGTTGGCATATTTTATTTTCACATTTATGTACCGACAATTGAAGAAAAGTTTAGTTCTAAACTGGAAGTATATTAATAAAATATCTTATCAAATGAATGCATAAAACTGTTGATCAATGTATTGTAAATTTATTTAAAAATTTGAAAAGTGATAACTGGGATCTGAGTTCAGAAAGATGGTTTTCAAAAACCTTTAGTATCATATTAAAAATTCAGAACTTAAAATCAGTGAAGTTCTGGAGTAGCAGACTTTGGTTTTGCTAGATATTTACCACCTTTACGTGACAGACATGATTTTAAAATTAGGTTAAAAGCTGTGAATTAGGGTCTCGCCTTAACATAGGCAACCCAACGTATATCATAATCCTTGGCGTGCAGATAATGTAAGTTTGGATCCTGTCTCACGGTGCGAGAAATATTTTGTAGGTCAGTTTCATTTCGTCCACCTTGTATTAGGAACATTCTAGCTGTGTAAATTAATGTCTTTTCCGTGTCTAGACCGAGAGTGTGGAGTAGAACCCAGAGAGCAGTAGTAGTGCGATCTATGCAGAATTTTACCTACAGGAGGTGGATGTTCTAGAAGCTTCGTGGCGTCTGTAGGGCTTCCGTGCGTGGTGAGCTGCTAGGAACAACAGAGTCGTAGTAGCAACATCAAAAAATAATTGATATAGATAGCCGGCCTGGGTGGCCGAGCGGTTCTAGGCGCTACAGTCTGGACCGTGCGACTACAACGGTCGCAGATTCGAATCCTGTCTCGGGCATGGATGTGTGTGATGTTCTTAGGTTAGTTATGACCTTAGAAGTTAAGTCCCATAGTACTCAGAGCCATTTTTTTTTAAATTAGTATATAGTAATGAAATTTTCGGAATACTTCTAGGTAACATAGTTAGGTGATTAACATTTCAAGATCACGGGTTAATGTGAAGGGGAAATAAAGCACTGCAAGTGTGAAATTCTGATACATTTATAAACGGTGTAACCTACAAAACGTTGAATGCATGTATGTAGTCGAGCATGCACTATATCGTACAGGTGCTGCATTTAAGTTTGTGTGTCGGAGTTCCATGCCTGTTGCACTTCATCCGTCAGTATAATGACGATTAATGCTATTTGTCTATGTCGCTGGTGCTGTCGTCCGATGATGTCCCATACGTGCTCCGTTGGGGACAGGCAACAAATCTACACTCTATAGAGCATGTTACAACAGCAGTGTGTGGGCGAGTGCTATGCTGTTGGAAAACATCCCCTGAATTGCTGTTCGTGAATGGCAGCACAACAGGTGGAATCACCAAACTGACGAACAAACTTACAGACAGGGTGCTGGGACAACGGCGAGTGCTCCTGCTGTCATAGGAAATCGCACCTCACATCATAGCTCCAGGTGCAGCTCCAGTGAGTTCAGCATGTAGACAGGTTGCTTGCAAGCACCGAGGCAGAGCCAGCTTTCAGCACAACCCTGCCCTCCAATGGGTTCTTGCTTGACACAACTGAAATGACCGTAGTTTGGGATCAGTGCAATCCACGCTAAAGGGCGTCTGACCCGGAGCCGTGCTCGAAATCACGGATTTTTAACAGTTTGTTGTTTCACTGTGGTGCCAATTGCTGCTGCAAGTGCACTACGATGCACTAGAGCGATATGCCGAACACGGTCTTCGCTCTCAGTACTGCAACGTGCTCGTCCGGAGGCCGGTGTTCTAGCGACCGTACAGTCCCGTCACCATCGCTGCTATCAGTCATGTATAGTGGCTACATTCCTGTCAATCTGCTGTATCGTAGAAGGAACATCGAGCTTCTGGTAACCCTGATACACAGCCTCCATCACTCCGTGAGGTGTCTATAATGTCGTCTTTGTCGCCTCAAAGGCATTCTTGACTAACATTAGTTCACCAAGCCCAATCTCAAAGGTAACTAACGCTCACGACTGTTCAGCGTGTTTTAAAGCAAAACTGATTTGCATCCTCATAGCGGCGCTACTAACGCCGCTGTTATGCTACTGGCGCGAAGTTGGACAAGACCATCTTTCAGATGCAGAAACACGTCTACCAACTTACGTTTACGTTGCACAACTGCTCCTTGATAATGCATATTTCTTTCCATCAGTGTACGTACATGATTAAGTTTTGCACGGAACCCTCTGAGTGCGAGTCCTGCTCGCAGTTGTCCATCTTTTTTGTTGTTTTTAGCTGCTGCCGCCGCTGATACTCTATTAGTTGCATAATAACGTTATTTTCGCGACAGAATGTGGTTAAAAGATGAGGTAACACGTAAGGTGAAAAACTTATGGGTCTGTTCCGTTTGTCGGAGCCATAGAAGGACCCGGAGGGTAGTTGCAATTTTCTCATGCTTGAATTCAAATTTAAATTGCTTATCTGGATGGAAACGTGCTTGCCTCACATGCAAGCGGGCCCGGGTTCGATTGTCAGTCGGGATGGAGATTTTCTCCTCTCGTGGATTGGGTGTTGTTTTGTCTTCCTCATTTCATCCTCATCACCGACACGCAAGTTGTCCAATGTGGCGTCGACTGCAATAAGACTTGTACTTGGCGGCCGAACTTCTCCGGATGGGACCTCCCGGCCAACGAAGCCATACGCTCATTTCATTTTTTTATAATAAATTAAGGAGTTATCTTTCATGTATGTCTTAACACTATTTTCCGGCTAACTCTTTATCTTGACCTCCCTCGACTCATTGTTGATGGATACTTCATACAGTCGCGTTTGGATAACCACACACCATCGTCATAGCAACATACGGCGTCCTCGTAGCATATCTTTCACTTGCAGTAGCTTTCCTAACGACGACGTCTCTAGAGAAACAGCGTTCCTCGAAGTACCAACCAACGCTACCCGATGGCAATCAATTACCATATGGCCTATCACATCAGCTCTTTCAATTTGAAACGTTTTTAGCTTACGCGATTATTATCAACGGACTGATGTAGTCATTTGTAAGCTACTTTCTGCTTAGTGTTATAGAAATACTTTTATATTTACTTTCATATATTTATTCGTCCACCTGAACCCATCAATACGTAAGCCACTGCCCATCGGCTGAGGTGACGTCGTGCTGCATGAGAGCGCCTTTTCCGCTCTATTCAACCCGTGATAGGTTAGCATTGCCAGCAGTAAATGATTATGATTTCATGCAACTATTCCGTGCACCGCCTGCTGTAGCCGTATTGATAAATGCTAAGTTTTGTAACTGTTACTGGTGTTTCGTTTCTCGCACACTGTGTTATTTTCTGATTTCTCTATTTAATTTGGCCCTCTGTATGTTTTTACAGTACGTTAGATCTGAAGACAGCCAGCATAAAGGACGAAACGGTCACCATTTTCAAATAAATTATTATTGCGATTCTGACTGCTTTATTAATTGATGCGACATTAGCCTGTTTACAGCAGACTTCAGGACAGTGCGCATTACGGCAGAAACTCTGGCACCGTTGCCATCCTTTAAAGTCTAAGTATTTCAGAAGGTGAGAGGTTTAGAACACTGGTACCAAGTCTGCCATCATTAAGCTGTGCTTCTAGTTTTCATTTCCACATAAATAAAGACACAAGTGCCAATTAAACAAACGTAAGTCTGTACTGAAATTTAATGTTTGTTTACTTCTATGGATTGTGCAATCCTGTCCATTGTGTGAACCCCTGACAGAGATGCATCCCTCACCAATCACATTTTCCACCATTTGTCTCATTCAGTAAATATGTGAGGCCGCAGAGGTTCGCGGGACATCCAGTATATAAAAAATTACATGTATCATTAAATAAAGGCTATGTTTGTAGCACAATACATTCCACACATCAGGGGAAACAACGGGTAATAGAGTCATGGCGTTCGTAATTGTCGTTTCTCACAGTCATAGTAGGTACTGGCACAGCCTGTGTATACGACAGTATTTAATACAATGCACACTAAAAACGTAAATTATAAATTTCGCATGATATTGCTGACAAATTACGTAAGAGCTTACTATACCAGATGTGAAATTCACATGTAAAATGGGAAAAGCGCAACACTTATGCGTGTTTTGTCACACTGAACCAGAATGCAGCTTACAAAAAATCACCAGAAAAAGACAGAGCTCGATATAGAAATTACTCTTTGCGGGGAATCGGAGGGCGAAGGGAAAGAAAGTTTATTGCACTCTCATACCACGGCAGAATATCTGACAGACTAGCGGTTTTTTTTTTTTTTTTCGCAGTACGGGAGCGATTATTGGTTTTCACTGCAGCATCCCTTTAGGTAAGGTAATACGGCACGCCACACGCAACCATAACGTATTTACTCGGTCGGGAATTTAAAAATGAAACGTAGGAGATGTGACTGTTTTTAGGCTGGACAGGCGGGCAGACCGTTCAGCACGAGATTCATGGAACACTTTGTTCCTAGAAATAGCCTCGCTTTGTCATTTAAGTCTCGCCTGCGTAGAGAGGGAAATGTCGTTTAACGTGCTGATGAGGTGCTGTACATATTACTCAAATCTGATAATATTTCAGCAGATATCGATATTTATAGCGACTTCAGTAAATACCCTGAAAAAATGTACAACCAACAGATACAAGCGAGGAATAGGTAGTTCTTAGAGAACTTTCATACAATATTGAATGTTGCGTAAGATTTACAGTTGTTCTTTCCTCTGTGTTTGAGGTGAACTTTCCTGAGAAAAATTGTGTAGGGTGTTATCTTTTATCGACATTCACATTTTTTAAAGTCTTTTAAGTCTATGGAGGCCATTATAATTTTCCTTATACAATTTAATACTTGCAGTTTAGTTTCTATATATCAACGGCTTTGCTGTAATGGTATCAGTGGTTCCCGTCATATCACTGAAGTTAAACGCTATCTGGGTGAGTTAGCACTTGCATGGGTGACCATCTGGTCTGCCGAACGCTGTTGGCAAACGGGGTGCAGTCAGCGCTTGTGAGGCAAACTGAGGAGCTACTTGATTCAGAAGTAGAGGCTCCGTTCTCGTAAACTGACATATGGCCGGGAGAGCGGTGTGCTGACCACATGCCCCTCTATATCCGCATCAAGTGGCTTCTGTGGACTGAGGATGAGACGGCAGCCGGTTGGTACCGTTGAGCCTCCATGGCCTGTTCAGGCGGAGATTAGTTTATGTTTAGTTTAGTTTCACTATTCGGCCTATTAATATGCACTGCAGTATTGAGATGTCTTAATTAGGAAGACAGCAACGCAGCGTTCATATGAAATGGTTGCACTGGCGGGGGGAGGGGGGAGGGGTGATGTTGCGCGCACTCGCTCTTCCAGCTTTAGCATAACTGGAAAGAAACAGAGCTTTGTTACATGGATGCACTGTAACGTGTTGTGTGACCAAGCCACGCTCAAGCTATTTATCATTCGACAGTCTTTATTTGATTCCCACAGACGTAACAAAAGAGAACTTATACGACTTTCCGTCCTTCCGCATTTCCAAAACTCCGCATTCCTTTGACATAATTACGTTTTCGCTTACGATACATCGCGCGAAACTTTAAGAATAATATATTTATACACCCTACTGTTTGGGAAAATAGCAACAAGGACACGTGTGATTACGGTGTAATTCACTCCGCAGATTAGGGACATGAGAGTACAAGAAGCTGCCTAGGTGCAAGTAGGATTCGCGAGCTGAGGGTTTCGTACAAACTTAATTACGTATACAGAGAGTTCATCCGTTCCGGGATCGAGGAAATCTACGATTTTTGCCTCTTATCGACAATGATACTGACAAGATCTCGGTCCCACGGGTTCTCAAAACTATCCAGAATTTTTTTAATTTCAAGTTGGAAGTGTTGTTATGATAACAAACAACAACAAAATTTTTCCATGTGATATAATTACAGATTAACAATTTTCTGATATTTTTCCTTCACTTGCACAGTGAAAAATTGCTTGTAGGTAAATTTCGTGACTCTAGGCTAACGGAAAGTGCCCTACACTTTTTGGTGAGTGAGTTTACGAATACCAAAATGTGAGACATAAATGGCCGTATCTTTTTACTGCACTGACGTAGATGCCTCACTTTTTTACTCCGCCAAGGGACCGTAGACATTACTATGTGATTTAAATTTCAACATGATACGTGTAACCATTTCCAAGAAAAAGGATTCTGAAAAGTCGAAGAGACAGACAGACCACAAAGCATTCCTAAACGGGCTCTATCAGTATAGATAGAGTCACGGAACCGTAAAAATTATTAGAATTACAGAACTGTCCATGCACTGTCACTGTCAGAATTCTGCAGAATTCTGTTCGGTGTGAAGCTGGCGCGAGCTGCAATCAAAGCTTACGGACCTCGTGACATGGCATGGCATGGCATATCAAACGTGCAAATGGCATTTTTGGAAGACCCAATCTGAAACGTTCGGCTGCCTGGTGCAAGTTTTTTTATTTGTAGCCATTTCAGCGTCTTGCGCATCGATGTTGATGAAACGATGGTGACTACAACACACCATACCCATTTCCGAGTGGAGAAAATCTCGAAGCAAGCTGGGAATCGAACCGGGAGCCTTGTGATCGAGAGCCAGCAATGTCAACCGTAAAACCACGAGTTGCTCACACGGCATCGAAGAGTACCTGGATATGCTGCTGTGGAACACAATGCGACGCTTGAAGGCGCGCGTACAAAACATTGGCAGTGGTTGCAGGAAGACCGGAACGAACGAGTTGCCGACCAACCATATCGCAAAAACTTTGAGCGGGGAACATGCCAGGCGAATGTGCAGGCCACCGAAGCAGTTGTGCCTATTTTCCTAAGAACGCTATTATACTTCTCGCCACATTTGGTCGTGCGTTGTTCTCATGAAATACTGCATGTACAGTTTCTTGTAGTATGGGCTCTATAGCCTTCCCGATTTTGTGATTGCTGATTTCCATATTGCACTCAGTACGTAGAAGGTGGGACAGCACGTTACAACCAGTGATTCCCAAAACTGTCATACGGGACGCTTGTGCGCCATTTCAAACTACAATGCGATCTGCCCGATTGTTTTCAAGACGTTGGTGTCTAAGATGGTCACGGCCGTCGTTGTAGCTGAAATGTGTTCCTCATTTTGGAACACTAAATTTTGCCATCAGCGCGCCGGTGACGGCGTTGCTGCCCATTGCAGTCTATGACGGTAGCTTCTGGTCGGTGGAAGCAGACACAGTGGCGTGCGCGCCCCAAGTCCCGACTTCGGACCGTCAGTTCATGTCCGCATCTCCCCCAGCGCTCTGACGTCCAGCCAACACCGCGGACGAGGCCGTACTGTCAGAGAGAGGCAAGCACTGACAAAGTGGCGGTCATTCCGCGCTCTGGTCGCACTCTGTGAGCCGGTACCCTCTCGTCTCTGTGTACGACGCTCTTCCGTTCTCTGCTTCCGCATACACACACCTCACTGTACTAGCAGTACGCCCTGTTCGAGCATCGTTGTCACGGTACGACAGACTCACTTTCCGGGAACCAGCCACTCTGCCCCGACGGAACTCACATACTGCGCCCTTTGACAACGACGACGAGGCTCACCAGCACTTGCTCGGGCGTTTCCACTTAGTTAGGCGGCTCTTTAACGGCTAAGCGTGGCGTAACACTGACCTGTCCAGTCGCACAAAAGAGGGCGCTGCCGAACCTACGTGCACTGAACCTCTCTGCGACCTTAATCCCTTATTACGGCTCCAGTGCTCTACACGTAATCTGCTTTTGAAGAGATTCAGTCCAGTCCCTCTGGGTATTGCAATGTACCTCCGACGATGGTGTGCTGCTAATTTCGTTGACGTAAAGCCCATTTCCTCATAAGACGCGTACCACATCAAGGAATTTTTTTTCTACTGCAGTGCCTACACTAACGCACACTATGTGATAAAATATATCCGGACATACCCAAAAATATACGATTTTCATATTAGGTGCATTTTGCTGCCACCTACTGCCAAATACTCCATATGAGTGACCTCAGTTGTCATTATACATCGTGAGAGGGCGGAATGTGGCGCTCCGTGGAACTCACGGACTTCGAACGTGGTCAGGTGATTGGGTGTCACTTGGGTCATACGTCTGTAAGCCAGATTTCCACACTCCCAAAACATCCCTAGGTCCACTGTTTCCGATGTGATAGTGAAGTGGAAAAGTGAAGGGACTCGTACAGAGCTCTTCTATTGACTGACCGAGACCGCCGACAGTTGAAGAGAGTCGTAATGTGTAATAGACAGACATCTACCCAGACCATCACACAGGAATTCCATACTGCATCGCGATCCACTGCAAGTACTATGACAGTTAGGCGGAAGGTGAGAAAACTTGGATTTCATTCTCGTGCGGCTGCTCATAATCCACACTTCACGCCGGTAAATACCAAACAACGTCTTGCTTGGTGTAAGGAGCGTAAACATTGGACGATTGAAAAGTGGAGGAACGTTGGGTGGAGTGACGAATCACGGTACACAATGTGGCGATCCGATGGCAGCGGGTGGGTATGGCGAATGCCCGGTGAACGTCATCTGCCATCGTATGTAGTGCCAACAGTAAAATTCTGAGGCGGTGGTGTTGTGGTGTGCCCGTGCTTTTCATGAAGGGGACTTGCACCCCTTGTTGTTTTGCGTGCCACTATCACAGCACAGGCCTCCATTGATGTTTTAAGCACCTTTTTGCTTCCAACTGTTGAAGAGCAATTAGGAAATGGCGACTGCATTTTTCATCATGGTCGAGCACCTGTTCATAATGCACGGCCTGTGGTGGAGTGGTTACACGACAATAACATCCATGTAATGGACTGGCTGCACAGAGTCCACTACCTGAATCCTATAGAACACCTTTGGGATGTTTTGGAACGCCGATTTCGTGACAGGAATCACCGACCGACATCGATACCTCTCTGCAGTGCAGCACTTCGTGAAGAATGGGCTGCAATTCACCAAGAAACCTTCCAGCACCTGATTGAACGTCTGCCTGCGAGAGTGGAAGAAGTCATCAAGGGTAAGGGTGGACCAACACCTTATTCAATTCCAGCGTTACCGATGGAGGGCGCCACGAACTTGTAAGTCATTTTCAGCCAGGTGTCCGTATATTTTTGATCGCATAGTGTATCCTCGGAGTACTGAAGAAACTTAAATCACTTAATAAAAGCAAGCCCTCCCGTTCAGATTGTACCCAAAGACTGGAAAGTTGCATAGGTGACGCCAGTATTCGGGACAGACAATAGGAGTAATCCACTAAATTACAGGCCCATATCACACGCCTAATTGCAGCAGGGTTTTGGAACATACATTGTTTTCAAACAATACGAAGTACCTCGAAGAGAACGGTCTATTGACACACAGTCAACGCCGATTTAGAAAACGTTGTTAAACCCAATTAGATATTTACTCACGAAAACTGTTGAGTGCTGTTGAGATGGGACTTCAAATCGTTCCGTATTTCTGGATTTCCAGAAGACTTGACACTGTACCACGCAAGTGGCTTGTAATGACATTGCGTGCCTGTAAAATATTGTCTCAGTCATGTGACTAGATTCATGATATCCTGTCAGAGAGTTCACAGTTCGTAGTAATTGACAGAAAGTCATCGAGTAAAACAGAAGTGATTTCGGGCGCTCTCCAAGGTATTATAAGCCCTCGCCTGTTCCTTATCTATATAAACGATTTAGGTGAACAATGCGGTCACCACCCCAAAGTGCCATTATCCAAGATGGCGGCTGTGACGACAGCTTATCACACGAATACTGTTATCCAAGATGGCGGCTTTTGGCGGGAAAGTGCCAAGCCCCCCTGGCGGGAAGTTTCAATTTGGGAAGGAAGATAGGTCGATTGGGCTACCTCTACTAAATCAAGAAAATGGCTGGAAGGAAAGGGCACTAGGGTTACATCAACTAACCTAAGAAAATGGTGGGAAAGAAAGGCAGTTGGGCTACCTCCACTAATCGAACTCATCTAACTGCCACCTCTTTCTAGGAACTGGGGGGAAAATGAGTCGCCCTGTGCTGGACATAAGTCTTTATGTTCAGTTTTTATTTAAACAATTAGAGGCAGTACCACCTTCAGGTGTGTTCGTCATGGGGTCCTGGCACATCACCCTCTTGGAAAATCGGCGGGAATTTCGAATTTTGCTCTAAAAGCTTAATCCTGCAGCAGAGGGGAGTTACTATGGTGTTGCCCCCACTAGAGGCTACTTATGATTTCATTCAATTCGAGTATAATTTGTTTAAATTTCATTAAATTTGTAAATACGAGGGTTGGAACTTAAATAGGGGCAACTATTTATTCACAACCGATACAAAACAGTTACATATTTGCTCCTGTTACTGTCCTTCAAAGTAGTCGCCAGCGTCGTATAGAACCCGTTGCCAGCGATGTGAGAGGAGTAGTATACCGTTAGCAAGGCCTGTTCTGTTGATGGTGCGAATGGAGCCGTCTAAAGTTATGGTGATTCTCGTATACGATTGTGATGGTGTTATCCTAACGCATTACGTTCCTCCACGGCAGACCGTCAATGCACAGTGTTCGTTTCTGGAGCATCACCCATCATTTCCAGGACAATGAGCGGGCGCATACAGCGCAAACTGTGGCTGCTCTGTTCGAGCGATGGGACTGGGAAGTACTGCACCATCCACCATACTCCCCGGACTTAAGTCCTTGTGACTGATTTGATTCCGAAGATGAAGGAACCACTTCGTGGCATTCGCTTCAGAGCTGTTCCAGAGATTCGACAGGCAGTAGACCGCTCCATTCGCACCATCAACAGACCAGGGTCTGCTAACGGTGTACTACGCCTTCCACATCGCTGGCGACGGGTTCTACACAAAGCTGGTGACTACTTTGAAGGCCAGCACCAGGTGAAAACTTGTAACTTTTTGTGTCGGTTGTGAATAAATAGTTGCCACTATTTAAGTTCCAACCCTCGTATATAGTATGGCCCAGATCCAGATGATGTAGAGGAGGGCACGAATTAAGATGACCCATAGTATTAGCCAATAACGAAGTAACTTTACTAATAGGAAAACCTAATCACACTGAATCACTAAATCGAGGATGTGCCTCTGTGGAAGATCTACACCCTACTAGAAAGTATCAATCTTTACCCTCTACGAAATTAATCCCAAACGACAACACATGTACACAGAGCTAACAACAACAAACTCAAAGAAAATGCAGTACAGTACACAACAAATTATCACTGTGTCCAGTGGTGGGCAACCCTTTTGGCGGTGACAGGTCTCTTAAGGGGGCACCGAAACACACGCTTGTCGCTGGTCCGAGTAGTTGCACCAGGCCACACTTCGAAGTAAACTACTGGCCATTAAAATTACTACACCAAGAAGAAATGCAGATGATAAATGGGTATTCATTGGACAAATATATTATACTAGAACTGACATGTGATAACATTTTCACGCAATTTGGGTGCATAGATCCTGAGAAATCATTACCCAGAACAACCACCTCTGGCCGTAATAACGGCCTTGATACGCCTGGGATTGAGTCAAACAGAGCTCGGATAGAATGTACAGGTACGGCTGCTCATGCAGCTTCAACACGATAACACAGCTCATCAAGAGTACTGTGACGAGCCGGTTGTTCGGCCACCATTGACCAGACGTTTCCAATTGGTGAGAGATCTGGGGAATGTGCTGGCCAAGGCAGCAGTAGAACGTTTTCTGGATACAGAAAGGCCCGTACAGGACCTCCAACTTGCGGTCGTGCATTATCCTGCTAAAATGTAGGGTTTCGCAGGGATCGAATGAAGGGTAGAGCCACGGGTCGTAACACGTCTGAAATGTAACGTCCACTGTTCAAAGTTCCGTCAATGCGAACAAGAGGCGACCGAGACGTGTAACCAATGGCACCCCATACCATCACGCTGGGTGATACGCCAGTATGGCAATGACTAATACACGCTTCCAATGTGCGTTCCCAGCGATGTTACCAAACACGTATGCGACCATCATGATGCTGTAAACAGAACCTGGATTCATCCGAAAAAATGACGTTTTGCCATTCGTGCACCCAGGTTCGTCGTTGAGTACACCATCGCAGGCGCTCCTGTTTGTGATGCAGCGTCAAGAGTAACCGCAGCTATGGTCTCCGAGCTGACAGTCCATGCTGCTGCAAACGTCGTCGAACTGTTCGTGCAGATGGTTGTTGTCTTGCAAACGTCCCCATCTGTTGACTCAGGGATCGAGACGTGGCTGCACGATCCGTTACAGTCATGCGGATAAGATGCCCGTCATCTCGACTGCTAGTGATACGAGGCCTTTGGGATCCAGCACGGCGTTCCGTATTACCCTCCTGAACCCACCGATTCCATATTCTGCTAACAGTCATTGGATCTCGACCAACGAGAGCAGCAATGTCGCGATACGATAAACCGCTATCGCGATAGGCTACAATCCGACCTTTATCAAAGTCGGAAACGTGATGGTACGCATTTCTCCTCCTTACACGAGGCATCACAACAATGTTTCACCAGGCAACGCCGGTCAACTGGTGTTTGTGTATGAGAAATCGGTCGGAAAGGTTCCTTATGTCAGCACGTTGTAGGTGTCGCCACCGGCGCCAACCTTGTGTGAATTTTTTGAAAAGCTAATTATCTGCATATCACAGTATGTTCTTCCTGTCGGTTAAATTCTGCGTCTGTAGCTCGTCATCTTCGTGGTGTAGCAATTTTAATGGCCAGTAGTTTAGAAGAGAGCGAGCGATCGGCAAGGTGTTCGTTGACGACCAGTGCCCGATCGACACTGTAGAGCAGAGAGTGGCGTCGAACCGAGCGGTGTGACGCTGTAGCGGTCGCGGCGCTCAACACGGGGCGTGGCCGGCCAGCTGTATGCGGACACCGCCGAGCTGGGTAGCGGACGGTGTCTTCTGCCAGCATCCAGAAGAGGAAGCCGGCTGCTCTAGCCAGAGGAGGAACGCTGGAGAAACCAGCTACTGCAGAAGAATGCAGAGGGAAGTTTACTTTTGTAAGCCTCGTTTGTTAGTGGCAGCCATTGATAATGTTTGGAGTAAATTACAGTGCTGTAATGTACGCCGAGATAGGCGAAGGCGGCTTGTGTATTTCTTATAGTAGTGTTGGAGCAGACGAGGCAGTGACGAGTTTTGTCAAGTGAATTACAAAATTGCGCGGCAGTGCCGTGGTATATGCGTGTTACTTTATTGAGAAAATATTGTACACGGAGAGATGTCATTCGGTCATTGTACAACAAGTCGTTGTATGTTGTACCGCATTTTCTTTGAGTGTGGCGTTGTTAGCTCTGTGTACATATGTTGTCATTTGGAATTAGTTTCGTAGAGGATGAAGTTTGATAATTTCTAGTAAGGTGTAGGTCTCTGACAGAGGCACTTGCTTGTACTAGCAATCAGTGTGATTACGTGTTCCCATTTGCAATGTTATTTCATTACGGGCTGACACTAGTTGCCCTCTTATTTTGTGCCCACCTGTATAGCTATCTGGGTGAAACAGACACACTCTCTCTCTCTCTCTCTTTCTCTCTCTCTCTCTCTCTCTCGTTGTGTGTGTGTGTGTGTGTGTGTGTGTGTGTGTGTGTGTGTGTGTGTGTGTGTGAATAAGTTTTGTTTTTTACATACACTCCTGGAAATTGAAATAAGAACACCGTGAATTCATTGTCCCAGGAAGGGGAAACTTTATTGACACATTCCTGGGGTCAGATACATCACATGATCACACTGACAGAACCACAGGCACATAGACACAGGCAACAGAGCGTGCACAATGTCGGCACTAGTACAGTGTATATCCACCTTTCGCAGCAATGCAGGCTGCTATTCTCCCATGGAGACGATCGTAGAGATGCTGGATGTAGTCCTGTGGAACGGCTTGCCATGCCATTTCCACCTGGCGCCTCAGTTGGACCAGCGTTCGTGCTGGACGTGCAGACCGCGTGAGACGACGCTTCATCCAGTCCCAACATGCTCAATGGAGGACAGATCCGGAGATCTTGCTGGCCAGGGTAGTTGACTTACACCTTCTAGAGCACGTTGGGTGGCACGGGATACATGCGGACGTGCATTGTCCTGTTGGAACAGCAAGTTCCCTTGCCGGTCTAGGAATGGTAGAACGATGGGTTCGATGACGGTTTGGATGTACCGTGCACTATTCAGTGTCCCCTCGACGATCACCAGTGGTGTACGGCCAGTGTAGGAGATCGCTCCCCACACCATGATGCCGGGTGTTGGCCCTGTGTGCCTCGGTCGTATGCAGTCCTGATTGTGGCGCTCACCTGCACGGCGCCAAACACGCATACGACCATCATTGGCACCAAGGCAGAAGCGACTCTCATCGCTCAAGACGACACGTCTCCATTCGTCCCACCATTCACGCCTGTCGCGACACCACTGGAGGCGGGCTGCACAATGTTGGGGCGTGAGCGGAAGACGGCCTAACGGTGTGCGGGACCGTAGCCCAGCTTCATGGAGACGGTTGCGAATGGTCCTCGCCGATACCCCAGGAGCAACAGTGTCCCTAATTTGCTGGGAAGTGGCGGTGCGGTCCCCTACGGCACTGCGTAGGATCCTACGGTCTTGGCGTGCATCCGTGCGTCGCTGCGGTCCGGTCCCAGGTCGACGGGCACGTGCACCTTCCGCCGACCACCGGCGACAACATCGATGTACCGTGGAGACCTCACGCCCCACGTGTTGAGCAATTCGGCGGTACGTCCACCCGGTCTCCCGCATGCCCACTATACGCCCTCGCTCAAAGTCCATCAACTGCACATACGGTTCACGTCCACGCTGTCGCGGCATGCTACCAGTGTTAAAGACTGCGATGGAGCTCCGTATGCCACGGCAAACTGGCTGACACTGACGGCGGCGGTGCACAAATGCTGCGCAGCTAGCGCCATTCGACGGCCAACACCGCGGTTCCTGGTGTGTCCGCTGTGCCGTGCGTGTGATCATTGCTTGTACAGCCCTCTCGCAGTGTCCGGAGCAAGTATGGTGGGTCTGACACACCGGTGTCAATGTGTTCTTTTTTCCATTTCCAGGAGTGTATTATTGCTGTCCATTTTTCAAGTAAGAATTATTATTTCTGTATCTGGGTGGGATATTGTTTATTTCTGGTGGACATAAATCAGCCAGAAGCCTATACTAACACAGCATGTCAGCTGCATTATGTTAGGGCAACGTCCGTACTGAATTTGTTTTTAGAACATAACTGCTAAAGAACACCCTATATATTTTGGAAACAATAAAAGGAAAACTACACAAGATGCCGTATATGTGATGTGCCTTGTTTCAGAATTAACAAAAACAAAACAAAAAAAAAAACGTTCTTACAAGAAAGCGGACGCTTTTCAGCCCATTATTTTCTGCCAGAACTGGAACGGAGCTTAAAATTGCGTTATGAAAGGTTCATTTGGTTCCCGTGATTTGGTACGTCTCCCAGTGCGGCGTCGTGAGAAATGAAAATTTGGCGCTCATACTTGGCGGTATGAGGCACTGCAGTTCCTTTACGACAGCAGTTTGAAAACTACAGAGGCGCATGGTGAAACTTGGAACAATGCTATCACAAACCTGAAAGAGTTTCAAAGAATTGCTTTAGATACACTCTATGTTCATGTCGGCGTTTCCGTTCCGTTTCGTCGAGTTGTTCAGATTACATATCGCTCGGATTTTGAGCGTTTAAGGAGTGAAATCTTAAAAACCAGATAATATAATGTTATTACTTTGACTTGTGGCCGGCCGGAGTGGCCGAGCGGTTAAAGGCGCTACAGTCTGGAACCGCACGACCGCTACGGTCGCAGGTTCGAATCCTGCCTCGGACATGGTTGTGTGTGATGTCCTTAGGTTAGTTAGGTTTAAGTAGTTCTAAGTTCTAGGGGACTTATGACCACAGCAGTTGAGTCCCATAGTGCTCAGAGCCATTTGAACCATTTTGACTTGTGGCACCCAAATTTATCGTTCATGCAAGAAACAACATTTCCTACTACTGATGAAACCGTTACGAGCGATGTGTCTCTCGCAAATGCGCAATCACCTGAGACATTGTAGCTTTCCAGCAGTTTTACAAAACAATGAAATGGAAATGAAATGAAGTCCCATACTCCTTGCCAGAGCCTAGGGGAGACCCGCACCGCTGTACTAGGCAAGGTCCTAGTGGAGGTGGTTTGCCATGGCCTTCCTCCGACCGTAATGGGGATGAACGATGACGACGGAGACGACACAACACCACCCAGTCACCTCGAGGCAGGAAAAATCCCTGACCCCGCCGGGAAGCGAGAACGCTACCGCGAGACCACGAGCTGCGGACTTACAAAACAATACTTGACATTAATAAAACAGTCTCGGGTTTCAAACCGCGTAACGTGGTTTACTGCCCACGAGCTTTCGGCAGAGATCTCCTCTGACACTGTCAAGTGGATGACATGAAAGATGTTAGCGTCTGCGCTATCCCGAAAAGTCAGCTGTAGCAGAACATGGTCTGGAAAATGGACACCAAATTGCATTCGATAAGACGTCTATTATTAAACGGAGTAATGGCTTCTGGGACTGCGTGATAAACGAGGCCATAGAGATTAGAATTTCTGACAACACCTTCAACAGAGACGGTGGATTCCAGCTGAGTATAGCGTGGGATCCGGCCAAAACATTACCATATATTGTGTGGGACCGAGCACAAGTGACGTCACGAGCGACGTCATGGCTTTATAAGCACGGCAATGACAATCACACGACAGTCACCCACTTGACAATGGCAGAGGGGATGTGAGCCGAAAGCTCGTGGGCAGTAAACCACATGACGCGGCTTGAAACCCGAGAATGTTTTACTAACGGATATCGCCGTGAAAGCATGCATTCGTACAAATACTTGACGTATTGATTTTGTATGTTTCCGTCTGCATGTTAATGAGCAGAATATCTTGTAACGAAAGTTGCTTTCATATTTTTTCGAAGCCAGTTTGGCATCGTCTCGGGGAGCATCTACTTCGCTGGCTTGCAGTTTGCTAACATCTCTGCAGCCGCCATCAAATACACGACATCGATGCAAACGGGAGGAAATTGCCCAGCAGAACGGAAACATCACACGTGGACGGCTTCGGTGCTTTGTTCGCCAGGCGTGGGACCCCGGCTGCAGGGACAGGCGGCGAAACAGGTTGCCCTCATTCCTAGTCGCCCTCCATTCCTATTTCTTTTTCCACGTAAAGCAACTGCGACTGTTCCTCTGGTGCCCTACTCCTGACTGCAGTGCTGGCGCCAAGACTTGACCGTCACTCATCTGCTGAAACCCTCAGCTGTATACGACACAAAAGCAAAACTTACTAACGCCTCGATTTCACTTTTAGCTTGCAGAGGAAACAAATAGACACGCATCATCAAAGACGACCTCTCGGAGAAAAAGATGGAAACGCATGGACTACGCTGTACCGATTATTACAACAAAGATTACTAATTTCAGCGATGTACCTAAGAAAGATATGCGTGGGAAAGTGACCACTTGCTGAAACGACGCAGCAATAATTTTAGGAACAGAAAGTGTAAATTCTCAGCTGCTTGAGAGGATAACAAATTGTTAAGTAAAAGAACTGATAAGCTGTTGTATTGTTTTGTTCTCAGAGGTGGTTCAATTACTCAGGGTTCAGGGAGTGGCGGTGGCATACTCTACCAACATCTACATCTACATCTACATCTAAACTGATCAGCCACAGCTTTATAACCACCGACCTGCCATCGATATAAACTCGTCCTGGCTATAGCAGCGTCACCTGGCGAGGAATGACTGCTAGTGAGGCAAGCACAGTCCATTCAGTATTAGTAAGCGAGTTGCCCGTGTGCAGAACCGGGAAGGCGCGCCATCTGTCTGAGTTTGACCGAGGGAAGACTGCGATGGCCTGGAGGCTACACGACTTGTGTTCGAGGAGTGCTGTGGTGAGTGTCTTCAATATGTGGCAAAACCAGGATGAAACTACGTCCTGACGTTGTGGGGTTGGGAGGCCACCTGTCATCACAGATGTCAGTGGTTGTAGGCTTTGCAGACTGCTAAAACAGGACAGGCGGTGAACTGTGGAGGAAACAACATCAGACTTCAATGCCGAGCAGAGTACAAGTACGTGTGGATACGCAGTGTACCGAACACCGCCAACGATTCGACTCAGCAGCCAACGACCCACGCATGTGCCAATGTTAACACCACAACATCGGCAACTAAGACTGAAATGGGCTCGTGAGCATCGGCTCTGGACGTTGTTGGAGTGGCAGAGCGTTGAATGTCTCATGTATCCGGATACTTCCATCATGCCGATGGGAGGACTTGAACCCGTCGTCTTCCAGGGGAAATATCCTTGACACCTGTATTGCGAAACAGAGACGAGCTGGCGGCGGCTCCATTATGCTCTGGGGAAAATTCACATGGGCAACCATGGGTCCAGTGGAGCTCGTGCAAGACACCATCACGGCCAAGGAGTATAGTACACCGGTTGGAAACCACGTCCACCCCTTCACAACGATCGTGTTACCCGACAGCAGTGGCATGTTTTCAACGAGATAATGACCCCTGTCACAAGACCAGGAGTGTGATGGAGTCGTTTGAGAACCACAATGGCGAATTCGTCCAATTGACGCCCTCCAACTTGCCAGATGTGACCCCGATAGAACACATCTGGGATGTGACTGAACGTGGCGTCAGAGCTCATCCTCCTCCCCCCCCCCCCCTTCCCCGGAATTTACGGGAATTAGGTGACTCGTGTGTGCAGACGTCGTGAGAGCTCCCTCCAGCGATCTACCAAGGCCTCATTGCTTCCATAACGCGATGCGTCGCCTGCCAATTGTGGACATAACTGCTATTAGGTAGGTGGTGATAATGCTCTGGCTGATCAGTGTATATGACTACTCAGCAATTCAGCTTATCTGCTTCACAGAGGGTTCATCGAACCACCTTCAAGCTATTTCTCTATCGTTCCTGTCTCCACCACCGCGCGGGGAAAACGAACACTTAAATCTGTCCGTGTGAGCTCTGATTTATCTTATTTTATTACAGCGATCGTTCATCCGTATGTAGGTGGGCGCCGACGGAAATGGATTCGGATGCCACAAAGATCACCCATTCAGGCTCGTTCAGGGTTGTGGGATGTATCCGGGAGACAGTGTCTTTCAATGTACCTCACAGCAACTATTCACGAGGAGTCAGATCGGGTGAATATGGACTCAAGTCCATCCCTGTGGCAGCAAATTTGCAATAATCCAACGGAATGATTCTATTCCCCGAATATTCATCAAGAAAGCGGAACACCTTTTCGGTGCGGTGTGACTTGGCCCCATCTTGCATGAACCACTCGGTACCATGTCGATCCTCAAACACTAGCTGTGTGACGACAAACTCTTCCAAATCTGCTACGTAACTAGTTACCAATTGTCGCACGAAGAAAGCGCAACAATGCCCCTGCTGCATACCGCAGACCTAACAGTAACTTTGGGAGAATACAGAGGTTTCACTTCACAGAAATTGGGATCATCGCAACCCCAAAATCACCAGTTTTCATTACTCACGACTTCATTCAAGTGGAAGTTGAGACGTGGTACTCACTGGAATTAAGGAAAACGTGGGAGGACTCACCAATGTAATTTTCTTTTCACCACACAACCTGTTTATTTAACAATATATAACCATATATTTTTTTTACAAAATGAACAAATTTGTAAAATGTATAAGCTTTTGCAAGAGAAATCAAAACAATAAATAATATGACAATGATTTCAAGACCGCCGGACCTGCAGCCTGCCCGTTATCGGGTAAAACAGCGGTGTTTACTACCGCGCTGGACACAGTCTGTCTTATTAAATGCCCTTCCGCAACGCATGGAAACTATATATGAGCCGTGGCGCGGCTGGCGCCAGTGTTCTCGCACTTAGAATGGCGTCGCTGCCATTGATTATAAGGTCACCATCTTTGCCTTCCGCGATTCAGGCCGGTGGTCGGGTGGTTAAGGGGGGAGAGAAAGGAGACAGCGGAGTGGATATTCGCAGGGTCGGTGCTGGCTTGTTGACGTTTACCGTGAGGTCTGTTTTACGACGCCTGTACTCTATGGGCAGGGTCAGCAAGAGATCCCGGCAGTGACTTGATGGGACCTCGGGTTTGGTATCGCTGTGGTGCACTGTTCTTTTTTGGGGCTTTCCTGCTGCGAGAGAATGTATAGGTTCTTGTTACTGGCCATTGAAATTGAGATGTGTCTACGGCGTGACGGTGGAAATGTGTGATGCTCGCCGCTGTTGCATGTGAAAACGCATCATCTGCCTTGTGTCTTTGCAGCAAATTATGTGAAGTAAATAGCTGATACCACGGCGACGTCTTGCTCTCACGCGTTGTTGAATATGTTTCGGAATTACTGAATGGTGAAGATATCCCACGTGTAAAGCAAATGAAGCCATCTGCGCCATACTAAGGCACTGTTTTATTCTGCTTAAATCTGTGTCAGTTGCATGTGCATTTATATGCCCTTCTTTAGTCGCAAAAGTTATAGAAGCGTGTGGACAGAGAGCTATGTGGAAAGGGATGTAAAGTTGAAACCCTTCCAATAAGTGAATACACTCGAACTCTGTATTACTAAAGGTGCCTTTCGATACCAGCACCTACCTTGGGTAATAAGTGTTATTCCGAGGTTGTCATGGTACTGTAAGTAATTATTATACACAGCATTGTTTATTCTAATTATACTAAATTGGAGATGTAAGGTAGGTTGTGTACCGCTGTAAATTACTATTGTCTCCTCTGTGTGTCAGCCTAGCATTGTGAGTGGCTTCAATCATTATTCCTGTCATATTTCGAGTTTTGTATTCGCAGGTTTGCTTAAGCTGACACTGTTGAGTTGTAAGACGTATAAACAGGCAAGTCAAACTGAGTATTCTATGAGCTCAATACGATATTCTATTACGTGGTACCTTAGTTTGTTATAGGTTAGAACTATTTTACGTGTTATTAATATTCTGCTGTTAGCTTTGTCTAAAGAGGTGCTAGTTCTGTGAAGTAGTCGTTTATATTTTATTAGTGTGTTACGCGTTGTGCCTTTTCATGTTAATTGTTTTTAAGAAGCTACAAACGACTCTGTGTGTGTTGCAGGTAGCTGAAACTGACGTGGCCGGCCGCGGTGGTCTCGCGGTTAAGGCGCTCAGTCCGGAACCGCGCGACTGCTACGGTCGCAGGTTCGAATCCTGCCTCGGGCATGGATGTGTGTGATGTCCTTAGGTTAGTTAGGTTTAAGTAGTTCTAAGTTCTAGGGGACTGATGACCACAGATGTTAAGTCCCATAGTGCTCAGAGCCATTTTGAAACTGACGTGTTCACGGGGGTCGCGTCCTGACGGGGTTGACAGTGGCCCTTTTTACTACGGCACATCATCCGGCTATCCTCCTTCAGTACATTTGTCTCGCTTATATCGCTACTACGTTTGTCGAGTGGAATTAGGGCTTACTGTAATCACCTTATATGTTGAAGTTAAGTATCTCCCTTGCCAGGGCGCGAACCTTCGTGGATATAGTCGTATTCTCATCTGTACAGATTGATAGTGTTATTCATTTGCTTTTGTCACAGGTATGACTATTTATCTTGTTATATTTAATGTTAGTAAAATGGAAGTGTTAGCGAGGTCCGAATTGTGACGTTGTATTTTCCTCTTGTGGAAACAAATTTAAGTGATTTTATTCCTTTTTCAAGTAGCCTTTAGATGCGTACATTTTGCCTCCATGTTTGGTGTTTTTATGGCTTGCTCGTTAATTAAAATTACAATAAAGATAAATTTGACAACGGAGCGTTTCGTGTATTTATTAGTTGCTAAGTGGATCCTAAGTTAAGTGCAAGAACCCTACCAATATAAGCACCACTGATGACAAGACTGATTCAATTACTCAAAACAGACGACGTAACTTCAAATTTGAAAGCCGTATGTCGAGAGGTTCGGGGTTAAGATGCGCACCTGTGCTTAAGGGTTAAACAGATTAGCCACCAATATGATAATGATAAGGCTTACTTCGAAGCAACCAACGTCTTAATTTCAATCGGAAACCAAGCTGCCACTGGATCCCAACCAGTCCCTTTCGACAATCTTATTTTGACTTAAGTCCTAATGACAGCTGTCTGTTAATATTTTCCAAGTTAAACTGATTGTCATTTATTAAGATCACTCTGAAGGAACGTCTTAAAACATTAATTGTGAACACTTATTACAAGAGAACTCACTCGGCGCAACCACAAGATCCAGTTAAAAATACACCAACAATGACGCTGTCTTTCAAGACAGCAACGCACAGCTTAGTACAACAGGCTGTTCAGATTATAACTAATGCAATTACAATCAAAGAATTGAACCGGCTAACATCTAAATCTAACCGAAAGACTCCTGTTTTGTTTAACGGCAACCTGTGCCTTAGTACAACTGTTCCGGCTGTATTTACGACCAGGAGAACATAAATGATCGGGTATAAACCAGAAAGGAAAGGCAATATAATAGCGGAACAAACTTTCAAACGACAACTAGTGACTTAGTACAATGCTACGGCCTATATTTACGACCAAAAAGCCGACCGAGTAAAACTCAGAGGGTCGGGTACAAACCAGAAAATAAAATGGGCAGGTAGACAATTACACAAATGAGCACGAGGATTAGAGACTGTTACTCCCCTCTGTCATCAAAGCAGTTCCATGGATCCACGGTGCGACCTGGCTGTTACTGAGTGCTGCCGAAGAAAGCCAAGTAGAAGAGGACAGCCAGGCCACGAGCGGTCGTCCGACACGAATGTTGCCAACCAACCGACGGGATGTCGGCCTGCTGTTTGTAGTCGATGCTGACTCCTGTGAAGTACTCCGGTATCTTCGCTCTGCGCAGGCCCTCCTTGCGCAGCTCGGACCTCGTGACCACCTCTTGTCGCGACCCAACCGCCAATTCCCAAACTTCGTGCCTCTCTCTCGGGCTAGCGAACCCCTGGACAAGCGAATACCTTCTAAGAACACAATCCACATATAGCAACTCTTTCTCACAGGTATTGGCAATAGGGCCACAAGAGGGATAGTCGACACTACCCTTGAGCTAGTGGCACCAGACAGGACAGTCTAGTACCTTACTGGCGCCACGGCTCAGAAGTGTGCATCATCTGTGAACCAAAGGCAGCAAACATCAAATCTTTTCAGTACCAATGATTGTGAGATTTTGGTTCGGGAAGTCAGCCCTCTGTCGCCCTAGTTGTGCAGTGGCTTTGGATAAGAATGGAAACATATGTAAGCCCTGTCTTGCTATTTTCTGCGTGTTGTAGCGCTTCGGACCCATCTCATCAGCAATTATTCTGACAGATTTCCTTGGATTTTGCTGAATTTCAGAAACGTCCTTGGATTTTGATGAATTTCAGAAACGGTCCTGACATTTTTAGGAGTACCTAAGTTCGCCTGGGACCAACCCTCCCGCTAGACCATCAGCCACGCTGCGTTGGAATTTGGCGAAAAGCTTGCAAATGGCTTTCCCATCGGAACCTTTTGGAACATCAAATCGTATATGAAAACTGCACCTTGAGCCGTAATACTGTCTTCTTCGCCAAAAACACGCACTGTGCAATGGAACACACAATTTCAATCTCTTCCTTCAGTACGCTTACCTCCTTTCAAGTTCCAACGGTGGAACAGATCCCTGTCACGTGCGGTGCTCTATTTATAGCCACTACGTATTGGGAATAAAACGCCACCTGTTGGCAGCTTTCCAAGCCGTTTTCGAAACTTCGGCATACAATTCTTACAGCTTTAACAGTAAACAAACTGGTCGCTGCATTCGTCTATCGATCTTAGTTTTTGAGATATTTAATTTTTAAATCAGCGTCTTCTTAGATGGACACCCTGTAAGTGGGGATACAAACCAAATAAATTGTAATTATGTTATTACCCTGCAAGGAGCCACCGGAACCAACTGGTCCCTCACATCAAAATGCTGAGAAAATATGCCTAAAAAAATTCGAAAATTTTGTTGGTGGAGCTATGGTTCGGCTAGCTTAGATTTTTATACCTCGCTAAAATTGTTAATTTCAAACAAAAGTGTTAATTTCAAACAAAAGTATTGATTTCAAATGATTACCGAGTGGTCAGACAATGGCGACAAGTGGGAAAAAATTCCTGTTATTAATATTTTGGGAAAAAATCTGTTTCATACTAACAACTTCCAAGCCGATACCGAGCTTCGCCTTGCGGAGGACGGATTACTGACGTGGAAGCGTTTGGGGGCGCGGAAAGCGGGAGAACAGGCCCTGAAACAGCAGCCTGCCGCTGTTAACAACGGGCAGGGTGAACCTGAACATTTAAAGCCACGCTTAGCACTGTATCAGTTTATAAGTCCACTTACACACTCTTCATATCACCTTGCGTTGTGTGCTGGAGGGTAATTTGTATTCCAGTGTGACTTCCTCTTTCTCCTGTTCCAGTCACGTATTGCTCGCCGGAAGAACGATCACTGGGAAACCTCTTTGTGAAAATCAAATTAGAAAGATTGGTGCCCACAGCCTTTCTGCCAGAAGATATACGTAAGAGGAAACAATATATCCGCTGAGTTTTTTGGAGTGACGACTCTTTAATCGCGGCAGGCGAAGGCAATCGTCAAATCCATCGTGGCCTAGGGGTAATTTCTATGACTCGTAATCAAAACACTGTCCGTCCCAGCCGTTGCTTCAAACTGCACAAAATAAAATGTAATTTTTTTTGGATTTGAGGTCCGCCAGTTATGCAAAACACCGTTTATCTCAGTACCCAAACATGTTTCGGCACCACTGTGCCATCATCAGTGGGTTTTCGTTTTTATTTTTCTTTACATTTGGTGAGCATGAATTTTCTGGATCACTTTTGTGTTAATTATCACAGGTAGTTTGTCATGTTTTCGTGTGGCAAGCACTTCCATACTCCGCATCTTGCTGAGATGTTGTGATGCATATGTAACTATAACAAGTATTTTCCACAAACAACGTGAAACTACACCAGAACACACTGCAGCCAAGCTCCTCACAGGAATAATATACAGAAAAATGGAGACGAAAACTGTGGATCTGTTTCGCTTTATTAGATCTAGCGGCGCCAGAAAGGCAGTTCTACTTTGCGCTTGATAATGGAACCGACACTGAAAAAAAAAATCTAGACATTCCCATTGGATTTGTCGAACTAGAAAAAGCGTTTGACGACGTACAATGATGCCCGAAATTCTGAGAGAAATAGGAGTAAGCTATAGGAAAAGATCGGTAATACACAGTATGAACAAGAATCAGTAGGGAACACTAAGGCTGGAAAACAAAGAACGCAGTGCTCAGATTAAAAATGGAGTAAGACAGCGATGTAGTCTTTCGTCCCTGCTGTTCAATTTCAGCAGAAGCTATGACGGAAGTAAAAAGGCTTCAAGGGTGGGATAAAAATTCGGAGTGAAAGGATATCAGTGATAAGATTCGCTGGTGACATTGCTATCCACAGCGAAAATGGAAGGCTACAGGATTTGTTGAATGGGATGAACACACTAATGAGTACAGAATATGGATTGAGAATAAATCGAAGAAAGACGAATAATGCGAAGTAGCAGAAATGAAAACAGCGAGAAACGTGACATGAAAATTGGTGATCACGAAGTAGACGAAGTTAAGGGGTCCTGCTGGCTTGGCAGTAAAATAACGCATGTAGTACGAAGCAACGACCATAAAGGAAGAGCAAGAATATGCAAAGAGGGCATTCCTGACCATGAGATATCTACTGCTATCAAATATTGGCCTTAATTTGAGGAAGAAATTTCTGAGAATGTACGTTTAGAGCACAGCATTGTATGGTAGGGTAACAGGAGCTGTGGGAAAACCTGGAAAGAAGAGAATCGAGGCATTTGAGACGCGTTCCTACAGAAGAATATTTAAAATTATGTGGTCTGATAAGATAAAGAATGGGATGGTTTTCGGCCTACATGTAAAAAAAAGGAATATATGGAGAACATCGACAGGAAGATAGGACACGTGTTAAGGCATCAGGGAATGATCTCGAAAGCACTAGAGGAAGCTGCAGAGGGTAAAATAGTAGGACATGACAGATATTGGAATACATCCAGCAAATAGTTGAGGACATAGTGCGGAAGTGCTACTCTGGGATGAAAACGGCTGACACGGCAGAAAAGTCCGTGGCAGGTCGCAACAAACAAGTCAGAAGACCGATGGCTAAGTAAAACGGACGACGGCAAGTCCAGGACGACATATTGGTCTGAAAATCGATAAACCATTGCAGGAGCTGGACTTTACATTAATTATACCATCGTTAGACAGTAATAACTATTCAAATTAAATTGTTGTAATACCTCCTGTAAAAATAATTTAGAACATACAAGTGTGAATGCATTCAAGTTGTAAAAGTAACTCTGAAAAATACAGTGTAATTATTGAATAACAACATATAGTCACTCATAAGGTCACAGAAGGTGAACTGTAGAAGATGGCGACGTTTGTAGGGACATTCAACACATCAAACTGGACCACAACACCCTTAATCCCTGCAAAGGTAGGGTTCATCCTGTTGTCGTACTATGGAATGCAACTGGTGGAGAACGTGGACGGGTAGCATATTGGAGCAGCAATGTTGTGGTCGGGCAAGACGCCGTGTTGAAGCTAACGGTGAGCTTCTTACGTAGAGTAGGGAGAGCGCCACTCCTTTGTAAGAATGGAAAATGCGGGAGACACATATGTGAAGTCGTGCTCCAGAAGGTTTTCAAGTCGCCAGGTTTCTCCACAGAAGCTGTCGGAAAACTGGGTTAGTGCATCCACCTAGTCACAGGTCACTCACGCCGGCGGGAGTGCCTACAATTGCCGTAGAGACTTATGAGCAGTAATTTCAGCAACGTTCTAACAATAAGACTCGCAGGTAAATAACAGAAACAAAAACGCATTGTCTGGTGAGCATACTACGCCCACATGTTTCTTTAATGTATATCACTTATTAAGGATGTTACACTACTGGCCATTAAAATTTGCTACACCGAGAAGAAATGCAGATGATAAACGGGTATTCATTGGACAAATATATTATACTACAACTGACATGTGATTACATTTTCACGCAATTTGGATGCATAGATCCTGAAAAATCAGTACCCAGAACATCCACCTCTGGCCGTAATAACGGCCTTGATACGCCTGGGCATTGAGTCAAACAGAGCATGGATGGCGTTACAGGTACAGCTGCCCATGCAGCTTCAACACGATACCACAGTTCATCAAGAGTAGTGACTGGCTTATTGTGACGAGCCAGTTGCTCGGCCACCATTCACCAGACGTTTTCAATTGGTGAGAGATCTGGAGAATCTCCTGGCCAGGGAGCAGTCGAACATTTTCTGTATCCAGAAAGGTCCGTACAGGACCTGCAACATGCGGTCGTGCATTACCCTGCTGAAATGTAGGGTTTCGCAGGGATCGAATGAAGAGTAAAGCCACGGGTCGTAACACATCTGAAATGTAACGTCCACTGTTCAAAGTGCCGTCAACGCGAACAAGAGGTGACCGAGACGTGTAACCAATGGCACCCCATACCATTACGCCGGGTGATACGCCAGTATGGCAATGACGAATACACGCTTCCAGTGCGTTTACCACGATGTCGCCAAACACGGATGCGACCATCATGATGCTGTAAACAGAACCTGGATTCATCCGAAGAAATGACGTTTTGCCATTCGTGCACCCAGGTTCGTCGTTGAGTACACCATCGCAGGCGCTCCTGTCTGTGATGCAGCGTCAAGGGTAACCGCAGCCATGGTCTCCGAGCTGATAGTCCACGCTGCTGCAAACGTCGTCGAACTGTTTGTGCAGTACAAACGTCCACATCTGTTAACTCAGGGGTCGAGACGTGTCTGCACGATCCATTACAGCCACTCGGATAAGATGCCTGTCATCTCGACTGCTAGTGGTACGAGGCCGTTGGGATCCAGCACGGCGTTCCGTATTACCCTTCCGAACCCACCGAATCCATATACTGCTAGCAGTCATTGGTTCTCGACCAACGCGAGTAGCAGTGTCGCGATAGGATAATCCGCAACCGCAATAGGCTACAATCCGACCTTTATCAAAGCCGGAAACGTGATGGTACGCATGTCTCCTCCTTACACAAGGCATCACAACAACGTTTCAGCAGGCAACGCCGGTCAACTGCTGTTTGTGTATGAGAAATCTGTTGGATACTTTACTCATGTCAGCACGTTGTAGGTGTCACCACTGGTGCCAACCTTGTGTGAATGCTTTGAAAAGCTAATCATTTGCATATAACAGTATCTTCTTCCTGTCGGTTAAATTTCGTGTCTGTAGCACGTCATCTTCGTGGTTTAGTTATTTTAATGGCCAGTAGTGTAGTTCACGTCTCCACGGCCTGTCAGCATTTCACAGATCTGCAGAATGTTAAAGAGCATCTGGTCATTGATAGAAGGAGTTAAAGAGGTTGTCCCTGATGGTAACAATGAGTAAAACCGGAACACTGTCTCTTATTGACGAGCACGCCGCTTCTG
Source organism: Schistocerca piceifrons (assembly GCF_021461385.2). Lineage (NCBI taxonomy): Eukaryota > Metazoa > Arthropoda > Insecta > Orthoptera > Acrididae > Schistocerca > Schistocerca piceifrons. Next base: position 751,644,618 of record NC_060141.1, read on the forward strand.
AAGTGACAACAGCTCGCCGGACGGCTGTCCCACTAGCGCTGAACACGCCTTGACGCCACTCACGAGATCTCGCGTTACCTTTCTACTTTTAGTAGCTATCCGCCCAGGTTTCGCACGGCTTCCTAAGTACCTACGACTCGTTTGGTGCAACAATGATCTATACTACCAACCATGGCGAGCCAAGGCGGAAGGTACATGCTTTGAGGGCTGATAGTGTTGTTGGTTCTCAACAAAAAGCTTCAAATCGTACGTATGCCCTTCTCTTAACCGTATTCGACACCCAGCTGTTGGAAAATCTGCGGGCCTCAGTTGCATGTCCTTCACCACCACTTACATGCGAATACAACAAAGAGAGATTTGGCTAAACAGTGTTGCCTTTACTGCCCATTTCGATTCATGTCGTGCGCTATTATTGATAACCAACTCATCGATCAAGTTGTTTTAGGAATCAATGTTATTGGAGTGCGACATCTTGATTTCCTTCAAAACTCTGAGGATAGTCCTTCGGCAACACGAGGTCGTATGTACAGTGATGTCCAAAATTAAAGCAAAAAACGGAAAGTTTGCAAGGTTGCCTTTATTTTGGTACAAAACAGTGTAAACAGGTGATAGTAAAGTAGAAACAATGTAAAGAATACAGAATTGCAGCATGCATAACGGCAGGCAATTTTCTTCCTTCTTCCAACTTTACGGATTTGCATACACGTTTCGACAGCTGGTTAATATCCTCAGTATGGAGTGTGACCATCTCTGGTCGCATTACAGGCCTGACAACGATGGGGCATGCTGTGAATAACGTCATCGATGTTATGTTGAGGCAATGACGCACATTCTTCCTGCAGAGCTGCTCGCAAGTCTTGGCGAGTGGTTGGCGGATGCTGCCGTGATCCAACCCGTCTCCCTAGTGCATCTCAGATACGCTCGATGGGATTCAAATCGGGAGCTCGAGCTCACCACGCCATGCATGCAATATCTTCAGTTTCCAGGAAAACATGTCAATTGTGCTCTGTGAGGTCAAACATTATCGTCCAGCAATACCAAGTCTGGGTCCCACAGCACCTCTCAGCAACCGCACATGAAGTCCCAAGATATCGTCACGGTACCTGACAGCAGTTACACCTTGCCGATATAACCGTGCACTTTCATGAAGAGGTGTTCGAGTGGTCAACATAATCCCTGCACGTGCCATTAGGGATCCTGCTCGACATCGGTCTCTTTCCACAATGGTTGGGTCCCGAAATCGTGTTCCGCGTTCCCTCCAGACACGAATACATCGTGAATCACTCTCCAGGCCAAATCGGGACCCATCTATAAAAACATTGGCCTACTGTTCGACCGTCCAAGTTACATGTTGACGACTCCACTCTAGACGTTCCCTTCTGTGAAGACAAGGTACACATACAGCAGGTCTCCAGCAACAAAGGCCACTCTGCCGAAGCCTTCTGGACACCGTTTGCCTCACTACAACAGGTCCAGTGCATTCTGCGACGTCCTATGCCTGTTGCAGTGCAGTACTAAGGCCGTACCGTCGTGCCCTTAGAGCCAAATAACTGTACCATCTCTCTACCCCACGCGTGGTCGGTTCTGCACTGGTCTTCAGAATGCAGTTTCGGTCTCTATAAACTGTCGCTACATCCGAGAAACAACAGAACGATTCCCATTAAACAATTGGGCCATATCAGTTTGCGACTGTCCTGCTTCCATTCTTCTTATGGCCCTCCATCGCAGGGAGTCTGGTAGGCGTCTTCTCTGTGCCATACTGCACCGTTTGTGACTGTGCGCACAGCGACTGAGAGTTTGGGACAGCCCGGCAAACACTATCCCGTTTGATAGGTGCCCAGACGTCATTGCTGGCGTGGTTGTCCGTTCATCACAACGCTATCTTCCGTGCAGGACACGATCGTACGGACATCTTTTGACAGTTTATACAATTATAATGTGAATTACACACAGGAGGGGGAAACACCGGTTTGTTGCTTGCTCCTGAACATTCAGTGACTAGATTGCCTCACTGAAACGTATCCTAGGCGTTGTATCGGCAGTCTTTGAGTCATTTCTTGGCCACCGAGGTCACCCTGTCTTATCGCATTACATTACTATTTGCGAGGATGGCTTACGAGCGAAGTCTACATGCGCAGAGGGGACCCAAAAGAGGAACTTCTCGTACGTATTTTAGATGCATATGCTCAAGTAAAAGACCATACTAATGAGCTCACATCAGAAACACAGCAACTGCCTACAAGAGCTGCAAAACGCACTGCTGTTGACGGTAGACTTTTTGAACATGTTTTGTGAGAAAATGTACACAATTAAACAAAACTTTAGATGACAATGTATCATTTGCTATCATCTGCGTTTTTGTGTTCCCCATTGTTTCCCTTAATTTTCTGAGAAACTTAAGAAATGTTGTTAGCAACAACTTCGAAAAGTTGCTGACCGATTTACTTCAAATTTTTACACGACAATCTTAATAGTCATTCAGATGGACATAGGCTATACATTTTTCGAAATAATCTGCAGCTTCTCTCTTAAAATCGAATGCGAGAAAGAATGCGCTATACTGTAAAAGTTCTCTTTCTAGCAGTCAGTTTTAACTGGAACAGCAGCGCAAAAACCGTTAGACGAATTGGTTATCCCGTATATAATCTCTCTCCATATATAAATAATTTTAGACAATTGTATACACAAAGTGTGTTGTTTCGTTTTCTTCCTCGTGGTCGGTTTGAACATAAAACAGAAAACTCATATTTATAAAAATGGCTCTGAGCACTATGGGACTTAAGAGCTGAGGTCATCAGTCCCCTAGAACTTAGAACTACTTAAACCTAACTAATCCAACGACATCACACACATCCATGCCCGAGGCAGGTCTCGCACCTGCGACCGTAGCGGTGGCGCGGTTCCAGACTGAAGCGCCTAGAACCACTCTGTCACTACGGCCAGCTCGTATTTATAGCTTATCAGAATATGAATAACAAATTACTACGGTAGTCCCCCCTGCGGGTTCGGGGATTAGAATAGGCCCGAGGTATTCCTGCCTGTCGTAAGAGGCGACTAAAAGGAGTCCCTCCCCCTCAAGGGGGTAGTTAGCGCCTGCGTCCGGAGACGGACGGTTCCACGACCTCTATTTGCGGTCATTTTGCTTTTTCACTTCTCGTTTCTTCCTTCCTTTGGTTGGTTCCTTTCTTTACTCTTCTCCATCTCACTGTCTTTCTTACTCTTTCCCTTGCCTTCTTCTCCTTGCCTTCTCTGGTCTCCTCCTCGGCGTTTGAGACAGTCTGTCCTCTCTCTCCCTCTCTCTCTTCTTCTTCCTCTTCTTCCTTCCTCCCTGTGCGCGCCTCAAGGCCGACCCACGCGTTCGCACGCGTAGCCGGTGACGGAGTAACGCATAATTCCCCGCCCTGGGTAGACAAGTAAGGCACGCACATACGCCCTGGTAAAGGCCAGGCCCAGGGAGGGGTGATTGCCTGAGCTGATACCTTCTGACCATGCCGATTGGTCCCTCCGTCTGTTTCTCGGGAGGTGTAAACATTCACCTAAGGCGGGAGTGCCCTCTGCGAGGGTCCCCACAAGGAAGGAGCGCGCCATCGGAGACGCTGGCGAGGATTCCTCCGCAATGGATTTCTCTCCATCTCTCTCGACTTTTGCCCAAAAACGGAAACGTGACCAGCCATCAGTGACAAAAGTACTACCGCCTGCCCCACAGTTCCTCGTCGTTTCTCGATCTGAGGACGGAAAGGATTTTTCCTCTGTCAACCCTTTCGTTATCCAGAAGGGTGTAGATGCCATAGCCGGATCTGTCAAATCTTGTACCAGGTTGCGTAACGGTACCTTATTACTAGAAACTGAGAGCGCCTTTCAGGCACAAAAACTGCTTCGGGCCACACTCCTGTACACGTTCCCTGTGCGGGTGGAGGCTCACCGAACTTTGAATTCGTCTCGTGGTGTGGTCTATACTAGCTCCCTCGACGGACTGACTGACGAGGAGATTCAATCTTTCCTCGCTGAGCAGGGCGTGACGGCTGTCCATAGGGTCATGAAAAAGGTCAACAATGACCTTGTACCGACCCGGACACTTTTCTTGACCTTCGATAGTGTTAAGCTGCCATCGCGCATCAAGGCGGGCTACGAGGTTATTTCTGTTCGCCCCTATGTCCCGACACCTACGCGCTGTTACCAGTGTCAGCGTATCAATCACACTCGACAGTCTTGTTCCAATGCGGCTAAATGTGTCACTTGTGGCAGGGATGCCCATGAGGGTGACTGTCCACCTCCGTCTCCTCGTTGTGTGAACTGTCAGGCTGACCATGTCGCATCCTCCCGCGACTGTCCTGTCTATAAGGAAGAACGCTGTATCCAAGAAATTCGGGTCAAAGAGAAAGTGTCCACCTCGGCTGCTCGCAAGCTATTGGCTAGTAGGAAGCCCACGCTGCTCCCAGCGGGGAAATACAGTACTGTCCTCGCCTCTCCTCGGACTACCAGGGAGGTGGCAACCCAGACATGCGATCTGACCTTCAGCACCACGGTCGTCCGTTCGGCCAGTGCTAAGATCGCCCGGTCGACGTCTCCTCTTCCTCCCGTCACCCCTCAGACACAAGCACCTTCATCAGCTTCTGCCAAGACGAAGACCCAGAAGTCAGATGCACGGGCCTTTAAGAAGGAACCATCCCATGCAGACTTCCTACGTACCTCGAGCTCCCAGCCTTCGACCGGTACTTCCACCAAACGTCCTTCCAAGAAGGCTCCTAGGAAGCACAGTTCTCCTTCTCCGCCACGGCGCATTTCTTCTCCTGCGCCACCCAGCGGTTGCCGCCCCAGGCCGTCATCCGTTTCGCCTGGCCGCACCGCTGGTAGCCGAACATCTGGCCGTTCACCGGCGGAGGAAGCTCCCCCTCCCGGCCATCTTCCCAAGATGGCCGATGAACCTATAGACCCAATGGACGAAGACTGTCCGCCTACTGACAGCGGCGGCAGTGCTCGCTCGAAGCCAGGCCCTCCGCGGCCTTCGAGGTGACCCCTTCTTTTATCTTCCTTTTCTTACGATGGCACTTATTCACTGGAATATTCGCAGCATTCGCTCCAATCGAGAGGACTTGAAGTTGCTGCTCCACTTGCACCGCCCGCTCGTCGTAGCCCTCCAGGAAACGAAGCTACGCCCATGCAATCAAATTGCCTTGGCACACTACACCTCTGTGCGTTTTGATCTACCCCCTGTGGTAGGTATCCCGGCTCATGGAGGGGTTATGTTGCTGGTCCGGGATGATATTTACTATGATCCCATCACGTTGCACACCGGCCTGCAGGCAGTTGCCATCCGCATTACTCTCCCCACTTTTACATTTTCCATTTGTACCGTTTACACTCCATCGTTATCTGCCGTTACCAGGACAGACATGATGCAACTTATTGCTCAGCTACCTGCACCATTTTTGTTAACTGGAGACTTCAATGCCCACCATCCCCTTTGGGGCTCTCCGGCATCCTGCCCGAGGGGCTCCCTGTTAGCAGACCTTTTCAACCAGCTCAACCTTGTCTGCCTCAATACTGGCGCCCCTACTTTTCTTTCGGACACATCTCACACCTATTCCCATTTAGACCTCTCTATATGTACTCCCCAACTTGCACGCCGGTTTGAGTGGTATGCACTTTCTGATACATATTCGAGCGACCACTTCCCGTGTGTTATCCATCTCCTGCAGCATACCCCCTCTCCATGCTCCTCTAGTTGGACCATCTCCAAAGCCGACTGGGGGCTCTTCTCTTCCAGGGCGACCTTTCAGGATCAAACCTTCACAAGCTGCGATCGTCAGGTCGCACACCTCACGGAAGTCATTCTCGCTGCTGCTGAATATTCCATCCCTCACCCTACTTCTTCTCCACGCCGCGTACCGGTCCCCTGGTGGACTGCAGCATGTGGAGACGCTTTACGTGCTCGTCGACGTGCTTTACGCACCTTTAAACGCCACCCTACAGTGGCGAATTGTATCAATTATAAACGATTACGTGCTCAGTGTCGTCGTATTATTAAAGAATGCAAGAAAGCCAGCTGGGCTGCTTTCACAAGCACCTTCAACAGTTTTACTCCTTCTTCTGTTATCTGGGGTAGCCTGCGCCGTCTATCTGGCACTAAGGTCCACTCACCAGTTTCTGGCTTGACGGTCGCGAATGACGTCCTTGTAGCCCCTGAGGATATCTCCAATGCCTTCGGCCGCTTCTGCGCAGAGGTTTCGAGCTCCGCTCATTACCACCCTGCCTTCCTCCCCCGAAAACAGGCAGAGGAGGCTAGGCCACCTAACTTCCGCTCCTCGAATCGTGAAAGTTATAATGCCCCTTTCACCATGCGGGAACTCGAAAATTCACTTGCCCGGTCGCGGTCCTCCGCTCCAGGGCCTGATTCTATTCATATTCAGATGCTGAAGAACCTTTCTGCTGCGGGTAAAGGTTTCCTTCTTCGTACTTATAATCGCATCTGGATTGAGGGACATGTTCCCGCATGCTGGCGCGAGTCTATTGTTGTACCGATTCCTAAGCCGGGGAAGGACAAGCACGTGCCTTCCAGTTATCGACCCATCTCGCTTACCAGCTGTGTCTGTAAGGTGATGGAGCGAATGGTTCGCTCTCGTTTGGTTTGGCTGCTCGAATCTCGGCGCCTACTTACCAATGTACAGTGTGGATTTCGTAGGCGCCGCTCTGCTGTTGACCATCTGGTTACCTTGTCAACCTTCATTATGAATAACTTCTTGCGGAAGCGCCCGACCGCGGCTGTGTTCTTTGATTTGGAGAAGGCTTACGACACCTGTTGGAGGGCGGGCCTTCTCCGCACCATGCATACATGGGGCCTTCGCGGTCGCCTCCCTCTTTTTATTCGTTCCTTTTTAATTGATCGACAGTTCAGGGTACGTGTGGGTTCTGTCCTGTCAGACACCTTTCCCCAGGAGAATGGGGTGCCACATGGCTCAGTTTTGAGCGTCGCTCTCTTCTCATAGCGATCAATCCAATAATGGATTGCCTCCCAGCTGATGTATCAGGCGCCCTTTTCGTGGATGATTTTACCATCTATTGGAGCGCGCAGCGTACATGTTTCCTGGAGCGCTGTCTTCAGCGTTCTCTTGACCGTCTTTACTCCTGGAGTGTCGCCAATGGCTTCCGTTTTTCTGCCGAGAAGACGGTCTGTATTAACTTCTGGCGCTACAAAGAGTTTCTCCCACCGTCCTTACGACTCGGTCCCGTAGCTCTCCCATTCGTGGAGACAACAAAATTTTTAGGTCTTACATTTGACAGGAAACTTAGCTGGTCTCCACATGTGTCTTATTTGGCTGCCCTTTGTACCCGTTCACTAAATGTCCTCCGTGTTCTCAGTGGTATGTCGTGGGGAGCGGATCGAACCGTCCTACTTCGCCTATATCGGTCGATCGTCCGCTCAAAGCTGGATTATGGGAGCTTCGTATACTCCTCTGCACGGCCGTCCATCTTACGCCGCCTCAACTCCATACAACATCGGGGTTTACGTCTTGTGATCGGACCATTTTATACTAGTCCCGTCGAGAGTCTTCATGCTGAAGCCGGTGAATTGCCACTGCCCTACCGGCGCGATATACTGCTTTGTCGGTATGCGTGTCGGCTACTGTCAATGCCCGACCACCCGTCTTATCGTTCCTTTTTTGACGACTCCCTCGATCGTCAATACGGGTTGTATGTGTCTCCCCTGCTTCCCCCTGGAGTTCGCTTTCGTCGCCTCCTTCAACACCTTGATTTTTCACTCCCTGCAACCTTTAGAGTTGGCGAGAGCCACACGCCACCTTGGCTCCAGGCTCAGGTTTGCGTTCACCTTTACCTCAGCTCGCTCTCAAAGGAGGTTACCCCCGGTTCGGTATACCGCTCCCGTTTTGTCGAACTTCGTTCGAAGTTCATTAATATGACCTTCATTTATACAGATGGCTCTAAGACCAATGACGGGGTCGGTTGTTCTTTTATTGTTGGGGCACAAAGTTTCAAATACCGGCTCCATGGCTATTGTTCGGACTTCACAGCTGAGCTCTTTGCCCTCTACCAGGCTGTTCCTTACATCTGCCGCCACCGACATTCTGCTTATGTCATCTGCTCTGATTCCCTGAGCGCCATCCAGAGCCTCAGTGATCCGTATCCGGTTCACCCTTTCGTGCACCGGATCCAACGCTCTCTTCAGCAGCTGGTGGACGACGGTTCTCCGGTTAGCTTTATGTGGGTTCCTGGCCATGTCGGTATCCCTGGGAACGAAGCTGCAGATGCCGCGGCCAAGGCTGCAGTCCTCCAGCCTCGGACAGCTTTTTGTTGTGTCCCTTCATCAGATTGTAGCAGGGTCATTTGTCGGCGCATTTTATCGCTGTGGCATGCCGATTGGGCTGCACTTACGGACAACAAGCTTCGGGCCTTGAAACCTCTTCCCGCGGGTTGGACGTCCTCCTCACGCCCCTCTCGGTGGGAGGAGGTAGTTTTGGCCCGGTTACGAATTGGACACTGCCGGTTCAGCCATCGCCATCTGCTGACGGCTGCGCCGGCGCCGTTCTGCCCATGTGGGCACTTGCTGACGGTCCGCCTCATTTTAACGTCCTGTCCGGATTTTACTCCACTGCGTCTTGATCTTGGCCTGCCATGTACTCTCGATGCCATTTTAGCGGATGACCCAGGAGCAACTGCTCGCGTTCTTCGTTTTATCAAATTGACCAACCTGTCTAAGGACATTTACTTATGCTGTATTTTAATCCTATGCCTGTCGATCTTTTATCGTGTTTTCCATTTTAGTTACTGTTTTAAACTTGTGCCTCGCGGTGCATTCCTAACGTAGTCTGGGCGCTAATGACCGTTGAAGTTGTGCGCCCTAAAACCACGAAAAAAAAAAATTACTACGGAACCTAAATCGTCCGAAACTGTGTAATCCCTCTTTTGCCAATTAAAACTAGCTATTATTCTCACCCATTCATTATGAGAGTTCAGTTGCCAGTCAAAGTTTTGGTTGCAGTAATAATAAACAAGGTTCAAGTCGGCAAGGGGGGGCATGAGGACAGAAGATGAAGAGTGGGGGGGGGGGGGGGGGTGAGGAGGGAAAAGATGGAGAGGGGGTGGGTGAGGACATTAGGATGTACAGTCGTGGACAAAACAACCGAGAACCCTCGCCTTTTCGTTATGCTGATCCTCACAGCTTTAGAGTCTGCTACACACCATAACAAGCAAAGCGACGAAGTGCTACCAACATACTATGCACAGGCGTGAAATTGACAAACTGTCCGAACTTTGTCAGACTGTTTTCAATCATGTGTAAGACTATAATAATGCTGATTAGTGTGTTAAACACAATACGTAAATATAAGACATAAATGAAAGAAGAAACGCTAATTAGTACGAACTGTACTAATAAAAATGAATTTCAGCTTATCGAGATAACATCCCCCTCATGAACCATGGACCTTGCCGTTGGTGGGGAGGCTTGCGTGCCTCAGCGATACAGATGGCCGTACCGTAGGTGCAACCACAACGGAGGGGTATCTGTTGAGAGGCCAGACAAACATGTGGTTCCTGAAGAGGGGCAGCAGCCTTTTCAGTAGTTGCAGGGGCAACAGTCTGGATGATTGACTGATCTGGCCTTGTAACATTAACCAAAGCGGCCTTGCTGTGCTGGTACTGCGAACGGCTGAAAGCAAGGGGAAACTACAGCCGTAATTTTTCCCGAGGACATGCAGCTTTACTGTATGATTAAATGATGATGGCGTCCTCTTGGGTAAAATATTCCGGATGTAAAATAGTCCCCCATTCGGATCTCCGGGCGGGGACTACTCAAGAGGACGTCGTTATCAGGAGAACTATCAGTTTAATAAGTCACAGCTGCAAAATACTAACGCGAATTCTTTACAGACGAATGGAAAAACTGGTAGAAGCGGACCTCGGGGAAGATCAGTTTGGATTCCGTAGAAATGTTGGAACACGTGAGGCAATACTAACCTTACGACTTATCTTAGAAGAAAGATTAAGAAAAGGCAAACCTACGTTTCTAGCATTTGTAGACTTAGAGAAAGCTTTTGACAACGTTAACTGGAATACTCTTTTTCAAATTCTGAAGGTGGCAGGGGTAAAATACAAGGAGCGAAAGGCTATTTACAATTTGTACAGAAACCAGATGGCAGTTGTATGAGTCGAGGGGCATGAAAGGGAAGCAGTGGTTGGGAAAGGAGTGAGACAGGGTTGTAGCCTCTCCCCGATGTTATTCAATCGGTATATTGAGCAAGCAGTAAAGGAAACAAAAGAAAAATTCGGAGTAGGTATTAAAATCCATGGAGAAGAAATAAAAACTTTGAGGTTCGCCGATGACATTGTAATTCTTCCAGAGACAGCAAAGGACTTGGAAGAGCAGTTGAACGGAATGGACAGTGTCTTGAAAGCAGGATATAAGATGAACATCAACAAAAGCAAAACGAGGATAATGGAATGTAGTCAAATTAAATCGGGTGATGCTGAGGGTATTAGATTAGGAAACGAGACACTTAAAGTAGTAAAGGAGTTTTGCTATTTAGGGAGTAAAATAACTGATGATGGTCGAAGTAGAGAGGATATAAAATGTAGACTGGCAATGGCAAGGAAATCGTTTCTGAAGAAGAGAAATTTGTTAACTTCGGGTATAGATTTAAGTGTCAGGAAGTCATTTCTGAAAGTATTTGTATGGAGTGTAGCCATGTATGGAAGTGAAACATGGACGATAACCAGTGTGGACAAGAAGAGAATAGAAGCTTTCGAAATGTGGTGCTACAGAAGAATGCTGAAGATAAGGTGGGTAGATCACGTAACTAATGAGGAGGTATTGAATAGGATTGGGGAGAAGAGAAGTTTGTGGCACAACTTGACTAGAAGAAGGGATCGGTTGGTAGGACATGTTTTAAGGCATGAAGGGAACACAAATTTAGCATTGGAGGGCAGCGTGGAGGGTAAAAATCGTAGAGGGAGACCAAGAGATGAATACACTAAACAGATTCAGAAGGATGTAGGTTGCAGTAGGTACTGGGAGATGAAGAAGCTTGCACAGGATAGAGTAGCATGGAGAGCTGCATCAAACCAGTCTCAGGACTGAAGACCACAACAACAACAACAACGAGATAACATAACTGTTTTAGTAAGACAAAGTACCCCAGATCGTTACGAATTAGTAAAATATTATGCGTATTTGGCTGCAAAGCGGTCTGTGTCAACGTTCACACCAGTCATACTGGATTACCGTTGCTAACCTACCATGAAAATGTGCAAATTTATCAATGCGTGAAGATTCATAACGAAATTCAGTTAAAAATCATTCAGTGCCACACGTAAGTCAATTCAATTATTGACAGAAGCGGAAAAAGTAATCAGTAAGAGGTACGAAATTCTACACGATCTTCAGATTTACATCCACAGGGCGCCGGTACAGAATAAAGGTAGCAATAAAACGTATTGGGGGCACGGGAACTTCTTAAAATTGCTTTACTGCTAGTCTATCTGCCTCCATCGAGATTAGAACCGAAAAACAAACCAGACCTCCCTTGCAGTAGAAACACCTTTCACTACGCTAGCAGACAACCAAGGAAAACAGCCCTCTATTATTACCCCAGACGTCAATAAGCCGGCAATTTCGCAATGAAAATGGCAAAATGATCTGCAGTTTCTGTTGCATAGAGATTTGTGCCCCCCATGAACCATGGACCTTGCCGTTGGTGGGGATGCTTGAGTAGCTCAGCGATACAGATAGCCGTACCGTAGGTGCAACCACAACGGAGGGGTATCTGTTGAGAGGCCAGACAAACATGTGGTTCCTGAAGAGGGGCAGCAGCCTTTCCAGTAGTTGCAGGGGCAACAGTCTGGATGATTGACTGATCTGGCCTTGTAACAATAACCAAAACGGCCTTGCTGTGCTGGTACTGCGAACGGTTGAAAGCAAGGGGAAACTACAGCCGTAATTTTTCCCGAGGGCATGCAGCTCCACAGTATGGTTAATGATGATGGCGTCCAATTGGGTAAAATATTATGGAGGTAAAATAGTCCCCCATTCGGATCTCCGGGCGGGGACTACTTAAGAGGACGTCGTTATCAGGAGAAAGAAAACTGGCGTTCTACGGATCGGAGCGTGGAATGTCAGATTTCTTAATCGGGCAGGTAGGTTAGAAAATTTAAAAAGGGAAATGGATAGGTTAAAGTTAGATATAGTGGGAATTAGTGAAGTTCGCTGGCAGGAGGAACAAGACTTTTGGTCAGGCGAATACAGGGTCATAAATACAAAGTCAAATAGGGGTAATGCAGGAGTAGGTTTAATAATGAATAAAAAAATAGTAATGCGGGTAAGCTACTACAAACAGCATAGTGAACGCATTATTGTGGCCAAGATAGACACGAAGCCCGCGCCTACTACAGTAGCACAAGTTTATATGCCAACTAGCTCTGCAGATGACGAAGAAATTGAAGAAATGTATGATGAAATAAAAGAAATTATTCAGATAGTGAAGGGAGACGAAAATTTAATAGTTATGGGTGACTGGAATTCGGTAGTAGGAAAAGGGAGAGAAGGAAACGTAGTAGGTGAATATGGATTGGGGGTAAGAAATGAAAGAGGAAGCCGCCTGGTAGAATTTTGCACAGAGCACGACTTAATCACAGCTAACACTTGGTTCAAGAACCATAAAAGAAGGTTGTATACATGGAAGAAGCCTGAAGATACTGACAGGTTTCAGATAGATTATATAATGGTAAGGCAGAGATTTAGGAACCAGGTTTTAATTCGTAAGACATTTCCAGGGGCAGATGTGGACTCTGACCACATTGAGTGCTGAACCTGGGAGTATGAACCGAGTACTGTAGTAGAGAGCACTAACTGAGTACTGAACAGCAGAAAATTAATCGAGAATTCAACAGTAGAGCATGGACTGAATACTGAACACAACAGCATCACCAAAGTACTGAAAAGGACACTGCAAGAGCACTCAAAGCGACTCTGAACAGGAGTCAATGAACCAAGCATTGAACTGTAGAGCATGGACATATCCATACATATTATAAAAATCGTTTTACGTACATAGGTATGTCGAGACCATATCCACGTATGCCGCTGAACGTACCTACAAAAGTATATCGTTGTACGATGCATAGTTCAGGAGATACCACGTCAAATACTGAGGTGCGTGAAAAACCGCCGAATCACGCATGACTGTTTAATTCGTTACTTCTTTGCTGCTAACTATTTGCAACACGTTTCGCAGACAGTATCGAAATTTACCACTGAATGTAACTGCAAAATTATATTACTGTACAGCACTTAGTTCAGGAGAGGCGACATCATAAACATTCAGATACCTGAAAACGAAACTGTATGATGGTATTCTCTAGGGATACAGGTGAAGTACACGTAAAAATACATGTGACATGTGAAGAATATCCGAAATAAGCGCACGCAGGGAAAGCTACAGATAAGATGGTCATCCTAAACTCCTGGAAAGATTTCACCCAAAATTGGTACACATTTTAGTTACAACATCGAAAGAAATGCAGTGGGGTAAAAACCACCAGCCTAATTATGGAGTGAGCGTGGTAACAGAGAGGGAACAGGGAGGAATAGATGGGCAGACAGGGAGGGGGATGAGAAGGTGAACACAGATATCGGGGAAGATGAGACAGAGAGAGAGAGAGATGGGGAAGTGGACAGAGAGAGGACGAGAAACAAAGAAAAGAAGAGGAGGGGGAAGAAGAGAGGGGCAGATGGAGGGAAGTAGGAGATGAACAGACAGAGAGGGAGGGGGAATCGACGGAGAAATCGAAGAAGATGAGATGCACATAGAGAGGGGGAGGAGGAGATGAACAGAGAGAAGGTGGAAGGTGAGATAGACAGAGCGAAGGAGGTTCAAATGGTTCAAATGGCTCTGAGCACTATGGGACTCAACTGCTGTGGTCATCAGTCCCCTAGAACTTAGAACTACTTCAACCTAACTAACCTAAGGACATCACACACATCCATGCCCGAGGCAGGATTCGAACCTGCGATCGTAGCAGTCGCACGGTTCCGGACTGCGCGCCTAGAACCGCGAGACCACCGCGGCCGGCTAGAGCGAAGGAGGAGGAGAAGATGGAAATAGAGGGGGTGATGGACAGAGAGAGGGGGTGGAGAAGAGGGATAGAAGGGATGGAGGAGGAGATGGACTGAGAGGAGGTGAAGCAGCAGATGGGCAGATTGGAATAACTACATGTCCAAGCAAAAGCGCGTGCTCAGTATTGAATATAAATAAAGAATTTGTAAAACAGAATGGAAAGCGCTCTCAAATTTTTATTGATGACACTCTTCTCCACGGAACTGTACTGTCTAGAGCCCCGCATATGCGTGCTTCATCCGCATGGCTTGCACGTGGCTGCCGTGTGGGCGGAGGTTGTAGAAGATGACCGATGCTACGTCGCCTAATAGCGCAACCACGTGAGCGCTTGTTGATAGCCACGCCTGAGTTACCAGCTTGTTTACCACGATGCGAATGAGCCGTACTTGCACTCGCTTACACACTGACCACGAATTTTCGTGTTGCGCTTCGCTTACCACTACACCTTATGCTTCCTTCCTCTTTACGGTCTGCGCCGTTAACATACTGATTGTAACGGGTCGCATTAGTTCATATGCTCGTTATAGTCGCGAGATGAGTGGACAAGGGCGGAACTGCCGTGCAAGACAATCATTCCTTGAGAGAGAGGCCCAAAAAGAAGGCGGTGGAAGAATTAGAGAAACAAAATTCCAGGCACAAAAATTTACCGCATGGTTTATTGATGCCGGACAAAACAGGTAGATACATAACGAGACCACGACGGAAAAATGTTGGAGGCACATCCGAAACGAGCACACACGGGCACAAGAGTTTTGTCCAGCGTTTTTCATGTGAGTCCCTTCTGGCTGTCAAAATATCACCGTGTCAGAACAAACGATCATGTGGACACAATGTGCAACCAAAGCTACATCCGAAATGAAGATCATGATTAGGATTCTTATGCTAATATGAGTGCAAGTGACATTCAGCCGTTCTCTGGATTCACAGGTCTATATTTTACGGACCTGGTGCAAGTACGCAACGAGTTGGGAGCAAAGCACAGATGTATTAATGCATTCGAATTATTGTGCGCTCCTATAACAAATTTGTGCACAGTTGCATCGAGTGCAAAAGACTACTGAAGGCGAGGTGTTGCCAGAGTTTATGAAAGCAGTACAGGAAGAACACGTCGTGGCTACATCTGACTATTGGACTGACAGTTTCACAAAAGATTATTATTTGACTAAGTGTACGTTACATAGACTAGAATCGGTATTTTATCAGTAGGGTTCTATTCGCCAGAAAATGCTCTCATGCACCTCGGACAACACAAATAAGGAAATACTACAGCGAAGTGAAAAAACAGGGCTAACATTGAAATATTTCTGACGTACGATGGTGCCAGACTTTAAAAAGCATTGTCCCTAGTGGAAGTACAGCGACTACATTGCTCCACTCGTTGCCTTTATGTTGTTCTGAAGACCACATTTACTCAGAAACTAGCAGAGTTAAGTCTTTATCGCAATGCTGGGCAAAAGATTGCAACGTTATCTCACTTTGCTGTTGCAAGATATTCCGGCAAGTGCTTAAAAGACACAGTGACAGAAGTTGCATCCCAAACGATAAGAGTATTCAGGTCTTCAGTAGCTGGGCCAGAGACCCTGAAACGTAATTCTGAACGAGTAAGTCGCATTTTTTTCGGAGTAAACTATCTCCATGTATTTTTTCCGATGCTATTATGTGTGCTTCGCAGGTATGTCAATTATTAAGAAGCGATTATCGGAAGATGCTTGCGGAATATCTGCAGGAGCACGTCAGTGACCTACAAGAATTAGTAAATTTCATGTATGCAATTGAGCGTGCGACAAGACCATGCTGAAACGCATTGAAACGCATTTATTTGAACTAGTTGTTTCTGCACATTGAAAAAATTCAAGAATTTTCATTTTCGAAAGAAATAAACAATATTTCAGAAAAGGTCTGGCTTTTTTAGATTGTTTGCAGTTTATCCATAAGTGTAAACAGGTCGACACTTTTCGAAAGTCTTGCAGTGGGTGACCAATTTGGAATTATCTTTAAACAAGATGTAAAAATGCGATGCAATTCGAAGTTGCTTATGTTCTTTTCATTTCTGTGCAACTCTGAACAGGTACACATCACATCGTTGGATGCAGTCACAACCACCTTAAGAGAAGGCCGCAGCGCACTGGTGTGATGTTACACGGAGTGGGCCACGGTTGGCAAGGTGCTCCGCTGACAATCCAGACGTGCGTCCTGAAATTTTTCTCAAACTGTGTTAAATAATCTGTTTTTTTTTTAAAAATTGACAAATGTAAATTCATAAGGACTCCTGTTTTTCATTGTAACGATTTCGAATTTTGTGATTGTATGTGAAGTATCACAAAAACCATGACCATTAACGAAGTAATGGTCACTTCAGCATGAAGCTGACACAAAGCTACAAGTAAGGTAGATACCAAATCACTTTATGAAATACATTCCGTAGCACTGTCTGGGAAAGACGGCAGGGCGTGCGCCTCGATTCTGTCAGTGCAGCACACCGCCAACCCTGGCCACCGCCTTCTGATGCACAGGCTTCACGGGGCAACTGTTACGTCACTGCTGCTACGCTGTCGTTGCAAACCAGCATCAGAGCAAGAGCGTGTACTTCTTTCATGAAAGCATAACAAAATCACAAGACTTAGTTCTCGAATATCAATCTGTACGACATTTACAAAGAAACTGTGCTGCCGTTTATCATTTTCAAAGAAACTGTGCCATTCTCGCATGCTAGAGCACAAAGTGCGTGTTACGCTGGTTACAATACACTGTGATTTCCTTCTGTTGTGTTTGAGATCATACGCAAAATTTTACTACTTGTTAAAAGAAACTTAGCAAAAGAAATCTACGTACACCACAGCCTGTAAATTCCACTGATAGAGTTACTGTGATACAGAGACTTACAGCAAAATTTAGCAGGCTGTATGATGTACTTGTTCTGGTGATCGTAAGTTTAATTACTTCGACAAAAATGTAATTCACAGCGACATAAATGAGACACAAAGATAGCATCGATATTGTCGCGGGTAACAGTTTAATTACAAACGCTCTTGTAATCAATTTTAAAGCATTGACACCTTTGTCTCTGTCATCAGAACTGTCAAATTATATACCAGAATACTGCTGTTAAAAAATTACATCATTGTAAATAAAATATAGGACTAGTTTAGTGCACATTCAGTGTTAACAAAAAAGTGGGAATAAGGAAAAAATGACAAATGTAAATGTTTGTTAACCCGTCACAAAATTTATTCCGAACTACTTAACAGTTGACAATTTTCTGTTTTTGCTGTTATTGCCGTAATGGCTATCGTTACTTTTTTAACATAATTATTGAGAAACATGTTACACGCCGCTTTTACTCCACACCGAAAGCTTCTGTCGTCTGTGTGATCTACCTGACTACAAAAAAACTCCCTTAGGAAGAGGTCTTATCTTTAATTACATCAACAGCTAATTTCATAATTTCTCTGGGGTGAGCATCTCGTGAAGTTGTGTTCATGTTCTCCAGACGTCAAGTTTTTAACAACCAAATAAGTAAAAATAACAGCATTAATGACGCTATTATGGGAATATAATCCTGTTTCATCTAGCGCTAAATATGTTGTACACGTCTCAGCTTCTTAAGAATAGCTCTAGCACATTATTTTGACAAGTATGAGAAAACTGGCAAGTAATCTTGAACAGACTGAATCCATTATACTGTCCACGTTTGTTTGTGGTGACTGTGGTGGTAGGGTGACATCATCTACACAGTTTCGAAAGAATCTAAATCTATGTCAACCTCACCAGGAGAAGCTAAAATTTTCATGGATAGTAGGGGCTGAATTTTTAGCGTGGTTTAAATTTCAAATACCTGTCTCAAAGATATCAAATATTAAGATCCTTCCATTGTTCGATGCTTTCCAAATATTGCTTCTAGAGCATCTGTCTGAATCTTTCCTGACAAAAGATGCTTAAAATTCAAGTCCTCAGTGCAATAATTTGTCATTTCTAGAAGAGCATGAGTGATATGTGATATGGCCAAATGTGTGTCATTGGATAATCCAAACGTACGATCAGGACGATGTTTCTATACATCCATCCATGATAAAAATGTTCCTAAATATCTGATGTTTTCATAGTTTGTTCTGAAGAGTGGTTTCTGCAGTGCATCCGTGACATGGATATCTCTCCCAGGTGAGCTTCCGCCATGTGCAAATTAATTTAATGAATTTAGTAGTGCTCTCAAAACTTTCAATAAAATGATGTTCCCCGAAGGCGATCAAACCTTGGACGATCTTCTCATTGAAAATATTAAGCATAAGTTTTACATGTTACCATTCCTTGTGCTTGGAGAAAGAGACTTCAAACTGAGTTTGTTGGAAAATTTTATTATCTGTGAACACACTGTCTCATGTAGGTTTTCAGTTGCAGAGAACTTGGGTACGTTCTGAAGTCATTTCAAACTGGGGGCACTTTTTCGTCTGATTAGGATCATTTTTATTGGTGCAATTGTTTCTAGTAAATTTTAATACGTGAATAGAATTTAAAACGTAAAAAAGGGGTTGCGTGTCATCACAAGGGTGTTTGTAAACAATTGACAGTTGAGGAGGGAAAGCAAAGAATGGCATTGCCCATCTGTTAATTCAATCGTTGTCACTAATAACACCGACTACCTGAAAACCTATTGCATATAGTCCGGAAATTATTTTCTTAATTTGAGTGAATAGTTCTTCACCATTTATGTTTCTCACTATAAGGGTGTGAACTACGTCTTTACATGAACAAAGCAAACTTTGCGTCATGAAACCCTAAGCACATTTTGAGAACTGAATGCAGAACCCAAAATGTTATCTGCCGTGAAGTCTAAATAAGACTTCAAGTGAATTTCATTAACTAGTAATGAAACAACATCATCGGCTTCACAAAGACACTGGAACTACTGTTTTGTATACAACAGAAAATTGCTACCCAGCTCCTCAGCTGCTGGGTTTGTTTGAAAATGTGAACAAATCTTATGTTGTCTATTAGGATGAGATAGCACAAGACAATGAGATTCTTATAAACTTGTAAGTATGTAGTGATATTGAAAATAAAATACTAAAAAATATAATAAATCTGACGAGTATCAGTAATAGTTCTTTTTGGCATCCACTGAATTCACTTGCTCATATAAAAAATTAATTTTGGTACCTTTAGTCTATCAAAAGAATTTGTCATATTTTCCAAGTAATTGGTTATGAATAACAAGTGGTCTGTTACTGAACTATCATTGTTCCTTCTGATGAAGTTTCCCAAGTTACAAATGACGTCAATTAAGTCATTTAAATGGTTTATAGTTTATTCGGACTTCCTTGTATAAAGTTTTGTGATTACACATTTACCAATATATAACTGCATATTCTTCTCAGTATTCAGCAGAACACAACAGTGTAGGAATAACTGTTGTTTCTACCAGAACAAAACTAATGGCATAATCTGACTTCATAACGCACCAATCTTTGGGTAGTTTGATCTCCTCTAAGCACTGATGAAAGCTATTAAACTCCATGAAACGTTTTTTCCTATTCATCCTGGGCATTAATTGCTACACTGGCTGCGATACTATTTATAAGTTTCTATTTTCCAGACGCTCCCGTCTCTCATCTCTACTTTCCCTTGAACAAAAAGCTGACGAAAGATACTTCGGACAGTTAGGCTGAACCCTTGGTATGGTTCCTGGTTTAAGGCAAGACTTCGGAAGAGGCACAGAATATTTCTTCCCTGTGGAACTGTCGAAATATTCACTACGTCTCAGAATGAGATCCTCAAACCTTGAAATAATGAGAAAAACTTATCTACAGTTGCATCTACATAGATACTCCGCAAGCCACTGTATGGTGCGTGGCGGGGGGTACCCTGTACTGCTACTTGTCATTTCACTTCCTGGCCGGCTGGAGCGGCCGAGCGGTTCTAGGCGCTACAGTCTGGAACCGCGCGACCGCCACGGTCGCAGGTTTGAATCCTGCCTCGCGCATTGATGTGTGTGATGTCCTTAGGTTAGTTAGGTTTGAGAAGTTCTAAGTTCTAGAGGACTCATGACCTCAGAAGTTAAGACCCATAGTACTCAGAGCCATTTGAACCAAACCATTTCACTTCCTGTTTCACTTGCGAATAGAGCGAGGTGAAAATGAATGACTGTATGCCTGCGCATGAGCGCTAATTTCTCGAATCTTCGTGCTCCTTATGCGCAGTGTACGTTGGCGGCGGGAGAGTAGTAAGGCAGTCGGCTTCAAACGCCGTTTCTCTGAATTTTCTCGATAGAGTTTCTCGAAAAGAACATCGCCTTCCCTCCAGGGATTCCCTTTTGAGCTTCTGAAGCATCTCCGAAAAACTTACATCTTGCTCGAACTATTTGGAATGATGACATTGAACCTCATTATTAAAAACAGATGTATTTCTGTGAGATCTGAGTTTCTCCTGGCGTATACAACTTTCAAATAACTTCCGGGAATTCAGCCAGGTAACACTTTCAGCGACCGCCGATATTTCGGCGGGAGAACACCCCGCCATTTTCAAGGCAAACTGTACAGTTACCTGCGAATTCTGCAAAATCGGCGGTCGCTGAAAGTGTTACCTGGCTGAATTCCCGGAAGTTATTTGGAAGATGTATTTCTGTAAATCAAGTCACACGATTAAACAGTATATTTTGAAATGAACGTAGGTTCGCCAACATAAAAATTTTATTCCGAATTGCTTACACAGATAAATCCCACGAAAATTAACCACATTATCATACAGTGCAGATTTTTCACCGCGTATTGCTTGGTAATCGTCGCTTCTTTTTCTCGCAGCGCTTCGTGTATTAAATGAAATGAGCAACGCGTTCAGTTGGTGACTTTAGTTGCATTCTTGGTGCGGCCATTAAATCCATATGTGGCTACCAGAGGTAATAGCTGTAGTAGATTCTGTTCGCCCGCAAACAACCTAGCGAAATGATGTCATAGTCTACTCGTTTTGGTGGCGAGACCTGTATATGTTAGGTGTTACTTCGCTCGCTCTCCGTGACGTGACAACAGCGCGCTGCGGCTTTCTCTTTAGGCGGTTGTGATTCAGTACTTTTAATTAGTAATTTTAACCTGCATTAATTTGTTCTTTTTTTGCAGATAAATCGGATTTTGGGGACATTTCAAACACCAATTAATCGAGTCACCGACGGAACGACAAGCAATTCTTTAATTAATCAGTTGTTTTGATTATTTTCGAGAACGGAACAGACAGAACGGAAGCTCAAAGGGCGGCAACAGCTCAGTACATTCTTCGGTCGTTCGCTAGGCCTGTGAAACATTGCGCACTGAGGACAGGGAAAATTCGGCATTGAGCAATTTCAAATGTAAATTGCTTTCTCCCCCAAAAAGTAGCGGTGTTTGTATAGCCACAATTCCGGTTTCTTAAAATGCTGTCACTAGAGGGGGAACGAGGTATGCAAGTCTTATACACCATATGTTTGGCATGAACCAAAGAACAACGAAGTAAACGGCGATTTAACTCTGCCGCAAGTCTACGCTGAAAGCAGAAAACTTCGAGTCACGATTCCAACCGAGCGACGAAAATGTGGCCGAACCGGGTGCCCGATCATTCTCGAAGTGATCACGTGATGACGGTTGTGACGAGTAGCGTGACAGCGACGAAGAAGAAGGCGTGGATGAAATTGAAGCCTACCCCAAGGACAGCCCAGGAGATGTCCAGACCTGCTTAAAAGGGGGCAGGCAATCTAAGGTAAATCCTGAAAACTTAATTTTGGAAATATTATCTCCTGTCGGCAACGATTTGTTTTTATAGGGACATGGTCAACCTAAACTGGCGAACGTGACTCGAGAAACCCTGGGAATCCCAGCTATCAGTGTTTCTTCAGCACAAGTGCACAATTCTTTAGGCAAGGTGGTCAAGCATTTCCCTTACAAACGTCGACCACATCCTGTTTCTGTACAGTTACCTGCGAATTCTGCAACAGATGAGAAATCAGACGTAAAGTAATCTAACTGCTGGGGACTACTGTGTACTTAGAAGGAAGTTGTTTTGTTGATTATAAATACATTTGAGAATTATAAACAGTTGGCACTTTCCTCAACATAAATCTTTTGCATCTGTTCTGTCCGAAATGTTCTTACAGTCAGTGCGATTTTATCTGCAAACTGAATATGAGCTTTACTTCATAACCTATTCAGTCACGCAAAAATATTCAGTCACACAAAATATTCAGTCACGTAAAAATATTCCGTTTTTCTCCTAGGAAATCTTTGGCTGCACATATAAGCCTAAACGTGGCTACAAGCTTTTCCCTTCATAGCTCAGGTTTTATACTGCCACACGGTAGAAAAGGTATGGCCATCACCTCATAGGATTTCATTTTTGTGATTCTTTGTGTAGTTTTTAATATTCTGCTTATAGTCTCTGATATCTCTGCAGTTTAACAGCTACATCCTTGTCAATGTTGAGCTTGCTACAAAATGATCTTCAGTTACAATTTTGTTTCATTCTGGAAATTTCTGAAGGAATGCCATTTCCTTACTATTATTTACTTCTACTTTAAACTTATAATCCTTCCCAATAAATTTTAAATGGTGGATGGATTTTTGTAGTTTGTCTCACAATTTGCCATTAATACAATGTCCTCATCAAATAATAGTACAGCCACACTTTTCTCATTACTTTTAAACAGCTTGAGTTTTCCTGAATAAATAAATAAATAAATAACAGTGCAAGCATTTGATAACATACAAGCCACATTCGAATTATACGCAAATATTTGTGTTATAAATGACATCTATGCCTGATCTTGTTTAAAATAATAACACCCATGTCTTTTCATTTGAAATTCGTTGACTTGTGTTTACAAATGTGCAGTGTAATGTGCTGTGTTTACAAATGTGCTGCGTAATGAAAATATGTATATGTACATAAACTTTTCTACTAATGCTGTTGTTCAAAACCATGTATTCACTACTGGAAACAGTAAGTTGTTTTTTGATTTGTCTTAGCTTTGTAAACTACATTGTCAATATGTCACTATGTAATATACCAATGTAATCTTACCAGGGCTAGAAGTAATTTAAATTTGGAAAAGAAGTTATATGAACTGACAACGCACCTGAAGACGAACCCACAAAGAGGGGGGGGGGGGCGGTTAAGTCCATCGTGCATTGAAATAGAATCACGATTGTGACTTAAGGCGGTTGTTCTTTATTTCATGTAAGTAGTAAACTAATACAAATGGATAAAATTAAACTGATTTAAAACTCTCAGCTTCAAAACGTCAATCATTTTCAATAGAAATTAATTTTATGAAATTCCCATTACAATAAAACTTTTAAGAAGCATAAACAGTACAGAACCACACTGGTATGACTTCAGTGAGGACTGAATACACGCACTGAAATTATGTTATTCTTTAATCGTAAAATTCAATTAATATACCGGAATAATCATGATAGAAGGGTTTAAGCAAATGAAAGTGATTGCTTCATAATAATGCAATAACTTTATTATAATTATGTCACGTCGTTTAATGGTGTGAAACAGCAGTTAATAACTTGAAATTCATATCTTTTTAGAAATAAATGCGATCCCCTCTTTTATGCAACAACGAATGCAATAACGCAAAGAAAAATTTATGTGGGTTCTCTGATAATGAAGACATTCCTCAACTGAGCCCACCAAAACCCTCTGCGAGCACTGCTGTCGGTTCAGGGGTGACTGAGATCCATTTCCCCTGCACACATGCCATAAGCTGTTCTCAGTGTGGACAAGGTTCTTTGAGGGCAACATCCAGTAGTCTGGCCCACTGGTGCTTCACAGGGTTTATATTCCAACAAAATTTATTCTTACACAAAATTCTTAATGATCAACATTTTTGCTTGGGTGTTGATGGGTGAACATAAGAATGTTTCCTGCAAGACTGTGTACGAGTAAACGGTTTTGCAGTTGTCCTATCGATGGTCTGCTTTCGCTGGCAGTCATCTGGAAAATTCGGAAGTCTCGAAAATGACCGAGTACCGCCGCCAGTTTTATCCTCCACTGTTTGCAGGATTTTGTTGTTAGTGTTGGGCGTGAGTTTTGCTGGTTGCCTGTGCCTACATCTGTTGCAGTCACCAACTGTCATCATGTCAATTACCCTGAAGTCTAACAGTTTTTGGACCAATGCCCGATCTTTGAGCAGTTATTGTGTTAGACATTCCACTGACATGGAGACCTTGGTGCAGTAAATAAACGAGTTGACATTTTGGTCTATTTTTTTAATGACGACAAATGGTTCAAATGGCTCTGAGCACTATGGCACTTAACTTCTGAGGTCATCAGTCCCCGAGAACTACTTAAACCGAACTAACCTAAGGAAATCACACTCATCCATGCCCGAGGCAGGATTCGAACCTGCGACCGTAGCGGTCGCGCGGTTCCAGACTGTAGCGCCTAGAACCGCTCGGCCGCTTAATGACGACATACTTTAAAAGGATAAAAAATACTATCAGAGAGCAATACAAAGGAAGACACCGAAGCAATTCAGAGGCAGGCTGCTAGATTTGTTGCTAGTAGGTTCGAAAAACACGCAGTTATTACAGAGATACTTCGGAAACTCAAATGGGAATCACTGGAGAAAGGCGATGTTCTTTTCGAGGAGTACTATTGATAAAATTTAGAGAACCAGCATTTGAGGCCGACAACAGAACAATTCTACACCGCCAGCGTTCATTTCGCGATAGGACGATGAAAATAAGGAGAGATTACGACTTGTGTGAAAGCAAATCGACAGTCGCTTTTCCCTCGCTGTGTTTGCGACTGGAAGTGATACAGGATATCCTCCGCCACACACTACACGGTAATTGCGGAATATGTATGCAGATATAGATGCAGAAAAAGATAAAACATTAATTTAAATAAGCAATGTGTAAACCTACTAAATTGGAGAAAATTAAAATTTTACGATAGTCTTTTTTTATCATCCTAATTAATATTTAGTGATGAAATTTAATTATCTTTCAGTTCACTCTTACGTAAAAACGTATAACTACCCACAAAATTATTCAATGTCAAATCTTCATTAACTTACCAATTACATGTGTGTTAAATTTGTGAAAATTATCTGTTTACAAAAACTGCATCGCCATAACGTTTCCAGGAGCAGACAAACAAATGCGAGAATATAGTCACAACGTTCAGAAAGTAATACAGACTACCATAAACTCCATAAAGCTAACATAATATGTTGGTGTAAAACGGTACTGTCTCCACAAAGCATCAAACCTTAGTGGTTCTGTTAATAAAAAATACGAGAAACTTTCCACCCACTTCCTACTTTGAACAATGACCAACAACTGTACAGTTAGAATATCATTGTTACAGATATATTCACAGAACACCTATCTCACGTTAATTTTCGTGAATAACACCTATAAACACGAATATAAGTACAGCGTCAACGTCTGTGCTGTAATGCTGTTACATCACAGTGGCCGCTACGTCCTTCATCCAGTTATAAACACGGCCGACAACCGAAACATAAGCGCGGGTATCGGCCCCGTTCCACGTCCCTGAACTGTTCTCTCTGGGAGATGCCTTATCAACATCACGGAGGACTGACTGGCGTTCACATCCATAGAAAACGTGCTCATGAATACGGTTATTCTGACTCAAGGTGGTCAACTTGTACGGTACTCGTAACACCAATAAAGGATGTAGCTCACTTGTTGAGCAGAGGTCCGCCATCGTAGTACTTTCAGCACAAAGTTTTATCCACTTATTATGAGAGATAGCATTTTAATTATAAACAATTAATTGGTAGCAGGTCTGGCAAAGTGCACTGAATTGGGAATTATTGTTTTCCTGATCGGTGCGCGAGTGTGCGTACACATACTCAGCACCATGACCAGCTGCAGCACCAACGTCAAGAAAAAATATGTGCACCGGTTGCAAGCCATCGCTTGCTTTAATCACAAATATATGTCCTAGTGATGCTAAATGTTATTTTTACATACAGAAGAGTATTATCTTCTCAATAACCTTCAAATCGTGAGCTACACCCTCAATTTTTTATGTACGAATTAACGAATTTATTCATGACATTTTTGTTGCCTGTGCTTGTGGACATTTTCAGAACTCAATAATCAAATTAATGAATAAGATTGAACCTTAAATTTCTGGTATACCCATGTACCACCATAAAATAAATACAGTGAACTTTTGAGGGGGTGTGAATGCAAACAGTGGTGTATTTAAGGTTATAAAATAATGTGGTTTATAATCCGTTTATATCTACAACGAGTGAACCGTAAAATAACTACTGGTTCACCAAAGGTTATTAATCTCAATCAGTACACAAAATGTAAAGTGGAAGTAGGTGCCAAGGAATAACAGGTGAAATTACACACAATTTTCAGTTACACTCTTTATTCAAGTTTGGCGCAAGACTTTTCGATATTTTTTTAAAAAGAACCAACAATCATTTAACAGATAAGTCACAATTTACGATAGGAAAGGACTTTTAAATTATTATAAAAAATTTCACGCCATTAAAAGGTAAGTACAGGCAAGCAATTTAACGTACACAACGCGACGCTATATAATATTTCAAGCTCAGCTAAATTACAGGTGAATTTCACTCCGTTCATTAAATGGCGCAGAATATAACTTGTCTGCAACATATAAAGACAATCCTGTCTACAAAAGTTTTCAAAACATAAGAACCAAAACGCATGAGTCATGCACACGTGGGACATTCACAGTTAATAACATTAACGTTTCCAAAATATATATAAAAAAAAAACAAATTTTACAAATTTCTGCCAGTTAACTTACGGTAAACACACACGCTCGCCAGGTAGGACTTGCGAACTTTTACAACATTCTCCTTTCAAGGCAACAATTCCTACCCGTAATGAAATGGCAAACTTTTGCATGGCAAGAAAACACAGTAATAACCAACTACCCGTATAAAACGCATAAGCACGTTGAGTAAAAGCCTTAAAAGGTATTGAATAGGAAAAACACACAACAGTTTTTGCTGACTAGAAACAATATAAAAAATCCGCTACGGCGTACATTAAAAACCTTGTTTGATTATAGCCAAATATACATAAACAAATTTACGTAAGTTACAGCTTCCAGATGAGCAGGAATTCGTTATGCAATTGATTAGTTCTTACCACGAGGCAAAATGAATTTTTCTTCTTTCTTAGAGTACCTTTTATACGTCGATCTAGTAATACTATTTATGGCAGGCGAGAGAATGGATCAGGTCTTAGTGCCTTGCATTTTAAACACTACAGTCATTGGTGCGTTAGACTTTCACAGACGTGGCAGAGGCTAATCCGTAGGTAAGCTGGGAGGGGAAAGAAACAATGCGAACCACAGATTTACTCTGACTCCCCCCCCCCCTTTTGTCCCCAAAAGGGACAAACGGACCACCCTTTCTAGTATTACCACCTTCCCGCGGGTGGGCAGACGAGAATGAATGGCGGGTAACTCCGAAAAAAATACGGCTGGTGTAATTAACAAGCATAAGTAAATTGAATTCAATTACACTTCATAAAATCTGTTAACAATCAATACTCAACTTCTGGTGCGTTACGACTCCCAGGACTGAACCAACGCAGCACCTCCAAATGCTCTGCCGAGCCGCCCGCTGCCAGCCGTTTCACCGGACGCAGGAAGGCGCGCCGATTTTCAGAACCTCCTCGCCGGTCGACATCATACGGCCGAACTGCAGATTAGGCCCCTCGCGGACCCACGCTCAGGAAGATTCCTTTCGCGACGAGCAGTTAACGCCCCATACCACGGAGCCGCTGCTCGCGTCGCTTACGCTGATGCCGCGGTCTGCGTGCTGTCCCTCTAGCACCGGCAGAGAAGTCGCTTCTTGATGCCCCCGACTGCCAACTCACCACGAGAGCCCATACAGCCACTTCTTAAGCCCACGCGAACCGCCCACTTTTCCCCTTTCCCGCTAGAGGGAGGCACCGAAGCCTTCAATTGCGACAAAGGCACCACCGCCAGAAAACGAAGAGAGACTGCTTCACGCTACGCGCTGCGGCGCGCTTTTCAAAGCTAACTTTACTACGGCTCAACGAGCTGATACATCTTTCACAAAAATCAGAAGAAAGATGGTGTTTTATTAGAAAAGCATACATAGGGGTGGAAGCTACACAAATTCTCCCCTGAATTAATCCCTTTTACAACGGAATCTTTGTTTATATGAATAAACTGTGAGGTTCAACTCTGTTAAAATGGAATCAGCTACGACCAAGTATACAACAAACTATGGTTCACCTGAGAACAGGGAGCAGTGAAAACAATTCACCAACCCCGTGCCAGTGCAGCAATACTTCACCCTTTCACCCTGATTCAAGTGGCAGCAGGAAACGGCTGGCTGTGTGTGAGGAGCGGAGCGTTGCCGCAACTGTAACGTTCTGATGCGCCCAAGAAAATTTTGCGAACTACGCGGTCTGGAGTTCCAGTTATTAGAACGCGAGAAAATTACCTACCAGAGCCCTTCAATCCCGTCAGATTACAGTGTAAGGTGCACCCGTTCACTGGTCTGGCTATACCAATTTGCCTCACAAGCACGAAAATGCGTGGTTAAATTATCAAACGTCAGACAGCCGACTCAGGACGAATAAGTTCACCCTTGTGACACATGATGTGTCCGGGATGATACGGAATTCCACTGTCGGAACAGTGGAAACTGTCCATCACAAGTCTCAGCCACTAGGGAAAGACCTTAAATTCTCCACCAGGGGAGACGAAGAAGACAAAGAATCACAATTCCTTTCCTCCAAGCCTCGCTAAGGGAGCTAAATTAGCAAAAACGTAGCCGGCCATTTCTGAAAGAAATGCCTGTGAAATATATGTTTTTGCCACTCGCTAAAAGAACCTGGCGACTTCCTGGCGTCAAGGGGGGAGGGGGGTTTACAGTTTTGTCACCGCTAAACAAATGCACCAGATGCTCTGTGCATATCGTCGCAGCTTCTAACATGAGAATGCATGGAGTTTGATGACCTTTCCACCATTTGCACAGAGGAACAGTTTACAGCATTCTCTTTTAAATGGCTTCTTCCACCCACTTTCTGCCAACTGGCTACCTTTGCAATGGACTGCTGCCTGGCCCAGGTAAAATGTTTTGCAAACCGGAGCCCTTCTGTCCGACCCTAAACTGGAAGGAGGACGGGGCTTCGGCCAGAAGTCCGTCTGCAGGTATGATCCACTGAACGTTGCTTCCCAGAATCATTCTCATCACCAGCTCGCTTCACCCAGCAGTTCATCCCTCTCTGTGTTCTCCACTGCCTCCACTAGAGCCCCTTGGGTACAAGTTCTCTACAGGATATACTGCAGTTATAAGAACATTCTGCCCACAGTTTCCTAATGTAAGAAGTTAATAAACCACACATACCAAATGTAGTACTGGGGAACACGGGGATCATGGCCCAAAATAGGAACGTTAATCTGTCTGACAATGTTGTTAAAGTGAGAGAGTAACATGCCACCTCTCACAGTCAGAACACAGCGCCATCCATTTGGGTCAGTGGACAGATACGTGAGCGTGTGCTGCAGACAAAGTAGTAGCCTATGAAGCGCTACATAGCGCTACATAGCGTTTCTCCAAGATGCTCCTAGAACTTTTGCGTGTGCCTGAATCCAGAAACTAATTTAAGGATCAGAAGCAATGACCCCACTTCCAGAATGAGATTTTCACTCTGCAGCGGAGTGTGGCAGAGGAAAACATTTCACACACACCATCGCTCAGAAGGGCAACGGAAAGGTCTCTGGATTTGGTATAGTGTGCTTCAAGTAAAACACCCCTTCCTTTGCAGCATAAATTTACACATATTTCGTGGTGAAAAGGACAGGTTTAAGTGTGATATGCAACAAGACGACGTTTTTGATTACCTTCGACACTTCTGGCGCCCCCTGGACGACTCAACCCTTTTCTAAGTGCAAACCGGTGCCTCAACCCCATTGAACATGATATAGCCCCTTTGCAGGGTAGAGTGACTGCAATTCTTGCTATGATTTAGAAGGTGGAACGACTAGCGACCATTCAAAACCATTCTACGAAATCTGAATGCGAATCCCGGCACCAAAGGACGTTTATACTTTTTTAGTCTTCCGTTTTGCACTCCCCTGTGGCGTAGTCACAGAGTGGTACAAACTGACAAGTTCATGAATAAAATGGCTAATGGTCCCCCAAAGATACGCCGTACGCCTTCCCCCCCCCCCCCCCCCCCCCTCAGTTCGGCAACACCTGTGGAGCCAATTGCACAATTTTGTTGAGCACTTTAAAAATGTGCTGTACAGAGAAAACCCTTAACTGATTCCTACTCACCTGCGCGCGGGCAACTCCTAAGACGCCCTTCTTATGAGTTGCATTACGCTGCTGTGCATGTGCCTGCTTTTGGGCAAGCGGAATTTGAGGGATACCTGCAGGCAGGTACAGTTTTAAAGTGCTGGAGAATGGTCTATGAATGGCACTGAGGATATTGCGGGAGTGGGGGATCTTAGAGGAAACCTTTGCTGTTTGATTCAAGCACCCGCAGTGTCGCAGCGCCCTGTGATCATCCCACAGGTAGATGTCAAACAGGAGGAGTGAAAACGCATAAACACCATTTGGTTCTTCATATCACATTCAAATTAAGTCGAAGTTTTGAAATGTCCCTTGTGGTTACATCCTGTGCACCAGAGCAAAAACTACTGTTACACTACTCCAAACAGAGGCATCAAGTTCAATGGGGTCGCTGGACCACAATGTCTTTAGAGAAGCATCGAATCGTCTGGGGTGAGGAAGTGTGTCATTAGTGTCAAGCACGCCTTCCTATTGCTCTAGACATAGCGAACTGCCGTTTTCGACTGCGAAATGTGTGGGAATCGACGTCCGAAGAAAAGGGGTGGTTTCATTGACGCTCTTTATGCCACCTCCTATGCCTTTCTCGTATTGATTCTGGGTGACGGAATGCCTGAAATGTTTTCCTCGGCCACCCATGATAAAACCGCGGGATTCCAGTGCTGGGTGTTGCAATTCCAACCCCCATCGCAGAGATGTCAAAAGAAGTGGTTATACGAGGGGAAAAGGGGGTGTGAAGACCTCCCCATCTTATGACGCGTCCACGATGGCGTTGGGCTAATGTGACATCAGTATCCCATCGTACAGGTCACATGAACTTCTGAGCTCTGGCCTTTTTTTTGCCATATGTCTACATATTCCTGTGTGAAGCGTCGCTGAGACCGATGGATACGTCGCAGAGTGCCATGCTTTTACACCATTCAATGTGTGGTCGTAGGCTCCTTTGAGCCTAATTTTAAACTTATGTGCCGCAATGAGGGGTATAACGAAGTTTCAAAAATGTTACTAATTCTTTGAGAGTATATTTAGGCAGCAGAGACCGGTGATCAGGTGTCTGATCTATGTGAGTCAAGTTCAAAAGTCTAACACTAATTTCGTAGCCTCTTCACTCAGAAGATGTACGGCCAGTAGCTCAAATATTACCATCAGTGGCCACCACGAAGCTGAATGCGAGCAAGTGTATGAGCGAAGAAGAGGCGAATGGAGAAACAGTCTAGCGACAGTACGGGCTGCAAGTGTGGAAGTCCACTGATGACGATGACTCCGACATAGTGTGGATTGTAATGGGAGAGCGCCTTTTAAGACGCTCCTCCTCTTTAATTATAAAAATGTGCAATTATCAGACTCTTTGCACACACTGAGTAGTTGAAACTAACGTGCAGCAACTCACAGAGTCCAGAGAGTGCTGTAATTATCGTACGCGTTAATACGGAACCGATTTACGCTGGAAAATATTAGTTCCAGTTTTCGTCACCAGGTGCAAAATCTGGCGTTGCGAATGCATGTAAGACGTATAGAAATGTTTCTGTATGTAATGGATTATGATCGGCACATGGACGGAAAAGGTCAAATAAGTAAGAAAGACATAATGCTGATTTTATTAAATAGCATTTACACAGGTTGCTCAATATGAACACAGCAGACGACGAGCAGTTGTAATGCCAGATTTTCACCTGGTGACCGAAATTGGAACTAATTTTTCCCAGCGTAAATTGGTTCCGCATTAATGCCTTCTAATATCTACCAAGTTTCATTGCCATACGATAATTACATGCCACACTGGACCTCCGTAAGTAGTTGTACTTTAGCTATAACCACCTGGTAGTAGGCATAGGATTGGTCAGTTATGACAGCAAAGAAGGGTACACTTACACCTGAAGAACACGTGTCAGTTCCTGATTGCGCTCAAAGTATTAGCATCATTATGAGTTGTTTAAATGAGTTCAGCACATTAACACTCGGGGCCTGGATTCTCACTGACTGGAGTAGAATTGTCTTCAGTGATGAGTCCTGCTTAGAAATGAGCCCCGAGGCGACCTGTGAAGACGTCTCTCGAGACTCTCCTGACAGCAGTGGGACAGAACCCTCTGTCGCCCGCCATATGGCCCAGCTACAAGGAATGATGAAGGTTTGTGGTGCCATTTCTTTTCATAGCAGAACCCCTTTGATTGTCATCCGCGGCACCCTTACAACACATCGGTTCGTCGACGATATTCCACGCCACGTTTTCTTGCCCTTAATGGCAAGCCATCTTGGGCTTACATTTCAGCAAGGTAATGCCCGCTCGCAAACGGTGTGAGTTTCTATCTCTTGTCTAAGTGCTTGCCAAACCCTACTTTGGCCAGCGTGGTCGCCAATCTCCCCGCAACTGAGAACGTTGTAGCACTATGAATAGGGCCCTCCGACTGTGTTGGTATTTTGACGATCTATCTCACCAGTTTCATGTAATTTGGTACGATACCCCTCATCAGGACATCCAACAACTCTATTAGTCAGTACCAAGCCGAATAAATGCTTGCGTAAAGGCCAGAGGTGGACCAAAGCATTATTGATGAAACTATTTTATCTTTAACAAATAATCCAACTTTTCTGAAATTGTAATCATTTGTTTGTACGTACACGTACACCCATGTTCAGAAAAGAACGACTACAGATAGGACGTTCATAGTAACAGAACATTAACATTAGCGTGTTCTGCAGAAATTATTAGCATTTCATTCAACTCGTTTCAGCATGTCTTCTGTAGTATAGTAGGCACAGCGTCCGCCATGGACCCTTGTAACTCGTTCCATGGGTGATGGCATCGATGCATACAGGGTGAAAAGAATTTAAAGCGACAAACTCTGGGAGGTTGTAGGGGACATCAAAACAAATATTTTTCCCTAATGTCATTTTTTTCCTATGGGGATTACTTAAACCGGTGGAGGCCGTATTACGCTCTTCAGTTGTTAGAGGGCGTATTATGCTGTTAAGCTGTAAACAACTGCTGTCCACCAATGTAGTAGCGCATTGTCTCTGTTTACTAATGGATCGATACACCTGGAGTGAGTACACTGATAAGGTTGGTTCGTACTACGTAGCGCACCACAACGGACGAGCTGTACATCGGGTTTATCAACAACAATATCCTAACCGCCGTATCCCGCATCATACGACCTTTGCTGCTTGTAAGGTGTCAGGCAAATCCAACACCTTCCATGAAAACCCTGACATGATAAGCAAATCCAGTAGTATGTCACATAGCTCCGAATAAATCGTGACATTAAATTAACCAAAGTAATACGAGTAACGAGTGAGCAAATGGAATACCACAGACTAACACAAGAACGCCTAAATGCATGTCATACCTTCCCACCGTGAGACAGACGCAGTTCCGAGGGGAGAAACGAGAACAGAAGCCGAGAGCAGAACCGTGTTAAGCGAGAAGGCCCTACGATAAGGGACGGACACCCACGTCGCCAGCTAACCGCTACGACCACATCACCCACAAGTGTTTAGCGTGAGACTTTTTCGCGTCTCTGTTACGTTAGTACCACCCCCCCAGCCCATGTTAAAAGATAGAGCCCTCCAGAAGAACAGTATAGATCTTGCGATAAGCTAAAAGGACCACACCAGCTGCAAGTTTTAGCGTGAGACTTTTTCGCGTCTCTGTTACGTAGCAAACTTTAAAAAACATTGCCCCACCACGAAAAGTATAACGTTTCTCATTGGATAGACAGAATTTTTGTAGGCAGAGCTTAAGGTTAACATTGAGACCCTGATTGGTCAGATGAAAACACAGCCAGATAGTTTTTTTTAAACCAACTTCGGTAAATTGTAGTAAGGAGAAGTTAGGAGACAGTTACTTCCGAGACAGCGAGGTGAGCGGAGCTGTGCTGTCCGCCGCCCCCTGACGAACACCGACAAGGTAATGAACGCACGTGATGCCGCATAACAGCGCATAAAGCTTCACTCAGAGCTGCAGAAGTCTCATCTGTTACACCCCCTTTTTGCGTAATTCTAGTGTCGATCGTCAATTAAAGCTCATGGTGTTCACATTTGCCACTTGAAGTAAAAATCTGAAACGCGATGATTTTTCTGTTATATAGTTATTGAGAAACAACATCAGCCACTGTAATTTACAACAAGTTAGATAAGTAAATAAAGATAATTGAGGGTCACTGTAGACCATTTTGATAGTTTTCTCTTTTGTGAAACTTAATTTAAACCTAGATTATAGATATGATATTGCATAGGTCATCCTTCGATCCATTGTAGAACTTGGAAACCCACTCAGGGAATATTCGTTCACATTTTTGTTGAACACAGTTGGTTTTTACCATCCTGTATTAAAACATTTCCTTTTATCAATAGTGCAATTTATAAACAATGTTTTGTGAGTAGAATAAAATTTCCAATGGTAAACTTAACTGCTTTTTCGACGTTATTTTACCACCTAACTAAAAATAGGAAAGCCTTGAACCCCTTCCACTAAATTTAGTTAGTATTAAGATTCTTTTACAGGGAGTGCAGTGGAGCTGACGCTGAAATCATTAAGTATTTGGTTATATCATTGCTAGTCTCACTGAACTCTTCTGAATTCTACATGTCATGTGTGGTCTGGCGTCTCCTTACCAGCAACAGGTCCCAGGTTCAAACTAGTCAATTCCCTAAAAAACACGCTCAGAGCGTCGTTGGGCGAAAGTGCTAGGGAGACACGATATAGAACAAACAGACACCACGCAGAATGTTAGATGCTGTGTACCAACGTCTGCGTGAGACCGGGTCATTTAGCAGATTACCTGGACAGGGACGCCGTCGCACAGTAAGAACGCTGCAATTTGAGGAAGCTGTCTTGCAGCATGTGGAGAGGGATCCTTCAATCAGCACTCGTGCAATTGCACGTAACATGGGGACGAATCAGACGAATGTAAGAACAGTCCTTCGAGAGCAATTGTTACGTCCATTTCACTTAAAGCGTGTCCACAACCTGAAACCAGTTGATTATCCACCCAGAGCACAGTTTTCGCAGTGGTACCTGGAACATTGTGAAATGCATCCTACATTTCCATCCTCTGTGTTGCTTACCGATGAAGCAACGTTCGGGTGTGATGGAGTCTTCAACATGAACAATTCGCATGTTTGAAGTGAGGACAACCCACATGCCACAGTTACTAGCGCTCATTAAGTGCTCTTCTTTGTTAATGTGTGGGTCGGTGTTGTTGGGGACGGTTTAATTGGGCCGTATGTGCTACCTAGGCCATTAAACGGAAGGCACTATTACAATTTTCTCGCCAGATCATTGCCAGAATTGCTGCAAGACGTCCCGCTCCCTACAAGACAACGCATGTGGTTCCAACGTGACGGGGCGCCGGCACATTTCAGTCGTCGTGTGCGTCGATTCCTGCGCCGACGGCTGCCAGAAACGTGGATTGGCAGAGGTGGTCCTGTACCATGGCCTGCTCGATCCCCAGATATGTCCCCTCTGGACTTTTTTGTGTGGGGAGAGATGCGCAAACTTGTTTACGCAACTCCTGTTGCATCAGAAGAGGATCTGGTTGCCCGGATAGTAGCAGCAGCAGCAACAGTTCGGGATACTCCTGGGGTTTTTGCCCGTGTCAGACAGAACATGATCCGACGGAGTAACCTTCGTTTACGAGTCAACGGAGGGATTTTAAAAAATCTACTGCAATTGAAATTGGGCTGTGTTAATGTATTCTCTCTTGGTCATAAAAAAGGGAAAAGTGTTTGTTGGTTTAATTAATTTGCCGCCAGAGAAATCTGCCTCCACCGGTTTAAATACTCCTCATAGGAAAAAATGACATTAGGGCAAAATATTTGTTTTTATGTCCCCTACAACCTCTCAGAGTTTGTCGGTTTAAATACTTTTCACCCTATATAAGGCGTGAAAATGGGGTCTGTGGCATAACCACTCATGCTGCATTTACCAGGTGCCGAAGTTCACCAGTGGTAATTGGCATTCGGTCACAGCACTGCACCTGTCGCTTCACAATTTGCGACAAGTTTGGTGATATGGCGGACCAGGGCAAAAGGCTCACATGCCGTGACACGAAGGAGGTACGTGTTCGTGCAGCAGCATGTCGTCGTGCATTGTCTTGCTGAAAAGTGGTTTCTGGGGTATTCTCCAGAAGGGTATGGGTACGGGTCGCAGGATATCATTTTAATTTTACCGTATTAAATGGTTTATGTAAATCTACTGTTTTGTTTGCTGCCAAAACAACATATTTTGAAAAGTTTAGTAGTGTGTTTTGTTTACTCATTAAT
Source organism: Schistocerca piceifrons (assembly GCF_021461385.2). Taxonomy (NCBI): domain Eukaryota; kingdom Metazoa; phylum Arthropoda; class Insecta; order Orthoptera; family Acrididae; genus Schistocerca; species Schistocerca piceifrons. The sequence continues at coordinate 751,681,338 of NC_060141.1, forward strand.
GTGCCCTATGATATGCGTAACCCGTACATGTTAACGCACACGACTTTGGCGTATTTAAAATTATATTGCTCTCGTAAATGTAGTTTAGAATTGGAAGTATATTTAACAAGTTATACTTTAATAAACATTTTACAAGAATAATCAATTTTAAACACGATAAATCTAATAAAAAATTTTAAAATTCCTAAAAGAAATCCGTGTCAGTGTGCCCTGGTATCTCCTATCTGTGGAGAGCGGTTGAAGGGCGGTGAAAGCAAGAGGGAGCAACGAGCTGCTGGACGTTCGTGCGTCATCGCAGAACGTAGAGGTCGGAGAGGTGTTTCCTCTGTACGAGTAAAGCACGATGGGTGACGTGCGACCTCGGTGCAGGCACAAGTGTGCGCATGGTTGAACAGGGGCTCCACAGCACACGGTCCTTACGCGTTCCCATACTGACGCACCGACATAGCCAGTTACGACTACTGTGGGCATAGCATTACCGACATTAGACTGCACAAACCACTTGGTTCAAATGGCTCTAAGCACTGAGGTCATCAGTCCCCTAGACTTAGAACTATTTAAACCTAATTAACCTAAGGACATCACACACATCCATGCCCTAGGCAGGATTCGAACCTGCGACCGTAGCAGCAGCGCGGTTCCGGACTGAAGCGCCTAAAACCTCTCGGCCACAGCGGCCGGCTATACACCACCTGATCGGATGGATCACGTTCCTTGTTACACCAGGTCGAAAAACAAACAGCTGTCCAAAAACAGTCACCCCACGCCGGACACAGGCCACCGGATGCAGTATCATACTATAGGGACATTCGCCTGGACCTCCACAGAACCTGTGGTGCTAATCGAAGGCACCAGGACCGTTGTGGGCTACGTGGACATTACTGCGTACCAACTGCACCACTTCATTCTCCCCCATTGGCGATGGGATCTTCCAGCAGGATGATTTTCCGTGCCACAGGACCAGAATCGTGCTACAGTGGTTTCAGGAGCAAGATGGCGAACTCACTTTGATGTCTTGGCCAACAAATTCGCCTGACCTGAAGCAGCGGAATACATATGCAACGCTTCCAGGCTCCTGCTCCATGCCTGCAAACTACCCGCCCGCAATTTATGGCTACTGCGCGATCTGTGCGTACACATCTGGTACAACATGCCTCCGAAAATATACCAAGAACTTGCCGAATCTATGCCACGCAGAATAGATGCTGTAGTTATTTCAAAATGTGCACCAAGATGCTAATATACAGGTAGTCATAATATGGATGAACAAGCAGACGCCGTATTATTTCTGAAACACAGAGACAGAGTCAAATTGCAGAATATTAATGAAAGTACGAGCATGCGAAGTAGGTTCCCAGATACGTGAGTGGCTCGAATACTTCTTAAGTAACGGAACCCTTTATGCTGAAGGCGTTTATCAGGAATAAATGTTCTAATGTGTGTGAAATCTTATGGGACTTAACTGCTAAGGTCATCAGTCCCTAACTGGTTAACCTAAATTATCCTAAGGACAAATACACCCATGCTCGAACCTCCACCGGGACCAGCCGCACAGTTCATGACCGCAGTGCGTAAGACCGCCCGGCTAATCTCTCGCGGCTATCAGGAATATGGCAACTGCCAGGAGTGTCCTATGAAAGTGTGAAAGGACTGTTGTTATTCTCTGTATACATAAATGATCTGGCAGTCATGGTGGACAAAAAAATGGTTCAAATGGCTCTGACCACTATGGGACTCAACTGCTGAGGTCATTAGTCCCCTAGAACTTAGAACTAGTTAAACCTAACTAACCTAAGGACATCACAAACATCCATGCCCGAGGCAGGATTCGAACCTGCGACCGTAGCGGTCTTGCGGTTCCAGACTGCAGCGCCTTTAACCGCACGGCCACTTCGGCCGGCTCATGGTGGACAGCAATCTGCGGTTGTTTGCTAGTGATGCTGAACGAAGGTCTCGGTGAGTGAGTCTAGGAGGATACATCATGACTTAGACAAAATTTCTAGTCGCTGTGATGAATGGCCGCTTCCCCTTAATGTAGAAAATAAACTAAACTCCTCCCAAACAGGCCATCAAGGCCCAACGGTACCGACCAGCCACCGTGTCATCCTCAGCCCACAGGCGTCACTAGATGCGGATGTGGAGGGACATGTGGTCAGCACACTGCTCTCCCGGCCGTTTGTCAGTTTCCGAGATAGGAGCCGCTGCTTCTCAAACAAGTAGCTCCTCAGTTTGCCTCACAAGTGCTGAGTGCACCCGACTTGCCAGCAGCACTCGGCAGACCGGGTGGTCACCCATCCAAGTGCTCGCAGAGCCCGACACGCTTAACTTCGGTGATCTGACACGAACCGGTGTTACCACTGTGGCAAGACCGTTGGCTCTAAATGTAAAAAACTAAGTTAATGCAGAGTAGAATATCATTCCTATGATGCTTGAATAGAATATTACTAGTGTACTGGTTGTCACACTCGAATCGGTTAAATATGTAGGCCTAACATTGCAAAGCGATGTGGAATCGAACGAGAACATAAGTATGCTAGTAGAGAAAGGAATAGTCGACTGCGGGTTACTGGAAGAATTTTAGGAAACTATGGTTCATGTGTAAAGGAGAATGCTTATAGAACACTAATATGACCCATTTTTGAATACAGCTAGGGTGTTTGGATACCCTACTAAGTCGGATTAATAGAAGGCATCGAAGCAGTTCATAGGGGAGGCTGCTATATTTGTTACCTGTACGTTACTCTTGCTAGAATTTCAGAGATGCTTCGTGAATTCAAGAGGGAACAGTTGGAGGAAAACGATGTTATTTTCCCGAACACTGCTGAGATTATTTATAAAACGTGTAATAGAGCCTCGCCACACAACGATTCTACTGTCGCCAATGTAAATTTCGCATAAGGACCACAGAGATAACAGAAATTACGGCTCTTACCGAGGCATATAGACAGTCGTTTTTCCTCGCCCTGTTTGCCAGTGGACAAGCAGCATACGGTCTCTTGAGGAGAATGTATGTAAATGTAGATTTTTGGCTCGCCAGCGTACATAGCAAGCAGCATAAATTGTTCATATCGGAGTATAAAAAAAGGGGATTAGACTCCTGTTTATTGATAGACTGACTGAAAAGTGGGGTATAAGCTGCCTCACTATTCAGAGATGCTTCATGAATTCAAGAGGGAACAGTTGGAGGAAAACGATGTTATTTTCCCGAACACTGCTGAGAATATTTAGAAAATGTCTGAAATTTTGGCATGCGATCATATTGGCGCTTTCTTCAACGTGCAACTGACTATCACTCCCAAAAGCTCCCCCAATTCTAACTCTCCCAGACCTACTGCTCCATCGCTGTAAGTCGCTCACAGCCATCCACACCCACTTTGCCATTCTCATTCACTCATTCAGCCAGACTGAGTGTCATTATCTCTTTACGATTCTCTGTCTCAATGTCACAGTCCAATTCTTTTAGTTTTACTACTACTGTCTCCTCCCACTGTCACTTTCTTCCTCCTGCTCTCTCTTACTGCTACTATCTCATTCATTCCTTCTGCTGCTGTTTCTCTCTCTCTCTCTCTCTCGTCATTGTATTAGACACTTTCTCTAATTATCACTGGCTCTCACCCACATCCACCTTGTCCCCCCTTTAATCCTCTCCTTCACTCTTTTCCTAACACTGTTCTGTCAACCCTGTTCCACTGCCACTGTCTCCCTCTCTTTGTCTCACACCACCATTGCCTCCTTCACTCTTTCTATACCACAACCACTGTCTAGTTTTTCCACTGTCCGCTTCTTTCTCAGCATAAAAAAGCACGAATATGTTCGCGTCCCAACATTTTTGGGAACATTTTAAAGATGCTGAATAAGGTAGACTGAGGAAGCTAACACACCACTTTGCAGTAAGAGACTTTTAATAAACAAGAGCACAGTCGACTTTTGTGTGTTCCCTTCTTTTCGCTGCTACAGCAGTGGACGTCACTCATATGGCTTTATAGGCCAGTATAATTTTGATATTTTACTTATGTAACAGAGCATAACTTAATCTTAGCTAACACTTGGTTCAAGAATCATGAAAAAAGGTTGTATACAGGGAAGAAGCCTGGAGATACTGGAAGGTTTCAAATAGATTATATAATGGTAAGACAGCGATTTAGGAACCAGGATTTAAATTGTAAGACATTTCCACGTGCATATGTGGACTCTGACCACAATCTATTGGTTATGAACTGTAGATTAAAACTGAAGAAACTGAAAAAAGTGGGAATTTAAGGAGCTGGGACCTGGATAAACTGACAGAACCAGAGTTTGTAGAGAGTTTCCGGGAGAGAATTAGGGGACGATGGACAGAAATACAGTAGAAGAAGAATGGGTAGCTTTGAGGGATGAAATAGTGAAGGCAGCAGAGGATCACGTAGGTAAAAAGACAAGGGCTAATAGAAATCCTTGGGTAACAAAAGAGATATTGAATTTAACTGATGAAAGAAGAAACTACAAAAATGCAGTAAATGAAGCAGGCAAAAAGGAATACAAACGGCTCAAAATGAGATCGTCAGGAAGTGCAAAATGGTTAAGCAGGGATGGCTAGAGGACAAATGTAAGGATGTAGAGGCGTATCAATACCGGCAAGATAGATACTGCCTACTGGAAAATTAAAGAGACCTTGCATGAATATCGAGAGCTCAGATGGAAACCCAGTTCTAAGCAAAAAAGGGAAAGCAGAAAGTTGGAAGGAGTATATAGAGGGTATATACAAGGGCGATGTTACTGAGGACAATATTATGAAAATGGAAGAAGATGAAGATGAAATGGGAGATATGATACTACGTGAAGTGTTTGACAGAGTACTGAAAGACCTGAGTCGAAACAAGGCCGCGAGAGTAGACAACATTCCATTATAATTACTGATAGCCTTGGGAGAGCCAGCCCTGGCCAAACTCTACCATCTGGTGAGCAAGATGTATGAGACAGGCGAAATACCCTCACACTTCAAGAAGAATATAATAATTCCAATCGCACAGAAAGCTGGAGTTGACAGATGTGAAAATTACTGAACTGTCAGTTTAATAAGTGACTGCTGCACGATACTAACGCGAATTCTTTACAGGCGAATGGAAAAACTGGTTGAAGCCAACCTTCTGGAAGATCAGTTTGGATTCCGTAGAAATGTTGAAACACGTGAGGCAATACTGACCCTACGACTTATCCTAGAAAATAGATTAAGGAAAGGCAAACCCACGTTTCTAGCATTTGTACACTTAGAGAAAGCTTTTGACAGTGTTGACTGGACTACTCTCTTTCAAATTCTGAAGGTGGCAGGGGTAAAATACAGGGAGCGAAAGGCTATTTACAATTTGTACAGAAACCAGATGGCAGTTATAAGAGTCGAAGGGCATGAAAGGGAAGCAGTGGATGGGAAGGGAGTGAGACAGGGTTGTAGCTTATCCCCGATGTTATTCAATCTGTATATTGGGCAAGCAGTAAAGGAAACAAAGGAAAAATTCGGAGTAGGAATTAAAATCCATGGAGAAGAAATAAAAACTTTGAGGTTTGCCGATGACATTGTAATTCTGTCAGAGACAGCAAAGGACCCGGAAGAGCAGCTGAACGGAATGGACAGTGTCTTGAAAGGACGATATAAGATGAACATCAACAAAAGCAAAACGAGGATAACGGAATGTAGTCGAATTAAATCGGATGATGCTGAGGGAATTAGAATAGAAAATGAGACACTTAAAGTAGTAGATGAGTTTTGCTATTTGGGGAACAAAATAACTGATGATAGTCGAAGTAGAGAGGATATAAAATGTAGACTGGCAATGGCAAGGAAATCGTTTCTGAAGAAGAGAAATTTGTTAACATCGAGTATAGATTTAAGTGTCGCGAAGTCGTTTCTGAAAGTGTTTGTATGGAGTGTAACCATGTATGGAAGTGAAACATGGACGATAAATAGTTTAGACAAGAAGAAAATAGAAGCTTTCGAAATGTAGCGCTACAGAATACTACTGAAGATTAGTTGGGTAGATGACATAAATAATGAGGAGGTATTGAACAGAATTGGGGAGAAGAGAAATTTGTGGCACAACTTTACTAGATGAAGGGATCGCTTGGTAGGACATATTCTGAGACATCATGGGATCACCAGTTTAGTATTGGAGGGCAGCGTGGAGGGTAAAAATTGTAGAGAGTGACCATGAGATGAATACACTAAACAGATTCAGAAGGATGTAGGTTGCAGTAGGTACTGGGAGATGAAGAAGCTTTGACAGGACATAGTAGCATGGAGAGCTGCATCAAACCAGTCTCTGGACTGGAGACCACAATAATACCAACAACAAGAACTTATGTAACATTGAAATAACGCGAAACTTGTCCGTCTGCTCAGCTGAGAGGTAACGTGTTAGCCTATTATGCAGTGGGCTCTGGTTCGACTCCTGGGCGGGTTGGAGATTTTCTCCACTCGTGGAATGGGTGTTGTTTTGTCCTCGTCATCACCGACGCGCAGGTCGTCCTCTGTAGTGTCACCTGAAATAACACTTCGCCCCCGGCCTAATGCCACACGATCATTTCACTTCAATGCAAAAATATATTATTTTATACCTGAAATGTGATTTTATGTGCACAAAAATTTTCCAGCATTGGGTTCCCTGACCCCTTGTGATGATAACGGAGACACATTACAGCTTATTACTTCGTGCTGTGTCACTTTCAAACTGCGTTTTTCGCCCTTACAGAATTTTACGTGCGTATTTTTTGTGTACAAGTAGGGTAACTTTAGCCTCTGTATCTCAACAACAAATAAAGATTCAAAAAATTTTCAGTGTTGTTCGGGATCTGGATCTTAGGAATATACTGTAAAAGTTCCAGTCATATGGTATGCGTAGCCGTCTTGGAATCCACGGCTCGGTTTTGCTACCGACAAATCATGTTTTCTGGATCTCCTCAGGGATCCTGGATGAACTAAATGGCGGTTCCAGAAGCCCATTAAGGTCCACCGTAGACAACATCAAATTCGAAAGAACCAACCAATTTGCTGCGTTTGCTTAAGGTGAAGGAAGTGTGTAATATTCATACTTTGACGCTGTACTGTAGAACAGTGACACTGAGACCATCCTTCTGTTGGGTATAGAAATGGTCCCTAGCCCAAACGCTTTCCAAAATATTTGACATCGCCTTTCTATCCCCAATAGAACACGAGGTATGAGCCAGCAAAGAAACCCATCTTTATCCGAGGCGTATTGGAATATATTAGATAGAGCTTGCTGTTGCATGCAGGCTGGTGGACTGCTGAGACAAAGGACTGCTGAAGACGCCGCTGACGGACAGGGTGGCCGTTAAGGCAGCAGATAGGCCACCCGCTACACGACGCGAGCACTTAACGCGAGGCAATTACGCACCAGCCAGGGTCCTGCCGGGCGCCCCAGCCGGTCGATGTGGGTGTCCTGTCTTCTCGGCACGCTCCACCGCCACTTTGCTCTCCACTCGCTGCTCTCTCAGCCGGCAACACGACAAAATATTTGCATTACTTCTGCTTGCATAGGAACTATTTCCAGTCTTCGCATTTCATCCCGACATAAATACACTGGTATCCGAAATTAAAGCAACAAACCGCTTTTTCCCCGTTCTGTGCCTAATACAAATATAATGTTCAAATGTATGTGAAATCTTATGGAACTTAACTGCTAAGGTCATCAGTCTCGAAGCTTACACACTACTTAATCTAAATTATCCTAGGGACAAACACACAGACCCATGCCCGAGGGAGGACTCGAACCTCCGCCGGGGGCCAGCCCTACAGCCCATGACTGCAGCGCCTTAGACCGCTCGGCTAATCGCGCGCGGCAATACAAATAACTGTCAATAGATATCCATACGATCGTGTTCTGCGTGGTATATGGCATTATGGTCAATGGACAACCACGCCGACGATAACGTCAGGGCACCTATCAAAACAGGAGTGTTTACTGGATAGACCGACGTCCACAGTTGCGGTTGCAGTGTACCCAGTCACAAACGGTGCATTATGTTACAGAGGAGACACCTACCAACCTCTCTAAAGTGCAGGAACATACGAAGAATGAAAGCAGGACAGTCGCAAACTGATGTGGCCCGATGGCTTAATGTGAACTGTTGTTTCTCGGATGAGGCGACAGTTCATACAGGCCGAAGCTGTACCCTGAAGACCAGGGCAGGGCCGACCACGTGTGACACCAGAGAGAGAGGACCTCGCATCTGTAAGTAACGTGGAATAGCGTTTCACGACCCAGACATTGTGGAAATAGGCCGATATCGAGAAGGATCCCGAATGGCGGGGACAGGGTTTATGTCGACCACACGAACTCCTCTTCATGAAATTTTATTGTTGAATAGGCAAGGTGTAACTGCTGTTAAGTATCGTGACGAGAGGAGGCGTTATTAACATGAGATTGATGACATCACTCACTGCATTCCCCGTTGTTGTCAAGCCTGTATTCCTGTCAGATGACGTCATATCCCATACTGACCACATTTGGCAGTTTGAATCTGTGTGCAAATCCGTCAAGTTCGAAAAAAGGAAGAACATCTTTGCCTACCGTTACGCATGTTACAGTTGTTTACGTTCTGTATTCATTAAATTGTTTCCACTTTATGATCGCCTGTTTATTTTATTTTGTGTTAAAATGAACGCAGCTGTGGAAAATATCCGTTTGTTGCTTTAATTTTGGACATCAATGTATAAGGGGCAGCCATATGAAAGAGATACAAATGGGAAAAAAGTAGTGAAACTGTTTGTTGAAATTTCCTGGGAGGTTAAATCTATATGCTGGATGATGAACACGAGACCTTTGCCTACTGCGGCCAAGTTCTCTATCCACTGAACTATCCAAGTAGAACTCACGATTCGTTCTCTGCTGCAGAGTGACAAACTCATTGTGGAAACTTCTGCCAGGCTGTGGCTGGGCCACGTCTCCGCACTATCCTTTCTTCCAGGAGTGCGTGTCTTGCAAGGTTTGCAGGAAAGCTACTATGAAGTCTGGAAGGTAGGGGACGAGGTACTGCCGGAAGTACAGCTGTGAGGATGCGTCGTGAGTCGTTCTTGAGTAGCTTAGTAGAGCACTTGCCTGAGATACGCGAATTCCCTAGTTATAGTTTTGGTCTGACATACAATTTTAATCTGCCAGGAAGTTTCATGCCATCACCACCACACACTCCGCCACGTAGCGAAAAATTCGTTCTGAAAACTGATTATTATTTCAGAAGCAATTTCTATAGTTGTAATACATACATGTTGATTTTTTCCCACCGTGTACGAACTCTAGCGATGAGAAAATACGGAAAAAAACTTCTGTGCGGAAGTGCACGGTTTCTATGCTAGAGACCATTTATTCAGTCATACTTTATTCTAATACGCGCTGTACCATGCAGCCACAGTTACAGATCCATGGTTTCCTCCTAAAGGGTGGTACTGTTCCTCATACGTCATGCCCTGGCGTCCTCTCTTGCCACAGTAATTGATAATGTTGTGTCCGATTCACTTCTCCTGCTGGCTCACCTTGTAGTGGATGTGATTCAGCGTTGTACACAATGGTTCCGTATTCGAATCGAGAACTTGCCGGCATGGTGTTTACTTACGGAAAGGCAAATGGCAGCGGGCAGCGGGCAGCGGGCAGCAAGGGTTCATCAGGAAACCTATCGCCGCCGACAACAACCACAGCATTCAATGTTTGGAGCAGTGTTTTGCAGTTTGTCTGAGACCGGGCCGATTCAGGAAACAGGAAATCATGAAGGACGTACCCGACTTCGAGGGAAATGCGATTAACACTGTGGAAGTCGACTGCCGTGTCAGTACCAGGCAGTTCGGCGGCCAGTACAGGGTAAGTCAGACGACCGTGCGGGACATCCTCCATGACAATGGTTACTACCTTTGTCACTTACAGAGTGTGCAGGACTTACTAGCGACAGACGTTCCACATCGGGAGCAGGTTTGTCACTGGTTTCTTCACCAAGCAACCACTATTCTGAGATTTGTCATCCATCCTATTCACTGATGAGGCCATCTTTACACAGAGTGCTATCTTAAAGTTTTGTAACAATCATCTGTGGGATAGTACGCAGAACCCCCAAGTTATGGGGACAACGAATTATCAGCATCGGTGCTCCAGGAATGTGTAGGCCGGCATAATTGGCGACTATATTTTCGGACCAATCTTCCTTCCACGTCGCCTAACAGTCCGGAACTATCGGCGTTTCTTGTGTGTGCCTTTGCGTACGCTGCTGGAAGAAATGCCACTGATGATTCGAAGGGTTATGTGGCTGCTGCATGATGGTGCTCCAGCCCACTTCGCCGTTAACGTCCGGACGCATCCCAGTCGTGTCTTTCCTGGTCGATGGATCGGACGAGGGATCCAGTTGCATGGCCTGCTCGTTCATCAGATCTCAATTTTTGCGATCTCTGGTTTTGGGGCCATTTCAGAAGTATGCTGCATGCAAAACCCTTTCCTCATGCGGAGACACTAAGGCAAGTATTCATGCTGCCTTCGGATGCAGCCTGGTCTATGTGAACGTCTGAGACAGACTGCGTTGAGGCACAAGGGAAATAGTTTCAACACGTACTGTAACTGACTGCACGGTACAGAGTGTATTAAACCGTAGTCTCTGTAACAACGTATGATTCAATAAATGGTCTCTAGCATGGAAACCATTTATTTTCGGAGATAAATTCTATAGAATTTTTTTGCTGTGTATCCTCTCATTGATAATTTCCTAGAGTTTGTGCACAGTGGAAAAAAAATCACCCTTTCTTCAGGGGTCCAAAAATATGGAAATGCGTGGGGGGAGAACATAACATTACATTACCTCTGAACACACATCGAAAACTACATACATACTTGATAATATCTTATAGGACTCTAAACGGTTGGTAGTAATAGATGTACAATACGAGAACATATGATAAGCATGTTACAGTGTGGCTACCAGCCTGGTATTCACCAAGCCGGATGTGGGGAACCGCCTAAAAGTCACATTCCCGCTGACCTGAACATCATGCCCCCGCCCTCAATCCACCTGACTGATTGGATCCGGCGCGGGCGAGCTATCCACGTCGCGAAAACGGGAGTTTTAATGTGTTCGAGTATCCGGGTGGCCCTTCAGCAAGAAAAATCTGCGTAACCGAATATTAGTCTCTCGTTGGGAGAAATGTGTTTGTCGCCAGAGCAACTACGTTGAGAAATACATATGGAGACATGAAAAATCAAGATGTAGAACGTTAACAACGTTTATTTTGTTTAACAGCTTTAAGAGCTTTAACATAAAAAAATCTGGAACATTGACTTTTCAAGCTGCCCTCATAATTGGTTATTCAAGTACGTTAGCAGGCGATTTTGCAATAAACAGGGACTGATGTGGATCTTTTTCGTTTCATAGTTATTTGATCACTGTGTTTGTTATATGTTGTGAAGTGAAGTGAAACTCCCACGTCTCGTGTTTGCTAGGGCCATCCTTGTCCTGTTAATTATCCACTGCACAACACCTTTCATTAACTGGCTATGAGTCCATGGGGTGTGTTCCGACTATCGGCCAATCCAACTGATTCATTTCATTCTGACATCCACAAGGGTATGTCGAAAGCTCAGCTGTACCCTCATAATATGTCAGCTTCATCCGCGATGACTGTATACCGCAACATCAAACAGAACAGTTGGTGCCACTTAGCTCCTAATGTTGGGCTTATAACGTGATGCGTAAATACAATTGTAGGTGACTTGAAGAAGACAGTTTGGTGAATTTCCTGGAAGCCATATGTATGGTGTTTTAAAATTTTATGATCATAAGAATTTCGAAATTCAGTTACGCTTCATTTACGCACCCTATTACAATTTATACGAAAACGTGAAAATGTACTGGATCTACGAAGTTTTGTTTGAGAATGTTTCGTCGCCGAGATACCTTAGAAGACATTATGTAATAAACAGCATCTTTGGCTAGCAGACTCTTGTAGAGGTTTCCAGTTCACTTAAGATTTATTGCTAGGAAAGAGCATGTGGGAGCACATGAAATAACTACATTTTCAGATCTGTAGCACAGGAGTTTCTGAGATAGCAGGTATCAAGACATGCTGAAATACCCATATAGTACATCGTGTAGCCTCCATGGAGGTAATACAGGCGCTGACGCGTCCAATCGATCGTACTCAGGGGGGGGGGGGGGGATACTGTCCTGTACTGTCCTGGGATACGTTATTCCAAACCTGCTCGACCTGTTCACATAGTTCTGTAACATTTGCTAGTCGACGAGTTGCACGAGTCACTTCTCGTCCCATCACATCCCACACGTGTTCGATTGGAGCGAAGTCCGGAGATCATACTAGCCAGAGAATTTGCTGCACGTCTTGACATTGAGTTTCAAGGACAGTGTGCTGGCGAGAATCATCCTGTTGTAACAAAACGTCACCCTCCTGTTCCAAGAACTGCAAAATAATGGACTAGCAATAATGAGACCTGGTACCAAGGAAGGCAGGATTGGGTTGTGATTGTGGATGGGGCCATAATCAATTACTGTTGGTTAGTTTATTTTTTCAATCACGTACACTTTATTTGGAAACAACAACAAATAAAATGTGATAATAAATTAATAAGTGTTCCACGGCTGAAGCCCTTAATGACAACAAATTGAAACTACATCTTGGCTGAAGACCTGACTAGCAAATCTTTTAAGAACCAGTTAAACATCTTCAAACTTGAAATTACTGCCATTAAAATACTTTTTTTTTTTTTAAATCATCAAATCTGTCCAGACCAAGGGGGAAGGGGGGGGGGGGGGCGCAGACATTACTCCAACGATCGACCTTGGAAATTTCCTCAAAAATTCGCAAGCGATGCGACAGGCAGCCAAGAGTTGCATTCACTTCACGAGATGGTAACTCAGATTAGTAGCAGTTTAAACGCATGACCAATAATCATTTGTCGAATCTACCTAACGTCCGTTGACCAATGCAACGATGGAATAACACACCCAAGACGGAACCGGCGGTCAGCACTACATCTTCAGACTCCAGTGTTTAGAGCATCAGGAAACAGAAAGGAACCACTACTACCAGAGTAAAAAAAAAAGACACCAAGTCCACAAATCAAGGAAGCTGCCGAACTAGACACCTAGACATCTTACTGGATAGCATTGGGAAAACGAGGAAAGGTACACTGCCGTAACATACACCAAGCTCCATGGCAGGTAACTGGGGATTGAACTTCACAAATAATAACATATAGAATGCAACAATTAATAATAAGAAGTGGAGGAAGGCTAATTAGGTTCGCCTTCCCCAAACGCTCCACTCGCTGCTCTTTCTCTCGGCGACAATGCGAGCAGCAACACGCAATCAAACGCCGAGATCTCACGATGATGGAGGTTTCACTACTTGAATTAAGACCGACTCAATTTAAACTTCCTGGGTCCAGTTGACAACGAGGTTGTACCTCTCGCGACTACAGCCCTTCCATCCAGCAGTGCATGCATGCCGCCAGTGGTCCTGGCGTGTTCTCACACTGCTCGGACCTGGCTGCTCGTCCGTCCCCAACCGAACTGCCGACTCACACGACACGGAAACACCACAACGTCGCCTCAAAGATAGTACCACCGTCACTAGATGTCGATAACCACGGCTGCTGCCACTAGCGGACGGACAAAGCTTGTGAACGGAGTGGCGCCAATGAACACAAGAAGAAGACGGCAACCGTAACTATACCAACTAAACGATGCCAACCTAAAAACAACACCAATGCGAGCCGCAGCACGGCACAGTACCACCCTGTAAATACGCCACAGGGGAGTGCAAAGCGGAAAGCTAAAAAAGCGCCACACTGAGCCCTCTGGCTTTCAGCATACCCTATTAACGGGTAGACAGAGATTACGCCCTGGTAGCTACGTGAGTACGCTGTCGGTTGCCGGACGACGTTTAAACCATTACCCGTAAGTTTACTATCCCCATGCGGCAAATTCCGTCGTCTAATCAATATCGACGTCGTCTTTCAAGGGGTAGTAACCTTACGGCAGTATATACACTCCTGGAAATGGGAAAAAGAACACATTGACACCTGTGTGTCAGACCCACCATACTTGCTCCGGACACTGCGAGAGGGCTGTACAAGCAATGATCACACGCACGGCACAGCGGACACACCAGGAACCGCGGTGTTGGCCGTCGAATGGCGCTAGCTGCGCAGCATTTGTGCACCGCCGCCGTCAATGTCAGCCAGTTTGCCGTGGCATACGGAGCTCCATCGCAGTCTTTAACACTGGTAGCATGCCGCGACAGCGTGGACGTGAACCGTATGTGCAGTTGACGGACTTTGAGCGAGGGCGTATAGTGGGCATGCGGGAGGCCAGGTGGACGTACCGCCGAATTGCTCAACACGTGGGGCGTGAGGTCTCCACAGTACATCGATGTTGTCGCCAGTGGTTGGCGGAAGGTGCACGTGCCCGTCGACCTGGGACCGGACCGCAGCGACGCACGGATGCACGCCAAGACCGTTGGATCCTACGCAGTGCCGTAGGGGACCGCACCGCCACTTCCCAGCAAATTAGGGACACTGTTGCTCCTGGGGTATCGGCGAGGACCATTCGCAACCGTCTCCATGAAACTGGGCTACGGTCCCGCACACCGTTAGGCCGTCTTCCGCTCACGCCCCAACATCGTGCAGCCCGCCTCCAGTGGTGTCGCGACAGGCGTGAATGGAGGGACGAATGGAGACGTGTCGTCTTCAGCGATGAGAGTCGCTTCTGCCTTGGTGCCAATGATGGTCGTATGCGTGTTTGGCGCCGTGCAGGTGAGCGCCACAATCAGGACTGCATACGACCGAGGCACACAGGACCAACACCCGGCATCATGGTGTGGAGAGCGATCTCCTACACTGGCCGCACACCACTGGTGATCGTCGAGGGGACACTGAATAGTGCACGGTACATCCAAACCGTCATCGAACCCATCGTTCTACCATTCCTAGACCGGCAAGGGAACTTGCTGTTCCAACAGGACAATGCACGTCCGCATGTATCCCGTGCCACCCAACGTGCTCTAGAAGGTGTAAGTCAACTACCCTGGCCAGCAAGATCTCCGGATCTGTCCCCCATTGAGCATGTTTGGGACTGGATGAAGCGTCGTCTCACGCGGTCTGCACGTCCAGCACGAACGCTGGTCCAACTGAGGCGCCAGGTGGAAATGGCATGGCAAGCCTTTCCACAGGACTACATCCAGCATCTCTACGATCGTCTCCATGGGAGAATAGCAGCCTGCATTGCTGCGAAAGGTGCATATACACTGTACTAGTGCCGACATTGTGCATGCTCTGTTGCCTGTGTCTATGTGCCTGTGGTTCTGTCAGTGTGATCATGTGATGTATATGACCCCAGGAATGTGTCAATAAAGTTTCCCCTTCCTGGGACAATGAATTCACGGTGTTCTTATTTCAATTTCCAGGAGTGTATGTACACTACTGGACATTAAAATTGCTACACCAAGAAGAAATGCAGATGATAAACGGGTATTCGTTCGACAAATATATTATACTAGAACTGACATGTGATTACATTCCCACGCAATTTGGGTGCATAGATCCTGAGAAATCAGTACCCAATATAACCACCTCTGGCCGTAATAACGGCCTTGATACGCCTGGGCATTGAGTCAAACAAAGCTTGGATGGCGTGTACAGGTACAGCTGCCCAAGCAGCTTCAACACGATACCACACTTCATCAAGAGTAGTGACTGGCGTATTGTGACAAGCCACCATTGACCAGACGTTTTCAGTTGGTTAGAGATCTGTAGAATGTACTGGCCTGGGCAGCAGTCTAACATTTTCTGTATCCAGAAAGGCCCGCACAGGACCTGCAACATACGGTCGTGCATTCTCCTGCTAAAATGTAGGGTTTTGCAGGGATCGAATGAAGGGTAGAGCCGCGGGTCGTAACACATCTGAAACGTAACGTCCACTGTTCAAAGTGCCGTCAATGCGAACACGAGGCGACCGAGACGTGTAACCAATGGCACCCCATACCATCACGCCGGGTGATACGCCAGTATGGCGATGACGAATACACGATTCTAATGTGCGTTCACCGCGATGTCGCCAAACACGGATACGACCATCGTGATGCTGTAAACAGAACCTGGATTCATCCGAAAAAAAGACGTTTTGCCATTCGTGCACCCACGTTCGTCGTTCAGTACACCACCGCAGGCGCTCCTGTCTGTGATGCAGCGTCAAGGGTAACCGCAGCCATGGTCTCCGAGCTGACAGTCCATGCTGCTTCAAACGTCGTCGAACTGTTCGTGCAGATGGTTGTTGTCTTGCAAACGTCCCCATCTGTTGACTAAGATGCACGATCCGTTACAGCCATGCGGATAAGATGCCTGTAATCTCGACTGCTAGTGATACGAGGGCGTTGGGATCCAGCACGGCGTTCCGTATTACCATCCCGAATCCACCGATTCCATATTCTGCTAACAGTCATTGCATCTCGACCAACGCGAGCAGCAACGTTGCGATACGATAAACCGCAATCGCAATAGGCAACAATCCGACGTTTGTCAAAGTCGGAAACGTGATGTTACGCATGTCTCGTCCTTACACGAGGCATCACAACAATGTTTCACCAGGCAACGACAGTCTACTGCTGTTTATGTATGAGAAATCGATTGGAAACTTTCCTCATGTGAGCACATTGTAGGTGTCGCCACCGGCGCCAACCTTGTGTGAATCCTATGAAAAGGTAATCGTTTGCATATCACAGCATCTTCTTCCTGTCCGTTATATTTCGCGTCTGTAGCACGTCATCTTCGTGGTGTAGCAATTTTAATGGCCAGTAGTATATGTATAGAAGGTTGCAGTGTAAGATCGTAGCGTTTTTGTTTTTCATGTTGGTATTCGGGTTGATATGGGTTTATTTAACGATAGTCATTTTTTATTTGTAGTTCACTGCTGCTATTGGAGTTTACATGTTGTCATTTGGACATAGTGAGTGGAGCTGTGGACTCCAGAAAATGGAGCGCCAAGTGGAGAAATTGGAGCATTTCCGACGTATTCTTCTGTATGAGTTCAGTAGAGGGGTGACGGCAGCGGAGGCGGCAGAAACGTTTGTGCCGTGTATAGAGATAGTGACACTGGACAGAGCACGGCAAGAAAATTGTTTTCGCGTTTTAAGGGGGTTCACTTTGACTTTAGTGACCTTCCACGTTCAGGAAGATCGTTTAACGGCATTAATACACAATGATCCACGTCTGGTAAATGTGATGAACTGTGATCATTCAACCGTGCGACATTTCCATGCAATAGGGAAGGTTATAAAATTACGTGTATTAGTACAGCCTGCTCTTAGCCAAAATCACAAATATCAGCGGGTGTAGATATATCTGCCATCCTACTTGCTCGTCATCAATTGCTCGTGAACAACATCGACCATCCCTGTCCTGTATCGTTACTGGTGACAAGAAATATCTTCATTCTAAAATAAGCAAACATAGAAATTGTGGTGTCACCGCCAGACACCACACTTGCTAGGTGGTAGCCTTTAAATCGGCCGCGGTCCGGTAGTATACGTCGGACCCGCGTGTCGCCACTGTCAGTGATTGCAGACCGAGCGCCGCCACACGGCAGGTCTAGAGAGACTTCCTAGCACTCGCCCCAGTTGTACAGCCGACCTTGCTAGCGATGGTTCACTGACAAATTACGCTCTCATTTGCCGAGACGATAGTTAGCATAGCCTTCAGCTACGTCATTTGCTACGACCTAGGAAGGCGCCATAGCAGTTGATAATTAATATTATGAAGCATGTACCGTAACGAGAGATGTTCTACAATTGTGGATTAAAGTTAAGTATTACATCATCTACGTACTTTATTTGCAATTCTCAAGATATTGTCCTGTTCCAGACTTCACGCCAGTCAGCGTGTAATTAAACGCGTGCATTTCGGCCTCCTCTAGGAAAACAGTGTTGGCTCTTCTGCCAACACTACAGTGACTACCAAATACTACGTGAAGGTTTTGTAGGATGATTTCCTTTCCATTATCTATATTGACACTGATATCGACAAGATGTGATTCATGCCAGACTGTGCTCGACCCCATCGAAGCAGGGTAGTTTTTGATGTCCTGGAGGAGCACTTTGGAGGCCGCATTCTGGCTCTGGGGTATCCAGGGGCCACTGGCATGAGCCTCGATTGGCCGCGATATTCTCCGGATCCGGACACATGCGACTTCGTTTTGTGGGGCTGTATTACAGACAATGTGTACAGCACTAACCCCGAAACCATTGATGAGCTGAAAACAGCCATCCAGGAGGACATCGACAGCATCGATGTTCAGACACTTCAGCGGGTCACGCAGAACTTCGCTGTTCGTCTGTGCCACATCATCGCCAATGATGGCCAGGCATTTTGAACATGTCATAACCTGAATTCGAATATCAGTAGTTACGTTTACATGTTGAATGAAGTATATGAGCGCCCTAGTTTGTAACTAATTTACGTTTTTTTTGTATAATTCAATAATTGTCACCCTGTACATGGATTTGAAAAGTGATCCTTCTATTTGCAAGGAAAGGTTCACTGACAACTACGCTCTCATTTGCCGAGACGATAGTTAGCATAGCCTTCAGCTACGTCATTAGCTACGACCTAGCAAGACGCCATTATCAATTGCTATTTATCTTATGATGCATTTACCGTCAGACCGATGTTCACCAATTGTGGATTAAAGTTAAGTATTCCAGCAGCTACGTACGTTATTGGCTATATTAATTACCTTGTCCTGTTCCAGACATCACGCCAGCCTGCGTGAGCTTAAACGCGTGCCTTTCGGCTTCCTCTCCTAGTGACTTGGCTGTCTTGCCAAGTCACAACAGAAATAGCCCAAACAAATCAGAAATTTCCCAACGAAGACCTGTGCGCATCCACGGAAGATAGTGCTAAGTAAATGGTGGAATAGTGAGGGTGAAGTGTAATACGAATTGCTTCCCCGAGACGC
Source organism: Schistocerca piceifrons (assembly GCF_021461385.2). NCBI lineage: Eukaryota > Metazoa > Arthropoda > Insecta > Orthoptera > Acrididae > Schistocerca > Schistocerca piceifrons. The sequence continues at coordinate 751,700,325 of NC_060141.1, forward strand.
AACAGTCGGCAGACGGTGTCCGAGAACAACGTCCAGGAAGACTGCGTGAAATAATGCTACTCAACGATAACGCCCGCTCGCATTCTGCTAAAAATCGTTCAAATGGCTCTGAGCACTATGGAACTCAACTGCTGAGGTCATTAGTCCCCTAGAACTTAGAACTAGTTAAACCTAACTAACCTAAGTATCACACACATCCATGCCCGAGGCAGGATTCGAACCTGCGACCGTAGCGGTCTTGCGGTTCCAGACTGCAGCGCCTTTAACCGCACGGCCACTTCGGCCGGCCGCATTCTGCTAAATTGACAAAAAACACAATACAAGAGTTGGGTTGGGAAATCATTCCGCACCTACCTTATTCACCTGATCTTGCGCCCTCACATTTTCACCTTTCGCCCTCTATCGAATAACGTTCAAGAAACTTCCTTTCCGGATGAAAATGCGCTCCGAACATGGATCGACGAGTTCTCCGTCCCAAAACCACGTCATTTCTGCAGTCACTGAATCGAAAAGTTACCCCAGCATTCGCAGGCTGTTGTAAATTGTGAAGTAGACTGCATCATTGGTGACCAAATGTTCAAAATGTTCAAATGTGTGTGAAATCTTATGGGACTTAACTGCTAAGGTCATCAGTCCCTAAGCTTACACACTACTTAACCTAAAGTAACCTAAGGACAAACACACACACCCATGCCCAAGGAAGGACTAGAACCTCCGCCGGGACCAGCCGCACAGTCCACGACTGCAGCGCCCTACACCGCTCGGCTAATCCCGCGCGGCCATTGATGACCAAACAGTCTTATGTGTATCTGTTGTGTTCGATAACTTACGGAAAAAGCGCTAGAAACAAAAACCAACTCAATATGTAAATCCCTGTTTCAAAACACTTGCTCCCACAGCGTAGGAACCCCGGCGCTGTGTCTGGATTAGCCACCGGGCCAATAGGTCAAGGGGGGAAATTCAGAGAGCAGAGGATAGTTCGATTAATTTGTGCAATGTGAGGCGGTTTCGTTTTTGCTAATCCTGCTCCTGTACCGTGGCTTGGTGGAAAGTGGTTGTGATTCTTTTTCGTCGTCTTCTGGTCCTCACCTGGTGGAGAACTTCAGGTCATTTCCTAATGTGTGAGACCTGTGGTCTGTATCCTGTGGTCTACTAAGCTTCCAAATGTACCCGCAGTGGGACTGTGTATCAACCGAGACATACCGTGTGTGTTACGACGGTTCACTTATTCGCCATATGACATTTGACATTTGACAGTACGTTTAATAATCCCAGCATGCACCATCGTGCCTGCGAGTCACATTGGTATGGTCAGTCCAGTGAACGGTTGCACCTCACACTGAAATCTGCCTGGATTTCGGGCTGTTAAATAAGTCTCCCGCGTTCCGGTCATCAGAACGCCAGACCGTGTAGTTTGCACACTTTCGTGGACGCACCTGACTACTACAGCCGCCGCTGCGCACCCCTCTTCGCCCATAGCGCGCCATTTTCTGCTGCCGCCTGAAAGAAGGTGAAAGGATAAAATAAGGCTGCACCGGCATAAGATCGTTAAATGATATTCACAGCTCCCTGTTTCCAGGTGAACCATAGTTTGAGGTATACTTAGTCGTAGTTGATTCCATTTGAACAGTGTTGGGCCTCACAGTGGAAACACAAAGTCACATTGCGTTTCAAAAGGGATTAAATCAGAGGTTAATTTGTATAGTTTCCATCCCAATGTATGTTTTACCAATTCGAAATCACCCCTTTCCTCATTTGCGTTTTTCATTTTTCGTGTAAGATTTTCAGCTCGTTGTAATTATAAAAGGACCAACAAAATATTTTGTAAACTTAAATACGCCTCTGTTGTCATTCATACTCCTTCAACAATTCAGTGTTTTCATTTTATTGTAGTAGTACACGAGCATACCAGCAACTTAAGGTTCAATCTTGAGTTCTGAAACTGACCATAGGCATGGGCAACGAAGGTACCATGAAATCACCGAGCATTTATGTGAGCAGTCTTTACCTAACACCACCTCAAAGTTTCGTAAGATGAACAGAGCAATGGTTTTCTAACGCTGAGAGTTCATTTCACTGTGCCTCGTGTAGCTGCCTGGCGGGGAAGTGACGCTGCCTTGCAAACGACTTTTAGAGAAACAAATGTGACATTCTCATTAAATACCATCTCCACTGCTAAATGAGCCATTTGAAATGAAAGAATCCACTGCTGTTGCGTCCGTCTCTCTCTCTCTCTCTCTCTCTCTCTCTCTCTCTCTCTCTCTCTCTCTCTCTTTGCCTTCCATTCTGCTATCGTCCTCACGTTTACTGGTATTACTTTTTGTCGTTAATTTAATCACGTTTTGCAGTTTGAGAACAAGTCCTTTGTAAACTTAGAATTCAGAACGAACTATTCATCTCGCTAATAGTTCTCTTTGTCTCTGCCATAAAGAGTAACATGCTACATTGTATGTACTGTGTGCACTATTGCTTGCCCCAACATACTAAGACACTTCTTAGAAATTGTCTCGTGCATTCACTCACGCTACGTGCTGTGAAAAATGTGAATTAATAGTATGAACTGTTGTTCCTCACCAATGGACACCTTGAGAAGGTGATAAAGTGTTAATAATAAAACATCCTCATTCTTTTGTTTCCTTTACTGCTTGCTCAATATACAGATTGAATAACACCGGGGAGAGGCTACAACCCTGTCTCACTCCCTTCCCAACCGCTGCTTGCCTTTCATGCCCCTCGACTCTTATAATTGCCGTCTGGTTTCTGTACAAATTCTAAATAGCCTTTCGCTCCCTGCTTTTTTTTTTTTTTACCCCTGCCACCTTCAGAATTTGAAAAACAGTATTCCAGTCAATATTGTCAAAAGCTTTCTCTAAGTCTTCAAATGCTATAAACGTAGGATTACCTTTCCTTAATCTATTTTATAAGATAAGTCGTAGGGGCAGTATTGCCTCACGTGTTCCAACATTTCTACGGAATCCAAACTGATCTTCCCCGAGGTCGGCTTCTACCAGTTTTTCAATTCGTCTGTAAAGCTGGCTCTGAGCACTATGGGACTCAACTGCTGTGGTCATAAGTCCCCTAGAACTTAGAACTACTTAAACCTAACTAACCTAAGGACATCACACACATCCATGCCCGAGGCAGGATTCGAACCTGCGACCGTAGCAGTCGTGCGGTTCCAGACTGTAGCGCCTTTAACCGCTCGGCCACCGTCTGTAAAGAATTCGCGTTAGTATGAAATCATTTCTACAACTTGAAATGCGTAGATGTGTGTGCTACCAGCAAGGTGGATAGCTGGATCACTACTCGGCTGCGTCTCTTCCCTGGTCGCTGGATAGGCGTGAAGGTACTATGTGTTGGCCTGTACTTCGCATCATTTTGTGACGTTTATGTGCGGGATAAACACAAGGACGAGCTCTATGCGCAAGTTCCGGCTACCTAGTAGGATTTATGTGCAATAATATGGCAGGAATCTCTTCAATCTGTCCATAAGTCTCTAAATCAGGGAGTGCAAACCGTGTATTGCAGCAGACGGAGGGCGTTTAGATATTTGATGACATGAATGGAATTTTAAGGAAGTGTTTATGACCACAGTCTCTTGTAATTCCCTTTTTTTGCTGTTCCTGCTGTAATTTTGCAATGTAGCTGTGTATGTTGAAATAAAAATCATGGCGCGAAGTTATTATTTAACAGTCTTTTGCACCTCAATTCCGTGTTTTACGTATCATTCAATTTTTTACGAGCACCTCTCAAGGCTCTGACGATAACAATGGTAGAACTGTTATCCCAGTTAACTTGTAAATCATCCCTAGATGTCATGTTCTTTGACTTTCTGTTCATGTGCGGTTCCAACCACATGTACGAATAGCTAGGTGTGATTCGTATCAGCTGCAAATGAAACATCTCTCCACTGTTTCGCTTTTATGATGAAATTTTCAGTTGCGTCAAAGTATATGCGTGATATCAGCCTGCGTGACAGACCCGTAAAACAATAACATCTTAATAACACAGTAATGGGCTTCATGTTCAAAACAGGTAAATCGTAAGTTCTAAATATTGTAATTACACGGAAATTTGTAATCTTAGTTTGAAAGACGAAATTACTTTTGAATAGGTCTCTTTTTACAGCCACGAAACTAGTGACAGAAATTACGACAATTTTGGAACTTCCTGGTAGGTAAAAACAGCGTGCCGGACCGAGAGTCGAACCTAGGAGCTTTTCCTGTCGCGGGCGAATGCTCTACAGACTGAGCAATCCAAGCACAATTCTCCATCCACGCTCATAGCTTTATCTTTGCTAGCACCTCATCTGCTACTTTCCTAACTTCGCAGAAACTATGAAGGAGAGCTGCGATGTATGGGGTGAGGTACTAGCGAAAATGAACCTGTGAAGGTGGGTAGGGAATCGTGTTTGGATTGCTCAGTGGGTAGATACCTGTCCGCCAAAGGCAAAGGTCCCAGGTTCGAGTCCTCTCCCTGCATCCAGGAGGTTTCAAAACAGCATACACTTCGCTACAGATTGAAAATTCATCCTGGATAAAACAATTTTATTTGAAAAGGTGTACTTGGTACCGATAAGTCTGTAATTAATACAGTAAGAAAAGAACATACCTCGTTTAATGAGAGATTTTCGCAATTCGCCTGGGTCAAGATAAAGCTACAATATCTTAGACAGGTCAAGGAACATATAAGACGAAGAGCGCAGCTGAATCAGCGTGTATTTTGCAGCAGATACTTACGACCATTAGGAAATTGATACAACATCTCTCGAATACACGGAATCGGTCCACATTTCCAATGACAATTCTCGAATTAAACCAAAATATATCTATATGTGTAATTACTAGCTTAGTTTATACCGCGTTATCTTACTATCTCTGAGACTGATGCTGATGATGCACGTCATGGACAAAAACTCAATGAAGTCTACAGAGACACTGTAGTCACCACCACTAAACTTTGCAGTTAAGACCAAAAACGGCACACTCATGGATAATGAGCCAACGAGTTCAGAGCTGGACAAACCTCTCTTACAGTTACTTAAAACAATGCTGTGTGCCTCAACGCCATGGCGAGTAATTATGTGTCACTGGTAACAGGTCGCCGCTCTGTGAGGTACCGGTAATCAAGTTTCTGAGACGAGGTCGGTCAGAGTTGGAGGTGTCAGTATGAAACCGTTAGTCCAATTTTGAATAGTTTTATCAAGCTTAAGAGGCTATCGATAATGAGTAGTGTTTAATCTCTGAGTGTCATACCCCAATTTAATTTTTTTTCCATTGCGGCTCATGTCGGAAATAAGCACTAAATTAGCCGTATTGGTTCGTTATAACATTTACTCGTTTTTAGCCATTGATTCATCTAGAGAATTGTGAGATTAACATCAGTGACGAGCTTTTAAGCGGCTTTGCGTTCCCAGGCTCACAAACACATTCACTACTCCCCTACCCCCTCTCCACCGCCCAACACACACACGTTTACAACTTCCCCTACATGTATAACACTTCATTCAGAACTGCTACTGTACTGGTATATAACGGAGAACTCGAATGGAATGAAACTGGAAGGGTACCGCGTCCACTAATCACCGATTTCGTCTAAATTTGTGATACTAGCAGGGCTTATCGAGAAATGAAAGTGACTAAAGCTGGAGCTCCAGATGACGTAGCGATTAGAAAATAAATAGCAATTTTTGGCGCGGCTCGTGTGGGGAGAATGGTAATTCAACGTTCCTGGCTTCAAGTCATTCTGCGGGAACATTCCTTTTACTTTTGTTTCTTCAGTTATTTACGCTGCAAATAAACCGAAATACTGCTCAATTTATTGAGTTTATTCATATTTTGAGAAAAGGCATAAAAAGAAATGGCAAAGGAAAATTTGGTGGATGTTTACGCATCATAACTTCTCCCAAATCTGGGAAACAACATTAAAAATGTTATGACATGAAGGAAATTTCGCTGTAGCAAAACGAATTTATTTCGTTAACTGAGTCGTGGGGGCAACAAACGAATCCATGTCGATATTTTCTAAGATGAAGGAAGGCCGTCATGCAGTATTAAAGTGGTTCTCCCCCGAAATGATCTTGCTATGTGTATTTATACCGTCGGATAAATAATTTCATCAAAAAGCTGCAAAATTACTGTTACGTCATCGAGAAACAGAAAAAAACCACACACCGAGAAGACTGCATCAGAACATATTCAACTGCCATTATATTTGTTGAAATGATTTGTTACGAATGCTTTTCTGGCACTTTGTGACGAGGGTGTCCTTTATGAATGTAAACCTAGTTTTCAGTAGAAATTTTAAAAGCGCCATGTTAGTGTAAACAAAGTTTATGACGTGTCCAACAGGCCATGAAAATTACTGCTTCGCCGCGTATACCCAGCACGTGTAAATGAGAGTAAAATAATAGAAGGGTCTAATTTTATATACTAAGTTCTCGTGTACACCTTACAAAGCTTTCTTTCCCTTTCTTTCTCATGCCTCTTATGATAATACACTACTGGCCATTAAAATTGCTACATCACGAAGATGACGTGCTACCGACGCGAAATTTAACCGGCAGGAAGAAGATGCTGTGATATTAAATGATTAGTTTTTCCGAGCATTCACATAAGTTTAGCGCCGGTGGCGACACATACAATGTGCTGACATGAGGAAAGTTTCCAAACGATTTCTCTTACACAAACAGCAGTTGACCGGCGCTTCCTGGTGAAACGTTGTTGTGATGCCTCGTGTAAGGAGGGGAAATGCGTACCATCACGTTTCCGACTCTGATAAAGGTCGGATTGCATCCTATCGCGATTGCGATTTATCGTATCGCGACGTGCTGCTCGCGTTGGTCGAGATCCAATGACTGTTAGCAGAATATGGAATCGGTGGGTTAAGGAGGGTAATACGGAACGCCGTGCTGGATCCCACCGTCATCGTATCACTAGCAGCCGAGATGACAGGCATCTTATCCGCATGGCTGTAACGGATCGTGCAGCCACATCTCGATCCCTGAGTCAACAGATGGGGACGTTTGCAAGACAATAACCATCTGCACGAACAGTTCGACGACGTTTGCAGCAGCATGGACTATCAGGTCGGAGACCATGGCTGCTGTTACCCTTGACGCTGTATCACAGACAGGTGCGCCTGCGATGGTGTACTCAACGACGAACCTGGGTGCACGACTAGCAAAACGTAATTTTTTCGGATGAATCTAGGTTCTGTTTACAGCATCATGATGGTCGCATCCGTGTTTGGCGACATGGCGGTGAATACACATTAGAAGCGTGTATTCGTCATCGCCATACTGGCGCATCATCTGGTGTGATGGTATGGGGTGCCAACATTGGTTACACGTCTCGGTTACCTCTTGTTTGCATTGACGGAACTTTGAACAGTGGACGTTACATTTCAGATGTGTTACGACCCGTGGCTCTGCCCTTCATTCGATCCCTGCGAAACGCTACTTTTCAGCAGTACAATGCACGACCGCATGTTGCAGGTACTGTGCGTGCCTTTCTGGATACAGAAAATGTTCGACTGCTGCCCCGGCCAGCACATCTTCCAGATCTCTCACCAATTGAAAACGTCTGGTCAATGGTGGCCGAGCAACTGGCTCGTCACAATATGCCAGTCACTACTCTTGATGAACTGTGGCATCGTGTTGAAGCTGCATGGGCAGCTGTATCTATACACGCCATCCAAGCTCTGTTTGACTCAATGCCCAGGCGTATCAAGGTCGTTATTACGGCCAGAGGTGGTTGTTCTGGGTACTGATTTATCAGGGCCTATGCACCCAAATTGCGTGAAAATGTAATCACATGTCGGTTGTAGTATAATATATTTGTCCAATGAATACCCGTTTATCATCTGCATTTCTTCTTGGTGTAGCAATTTTAATGGCCAGTTGTGTATAAATAAAAAAAATATATTATTACTTCCGTTTCTTCGCACTGTAAATGATGTAAAATCTGAAAATAAAAGTTTTTGCTGGAGATTGGACCCCACGCCCCTCGGATTATCAGTCACGCTTTACCCTTTCTGGTGCTTCGACTGCTGCCTGGATACTACGCTAACATAATTAATTCATGGCTCACCCAACCGGTGCGAAAAAATACCATTGCTTGTGCGACACCTGGCCGTCTGAAGCTCCCACTTCAGTGACTCATTTTGGCAAGCCCTGCTCATACCACGAAGGTGGACGAACTCTGTGATGACAAGTAGGTGCGGTCCCCAAGACGAGTGTTGCATAATGTTTGAACTGACGACAGCTAGACTGGAGTTCTGCTCCCGCGCAGGACGCCCCGTGACGTCACAGGCCGAGCGAGAGGTCATAATCTGCCTGCTGGTCCTGACGTCACGTGATGTATTAGGTCGGAGGCGCTCTGCGTCCGTATCGCGTAGTGGGAACACCGAACTACTGACAGCCTCAAAAGACAATTGTCAGTAGCGTTAGTCTGTAATGTAATGGAACAAGGAAAAGCAAATTACGTATGTGTGTGCGCGTGGGCTCTTTCTTCGTGTCTAGTATTGTCAAATGCAGATGCAGAAGACAAGCAAATTACCTCCTATGTCATTTCGAATTTCTTGTGCAATTTGTTGGTGTTGTGGCTGAAGTCTTGTCACCTTGAGCGGTTTCTGTTTTTGTGTATCAGTAATATTATCTACGTTCGGTGGTTGTATACCTTTTTGTTCGCAGGGGATTGTATTCCTAAATACTGAAGTAGTTTTTACTTATGGGAGAAAAGTCACTAACGATGCAATACGTAGTATTCTCTGTGGCACCTTCCATTCCCTAGCCAAGTTGGCGACCCGGGTCATTGTGAAATCATGGGTTCCTTTCAGATAGAGAGTGGGCAAACAGAGTCTCCCAACTGAATTAAGAGATGATTTTAAATGCTTGTACTTGCCTTTCACCCAGATGACAAAAGAAACATTTTTTGTGTGATATAGTTGCAGATTAAACTTTTAGGATTTATTCCTTTAATTGTACCGTTAAACTTTGCTTCCTACTAAATTTCATGCTTCTACGTCAATCGGAAGTACAGGTTTGGATGACTGACTCTTGCGCGGGTATCAAAATATGTGACATAAGTGGCCGTATCTTTTGACTGCATTGACTTGCAAGCTTCACTTTTTTTACACCGCTAAGGGACCGTAGAGTTTAGTACGTGACACATTGCAATTTGATACGTCCACCCATTCCTAAGACAAAGAGTTTTTGTAGTCGGACAGACAAACAGACGGGCAACAAAGTCATTGTAGAAGGGTTCCGTTTTTACCGACTGATGTGTGGAAGCTTAATAATAAGATAATGGGCCGTGACACTTCCAAAGGAACCATTCCAGCGCTTGCCTTGAGCGAACTAAGGAAAGCGTGGGAAACCTAAATCTAGACGGTCGGACGGGGATTTGAACCGGCGTGTCGCTCACTTGCGCTAACCTGTGCGTCGCGCCCTCTGTCGAGAGACTGGAAGTGGGTGACGCGGACATCGATTACGCGCAAACTCCACAGGCTACCAGTACCTTCACAGCGGCAACGTGCACATTTGTGACTTCCAGAATGGCGGCAGTCTGAGGTTATACCTGTAAACTTGGTGCTGCTGAAGTAACCAGCAACACTGGTTTTGCTGCTTTATGAAACGGAGGGAGGGTGGGCGAACATGGTTACCAGGAGGGACAGAGAAATTTATTACAACAGTAGTCGATACCAATGTAAAAGCCCTTGAAGCTAGCTTATATCTGAACTGTACCATGCAGGTGATCACAAATAAGTAATTACTTGATTCAACGTGAGCTAATCCCACCAATATGGAAAAATACATTAATTTTAAAATTTTTCACATACTTAATCTTTAATTTCAGAGTTAGCAACTAATACAAAAACAAATTGTCAAAAAGTAAGCAGTTAATTGTTTTAAAGTCGTAGTTTCTCTTTGGAACCACTAGGAGATATAGTTTTTAGCCACCCATAATTGCATGTGTCTTTGAAAGCAAATTCGTATTTTTCCTAGATACAATCCCACACCTCGATACTACCATCAACTCGTAATACATACAACTAATTATTGTCCTACATGACGAGCAAAAATGAGCCTGCAATTTAATAAATTATTTACGATAACTATGTATGTAGTATATATGACAGAGTGCTTTAATTTCGGAATCACTCATAAAACTGTAGTACAAACTCAAATTTACAATATAATAATTTAAACGCACTTTGAATGTTAATGATCTTCTCAATATGGTCAAAAAAAGGAAACCATATGACACTGTCCTACAATCACGTAGCACAATGTCATTGCTTACTGTTGCTTTGAACGCTGTAGATGACTGCTACAATGCACTATACACGTAGAAGTACCTGTGAAGACACTATACAACTCGTCTAAAGGTGGTTGACATTTTTCTCACTTGTCAGTACAAGTTGGATCGTGAACAGCTGAGGTGATTTATCAAATGACGAAAAAAGGCGAGGAAATATGTTTCAGTCATCTCCCAACAAATCCGACCCAAGACAGTGAGCAGGAAGCGAGAGAGAAGCATATGTAAGACGTATAGTTTTCGTAATTAGTTCCTCCCATTGAAATGAAATGAGCGTATGGCATCGTTGGCCGGGAGGTCCCTATTGGGGGAAGTTCGGCCGCCAAGTGCAAGTCTTATTTCATTCGACGCCACATTGGGCGACGTGGGCGCCGGTGATGAGGATGAAATGATGATGAGGACCCCAATGATGGTTGAGCAGTGCAAGAATTGCAACTATTTATACTTAAAATGCACTTGCTTTGATGTTTAAGTTTGCTGCATTTTGACTGGAATGGATTGTTAAAATACATGAACCATCAGGACCGTTATGCTTCGCTGTGTGGTGCTGCCGCTAAAAATGAGAAATGTGAAGATTACGAAATATCATCTGCAAAACCGACAGCCACACTTCGATGGAATGGCCCGAAAAAGCTAAAAGTCTATCAGAAACGAGATGAAATAATGCAGGAAATAGATCATTTAGGATTTACGCACGGATGTATTGATCTTACCGAAAAGTAGCAAAATTTCAGAGTATTAAACCAAAAAAGAGCAGCTGATTGCGCTGGAAATTGTATAATGTGGTAGCAAAGAAGGGTAAATGAAGCAATAAATAAATTGTATAGCAGATTGCGTACGGCGTTTTCTGTAATTACATCGGTACTTTGCACGTTACTCTTAGCTGATTTTTCGAAATGTTTTAGTTTTTCAGTGAGATAAATTACTCCGTATGATGATGAAAGTAAGTAAATAAGCATTTAGAAAACGCTAAACACTGCTACGCCACTACACTGCATTATGTTGCTATATTTATGCAGTGTTCTGGCAGCTGCACAGATAACAGGAAATAGCGAAACAGGTGTGGCCGGATCGAAATCGTGTAGCCTACGATAGCATGGACGTAGCCCAACTAACAAGGGAACCTCCCCATCGCACCCCCATCAGATTTAGTTATAAGTTGGCACAGTGGATAGGCCTGGAAAATCTGAACACAGATCAATCGAGAAAACAGGAAGAAGTCGTGTGGAACTATGAAAAAAACAAGCAAAATATACAAACTGAGTAGTCCATGCGCAATATAGGCAACATCAAGCAGAATGTGAGTTCAGGAGTGCCGTGGTCCCGTGGTTAGCGTGAGTAGCTGCGAAACGAGAGGTCATTGGTTCAAGTTTTGCCTCGAGTGAAAATTTTACTTTCTTTATTTTCGCAAAGTTATGATCTGTCCGTTCGTTCATTCACGTCTCTGTTCACTGTAATAAGTTTAGTGTCTGTGTTTTTGCGACCGCACCGCAAAACCGTGCGATTAGTAGACGAAAGGACGTGCCTCTCCAGTGGGAATCGAAAACATTTGATCGCACGGTCATAGGTCAACAGATTCCTCCACAGGAAAACACGTCTGATATATTCTATACGACACTGGTGATGGCATGTGCATCACATGACAGGAATATGTTGTCGATCTACCTAACTTGTACACTTGGCGAATAGCTAAAAAGATTCTTCTACCTTGCCCGATTTAGGTTTTCTTGTGGATGTGATAATCACTCCCAAAAAAGTGATGAAAACATAAGAGTTTGTCACATAAACTGAAAATAAAAAATCAAACTTTTCATTCGAGGGGAGACTTGAACCAAGGAGCTCTCGTTCGGCAGCTGCTCACGCTAGCCACGTGACCACGGCGCTCCTCAGCTTATGCTATCCTTGATGTTGCCTATCTTGCGCATGGACTACTCAGTTTGGATATTTTGCTTATTTTTTTCATAGTTCCACACAACTTCTTCCTGTTTTCTCGATTGATCTGTGTTCAGTTTTTCAAGGTCTATCCACTGTGCCAACTTATAACTAAATCTGAGGGGGGTGCGATGGGGAGGATCCCTTGTGAGTGAGTTACTATTTCTTAGCTAGTGCAGCTGTCAGAGAAATAAGAGCTGGAAAATCGTTATGATGTGGTTGTACACATTAAATAATCAGGCATACAAGATTAATGCTTGGTCAGGCTTTTCCAAAATCTCTTCTGTTTGTTGCGCCAGCCAGATACGAACATTTCTTTCGCAGCGAGAAACTGCGGCAGTAACTGTGTTTCAATGGATGGCGGTTTGCTGCACGCAGAGAGTACGTAGGATTGTAATAAGATTCAACCAGTGATGCAGACTCAAATACGAGAATGAGAAGCAGTTTACATAAAGCAGTTGCGCAACAGTTCAAACTAAACATAACAGCTGCTATTGTCCGATTTAAATTACTTAGTTGTTGACATTTCACGTGTTGGAGCTGGTTTCCCCCACTCAAAGCGCCCAACGTCGCGCACGAACCGTTCGGCATTGCCAAATTGCTCAACAGTTTGTCAGTTCACTTTCAGTTCCTAGTTCGGCTTTCTCGCTTGATGTGTTTAGATCCTGAATCCTGGGTCTCGCTCTTATTTCGTATTTCATCATACATGATAACCATATCAAAAACAAACCCCCTAACCCCATCCCCCCCCCAAAAAAAAACACACACACATACACAACGCTGCTAGCGAAACACACACGTTTCACACGCAGCACTAAACGAACAATACTGGACCCTTCCCCACAGACCGCGATTCAGCGTCGTTTATACAGTTATTGTAATCAAAGCTTCGCATGAGGCTGCGTGAAGTTCATTTTTTTGTAGGCTGCAATCATAGTCGCAACTGGGTCACAAGGCTCAAATATAGCAACATAATGCAGTGTAGTGGGGTAGCTGTGTTTAGCGTATGCATCGGCTGTGTGCAAGGTCGTAGGTGCGAACCTCGTCCAATGTAGCGAATTCTTTTTTAATGTAACTGTAACTGACTGGATTTTGAACAAGCTAAGTAGTCCCAAACAATCAGATACTAGTTGCTTCTTGGTGTATTTATTCCTAATGACACGTTTCAGGCTCTGTCCATCATCAGATTTCCTGGTGTAAACAATATAACAGTTACACATTTTTTTCAAAAGACCCAATGTTAACAGCAATGCGCCAAATCGAACTGTTATAACCAATACATAACATTTCATAGCGAAAGTAACTTTGACAGCTTGCACGAACCAAAGGGTGTGACATGTAATTTAAACTCGGAAAATGGGAATGTTGGTCGTGAGAAGGACTACGAAAAACACTTACTTCAGTGCGCTCGCACTTGCTAGGTTAACCACGCGGTAGAAGAGGGACGGTATAGTGGCTGTGCAAATACCGATATGTTTACTAAAAATTAAAACAATAACCAATAACAACTAAAAGTACATGTTGTGTGCCTGCACATAGACATATTAAAACACACATAGCAATAATACGAACCACAAGAAAGTATATTACAAAATTGTACTAAGAATATTTTGTCTTGAAAAGACGTAACTTATCAAAGATTACGACAGTTTTTTTTTATCTGCAATTCACTTCTTGACTTCGTCAAACATAAAAATCTTAATACATTTGTCCCATCTTGTGGTTTATTATTGCGGCTATCCATATGCCAAAACGTTTATTGCTCTTTAAAATAGTAAAAAACAACAACATAAATACATATAGTGTGCATGCACGTAAAAAAATAGTAAAGGGAAAGAAGGTTGTCTGCCTCCAGTCAAGTACAATAAAAAATGCTTCACTGTAGTACATGGGCACAAGATTCTACGTTACAACAAACTAAAATATTTACTCGTGTTGAAAGAATAACATATCAAAATTACAGAAAAATTTGTCTTGATTCACTGATGATAATTGAACATAGGGAAGGGATGGTACATTTCAACTTTCCTTTTTTGTATTAAGAAGATAACATGTCATAACTACAAAAGGACATGTTTTGATTTGCCATTGCAGTTCCTGACTGCACGACTAACGTGGTATTTACCGGGAGTTCCAGGCCAACACACGTAGAATTCCTTTTTATTTCGAAATCTAATCAAAATACTTATTTTTATTCAGGTGATTGGTTTAAATGTTTTTTTTTTTTTTTTTTGTTTCTAGTACTTCGCAGCATTTTCATCATCGTTTTGCCTTTTTCATTTTCTCTTATTTTTCTTCGTATCAGTGTTTATTTCGTTCGGTATCTTCCTGCATCTCCTACAATCTGTAATCAAGTTCCAACCAGGACCACTCATCGGTTGCTAACGCGGCATCTCGTGTGGCTGGTGTGAGGATAATCTCATTATTTCTCAATGGTATTTTTTCTCCGTACGCCGTATGTCCTGTATTTTTAATCAAATTTAATGATTGCAACATTTTCAGGATTTCGCTCACCACTAATGACTGAAAATACACAATTAGTTTGAAGTAGTTGTTCTGTTAAAAAACTTTCTTTTGAATACATTTTCATAAGGGCAATGTAGAAGAAGGTGTCATCAGTTGACAATCTGTGTAACACGCACAACAGCTGCTTCAGTAGTTTAGATTCCATATGCGCGATTTCGGTGATACAAAACGATATAAGGGCTTTAGAAGGCTCCATCTAATGACAAGATGGTTTTACTACTGTGCACAACAGCGTTTGGTGTTTTTTTGATTGCCACTATAATCAGTTTCACAGAAGCAATGAACCAAAAGTATTGCGTTTCTATTCAAAGGCGATTCTATGTCTAAACAGTGATGATTCTACATTAATGAATACAAATGTTGATGGTGTTGAGACAGCAACCAGCTACAAACTTATTTTCAGTTTCTTTATTCATAAGATACGGTTACCGGTTTCGAATCATTACGATTCATCTTCAGACGGTTTTCATGCTTCATTAGAACATGTGGTGCGTTTTTTTAGATTGTCATAAAATATAAATAATACAGAATTATAAGCACACCACACAGATGGTTGCGTTGCAGATTTGAATTGGATGTGACTTACGTCGGTTTGGATTGTGTTTTCAATGAAAGCATGAAAACCGTCTGAAGATGAACAGTAATTATTCGAAACAGGTAACGGTACCTTTTGAATAAAGGATCTGAAAATAAATTTGTGGCTGGTTCCTGTCTCAACACCATCAACATCTGTCTGCAAATAACAGTCACTGTCTCCAACCATGTCTTCATATGACAAAATTGAATTAATGAATATGTCATTTCTGATGGGCTATCTGGAGATGCAATGGTTTACTTCAGTTCTGATTCTGTCCAGCTTCGAGAAATAACGCTCAGTTGTACGCGGTAAAATCATAAAAATCTTTAAAGCCTTTCGGTTTATCAATTGATCAAGATCATCAATTGATCTAGAAGAAAAATTCTATTATTATGTTAATTTGAAATTTTAACGATAATCTGGAATTAATTAATGTTTGAAGTGTGATAGTAACGCACGTACACAATCACTTCTAAAATCATTGACTCCTATAAAACTCCGCTAATACCAAGCATTAACTTCATATCTTCTGATGTAACTATGCTGAGGTAGCGCAGTGGGTAGCACACTGGACTGGCGTTCGGTACGGCAACGGTTCAAACCCGAGACCGGCCATCCTGATTGAGGTTTTCCGCGATTTACCCTAAATAGCTTCAGGCAAATGCCGGGACGGTTCCTTTGAAAGAGCACGGCCGACTACCTCCCCGTGCTTCTCTAATCTAATCGGACCGTTAACCTCTGTTTGGTCCCCTCCCCCCATATCAACCAACCAACCATGCCTTTCCCAATGATAAGACAGCGATTCACAATGAAAGTAGCGTTCACTATGATCATTAATAAAGCACATGGTCAGATGCGTCAAAGGGACAGACTATATTAATCAGAACCTATTTTTTCGCATGGACAGTTATACGTTGCTTTTTCATGAGGTGGCACATTCAGTGATATTTATGCTTGTGGTACTATTATACAGCCAAAAAGCAAACGATGATAATAGTACAACTGGTAACACTCGTTTCAAAGAAGTTTTTTAAAAGGAAGACGTTTAAAAACTTTAATACTCGGATAACACTAAACTGCTTCCATGACGTGTTTGCTATCGGTTACCAAATTTGGTTTACCACGTACCATGTCCCCACAGAACTAAGTCCTGTGACGGCATAAGCCACGTATAACGTTACCACTGCTACTTCTGTACCCTAACTTCAAAGGCTGGAGACAGTATGTATAATGAAACTATGTTGTTAAACCAATTATGGTATGAAGAAGCAGTGCAGTATTACCCTCTGAAAGGAATTTTTTGTATTGACCGTGATGTAGCTAAAGGAGGTGGCTTATCGGACGTGAAAGTCAGAATTACGTAATTGTTCAGCAAGTAACAGATAAAATTTACCAATTCAAATTGTTCAAATAATAAAGATAGCGGTCGCCAGCCTAATTAGACATAAGAATGTGTAACATTCCTGTTCAAAAAAATATATTTAAGTAACTTCAATGGATAGACACAGCCTATACTTTCCCACGAGAGTGCAATGAACCCAGTCACAAGCTTATGTTAACGCTAAAGAGAGTGCTGACAGTTATATCAGAACAAACCTGTTTGCATAAGTGCAACATATAATGATACACACTTTTGCATTCAGGGCTTAGTCAAACCAAATAGTTTCAATAACATTACTATTAAAGTTTACTGTAGAGTTATAAAATTAGGCATGAATTTAGTCTCTTTACCAAATGCTTTTCTACCTGACATGAAAATTAAATAGAGTTCACTAGCAAACAAATTGCCACAGTTCTCTGAAGAAAAGAAGTTACCATTTTTATAGGTAAAGCTCTTTCAGTTAATAATTTTCTATCAGTGAGCACAAAAGACAGAATATGGATCCTATTAAACTGGCAATACATTCTTTAACACACATAGGGACCAAAAATTTAGCAAATATTTGTATATAACTTTCAACAGTGATACTTTTTAACTTTTACTGCACTGGGACACAAATTTACATAATTATAAGGCAATGACTCATCTATTTGCATTTTTCAGCAGGCTGTACTATAATCGTTGAAGATGCAAAACTCTATAAGCTAAAGTTTTGAGTACATTTACTTTTGAAATTGATGGCAAATTGTTTTAATGCCCTTTTGTACTACTTTATTACTTTAAATTCAGTTATTCACTTTAGGTTTTTGAAAACCCACAAATTTTTAATAAGCAGTTTTAATTGCAAAATTATTTTCAGCAATCATCATTTACTATATCACACACTTTTGCCACATTAATTTTAACTTTGATCAGTTTCTTCTTACTTGTTTCTGTCACAGATTGTTTAATCTGTGCAAATTCGGTGTTACATTCTGTTTGTATTTCGGATAGAACAAAAGAAAACTGGTGGTTTTCATTTATTGAAAAATATTATTAATCTTAGGAAGACAATATCTGATTTTTATATGTTTTTACAATTAACTGTATTATACATATGATTACTTTTTTCCAGTCAGACCAATTTTCTACATATAACGTATTTCAATAATAAATACTTGTATTTACTTATTTCAGCAGTTCTATATTACATTTAGGTGACTAATCAGGACAGAATGCCAATTATTTGCACGAGTCAACTAGTTTCTGGTAACCTGTGACAACGAGTAACGAAGAGTTTCCTTTTAGTACTGCAACTGGTATTTTTGTGTCTTGAGTTTGCCCGTGGAGATTAGCTTTAATCGCATTTTATTTCTGCCGCAGATTGTCGACCGCCGTTCTGTAAGATACATTTCACATCGCGAGATTGTGGTCAGGTTAGGACATGAATTCAGGGCTGCAAAGCGCGTCGTCTGCCACAATTCAGTCATCTGTCACTTAAAATCGGTTGTCGGTAGAGCGTCTCGCTTTCCAGTCATACCTCGCGGCGGCCGCTTCGAACCTTCCTCCCAGTTAGACATTAACAGCATTTGTGAAGCGACCCGCCGTGTTTGTGTGTCGCCAATAAACGAGCGGTAGCGGGCAGCCGATGCGGCAACACTGTAGCGGCAGGTGACACACGTCAACTGCCAAGTAATTTTAATCGGACCATAGTTCCGACAACACTAGAAGCAAGCAAGTTGGCAAGTAGGTAGGTAGGTAGATAGCCAGCCCTTATTGGTTGGGACAATACGACTATTGGCTGCCTTGGGCGCACAGTGGATTGTGACACCGCAGTGCTGGCGGCGAGCGCCACACGCTCACTTTATTCTTCTGCAGATCAATCATCAGGAGCGAGTTGTGATGGCTGCCAATACGAGTGCGCTACGGCGGGTGACTGCCCTGCCCTGGTACACTTCCAAACGTGTTGCCACTCGTCAGTACGGCGACACAAGGTCTTCGTTCCCTACAATGTACAATTATTGTTGACTATAACACTTCACGCTGCCAAAGCCGTTACATCCAATGCGAAATCCAAAGTAAGACGATACGAGATGCAGTAGAGGAGATAGGGGCACGCTGGCCGTGGGATCACGATGGCCGACTGGTTTTATTTCGTTAAACCACCGTTAGAACAAGCAACCTTCTTTATGGCTGCTGGGAACAATTCCGTAGTCTTTCAACAAACGCGTCAGTGCATTTAGATCATCGACCGAGAAAGGGCACGTATTTTATGGTTATTTTGAAAATTAAAGTAAATTTTGCTTGCTTATGACATTTTGCCGTGTGTTCCAAGACAATGCTCTTACTAAACGGGTAAGCACAACGACTGAAGTCGTTCGATTAAGGATTTCTTTGATAGTGTATACGGTGATAAATGTTTGAAAGTTTTCGTAAACGAACTAAAGCAATTCCAATATGCGAAGCTTACTAAGTAATAAGTACAAGGCAACTTTTACACAAGGAAGTTGTGTTCTGCATTGTTTTTGAAGACGTAACGTCTATGTGATGTTTGTTGTTTTCCTCTTTTTTCTTCCAAAACCCATAACTTGTATTCAGTTATTCAAGTTAAATAATTGTAATATAAATCTGAAATTATTACTAGTGGGACATTTAAGTACATGTATTTTAAGAATCAAATGGTACAAATGGCTCTGAGCGCTATGGGACTTAACACCTGAGGTCATCAGTCCCCTAGAACTTAGAACTACTTAAACCTAACTAACCTAAGGACATCACACACATCCATGCCCGAGGCAGGACTCGAGCCTGCGACCGTAGCAGTCGCGCGGTTCCGGACTGAAGGGCCTAGAACCGCTCGGCCACCGCGGCCGGCAAGTATCAGATCTATGTATATCTTCGCACGTAGCCCTCTAATGACCCCTTCTTGACGGGACACTAAACCCCTGAATGTAGGTGCGTTTTTACTTGCTGTCGTTCTACTGTTTTTAGGGTGGTCCGAATCTTTAAAAAGATAACTGAACCAGGCAATGTTTCTGAAGCTACTATGGGATTCCGAGCAGTATAACGACGGAAAAGAGAAATGTTGGTGAGCGTAAAAAAAAAGAAAAGGTAATCGCATCAAGCTAATTCACGTTATAAAACGCCTCAAAGCACAGACAGGAAGTCGATATTTCTAACAATATTCTTCAAGGTGAAGTTGTGGTTGAGGATACCCTGTG
Organism: Schistocerca piceifrons; assembly: GCF_021461385.2. Classification (NCBI taxonomy): domain Eukaryota; kingdom Metazoa; phylum Arthropoda; class Insecta; order Orthoptera; family Acrididae; genus Schistocerca; species Schistocerca piceifrons. The sequence goes on from NC_060141.1 coordinate 751,720,260, forward strand.
TCTTAGATTTCTCACGGCAATCTAGGTGATGAACGGATTCAATGCACAATTTGGCGGTGGGCACATCTGTTGTGTTAAAAATAACGTGAAACAACTTTTGTAAATGTTTGTACTGAGAAAATCCTATCGGGCATTCAGAGGAAGACCGCAAAAATTTTTTGCAAACTTGACATAAAATGATGACCTAATTTATGACTTTTTTCATATACATTTAATAATTTATATTAAAATATACTGTGGATATTAAAGTCGATATACTTTCAGGTAATAACTAGTGTCGCAAATAAATGATTTGGTAATATGGACCAACTTGCCCCCACTGCTAGGCCAACTTGCCTCGTGCGTGGAGTAGGTTGGCCCAGGCGGTTTTACTGTACTCAGTATTATATTATGAATAGACAAACAGTGAGAATCTAATTGCTCGGTTGCAAAGGTGCTGAAACAATGAGCCAATGTTTCCGCGTAAAAAGATCAATGGGAACATTTAAAATACAAGCTGGAAAAAATCATGGGAGAAAGTGGACCAACCAATCCATTTCCCATACATTGCCCGCAATGTCGAGCGTTTATCAGAGACAGTTTTACCTTAAGGAGTGCCACAGGAATGTGTCGTGAGACCACCCATGTTCTCTCCGACCTGACCATTCGTCGTTGAGCGGCTGCAGGAGAATGCAGGATGACTTAGAATTTCTAGTTGGTGTTATGAATGCTAGATTGCTCTGAATGTAGGAAAGTAAGTTAATGCAGATGAGTAGGATAAACGAACCTGTGATGTTCGAATACAGTATTAGTCGTGTTTTCAGCAACGTTAATTTTCTGAATTATACCAGCCAAGGTGAAATATTCGAAAGTTTTTGAATCACACTAGTCGCGAGGTAAGACAATATGTGTCGCACTGCCGTACACAAGCTGCGATACATGTTCCTGCTGCAGCTGTTGGCGGCGTTCTTTGCATTAATTAACAGAGAGAGAGAGAGGGAGAGAGGACATGTTGGTACGTGGTGTTTACTAGTTATGTTTGCACACCTCATTCACATGCTGAGCAATTTCAATCTATGACGAACGTACTCATGTTATTGGTCATGTAAAAGCATGTCCTGCTGTAACGAGTCGCCTCGTGATGATCAAAGAGGTTGGGGATGACCCTGTAACTGAAACCGATCATCGTGTAAATGACAGGCGCAAGCGTGTCCTTCCAGAAAACAAGCAATAAAATATTGTCGGGTTCCCCGCCGCTGCAATACGCAGCAAGTCCGTGGCGATTCGGAACGAATGTGCTCTCTAGCCACGTCCTTCGCCGAAAGACACACCACGAAAACTGATTTGCATAACAGGCATGTGGGCTTTGGTTCCTAACCGTGATCTGCGTCCCTAATTATGGATTCAAAGTAATGAATCGACATTGCGTTGGCATTACCTTCGTGCTCTATATGATATACCGGAATCGTACTTGAAATACTGCCCGCAATTTTGCTAGAAAGGAGTGCCAAACTTTGCGTAGAGTCATTCCTCGCAGCGACAAAGCACACTGAAGATTAGATTTGATCTGTAATAGCGCGTCGCTTCCATTTACGTTACGTGAAGTAGAGCGTTGTTGCCTATATTATCACGGCACCTAATTTGCACAGCTGCAATAAAATTCGTACCTCTTTTTTATCCGACATTTAGTGAAGCCCGCGTACCTACGTGCTTCTTGGAGCCATATTGTCAGCTATGAGCTCTGCGTGTTGAAGAACACGTCATCTGAAGACAGCGTTGATTTTGTTGTAATTTGTATCCTAATTTCCGTGGACATGGCGAAGAGAAATGCTGTTATAAGGTAAGTGGAAACAACGTTCTATTTTAATGAACCGGTGTAAGTTTCCTATATTCTACAGCTTCAATTTAAGAAAATTTCTGTGATATTGAACATTAAAAACACGTTTATCATTATTAGTTCAACGAAATATCTAAAAGTGGTGTGAATTTTTGATGCGTACTTTGTAGTAAGTTACTTGTTACATAATTTGTATTACAGTATGGCAACAGAAAGCTGTTGTGGAAAGGGGAGACCAGATGAACTGCATCAAAATAGATATCATGGATTAAATGGATTAGCATGCACAGACCATACAATCTGCCTAAGCTAACAATTAAGACGCATGCTGAAAATAAAAACAAAAAATGCAATTGGTGGTGTAAAAATGTGTGTCCTCAGTGAAGTTTATCCCAACGTAGATGAGCGTATTGGAAGAGCATATTCTTACATTTGAAAATACAAAGCTCGGTTTAAGCACGTCGAACATGAGAAAACTCGCCTTCGACATTGTTGAACGAAACGCGTTGCGCCATAATGTGAATGTAGTTGACGCTACTGTAGGCAAAAAGTGAGATGAAGCAGTCTACCCAAGAAACATACTCGAATCCGAGGGAACGGATGAAACCTACAAGCAAAACGTGAAGTCCTAGCTGAAAAGCCTGTGATCTGACTACTAGCAGCGCATGTAAAAAAGAGCTAACCAAGCAAAGAAACCTAGAACGAAAAATTCTGCGCTTATGAAACGAAGTGTTTAGAGACTGCGAGGAAACCTCCAGAAAAAAGCCCTTCGCAAAACAGGGATGGTATTGCGAGTTGTTCGAGGAAGACCGAATAGAAGAAATGATTAGATGTGTGAAAGACAAATTTTTGATTCATGCAAAGCGTGCAGAGATGGGGAAAAGTGTGAAAATGTTGTTTTATGCAAATGCCTAGATATGAGGAAGTAAGAACAGAAATACAGATAATGTTTTTAAACTTAGACCGGTACATAGCTATAAGATCAGATATGTGGTTTGTAAGGATGGTACAATTTATGCACCCATTGGTGCCAAATTAGGAAACCGGACTGCTAATTTTTACCATTTCCAGTTGTTTGGTACAGTAAGTGTAACGTGTATATTTTTGTCAAAATTTCCATTCTTCAAGTCATATGAAAAACAACAAATTGCAATTGAGGATGGCATTATTTAAATAATTTTTAGCTTACTGTTTAGGATACGATAAATGTAGTGCAATTTAGGCATGTCTTGCCTAAATGCGTGGCGCGGAGATACTTGCAGTGATGTCAGCGCTCTGCTTACTAATGAAGCAAACGGATGAACATTTATTGGTACGCATCTTTAGAAACGTGAGGGTCGTCCACTTGTATTGTTGAGAACAGAATCCACCGCAGAGAGTTATTTGCTTGAAGCACGTACGAAGTGCTTTTACCCGACTTAGCTGTCTTGTCGATAGTGGCGTAAGTTGGTTGGTTGGTTAGTTTCGGGGAAGGAGACCAGACAGCGAGGTCATCGGTCTCATCGGATTAGGGAAGGATGGGGAAGGAATTCGGCCGTGCCCTTTCAGAGGAACCATCTCGGCATTTGCCTGGAGTGATTTAGGGAAATCACGGAAAACCTAAATCAGGATGGCCGGACGCGGGATTGAACCGTCGTCCTCCCGAATGCGAGTCCAGATAGTGGCGTAAGTGAAAACGCTGCCGGGTGCTGCAGCTTTAAAAGTTTCAGGGCCATGGGAGAAACCGGGAAGGAACAGAATCGAAGCGTGTGAAAGTTGGTGACGCAGAAAGATGCTGGAAGTGGGCGGATAAAAAATGAGAAGGGTGTCCCCAGAATCGACGATAGGAATATGTGGAAACATTACCTACAAGAAATGAAACAATGATAGTAGATGCGTTAAAACGTCAGGGAATAACTTGTGATGGCACTAAGGGAACAAAAGTGCCAGGGAAGATGGAGATTGGAAAGTGTAGAATAAATAAATGGGGACATTGGATGTAAGTGAATCTGTGTGTTGAACAGACGGTTAGGTGGCGGCCGTACCAGGTAGGAGAGCAGAGAGCTGGCGCCGCTACCCCCCTCCCCCCCCCCCCTCCACCCCGTCCTCTGCCCACCCACACAAGGCCACTTTCCTCGGCCTTCACCTCCCATAGACCGCTTTGTCGCCACATTGTGAGTCACTTCTACATTTCGCCCAGGGCGAAGAATTCACAAAACCGATGTCAGCTAATGCAGTTATAAATGCTCATCTTTCAATTTATTCTTATAGAGTATTTCACTCTACACGTTTTACATATTGGGTAACGGTTTATTTTGCCAAAATATTGGCTGCATAATATTAGCATACGTTGGTCTAATTTTCCTTTAACGATGTGTTTATCGATCAGACATCAACCTAAAATAACAAAATTATACTATTTACTAATATAAAAGGAACAGAGAGCAATAAACCGATAGTGCCCTATACTGGGCTGCAGTGGAACAAAATATTAGATTTTATTGAAGATAATGTGGCGTATGAAAAAATGCAAGATCATTTCCATCGACCGAAGCACCAACAGTCCCAAGCGATGATGCAGTCTCTCACTCTCTCTCTCTCTCTCTCTCTCTCTCTCACTCACTCACTCACCCTTTCGTTTGTTGCCGGATAGTAGTATTGTAAACCGGGCGAAGCTTTAGTTGTTTACATATATGTGGTAGCGAAAGTAGGCATTTTGGTTCCAGGTCCCGCAAACAGATGGTCTAACGGAAGTCAGTTTTCTATGATTACTGTTCTTTTATTACGAAACAAATATTTCATTTCATTATGTAGCAGTTGAATTACTATCCATTGGGCTTCAAGCGACAATAGCTACAGTAACATATTGTTATGTCTTATGTACGTGTGTGTGTGATAAATCTTATGGGACTTAACTGCTAAGGTCATCAGTCCCTAAGCTTACACACTACTTAACCTAAATTATCCTAAGGACAAACACACACACCCATGCCCCAGGGAGGACTCGAACCTCCGCCGGGATCAGACGCACAGTGCATGACTGCAGCGCTTCAGACCGCTCGGCTAATCCCTCGCGGCTCTTATGTACGCTAGTATGATCTGACAACCAGTAAAAAGAGTTGCACTGTTTCCATTTTAATAGAACTGTGTTGGGTCTCTTGTCTGTTTGTTCGGTACGGATTTTGCAATTGATTTTAAAATAACTTCCCGACGATCTAGACTTCCAAACTCCATGGCATTGCAATATTAAGTTTCATAAGTTTCTGCTGTGTGGGGGAGGGTGATTTGTGTACCACTGCTGCCTCCATCTTTTGCTGTTCTAACTTCAAATATTTCGTGGTGAGAGCGGTGAGCTCGATCCTCTAATTTTTACCTTCGGGGTCTTTTCGTGAGAATCGTGGGACGCAGCACTGTATTTGTTGGAACAAGTGAAGAAAAACTGAAATAATGCTGAAATTTACCACATCTCTGTTGCAATCTCATCGAAATGTTTGAAAAACTTTACATACGTCTAAAATTCGGGAAATAAATATTTAATAACGTACTTTTTAAATAATGCGTTTTTAAAACTGACTAGGAAATGTAAAATTATTCCTAACTCCATACTGATGTTCCAGAAAATCTGTGCTACTGAATTTTTAATAGCAATGAGAATGTTTGTAGAATTTAAAATTAAAACATGGAGCGCATGCGATAGATAATAGTAAAGAAGTGAGCTATTCATGCATCAATTACATATTGCATGCGGCTCACTTTTCCTGTTCAAAATTCTGCAAGTATTTCCACAGCTATTAATAAAATTACAATGATTTTTTCAGAATTATCAGAATGGAGTTAGGAATCTCTACGGGACTACGAGAAATTTTATACTTTTTGGTCCGTTTTAAAAACGTGTTATATTAGTTTTCCATTTAAGTAATTACTTACATACTCACTTCGCTACTCTGGCAGTCCTGCCTGTAGCTCTTAAGTCTTTGATAATTTCTTGTAAAGGGTTTGTTCCTTTTGCTCATAGCAGTGTGAATATTTACTTGCTGTACGCATAATAATTTCTTTTGTGATGTAGCTTCATAATGTTGCAGGCGGTGAAAAAAGTTAACTTAGAAGGAAAAGGGGTTCCGTTAAAGAATTTACGGCGGCTGTAGATAAGTACAGAAAATGCAACTGCTTATAAATAACGCAGAGTATTTCGAGCTGCTTCATTTGTAAGCAGATCACCTATGGAGAGAAACGTTGTCTGAAGTGTTTCGAACAATAGATCACTCCTCGTCCTCAGGTAGCAACAGTCTCGTGAGACAGACGTATGCGGTATTTACCGTGATGCTGGCGTGTCGCGCAGCGCTGGCGGCACGCGGCAGCTGCTGGACAGCTGGTAGCGCGGAGGAGGAGCAGAGGACGCGAAGCACCAGCCGGGACTGCGCCAGTGGCCGTGGGCGAGGCTGCGCTAGTGGCCGGCGCCGCGGGTGGACCACGACTGGCGCTCGCGCTGGCGCTCCTGCTGGCGCCACCGCGGCCGGGCATGCGCTGCGCCGTGCCCCTGCCGTCGCAGCAGCGTAGGCCGCCCACCGCTCCTCCGTACCGTCGCAGCACCGTAGGCCGCCCACGGCTCCTCGGTACCGTCGCAGCACCGTAGGCCGTCCACTGTCTCCCCCCGTAATGTGGCAGCACCGTCGTCCGTCGGCGCGCGGGGCGACTTTGCTAACGTTGACGCGGCGTTCTAAGAGTTTTGTGACGTCACTTCCAGAGGAGCCATTTGGTCACGTCAAATATGAAAAGATCTGCGATATTTCGGCCACGTGTTAGCGTAAATTAGAACCAACACTCCCTACGTCACAAGCAGAGAGCTTCAAGGCCGCAGAAAGCAAGGCGCTGTATTGTACATGTCCTTTTCAGTGGAAGCCCATATTTGGGGGGTTCTACACTGAAGAGACAAAGAAATTGGTACAGCTGCCTAACATCGTTAAGGGCCCCCCGAGCACGCAGAAGTACCACAACACGACGTTGCATGGACTCGACTGAAGTAGTGCCGGAAGGAACTGACACCACGAATCCTGCAGGGCTGTCCATAAATCCGTAAGAGTACGAGGGGTTGGAGATCTCTTCTGAGCACCACATTGCAAGGCATCCCAGATATGTTCAATAATGTTCACGTCTGCAGAATTTGGTGGCCAGCAGGAGTGGTTAGGAGAATGTTCGTGGAAGCACTCTGGAGCAATTTTGCACTTGTGGGGTGTTGCATTGTCCTGCTGGAATTGCCCAATTCCGTCGGAATTCACAATGGACATGAATGGATACAAGTAATCATACAGGATGTTTACGTGCATTGAACCTGTCATAGTCGTATCTAGACGTATCAGGGGTCTCATATCACCCCAACTGGACACGCCCCACACCATTACAGAGCCTTCATCATCTTGAACAGTCCCCTGCTGACATGGATTCATTTGGAACGAGACTCTTCCGACCAGGCAACAGTCGAATGTCGGTGCTGGCGTAAAGGTTTGTGTCGTGCAGTCATCAAGGCTATGCGAGTGGACCTTCTGCTCCGAAAGCCCATATCGATGACGCTTCTTTGAATGACTGACACGATGACACTTGCTGATGGCTAAGCACTGGAATCTGCAGAAATATGCGGAAGGGTTGCACTTTTGTCACGTTGAACGATTCTCTTCAGTCGACGTTGGCCCCATTCTTGCAGGAACTTTTTTCCGGTCGCAACTGAGTCTGAGATTTCATGTTTTGCTGGATTCCTAATACTCACGGTAGACTCGTGAAATGGTCATACGGGAAAATCCCCACTTCATAGCTACCTCGGAGATGCTGTGTCCCATCGCTCGTGCGCCGACTATAACACCATGCTCAAACTCAAATCTTGATAACCTGTCATTGTAGCAGCAATAACTGATCTAATAACTGCACCGGACACTTTTTGTTGCCGACAGCAGCGCCGCATTCTGACTGTTTACATATCTCTGTATTTGAAACCGCATGCCTATACCAATTTCTTTGGAGTTTCAGTGTATGTTATACCTTATAGCCCATGAGTATGTTCTGTTTCTAAGCACCAACATTTAATGCCTCTGGAACGAATCGTTAATAGTACGCTTTATTGTAACAAAACTGCAGGGAACGTCTTTTTGTCGTTAAGGAATTTTCGTGTTTAGTTACTTTCGCGTTATAGGCTAACTCGGGTGTTGTCAGTAAGCCGTTTTCACGGCAACAGAACAGTTGAGATTTTCATAAAAAATGTGTCATCCTTGTTAGAATTTATTATAATTAAATGTAAATTAACATGTCGGTTATTAATGGCTATAGATAACTAAGATGAAATGCAAAGTCTCTTTTAGCAAAGCTACAACCTGGTGTAGTATGTACAGGTACCATGTTACAGTGCAGAGATTGGGTCGGGATAGGTTTCGAATCACGTATCTAACAGTCCTTCACTTTCACGTTTACCAAAAGGTAATGGGACTTTCTTAAGAAATTAATAGAAATAATTTCTTTAATACTTCATGTTATGTAAGTGCGTTCTCTGTCTGTAGTGAGTTTGTTCGATATGGTGAACTATTACAAGTCGATGTCCTCACTGACTCGGATATACATCTTTCTGTTTGTGTGTTACTATATGTCTATGGACACTGAAATTTGTATTTACGTGTACCGCAGATAGAACACGACTAGCGCACGGACAATGGAGGAAGTGTGCGTTTTAGCAGAGCTGACGTAGCAATTTTACGCGCGTACATTTTTGTGAACAAACTATATAGTTTGCGAGGCAAATAAAGCCTACAACTCCGATTGAGGGCGCGGAGATACCAAAATCACGTTAGCAAGCTCGTGCCGTGTGTCCCATGACGTTCGACATCGCGTCTGCGTGCAAGTCTACGTTAGCTGCCTCGTCCCGTGTGTCGTAGGCAGCCCGAGTTGCATTAAGCGAAAGGACGCTAACACAAGCAAGCTTTTTCGCTCACTACAGCACTAGTTATGGCCACGATGCAGACCACTGATATTCAGATAGGATTTTTTGCGTGGCATGGTGTACGTTCTGACCAAGCAAGACAAATGGTGAAATGGCTGTAGTTGGTATAAGAGTTTATAAGATAGCTTGGAACGCGTTAGTTTCATATTCTATGGATCATTTGTACGATGAATCCTAATGATGTGGAACGGTCTCCTATAAACTGCACCCAGTGAAATCTCCACCCATTGAAATCTGCACCCGGAAAGGTCCAGGAAGGGTGCGCTAATCCCCAGTCCCAACCTCGCGACTTGTCCAGCAGGTAGGAGAAACGAGCATTCGCCCATGCCAGCCCTTATGTAGGATGCTCAAGAAGAGTACTGGAGGTGCTCTAACAGGGACGGTAACGCCTCAGTTTTTATTTAATTTTGTCCATTTTTGTCAGTCTTTCTTCCGTGAATGTATTACTTTCGTAAAATACAACGTGCACTAGGAAAGTTTTGCAATACGACTCAACAATAAGCCACAGAAGGCTAATTCTTGCTGTGTTCTGAGAATGCTTCGTACTTGCATTGTAGCCGATGTGCCAAGTCTGTGGGCGCAGTAGTTGACTAGCAGGGTTATTCTGAAGAGCTTGTTATGGCATAGATTCGGGCAGTTTTGCCGCACAACTTCGCGCTTGGTTTAAACATAGTCCAGTGCCTTGAAGAAATGACCTTTGCACTCAGTGATGTGCGTCCACATCTTTCAACTATATACAAGTAGTAAAGAGAATTCCAAACGGGAAATTTCACTCTGCAGGACGCTGAGAGCACGGGAAGGCCACGATCATCAATTACTTAGGAAAACATTGGTGCTCTGCAGAAAATGCTAAACGAAAACAGGCGAGTGACCTATGAGCAGATAGAGGCTATCTTAGTGGCCTATAATCATATAGTCTTAGGGCTAAATGCACTAGCAATTCGTTTGTTTATGCATGATCATTTGCAAGTAAAGAAACTTTGTCGTCTCTGGGTGCCGCATAGACTGACGGAAGAGCAGATGACACGGCCTGTGTCTTGGTGCCGGGAGATGTTAAAATAAGTTTTCTAAGGGACAATCGCAGTATGTGAATAACATCGTAACAGATCATTAGACTTGGCTGTACTATTATGACGTGTCAACTAAGACTCAAAGTTTGGATCTTTGAAGATGACGACACACGTGTAGCTGTCAGAAAATCCCGATCAACAAAGAAGAAAATGATGGCTGTTATTTTCAAATCGAGTGGATGGCGGAGCACGTTGTTTTGGGCATACAGAAGAAAACTAAGTGGTACACTGAGCAGTGTCAGCCCAAACTAATCCAATCTTTGAAGAATCTGCGACCTAAGTCAAGAATGGGCACTTGGTTCTTCCATCATGAGAATGCTCCTGCTCACCGTGCCAAATCCTACTTTTCCTCAAACCCCATAAACCCCCTGCTGATATCTCCTCCTACCACACCATCTGCCTCACTTCAGTGTTCAGCAAGGTTTCCCAGCCCATCTCCTCCTGAAAGATCCATCAACACTTCAATCAACGCCACTTTCTCCCCAGTAACCTAAGTGGCTTCCGTTATAAATCTCCCATGATGGTGAGCTTCTGCATCTCACCCATCTCTTACCCCACAAACTCAGCTCCTGTAACTCCACTATTTTTGGCTTCCTCAACCTGGAAAAAGCCTAATAGCGTGTATGGCATACTGCTTTCCTTTTCAAACTACAGACATATTCATTTCTAATTAACTATGCCCACTTTTTTACGCCCTTCCTAACTAATCACCCGTTCTTTATCACTATTAACAGTACAGGCCCACCCAGTTAGCTGTGCAGTCTAACACACAGCTTTCCGAATTGGGAAGGAGCGTCTGGTCCCCAACATGAATCCGCTTGGTGGACTTGTGTCAAGGTCTGGTAAGGCAACCACTCTGTGGATGGTTTTCAGGCGGTTTCCCATCTACCTCGGCGAATGCAGGCTGGTTCCCCTTATTCCACCTCAGCTACACAATGTTGGCGATTGCTGCGCAAACAAGTTCTCCATGTACGCATACACCGCCATTACTCTAGCACACGAAGATAGGGGTTACACTCATGTGGTGTGGTATGTTCCCTGGTGGGTCCACCGGGGGGCCGAACTGCATAATAACCCTGAATGAGTGGTTCGGTGTGGGGCTGTCGTGGGGCTGTGGACCACTGTGGCTGCGGCAGGGATGGAGCCTCGCCATCGTTTCTAGACCCCCGGTTAACATTCAATACAACACAACAATACCAAATCCCATACATGCTGATGGTATCACTTTCCTTGCCCTACACTCCTGAAATCCCAACGATCCCTCCAAATACACCTCCTGATGTAACCAATGGCTCTTCAAGATTAATTCCTCCAAAACCCAGGCATGAACCAACCACATCTTCTGCCTCTACAACTTCTACCTTACCATTTACAATCATCCTATCCAAATAACTAAAACACTAAAATATCTTTGGCTAACCCTCAACTGGCAACTAATGTCGAAACATCAGGGTACTAACCATCCAACAGAAAGCCCACAGTACACTGAAACTACTAACAGGGCGACCTACAGCCGTCCATTATTCTCTGCACCTATAAATCGCTGGTCCAACCATAATCTGCTATACAAATGTTGCATGGCTCTCTGTCACCAAAACTCTGTCCCTCCAAATCCTCGAAAGCCAGCACTCTCTCTCGCTTTCTGCACTCATTTACCCCCCCCCCCCCACCTGGATCCTCTATATGCTCATATGCTCATCAAATTCCCACCCTCCTTGCCTACATCTTATGTACTGTGTCTCCTATACTATCTACAAATAAGATTACAATCACCCCATTGTCTCCCCTCTTATCATGAACTCTGGTATTATGCTGTGCCTTCATAGTCACATCCTTCCATTCCTATGCTTACACACACTCCCTATACTGTCCCAATGCAACTTGAAGCAACTCCTTCTGGACAATGAGATCGGCCCCGATATTTATCACTTCTATTAACATTAACTCTTTCTCACCTATCCCATTCCACATCAGGGGTCCTCTCTCCTTTTCCCTCTCCATACATTCTCATCCGTTTCCTCTTGGAACCACTGACCTATGCGCACAACACATTACCCTCACTCTCTCTCTCTGTTCCACTGACTGTATTACACTCTGTCCACCTCAACTTTTACTTCTCATCTCCATAGTTTTCCTATCCAACAGATCTCCATCTTCCTACCCAGATCCCTCAACCCTATGGAACACACTCTCTTCTACAGCAATACTTCTCATCCTAACGCAGGTCCTTGATATTTTAAGTGAAAGTGCAGTGTTTCAATATTTTTATCAGTAGAATTTCATTTTCCTGTGATACGTTTTTAAACATATATATCTACGTTTTTTAACTGTTCGTCTTTGATTTTTGTAATTTATATTAGAAAACAGCCCCGAATTCTGTATCTATCCACATAATTTTTTTTTATTTGCTTGACTTCAGAGTGGAGAATTTTACCACAGACAACCCACCACCCAGCATATGGTGTGAGGGTGATGAGACAACTAAATAAAAACAAAACAAAAAAACTTTCAATGTTCCCATTCTTTACTACACAAATTCGGTATGGATTTCACTCCACACTCCTTTTACCACACCCTACAGATCCTCAAACGTCATGCACTCCACCAAGCCTCTCGAATCGGCTTAGCCCCCCCTCCCCCACTAGCACCCTCTACCAATGTGTAAAATTTCCCTCCCTCCTCTTCCATCTTTAACACCTCCACATACCCAACATTATCTGTAAACTCGATACTACCCAACCTCCAATTTCCTCCTGCTCACTGCTCCTGGTACTCTGACACTCCTCTACCAGCACTTTCCTGCAATGCCACACATCCACCCTCTCCCAACAAAACTTTAATCGCCTTTTCTTACCAAACCATGAAATCTGCCCTGATATGTAACCATCCAAACAGATTTAGAAGACCTCACACCACCTCCCCCAGTCAGGGCTCCATTCCTCACCAACCCTTTCCATGCACATCTCGCATGGCATCCCTTTTCGCCCTCCCTTATTCTGTCTCCAAACATTCTCTCACACTCTCTCTCACTCCCACATAAAAACCCTCTGACACACTACCCCAACTGCTACTTTCCCATTATAGCCCTCTCCCTGGCAGTCTAGGCCCACTCATCACTTCACTCATCTGAGTATCTTAATGTAATGGCTTTTTTCTATACTTTTTTTAACTCATGCAATTGTCCCTCTGTCTTTCATCTTTTGTGAAACATTTGTTTGCCATTTCATCTCTGTGTCTTAATTAATCAAGAAATGGTCTTTTATATTTTAAATTATGCATCTCAATCATTGTCTTTTTATTACATCAATTATTTATTACATTTTTATCACATTTTGTCAACTGCCGTGTCAAATTTTATAATGTGTTTTAAACTTTTTACGCTCATATGGCTGAAGTGCGGCAACTTGTTTCCGTTGACACCTCACCTCCCGCCATATGGGGCAAGGAGAATCAAATGACAAAGGAAGAAAAAATACTTCGTTGTTGTTGTGGCTCGTGCATGCTTCAAACGCGACATGTCCACAGGCCCAGGAGGAAGAGGAAGGGGGAGGAAGGGGGGGGGGGGACGGTAGTGAGCAGCGTGTAGACACCAAACCACAGCACCCACCAAACTCCATTCACAGCTCAATTTTAGAAGTATTAAACCGTTTAAGTATTGGTAGGAGACAGGGGAAGAGAGGAATTTGGAACATGTACCTGGACACTGACAAAGTAAATCTTGGAGTGCATAGATTGAGCAGATACCATCAAACCACAAGGTATGTACAAACCATACATTTTAGACTATTAAAGCCTTGAGAAATAATTATTCACAGTAGCAATGTATACACAAAATTAAAATATTAAAAATATTATATAGTGAGCCTGGTGCGACTAGAAACAAACTGTATTTCAAGAATGGGAAGTATAAAACTGTCCTTTCCTTGGACAGAGTTTGAACTCTCAAATATTCCTGTAGATATGTGCAAGTCATACTCTGCTATGGAGGACTGTACGTACATAGGTGTGAACCAAATTGTACTACAACATAGAGAAATATATAGATATGTATATCATAGTTATTGCCACATGAAGAGGAGTATGTGACCTAAACCAATAAAAACACGGAGTACATATTATTCACATCATGTAGGCAGCAACAGGGCTGATTTTCAAGGTAGGACTGTACAGGAGCAAAAATATTTTTATGAGTAAAGGTCTCAGCTAAATGACAGCTCTCAGTGCAAATTATTTTTGCAATACGTAACTGCAGTAGTGTAACTAAAGGTAACACCATAGAAGAAGAATCAGCCCATTGGGGCATTGTTACTGCTACGAAGATATGGAATCCAGTTTATGTTGGCCCTGCGGCATTCGACTGCACATGCTGGCATAACACATTTAATATGTTGCACTGTTTCCGTCTGTAGACTCCGTTGGTCTTTGCCAGTGTGGTTCGTGCTCTAATGGCAGATTACTCTTGAGGCCTGAAGACGATGCTTTTGGCGTCGAAACTGATAGCATGTTTTGAGTAAACGTTGGATTACAATACAGCTGTTCGTTTCAGTTATCATTATTCAAGTACATCACGTCCGGCAGCTGTCCTACTGTTCTCGATGGATTACCATGTGTCATTACGATGTGTCATTACGATGTGTCACACACGGAAAATTGCACGTGCAAAGCGAGGTGTAGAGTGTGTTTGCACGGTGCATCGGTGCAAGTCGGCTTAATTTGCATCAACTCGGCTTGCAAGTTGAAACTTCCGAATGCATTGACAGACGGTTTATTCAACACTGACATAGGTAAGCGCGAGACAGTTACTAGAATAATAGAACAACCTCCTCCCAATAGATTTCAACCGGAGTGGAAAGTTGTCGTTGGTTGCGACGATAACGCCAAATGTTTAATCTGTGGTACAGTAATTACCTGTGTAAGAAAATGTCTACTGAAAGACACTACAGCAAACAGCATACAGGAAAGTGTAGTGATTTTATAGGGGCCGCTAGAGAGGAAAAGTTATGGAAGGTGCAAACTTTGTATCCACAAATGACATTTTTCTCAGTATCTTAGCATGTCTATGTTGGTTAAAGGTCCTGCGAAATAAATTGAAGTTTGTCTACATTGCTCTCAAAAGTGTATTCGTTTTCGTTTTCACTTGTATTACTCCTGCCGGCCGGTGTGGCCTAGCGGTTCTAGGCGCTTCAGTCTGGAACCGCGCGACCGCTACGGTCGCAGGTTCGAATCCTGCCTCGGGCATGGATATGTGTGATGTCCTTAGGTTAGTTAGGGTTAAGTAGTGTGAGTTCTAGGGGACTGATAACCTCAGATGTTAAATCCCATAGTGCTCAGAGCCATTTGAACCTTTTTTTTTGTATTATTCCTCACGCAATCTTTTTTTCTCTAATTTAGGGCCAAGAAGATGAAGGTTGCTGCGAAAGGAATCTTAGAGATAGCTATAAAGTTGCCCTACGTTTAAGAACAAAAAATTTTTTGTTGGACGTAGTAGAGACAATGAATATGACGTTAGCTCCTATCATAGAACAGAATACCGCTTTCCAGTGTAATAATATCTCGGCGAATCAGCGACGTTGCCGGGAGTTTGCGTGACCAATTGGCAGCCAGAACTGAAAACCATCTAGCGTACTCCATCGCACTTCAGTCCACGGATATTAGTAACACGGCTCAGTTAGTCTTTTTTTTTACGTGGCATGGACGAAGAGCCACATCCAACGAAAAATCTTTTGGATTTGTTTTCGATGAAGGACACTGCTACAGGAGCGGATATTTTAGAAGCGGTCGAAATTGCAGCTGAAGGAACGGGACTCAATTTGGAAGAGCTTTTTTTCCGTAACCGCAGACGGGGCGTCAACAGTGCGCGGTAAATTAAAAGGTGGTACTGGCCTGCAGCGGAGAAAGCTTAATATGTCGTATGTACCTTCCGCGCATTGTTTTGCACACCAAGAGGCGCATTGTGCAAAAGTTATGTCTTCAATATATGACGAACGTAGCGGTGCGTATCGAGAACTACATTCATTGTCGCGTTGTCGTTTGTCGCCAGTTGAAAGAATTTTTGATTTCACTTGAAGAGCAGATCCAGATATCCCCTGCCATACTGAGGAACGCTGGTTGAGCAAAAGGGAAAGTGCTTCATCGAGTGTTTCCACTGAGCCACACCGTGACTACTAGAGAAAGGACGACCGGAGCCACTTTTGCTTGATTCTGAATGCGTAGCTGATGTAGGATTTTTACCAGACATTATGCTTGTCCGAAATAAAATAATCTCAAGGGTATGATCGGCAAAATAAAAGTTTTCCAATGTAACCTTCAATTTCTCAAAAACAACCTTTCAGTGGAAAGTACGCAACACTTCCCCGAGCTAGGTAAGATCTATATAAATTTTACCTTCAATAAGGCATCCGGATTTTTAAAAGCGCTTTATTCATAAGGGTACTATTGTTTTGTTTGACAGCATCTGTGCAGGACGGAGCGCCCTTTGTAAAATACTTGAAAGTGAGTTAAGCGACCGATTCCGTAATGTATGGGTATGTTACCAACAGCAAAATAAAACTGATTTTATTAACTGTACAAGTGTAACATTACATTAAAAACAATAGTTCACAGTACGTGTTTAAATATATTGCCTTTTAGTTCTTCAAAGCTGCTTTATGAATGCATTGCTTTCATTCACTAAGATTTTATTTGGTTTTTATTGTAGTAAAATACTAACTTGCAGTCAACGCTCGATGAATTTGTAAACCCCTTTTCAGTAGCAACTGAAGGTGCGCTTCCCGATTCACATTTCGAAGTAATCGATTGGCAAACGGATGATCATCGAAAGGATTTATTTTATAACACCAAAGATTTGCTCGAACTCAACTAGAATTTGTGGTAGGAAGAAATTCCTAAGCTGCACAGAGAAGAATCGAATATTATTTGTATGTTTGATTCCACATGTATATGAGAAAGATTTCTTCCTGTTTTCTTTGGTATGGTTCAAAAGGCTCTGAGCACTATGAGACTTAACTTCTGAGGACATCAGTCCCCTAGAACTTAGAACTACTTAAACTTAACCAACCTAAGGGCATCACACACATCCATGCCCGAGGCAGGATTCGAACCTGCGACCGTAGCAGTCGCGTGGTTCCAGACTGAAGCGCCTAGAACCGCTCGGACACTACAGCCGGCTTCTTTGGTATGAACTGGATTGTGTGCAAGTATTTCTGATGGTAATACAAAAAATGATCTAAGGATTGCTGTTAGCTGATCTCTTGTTCTAGATTTAGTAGTAGAAAATAAAAAAGGACAAACCAAATTTATTGTTACTATTATTAAAATCTCTTTTGGACCGATAATCTTGCCACCCTCAAACTAAACTCTCCGCTTGCTGCACAGAAACATTTGGCAATGACGAAGGAAACAGAGGTGAAGTTTTGGGAAAGGACGTGACAGGCAGAGCGAGCGAGACGAGCTAATGAGAGAGAGACGGAGGGGAGGGAGGGAGGGAGGGAGGGAGGGAGGGAGGGAGGGAGAGAGAGACGCGAAGTCGAGAGGTGGTGGTTTGCACCACCGTCGACTCGGGGAAGCCGTCTTCTGCACTCACAAAGGACACTCCTGTATGTGTGTTGGGGCTTACGGCGCTCAACGTCGAGGTCATCAGCGCCCTGACGCACATTAAAGGGAACGAATGTGTACAGACCTAATATAACTGAAGCTCCTCATTGCACGCCCCTCAGATTTACTGGTAATATTGGCCAGTGGACAGCCCGTCAAAAACTGAACATAGATCAAAAACGAAAACAGGAAGAAGGTGTACTGAACTGTGGAAAAAGAAGCAAAAGCGAAACAGTGAACGGTCCACGTTGAGGATGTGCAACTGCGAGAGAACTCGAGCAGCCACTGCCTGGCCAAGGGTTGTCACACCGGACAGGGAGATCCGTGTTCAAATATCCATCGCGCCCCATTTTCTTTCACCAAATTATGAACTGCCCGACTGGTCAGTGACGTGTCTGTTCGCTGTATTCAGATTTGTGTCTGCGTCGTGGTGTAACGTCCGTTTGCAAAATCAACGTGTAAGGACGTAAGTACCTCCTATTTGTTGTAGACAAGTACCACTTGTTATGACTTTACCGTTCCGCTTTCGAAGTTTTGACTCCTGAATTCCTTTGTTGTAACGTAGTTCACACCATTTATTTGTTGTTTTCACTTCTGTGAGAAGTCTAAGCGGCAATTGGCCTGCTCTCACTATTCATCACATTTACTTGCGACGGTCATATATTTCTAACACATGACTCGTAATCTGCAACCAGAGTATAATAAGACAACTGACAAGGCTACCGAATGAGAATAAAAACACATCAATGACCGGTTCGAAAGTTCATAATTTTGTGAAAAGAAAAGGGGCACGAGGACGATCTGAACGCAGATTTCCCGCTTTGTAGTCCTACACCGTGACCACACAACCACGACGCCTGTCGCTCGATGTTGCACATGTTGAGCTTAGACCATTTACTGTTTCGTTTTGCTTCTTTTTTCACAGTTCAGCGATGCGCTGGTCCAAACACCGTGACAAGCCCTGCCTTAAATCAACGACTATAGTTACGAAACAACAGCATCTATAAAGCCTTTAAACCACTGCATGCTACTATACGATATTTTGGTTCATGTTGCTATTCGCTTCGATTTCGAAAACCCTGTTTTTTTTCCCCCTTGGTCTATATGGACTCTGTATTTCCTTACTGATTGTACGTCAGACGACACTGTAAACCACATCCTGTTTTATATATTTTATGTAAGGCTTATTTCTTCCCCCACCCCCTTTTTCCTTGTTGTAATATGTTGATAAACGTCTGCTACATTACGTTCTTTATTCTCAGCACTTATTTGTATTGACCATTTTACTCATTTTTGATACATATTGTAGTCATTTTTATAAAACTTATTTTTTCCTTTTTTACCTTTCCTACGTCCTTCCTCTTATACTACATATAATTTACTTGTTAAAAACATCTAAATATCTATCATGCCAAGGTATTACTGCGACAGTTGCATATCTCACGGTGTTGGATGTTCGTCCCGCTATTAGCGTTCAGCAAATGGCGCGCTCTACGCCACGCTTTCACCCGGCATCGCAACTCGCTGCCACACTTTCAGTCCAGTGTCTGCTCTTTCAACAAGCTGCACCCGTTGTAACAATTTTTATTCTTTCCACACAGGACTTTATTCAATATTTTCTGCTATTTGAGTTCCACTCCTTAGCTTTATAATTTTAACGTGATGTAATTACGCAGCTACCAGTTTTATTCCGTGTTCTTTTCAATATTGTCAAGCATTCAGTATTTTACACTTTTTATAACATGTTTAAAACATTATAGGTGATTTTTCTTCTGAAGAAGACAACCTTAGTGGTATTAAAACATTGTCAAGGTTTTTACATAAAACTTATGCAACTGGTTTGGCTGTATATTTTATATGTTGAAAATTTATATACGGTTGCTGCTGTCAGCCATGTTTAAAAATTTGAGTAGTCATACTGGCAGATATAGAAAGAATTTATACTCATAAATGTACAATATAAATGTTTTCTCATATACGGAGTTTTGGGGAAAAGGAAGTTTAAGGAGCCTACACCAGCTAAGAATACTGGGAGATGAGAGAGATATGATTGGAAAGAAGGATGTATATGCGTAACGGGTGCGCATGGGGACAGTCACAGTCATTGTAGTTGCTGTAGTTGATATGTCATTAGCTGTCTTCTGAAGCTGGAGATCATTAATATAATGTGGGAGATTATTCCAGAGATGGGTTCCTGCTACTGAGGACGTCGAGGAAATTGCTGAACGATGAAGGATTTTGCTCTGATGGGAACATATGTTTCTGCCATGTTGTTCAGACAAGAAAGTTAAGGTCGAGGGGAGACATGTGGGACTGTAGGGAACACGGAGGACACGGAAATCTCCGTGCTGTCTACCCGCAGTCAGGATAGCTGCACATATGATGCTGAAATATGATGCTGAATTATAATCAAAGAGTCGAATATCACAGATATAACCTACAGGGGCACTCAGGGCAATTCCTTGAGCTGTGATCTTTCTTAAGAAAGACATTGCAGGATAACATCACTGTAATCAATAATTGGAAGTATAAGTGTTTGTACAAATTGTTTATTCACGTCAAGAGGGAGCAACAACTTACATTTATGTAGGGCACTGAGAGATTCTGATGTCTTCAAGCACACTGCAGTTACATGCTGAAGGACAGAAGTTGGTTTTTTTTTCCTTTATAGTGTTAAACATGATTAGGCTTCACGATATTTTGGGATAATGAGCCAAGAATGACCAACCAGTACCACTTGGGTGTTGGGTTGCTTGAGCTTTAACCCTGTACACTGTGCCCATTTTAACAGTGCACACAGGTCAGTACCGAGATTCTCGATAGCTACAACTGGAAGTCATCAGCGTACATGTGGTGTTTGCAGTAGGACAGAACTGATGACACATCATTGACATACAATGAAAAGAGTACAGGACCTAATATCGAACCCTGGGGAACACCTGATACTACCTGCCTTCATATTGGTGGCGATACTTCACGTATGAGCGAAACCATTTCACCTCTCTCTGGTGAGGAATTTAGGCTGCTAAGTTTGTTGAGTAAAACGTCGAAATTTATAGGAAAATTGGAAATTTGTGGTAAGTTCTGTGGGACCAAACTGCTGAGGTCATCGGTCCCTAAGCTTACACACTACTTAATCTCACTTAAATTTACACTAAGGACAATACAGACACACATGTCCGAGGGAGGACTCGAACCTCCGACGGGTGCAGCCGTGCGATCCGTGACAAGGCGCCCAAGACCATGCGGCTACCCCGCGCGGCGAAATTTACAGTGTCGAAGGCTTTTCTGGAGTGTAAGATGCATATGATAATCGCCTCTTGTGCGTCAATGACAAGCCTTAGGTCATCTTTTACATTTACTGAGGCAGATGATGTGCTATGATGTTTACGGAAACCTGATTTGTTTTTGTATAGTATGTTGTTTGTGGTTAGGTTCAAAAATGGTTCAAATGGCTCTGAGCACTATGGGACTTAACATCTGAAGTCATCAGTACCCTAGAACTTAGAACTACTTAAACCTAACTAACCTAAGGACATCACACACATCCATGCCTGAGGCAGGATTCGAACCTGCGACCGTAGCGGTCGCGCGGTTCTGGACTGAAGCGCCTACAACCGCTCGGCCACCCTGGCTGGCTGTGGTTAGGTATTTTCTTAGATGCTCGTGGACTATATATTGTAAGGCCTTGGATAGTGCGGGAAGAACGCAGATAGGTCGGTAATCAGAGGGTACTGTGGCAATGTGCACATTTCTGCTTCAACCAAGCGTAAGAGGAGAATGTACGACAACACAGTAACTTATACTTTGGAAAATATGAATGATGTGTTTATATGTACTGCTTGTAACACACGTTTAGCTTTTCCCAATAATACTTCATTTTCGAGTGTGCCTCATCACAGTTGTCAGCAGGCAGAATTTGGTCCGTCTCTATGGCAGCGCCATCTCGTAGTGCGGAGACGGATGAGCGCTGCTCCTGCGCTGTTGCGCTTAGCGGGGCGCGCTCTAGTGGGAAAGTTGTGTGCGCACTGACTACGCAGAACTATGTACACAACAGTCCATCATATGTAAACACAGAGTTTTGCAGATTAAACACCTCAATGAGTGATAGAAGAGACACATCTCCATGTTTTTAAATCATTTTGACTCTGTTGTAACCGTTCTAGCTGGCGTGCTGCCCACCATCAGCAGACATGTCTAGGTAGGATATACATATAGTGTACACTTCATAGGGTGACACGTTCGTGCTTCAGAAGTTGGACATATTTAGCAGGAAAAGAAAGCTCATGGTCATCAAATTCGGATGTGGTGGCAACAGGAGTGAGTAGCAGCATAGTTTCACCGATGGTGGTAATACAGGGACGTAAAAATACAACTCAACACGTAAATACATCATTCACCTTAAGATAAGGGACTCAGCTTACATCAACCGTGCCCGAGAAGTGTGGTGTACACTGGACTGCCTCTCTTAAGGTGCATGAAACAAAACGTGTGACAGTGATAAGTGCGATTTTGAAAGCTCCACGAGCGATACAAATTTGTTCATAGGAATATAAAAGAAATATAACACGAATTTACAGTGCTTGAAATTTACAATGACAATCGCATGAAAATGACACCACATAGGCCGCCATTTTCCTTCAAACACATTTCAAGTCTCATGTGAGTTAGACATCAATTCCTGGATGCTGTGTGATGAGTCTCACCAGAAGACTTAAGATTCCAAATGACCCCGAAGGAGGAGATCAGACGTTGAAATGTCATGGAATCCTAGAGGCCAGGTAATGTCCCCGTTGTTGGAGATGAGATGACCAGGGAAGATGTTCTGTAACATGTTAAAGGAATGCTGTGAGGTATGGCATGTGGCCTCTTGTTGGAAGAATGTGTTTGCAGTTACAGGAATCTGTCTCACTTGGAAACGGCTCTACGTGTGAAAATAACGTTCTGTATTCAAAGTAACGACAATGCTGCGATCGTACTTAAAAAAAAGGCCCTATGGTTACAAAAGATAACACGCTACAACGCACTACCACTTTCTGACTGAAGTGGCGTTACGTGAAGTATTTGGAGATTTTCGCATGACCAGTATCTGCAGTTTTGCTTGCGAACAGAACCTAATACGTAGAAACAGGACTCATCGCTCAAGAACAGATTGACGCACAGGCCCGGGTTGTCTTTCTGAAGAGTTGCAATAATTCCTTTTTGTGTGATTGCTGTGGTGTAGAATTAATTTTGTTATTTCGTATAAGTCAGTGCCGATTGCTACGTGTGGTTTGAAATAACTGCGCAGGCGTCAGTCGCAACCTACCGCGATGATAACGTAACTTAGCAGTTTCAATTCTGAATATTGTTTTCGGAACGCCATATATATTTTGAGCGCGAGTAAATGCGTCTTAAATATATGTACGGTGACTTAATCTCAATACAGATGCAAAAAGTTATTTATTATTAGTGGAAATGTTGCGCTATCTTTCAATGAATGACAACGTAATGTAACCTGCAACTAACCCAGCGATAGTATAGAGCATGAAATGATTTCTTTCTCCAGCAAATTAATCTAATGTTACACAGAAAGAAAGAATGGTACAAACATCTGTGTATTATTGAAATAATTGCAATGAATTTCTTTAACTTTGTCTCTTTAAGAACTGACTTAACTTTTAAGCCTTTGAATTAACTGAAAATGTTTTAAACCAGAGGTGAAGCCTCACCTAAGCCTTGCGGTGTTAAATCTCTGAACAAATTTCATGACCAAAAATATTAACCAACTTTAATATAGGAAACTGACTGTAAAAATTCATAAAAACACTTAGAATTATTTTCCATTGCGAGTGAAGCTCGCAAACACTGAAATATTCTTTAGTACACGTAATGACGGACTCAGCGCCACAGACACGGTCCTAGCCAGATGGGCAATCGACAGCAATATTATTATTATCTTTAAATAAATTTCACATAAAGGGAGAGCTATTTTTAAAAAAGAAACATAAGAAATTAAAAATATATTGTAAGCTCATAACTTATACACACAGCTAGTTATACCATACATCTATCAACAGGAGAGAGAGAACAAACAGGCGAAAAACAGAGAACAAACGGGCGAGCAACGTGGCTCTTGTGTATGTATATTACGCTTGAAGTTCCATGCTTTCACGTAACGTATTGAATTGTCGTATTCTTTATCTTTGCGATCAATGGAAAATATTTACAATATTTGTGACAAAATATTAGCAGACTTGAAAGAATGACTCATAATATTACAAGCATTACTTTCTTGTTTTGTGTTACATTCATATCAGTTGAACAAATCGCATCATGCATTAGATAGGCTTCCAGGTGAAGCCACACCCGCAAAAGCGTAGTCTTTTTGGGAAGACGTCCGCTTTTAGTTTCTGTACTATGTGAATTTTGTATGGGTGGTATTCCAGTTCCTTGTGTACGAGGGAGACTCCAAAAGAAATGCACACTATTTTTCTTTAAAAATCCATCTTTTATTCTACATGTTTGAAAGTTTTACAGTGTGTAGATACATCCTTTATGAACAATATTTTCATTTCTCCACATAATTTCCATCCCTCTCAACTGCCTTACTCCATCTTGTAACCAGCGCCTGTATTCCCCCACAGTAAAATTCTGGACCAATCTGCTGGAGCCACTGTTTGGCAGCGTGCACAAGGGAGACATCATCTTCAAACCTTGTTCCCGAAAAGAGTCTTTCAGTTTCCCAACGAGATGATAGTCACATGGAGCCAGGTCAGGACTGTAAGGCAGGTGTTTCAGTATTGTCCATCCGAGTTTTGTGATCGCTTCCATGGTTTTTTGACTGACATGTGGCTGTACATTGTCGTGCAACAGTAAAACATCCTGCTTTTGACGTTGTGATCGAACACAACTCAGTCGAGCTTGGAGTTTCTTCAGTGTCGTCACATACCGGTATGCGTCAGAATTTATGGTGGTTCCACTTGACATGATATCCACAAGAGTTCTTCAGAATCGAAAAACACCGTAGCCATAACTTTTCCAGCAGAAGGTGTGGTTTTGAATTTTTTTTTTTCCTTGGGTGAATTTGATGATGCCACTCGACTGGTTGCCTCTTTGTCTCTGGCGAAAAATTATGGAACCATGTTTCATCACCCGTCACAATTCTTCCAAGAAACTGATCTCCACCATTCCTGTACTGTTCCAAAAGTTCGCTGCATACCGTTTTTCTTATTTCTTTGTGAGCCACTGTCAACATCCTGGGAACCCACCTGGTACAAACCTTTTTTTAACGCCAACGCTTTCAGTATTCTGCAAACACTTCGTTTCCCTATCCCAACGTAGCGTGACAATTCGTTCACTGCGATGCGTCTGTCAGCAGTCACCAATTCGATAACCCTCTGCACATTGTCTGGAGTGTGTGCAGTACGAGGCCTGCCACTGCGAGGACAATCCTCAATATTGCCGTGCCCACTTTCATCAAGTAACCTGCTTGCCCACCGACTAACTGTACTGCGATCGACAGCAGCATCTCCATATACCTTTTTCAACCTATTTTGGATGTTTCCCACTGTCTCGTTTTCACAGCACAGGAATTCTATGACAGCACGTTGCTTCTGACGAGCGCCACGTGTAGCAGCCATCTTGAAGACATGCTGTGATGGCGCCACTCACGGGAACAGGTTGAACTAAGTTTGAAAACAAGCGGGAAGGATTGTAAAGCTTTCACACATGCAGAATGAAAACGGTATTTTTACAAAAATAGTGTGCATGTCTTTTGGAGTGATCCTCGTAATATTCACCACACACTGCGATCAGCAACGTCAAATTTCAGCGTATACTTGTGTGCAGAACGCTTGCGACCTCGGTTGAAGGCTTCTTCCACTGTTGGAATGTTCTCTGGTGTGCAGACAAGTTTTGCACTTCCACCGCTCTTTCACACTGTATCACCGGTTTGGTCGAAATTTTTTTCCCACGTGTGGATAGCCTGTGCCGACGGAATTGGTGCATGACGTACGAGACTGTGACGAGCACAAGATGCACGCTGGGCGCCCACGCAGATGTCGTCGTTTCTGTAAAACGCCCTCCCGACAGAAAATCGATACCAGTGTCAATATCAATGGTTTCTTGTCTAGATGGCACCATTGCTGTTTTCTGACTCTTAGCGTAACATGCTATTTCCAGGGTTACCAAATCGCCTGTTTCACTAACGCACCCCTCAATTTCGGGGCCAGTTTTATTTTTTACACTCTGTATATCTAGACGTATTTTCCATGAATAACATAAATTCTCCAATTCTTATCGTATATTCGTATGTTTTCCACTACACAAGACGAGCCTAAATCATTTTACTTGAGTGCAGAATTACTGTTGAACGTTTCCACAGATTACGTCGTTTGGAGATACGTCAATGTGAGCGCGCGTAGCACGGCTAGGAAATGCCCCGCGATAAGCAATGCCCAGCCGAAACAACACACCCCCTCCTCCCACCTGCATTAGAATTGCAAAGCGAACGGACCATCACACCACAATGTGACGTTCCAATGTCCCAGAGTCGGTCGATCGGGCTGACTGTTTCAGGTGGTACAGCTATCACCAGGAATCGGACTGCAAACTCATTCCGGATAATGGGAGCGGACACAGTCTCGTTCCGCACTGCACTATAAGGACTAGCTGTCGTGTCCTAGGAAGCTCTGTCACACATGACGACAGAGAGTTTGTAATTAGTGTCTGTTAGAACGTTCAGAAAGCTTCCGACGTGGCGGGGCATAATAGCCCAACCATGGCTCTGTTTTACCACTGACGAACGTCATACGTTGAAACCGGTGGAAGCACATACGTGAAATAAACAAATTGATGGAGACCGATAGTCAAATTTCGTTCCCGCTTCGATCTTCATTCCTCGGATTACGTGAATCGTCTAAGATAAAAGCTGTAAACGTCACGTTTTAGACTATGCGGGGCAGTCTCCCTCTCCCGCTCTCCGTCCGTTCGTGTGTGTGTGTGTGTGTGTGTGTGTGTGTGTGTGTGTGTGTGTGTGTGTGGGTGGGTGTTTTCGGAATTTTCGAGGAGATTAAGCCACACGAGGTAGTAGATAGTAGGACGATATGTGGCTCAGATAACAATCTTATTACAAGCTCACTGAGAAAGGGTTCCAGTGTCAGGGGCATCAGTAGCGCTGCATTCGTTCGATACAGCATTGGTGACCCTGGGATTCCTGAGCTGTGGTCTGGTAAATGTTGTAAATCTTATTGATCAGCTGCAATACATTGGTTGTTGGCTCTCAGAGCGAGTTTTCCTTCCGTTAGTGATATACCCGACGGTGACGAAAGTGGCCGGCATACTCTCACACCCGTGTCCGGTGCTGTGACTCTAGCCGCGCTGGTATAACTGGAATCCGCTGCCTAAGCAGCACGACTACGGCCTTGCTGAGTCGTACCACAGTAGATGGAACCACGTGCCACGGGCCTCTGTTGTGATCGCAGCTGCGGGGCGTCGCCGCGGTGGCAGTGGGGCAGGTCAGTCCCCGCCATCCCCAGCAGCGACTGTCTGGTGTCAGTGGGCCAGGGTCCCTGGCTGAGCGATTGTGGAGGCAGTGTCCCAGGACTACGGCAACACTGCTTTACAACAAAGCACCCCATTCGATTACTACCTTTATAGGCGGGGCTGATGGCGTCCAACAATAGTGACGATGATGACTACAGTGGTGGTTGCATTCTGGCACCTCGTAGCTGACGACGTCCACTACGACGCTGACTATTACTATGGCTGGAATGACAGCGAACTGGTGGAGGCACTGAGTAAAATAGGTTTGTGTCGCTCCAATGCCTCACGATGGTCGATGATGAAAACCTGGTTGCCAGTTCTTAAATACCGCTTTCTGCCACTGTTGTTTGCGGTTCTTACTCCCCAACAGTTCACTGGAATATTCTGGTGTTGCCTAGCTGGCATAATTGACCCGATTACCGCCCTCGACGTTTACAGTCTGGCGTGCAGTGAGCTGCTCCTTGTCACGTCCTCCGCTGGTCGGTAACACGGTGTTCTCCTTCGTGTTGCTTAACTCAGCACTCTGACGACCCACTTGTGTTTATGTCACGATACCACACCACTGAGTGTAGCAGAATGCAACACACATACGACTTCCGGCACCCAATATTTCTGAACATTTTAACAAAACTACCGTAAAACTACGGATTATGGCTAGGAGAAACCCTGACAGCAACGCCACCGTGTTGAATAAAGATTTTCGTGCAGCCACAGGACGTCGTGTTACGACTCAAACTGTGTGCAGTAGGCTGCGTGATGGCCGACTACCACTCCCGGCGTCCATGGCGAGGTTCATCTTTGAAACCACGACACCATGCAGTGCGGTACAGATGGGCCCAACAACTTGCCGAGCAGAGCGCTCAGGATTGGCATCACGTTCTCTTCACCAATGAATGTTGCATATGCCTTCAACCAGACAATCGTCGGATACGTGTTTGGAGGCAACCCGGAGTGCAGCCAGATGGAGGCTCCCTGCTGTTTTGGAGCGGCACTAAGGGAGGCCGACGTACGCCGCTGGTGGTCATGGAAGACCCCGTAACGGCTGTACGACACGAGAATGCCATCCTCCGACCGACAGTGCAACCATGTCGCCAGCATATTGGCGAGGCATTCATGGACGACAATTCGCGCCACCATCGTGCATATCGCTCGACTAGAGTGGCCAGTAGGTTCTCCAGACATGAATCCTATCGAGCATGCCTGGGACAGATTGAAAAGGGCTGCTTATGGACGACGTGACCCACCAACCACTCTATCTACGCCGAATCGTCGTTGAGGAGTGAGACAATGTGGACCAACAGTGCCTTGATGAACTTGGGGTAGTATGCCACGACGAATACAGGCATGCATCAATGAAAGAGGACGTGCAACTGGGTATTAGAGGTAGCGGTGTGTACAACAATGTGGACCACCATCTCTAAACGTCCGCTGTTTGGTGGTACAACATGCAGTGTGTGGTTTTTATGAGCAATAAAAAGGGCGGAAATGATGCTTATGTTGCTCTGTATTCCAATTTTCTGTACAGGTTCCGGAACTTTCGGAACCGAGGTGATACAAAACTATTTTTTTGAAGCGTGGTATATGAGGTTCATAAGCCAACCGTTCGCGTCTTGCTTCCACCTATGTTTTCCGTCCCGAGCTTCTTAACTACGAGTATTTACATTTCTCTCCTCGTGGCGTCATTGGAAGCTGAATTTCGGCTGGCCACTGAACTTCTTTACTGTCAGGTGCAAGTGAGGGTGGCAGCCTCGGCTAATTACATTATAATCTTTTAGCAACTTTTCACAAATCTTTTGTCTACGCTGCCAGAGTTTAATATGATGACTTCAATTTTTAGTCGTTTTCTTTAAAAATTATTTCTCTCTTCATCAGGCTGTCATTATGTGTTGTGCCATGGGGCGTGCTCCAACTTGTCACTTAGAAAAAGAGAAGTGAGGTGAGCAGTGTATCGGACCTGCCCTTAGTAATTCCTGGGCCGTTCTTCCGGACCACGTTGCCCAACACGTCGTGGTTTCGTATCAAACAGCTTTAATTGTTTTTGTTTCCTTTTTACGATTTCGTTTGTGGGTAAACCTGAATTATTTGTTGTAGTTTAGTCAAACACATTGTAAAGATGTCTGTGGCCCACCTATTTGAAGACTGTTTTCTTAGAACCTTTGACGAGTTTGTTATGTTACTACAATTGATGAAATATTATCTTGCTTCTCTTATTAAAATTTGTTGCAAACATTTCAACAGTTGCTACCAGTGGCATGACATATTTTTGGAAAGAGATTAACATTTTTTGAAAATTTAAACTCATGTTTCCATGAATGACTTTTAGAGAGCTGACAGTAAGTATTTGAAGTAACAATATAACCTTTTACTATTTGATCTCACTGGAATATTTAACATTTTTGATCGATTATCAGTAACTCTTTTTAAATAATTTTAATGATTTAAATAATTTGTCTTAATACACTACGGCCATTGAAATTGCTACATCACGAAGATGACGTGCTACAGACGCGAAATTTAACCGACAGGAAGAAGATGCTGTGATATGCAAATGATTACCTTTTCAGAGCATTCTCACAAGGTCCTGACACGAGGAAAGTTTCCAACCGATTTCTCATACACAGTCACCAGTTGACCGGCGTTGCCTGGTGAAACGTTGTCATGCCTCCTGTAAGGAGGAGAAATGCGTACCATCACTTTTCCGACTTTGATCAAGGTCAGATTGTAGCTTATCGCAATTGCGGTTTATCGTATAGCGACACTGCTGCTCGCGTTGGTCCAGATCCAATGACTGTTAGTAGAATATGGAATCGGTGGGTTCAGGAGGGTAATACGGAACGCCGTGCTGGATCCCAACGGCCTCGTATCACTAGCAGTCGAGATGACAGGCATCTTATCCGCATGGCTGTAACAGATCGTGCAGCTACGTCTCGATCCCTGAGTCAACAGATGGGGACGTTTGCAAGACAACAACCATCTGCACGAACAGTTCGACGACGTTTGCAGCAGCATCGACTGTCAGCTCGGAGACCATGGCTGCGGTTACCCTTGACGCTGCATCACAGACAGGAGCGCCTGCGATGGTGTACTCAACGACGGACCTGGGTGCACGAATAGCAAAAACATCGTTTTTTCGGATGAATCCAGGTTCTGTTTACAGCATCATGATGGTCGCACCCGTGTTTGGCGACATCTCGGTGAACGCACAATGGAAGCGTGTATTCGTCATCACCATACTGGCGTATCACCCGGCGTGATGTTATGGGGTGCCATTAGTTACACGTCTCGGTCACCTCTTGTTCGCATTGACGGCACTTTGAACAGTGGACGTTACATTTCAGATGTGTTACGAACCGTGGCTCTACCCTTCATTCGATCCCCGCAGAACCCTACATTTCAACAGGATAATGCACAACCGCATGTTTCAGGTCCTGCACGGGCCTATCTAGATACAGAAAATGTTCGACTGCTGCACTGGCCAGCACATTCTCCAGGTCTCTCACCAATTGAAAACGTCTGGTCAATGGTGGCCGAGTTAATAGTGGCCGAGAAACTGGCTCGTCACAATATGCCAGTCACTACTCCTGATGAACTGTGGTATCGTGTTGAACCTGCATGGGCAGCTGTACCTCTACACGCCATTCAAGCTCTATTTGACTCAATGCCCAGGCGTATCAAGGTCGTTATTACGGCCAAAGGTGGCTGTTCTGGGTACTGATTTCTCAGGATCTATGCACCGAAATTGCGTGAAAATGTAATCACAAGTCAGTTCTAGTATAAATATTTGTCAAATGAATACCCGTCTATCATCTGCATTTCTTCTTGGTGTAGCAATTTTAATTGCCAGTAGTGTACGTCAAGGTCTCTTTGGCCTAATTGGTAAAGTTATTTTCCCGACAGGTGTTCATAAAAATGTCGACAGAAAAGATTTTCAAACCTTATTTGGCCCGGTCCTCCCACTCCCAGGCAAGCTTACGCTAGTAGTGCGCAACAGTAGGTAGAATGAGACCGCTGGTTCCCCACTTTTCAGCCAGTCTTTTACTAATCGGGAGATTATTCGTCTTTCTTCCACTGTTTGTACGAGGTCTATTCGGAAAGTAATTTCCGATGGGTTGTGAAATGGAAACCACAGCGCAAATCCGACGAAGCTTTGCACAGATGTGTTTGGCAGCGTCTCCAGTAAGGCCGTCGATTGATCGCTCTTTTCTGTTCTGAACGCACAGTGAGCACGTAAAGAAGCTTAATACAATAGAGTCTCCAACCAAGTATGAGGGGCTGGGATGAGATTGCGCCTGATGTCATGCAGCCCACAAATGAAGCTGTCATACGTTATTCTCTACATGACAATTCTCGGCCGCACTTGTAAGGTGGAAGAATAAATGAAGGTCAAGTTCGCACCTTACACTTGCGTTATCAGCAATCATTGGTTGGCAGAGCAGGAAATAATACACACGCATTTAAAGGGATGTTAAGAGAACTTGATTCATCTTCAGCCAAGAAACAACGTGCAGTGAGAGAAACCAATGGTAGTAGGAATAATAGCAACCGATTGGCCTTCAATAATGCATACAATGGCAATAATAATGTTGGGAAAGGTAGTCGTTTTGGACAGAATATTAATCACCCATGGCATGGTTTTGGCAACTCACAGAGGTCAAACAATAATTATTGTTTTGGTTACAATTATTGTAATCTGAATTACAATAATGGCTTTGGTCCCAGAAACTATGATGGTAACTATAATTCGCGATATGATCACCGTGCAAACGAAGCAGGAAGGTTTAGAGGTTTTCCTCCACAAAAACCAACTTACTCAGGTGGAACTGGAATACCTAGCATGCAGAAAGGTTGGGAGAATCAGACTTCAGCAGGACAACACACGCAAAATGAACTTATACAGGAAGTCGAGTTGAGGCCACCTAATCCTGGAAAAAGACAGAATTGACGAGATGAACGGTATGAAGACCAGACACAAGTGATTCAATCGCCAAATGAAGTTGGTTTTATAATTGAACATGTAAATACACTTAGCTTTGATCAGCAAGATTCTGGAAGTAGGATTAAGGAGTGATAAAATACAAACACCAACATACTGGGAGACAGTTGACTGGGAATCGACCGATGATGAGGAACAAGAGTTCTTAACAGTTATTATAGACAGTTGTACGAAAATTGATGACAACCAAATTGTGAAGACTGTAGTTCATTTATACGAAACCGAGAGAGAAATTGTATGCAAAGAGGATAATGCACCATTGGCAACACCAGTATTGTTACCCAAGTCAAAATTAAATTTCCACCAGTACCCAGAGTGTAATATCAACATCTAGTAAAATTAGCACTGAGCAATATGATGGCTACGGCGTTAAAGTAAGTTTTTTCGATATACAAAGGCCCTATGGATGTAATTAAAGTGGTTCGTGATAATTCAGTCGAATTGATTAACCCAAAAACAGGAAAACCTTTGGGCTTACACCATGTTAGTCACTAAAAATTGCTTATAGGGTAAAACAACAAATATTAATTCCACGAGAAAAATTTGTTGTCTTAAATATACAGATTCCAAAAAGAGCAAAATCTAGTAGTCAAAGAGTAAGAGAGCTAAAGAAATGCACACAAATAAAAGTTTTTAAGTTGTACTTATCTCAGTAAAATAAATGGGATCACTTTCTCAGTAGATCAAAAGGATAATTATGAAGGAAAAACAGTAAAGTAAGAACTAAAGTAGCTGTTCTGCAAACGAAATGCCTTCTGGGGGAAAAGTAGAAAGCAAGGAGGAAGATAGAGATCAGCATGTGCATAGTTTGATGAAATAGTAGTTGATTTTCTCTTAAAATGTAGTGTAAAGTCGAAAGAAGTTGACTTTTGTGGACAAATGGAAGTCAAGAAGTCGGAAGGATGTAAAGAATTAGGTAAGAAGGAGTGATTCTTTCTGATATGTTCCGTCGAGGATGGTGAACGTATCGCTGAGGAGATATTTTGGAGGGAGATCAGAAGCATATATGATTTGTGGAACGTACCACAAGTCGATATTAAAATGGAGATATGGGGGAAATAGATATAAAATATCCTTAGGAGGTAAGAATTAAGAGAACTAAATTATTAAGCTAAGCGAGAAACATGTTATTTCGCGGAAGGTGGTAGACAGAGGGATGTAAGTTTAACACAGGGAGGATTTCAATAAGGAAGAGTATGATGAAGGAGAAAAGAATATAAAAGTTTACTGTTTAGAAGAAGGAGATGGGGATAAGTACAAGTGAGAAGAATAAGCTCTAGAACAATGAAATAGGACAGTGGAGAAAGTTTTGGGAGAAAAAAAAGGGGGGGGAGATATATTGTATTTTGAAGTTCTGTTAGACCTAATGTCGAAAAGAAGAGATTGCAGAGAAAAAGACGCTGGAGTCAGAGTCAAGGTACGAAGTTTTCATGATAATATGTATCTGTAGATAGAAAAAAAGGGTAAAGACTTACTAACCTTCATCACCATCAGTTTCACTCTTACTATCCATCGTGATGAAGACAAGGAAACCACAATCTTTATAATAAGAAAAAAGACTATGTTTACATTGAATGGGGATAAAAGACGTAAAGTTACGAAAAGGGTAATAAGAATAATCTTATGTATAATTTAAGTAAGGACTTTTGTAAACTCTCTTAATAATTTAGTGATTGTAAAGTTTGTAATGTGTTTTAAGGGATTAAGGGTTATGATAACATAGGTAATAACATCATATAAATTAGAGAGATCTGAGCATATAAGAAAAGTAAGATAAACAATAGTTTGCACAATATTGTATTATACATAATGTCGTCAAGCACGATGCAGCGTTACTGCGCCCAGATAGACAGCAGAACTGAGTAGAGTGGTTAGGCGTGAGAGGAAGGGACACTGAGTGTGAGTGCCTGGTACGTGAGCTTTCGAGATGACGAAAGAAGGAGCCTTGGTGGAAGCAACAGTCCAAGAGGATAGCAACTCTGTGGGAAAGTTTGGAGATTTACAAACAATTCTGGCTACGGTCAACATGTACCAGGTCGTGATCTATATTCATGTGCATGCCACATACGATCTTTATAACAACGGTTTTGCGAAAGTGTTAGGTACTTAGCACATCTGTCGCCAACTGTTTAAAGCAGCATAAGGAGAGATGATGGATGTCCACCGAACCGGAATGGAGGCGTACATACTACATCTAGGATGAGCGGATGTTTAAGTTCACCAGAAGAAGAAGAGGCGCATTTCTGTAACTCAAGGTTCAGGATTTCTGAAACTGTTATAATACCATATGGAATTCAGCAACTGTGAAACATTCCCTGAACACTCATGGGAGTAAGCAAGAAAACGACGGAAGGCTGTCGAATTTATCTTGATGAACAACTTGATACACAATGATTTGAAAGAAACCCCATAAGAACGGATTATACAATAACAAGGTTGAGCAGGTCTTAAATCCCAGTTCCCAGTCCAGAGAAGAACGGAGGCACAAGTGAGAAGACAGCAACAGGCAACAAGAAGAGAAGATTCAACGCAGAAGATTTGGAAAAAAGAAGAGCCTGAACCAGAAGAAATCAAGAAATCCTTCTAAGTCCCTTCCCACACAAGACCATTATGGCATTTACCTACCAACAAACAATCCAACTTTAACTGTTCTAGCAGGACAAATATCGGATATTACTTATGGCA
Source organism: Schistocerca piceifrons (assembly GCF_021461385.2). Taxonomy (NCBI): domain Eukaryota; kingdom Metazoa; phylum Arthropoda; class Insecta; order Orthoptera; family Acrididae; genus Schistocerca; species Schistocerca piceifrons. The sequence continues at coordinate 751,754,900 of NC_060141.1, forward strand.
AATTGCAACGCTTTCGGATGTCACAGCGAGAGATGGGAGATGACTACTCGCATGGAAAACAGGAGACTAACTGACCGACGATGAATCGGCATAAAGATCCGAGAAATGACGAAGATAAGTTTCTATGCTGCTATGAAAAAATCTCTAATACAATTTCGCCATGGGCACATGCGGAATGGAACAAAGGAAACCAAGCATTCACGATACGCTCATAAATGCAGCAACCATTCTCTTTGCCGACCGTCAGTCCATGCTCAGCGGAGACACATCGAGGCCCATGAAAAGGAGAGTGACGACTTCAATGAACCACCTTGAAGATGTAAGAGAAGGGACTGTCTGTGACAGTTTAGTATCAGATTAAACTGAAAAAAGTAAATGTTTACGAACACACGAAGTCTGTTGTTGTTTAAAATTATTTAATTTTTGAAGAATTTTGCGTGTAAGAAAGAGATCTTTGCTAACAATAATTTGAAGTTTTTAATCTTGACATATCAATAATATTTCCTTGTATTTCATATTTTTCAACATGTCTCAGTTAAGAAAACCAAATGTTGATATTTTCTTGGGGCTCTAAGATTCTAGTATGTAATGTGTTTGTTAGAATATGGGGTATATATAGAAAAATGGGTTTAGCAATTCCATGGTGTTAATATAATATTTGAAAAGCGATTAGTAGAATTAGAAATTTAATATGTTTGTATATGCTTGTAAAGTTATGAGAAGGATACGGTTAAGTATAGGTTAAGTACAACATAAATCACGAAATTATTGTAAGAAATGAAACTTTCTTAAATTATTATTGACATGATAAAAATAATGAGTTGAGACTAGACCATAACTATTGAAAAAGGGAATGATAACGGCAAATGAAGGTTTCCTCAACTTTAATACATCTCCCTTATCATTTAACATAAGTCTTAAAGTTAAAAAGATCAGTCTCAAATTTAAAAATTGTGAGTGATACAAATTTATAGAGAAACTCTGATTTGTTTGAATGTAAAATCAAAACATAGACAACCATAAAATAGAAATAAAAGACTTCAGGTTAGTTAAATAGTTGTACTAAATCAGAAAATTAGATAGAACATGTTAAATTTTGGAAATACATTACTTTAGTGCTCCAATCACTAGTATACAGGAAATCAATTGCGCTGCAAAATAACGATAAGGAGACTAACAGAACCACTGTTTGATTATGCCATATTAAAATAGAAAGCTGGTCAATAAAGATATGTCAATTGCTACAGTCGGCAGCTGAAAACTATTTTGCACTGTCTTCAATCAATTTTTCAACCACTGATCGACCCAGCGCAAAACTGAATATGAAAGGAGGAGGATATGTAAGGTGGCAGATTATGTGAAGGTCAAGTTCGCACCTTAAATGAGAGATTTTATACATTGTAACAGGATGGTGAATATGTCACCTGACATACTTCAGCGAAAAGGATCAAATTTGCCTATTAAAATATACAGTGACACAGTCGATCACGTGAACTGCACATGGTACTCTCCTGATATACACATGTAACTTTTAGGCATCTGGAGCGTGCACAAAATGTCCGACTGGTTGACATGAACTAGGAAGGAGTAAAGTGCCGAAATTTCGACGCAGTTTGATGGTTCAAATGGTTCAAATGGCTCTGAGCACTATGGGACTTAACATCTATGGTCATCAGTCCCATAGAACTTAGAACTACTTAAACCTAACTAACCTAAGGACATCAGACAACACCCAGCCATCACGAGACAGAGAAAATCCCTGACCCCGCCGGGAATCGAACCCGGGAACCCGGGCGTGGGAAGCGAGAACGCTACCGCACGACCGGGAGATGCGGGCGCAGTTTGATGGTAGGCCCTTTGCGATTGGCAGAGATAGATTCCTCAAGATGAAACGAACGCTTTTATTGATCGGAAAAAGCTGTGACGTGAAGCATGAAAGGACCAAGGTGGGGGACACAAGACCGAAAATTTCGAGGACTCTCCTCTGAACCAGCATCAAGTGCAGAACAGGGCCTATCACACTCTGTACGACGCAAAGGAGGAATTTTGTGTGAACACTGCATTCACTTCGGCTGGCATTCAGCTAGATATTAGCTGTAGAATCGTTGAACTCCTACGGTGGAGAAACGAAACAGCCACGTAGTTAATTGTTCTAGCAAGAACTGTGGGGGCATTATAACATGCACGCTGTTCCATCCATGTGCGTGCATATCGCCATATTTCAAGACTAGGGATGGGTGCATGTTTTCTAGCCTAATGAGAAACATAGGACTTTTCTGCTGATAAAATAAGCAAAGATTTTGATTAGCTTTTATAGGACTTTCAGAGGACGAGAGCAGCCATGCAGCTGGTAGCTCATTGCAGCTACGGTAAATACCGCTAGCAGAGGCGTAAACTTGTTGGTTCACCAGCTTGTGTCCACGGCGAACTCGAGCAACCTTGAGTAATCTTTTGCTCAGCTCGTCACAAAAACTAACCATCCTCCATAGACTTGATTGTCATCATAAATAGTACCGAACTTAGAAATGGAATCGGATGATTTGTCGTAATATTGGCCAACTTCACGATGTGGTAGTAAGAATAAATTTGTAGAGAACCGTCTGGTTAAAATTTGCTGTTGTTGTGTTCAGCGTCATTTCGATTAAACAGAAGGTCCTGCATTATCTTTACAACTGTCCTAACACTGTCATGTTACAGCCTATGTAACTACGTGTACTTCTTTGACAATAATCATGAATTAAAAACAATTTGTGTACCGCTAAACACCGTTGTGCTCTGTCATAGAATGAGGATCCACTCCTAACCCCAATCATTTATTTTATAGACGCTAACGCACCCACAGGGTGATTTTGGTAATGTCTGACGATAGAGAAAAGAAGTGGAGTGTCAGACACTCCAAATGGGGCAATGAAGATGCTCCTGCAGCGTTTACGATGGGAAGTCTTTAATGGTTGGTCATGGTTCATGTTCTTCTGGATTATTTTGTTTATCTAATATTATTTATGAACTTTTAGGTAGACGAAGATTATTAATTAACAAGGGTATAATTAATTTAATAACCCGCCCACAATAGAGCCTGTAATTGACTCTCCCCGAGTTTCTTCTCTGCTCACATGAACCGCTAGATATGAAGACAACGTTCTGGCACACACTACGAGCTGTAGACCAGCGCAGAGAATTGGCAGGAAGTATAGGCGGCTTCCTTCTATGACGAGGGTATTGGAAAGTTGGCACAACGCTACGACAAATGTCTAAATCGGAGCATCGACTATATAGAGAAGTAGCTGGAAGGTGTAGCTAACTGTTGCAAATAACATCTTTGATTTTGTGACCGACAGGACCTTACTTCTGAATAGGCCTCGTAATGGTAGTGAACTTTGTCAGGTCAGGTTTTAACTTCCCAAGTCAGCATACGACGCCACAGTGCCTACTTATTGAGCATGCGCAGTGTGTGGCACACTCAAGATTTCAGAACTCGTTTGCATGCCAGCTCGTGACGCGCACCCACAGCAAGTAGTCGACCAGAACGTCGCTCGTGTAAAACGACTTCGAGGTATCCTTGTGAGAGCGTGGTAACCGTGGCAGGTGGCATTGTGGACGCAGCCAGTGTCCGGCGGGCGGGCTTGGCTCTCACGCACATGACTGTGGCTGCGACCGGGACACTAGGCGCCGTGATTGGCGGGGTCGCCGCAGGTCAGGGACCAGCAGCCATCAGCTCTCGGCCAGCCGACGTCTGGTCGCCGCATCGTTGTGACGTTGCTCTGGACACGGCGCCGAGACGCGCAATCACTGCGGCGCTGCGGACAGATACTACACGCCTCAGCAGCTGTGTACTCCAGCCAGTGCAAAGCTACTATCGCCTCTTACACACACTGGTGTCGAAAATTAACGCAACAAACCTCTATTTCCCCATCCTGCGTCTAATTCACGTTATACTCATACAAACTTCAACAGATGTCAGTACGATGGTGTTCTGCACGGAAGGTGGCATTTCAGTCAACGTACAACCACACCAACGATGACCTATCAAACGAGGTAGTGTTAGCTGGGTAGTCCCTTATCCACAACTGCTGTGTGTACAGCCGCAGACGGTGCAGTATGGCACAGAGAAGACGCCTACCAGACGCTCTGCAGTGGATGACCATAGGAAGAATGGAAGCAGGACAGTCGCAAACTGATGTGGCCCGATGGCTTAATACGAGGGTGAGTCAAATGAAAATGTTAAACATTTTTTTAATATTATTTATTGTGCAGAAGTGGTCCAAAGCTATATCACTTTTCTACATAATCTCCCCCACGCTCAATGCAAGCCCTCCAGCGCTTACAAAGTGCATAAATTCCTTTAGAAAAAAATTCTTTTGGTAGTCCGCGCAACCACTCGTGCACCGCGTGGCGTACCTCTTCGTCAGAACGGAACTTCTTTCCTCCCATTGCGTCTCTGAGTGGTCCAAACATATGGAAATCACTTGGGGCAAGGTCTGGTGAGTTTGGTGGATGAGGATTACACTCAAAATACAGGTCTGTGATTGTTGCAACTGTTGTACGGGCGGCCGGCCGTGGTGGTCGAGCGGTGCTAGGCGCTACAGTCTGGAGCCCCGCGACCGCTACGGTCACAGGTTCGAATCCTGCCTCGAGTATGGATGTGTGTGATGTCCTTAGGTTAGTTAGGTTTAATTAGTTCTAAGTTCTAAGTCCCATAGTGCTCAGAGCCATTTGTTGTACGGGCAGTGCGGGGCCTTGCATTGTCATGTTGCAAAAGGACACCTGCTGACACCTATCCAAGTCGCTTTGATTTGATTGCAGGCCGCAGATGACATTTTTTAGGAGATCTGTGTACAATGTACTGGTGACAGTGGTCCCTCTAGGCATGTGATTCTCCAAAATGACGCCTTTTCCGTCCCAAAAGAGAGTCAGCATAACCTTCCCTGCTGAGGGGTCTATTCGAAACTTCTTTGGTTTTGGTGATGAGGAATGGCGCCATTCCTTGCTCGCTCTCTTCGTTTCCGGTTGGTGGGAGTGAACCCAGGCTTCGTGGCCCCAGTAACGATTCTTGCAAGGAAGCCATCACCTTCTCGTTCAAAGCGCCGAAGAAGTTCTTCACAAGCATCAACACGTCGTTCTCTCATTTCAGGAGTCAGCTGCCGTGGCACCCATCTTGCAGACACTTTGTGAAACTGGAGCACATCATGCACAATGTGATGTGCTGACCCATGACTAATCTGTAAACATGCTGCAATGACATTCAGTGTCACTCGGCGGTTTTCCTTCACTATGGTTTCAACTGTTGCAATGTTCTGTGGAGTCACTCGTTGTGCCTGACCTGGACGAGGAGTATGTTCCACTGAAGTCAACCATTTTCGAAGTTCATTCGTAGACTTGCTTCTGTGATAAACTTGCATCACCGTACTGAACCTTCATTCGTCGATGAATTTCAATAGCTTTCACACCTTCATTACGCAAAAACCGAATAACAGGACACTGTTCTTCCCTGGTGCAAGTCGCAAGTGGGTCGGCCATCTTTATACTGATACTGCAATGGTATGTGTGCATCTGCACTATGCTGCCACCTTCAGGCCATTCTGCACGCTGCTTGTAGCACGCTTACCAACTTGCAGGATAACGGCGCGAAATTTCGATTTATTACAAATTTAAGGTTGTCATTTGACTCACCCTCGTATATGAATCGTTCTGTTGTTTTTCGGATGTGGCGGCAGTTTAGAGAGACCGAGGCACGGCCGACCATTTGTGACGAAGAAAAAGAGGATCGTTATTTGATTGTAAGGGCACAACAGTACCGACTTAGTACGGCACGGTAAGTGGCATCTCATCTCGCAACATCCACTGGAGGTGTTGTATCAAGGCAAACGGTGTACAGAAGGCTTCGGCAGACTGGCCTTTATTGTGGGAGGCCTACTGAATGTGTACATCTGACGCGTCTTGACAGAAGGCAACGTCTGGAGTGAAGTCGTGAACATGCCACCTGGACGGTCCAACAGTGGGCCAATGACCTTTACACAGACGTGTCCCTATTTGGTCTGGGGAGTGATTCCCGATTGAGACCGAGACATTGTCGAAAGACACCGATATCGAGGAGCATCCCAGGCATTCAAGAAATTGTGCATGTCAACTGCCAAGGTTTACATGCTGTCAGGCATCGTGACGAGATCTTGGGACATTATATGCGCTTCCTGCAAGGTGCTGTGGGCTCAGACCTCGCAATGATGGACGAAAATGGTCGATCTCATAGAGCACGAATGGTTGATGTTCTCTTGGAAACGGAAGATATTGCACCCATGACGTGACCTGCTCGCTCTCCCCATAGAGCATGTCTGGGATGCACTACGGACACGGGTCGCATCATGTCACCTTCCACCAACCACTCTCCAACACTTGTGAACAGTTCTGCAGGAGGAATTGGCGTGATTGCCTCAACATGAGATTGATGACGTCATTTACAGCATACCCTGTCGTTGTCAGGCAGAGGTGTTTACACCCCATACTGAGCACCTTAACCAGTTGTCAGAATGTGTGTGCATATCCGTTAAGTTGGAAAAAACGAAGAACATTTTTGTCTACCGTTATGTGTTTACGTTCTGTATTCTTCACATTGAAATTTCCTGGCAGATTAAAACTGTGTACTGGCGGAAGTAAAGCTGTGAGGACGGGGCGTGAGTCGTGCTTGGGTAGCTCAGTTGGTAGAGCACTTTCCCGCGAAAGGCAAAGGTCACGAGTTCGAGTCTCGGTCCACCACACAGTTTTAATCTACCAGGAAGTTTCATGTCAGCGCACACTCCGCTGCAGAGTGAAAATCTCATTCTTCTTCACATTGTTTCTACTTTACTATCACCTTTGTGTACTGTTTTATGGAGAAATAAACGCAACCTTGCAAAATTTCCTTTTGTTGCTTTAATTTTGGGTACCTCTGTATGTGCACATTCCCATTGAAGGCACTCTCTTTATAGTTCAGGAACATGCAGCATACCTGTCTTTATTGCAACTGCATGCATCTGTCTACAGACGCAGCAGTAGCATATGCCTGGTATTAATTAATGGCCCATTCCTCATTGATTACTTCGACTGTTTTGATGCAGCTCTCCACGCTACCGTATCCTGTGAAGGCCTCTTCATCTCTGCGTAACTCCGTCAAAGAACATCCATTTGAATCTGCTTACATTAACCAGTTGCCAGAATATGCGTGCAGATCCATTAAGTTGGAAAATAAGTATTTTGTCTCCATCTACAATTTTTACCCAGTATGCAGATTGACAGGTAATTTAAAAAGGCTAAGCAGGAATGGTCAAACGTACGGATTTAGAAGCATATTTCACTAGTGGAAATACGGATAGCACTTACACGAAAATTAAAGAAGCCTTTGGAGAAAAGAGGAGCAGCTGCATATCAAGAGGTCAGATGGAAAGCCAGTCCTAAGCAAAGAAGGGAAAGTTCAGAGGTGGAAGAAGTATATAGAGAGTTTGCCCAGAAGAGATGAACTTGAAGTCAATATCATAGAAATGGAACGGGATGGAGATGAAGATAGAGATGGTAGTTGCAATACGGTGAGCAGAATCTAACAGAGGACTGAAAGACCTAAATCGAAACAAGACCCCTGGAGCAGACGATATTTCGTCATTAACTACTGATCTTGGGCGAGCCAGTCGTAACAAAACTTTTCCTTCTGGTGACAGGCGAAACTCCCACAGACTTCAAGCAGGATATGATAATTCCAATTCCAAAGAAAGCAATGAAATGATAATTAAATGGACACCCTAGCTGCAAACAGGCGTGGATGTACTTCATTGGGGACATGTTGCGAAAGCGAACGCACACGCTATGCCCGAACTCGTACGGGACTTGGTAGATTAATCTGCCACGAGTAATGAGTATGATGGACAAACATCTATTAGGCGCACTACGAATGTATTGGTGAGGACATGTTGGGAATGTGGATCTCACGGGGAGCGTGCAAGGGATAAGTCCCTGCAGACGCACTATCCTCCGTGCCCGCGGTGGCTCAGATGGATAGAGCGTCTGCCATGTAAGCAGGAGATCCCGGGTTCGAGTCCCGGTCGGGGCACACATTTTCAACATGTCCCCAATGAAGTACATCAACGCCTGTTTGCAGCTAGGGTGTCCATTTAATTATCATTTCATTTCTAGCAAAGCTGCATGGTCATCCACGGTAACTGTTCTTTCGGGAACAGGTACTACCGTCATATACAACCAAAGAAAGCAGTTGCTGACACATCCGAATACTACCGAACTATAAGTGTAATAAGTCATGGTTGCAAAATACTAACACGAATTCTTTACAGAAGGGTGGGAAAAAGGTAGAAGCCGACCTTGGGGAAGATGAGTTTGGATTCCGAGGAAATCTAGGAACATTCGAGGCAATACTGACCCTACGACTTCTCTACTTCCCGTAGAAGATAGGTTAGGAAAGGCAAACCGACATTTGTAGACATAGGGGAAGCTTTTGACAATGTTGACTGGAATACTCCAATTTGAAATTCTGAAGGTGGCAGGGGTAAAACACAGCAACCAGAAAACTATTTACAACTTGTACAGAAACCGGACACCAGTTATAAGTTGTCAAGGGGCATGAAGAGGATGCAGTGGTCGAGAAGGGAGTAAGACAGGGTTGTAGGCTATTCCTGACGTCGTTCAATGTGTAGATTGAGCAAGTAGCTAAACGAAACCGAAGAAAAATTTGGAGAATGAATTAAATTTCATGGAGACCAAGAAAATACCATGAGGTACGCCGATGATGTTGTAATTCTATCAGAGTGAGCAAAAGACTTGGAAAAGCAGTTGAATGGAATGGGCAGTGTCTTGAAAGGGGAATGTATGATGAACATCAACAGAAGCACAACATAGATAATGGGATGTAGTCGAATTAAATCAGGTGATACTGAGGGAATTAGATTAGGAAACAAGACACTTAAAGTAGTAGACGAGTTTTGCTCTATGGGTAGCAAAATAGCTGATGATGACCGAATGAAAGAAGACATAAAATGTAGACCGGCGATGGCAAGAAAAGCGATTCTATAGAAGAGAAATATTTCGTAACACAGAATATAGATTTAAGTGTTAGGAAGCCTTTTCTAATAGAATTGGTTAGTGTGTAGCCATGTATGGAAGTGAAACATTGATGAAAAATAGTTTAGATAACAAAAGATAGAAGTTTTTGAAACGTGGTTTTACAGACTAATTCTGAAAATTAGGTGAGTAGATCGCATAACTAATCAGGAGGTACTGAATAGAATTTGAGTGACAAGACATTTGTGGGACAACTTGACTAGAAGAAAGAATCAGTTAACAGGACACATTCTGCGACCGGATGTCAAGGGATCACGAGTTTAGAATTGGACAAAAGTTTGGGGGGGTGGGAGTAAAATCGTAGAGGGAGATGAATACAGTAAGCAGATTGGGAAGGGTGAAGGTTGCAGTAGTTATTCGAAGATGAAGATGCTTGCACAGGACAGAGTAGCATAGAGAGCTGTATTAAACCATTCTTTGGGCTGAAGACCACAACAACAACACAGTTTCCTCAATTACCAAACTTGATGCCTCTGGCGATGTGTCCAATCAACAAATGCTTTTTTCAGTCAAGACATGCCTAAATTCATTTTATTCCAAACCAACGGAGAGGTGGCATGCCACTCTCTCACTTTTGGTTTTGTTAGTTCAGTCAAATTAATATTTATATTTTAGCTGATGATCTCGATGTTCCCCAATAATACATTTACTGTATGTAATTAATGACTTTCCACATGGGGAAAAAATGGTTCAAATGGCCCTGAGCACTATGGGACTGAACATCTGAGGTCATCAGTCCCCTAGAACGTAGAACTACTTAAACCTAACTAACCTAAAGACATTGCACACATCCATGCCCGATGCACGATTCGAACCTGCGACCGTAGCGGTCGCGCGGTTCCAGACTGAAGCGCCTAGAACCGCTCGGCCACATCGGCCGGCTTAAATGAGGAAATTGTGGGCGGAATGTTCATATAATTGCACGTGTAAGCTGTAAAGAGCTTCTACCAGCAGGTCCGTAGTAGACGCGACGGACAAAAGGGAGGGAGATGGATAGCGGGCCATAAAACGCTGAGTGCAGCGACCTGGTTATGCGAGTGATTCTGGGAAGCAGCACTCTTTGGACTGTATCTGCAGAGGGACTTCTGGCTGTAGCACTAACCCCTTTCCACTTAGGGGCAGAACAGGAGGGCGCTGGCTCGCAAAACATTTGACGTGGGCCAGGTGGAAGTCCATCGCAGAGGCAGCCAGTTGGCGGAATGTGGGTGGAGGAAGCTATTTAAGAGAGGCTGCTGTAAACGGAGCCTTTGGGCAGACGATGGGAAGGTCATAAAACTGCGTTCATTCTCATGTTAGAAGCTAGGATGACACAGACAGAGCGGTGGCTGCATATGTTTAGTGGAGGCAAGACCGTAACTCTCCTGTTGACAGGAACTCGAAAGGTTCTTTTAGCGAGAGGCCAAAACACATATATTTTATGGGAGCGACTATCTGTCTTTCAGAAATTGGTCGGTGCGGAAAGATTACGTCACTCAGTAAACGAGGGTCTGTGGTCCCATCTAGATAAATGTTTTTTTTTTTTCCTAATAACATGGCCATGCTTACCATGAGGACAACACCTCCCTAATCTAAAATGTCCTTTTTCAGGCAAGAGACATTTGGAGTCGCCGTTTGGCTCCTCTCAGGATATGCAAAGTAGAAGCTTGCTACCCCAGCGTGGGAATTGCGGTGCTGTGTCTGGATCGATTACCAGGCCAACAGAACGGTTCAGCTGACTTGTTCAGTGTGAGGGCGGTTTCGTTTTCGTTAATTAGGCTCCTGTACCGAGACCTGGTGGAAAGTGGTTGTGATTCTTTGCTTTGTTCATTTTCTGGTCATCCCCTGGTGGAGAACTTCAGGTCTTTTCCTAGTGGGAGAGACTTGTGGCCTGTATCTTATGGTGGGCTAAGAGCCAGTGACAGTTTCCAACTGTACAAGCAGTGGAACTGCATATCATCTCAGACGTAGCATGTGTCACAAGGGTGAACTTCTTCGTCCTGAGTCGGGCGTCTGACGTTTGACAATTCCATCACGTGCCGTCGTGCCTGTGAGTCAAATTGTTTGGCCAGACCAGCGAGCAGGTCCACCTCACACTGAAATCTGCGGGGATTTCAGGGCTCTGGTAGGGAAGTGTCCCGTGTTTTGATAATCACAACGCCAGTCCAAGTAGTTTGCAAATTTTCCTGGATGCGGCAGAATATTACAGCTGCCATAGTGAGCCACTTCTCGCCTAAAACGCGCCGTTTTCTGCTGCCGCCAGAATCAAATTGGAAGGATAAAATACCGCTGCACTAGCGAACCTTTGTTAAACGAGATTCACAGCTCCCTGTTCTCCAGTGAACCACAGTTTATGGTATACTTGGTCGTAGTTGATTCCATTTGAATAGAGTTCGGCCTCACAGAGGATTCACGCAAACAAAGTCAGACTGTGTTGTAAAAGGGATTAATTCTGGGAAGAATTTGTATAGCTTTTGTATAGCTTTGCCAGTGTTTTTTCATTTTTTGTTTGTGTAAGATTTATCACCTCATTATAGTTATAAAAGGATTAAGAAATATTGTTACTTTTTTTGTAAAATTAAGTATGCCACTGCTCTCATTCATGTTCTCTCAATTATTCGCAGTTTTTATTTTATTGTGGTGGTAAGAGGGTACAACATCAATTCTAGGGTCAGTCTTATTAAATTAATTAATTTGATTATTAATTTGAGTTCAGAAAGTGAACGCAGGCCTAGGCAACAAAAATGCTATGAGAAAATCCAATGATTTCGATTATAAAAATTAAGGGTGTAGCTCACGATTGAAGGTTACTGAGAAGATCCACTGTTCTGTGTGCAAAGATAATAACATTTAGCCTCATTCAAAAATACATTTATGATTAAAAGCAAGTGACTGTTTGCACGACTGAGTACGCCCTTCATTGCCTATCCAATCTTCTTTTCACCGTTCTTGTGCAGCAGGAAGTTTCGAAAGCCTCTATTCTCTTCCTGTGTTAACTGTTAAATGTCCACATGAGCTGCACTCCTGCGTTTGTTTTTACCTCCTTATTTTACGATATTTTAAACCAGCATTCCGACCATGTACCAGTATTTACGGATGGCTCTAAACAGGGGGACTCTTGGTTGTGCTGTTGTTTTCCCTGTTCGAGTCGTCAAGTTACGGCTTCCTGCGGCGTTTACCATCTTTGATGCCCAATTGTTCGCGATCTTGCGGGCATTGGAGCAGATGAGATGTATTTACAGTCTTAAGTTTCTCATCTGTTCTGACTCCCTGAGTGCCCTTCAGACCATGCAACACTTGTACCCAGCGGACATGGTCGTCCAGAACATCCATGATACCCTACTCCACCTGCAACGGCAGGGGAAGGAGGTTTCTTTCTGCTGGGTGCCGGGACACGTGGGTATTAGGGGAAACGAACTGGCGCATGTGGCTGCCAAAGATGCATGTTCCCTCCCACACGTTGTTGAATGTGCCATCCACCTCCATGCTGTTACCTCCCTTTTGCGTTTTCGTGTTATGCGTCAATGGGAAGAGGAGTGGCTGGCAGTCGGTGAAAATAAGCTGCGTCTAGTCAAGGCCACCACGCGGCCATGGCGTACGTCCTACCAGTCATGCAGGCGGGATGAGGTTCTCCTCACTCGCCTCCGCATCGGGCACAGTCCCTTAACGTATGGTTTTTTACTCCGGCGGGAGGACCCCCCAATCTGCAGTGCCTGTGGAGTCCAGATTACTGTCCGCCACATTTTACTTGACTGTCTTTTATTCTCTGACCAGAGGGCGGCGGTTTCCATGCCACCGGATTTGCCCTCTATTTTGCAAGACGACGCAACGGCTGTGGTTAAGGTCTTACGGTTTTGTGTCCTGTCCAATTTGTTGCCTCGGATTTTAGGGAGAGGATTTTAATGTGCTGCTGGGTGACTGGCTCACCCAGGGTTTAGGTAAGAGGTCCGCCAGTCACGATTACCTACTTGTTTCACTTCGATTTCTGTTCTCTTTTCGTTGTGTTTCCTTTCCTTTTTTAGTGCGTTTCTTCTCCTCTTGTTTTGCCTCTGTATGTGAGGATTTGGAACTGCGTCATGTCTGTGTCTTTTAGCCGTTCTCCTTGTTCGCTGTCCGTCTTCGTCCCTTCACCGCAAGTGTTCCTGTTTCTATGCGTTTGGGCGCTGATGACCATGCTTTTTAGCGCCCGAAAACCTCAAACCAGACACACGCACACACACACACACACACAGACACCTCACTACGGCACAAGGTTAATCTTCTGATACAACTTCATAACATTAAAATCCATAATTCCTCCTTTTCAGAAGAACTCTGCTCGCTATAGCCGCTCTGCTTTTCATATCAGCTCGACTTCGCTTATGATTAGTTGTTTTGCTGCTCAAAGATCGTCACGGAGTTAAATTCGGCTACATTCCATTTTCTTTCTTCCTTTTTACTCTTGTTGCTATTTATGTCGTAACCTCTTTCAGGATAGTATCAACTCACTTCAATTGACTTTCCGGATACTTTTCCGTCTCTGACAGAACTACACTGTGAAGGGCAAAGCACTGAAAGTTGTATTTCTTCTCCATGACGAAGATGCAAAGTCATCAGTAAATCTCGAAGTTTTAATTTCTTCTCTAAGAACTTTAAATCTCTCCAAACTTCTCCGACGCCTCGGGTTCACTGTCGTTGATCATACTCCACACAATCCCGTTTTGGTGTCATCTGATTTTCAGTTGTTCCCGAAACTTAAATACCACCTTCGAGGACGTCTCTTTGAAACTGATGAAGTGGTGCAAGCGTAGATCGGTTACATATTCGTGAACACAGCCTGCTCGTGTGTAGGTAGGCTGTTTCGGCTTTTATGTTGGTAACGCCATGTAGCGCTCTGTATGAAAATCACTGACTGTGCTGTGTGCAGTCAGTGGCTGGTTGGCATTGTTGAAATATTCGATATTGTAGTGTTGGGCAGTTGGATGTGAACAGCGCGTAGCGTTGCGCAGTTGGAAGTGAGCCGCCAGCAGTGGTGGATGTGGGGAGAGAGATGGCGGAGTTTTGAGAGCGGACGATCTGGACGTGTGTCCATTGGAAAGAGTAAATTTATAAGACTGGATGTCATGAACTGATATATATATTATGACTTTTGAACACTATTAAGGTAAATACATTGTTTGTTCTCCATCAAAATCTTTCATTGCTAACTATACCTATGAGTGGTTAGTGCCTTCAGAATCTTTTATTTAGCTGGCAATACTGGCGCTCGCTGTATAGCAGTAGTTCGAGTAACGAAGATTTTTGTGAGGTAAGTGATTCATGAAAGGTATAGGTTATTATTAGTCAGGGCCATCCTTTTGTAGGGATTATTGAAAGTCAGATTGCGTTGCGCTAAAAATATTGTGTGTCAGTTTAGTGATAATCAGAATAAGTAAAGAGAGAAATGTCTGAGTACGTTACGTTCTACTCAGCTGTTTGAAAATCAAATAACGTAGAGGTTTACCAGCACAGTCCTTACATAAATTTTTCTAAGGGGATGTTTCACATGACCAGACTGAATGACATCGTGGATGGACTGCAAACCGGTCTCACCGTCTTGTGAACCACTGCTTCCCTTTCATGTCCTTCACCTCTTACAAACGCAGTCTGGTTCCTGTAGAAGATGCTTATAACAGTTCGCTCCTTGTATGTAATCTGTACTGCCTCCAAAATTTCATACATGACATTCCAGTCAACACTGTCATAAGCTGTCTGTTAATATGTAAATCCTACAGGGTGTTTCAAAAATGACCGGTATGTTTGAAACGGCAATAAAAACTAAACGAGCAGCGATAGAAATACACCGTTTGTTGGAATATGCTTGGGACAACAGTACATTTTCAGGCAGACAAACTTTCGAAATTACAGTAGTTACAATTTTCAACAACAGATGGCGCTGCGGTCTGGGAAGCTCTATAGTACGATATTTTCCATATATCCACCATGCGTAGCAATAATATGGCGTAGTCTCTGAATGAAATTACCCGAAACCTTTGACAACGTGTCTGGCGGAATGGCTTCACATGCAGATGAGATGTACTGCTTCAGCTGTTCAATTGTTTCTGGATTCTGGCGGTACACCTGGTCTTTCAAGTGTCCCCACAGAAAGAAGTCACAGGGGTTCATTTCTGGCGAATAGGGAGGCCAATCCACGCCGCCTCCTGTATGTTTCGGATAGCCCAAAGCAATCACACGATCATCGAAATATTCATTCAGGAAATTAAAGACGTCGGCCGTGCGATGTGACCGGGCACCATCTTGCATAAACCACGAGGTGTTCGCAGTGTCGTCTAAGGCAGTTTATACCGCCACAAATTCACGAAGAATGTCCAGATAGCGTGATGCAGTAATCGTTTCGGATCTGAAAAATGGGCCAATGATTCCTTTGGAAGAAATGGCGGCCCAGACCAGTACTTTTTGAGGATGCAGGGACGATGGGACTGCAACATGGGGCTTTTCGGTTTCCCATATGCGCCAGTTCTGTTTATTGACGAAGCCGTCCAAGTAAAAATAAGCTTCGTCAGTAAACCAAATGCTGCCCACATGCATATCGCCGTCATCAATCCTGTGCACTATATCGTTAGCGAATGTCTCTCGTGCAGCAATGGTAGCGGCGCAGAGGGGTTGCCGCGTTTGAATTTTGTATGGATAGAGGTGTAAACTCTGGCGCATGAGACGATACGTGGACGTTGGCGTCATTTGGACCGCAGCTGCAACACGGCGAACGGAAACCCGAGGCCGCTGTTGGATCACCTGCTGCACTAGCTGCGCGTTGCCCTCTGTGGTTGCCGTACGAGGTCGCCCAACCTTTCCAGCACGTTCATCCGTCACGTTCCCAGTCCGTTGAAATTTTTCAAACAGATCCTTTATTGTATCGCTTTTCGGTCCTTTGGTTACATTAAACCTCCGTTGAAAACTTCGTCTTGTTGCAACAACACTGTGTTCTAGGCGGTGGAATTCCAACACCAGAAAAATCCTCTGTTCTAAGGAATAAACCACGTTGTCTACAGCACACTTGCACGTTGTGAACAGCACACGCTTACAGCAGAAAGACGACGTACAGAATGGCGCACCCACAGACTGCGTTGTCTTCTATATCTTTCACATCACTTGCAGCGCCATCTGTTGTTGAAAATTGTAACTACTGTAATTTCGAAAGTTTGTCCGCCTGAAGATGTACTGTTGTCCCAAGCATATTGCAACAAACGGTGTATTTCTATCACTGATCGTTTAGTTTTTATTGCCGTTTCAAATATACCGGTCATTTTTGAAACACCCTGTATAAACAAAATTGAGCTTTTGTCTAGTGTATCTTATGAATTGTCCTCGGATCAGTACCGCCTCACACGTTCCTACGTTTCTTCGGCAATATACGACGGCCAGTTGAAAAGTAATGCCTTCAAATTCTTAGTGTGAAATCTCTTAAAGCTTTTTAAATAAAACGAAAGTTATTAAGAATTACTGCTTTATTCTTCATGACTACACATTTCTTCGCGACGAACACATTTCTCCCAGCGAGAGACCAGTTTGTTGATACCGTTACTGTAGAATATTTCACATTGCTCATGAAGCCATAGCCCACCTCTGCTTGCAGCGCGTCAGCACTATCGAAGTGAAGCCCTCAAAGGTGGTATTTAAGTTTTGAGAACAACTGAAAATCGGGTGACCCCAAATCGCGGCTGTACGGAGTATGATCGATGGCAGGGAACCCAAGGCGTCGGATTGTCGCAGATCTCGTAGCGGCCGTGTTTGATCTGCCATTGTCATACTGAAAGAGAGGCCGCTCCATGTGTGGACGAGCTCTTCTGCTTCGAAACTCGATTACAGCACGCTGCTTCTCATTCACACAACACCATGTTGCGCGTTGTAATTCGGAGCCGTCTAACGGCAAAGGACAGCAGATACGTAGACAGGTAGAATTAAAATGCAGAATGTTAACAACGTTTGTTTTATTTACAAAACTTCAAAAGTTTTCACATAAACAATTCGGAAGCCCTACGTTTTAGCACGCCCTCGTAATGGGACGGTAGGAGAGATGCGATATCGAACGCAACCACTTCCGCGCGTTCTCCAAATGTAGCAGTGGCTACTTGACTTTCCTCCTGCCTATGTCGACTTGTGGCTGAAAATATTGCCAGCAGTTCCACGTGGAAGAATGTTAAGAGTGCGCACGGTGCAGTTAGCGCGTCCGCGTACACGTCTCACCGCGGCTACACGGCAGGTTTCCGCTGCTGGCATATGACCGTGCCACAAATGTCAGGGGCAATGTATCACGTCGCCTCTAGAGTGGGAATTCGCCACCATGCGGCCCACATTAGCGACTAATTGGCTAGTTAGGTCGGCTCTCCACTCTGCTAATTACTCGATCACCGGTGGCGCGCGTTCGGTCTGTTGGCCGCTCTAGAGCTGACGCGAGCACGGGGTGACGCGTGGTAACACCGCGGCAACACCTGCGGCGGGCCAGACGCTCTTCTGCGGGGGACCACGACAGCCTTTAGAGTGTCAAGACCACTGGTTTCCAGTCTGGGGGTAACTACCACTGAGAGTTTAAATCAAAATTTTTGAAGGCGAAAACAAAAGCGTTTGATTGTGTCTAGGTCACGAAACTAAGTTACTTTTAAAAGTTTTTTTACTGTTACTTCTGTTCATAATTTATCAAATACTAGCATCAACGGTCTGAAAATTTTATTCATCTCATTTATCTATTGAAATTTTTAAGAAAAGTTAATAGAAGAGTGATACGTGTTACAAACAGGACACAATAGGAAGGACCAGGCCCCTTTGCTTTTTTCTTTTATCACTCGTTCATTACATCAGAGAAATACACATTTTAAGACAAAATTTAACAACATGAAGTATTGCTCCCAGTCAAGGTTAACATAAGCAGTGACAAAACTTAGTTCTCTTAAGGATTTCTGCTGGCAACAAATTTTAAGGAGGCAATGTAAGATTTATATCAATTTAGCTCAAACACGTAGCTACTGATTGACTCACGACACAGACATTTTAACAATTTCGGCAACAAATAAATAGCGTGAATTTGTATTCACAGTAACCAACTAATCAACAGCCTTGCCATTGAATAAGTAGTAGGCCATTTGGAACGAATTAGCAACACCCAGCAACTAGGGGAGTTAATACCAATAGTCTTTAAATGTCTTGTTCCCCATTAAATAAACAAACTTACAGTAATTGAATTAATAACAAATCAAACACACTAAGCTCCACTCAAACTCTTCAGTGGAAGCCAAGCCAAAATGAAGATTCCATTAACTGACTAGCACTGAACACACTACAGCTCATCTCTGTGTTCCCAGACACACATGTGGCAAACTTATACAAAACAAGATTTTGAAGGGAGCACATCAGTAAAACCGGTAGTGGAGCTAACTCGTGCCACTGAAAATTCAGGTACTAGACGGGGCACAAGGTGGTATACAATGAGGTTGCCTTAGTGCTACACTGCGCTCTAAAATATTAATTCAAATGGCCAATTCAAAATTAAGTACACATAAACCAGCATTAATTAACGGGGAGTGACACCAGGTCGCTCGAAGGGATGACAACATTTAATTGAAAAGACGAATGCCGGAGGCGGCAGCAACATCAAACACCTTCTCCGAGTTTTAACCAGGAGTCACTTCTCGCTATACAAGTAAACATTTAACCAAGCACAAGGAAGGAACCCCAAAGAGAAAATTCAAATAAAACCCCCAAAATATTATAAAGGACAGGGAACGTCAACTATTTAAATTCAAAAGAATTAGCTCTCCCCAAAGGCAGTGTAAACGCTAAGGCCACACTTAAGAGGCCACCAAAATTGGTTACAAAAGTCTTATACATTTGCTCCTTTTCTTTAAAAGAAACGCAAGGCTGATTAACTTCTGCTGGACACCCGGTATGGCTCGTGTAGGATACACCAGGCAGCAACCCAAGCTAGGCGGTCGCAAGGCACGGCGAGCAAAATCAGGAGAACATACAGGCAGGGAGCCAGCACATATCCTCCATCCTGAACCGGCAGACCACGTACAACCAACTCCACATATACGTGGTTGCTTCCCACCTCGTACCACGCGACGTCTCAGCAA
Organism: Schistocerca piceifrons; assembly: GCF_021461385.2. Taxonomy (NCBI): domain Eukaryota; kingdom Metazoa; phylum Arthropoda; class Insecta; order Orthoptera; family Acrididae; genus Schistocerca; species Schistocerca piceifrons. The sequence continues at coordinate 751,774,078 of NC_060141.1, forward strand.
GTAGCCCGAGCAAACGTCAACTGCCACTCGCCCCGCTAATGCGGAAAACAACAAGGCAAGCAAAGATAAGAAACATCAAAGGATCGATAATGGATATCCAAGAGACAGGCGCGCCAGTAACGAGCGCCACGGCTCAAAGAGTTAAGCTTCAAATTTTATGTTTTCAAGACATATGCTCATGCCACAATGTGTGGGTTTACATTGTTAGCTGTGAGATTCTTTTGGGTGGGTTCATCCGCATAATGGGAAGGGGAGAACTTGTGAATGGAATATACACTGGTGAGAAAATGAATTAGTACACCTGGAAAGACGATGTCGATTTTCATCCAATTACGGCGTATACCGGGGGGAGGGGGCGGGGGGGGGGGTAGATTTGCTGATAATCTTTTTAACATCTTCCGCCAATAGATAGCATAGCGTAGTGGCATAGCTACAAGAGCGCCATCTGTGTCTCCCTTTCATAGATAATGCTCACAGCCCGAACGCTCAGAGTGGTGCAAACGTGTGAACCAAGCAAGCAATGATGCCACGGACCTGCAATCGTGTTTCCTACAGGCAACTGAGTGAGTTTGAAATGGGTCAAATTGTGGCCTTCCGAGTGACGGGACATTCATATCGCTGCACACAAGTTGGACGTGCAACGTCAGTAGTGCAACGATGCTGGTATCAGTGTTCACGTAAACATTCTCACATGCAGAGACGAGATTCTAGACGTCCACGCAGCACAGACGCACCGTCGTATTGTAACGTCAGCAGTGGCAGATCGTACATCAGCTACAGCACAGTTAAGAAGGCTTCTGAGCTCAAACGTGTCAACGCAAACTGTTACGAAGAGGTTATTAGCAGTGGGATTTCGGCACGCACACCTCAAGGCCGTCTTCTACTCACGTCACAGCATCGACGTGTACGGCTCAACTGCTGCTGCAAGGGAATCACTTGCGAGATGGAATGGCGCGCCGTGGTATTTAGCGACAAAAACAGATTCTGGCTTTACGCTAGCGACTGTCGTTTCCAACAATGATGTAGACCCGATGACAGTTCTTCCAAGACACGCCAGCACCATTCTAGGCTTTATGGTCTCGGGTGCGATACGATACAACTCTGGTTCACCTTTGATGTTTCTAGAGGGGACACTAACCAGTGCTGGGTATCTACACAATGTTGTTAGACCCATTCATCTGCCACTCTTGAAACAGGAAGGTGATGTGTTGTTCCTAGAGGATAATACTCGCTCACTCGCTGTCCATGAAACTCAAAGCGATCTGCAAGACATACAGCGACTTCTCTAGCCGGTTCAATCTTCAGAGTCATCTCCTATAGAGAACATGTGGGATGTGACTTCACCATCTGTACGATCGACTAGATACCAGAATCACTACCTGTACTGCCGTTCATGGAGGCTACAGCATGTACTAATAAGGGTGTTTCAGTATGGGTCGATAACAGGGAACCTGAGAACCGCTTGTGCCATTGATCTGCAAATGTATTTATTTCATGCACTTCACATCCAGTGTTGGAATAATAAGTCTTGTGTGCATTGGGAACCTCTAAAACGTCTTACTAATTTGTTTTTCCCAGCAATGTATGGAGAATGCCTTCCTCACATAGACCACTCATTACACACTTACTATGTATTTTCTACGATGTGTAAGATGGCAGAATAAATTAAGGTCAATTTCGCACCTTATACATCGTAATGGGAAGGTGAATATGACACCTAACTTAATCAGCAGTAATGAGCAGATTTGCCTATAAGTATGTAATGCAAAAGGAATGACACTCAATCAACGCTATTAACACACCGCTCCTATATAATGCATGTCAATGAGCAGAAGGTGAAACAAGCAGAGAGAGGAAACGTTTTGTGTGGAAGTCAGCATGGGCAGACGCCGCACCACGGGAGGCACCACGAAAAGCTCTTAGGGGGCGTCCTGCAGTGGGAGTCAGCGACCGGACAGGTGACCCATACTGCAGAGCAAGTAACGGGCCACCAGAAGTAGGACAGAAAGAAGCTTTAATGTGGTATCGATAGTTCTGACGCCACAGCGTATGTTGGCACTACGAGAGCGGAAGATCTTCGCCGACCACAGAGCCCTCTAGCCGACTCTGTGCAGCTCAACGATCGCAGCTCCACTTTCGCCCAGTTCATGAAGACCAGACGGCAGAGAACCATCGCTTTAGCTTAGCTTGTTATTGTGACTTTCTTATCTGGACTTTGGCTTCGCACCTACGTGCTCACCTGTATCAAAGATACGTATTCATTTGTATGTATTCATACACCAGTAAAAACCTCTTTTACTTCACTTGCAGTAAGGACGTGCTTTACCTAACCTAACCCTACTCGCTTCCTTTCATTCGGCCTCTTTGTCAGATTTCAGGAGCAGACCCCACCCGCCGCCTTCCAGGTGGGATACAGAACTTAAACCACGTTTTGGGATTCCAAATGAATACGAACAAACAGTGATGCAGTTGATCACGTGAACAGTGAATGGTACACATGTGAGCGAGCAGAAAACGTCCGACTGGCGGAAACGAACTAGGAAAGAGTAATGTGCCGAGATTTTGACAGAGTTCACTGGAAGTTCCCTTGCGATTGGCAGAGAGAGTTTCCACAAAATAATAGGAACGCTCCTACTGGTCGTAAAAAGCCGTGACGTGGAGAACGAAAGAACCCAGGTGGGGAGAGAGTTCGGCTACGAGAAAGACGAAAGCGAAATTTTCGGGGACTCTTTGAACTGGCGTCAAGCGCAGTATGGAGCGCATAACGCTCTGTACGACGCAGAGGAGAAATTTCAGTAAACACTACCTTCACTGCGGCTGACGTTCAGCTAGATATTAGCTGAAGTATCGTTGAGCTCCCACTGTGGTGAAACGAGACAACCAGTTAATTGTCCTTGCGTGGACTGAGAGGGCATTTTAATATGCACGCTACTCCAGTCACGCACGTGCATATCGCCATATTCAAGACTAGGGGTGAGTGCATGTGTTCTCGCATCACGAGAAACATAGGGAGAATTTCTGCTGGAAAAAATGAGCAAAGGCTTAATTAGTTTTTATAGGAATTTCAGAGGACGAGAGCAGCCATGCAGATGACAGCTCACCATAACTAAGGTAAATACCATGCACAGAGGTGTATACTTGTTGGTTCACCATCTTCCATCCCCTGTAAACTCGAGCGACCTTGGGTAATCTTTTGCTCAACTTGTCACAAAGCTGACCATCCTCCTTATACTTGATTGCCATCCTAAATAGTACGGAACTTTCAACCGGAATCGGATGATTTATTGTAGTACTGGCCAACATCATGATGTAGTCGTAAGAGTAATTTTGTAAAGAAACTTCTAGTTAAAATTTACCATTGTTGTGTTTAGGACTATTTCACTTTCTGAGGACTAGATGCGTTCGACTGACAACTGTCGTAACATTGTCACATTGTAAACTGTGTAAATGCGTATATTTCTGTGATAAGATTGCAACATTATACCAAAGTTATTTACAGCTTACACAGTAGTTGTTCTGACCTCCAAACCTTACAGATGCACCTATAACAGTAAAATTCAGACTTGTATGTCACATACGTTTAAATATCTCATGAAAATACCTCTCCCAGTTGTGGATACTTCTTCTCAGTGGAACTGAAATTACTTCGTTATTCATTTCGCAACAGGTAAACATGCCAGTTGATAGCACAACAGAACAGTAATAACGTAATTGCTGCTGCACTGCTGTGTGGCGTACACAGTATTATTATAATCACCATCATCGTTATCAGTCGTAGTGGTGAGAAAGCATTGGAAGCCTTTAATCTTCCAATGTCAGCCAATTTAGAAGTAAGCAACCCAGCGGCCAAGCGATTAACGAACAGTGATTATAGTACGCGTATTTTGAGTTTATATATTCTAAATGGTGATGCAGGATGTAGGTGAAGCAAGTGGCGATCTTTTACAGAAGCTCGAAATTTAGCACGTACTTCAATACGAGGTGCCTGTAATAGTTTCCACAACGAAATTTTGTCTCGAAACCTGGCCGCAAATCGAAAGAGATTCTGGTCGCATGTAAAGTATGCTAGTGGCAGGACAGAATCAATGCATTATTTGCACGATACCTATGGAAATACTATCAATGACAATTCTGCTAAAGCAAAGTTACACACAGCCTTCCGAAATTGCTTCACCCAAGAAGACGAAGTGAGTATTTCAGAATTCGGTTCAAGAACAGCTGCCAAGATGAGTAATTTATTTTCCTCGGAGTAGTGACGCAGTGTAAATCACTTAACAAAAGCAAGTCTTCCGGTCCAGACTATATACCACATAGATTCCTTTCAGGTTATGCTGATGCAATAGCTCCATAGTTAACAATCAGATACAATCGCTCGCTCGACGAAAGATCCGCACCCAAAGAATGGAAAGTTGCACGTGTCACGCCAACATATAAGAAATGTAATACGAGTAATTCACTAAATTACAGGCCCACATCATGAACGTCGCTCTAATATTATGAATTACTTCGAAGAGAATGTTCTATTGACACACAGTCAACATACTTTTATAAAACATCGTTCTTGCGAAACACAATTAGCTATTTACTCACATGATGTGTTGAGTGCTATCGACAAATGATTTCAAATTGATTCCGTATTTTTAGATTTCCAGAAGGCTTTCGACATTGTACCACACAATCAGCATGTAATCAAACTGAGTGGCATATCGTCTCAGTTATGTGACTGGATTCGTGATTTCCTGTCAGAGAGGTCACATTTCGTAGCAATTGACCGAAAGTCACCGAGTAGAACAGATTTAATATCTGGCGTTCTCCAATGTAGTGTTATAGGCCCTCTGTTGTTCCTTGTCTATATAACCGCTTTGGGAGACAATCTGAGCAGCCGTCTTGGGTTGTTGGCGGACGATGCTGTCGTTTATCGTCTAATGAAGTCGTCAGATGATCAAAACCAATGGCAAAACGATTTGGTTAAGATATTTGTATTGTGAGAAAATGGCAATTGGCCCTAAATAATGAAAAGTGTGAGGCCATTCACATTAGTGCTAAAAAGAATCAGGTAAACATCGATACCACGACAAATCAATCAAATCCAAAGGCCGTAAATCCAACTGACTACGTAGGAATTACAATTACGAACAACTTACGTTGGAAAGAAGACAGAGAAAACTTTCTGGAGAAGGCGAACCAAAGACTGCGTTTTATTGGCAGAACATTTAGAAGATGCAACATATCTATTAAAGAGACTACCTACACCACGCTTGTCCATCCTCTTTTGGAGTACTGCTGCTCGATGTGGCATCCTTACCATATAGGATTAATGGAGTACAACGAGAAAGTTCCAAGAAGGACAGCACGTTTTGTATTATTGAGTATTAGGGGAGAGAGGGTCACGGACATGATACAGGATTTGGAGTGAAAATCATTCGTTGCCGCGGGATGTTCTCACGAAATTTCAATCACCAACTTTCCTTTCTAATCCGAAAATATTTCGTTGAGGCCGACGTACGTAGCGAGAAATGATCATCATAATAAAACAAGGAAAATCAGAGCTCGCACGGAAAGATATGCAGTACATTTATCCTTTTCCGCACGCTGTTCGAGAGTGGAATAGTAATAGAGTGTGTGAAGGTGGTTCGATGACCCCTGTGGCAGACACTTGAGTGTGATTTGCAGAGCAGGCATGTAGAAGTAAATGTAAAAAATAATATAAATGAACTGTGTCTGTTGTCCCATTGACTCATTAGTTCGTGATATAAGAAATCACGTACAGAAATTAAGTACCATTTACCTTTCGTCATTAAAAAAAATCTTTTTCATTCTAAAGTTTAGTTAGCTACTAATGCTGATGATTGCGATGGGAGGGAGACATTGTCTGACTGTACTTAGCCGTAACGCTCTCATCCAGTTTGGAAACCACTAGTCTAGACCTATCCACAGAGTCAATGGCGGAAGACCATTCCACGTAACGGCCAACGCGAGCACGATGGCATGCGCAGTGGGTTCCATCGTATAAATAGTACGATACCTTCAAACAAACGACATCTGGGTCAACTTGGCTACACCATAACGCTGCTTTCTCCAAATCTATATTACTAAAAGGATTAAAACGGTGGACAGGACCAGCTATGATTTTTAGTGTTTCGTGTATAAGGAACGTTCAAAAAGAAACCAACTGGAAACTGCAGGGTGAACACCGCTGAAGTGATCGTCTACGGAAGGAAGTATCATCTCAGCAAGATATACTGCGACCATTGGATGAAGGGCAAAAGGCAGATTCCAATTTTTAGATTTCCGGAAAGCATTTGACATGGTGCCCAATTGCAGGCTGTTCATGGAGGTACGACTATACAGAATAAGTTCACAGATATGTGTCTTGAAGAATTCTTAGGTAATAGAATCCAGTGTTTTGTCCACGCCCCGAGTTCATTCGAGTCAAGGATATCGTCAGGAGTGCCCCAGAGAAGTGTGATACGACCGTTGTTGTTCTCTATATACATAAATGATTTGGCTGACGGGGTGGGCTACAATCTGCGGTTGTTTTCTGATGATGCCGTGGTGTACCACAAGGTGTCGAAGTGGAGTGACTGTAGACAGAATTTCTAGCTGATGTGGTGATTGGCAGCTAGCTCTAAATCTAGAAACGTAATGTTTGTACTACAAGAGGACAAGTATTACAAATTTCTGTTATACTGAGAGCCGACATACACACCAGGATCATCTAGGATTATGTTTTATTTTCAACAATTTTAAGTAAATAAATTAAAATTTGTCATTCTGTTCACCTATGTATGCTTCACCACCCTTGGTGGCGTAAATTGTCTACCTAGAAAACATGATATAGTTTTGAAATTAGTCTGCCATGACAGCTGTATCAGTTACAAAGTGTCTTTATGCATCTGAATACCTAGATGATCATGGCATGTATGTCAGCTCTCAATATGATGAAACACTATACTTTGTACCCGAAACGCGCAAGAGTCATTGGTTTTTTTAGCTACTGGCATTTCATTTAGCGACCATCTCAACAATTTTCCAGCACTCATATTAATTTAAAGAGTACTGAAAGACCTAAGACGAAACAATGCCCCTCGTATAGACGAACAACTGAAAGGAAAGTCAAACCTACGTCTATAGCATATCTAGACAGAGAAAGCTTTATCAATTTTGACTGAATTACTTTCTTTGGAATACCGAAGGTAGTACGGGTAAAATACAGGGAGTGGAAGGATGTTTACAACACGACAGCAGTTATAATAGTCGTGGGGTATGAAAGGGCTCAGAAGGGAGAGAGAAGTGTTATTCAATCTGTACCTTCAGCAAGCAGTAAATGAAAACCTAAAAATATTTGGAGTAGGAATTAAACTTCAGGCAGGATAAATAAAATCCTTGAGGTTTGCCAGCAATATTTTAATTCTCCCAGAGAGAGCAAAAGACTTGGAAGAACAGTTTAGCGGAACTGGCGGTGCCGTGAAAGGAGGATCAATTGTAACCTCCACACTACATTTGTTTCTGTACGAAATTCTGCCAAACTTTACCTCCCACTCTATAAAAAGACTACGTATAACCAAAGCTGTGTACTCCCAAATTGTTATCCAGCTTAAACTCGAATGCTAAATTTTGACTGGAAAGAAGTTAATTTGAATTGAACTGAACTAGTCTGAACGCACATTCTCTTTATACTAAATGCGCAATTGAAGTAAACTGGCCCTAATCAAACTTTCCACTTACCTCACGTCTCGACAACATTGTTCCAAATTTCTCGAAATTTCAGTAGCAAACAACAAGCAGGCAGCGACTAAGCTAGATTTCTATTTATAAATAAAGTTTGCAAACTATGGTCAAACTGTGGCATACCACATGGCTCAATTTGGTAATACGTAATAGTAAACGACGGGATGGGGAGAGTAACTATTCCTATGAAATGATATTCCAAGACAACGGTTATAGAATAAAGTATGTATTCAAAATAGTAAAACTTGGCGTGATCTTCACACATAATACTAGTCTGTACAATACTATGCTTAACAAAATGAACTATGATTTGAAAAGGGTACAGTGTCAATAAAGAATTTCTATAAAAATGAAACAACTTAATCAGTTATATCTTATTACTTGACTCAGGGAAGTGGGGTGATCTTTCTCTCAGCTCTGAGAAAATGAAGAAAGTTAACTAACTGCCAATACTCTTTTTCACAAATTAGATGCGCATTGCTGCAGTCTTACCTCAAACTTCTTCTCTTCACAAAATTAACGTTATTCAAAATTTATCTTCCTTTCGCCCTTCAGAACGTATATCATACTAATCCTTGCTGTCCTTGCTTCATCTAATAGATACCATCACAATTCTACACAGCGCTACTAAATACGTCCATCATCTACCACGTTTCAACTAAGAATGAATCAGACCGCGCAAAGGCAAAGACTATGCCACAACAAGACCAAAGATTGTTTAACAGTAACATCTCTCTGACGTGCTCATCGATAACTTACAAAAATCAAAAAGACATTCGCTCGTAACATATCCTCCAGCCAGGATCATTTCACATAGAAATGGGACGAGGACAAAATGCTAAACAATATGGGTAGTAACATGCAAAACACGTTACATTTGTAATCAAGAGAAACATAGCTTCACAAGAATTATGAATATTTCTTACATATAGCTCTTTAAAAGTACGAAATATGTACGAAATTCCAGAACATAAGATAACGTAACCAACAAATGCACCACTGCTAGGTTATCATGTTTCATGATGTCTATGAGAAAGTTCTGCACAGGACTATTTTGAAAGTTTATACACCATGTGAGGAAAGTATCCGAAAACATCCAAAGACAAATGATTTCATATTAGGTGCATTGTGCTGCCACCTACTGCCAGGTACTCCATATCAGCGACCTCAGTAGTCATTAGCCATGTGAGAGAGCAGAATGGGGCGCTCCGCGAAACTCACGGACTTCGAACGTCGTCAGGTGACTGGATGTCAGTTGCGTCATACGTCTGTACGCGAGATTTACACACTCCTAAACATCCCTAGGTCCGCGGTTTCTGATGTGATAGTGAAGTGGAAACGTGGAGGGACACGTACAGCACAAAAGCGTACAGACTGACCTCGTCTGTTGACTGATAGAGACCGGCGACAGTTGAAAACGGTCGTCGTGTGTAACAGGCGGACATCTATCCAGACTATCACACAGGAATTCCAAACTGCATCAGAATCCACTACAAGTACTATGAAAGGTAGGCGGGAGGTGAGGAAACTTGGATTTCATGGTCGAGCGGCTGCTCATAAGCCACACATCACGCCTATAAATGCCAAACGACGCCTCGCTTGGTGTAAGGAGAGTAAACGTTGGATGATTGACAATGGAAAAAGTTGTGTGGAGTGACGAATCACGGTACACAATGTGACGGGGCAATGACAGGGTATGTGTATAGCAATTGCCCGGTCAACGTCATCTGCCAGCGCATATAGTGCCAACAGTAAAATTCGGAGGCGTTGGTGTTATGGTGTGGCCGTGTTTTCCATGAAGGAGGCTTGTACCCCTTGTTGTTTTGCGTGGCACTATCACAGCATAGGCCTACATTGATGTTTTAAGCCCCTTATTGCTTCCCACTGTTGAAGAGAAATTCGGGGATAGCGACTGCATCTTTCAACATGATAGAGCACCTGTTCATAATGTACGGCCTGTAGCGGAGAGGTTACATGACAATAACGTCCCTGTAATAGACTGGCCTGTACAGAGTCCTGACCGAAATCCTATAGCACACCTTCGGGATGTTTTGGATTGCCGACTTCGTGCCAGGCCTCACCGACCGACATCGATACCTCTCCTCAGTACCAGACTCCGTGAAGAATGGGCTGCAATTCCCCAAGAAACCTTCCAGCACCTGATTGGACGTATGCCTGCGAGAGTAGAAGTTGTCATCAAGGCTAAGGGTGGGCCAACACCATAATGAATTCCAGCATTACCGATGGAGGGCGCCACGAACTTGTAAGTCATTTTCAGCGATGTGTTCGGATACTTTTGATCACATAGTGTCTTTCACATTTTATATTGTATTAAGTAGTAGTGGTGATCTACACTGTTTTTGTATCACACAGGAAATAGGTTAGAGTGTCTATATCAGAGAAATCCTACATTTCTGAAGCACTGTCAAATATGGTGGTAGTAATTTGCACAATGAAAGTAGGTAGATGAGTGTCATTGTCAGAAACGCCATACTTTCTTTAGCTCGTTGTAATATTGCCACTGTTAAGTGGAAGCAGACTCACTCAAATTAAGCACAGCTCTCAACTGACAAACCTACACATGCATCAACTGTAAAATGTAGCAGTATCTGCTTGAAGCAGACTGTATATCCATTGATAATTCCAAATCCAGCTTGTAGTATCGAAGAGTTTCTTAGAAAAGTCACTTGCAGCTTTTATCAGAGAAGTGTCCAGACAATATTTCAGGACATAATTAGTAGATATATTTCTTCTGCCGTGGAAAGTCTCAATCATTTGTGGTGAATGGTCAATCAGTTACAATTTGTTTCGTTTAAAATATACAATTTCTTATATTAAGATTGGAGAAATAATATTTTACATCGTTGTACATATGGAATGTACATGTAGTGTAATTGTAACAACAGATTTCTACGTCTATAAAAAAGTAAGGAAAAATGGCATCATAGTTTCTACAATTTTGAATTACGAAAACATCAGACAAGTAAAGCATGTGAAACGGTGTATAGTAATAGGCATGATAATAGAATGTTATTATATGTACAGAATAACCTACAGAAAGTTCTAAATATATTCAAATATATATGTATGCATAAAATCAGTAAAAATATACAAAAGAATATGGAATAGGGTAGAAAGAGACACATAAGTATGGTGACCACACAAGAGATAAACACATGAGTTTTCACACTCACAGATAAGGAGAATACAAATATATAATTAGGAAAAACTTGAGTTAGTGAGTAACCAAGGTTCACATCAAAGAATCCTTATGTAGTCAGTCAAACGTCTATCTATTATTATACCTAATATGATCCATACTTAGCATGTTATCGTCCTTTAGTTTCTACGCCTTTTAAGCCTTTTGCCCATAATTTCATCAAACTTCCAACACATATCACTGTATACTTTATCTCTTTGCTTCTTTCTGGCATATATTTTATATATTCTTCTAAGTTCATATTATTTAGCTCCATTGCCCTACCCAACCATTTGTCATCTTTGCCCTATCTAAGTTTATTTCATCTGATGTTTACCCTGCCTAGTCATTTCTCGTATTTGTCCTACCTAAATATTTCTCATATTTGCCCTACCCAATAATTTCTCTTTTCTCTGTCCATGTATATGTTGTACAACTTTCTTTCTTATCTTTTTCTCTTTGCTTCCTCCTTACACATGTTTCATGATTTCTTACACTTCTTCCATGACTTATGAGAGCTCCCTATAATACTACACTTAATTCTTATACTAATTGTGCTGCACACTGTAGTAACAAATTTATATAGACAGTATGCATTATAAAAAAATCAATAAATGACATAAGAGTAAGAGGTAAATACAACCTGAAAATTCCTTAAGCCAAAGCAATGTATGTCATTATGTTACATCATATTTAAATATAAGAAGACAGTTAGTCTTCAAAGTCACACCAGTTAGTAGAAAAAAAGATATAGAAAAATCTTATCCCATAGCAAGGCAAAAATAATAACGCTGAAACTTAAAAATAATCATTATTAATATTCCTTATACTTTTTGCACTTTCCGTCCATATCACACCTTACGAGTGACGAATTTCATCTTCACTTCTAAAATTTCCCAAAAACCAAGACTGATGTACGATATTGATATGACATCATTTCATACATACGTAAAGTTTATGTATTAGACAAAGAAAAGGGAGATAAGTTTTACAGAATTCAGTAGACGTTAATTTTTCGCGTGCATGTAGCTACACAGAAATCACGAAAAAATTGTCAATCATCAGTATAAACGAGAAAATAGACACTAACATAAAGACAAGTCACAAAAAGTTGAGTGAGGTACCATATGCTGAAAGAGTGTTTCACAGTACAGAATAGAAATCTTTGCAAAACATTTTTCGTCCACAAACGGATACAAAAACGTACACTTCACGAATTACTGTAAAATTGGTGTAATTGTTACATGTTGTGTTGTTCCAATGAAAAAAGTGACGCTGTATGTCCAGTAAAAAGGTTGAATAATTTGCATCAGATAACTGTAAACTCCACATCAAAAAAATAACTATGTTGTCTCAAATCACGTTACCTTCATGCACTATTGTTATCTAGCCAGATGTTTTTCAAAAACTTACCTTTTACGGTTATAAATAGGAAATGCACCGATGTGGCTTAAAAATTGACAATAACAACAAACAGGGTCCCTATGCCCTAACCATTACTCACTCACTATTTCTCTACATTAATCAAATGGTTCAAACGGCTCTGAGCACTATAGGACTTAACTTCTGAGGTCATCAGTCCCCTAGAACTAAGAACTGCTTAAACCTAACTAACCTAAGGACATCACACACATCCATGCCCGAAGCAGGATTCGAACCTGCGCCCGTAGCGGTCACGCGGTTCCAGGCTGTAGCGCCTTAGAACCGCTCGGCCACTCCAGCCGGCTCTCTACATTAATCATTATAATCATTGCTTCATTTTATTAGAGTGTGCGTCATAAATCTCATAATTATTATCTCATGTACCTAACCAACATAAATCTTATTACCCTATTACAACGTTTATCACATTGTCTATCTTCGTCTCGATATAGACTTCAACTAACAATTCTCTGCTCTGTTTTCGACCACTTATTTCCACATAGGCAGCACTTCATAGCTAAATTGCAAATATTACAGTTCAGTAAATACAACTTCACTACCTCATGACCGAGCGAGGTGGCGCAGTGGTTAGCACACTGGACTCGCGTTAGGGAGGACGACGGTTCAATCCGGCGTCCGGCCATCCTGATTTAGGTGTTCCGTGATTTTCCTAAATCGCTCCAGGCAAATTCCGGGATGGTTCCTTTGAAAGGACACGGCCGACTTCCTTCGCCGTTCTTCCCTAATCCAATGAGACCGATGGTCTCTTCCCCCAAACAATCACAACTACCTCACAATAGATCCTAAAAAAACTTCTAATCTTAACATATCTACTACTTTCCAGACAACACAATTAGCATCCTAACAGCGTGTATATCTCATCAAAAGCGATAGAAAATGTTATATGTCTCTGTATTATCGTCACTGTTCACCGACGAAAATATTTCTCAAGTGATTGCTGATAACCTGTGTATCCTCTCAGAACTGGTTAAAAAAAAGACTGTCAATGTTCATTTTATTAAAATTAGATGTTGTTATTCGGATTCTAGATGAAATTTCGAAGTTCGTAGTAGTTCAAACAAGTTTGTTTACGTGACCATCCCCCACACCACCACTGAAATATCTGTTTTATAAATAAAACCGCCCTTTCTTGCTGCTCTGTAATTTATTTCTCTCAGAGGTATTTCGCCTCTTTTTATTCTAAGGCGTCTTTAGCGGGATCTAGAACTACAGTTTTGTTTTTACGCGTATGTGTTAGTTTTAGATTATCAAACAGTTCACTTCGCGTTCTGTTTTTTTTTTGTTTTTTTGTTTTTTGTTTTTTTTTGTGAATACGTAATTACTTAACAGTTTATTGGCATCCGTATTTTCTTTCATCTGGTCTGGTGATCGCACTACCACTTCAGTGTGCTCCACAAAAATAAAGGAAAACATGGTGAACAGGTTGAAGAAAAGTTACGGAATACCAAATTGTGCTTATGTTTAGAAAATGAAGTGGTATTGCGACCTGCAGGCAGCTTACCTGTCACGCTGGGCGTGTCCTTCCGGAATTTTGCCACTGTTAATTTGATTACTGCGACTGTGTTAGTTTTGACTGTGTTGGTTGCTATTTGCATAATTGTTGAGCCATGTAATTTGCAGATTTGATCTACCTAAATTGATCCCATGGAAATTTGCGTTATCTGTGATCATGAAATGTCTGGTATGTAGTTCACAGTCAGTGCTCCGGAAATTATTTTTATCACAATGGTTATCATTCAGCTGCGAGGACTGTGCATCATACGGACGATGTCCGTTATCCCATCTGTAAATGTTTCTGTGGTTGTGTTTGTTATGTGAGTTCCCATAATTTTTGTTTGCAACACTAGAAAAGCATCTTGCGGGTCATAGTTTCTGTTGTGATTGTTACTGTATCTTTTTGTTGAACCTTGTCACTGGCCAATTCCAATTCCTGCAGTAATATTTGAAATGCTTCAACATCATCTTTACATCTGCTGGCCAAAATTACATGTCTCAAATGTGTAGGTAACTTTGCTAAACAAATTCGAATTACTTTTGACAGACTGTATGGGTTTGGTAAGTACTGTTTTCTGCGTACCATGTCTTCAAAGCATTTTTATGAGCTCGAGTAATCAGACTGTTCAAAGTTTCGTAACATTATAATTTTGTGTTTTACCCGATCTTGTGTGGCCTGCGAGAAGTAGGCTGGCAAAAATGCTCGGTAGAAATCATTTGCGCTTTGGTAGTTTTTTATTATGTGGTGCAGTCTTGCCGTAGGTATATTATCCAAGTACGCGCAGAGAAATTAATTTTTGATCAAGTGTCATATTTTGTGGTAAGGAATATAGAAATTAATCAATCCAAGCTTGGGGGTGAATTTCGTTACTGTAATTCCTGAAAACCTTGAATTTACGTTCTGTCAGAAAGTGTTTGTTACTGAATTTACCATTTTTCTGTGAACCAGCCATGTCGATGATTCACTGTCGTATCTGGATGTGTGGCACTGTTCCCGTGGAAAATCACCTAAATGCCTTAACTTTGTATGGTCACAACAGCTTTCTGAATACGAATGTAAACGGTCAAATCCGTCCTTTTTATCGTTGCGGTTAACTTTTCTTTCAAGACGCTCAATAGCGCTCCTATAACGCTTTTTAGCCTGATTAAGTTTCTGCTAATGACTAGTATTCTGCTGTGTCTGAAAATTGTTTTGGCATTGTGTAATTTGAATCTCTATCTGCATAGGTTGACAAATTTGCCATCTTCATTGTCAGGTCATCAATTTTTTTTTAAATTGTGCTTCACTGTTCTTGCTGATCTTCAGAATTTACTGTCAAAATTTCCACTTGTTCACTGATTTATTTTACCGTTGTACTAAGCTGTTAGTTCCGTCCTTTTATCTGTGTAATTATCGCACTCGGAATTAGTGTTGATTTTAGCTAACAGGTCTTCCATGTAATTACGCTGGTTTGTTTTCATGTTTTTGTGTTTTGTTTCACGGTCACGTAATCTAGTTGCAAAACTGCTAATTATTGGTTGAAGGTAATTTTTAATTTTTCCCTAAATGATTTACTGTTTTCTTCCTGCGACTTTTTTTATTTCTTCCAATGATTTCCTATATTCACCTTGTGTTTCTTTAAGCGTATGACGAATTGATTCTAGAAAATTTGTCGAATTCGCGTACAATGATTCTGTATAATTGTTCACTGAATGTAATGTGTGTTGTGTTCGTTCAAAAGACATTCAGGAAAAACCTGATTCTGATGTGTCTGTTACCAGTCGTTGTAAGATTTTTCGCGACTGTGGCGACTTTTGTTAGCTTTCGGCAGACCGTGGCGACTTATCGCTTATCGACTCAACTTCAGAATTTACTTCTTCATTACCCACCGTTTGTTCTGTTTCATTATTGTTCGCTAAATTGGTAAATAATTATGGGGCCGCGAAATTTCCTGCAATCTCATGTAAACTACTGGTAGTTGCTAAGTGCTCAAGGTGGTTTGCCTCATCATGCACCGAATCGTTATTTTGAAACTTCCTCTGTTGTCTTGTGCTACGACGAACTCTCGTATTATTTCCTATCGTGTCGAACCTAATGAAATGCTATCCCTTGGAAAAACGGAATTGCTACAATGACTAAACAAACATACATAAAAATTGCAATATTATGCACGCAAATGCCCAACAATGGTTGAAGTCCACAAAGAACTTGTACTATTATGCCAAACGTTTACGTAATAAAGTAATCGATAACCGTCACACGACGCAAAGTTTCACGAACTGAACACCAAATAATAAATGAATTCACTGAAAAAAGAAGTAAAACATTAGTAAAATTACCGCTGCGGTAATTTTGCTTTCGAAAAATCCAATACTACCTGATTATGTACTACCAGAAGAACCCACGAACTATCCTGGCAGAAATGTAAGGAACAAATGTAACCCCCCCCCCCCGCTAAAGTTTTTTCTGTATGAAATTTAGGCCAACTTTATCTCCGGCTCTATAAAAAGACTACGTAACACCAAAGCTGTGTACTCACAAACTGTTATCCAACTTAATCTCGTATGCTAACCTTTGACTGAACAGAACCTAATTTGAATTGAATTGTAACTGGTCTCAACAGAACTTCTCTTTATACTAAATGCACAGCTGAAGTAAAAAAATTATCTGGCCTTAATCAAAATTTCCACTTGCCTCACCTCTTGACAACATTGTTGCAGATTACTCGAAATCAAAACAGCAAACAGCGAGCAGGCAGCGGCTAAGTTAGATGTATATTTCTAAATAAAATTTCCAAACTATACTCAAACTGTCGCATACCACATCGCGCAATGTGGTAATGCATATCGATAAACAGTGGGATGGGGAGAGTAAATAGTCCTATGAAATGATATTCCAAGACAACGATTTTAGAATGAAGTATGCATTCAAAAAGAGGGACAAAAACTTCACCTGGTCTTCACACGTAACAAAGGTCTGAACAATACTATGCTTAGCGAAATAAGCAAAGATTTGAAAAAGAGGATTTCTGTAAAAACCAGTTAATATCTCAACGATCATTCAGGGAAGTGGGGTGCTCTTTCTCTCAGTTCTGAGAAAGTGAACAATATTAAATAACTACCTATAATAATTTCTAGGAAATAGGTGTGCATTGCTGCAGTCTTACCTGAAACTTCTTCTCTTAAAAGAAATAACATTATTGAAAATTTATATTTATTTCGTCTTTCAATACATATATCATACTAATCCTTGCTATCCTTTCTTCATCTAATAGATACCATCACAAATGAGCACAGAACTACTAAATACGTCCATCACCTACCACAATCCTACTAAGAATGAAGCAGATTGCACAGGGGGAAGAACTGCCACCTCAAGACCAAAGATTGTTTAATAGTAACATAACTTGCTCTCTCTCTGACATTCACATCGACAACTTACAGAAATCATAATGACTTGCGCACCTTACAATATGATAAACATGAACAGAAGGAAGACAAGGATAATAGAATGCAGTCGAATTAAATCAGGTATGCCGAGGGAAATATAATGGGAAACGACACACTTGGAGTAGCAGATAGGTTTTACTACTTTAGTAGCAAAGTAACTGATGATGGTCGAAGTAGAGAAGATATCAAATGTAGACTGGTCATGGCAAGAAAAGTGTTTCTGAAGAAGAGAAATGTGATAACATTCATAGACTAGTTTCAAGTGCTAGGGAGTTGTTTGGTGTCTAGCCATGTAAGGAAGTGAAACATGGACGATAAACAGTTTAGATGAGAAGAGAATAAAGGCTTTTTAAATGTGGCGCTACAGAAGAAGGCTGAAAATTAGGCGAGTAGGTCGCGTAGCTAATTAGGAGATTCTGAATATAGTTTGAGAGGCAAGAAATTTGTGGGACAACTTGACTAGAAGAAGAAATCGGTTAATAGGACACATCCTGGGACATCAAGGGATGACCAGCTTAGTATTGGACAGAAGTTTGTGGGGTGGGGGTGGGGGCTTAAAGTCGTAGAGGGAGACCAAGGGGTGAATACAGTAAGCAAATTCAGAAGAATGTAGGTTGCAGTAGTTATTCGAGGAAGAAGAGGCTTGCACAGGATAGATGGAGAGCCGCATCAAACCATTCTCTGGACTGAAGACCACAGCAACATCAAGAAAAACAACAACAACTACAACTACATGTGCGTGACGTTGACGTTACGTACTCGTATTCTGCAACCTACCTATTTCTCGCGCAGAATAACGTGACGTTCTCGAACGAAGTTTCAGAAGACGTTGGGCAGACTGTCCTCCTCCCCCTGTCCTGTTTCCTCGGGTTTAACACATTGTGAATAGGAGGGCTCTGGACGTCACTCCCCTGACAGTGTTTCGATGGGGCATTAAGTTACGTTGTGCAAGACGCGACAGTTGGCTGCGACTGCGACGCTGCCCCCTCCTCTTTCCCCACCCTGGCAGAAGGCGACACGGCCGCAACACGACTGGAGTCGTCGCCGTTTCCCAAGCACCGGTCGGCGGCGGCGGATTCAAATACATAAGAAAAATAAGAATTCCGATTTTCTTGCTGTAAAAAATACTGTATGTTAATGCAACAAAGTTACATCGGCTCCCAGAGTTAGTTTTTCGATACAGATTCTCCTTTTACTTTAAAAAATTGAAAAGTATCTCTTCCGGTTTTGCGTGTTTTTTTCGCTGTATATTACTTCTCTATCAATTGTGAGGAAAGTAAAAGGCACAAGAAATTGATGTTTGCGTATCTTACAGTTTCACATCACAGCTTGATAATGAGGTGTCTATTTTTCCGATATTCGTCACAGTTATCCCGATACTTAATTTACAAGTAACCTACTGCATAAAATTTGAATTGTGTACAGTGAAAAATGTGGTCGCTGGCTACTTTACGTATGGTTCACGTTAAGTCATACATCGTTGCCGATGGAAAGAAGCTAACATATCGAAATTATTTTTTAAGTTGAGATCAGATTGATATCGATCTCCGTTTCCGAGATTTGGGCTCATATATCTCCGGGAGCGTCGCGACTAGCCGCCAGTTCTGTCGACGCGCAACGAGAATCGTGTGGTCATCACACGATAGAGAATGCATTTGTTTTGTTTCGCTGACACATTTGGACCTAATGAAACCATTTTATGTCATATTCCTCCGGTATGAGTTACTAATGTTTCTCCATATGCTCTTGACAATTTCATTTAAAATGCCACGAAACGTAGGTTTCTTAAAGCCAAGTGATCAAGCAGAACCCATTTTCTTGGTTTTGCTGAGGCATCTGAACCTGTTCCAAGCTTTCTTTCTCGTTTATTTCTCTGATACGAGTCCCGAATATTCCTCCATCTGTTTTTGCACATTTCATCTAAAATTCCAATGAAAGATAAGTTTATTAACAATAAGCGCACGCTAGCTTCATTGCATTGTTTCACATTCTTGACAACAAGATAGGGTTACACCTTAAACATCTCTAGAATTTTGATTCTGAACGTCTACAGTATACACTGGCAGAAATGTGGAAGAAATAATGTCCGTGCTTGTTCACAAAATTTCCTCAAATTATACTTGTCAGCTTCTCCCATGCAGAAACTTTTGGAACAAGCTAAGGCAACTTTCATAGCCGACTGAATCTTTATTCCCATCGAAATGAACTTCCATATTCTTGTATTCTGACAGCATACATCGTTATGGATGACATCAACATTTAATCCATTTAATCTTGCCAAGCTGCACTCAAAAGATGACTCCAGGATTTACAAAAGACGAATTTCAATTGTGAACTGTGTCAGACCAGAAGGGCCTTGTAAAACAGTAGTGCACTTTTGGCACAAGTTTTTTGAGCACCATCTTCTACCAATGAATTGAAGTGAATGTGACAAATTACTTATTGCAGCATACTGTTTGCGCAATCTGTTGAGAAACGCCTTCCTCAAAAACGAACATCTATTGATTACAGAAAGCTGTACAACAATCTGGCGGTGGTTTTTCACAACTAGAAGGTATCATCAAGACACCAATCTACCGTTTACTTTCAAAGTGAAGGTATTGTAAAATGTAACTTTCTCGTTGTACGTTATATTGTTCATTTTATAATGTATTTGCCGTTTTCAATTTTTATCGTCACAAAAAAGAGTAATGCGAAAATTGACCTTCAAGTTCATTTTCATCATTCTAATTCTACATCTGCATGGATTATACTGATTTTCATAACAGGCCTGAAAAATTTGCATTAATGGGAAAATATTATATATTTCACTCACCTGCCAGTTTCAACTGTGCACCAATTTCTTCCCAAATTCTGTCTCTGAACATAGTGTCTCTATATTTAGGGTTCTTCAAATCGTAAAGGCAAGGCTGTTGCGAGACCAGCTCACAGAGCATCACATCCTGTGAGTGGCTCATTTCAGTTTTCCTTGACTGGCTCGACATCTTCTCGCAGCCGTACGTCTTTGTGTCGTGCGACTTCCGTCGCAACACTGCTCACTGGTGCAGTGCTGCGACAGCTGCCGCAACAGTCGCGCGTCGCATCCCAAACTCGAACTGCGCATGCGCCAGCGGACAACTTCTGACGTCACGTAGCGACCCGTCGCAGTCGCTGGTGTGCGTCGCGTCTTGGACAACGTACCTTTAGACGACTGCGGTGTGGGGGAGCCAGCGACAAATAACCGGTGTGCGAGAAAGTTTAAAAGCTGTTCTTTCATGAGATCGTAACTGCGTATTGTCAGAATAATGGCCTAAATTTTTGCGCGGAATGATTTCTGTGGATATTTTTCCTGCGTAAATATATATCAAGATTTACTATTAAAAACAGTCTTTATCACGATTTATTTATCAAGGTGATCGGCTTCGACCACTACTGTGGTCATCTTCAGACCATTGAGTAGGAACCTCTTTCTGTTGGAGTAGTGATTCTCCAACAGAAAGAGGTTGCTACTCAATGGTCTGAAGATGACCACAGCAGTGGTCGAAACCGGTCACCTTGATAAATAAATCGTGATCAAGACTGTTTTTAATAGTAAATATTTGTAAGACATTGATCACTGCCACTACCATAATGTATTCAAAAGTAATGTATCAAGATGATTACGTATCCTTATGAGTGCAGCGTACCATCGGCGTGGTGAAGTGCTCGCTGTGTTGTCTCGTGAGTGTTAGCCAGTGTCCCACTATTGGCCAGTTTGGGGCCTCCTCTTATAGCGAGCACACTTTCTTCCGTAGGCAACTCCACTACGACCTCTCTAGCAGTTTTCATCTTACACCCTCCGATTTGTTTCTTGTTGAACGCACCTTATAATCGTTGACCGTATACAAAAATTTAAAATGGTCCGTAATCTACTCATTAAGAGGTATGATCTGACTTAAAAGGTTTAACGGAGTGAGACAAGTGATACACGTAGAAACCATGTACATGTCGCTAGGCAGCATAACTCATGGTGCACAAATTACTCACACCCCACGCTTTACACTCCACTCCTATTCATCCAGTATTTGAGAAAGAGAACGCATACCGACTTCCAACACACGTTACACATTATTTTAAACCTTTTAGAAACTTTTTCTCGCTGGGACATACGGCTCCCCTTCCTGATACAAAATCAAAAATGTAAAATTTTTTTATAGCCTGTTGTGTTTTTGCATACAGCAAACTTCCAGCATAATGTACCTGCAAAGTTGTATCATTTTACTACATTTAATTCAGGAGATATAACGTCATGAACATTAAACGAGTGAGAAAATGGAGTTTCTTAAAATGCGTGCACGTTACACAGACTATGCTCATCCAGTGAATAACGTGAACTTAAAACAATTCACATAATTAGGATTGTGCATCTTCTGTCACAAAGGTTTTACATGCATACCGTCAAATATGTAACACATCATCTCATATGTATGTGGGAGTTCGATCCTCTAAACAATTGAGATTGCAGGTAGTCGTTGGTGTACACCAGAGAGATTACAGTGGAAATATCTGCATTTGCTATGACCGAACTTGAGAACTCAGCAGTGCAAATTCAGAGTGGAGAACGATGTTCCAAGAAGCTTTCACCCGAGCTAAAGTGTACTGACGAACTGCTGTGTTTCAGGTTTCAGTAGCTTGTGGAGTTCTAGCGAGAAACTTTCAATAGAGGCTACTTAAGCCTTGCGCTGAAATCGCAGATCTTTAGAAAGAATCAAAAAAGAATGCTCCTCTGAGTGTTTGGGACGGAGGTACTTCGAGTAACGAGACACCTGAAAGCCGTGCTATTGTACCGAATGCTCTGAAAGGTACAAGGTAGAACTGTTGATAAAATATCGATATATCAATATTTTTCCAAAAAATAACGATATATGTCGGCGATAGTTTCCTGTTCACCGATATATCGATATGGCGCAATCTAATTGTCAATAGCAAGTGCCAATATTTCTATTTTGTATTAAATTTTTTTTAATTTTTCGATAAATATTTGAAGCTCTGCTTTTGAGACTGTAGTAGATCGTAGTTTTACTTTCACTGTGTGAAGGAGTGTTACTGCTTTTTGGGTTTACATCACGTCCTGTTATTAGGTTCGTGTATGATCAACAACAACTGTGTAAGCTGGAAATAACTTTGGTTCAAAATTGCAAACTTATCACAGAAATACACGCATTTACACAATTTACAATGTGACAATGTTATGACAGTTGTCAATCGAACGCATCTCGTCCTCAGAAAGTGAAATAATCCCACACACAACAATGGTAAATTTCAGCTAGAAGTTTCTTTACAAAATTATTCTTGCGACTACATCATGATGGTGGCCGGTACTACGATAAATCATCCGATTCCGGTTCAAAGTTCGGTACTATTTAGGATGACAATCAAGTCTATGGAGGATGGTTAGCTTTGTGGCAAGTTAAGCAAAAGATTACCCAAGGTCGCTCGAGTTTACATTGGATGCAAGCTGGTGAACCAACAAGTTTACACCTCTGCGTGAGGTATTTACCTTAGATGCGATGAGCTGTCGTCTGCATGGCTGCTCTCGCCCACTGAAATTCCTATAAAATCTAATTAAGCCTTTGCTCATTTCTTCCAGAAGAAATTCTCACTATGTCTCTCGCGATGCGAGAAACATGTACTCATTCCTAGTCTTGGTATATGGCGATATCCACGCGCATGACTGGAGCTGCGTGCATATTAAAATACCCTCTCAGTCCTCGCAAGGACAGTTAACTAACTGGCTGGTTCATTTCTCCACAGTGGGAGCTCAACGGCGCCTCAGCTAATATCTAACTGAATGTCAGCCGTA
Organism: Schistocerca piceifrons; assembly: GCF_021461385.2. NCBI lineage: Eukaryota > Metazoa > Arthropoda > Insecta > Orthoptera > Acrididae > Schistocerca > Schistocerca piceifrons. The sequence goes on from NC_060141.1 coordinate 751,797,195, forward strand.
GTTAACGCAGTGTTCACTCAAATTTCTCCTCTGTGTCGTACTGGGCGGTATGAGCTCCGTTCTGCACTTGACGCCAGTTCAGAGAAGAGTCCACGACAGTTTCGCTCCCGTTTTTCTCATAGCCAAACTCTCTCCCCACCTGGATTCTTTCATTCTCCACGTCACGGCTTTTTCGACCAATAGGAGCGTTCCTCTTATTTTGTGGAACCTGTCTCTACCAATCGCAAGGGCCCCACCATTGAACTGCATGGAAATCTCGGCACTTTAATCTTTCCTAATTCGTTTCCGCCAGTCGGACGTTTCGTACCCACTCACAGGTGTACCATTCGCTGTTGATGTGATCAACTGCGTCACTGGTTTTGTTGGTATCCATTTGGAATTCCGAAATGCAGTTCTCTAAAGTTTCTTTCTGTCCTACTTCTGGTGGCCCGTTACTCGCTCTCCAGTATGCGTCACCTGTCCGGTCGCTGACTCCCGCCTAAGGATGCCCACCTTAAGAACTTTCCGTAATGCCTCCCGGGGTGCGGCCTCTGCAACTGCCCACACTGGCTTCCACACAAACTGTTTCCTCTCGCTACTTGTTTCACCTTCTGCTCACTGGCATGCACTATATATGGGTGGTGTGTTAATACCGTCGATTAGTGTCATCCCTTTTGCATTACATACTTATAGGCAAATCTGCTCGTTACTGCCAAAGTAAGTTAGGTGTCATATTCACCTCCCGGTTACAATGTATAAAATGTTATGTAAGGTGCGAAATTGGCCATTCATTCTGCCGCCTTGCATATCCTCCTCCTCCTGTGTTCAATTTTGTGCTGGGTCAAACAATGGTTGAGAAATTGATTGAAGTCAGTGCAAAATTGTTTGCAACTGCTGACTGTAGGAAATGACCTATTTACTGATCAACTTCCAACTTTAATATTTTTGTATACCTTAGACAGTGGTCCGATCTAGTCTCCTTATCGTTCTAAGTCACATTTTACTTGATTTCATGTCTATGGATTTGAGCTCTTAAGTTATGTTCCTTTTTCTTTCAAAATTTAACATCCTTTATAATTTCACATTTTCATATAATTTTATTTAACTCATCTAAGCTCCTTTTCTTTCAGTATAGTTGTCTACATTTTACTTTTAAATTCACATAATTGGAGCATATCTTTAAATTTTATGATCCCAAAAAATTTTAATTTTGAGACTGATCTGTTTTTCGATTGCCTAATTTATGTTATATGATGATGGAAGTTGACGAAACCGTCATTTAACATTATCCTCCCCTTTTCAATATCTCCAGCTTTCATATACAGTAGATCATAATCTAAGAAAGTTTCATTTCTTATTATAAAGCTTTATGATTTATTTTAAACTCAACCAAATGATTCCCATGACCTTACAGGCATAATCCTAATCGTGAATATGTTTTTATTCCCCAAAATCTTAAATCTATGCATTATAAGTTTAACAAAAAAATTCAGATTTGACTTTTACAAACATAATAAATTTCTAATCCTATTAATTACTTAAACAGACTGAGCCTTGCTGTGGGTCGCATTGGTGCCGTGTGTAGGTTTCTGCCACACCGTATCGATTAGTTGGCATGGTTGCATCATTTGTCTTCTTCTCGTGTTCACTGGCGCCACTCGGTTTCGTAACCGTTGCCTGGCCGCTAGTGGCAGCTGCGGCACTTATCGATACGTAGATCTGCTGCCCTATCTTTGGGGACCTCGTGCTTCTTCCGTGTGGTTTGAGTGTGGAGTTCAGTTTGGGACGCAGGAGCAGCGAGGTCCGAGCAGATCGACAACACGCCGGGACTGCTGACGGCGTGTATGGACTGCCGGATCAAAGGCCTGTGGTCACGAGGGTGCGCGACCTCGTCGAAACCGGATCCTGCCTGTTTAAGTTGAGTGCACTCCAATTAGCGTAGAGAAACCTCCACCACTGAAATCTCGCGATTCTCCAGTGACTTGGGTTCGTGTAGTCGCCGAGGCGAAGAGCAGCGAGTAGAGTGCCTGGGGAAGGCGGATCTGATTAGCCTTCCTGAGCTTCTAATTACTGTTAACTATTTTCAGTTTTTACATTGTTAAGTCCAACCAGCGGTATTTTTCTGTCTTGTGGCTTCTAACGTCCCAGTTACCTGTCCAGCGGGTTAAGGGGGGTAAGACGTCAAACGGGCTGACTTGGAGCAGGAAAGGCACCACAGGACATTTTAATTTCCACTGTCTGTACGTTTACAAATAAATTCATAAAACTTTTTCAGCATGACCAGCAAGGATTCGGGATTCACACTCATAGCAGTGGAATTTCAAAAACATAAGAAAATAAATTTTTTACATATGAAATTTCATCATTTTTTCGCTTACTATTGGCTGCATTTGTTGCTACAGGTACATTTTTCTTCACAAGTAAGAGAGATTCTTTGATGAATTTTGCACAGCATACAAACCATACTTACAGGTGTATGAAACTCTAGTATTTTCCAAATCAATTAAAAACTGTTGTAAAAATTGAGATAATAAACTACAAAATTTGATTTTTTTTCTAAACATAAAGTTTAAAACGTAACAGCTCATTCATTTTTTCATAAATTAAATAGATTCTAGACACCTGTAAGTATGGTTTGTATGCTGTACAAAATTCATCGAACAGTCTCTCTTATTTATGAAGAAAAGTGTACCTATAGCAAGTAGTTAATTCCATAAATTATCTGGGAGTAAGCATTAGGAGTGACTTAAAATGGAATGATCATATAAAGTTGATGGTCGGTAAAGCAGATGCCAGACTAAGATTCATTGGAAGAATCCTAAGGAAATGCAATCCGAAAACAAAGGAAGTAGGTTCCAGTATGGGTGTTCGCAGAATACTGCTCAGCAGTGTGGGATCGGTACCAGATAGGGTTGATAGAAGAGATAGAGAAGACCCAACGGAGAGCAGCGCGCTTCGTTACAGGATCATTTAGTAATCGCGAAAGCGTTACGGAGATGATAGATAAACTCCAGCGGAAGACTCTGCAGGAGAGACGCTCAGTAGCTCGGTACGGGCTTTTGTTGAAGTTTCGAGAACATACCTTCCCCGAGGAGTCAAGCAGTATATTGCTCCATCCTACGTATATCTCGCGAAGAGACCATGAGGATAAAATCAGAGAGATTAGAGTCCACACAGAGGCCTACCGACAATCCTTCTTTCCACGAACAATACGAGACTAGAATAGAAGGGAGAACCGATAGAGGTACTCAAGGTACCCTCCGCCACACACCGTCAGGTGGCTTGCGGAGTATGGATGTAGATGTAGATGTAGATGCAGATGTAGAAATGCAGCCAAAAGTAAGTGAAAAAGTTATGAAATTTCACATGTAAAAAAAATTATTTTTTTGTGTTTCTGAACTTCCGCTGCTAAGAGTGTGAATCCTGAATCCTTCCTGGTCATGCTGACAAAGTTTTATGCATTTACTTGTAAAAGTATAGACAGAGGAAATTAAAATGTCCTGTGGTGCCTCTCCTGCTCCAAGTCGGCCCATTTGACGTCCTACCCCCCTTAATGTGTATAACGGAAGTGTACATTTCCTCGCCTTGCCACTGATGTCCAGTGAGGCATGTAAGTTTGACAGCTTCTTGATTGTAAATTGGGTGGCGTTCTTCTACCTTAGTGGGATGCATTCCTTCTTGTTCCGGGCGCTCTAAGCACAGTATTCTGTGGGCAGAGCCCAGACCACCGGTCCCGGCTTTGGCGTAAAATTACATCTTGCATTTGTTTTGTCGGATGTCAGGCAGCCTCACCAAGATTATCGTTAGTCGCTCGTTAGACTGGTTCTAGTCCGAGTTACCATCCTGTGATGCGAATGCAACTCTTTCTGCCTTTCTCTTCACTCGAGAAAGTGTTTTTGGTGTGACCTTCTCAGAGGTCGATTCCTGGAGCACCGTCTGTCACTGGCCCTTGTGTTTTATTTCATTATTGTATTATTAAGTTACCATCATTTGCCTCACCTGTTTGGTGATCTGTTGTTTGTTCTTTTTTTTTTAAGTTAACCTTTGATATGCCATTCACCGTTTGACACTATATTTGTTAAATTTTTTATAATTCCCATTTTGGGTGTTAAAGGCCTTCAGCCATGATAGTGGTTACTTGCCTTAAAATTCTGATTGCGACCACATTGGGCTGTTTTCAAAAATTATTTGCTGTCTATATTTTATGTAGGCTATGTTTGTTAATTTTTTTTCGTAATTGCCATTTTGGGCGTTAAAGGCATTCAGCCGTGATTGTGGTTATTTGCCTTAAAATTCTGATTGCGACCTCATTGCATTGTTTTCAAAAATTACGAACTAAAATGAGTGAAATTGCAAAGCAAACCAATAGTAATTCATTTAGGCACGGTCCACAATCGTAACCCAATCCTGACTTCCTTAATTACCAGATTTCACTGGTAGCAGAGCGTGGTTACGATTGTAATATCGCCATTTCAGTTACTGTTGGTTTGGGTGGTTAAGCCTTGTTACTGTTGTACGGTTTCTTTGTTGCTTGGTTCTGTTTTATGGGATAAACTCTGTAATGGCGGTCAAGCAGTGCCCCAGGATCGGCCTATTGAGGAAGGACCGCCTCATGTATGAGCTGGCGATAAGATGCCAGCGTATTGAGGGCAGTGTTCCGGACATAGCAGCACGCTCGCGTGCTACCGTTCTTCAGCCAGTTGACGTCACGCCAGATGTTGTGGGTGAGACTACGGCAGCCACTGAGTTTTTGTTGAAAGCTGTTAGGAGTCTCGCGGACAATATTGGCTTTTTAGAGGGCACTCAACCTAGTGGCAGTCAGTTAGACAGGGTGCGGGCGCAGTTGGTACATTTAGCCAACTGGATATCTGACTTAAGGGCTTTAAAATTAGAGGATCTTCATAAGGAATCAACCGTTGAATTGGGATTCATAGTTGATGAACTTCAGTTTAAGGTCGCATATTTAGAGCTTGATGGGAAGAGAACCGGGGAGCAGGATTTGTTACCTTCTAGGCGGTGCGTTAGTGAGCCCGGGAATAACGCCCTTATGTCATCCGAGGGGTTAGACTGGACGTTTGCTAAGTTACCTAATCCTCTGTTACGTCTGTTTCGAGACATCACAGAATTAGTTATAGACCGACTCGAGCAAATTGAAAGGTTGTTATGGTTGCTGGTTCGCTTTGAGCAACACGCTGATGCGTTTGGTGTTTCCCATCAAGTAGTTTTGTCTCTATTGTAATCTTCAACTAGAGGTGAATTGAGGACCCTGGTATCCAGGGCCATGGCAGAAGGGTTATCTGGTCGAAGTAGGGGCAGTATGGCGGCAGCAGTTGTTTGCTCCAATTTCTCCAAGTGCTGAAGTCCTCCATTGACACTTCGTTGGGGTGGGGATGGATGGGACCCTGCATCATCCTCCCGAGATGATAAATTGTTGAGATGGCTGAGTGTCCAGGTGCTCAGGTGACGGGTAAGGTTTCGAGGCTCAGTGGCAGTAGATACGGGTGTGTTATTTGTAAGGCACTGTCCATCACTGTGCGTCACATAATTGCCCCAGCTGTTCAATCGGTGATGAGATGGTTCAGGCGGGTTTAAATGGTGCTTCTTCCAACTGACTTTGTTGTGGTGGCTGTATTACTACAACATGCCAAATGATATGGAAAAGAAACAATGACCTGCTGTCACAACCCACAGCACAACAGGCTGCAGTAATTTCTGGAGACTGGTCCAGGGAGTGGCATGTGTGATGTGGTGACACAGGGTCAGTTGCTCCCACTGACCAGGCAGTTCTGTGACCAGCACTGGCTGGCATGATTACTGCTCTGGGGAATCCAACTTCTGCTCCAAGTTCTGGGTTACTTTATCTTGTTACATCATACATATCTTGCATATTCATATGTTATCTTTCTCGCAAGAGTATCATGGTAACATTTTGCAACAGGACAAGAGGACAATTCTGATCCACACTTATCATATGTCTCTGTGAACTGTCTGCATGTTGTTGAGGTACTCCCATAGCGAGCAACATCCCGAGATCTGTCCCTCATAGAACTGTGTTGGACCAGCTTGGTCTATTTCTCCATCCTGGTGCAAATATCCGTGACATCAAGAACCAGTTACCGTTATTCCTGTCTAGCTTGCCTCAGTAGAGGATACAATGCCTTAATGACACCCTTCCCAACCGAATCAGTGCACGCATCCAGGCAACGTCATACTGATAAGTCGTCTTATACTGGAAAGTTCTTTATACATTTGACTCGATTTTGTAATAACTGAAATAACATCACACACTCTCTCAGCCCGTGAAGTTTCACTCCCACACCCCTTCTCCATACTTCGCTTTCTTTTATCAGGTGGAGGAAAATCTCCGTCATATCAGAGTAGTTTTTACAGTCAAATAAACTATTGACTTCTAAATGTAGATGAGTAATGTCGCCTAGCTTCCTTTGATCGTTTTCATGTCCAGTTAACTATTGCTGATGTAATTAAGTAGTCTTCAGAGAAGTAAATAAACTTGCTATTGTCAAAAATAGGATCTGTTTTGCACGAGAGGACGACTGATATCCAAGCTGGTATTATTGACGCAGATATATTTGTATAAATCCAGCCGTGCATTCAAGTTCTTTACGCAGGTGATAGATCGTGAATTAAGGCGGAATGTTACGAATCGAACTGTTGTTACTTGATTTTATGTCATCCACTGTATGGTTTTATGTTCTGTACATGAAAGGAAAACCGGAGCAGAGAGACAGTGCTGAAACGAATTTGAATTTGCTTGATATGGTGTGTAGGTGGGAAAACATTGAAGATCCACCGTCACTTCCCCATTCCTGTTCCAGACGCAAATACACTGAGGTGAGAAAAGTCGTGGGACACCTCCTAATATCGTATCGGACCTTTATCTGCCCAACGTAGTGTAGCACCAAGTCGTTGTAAGCCGCCTACACAAAAAATTGAGCCACGCTGCTTTTGTAGCCATCCACAATTTCGAAAGAGTTACCGGTGTAGATATTTGTGCACGAACTGATCTCTCGATTACGTCCCATGAATGTGCGGTGGGATTCATGTCCGCGATCGTGGTAGTCAAATCATTCGTTCGAATTGTCCAGAACGTTCTTCAAACCTACCGTGAACATTTGTGGCCTGGTGACATGGTGCATTATCAAACATAAAAATTGCAGCGTTTTTTTTTTGGGGAACATGATGAATGGCTGCAAATGGTCTCCAGGTAGCTGAATTTAGCTGTTTCCAGTCAATGATTGGTTGTTGAAACAGTCCACTCCACATAAACAGTCCACACCATTATGGAGACACCACCATCTTGTATGGTGCCTCGTTGAAACTTGGGTCCATAGCTTTGAGGCGTCTGCGTCACCCTCGATCCGTACCATCGGCTCTTACCAACTGAAATCGGGACTCATCTGACCAGGCCACGGTTTTCCAGTCGTCTAGGGTACAACCGATATGGTCACAAGCCCAGGAGAGGCGTTTCAGACGTTGCGATGCTGTTAGCAATGGCACTCGTGTCGGTATAGCGATAGCCCATTAACGCCAGATTTCGCCTCACTGTCCTAACTGATACATTCTTCGTATATCTCGCATCGATTTCTGCTGTCACTCAAGCAGTGTTGTTTGACTGTTAGCACTGGCACCTCTACGCAAACGACGCTGCTCTCGGTCGTTAAGTGAAGGCCGTAGGCCACGTCGTTGTCCGTGATGAGAGGTAACACCTGAAATCTGGTATTCTCGGCACACTCTTGACATTGTGGATCGCCGAATACTGAATTCTCTCACGATTTCCGAAATGGAATGTCCCATGTCTCTAGCTCCAGCCGCTATTCCGCATTCAAAGTCTGTTAATTCCCGTTGTGCGGCCGTAATTACTTTGGAAACCTTTTGACATGAATCACATGAGTACAAATAACTGGCCGGCCGAAGTGGCCATGCGGTTAAAGGCGCTGCAGTCTGGAACCGCAAGACCGCTACGGTCGCAGGTTCGAATCCTGCCTCGGGCATGGATGTTTGTGATGTCCTTAGGTTAGTTAGGTTTAACTAGTTCTAAGTTCTAGGGGAGTCCCATAGTGCTCAGCGCCATTTGAACCATTTTACAAATAACAGCTCCGCAATGCGCTACCCCTTTTATACCTCGTGTACGCGACACTACTGCCATCTGTGTATGTATATATCGGTCTTCCATAAGTTTTGTCACCTTAGTGTAGCGCAAGGAAGGATTGGTTGCCCGTAAGCCTCTATGTGAGATCGAATCTCTGTTACCTTCGTGTTTTGTGTGTGTGTGTGTGTGTGTGTGTGTGTGTGTGTGAGTGTGTGTGTGTGAAATCTTATGAGACTTAACTGCTAAGGTCCTCAGTCCCTAAGCTTACACACTATTTAACCTAAATTATCCTAAGGACAAACACACACACAGCCATGCCCGAGGGAGGACTCGAACCTCCACCAGGACCAGCCGCACAGTCCATGACTGCAGCGCCTTAGACCACTCGGCTAAACCCACTCGGCTTCGTGGTCTATCCCACAGATGTGCGTAGAAGGAAGTATCAGTAAACAGCACTGTGTTGAGAATGGTCTCTTTTATCGTCTGCCGCAGGAGCTAGATGAGCTTCTCTGAGATGCTATACCATTTCCTGAAGGAAACTTTCACGGACGCGCTTTTATTTTTATGATCTCCTCTGGTTCTTCTACCTAATCTATCCGTTACGGATCCCAGACTGACGAGCAATATTCCAGTACGGAAGTACGTGGCAGATGAAAACCGTGTGCGCAGGTCGGCGGACGCCCTTGGAAACAACGGTTGAGCTCGCCCTGCGCTCGTGACGGGAATGGTTTCTGCATTATCCCTCCTCCTCCTCCTCCTCCTCCTCCTCCCCACCCCGCCCCACAAAGTCACCATCACCAGCATCTCAGCATTTAATATATTACTCCAGTTTGTCTTGTCACTCAAAGTATATATTAAGTTAATAAGTACGCCAGTACGAAGTTACATGGGCTTAAGGAAGTTCAGATTCTGACATAAAACAAACTTTACGTCTACATTATACTGAAACAAGTGAACAAGATGAAACTGTGACACCATATATACAGATGCAGTATGCCATAAAAATTATATTGTTAACGTAATAAGAAATGATAAATCACCATTGTTGTCGGTACACATTTAGAATGTGACGACTCCATTCGATATTTACTATATATTAAGATTAGCAATAAAATATTCTTTGGTATGTCCTGTAAGGATTGTTTCAGAAGCTGCAGATAGATAATTGAATAGTTGTACAGGTCTATAAATACCACCTAGGCAGAACAGAAGAACATTTTAGAAGAACCTGATTTGGGTATACGTATATGTAACAACAGTGTTCAAGCATACGTGTAGGAGGTACATAGTGAATAAGTTTATAGGCTGAACGTTCCATATCGTACTGAGTAGCATTTGGGAATATAGTCAGTTAATAGTTGTTCGGTCTTTCCATGGCATTGTAATTATCAAGAGTATAACATTAGCTGCGAAGGGAGCTATTTCCGATTGTTGGAACTCCTTACGAACTTGTATAATATTTTATACCTTGTTGTATCGTTTCATACTAGGAGGCTACTTGGGAACTTACGACCAGATGCCCAAAGACAAATCGATCGACCTGGAGCAGGAGAGAAACCACAGAACATTTTAGTTTCCACAGTCCTAAATGTAGGCGTCCATTTAAAATATACGCGTTTGTATTCCACAGAGCAAAATACAGTGACGTGCGACTGAAGAATGCTGTTTGAAGAGGCGTGGCACTGCACTTTGGCACATTTAAGACCAAATACCATGTCTCACATTTCCTCGAACGTATATGTTTTGTATACCAAACTCGACAGTATGATGTGAGCTACAAAATGAACATTTTGTGAAAAATCGATTTTTTAAATTTTTTACGTACTATCTCAAACGCACTAGGAAGAGAGGGGGGTAGTCGCTATCAAGTTTTTGCCGCGGTTCGGAAATATCGTAGATCCGGGGCTGGATAATAGATTAGTGTTAAGTCTGTCGGTGGAACGAATCTTCTGGAGCCTATGTCCTTTGCGGGACGCACAGTAGTCGATAGTAGGCAGTTAGTAAACAGCGCTACACTACAGCCGCCGCTCAGTTTCCCGTTCGCCGATTTCCACCAATGGCAAGCAATAAAGGAAACTCCAATGGAAAACGCCTATTTCCGCCAATGACAACACACAATGCAAAGACCAATAAAGAATACCTAACACCCTTCCTCCTCACCCTCGTATCCAATGACAGCACTCCTTCATAGTGCGTGAGTAATGAAACTAGCGCCCATTCAGCAGTTAGCAGTGCACCCTGAGGAAGGCGTCTTGCAATAGTCGCTGAAACGTCGGAATTTTATAACTGGCTATGGGGTCTGAAACCCAGAATTTCATTGTGTTGTAACTGTGGTGTCACCGCCAGACACCACACTTGCTAGGTGGTAGCCTTTAAATCGGCCGCGGTCGCCACTATCAGTGACTGCAGACCGAGCGCCGCCACACAGCAGGTCTAGAGAGACTTCCTAGCACTCGCCCCAGTTGTACAACCGACTTTGCTAGCGATGGTTCACTGACAAAATACGCTCTCATTTGCCGAGACGATAGTAAGCATAGCCTTCAGCTACGTCATTTGCTACGACTTAGCAAGGCGCCATTACCAGTTACTATTGATATTATGAATAATGTACCGTCAAGAGCGACGTTCACCATTTATGGATTAAAGTTAAGTATTCCACCAGCTACGTCCGTTTTTTCTAAATTCTAATTTCCTTGTCCTGTTCCAGACCTCACGCCAGCCTGCGTGAGCTAAAACGCGTGCCTTTCGGCTTCCTCTAAACCGGGGTTGGCTCTCCTCCCAACCCACAACAGTTTTCTTCCTTATTCATACGTTTGTCAGTGAAACTTCTATTAATCCCCTTTTTAGAGATGTGCACTCTTCTTCAGCTGAGCTGCCTACTGTGGCATTCACTATCCCAGTATGTATAGCTACAGAGAACTTCAAACGCAGAGTCCAAAATAAAAATGTCCAGACATGTGGACACGCGCAGAGATGACAGATGGCACACGCGAACGTTGGAGCACAAACGAGTAACACTGGAACACTTGAACACGAACACGACGACACACACAAACACTAGGCGATGATCTCCGGCGAGCGAAAGTTCACTATACGTCTGCGAGTCCGGGGACCTGCCAAAAGGGGAAAAAAGATGGGAGGAGGGAAAGGGGAGTGTATAGATGCCAGTGGCAGAGGATATGGGAGGGGGAGGAAAGAAAGTAGGGGGGTTGGGGAAGCCCAGGGGAGGAGGGAGGGTGGAAGGGAGGAGGGAGAGAAGGGAGAGAGGGTGCTCTCGGGAGAAAACAAAGGGTGCAGTAGAGATCAAAGTTGGTAGGAGGGGTAGATGGAGGGGATGAGGGCATCATCAGGGAGGAGGAGTTCGTGGAACCCACCTTGGGCGAGGGTATGGAGAGCAGAGAGATGGAGAGCAGGTGGGATGTGGGAATGCAGGCATGGCAGCAGACAGGGGTGGGAGAGGATGGGAGAGACAAGCGGGTGAGGGGGATCAAGTTTGCCTACAAGGAAAAGAAGGAGGTGTGGGAATGGAATAAGGTCATAGAGGATCCATGTGGGGGAGGGTAGATGGATGCGATAGGCGAGGTGGAGCACGTGGCGTTCTAGGATTTGAAAGTATTTGTAAAAGGTAGGAGAGGCGGAGATCCAGGCGGGATGAGTGTAGCAGAGGATAGGGCAGATAAGGGATTTATAGGTATAGAGGATGGTGGAGGAGTCCAGGCCCCCCCCCCTCCCATGTGCGGCCAGAAAGGAACTTGACGAGACGGTCGGGAGTGTGCCTTGGCTTGGATTGTCCGGAGATGGGGGGGTCCAGGAGAGGCGACGGTCAAGGGTGACGCCAAGGTACTTAAGGGTGGGGGTGAGTGCGATAGGGCGGCCATAAATGGTGAGATAGAAGTCGAGGAGACAGAAGGAAGGGGTGGTTTTGCCTACAATGATCGCCTGGGAAGGATTGACCTTGAGCAACCACTGGTTACACCAAGCGGTGAACTGGTCAAGATAGGATTGGAGAAGGTGTTGGGAGCGTTGCAGGGTGGGGGCGAGGGCAAGGAAGGTTGTGTCATGGGCGTACTGGAGAAGGTGGTGGGGCGTGAAGGCGGCGGCATGTCCGCCGTATACAAATGGTATAGAAGAGGGGAGAGGACGGAACCTTGGGGCACACCGGCAGAGGGGTAGAAGGTTTAGGAATCTGTGTTATGGATGGTGACATAGGACGGGCGTTGGGAAAGAAAAGACCCGATCAGACCGACGTAGTTGATAGGAAGGACGAAGGTTTGGAGCTTGAAGAGGAGACCGGAATGCCACACACGGTCATAGGCGCGTTCATGGTCGAGGGAGAGGAAGATGGCGGACGGGAGTTGAGCTGTTCCGAGAGGAGGCGAGTGAGGTGAAGGAGAAGGTCATCGGTTGGCAAGGGTGGTCGAAAGCCGCACTGGGTAATGGGAAGGAGGCGGTGCTGGCGGAGATGCTGGTGGATGCGTCGGGTAAGGATGGATTCCAGGACCTTGCTGAAGACGTAAGGCTGATGGGACAGTAGGAGGAGACAGCGGACGGCGGTTTGTTGGGTTTTAGGAACATCAGGATATGGGAGGGTTTCCACAGGCCGGGTAGTAGCCGGTGGACAGGACCACATTATATAGCCTGGCCAAGGTGGAGAGGAAGGAGGCAGGAGCTTGACGGAGGTGGCGATAGATAACACGGTTGTGACCGGGAGCGCTGTTGCGTTTCATGCGGAGTGTAGTGATGATATCCTGAGTAGTGATGGGGGCATTGAGTTCGTTGGGTGTAATGTTGTCCAAGTACTGGAAGCCAGGGGCGAGGGGAGGGACAGGGGTGTCAGTTCGATCGCGGACATATGGGAAGAGGGAGTAATCGAACTGGGTATCGTCAGGAAGGTAAAGATATCGTACAGGTAGGAGGCAAAGCGATTGCCCTTACTAAGGTTGTCAGGGAATGGTTGGTCATCATGAAAGAGAGGGTAGTAGGAGAGGCGGGGGGGGGGGGTTAGATTCGATAAGGCGGCGGAAGGCAGACCAGTACTTGGACAAGTTGATAGGAAGTGTAACATTAAGACTGGTGCATGTCTGTCGCCAGTCCCGGCGTTTCTTAGCCGCGAGCAAGTTCCAGACGTGTCTTTGTAGCTGGCTGAGCTTTTTCCTTTTTTTTTCCTTTATTGTAATTTTAAACACTGATACAGGCGGGCTGTCAGCAGCATAGTACGCTGCTCTTCAGCCTTAAGTGGAACAATAAACATGACAGAGAGGTGATATATACAATACAAAAAACGGCGGGCAAAAAATGGAGATACAAAAAAAAAAAAAACTAACAAGAAGCCGTTCGCGTTGGACGAAAAAAACACTAACACTTGGAGACACGGCGCACAAAACACGGAGAACGGCGATGGCACATGTGAACAGTTGAGTTGTAACTGCACGAAACACAAAACGATGCACACACACTAAACACTGATGGCGATGATCTCCGGCGCGCGAATGTTCACTGAGCGTGTACGAGTCCGGGGACCTGCCAAGAGAGGAGGTGGAGGAGGAGGAAGGGGAAATGGGAGAGGGGAGAGCAGAGATGCCATGGCAATGGAGGGAGGGGGAGGGAGGAAGGGGGAGGGGAAGTCTGGGGGAGAGGGTAGGAGGGAGGGGGGAAAGGAAAGAGAAGGGAAGGGAAAGGGGGGGAGGGAGGGTGCCTAAAGGAAAGGACACAGGAGGTGGGGGGGGAGGATCAAAGTTGATAGGAGGGGTAGATGCAGGGGAGGAGGACATCAGGGGGAGCTGGCAGAAGCCACCTTGGCAGAGGGTAAGGAGGGTTGAGAGATGGAGACCGGGTGGGACATGGGAATACAGGCGAGGCAGCGGGCGGGGGTGGGTGAGGATCGGGGAGACGAGTGGGTGAGGAGGGTCGAGTTTACGGGAGGTGTACAGGATCCGTATCCTTTCAAGGAAAAGGAGGAGGTGGGGGAAGGGGATGAGATCATACAGGATCCGCGTGGGGGAGGGGAGACGGATGCGATAGGCGAGGCGGAGAGCATGGCGTTCAAGGATTTGGAGGGATTTATAAAAGGGAGGGGGGCAGAGATCCAACCCGGATGGGCATAACAAAGGATAGGGCGGATGAGGGATTTATAGGTGTGGAGGATGGTGGAGGGGTCCAGACCCCACGTACGGCCGGAGAGGAGCTTGAGGAGACTGAGTCGGGAGCGTGCCTTGGCTTGGATTGTCCGGAGGTGGGGAGGCCAGGAGAGGCGACGGTCGAGGGTGACGCCAAGGTACTTAAGGGTGGGAGTGAGGGCGATAGGACGGCCATAGATGGTGATGTAGAAATCAAGGAGACGGAAGAAAGGGGTGGTTTTGCCTACAATGATCGCCTGGGTTTTGGAGGGATTGACCTTGAGCAACCACTGGTTGCACCAAGCGGTGAACCGGTCAAGATGGGATTGGAGAAGGTGTTGGGAGCACTGTAGGGTGGGGGCAAGGGCAAGGAAGGCGGTGTCATCGGCAAACTGGAGAAGGTGGACGGGGGCTGACGGCGGCGGCATGTCCGCCGTGTACAAAAGGTACAGAAGGGGGAAGAGGACGGAGCCTTGGGGCACACCGGCAGAGGGGAAAAAGGTGTAGGAATCTGTGTTATGGATGGTGACATAGGAAGGACGGCGGGAGAGAAAGGAGCCGATCAGACGGACGTAGTTAATGGGAAGGGCGAAGGTTTGGAGCTTGAAGAGGAGACCGGAATGCCATACGCGGTCATATGCACGTTCGAGGTCCAGGGAGAGGAAGATTGCGGAGCGACGGGAATTAAGCTGTTCGGAAAGGAGATGAGTGAGGTGAAGGAGAAGGTCGTCGGAAGAGAAGGACGGCCGAAAGCCACACTGGGTAACGGGAAGGAGGCGGTGCTGGCGGAGATGCTGGTGGATGCGGCGGGTGAGGAGAGATTCCAGGACCTTGCTGAAGACCGAGGTAAGGCTGATGGGACGGTAGGAGGAGACGGCGGACGGCGGTTTGCCAGGTTTAAGGAACATGAGGATACGGGAGGTTTTCCACAGGTCGGGGTAGTAACCGGTGGACAGGACTACATTGTAGAGCCCGGCCAGGGTGGAGAGGAAAGAGACAGGAGCTTCACGAAGGTGACGGTAGGTGACACGATCGTGACCAGGAGCGGTGTTGCGTTTGGTGCGGAGTGTAGCAATGAGATCCTGTGTAGTGATAGGGGCATTGAGTTCCGTGTGTGCAACGTTGCCCAAGTACTGGAAACCAGGAGCGAGGGGAGGGACGGAGGTGTCAGTTCGATCGCGGATATCCGGGAAGAGGGAGTAATCGAACTGGGGATCATCGGGGATGGAAAATACATCGGAGAGGTAGGAGGCAAAGTGATTGGCCTTTCTAAGGGTGTCAGGGAAAGGGTGATCATCTGGCTGAGCGAGAGGCAGGCGCTTAAGTACGCTATCGGGGGCGCCGCTATTGGCCGATGCAACCACGTGTTTCACATTAAAAGCGGGCCAGGAGGCGCGCGCCGCCGCGGCTTACGGCACGATGGCGCAGAGACCTCTAGGGGTCTTCAACGTCCATGACGTCTGGCGCGGATTCAAATTCCACGGCGCGCGGTACCAGATATTGGTTGTGATAACGGCTGCGGAAGCCTACGTGATATGTTCCAGTTTAAGTGGCTCCGTAAGCGCACTCCCGGATATTTAATTGGTGTGAGTGCTTCCGGTAATTGTTTTACAATCGTGTATTGATACAATAATGAGCCTTTCTGCCGATATATTCGCAATACATTACTTTTTTTTTTTTGATGAGGACCGACTACCACTCCCTACACCACGTTTCGATCCTCTGCAGGATTCCCTGCGTGAAATACCGTTTTACGAGGAACAGACGAAATTTCGACACAGATCTACGCAAACCCATCCACTATGCATTGAACTGACATCATGTTGTTGTCAATAGTGAATAACACACCAATAAAGTTCACTGTACTCTCGGCTAATGATGAATATTCGGACGCGGGAACTTTTTAAACAAGTCAAAAGCAAATGTTCATGTAGTACGTATTAGCCATCGCCGTTAATTGTTTCGTGTTTTGTTCCTTTGAATTTCCATGTTTCCTCTGCATTTTCTCCTTCTGTTAAAAGGCATACTAAAATGATGAACACAGTTGAGCGTGAACTTCAAAACGTTCAATCCAAATCGAGGTATCAATGAAAGCAGCCGTAATAAAACCCGATCGGGAAAGTGAAGTTTTCATCGACATTGCATTTGGCCTAACTACGCGTGACATTCGATTGCGTAGAAGTACCCTCGCAGTAATTAGCGACGTCACAAGGGCCTCCCGGAAAATCGTACTGCGTAATAAAATAAAATTTTAAAAAATCTCCCAGCAGTGTTTGGTGGCGCGATTCGTGTGTGCCATTCCATGTCGGCCGTACACTGCCTCTAAACAACCAGGCCCGCCAACTGAGACGAACAAATCCAATGAGTTACATTTCACACGACCAAAAGGACTATTTTTAATGAGGCTCATGCTCTACGAGATGGCTACGTGCAAGTGCACCGTTGCAAGGCCAAACCACTGTATGTAAACTGTTTCCTACGCAAAACATGAATTCAATAAAGAAAAAGGCCGAAATGTGAAGGATATATGTGTAATCCACAACTTTCGAAGAGGAACAGAAAGTTCAGAGAGAAACGTTCTACGAAAAGTAAGGTTTTAGTATAAAAATTGTGCGTATCATGTGGTTAACTTTCATTTCACTTTGAAATAAACTGTGTGCAGCATAGGTCAATCACGGAACGACCGACTCGTGGATCCGCTACATTACTACCGAACCCAACCAGCCAGTCGCTTATGCAACGAAATTGTTGGTTCGTCGTAACTTTTTGAAATGAATGCCTAGGACACTTTCTGCATCGTTAATTTGTTTATCACCTTCTCATAACACATAGTGAACTCGATTTTCAGCTACAAAATTTCGAAAGTTCTTCACAGATGGTTTCTGAGTATTTTGATTTAAAACACCTGTGCTCTCCGATGGCTAGTTACTCAGCAACTGTCATTCGATTTGTTACCCTCTTTTACCTTTGTATATGTAATGCGCAGAACGCTTCGGACTGCGAATGTCGACAGTTCAGATGGTTCAAATGGCTCTGAGCACTATGGGACTTAACATCTGAGGTCATCAGTCCCCTAGAACTTAGAACTACGTAAACCTAACTAACCTAAGGACATCAAACACATCCATGCCCGAGGCAGGATTCGACCCTGCGACCGTTGCGGTCGCGCGGTTCCATACTGAAGCGCCTAGAACCGCTCGGTCACACCAGCCGGCGAATGTCGACAGTATGCTCTGTCTGTGCTTCTCCGTGAATTCTCCAAGTTCCTGGCTCACTTTCGTTCCAGTATGTCTATAATATTTACCACCTACAGACGTGACCACTCAGGTTAGCCTTGACGGTAGCTTGGATGCGTAAGGTGTTAAGCTGAATGCGCGATAGTTTTCACACTTACCAGCCCCTACTATCTCAAGAATTGTGTGGATGACATTCTTTTCCTAAAGTCTGAACCAACGTCGCCACTCTCATAGATTCTACTCACCAATCTGAAAAGTGATTCGGTTTCATCTTCTCTCATGCCCGATGTAATATTATCTATTCCCTGTGCCTTGTTTGATTTCAGGTCTTTCAGAACTCTCTTAAAAGGGTGGATGTAATGGATTTTGGTCCAAAAAATCGATTTTTGAAAAATATTATTTTCTCGCTCTACACAGTTTAATCTATGTTGTGTGTGAGTTTTATCGTGATATCAGATTTAGAAACGCCTTTAAATTGTTAAACTGATTAGCTCTGCACTGCGGCCACTCCCACCTTTTCCGACATTTGGGAAACTGCTTGCTTCAGCGGAATTTTTGTCAGTGTGAAGGCTATTTCCTTTAGATATCTTTGGCTGACATCTATATCTCTGGCTGACATCTATATCTTTGCCTGAAAACACCCTTGCATGTTGTTTGTTTACGTTTTGACAATACTAACACATCAGTAGGTGGAAGGTTGAATTCGCAAACTTTTACGTGGAAGTCAAGATTTATGCATAATGGGTGGTGGAAAAACTGTGTTTAGGAGACGGAGGTTTCATGGAAATTGGTTTACCAACAAAAAAAGGGGAAGCAGCTCGAAATATAGAACATAAGCTCTCAGCTTCAGCATCGAAATTGGGACAGGAGAATTGCACAGGCTCCGCAGCTCGTGGTCGTGCGGTAGCGTTCTCGCTCCCCGCGCCCAGGCTCCCGGGTTCGATTCCCGGCTGGGTCAGGGATTTTCTCTGCCTCGTGATGACTGGGTGTTGTGTGATATCCTTAGGTTAGTTAGCATTAAGTAGTTCTAAGTTATAGGGGACTGATGACCATAGATGTTAATTCCCATAGTGCTCAGAGCCATTCGATTCAATTGCACAGGGGCGTGAATGATGTTGATATGGATTCCACTGAATTCAGACTTATTGATTTAGAGCTTTTCTGCCAGGCTATAAAGTTTTCATGTTCATGTGTTAGCTGTAAAAATACGGAATGCATTATTGTTGTTGAAGAAAGAAGAGTGGGAATAATTTGTGATTTTAAATTAATTTGTAATTCATGTCGCTATGAATTTTCATTTTCCTTCACCAAAAAAACTGACACCGTTACCTATGAAAGCAATTTAGGTTAGCATATGCTCTGAGATGCCTTGGACAGGACAGGGAAGGAGGTAATTTATTGTGTGGTTTTTTGAACAACACTCTGCTTTACAGAGGCAAAAATTTAGGTTTGTGCAATAATAAATATGGGTGTAATGATTTTTTACATGAATGTTTACAGTTTTCATTACATCCCCCCTTAAACTGTCATTCTAATAGTAGAACATCTATGTCATCTCTAGCGACTCCAACTTCTTACAAGACGATATCACACAAGTCCTTCCCCTGAAAGAGGCCTTCAGTTTACTCTTTCCAACAATCCGCTCTCTCTTCTGCATTTAACGATGGAATTCTCACTGCACTTTTAATGTTACTACCCTTACTTTCAATTTCATCGAAGACTGTTTTGACATTTCTACACAGAGCAATAGAATAGAAGGACCACTTTTCAAATCCATGTACAGGGCGACAATTATTGAATTATACAAAAAAAAACGTAAATTAGTTACAAACTAGGGCGCTCATATACTTCATTCAACATGTAAACGTAACTACTGATATTCGAACTCAGGTTATGACATGTTCGAAATGCCTGCCATCATTGGCGATGATGTGGCGCAGATGAACAACAAAGTTCTGCGTCACCCGCAGAAGTGTCTGAACATCGATGCTATCGATGTCGATGTCCTTCTGGATGGCTGTTTTCAGCTCGGCAATGGTTTTGGGGTTATTGCTGTACACCTTGTCTTTAATACAGCCCACAAAACGAAGTCGCATGTGTCCGGATCCGGAGAATATCGCGGCCAATCGAGGCTCATGCCAGTGGACCCTGGATACGAGCCTGGATACGAGCCTCCAAAGTGCACCTCCAAGACATCAAAAACTCTCCCGCTTCGATGCTGTCGAGCACAGTCTGGCATGAATCACTCTTGTCGATTTGGATAACGGGAAGGAAATCATCCTTCAAAACCTTCACGCACTATTTGGTAGTCACCGTGCCGTCAAGGAATATCACACCGATCATTCCGTGACAGGACATTGCACACCGCACATTCACCCGTTGAGGTGAAGAGACTTCTCGATAGCGAAATGCGGATTTTCAGTCCTCCAAATGTGCCAGTTTTGCGTCTCGACGAAACCTTCTAAATGAAACTGGGATTCGTCGCTAAAGCAATCCATATTCACATCAAAGTGCTGTTCATCGATTTTGTGAACGACAGTACTGGAGAAACACAATCGCTGTTCCATGAACTTGGAGCTTAATGGCTAATGGGTCTGAATTTTTTATGCGAAGAGACCTAGGTCTTCAGCAACAATTGGTCGCAGTGTCTCCCGGTTGATTCCGACCTGTTGTGCAGCTCGTCTAATCGATTTCCTGGGGCTGGTTTGAAACACAGCGCGTGTGTTCACGATGTTTTCAGGCTTTTTCACACTATTTGGACGACCGACGCTGCCGACACTGTCATCATGAACACTACCCATACTCTCAAATTTGCAATTCAAATTCTAGATTGTTAGCACACTTGGACCTGTTGGCTTCAGCTTGAACTCGGTCGCAAATTTCCATTGAGCCTCCGTTCGGCTGTTATTCCCCGCGTAGTAGGCCTTCACAAGCGCTATTCAAAAATGGTTCAAATGGCTCTGAGCACTATGGGACTTAACATCTACGGTCATCAGTCCCCTAGAACTTAGAACTACTTAAACCTAACTAACCTAAGGACAGCACACAACACCCAGTCATCACGAGGCAGAGAAAATCCTTGACCCCGCCGGGACTCGAACCCGGGAACCCGGGCGTGGGAAGCGAGAATGCTACCACACGACCACGAGATGCGGACCACAAGTGCTATTGCTCAAGCATGCTGTACTGTGACATTTTCACGTGCAATTGACCGACAACAACAAGACACGTGCACATGCGCATACTAATTCCCATCACGACTTCACAGTTTGAATGTCCTAACGCAAACCGTTCAGAAGTTATGATGAATTACAGTGAAGAGACAAAGGAACTGGTACACATGCCCAATATCGTGTAGGGTCTCCGTGAGCATGCAGAAGTGCCGCAGCACGACGTGGCGTGGACTCGACTAACGTCTGAAGTAGTGCTGGAGGGAACTGACACCATTAATACTGCAGGGATGTCTATAAATCCGTCTGTCCATAAATCCGTAAGAGTACAAGGGGGTGTCTTCTGAGCCGGCCTTAGTGGCCGAGCTGTTCTAGGCGCTTCAGCCTGGAACCGCGCGACCGCTACGGTCGCAGATTCGAATCCTGCCTCGGGCATGGATGTGTGTGATGTCCTTA
The DNA here is from genome assembly GCF_021461385.2 of Schistocerca piceifrons. NCBI lineage: Eukaryota > Metazoa > Arthropoda > Insecta > Orthoptera > Acrididae > Schistocerca > Schistocerca piceifrons. Next base: position 751,818,262 of record NC_060141.1, read on the forward strand.
GGTTAGTTAGGTTTAAGTAGTTCTAAGTTCTAGGTGACTGATGACCTCAAAAGTTAAGTCCCATAGTGCTCAGAGCCATTTGAACCATCTCTTCCGAACAGCACGTTTGCAACGCATCCAAGATATGCTCCTGGAGCCACTCTGTGTACCCTGGATGTGTGGGGTGTTGCATTGTCCTGCAATTGTCCGTCGGAACGCACAATGGACACGACTGGATGCAGATGATCAGACAGGACGCTTACATACGTGTCACCTGTCAGAATAGTATTTAGACTTATCAGGGGTCCCATATCACTCCAACTGCACATGCCCCACATCATTACAGAGCCACCACCAGCTTGAACAGTCCCCTGCTGACATGCAGGGTCCATGGCTTCATGAAGTTGTCTCCATACCCGTACACGTCCATCCGCTCGATACAATTTAAAACGAGACTCGTCTGGCCAGGCAACATGCTTCCAGTCATCAATAGTCCATTGTCGATGTTAAAAGGCTCAGGCCAGGGGCAAAGCTTTGTGTCGAGCAGTCATCAAGAGTAAACGAGTGGGACTTCGGCTCCGAAAGGCCATAGCGAGGATGTTTCATTGGGCGGTTCGTACGCTGACACTTATTCATAGCCCACCATTGAAATCCGCAGCAATTTGCGGAAGGAATCATTCGTTACAGAATTGAGTATATCTTTAGCTGCAATGTATTCCATTTCAATGAAACCTATGAAAATATTAGTTGAATCCGTCACGTCAGATACCACTGCTCGAATTTAAATAATCAGTGAAGACAACGGCTGTATACTGAACTTCAATCAAGCATGAAGGAATTTTTGACGTATGATTCAATTATATTTTTGACTACTCTGGCTTTCATTTCTACACCAGCATGACTTAATAGTTAACACATGCCAAACTGGAAGGAAGAATACGACCCGTGTCCGCACCATTTAATTTCTGAACCTCTACTTCCGATTCAAAATCATTTAACGGTTGACTTCTTTTGGCAACTTTTTAGACAAGTCTGAAAACATTAGCTACTACTGACTTGTCATTCGCTGGTGCTTTATGTTGTTGTTGTTGTTGTCTTCAGTCTTGAGACTGGTTTGATGCAGCTCTCCATGCTACTCTATCCTGTGCAAGCTTCTTCATCTCCCAGTACTTACTGCAACCTACATCCTTCTGAATCTGCTTAGTGTATTCATCTCTTGGTCTCCCTCTACGATTTTTACCCTCCACGCTGCCCTCCAATACTAAATTGGTGATCCATTGATGCCTCAGGACATGTCCTACCAACCGATCCCTTCTTCATGTCAAGTTGTGCCACAAACTCCTCTTCTCCCCAATTCTATTCAGTACCTCATCATTAGTTATGTGACCTACTCATCTAATCTTCAGCATTCTTCTGTAGCACCACATTTCGAAAGCTTCTATTCTCTTCTTGTCCAAACTATTTATCGTCCATGTTTCACTTCCATACATGGCTACACTCCATACAAATACTTTCAGAAACGACTTCCTGGCACTTAAATCTATACTCGATGTTAACAAATTTCTCTTCTTCAGAAACGCTTTCCTTGCCATTGCCTGTCTACATTTTATATCCTCTCTACTTCGACCATCAGACAAATTCCAAAAGTTTTTCACTTGCTTTAAATGATATTTCCAAAGCAGCTTTATGGGCTGAACTTCCTTTGTGTTTGACGATTTTTTTACGGACATCATTCAGTATCTTTTGCTTTATACAAAATATGACGCTGAAATATTGACCACTGTTGCGAAATATTCATACCCCGTTTACTTCTTTCTGGCCCCTTCCTCTCAACTTTCTTATAACTTTTTTAAACCAGTTTATTGTTTTGTACTATCAAATACTCGTTTTTCTTACATAAATCTTCTTTCTTTTTCGTTTTGCAATAGTCAGGATTATCATAATCAACAGTATCTGAGAGGTGGAAAGCGAAAATGGATCTCTTGTCGAAAATTTTAGATATTGAACTACAGTAATTGTTACGGTCGACATTGAACTATGAATAATTTGCAAAGAAAAACATTTTATCTCCAAACCTGAGTGAGGAACAACAGATATAAAATTGTTGATGGAAAAGAGGTGCATTAAAATAATGTTTTAAGGTTTCATTGTATCACTTTATTACCATTTTTAATTTGATGTACTTAAGAAATAAATTCTCCACATACAGGTCGTCTCTCCTATGGTTTGTCAGACGCATTTTCTCTAGTGTTTCTACACATATTTGCTGTTTTGTTAAAATGAATTTTAAAGCGAAATTTTACGTGCCTGTTCAATTGAGCGGTCCCAAATTAGTCTAGTGCGTTTTATCGATACGTATTAACAGGGACAGCAAAACACGAGGAATAACCTAGTGCTCCAGCAGTGGCAGCACCGCCATGGCCCACTCTGGCTGTTGTCGTCATGCTGTACTACTGGTTATCCCTCTTGTTTTGCTGTCGCTGTTAATACGTATCGATAAAACGCACTAGACTAATTTGAGACCGCTCAATCGAATAAGCACGTAAAATTCCGCTTTAAAAATCATTTTGCTCCTACTGTGAAACAAACCGACGCTTACCGGCAGCAGTGAATGTCACATAAAAGATATGATGAGCAGTATTCGTTGGGACTGACTCAAGATAAACACTGCAAAATCGAAACTGCAAATCGATGCCGAAAAACCAGGAGAGACAGCCTGCCTATTGCCCTTAAGACGTGGTCTGTCAAATGGTATGTACATTTGAAGTTAACATTACACATTGAGTGGTTAATCCATGCACACCTACTATAGCACAATATTGTGCACAAAAACATAAAACCAAATAAACTGACCTCAAATTGAGTTTTTTGGCAAAATATTTATATTTTCACTCTGTGTTAAGGCATGTTCACCAAATTTTGATTCTGGAGCCATTAATGGGTCCAAAGCCAGATGTACATATGGCAAACTGTGGGAAAAATGTGGAAAATGAAATAGAACCGGTAAAATTCGAGGAAAACCTGGTATAATCACGAAAAATTGATGTGAGATACGCAAAAATTGAGGGCAATGCCATGAAATATGTAAAATCGCGAAAACCTAGTAAAATTACGGAAACTGACTGAGAACACATAAAAGTAGAGAGAAATACCATGAAAAGAGTACCGAGCAAAGTCAATAAAATTGCATGTTCTGGAGGAGGAGAGTAGACTAATGCTACCTGTACGCACCCCAACAATGAAGAGACGAATCATTCTAGAGAGGTGGCACCAAGGCGAAACAGAAATATTATCCTGCAACTGAGCAGTGCAGCCTGTGCAAGTGGAAGGTTACCAGAGGCGGTGGTAAACTGCGGTAAAACTGTTACATCTCCTCTGACTGCAGATGGTGGTGTTTATTTCCTCGTAAGATGCTGCTATTTCTTTGTACGCATTTTCAGCTGTTGATGATCTCTTATAGGGCTGTACTGAACTTAATTCTCGAACCATAATAGGCCTTGAACTTTGTAAACAGCAGGCGTCATACACCTCTGGAAACGTACGCAGTATTTGTGTTACAAATAATCGATGTTTTGTTTGGTGTGCAAAGTAGTAGTTTTATCACTTTACAGTTTTTCACCGTAGTTTATTGCACAGAAACTTGCCGGGGAATGTATGTCAAGCGCTGAGAATATATTTCTTTCATTGGAATATTAACAGCGTTGCATACCACATGACTAATAGGTCAGAAGCCACACCACTCTGGCATTATAGTGTGTTTTAAGTGCAGACCCGTTTAGCCTTAGGAATACATGTGTTAATGTTTCATAATCGTCTCTCTCTTACCAATAACACCTTGGTATTGACCCCAGACACTAAAGCAATACTTCAGAATTGACAGCATAGTTGATTCACGTAAAATGCTTCAAACTATGTCCATATGGACTTCCATGATCCTTAAACCACACGTTCCTTCTTCGTAACTATCTGTCATATCATCAGAACACTCTCCTACCGCCGGCCGCGGTGGTCTTGCGGTTCTAGGCGCGCAGTCCGGAACCGTGCGACTGCTACGGTCTCAGGTTCGAATCCTGCCTCGGGCATGGATGTGTGTGATGTCCTTAGGTTAGTTAGGTTTAAGTAGTTCTAAGTTCTAGGGGACTGATAACCACAGCAGTTGAGTCCCATAGTGCTCAGAGCCATTTGAACCATTTGAACCACTCTCCTACCAGCTACACACCGATAAGTGGTGCTAAACTCCTCAATATGTGCCCATCTGGAAAGATCTTGTGCACTTGGATGCGTGCCATGAGTAAGATTGTTGTGGAACAGTCTTCACTGAACAGTAGTTACAGACTCGACTTCCTCTGTTCCTTCACAGGACGTGGATTGCATCATGTATAATAGCCACCTACTTCTGGTCAGTTGCAAATTAAATCGGTGACAGTGTTGAAGGGAGGGTTGGTTAAAGACAATGTGTGGTGATCTTTCAATCTGCAAGTTTATCCTAAGAATGCGAGAATGCTCTGTGACTTCCATCCACATAGAAAAAGATGGTCAATCGCAATTATAAACTATACACTATGATCGAAGTGTTAGAAATATGGTGGCATTATGGGGGGCCGATGTACGTCGCTGGTGGTCATGAAGGCGCTGCAACGGCTGTAAGATATGTGAGTGCCATCCTGCGACCGATAGTGCAACCATATCGGCAGCGTATCAGCGAGGTATTCGTCTTCATGGGCGACATCGTGCACATCTTGTGAATGACTTCCTTCATGATAACGACATCGCTCGACCAGAGTGGCCAGCATGTTCTTCAGACATTAACCCTATCGAACATGCCTGGGATAGATTTATGCACGACATGACCCACCAACCACTCTGAGGGATCTACGCCGAATCGCCGTTGAGGCGTGGGACAATCAGGGCCAACAGTGCCTTGATGAACTTGTGGGTAGTATGCCACGACGAACAGAGGCAGGACATGGTAATGGGTATTAGAGGTACCGGTGTGTACAGCAGTCTGGACCACCGCCTATGAAGGTCTCACTGTATGGTGGAACAACATTCATTGTATGTTTTTCATGAGCAATAAAAAGGGCGGAAATGGTGTTTATATTGATCTCTATTCCAATTTTCTGTACAGATTCCGAAACTCTCGGAACCGAGGTGATGCAAAACTTTTTTTGATGTATGTATAATAGCGTCTTTTATTTAATACAGATAAAGGCGTACTCTTTGTTGTGAAACTGGTTGTAAGTGTGTCGTGTTTAGGTTTTCTCAATATATTGCAGTGGACGCTGCGTTGCAGTCGTATTGGTGCTGTCTCTATCTTATGACACAGTAGATCCTTCCACCTCCTCCTCCTCCTTCTCCTCCTAAATGCCACATAGGAATTCTATAGTGCTTTAAAAACCCGATCGCGACGTCAGGTTCCCGATTGATAGCGATCTCTGACATCTGACCATCACAATTATACGAGTACTACGAATTGGGTCACAGTTTAAGTGTGTCATGTTCAGTACTTCCCAATAGATCACAGTGGGCTCTGTCTTGCAGAGATATTTATTGTTGTTGTTGTTACTATCCCATCATGAGACAGACCCTTTTCTTCCTCCTTGTTCGTCCTGGTTTAGCGGAGAGAAGCAATTTAGGAATTCTATAGCGCTTTAAAAAGGAAAACACGCGTAGTAGACCAATAATGGTCGAGAATTTCATAACCATGACAGCATAAATTCATGTTGAAATTTGAAACTTCAGCTATCATTTCGTTCATCAACGCTTCTAATCGTGACTCCAAATAATAAGAGATTAGGATTATTTAGTGAAATTTCTCGTCAAAAACATAACAGTGTTGTTTATGCACGCAAACTACTGTCGTTGATCTTTTTTTATTTCCAGTAGTTTTAAACTGTGTGAAACAAATGGTTGAAACACCTATATTAATAGTTTAATATTTCCTGTGGCACATCTTCTGAAGCAACATTTGTGATAACTTCAGGATGTAATCGCACCAGATTTATTAACTCCTGTGCCAGTTCGTGGAACTGTGCCACAAGAAAGTGAACGAGGATAGCTGGGGAGATTAGAGTCCATGGCGGAATGAAATATCCCATGCTAGTTCCTGCGTCGTCTGCAAAGCAAACTACAGTTCTCCTCTCTCTCTCTCTCTCTCTTTCTCTTTCTGTTTCTCTTTCTTTGTATGCAATCATCTCTCTCTTTCTTTGTATGCAATTATCTTTGTATGCAATGATCTTTAAAGCGTATTTTGAGTCAGCCGGCTACTAGTTTTGTGACGTCGTCAATTTGTGTGTTTGTGTGTGTGTGTGTGTGTGTGTGTGTGTGTGTGTGTGTGTGTGTAGTAGTAGTAGTAGTAGTAGTTACCGCATCCGCCTTTTGTTCCCTACATCACGATCCAGTGACCGGAAATTTAAATGGTTCAAATGGCTCTGAGCACCATGGGACTTAACATCTGAGGTCATCAGTCCCCTAAAACTCAGAACTACTTAAACCTAACTAGGACATCACGCACATCCATGCCCGAGGCAGGATTCGACCCTGAGACCGTAGCGGTCGCGCGGTTCCGGACTGAAGCGCCTAGAACCTCTCGGACACCGCGGCCGGCGACCGAAAGTTAATTCTTTATTAGCTTCAGCAGTATTTCAGGACAGATTCCCAGTCAGCTATTTGCTTTGGTAGGAAGGTGTGTCTCATGTGCGCTGGTATCCGACAGGTTGGTTCAGGCATGCTGAAACAGGACCAGACCACTTGAGATGGCAGCTGGAAGTGGGGCAGCGATCCCAATGGTCCTTCGGCGCACCCTGACTCTGGGCAGCCTACGCGAGTGGCGAGATATGAGCAAATTTTTCAGATATGGTTTAAACGTTCTATGGCGGTGTGATTACGTGTTTCTTTACGTGACTGGAGTGAGAAAGCGCCGCAATTGTTTAAATATTAAATACACCAACTTTTATCCCGTAAATTGTTTAAATAAACAGTATTTCACATATTGTCTAAATTGTTTAAACACTATTTCATACACTGCAATTCGTTTCCCGCCAAATTCTTTAAGAAATGAATAAACTGTATTCCATACATCGCCTTGTATCACATAAATTGTTTACAAATGTTCAAATGTGTGTGAATTCCTAAGGGACCCAACTGCTGAGGTCATCGGTCCCTATATTTACACACTACTTAAACTAACTTATGCTAAGAACAACACACACATCCATCCCCGAGGGAGGACTCGAACTTCCGGCGGGAAGGCCCACGCAGTCCGTGATATGGCGCCTCAAACCGCGCGACCACTACGCACGGCTAAATTGTTTTAATAAACAACTTTCCACACATTGCTTAAATTGTTTAAACAATGTTCCATACACTGCAAACGACTTCCCATTAGATTTTTTAAGTAGATGAGTAAACTGTATTCTATATGCCGCCTCATATCCCATGAATTGTTTAAATAAGCAAAATTCTGCACATTGTTTTAATGGTTTAAACAATATTCCACACACTGCAATCTCTTTCCCGCCTAATTCTTTAAGTAAATGAATAAACTAGATTCCATATGCGGTCTTGTCTTCCATAAATTACTTATATAAACAATATTCCACACATTGTCTAAACTGCTCAAAAAATATTCAGAACACTACAATCGATTTCCCGCCAATCAGCTGAGTCTATTTCGTACCAAATTCGAGGTGGATAAGTAGGGGAATGGCTGGGGGTTTCACAGAGGGTTAAGGGTTAGATAATTAAAAGATTTAATTAATTAGTCAATCAAATTGATATCAAAAGTGTGAGGGAAGGGGAGTTCCAAGAGGGGTTGGGGAGGAGGGGGTGGGGGCGTAGGACATGGAGGGGGAGGGGTGAGGGTTTATTGGAAAACCAGTCAACCAAACAACAGGTTGAAGTTCTGTCAATCAAATGGATGGATTATCCCCAGGGGGTCATAATTCTCTTAGCAGAGCAATAGGTTGACCTGTCACTCAAATGAGAACAGTAGGTTTGACCCTGAATGTATACTTGCCCATGATGTAGGCAACCAACAGTAACAAATTGTCCTGATATCCTTGTTGCCTACCACTTCTTTGATGCCCAGTACACTAATGATCTCAACCGATTTACCCATGCATTTCAATTGACTTCAATTGCCATTCAAGGTTTTGTTTGCAATAAGCAGGACTCAAGGTCAGAGAGAAGAGGGTAGGGGAAGAGGAGATTGACAGACTGGTGACAGAAAGGAGATGGACAAAGAGAAGGAGCAGGAGGAGATGGAAAGAGATAGGGGGAGGAGGAGATGGACAGAGAGGGGAAAGATGTGATGGACAGAGAGAGGGGTGAGGAGGAGATTGAGGAAACGTGCCGGATATAGAAAAAGGTCAGAGAAGAAGACTGGGATGTATATTGTATTCCTACACGTATTTAGCAACTACCGAGCAAGAACGATTTGCCAGTAGCGTATATGATGACGTACTGAAAACAAGAACTTAGATTGCAAGTTACCCAGTTAGCGGCTTTACAGATACAAGGTACTGATTTAGAGAGCCAGGAAACTCAATAAAATGCCAGGTCGTGAAGGAATTTTAAATTAAAGAAGACGTTTGATGTCTTCCACGACGGCAATGGCATCTTCCGGCAGGATATTTGTCCATATCATATTGCCAGAACTGTGCTATGCAGCTAAGCAGTTCTAGGCACTTTAACTGGAACCACGCGACCGCTACAGTCGCAGATTTGAATCCTGACTCGGACATGGATGTGTGTGATGTCCTTAGGTTAGTTAGGTTTAAGTATTTCTAAGTTCTAGGGCACTGATGACCTCATATGTTAAGTCCCATAGTTCTCAGAGCCATGTGAACCAATTTTTGTGCTATGCACGATAATGAACTCACGCTGATATCTTGACCACCTTATTCGACAGACCTGCACCCAATGGATCACATCTGGTACGCTATTTGGAGCTAGCTCCGCATCCACAAACCACTGACCCCTATATTACGGGAACTCCGTGATCTGTGCGAAGACACCTGGTACCACACACCTCCAGAGACCTGCCACCCACTTATAGAATCCATGTCACGTAGAATCATTTTTGTACTGTGCTTCAAAGGTGGACCAACACTACATTAAGAAGGTCTCCGCCCCTGGTAGCTGAGTGATCAGCGCGACGGAATGTCATGCCTAACGGCCCGGGTTCGATTCCTGGCTGGGTCGGAGATTTTCTCCGCTGATGGACTGGGTGTCACCATCATTTCATCCCCAGCGATACGCGAGTCGCCGAAGTGACATCAACTCGAAATACTTGCACCAGGCGAACGTTCTACCCGACGGGAGGCCCTAGCCACAAGGCATTTCCATTTCCATTAAGAAGGTGGACACTGTGTTTTGGCTCATCACTGTAGGAGTAGCGGTCTGGAGTAAATGCGTAAACCTGGCGGGTAGGAAGGTATCTGTGACACAGATTCACAAAAAGGAATTACACTGAGGTGACAAAAGTCATCTTTCGCACATGTAGTGCAGCAACCCGACATGGCATGAACTCAACAAGTCGTTGAAGTCCTCTGGATGAGTATGATACTTCTATAGCTGTCTGTAATTGCGAAAGTATCTCCGGTGCACGATTTTGTGCACAAACTGACCTCTCGATTCGTGGTGGGCGATCTGGGTGGCCATATTATTCTCTCGAACTGTCCAGAACGATCTGCAAATTAGTCGCGAACAATTGTGGCCCAGCAACATGGCTCATTGTCATCCATAAAAATGGAGTCCATCAATGGCTGCAAATGATCTCCAAGTAACCGAATATAGCCATTTCCAGTCAATGGTCGGCTCATTTGGACCATAGGACACAGTCCATTTGATAACACAGCCCACACCATTATGGAGTCACCACCAGGCTTAGTGCCTTCTTGATAACTTGGGTCCATGGCTTCATGATGTCTGCACCACAATCGAACTCCTTACCACCTGAAAACGAGGCTGATCTGACCAGGCAACGGTTTTCCAGTAGTCGAGGGTCCAACCAATTGGTCACGAGCTGACAGCATGTCGTGCTGTCAGCAAAGACACTCGAGTCGGTCGTCTGCTGCCACAATCCATTAGCGCCATATTTCGCCACATTGTCCTAACGGATACGTTCGACGTATGTCACACATTAATTTCTACAGTTATTTCATGTAGTGTTTTTTGTGTTTTAGCACTGTCAACTCTACGCAAACGCCGCTGCCTCCTGTCGTTAAGTGAAGCCCGTCCCTTCGTGTTGCCAGTGGCGAGAGATAATGCCTCAGATTTGGTTTTCGGCACACTTGACACAGTGGATCTCGGAATATTGAATTCCGTAACGACTTCTGAAATGGAATGTCCCACGCGTCTATCCGCAAGCACCGTTTCGCGTTCAAAGTCTATTGGTTCCCGTAGTGCGACCATAAATTGGAAACCTTTTCACATAAATGACCTGAGTGCAAATGACACCTTTGCTAATGGACTGAAGTTTTATACCTTGTGTCCACGATAAAAATGGTTCAAATGGCTCTGAGCACTATGGGACTTAACATCTATGGTCATCAGTCTACTTAAACCTAACTAACCTAAGGACATCACGAGGCAGAGAAAATCCCTGACCCCGCCGGGAATCGAACCCGGGCGTGGGAAGCGAGAACGCTACCGCACGACCACGAGCTGCGGACTGTCCACGATACTACCGCAATCTACATACGAGCATACCACTAGCCGATGACTTTGCGTATAATGAAATGTAAATGTCTCACACTAAAGATCGCTTACAGAGCCATCGACGATTGCCAAATTGGATTAACAAAAGGAAAAAAGGAATATTAAGGTTTAAAATTCCGTCTACAATTAGGTCGTTAGAGACGGAGAACAATTTCACACCGAAGGAAATGGACTGTGACTTTTCGAGATGAAGCATCTCGAAATTCGCCTCACGTGGTTCATGGTTATGGATGGCCAGACGGGGATTTGAAGCCCCGCACAGTGGACCAACCCGCTTCAGAACCTGCACATAACAGAAGAATGGATATAAAATCCTACAAAAAGGTGTTGTCTCTAGATTTTTGTTGTCGGTAATCACGAAGTCGATGTCGGAATTACGTAATGACTGATCCAATTTTGCGGGTCAAAAATTATAAATTCAGAATATTCGAGTAAAACTTAAGGTATAAATTATTTCGCTGATAACGAATTAGAACTTGAAATTCCCGTCTTGAAATGTCTTATTCGATGTTTTACACTTTTTCATAGCAATCGTCGTCACATTCGTCGATTGCGTCTTTATCGCTGTCACAATGTCGCTATCTGATTTTCGACTGGGTGATGGTTCGAAAAGACCTCACGTGGCACCTGTTTATCTTTTTCAATCGTCATTATCTGGGATCTCGAGATGACTGCATCAGAATATGCTAGAAGCCTATGAAGTAAGGTATGCATCGTTTTCTCACGGTATCTTATTAATCTCATTAATTTGTTGCTCGACAAAAGCTGCTGTGTGGTAGTATTTTATTTCACCAGACTACTTTCTGGCGCTGCCTATCATGAGCAGTGTCTGTGTTACACGTGTTTCTTATAATAACTTATTTATGGATTAGAGATTTTTGTATCTGTGATTTCTTAGTTCATTGTAATTCGACTTTCCACTAGCGAAATTTTAGACAATTTTTTTTTGTTTTTTAAATCGATTTGTTCGTTTAAAATAATGTCAGTTGCTTCGTTATATACGTGAAAATTTCTGTTTCTCCCAGAATGTTTAGTAAACTGTATTGTTTGGCAATATTTGGGACTGAGAGGCATAGTATTAAGTCACTGGCTGCGTTTTAAGTACGTAATAAACGCGGACAGGTTCGTGCCAGTTAGGTTCAAATGTTCTTTAAACCTTGTTTTGAAATTTCGTCCAGTCTGTCCCACGTAAATTTATCATAGTTGTTGCATTTTAACTTATAAATACCCGAAAATTTACAGGATTGTTCTATTTTATGGCAAGTTTGTAATCGCAGCGTGTTATATGTCCTGAAGCCTATTTTTAGATTGCTTTTCTGGAATCCAACTCCGATTTTATCTGAAATTTTCCTTAATACCGTATGACAGTGAACTGTATACATTTGCTATAATTAAAGACACTAAGAAGAACAGCAGCAAATGACGATAAAAAACCCAGAAAACATCACACGAATCAAAAGAAAAGAATATAAAGCATTACCTAACACCAACAAATTATACGGGGTGTTCAAAAAGTCTCTCCGCAGTGCCGTGTGATTGTTATCCGCGCGTGCCGTATGATTGTTCGCCTGCCTGGGTTACTTCCCTTCAAGTCGACTCTCCTAACATTCAAAAAGTCTCTCCGCAGTGCCGTATGATTGTTAGCCGGTTATTTTCAACAACATGGTGCATCCGCGCATATAACACGCGTTTCAATGTCACTGCTTGCTGTTGTTTTTGGTGATCACATAATTTCTCAGAATCTTTGGCCTCCACGATCGCCTGACCTAACACCACCTGACTTTTTCTTCTGGGCTGCAGCGAAAGCAACTGTTTATAAAAACCGTCAAAAATACATCTATGAATTGAAAACTGCAATATCCACTTTCACTGCTTCTGTTACAGAAGAAATGTTACAGGTTGTGTTTGGAAACACGATTAGACGAATTGAAATGTGTATTCAACAACGGGGGGACACTTTCAACATTTAATATGAAAATTTGTACGTAAAAATGAATATTCAATAAATTAATAACTTTTGTTTCACTTGTATTTCGGTATATTCACTGCTGCATACGGCACTCGCGGCTAACAATCATACGGCACTGCGGAGAGGCTTTTTGAACACCCTGTCATAGCATACTGGGAGAAAAATTTAAATAAAATCAGAGTTGCACTCTAGAAAAGCAACTTTAAAATGGGCTTCAGAATACAGACTACAAAGCGATCACAGATCTGTCGTAACATAGAACAATACTGTAAAATGTTTATACGTAAAAATGCGAAACTGTGAGAAAAATTACATAAGATTCAACAGGATGAAATTTCAGGGCACATTTTAAAGAACTTGTGAACCTAACTGCATCGAACAGCTAGTGACATGTTACATTTCCTATCAGTCCTACATATTGCCGAAAAAGACAATTTATTAAATACTTTGGAAGAAACAGAAATTTTAACACATATAATGAAACATCCTGACATTATTTTGAACGAACAGCTCGATGTAAACAACAACAAAAATCATCGAAAATTTCTCTAGTGTATTTTAATGAAAACATGTTTATTTGTTGTGCTAATAGCCGGCCATAGTGTCGAGCGGTTCTAGGCGCTACAGTCTGGAATCGCGCGACCGCTACGGTCGCAGGTTCGAATCCTGCCTCGGGCATGGATGTGTGTGATGTCCTTAGGTTAGTTAGGTTTAAGTAGTTCTAGGGGACTGATGACCTTAAGGTGTAAAGTATTTCGCTGATAACGAATTAGAACTTGAAATTGCCGCCTTGAAATGTTTTATTCGATATTTTACACTTTTCCATAGCAATCGTAGTCACATTCGTCGATTGCGCCGTTATCACTATCACAATCTCTCTATCTGGTTTTCGACTGGCACCTTCAGTCTCGTCATACATTCTTTTTATTTCTGCACTTCTTGACATACAAACCTGGATTACAATGAGACATGACACTAGTATTTCCCTGGAAACTGTGTATATTGAAGTGCTCAGAGCCATTTTTGTTCTGCTAACAAATAATACAAATTAGAAACAGCTTTATTCATATTCAATGTAAGTCATCTTTGTGTGTGTAGCAACTGCCAGTGACAACTGCATATACACTCTAGCAAAATCAGTGACGCACCACGAAGGAATCTCCAAATGGGACGGAAATCGGTAGGTGTTATGTACACATACATACAAACAAATGATTACAATTCCACAAAAACTGACTTATTTATTCAAGAGAAATAGTTTCACAAATCGAGCAATTAAATAACGCGTTGGTCTACCTGCGGCACTTACGTAAGTAACTTGGCATTGTGGATGTGCCAAATTCTTTCCAACTGGCGCGTTATCTCGCCAAAATCCCGAAATGGTTGCAGGGCGCTGCCCATAATGCTCCAAACGTTCTCTGTTGGAGAGAGATCCGGCGACCTTTCTGCCTAGCGTAGGGTATGCGAAGCACGAAGACAACCAGTAGAAACTCCCGTCGTGTGTGAGGGCGGGCATTATCTTGCTGAAATCTAAGCTCTGGATGGCTTGCGATGAAGGACAACAAAACAGTGCGTAGAATATCGTTGACTTGCCGATGTACTGTAAGAGTGCCGCGGATGACAACCAAAGCGGTCTAGATCTCTACCATGCATCTTCCGTTATCCTTAAACCAAATGTTAGCTATGGTAAAATTATTCTTTCTGAAAGTTTCTACCATGCGTCTTCCTCTTTCAGTCTTTTCCTCCAGCCCTTATTCTCTTACTGTTACTCCTTCGCTTCCCTTTCCTGCTGTTGACTCCACGTCCCCCACCACAAACAAATTTTCGTCTTTCTTAACTACCTGAATAACATCTTCAGTCTCGTCATACATTATTTCTATATCTGCGCTTCTTAACATACAAACCTGGATTACAATAAAACATGAGACTAGTATTTTCCTGGTAACTGTGTATGTTGAAGGTGGAATCCGCGGCACCTTCTGAAGCCAAAGCACTATATTTTTATTTCAGTTCAAAAATGGCTCTGAGCACTATGGGACTCAACTGCTGTGGTCATCAGTCCCCTAGAACTTAGAACTACTTAAACCTAACGAACCTAAGGACATCACACACACCCATGCCCGAGGCAGGATTCGAACCTGCGACCATAGCAGCAGCGCGGCTCCGGACTGGAGCGCCTAGAACCGCACGGCCACCGCGGCCGGCTTTATTTCAGTATTCTTCCAAAACTTTATATACACTATGTGATCAAAAGTATCCGGACGCACCCAAAATCGTTTTTCATATTAAGTGCATTGTACTGCCACCTACTACCAGGTACTCAGTAGGCATTAGACATCATGAGATGAGGCGCTCCCCGGAACTCACGGACTTCGAACGTGATCAGGTGATTGGGTGTCACTCGTGTCATATGTCTGTGAACGAGATTTCCACACTCCTAAACATCTCTAGGTCCACTGTTTCCCATGCGATAGTTAAGTGGAAACGTGAAGGGACACGTAGAGCACAAAAGCATACAGGCCGACTTCGTCTGTTGACTGACAGAGACCGCCTACATTTGTAGAGGGTCGTAATGTGTAATAGGCGGACATCTATCCAGACCATCACGCAGGTATTCCAAACTGCATCAGGATCCACTGCAAGTCCTATGACAGTTAGGCGGGAGGTGAGAAAACTTGGATTTCATGGTCGACCGGCTGTTCATAAGCCACACATCACGCCTGTAATTGCCAAACGACGCCTCGCTTGGTGTAAGGAGCGTAAACATTGGACGATTGAACGGTGGAAAGACGTTGTGCGGACTAACGAATCACGGTACACAATGTGGCGATTCGATGGCGGCGTGTGGGTATGGCGAAAGCCCTGTGAACGGCATCTGCCATCGTGTGTAGTGCCAACAGTAAAATTCGGAGGCGGTGGTGTTATCGTGTGCTAGTGCTTTTCATGAAGGGGACTTGCACCCCTTGTTGTTTTGCTTGGCACTATCACGGCACAGACCTACATTGATGTTTTAAGCACCTTCTTGCTTCCCACTGTTAAAGAGCAATTCGGGGATGGCGATTCAATTTTTCAACACGATCGAGCACCTCTTCATAACGCACGGCCTGTGGCGGAGTGGTTACACGACAATAACATCCCTGTAAAGGACTGGCCTGCACAGAGTCCTGACCTGAATCCTATAGAATACCTTTGGGATGTTTTGGAACGCCGACTTTGTGCCAGACCTCACCGACCGAAATCGAAATCTCTCCTCAGTGCAGCACTCCGTGAAGAATGGGCTGCCATTCCTCGAGAAACCTTCCATCACCTGATTGAACGTATGCCTGCTAGAGTGGAAGCTGTCATCAAGGTTAAGGGTGGGCCAACATCACACTGAATTCCAGAATTACAGATGGAGGGCGCCCCAAACTTGTAAATCATTTTCAGCCAGTTTTCTGGACACTTTTGATCATATAATGTACATCAGGGTGTCGCCTGAATCAAAAATGAAGATAGTCAGTGCAATGAACCATGACTCACAGCCATCTCACGGAAATATCAAATGGCATGAAGTATGAATCGCTCAACGTACAGAAATCATGAGGAACAGGATGAAAAGAGTACTTGAAATAAGGTATCGGTTTTTTTTTTTTTTTTTTTTTTTTTTTTTTTTTTTTTTTTTTTTTGTCATATTCAACGTGAGTGAGGAGTTCCTTCGTAATAGCACGGAAGTGAAGACTTCGCTAATGGTTTCTTTTCCTTTTTTTCTAATTCTCTACAGTCGAGCGGCTGTCTGAGATCTGGCCCATTAAAGGATTCTCGGTTGTTTTCAGTCAGATGCCGCAACAGTATGGGAGTGGTGCGGCGAATCTTCCAATGCTGTACACATAGTTGTTAAATTGATAGTTATAAAAGACGGAGGCGTCAAGGACGTGGAAGGCTACAAAAAATAGTTTACGAAGAAAAAGAGATAGCGGAACAGTTCATGATTTACATTACATCTGAGTATCGTCCTAAGTTTCGAGGGAAAACAGAGACCTCATGAAAGAGTAAGAATTTTTAAAAGGAAGTGTGACTTTCTCGTCACGTTTGTCTTGCGAAAAAGTAGATTCACAAATTTTGTTACGTGAGTTATTAACAATTAAGCTGAAAGTAATTAAATTGTTGGTTGAGCAGCTATTACTGAGGAATATTTCCTGAAAAAGTAATAAGGTGTTTATGCAGCTGTTCGGTTTCCGTTCTCTTTTCATATCTCTGCTACTAGGAGCACCCCTTCTTTTCCTAAGGAGCCCAAATTAGACACAACCAATTTTTTGTTGGTTGGTTGGTTTGGATGGTAAGGGACCAAACCACAGGCTCATCAGTCCCCTTTTCCTCCTGCAAACAGGTCTCGAGTTAAAGCCAATCCCAAAATTAGTCGGGGAAAGCAAGAAGGCATAAAACTAACTGGGAACCACACTGAATGAGAAAAGGAAAGAAGCAAAGGGAAAACGTGCATTAAAAGGAAAAAAACTGTGGAAGGTATTAAATTAATACAGAAGATAGCCTGGACTGGCTGATTGCAAGAATAAAAAGGGTGGGCAGCCACTGTGCAACACACTAAAATCTGTAGCCGAAAAACTCACGGCTAGAGAGACACAAAAAGGGAAACAGCAAAAAGGAGTGAGGAAGAGTAAAAAAGGAGGGAGGGTGAAGGTCTGTGAGAGAAGGGCAGTCGTCCACCCTTAGATGGAGTAATAAAAACCTCCCTCTCGAAGAAAATGTAGAACTCGAAGAGCCGTTGAGGCATTGTCTCCTAACACTGTAGGCAGTGTCGTGGGAAGGTAGAAAGTCCGCTTCAGGGCGGCTAAAATTGGGCAGTCCAAGAAGATGCGAACCACAGTCAAGAGGGAACCACAGCGACGCTGAGGTGGGTTCTCACGATGTAAGAGCTCACCGTGAGTCATCCAAGTATGTCAGTGAGAAGCTGGCAAAAGACAATGGAGTCCCTGCAAGTGGCTTTCATGGACGACTTCCACACATTCGTTATATCCTTGACAACACGTAGTTTATTTGGTGGACAGAGGGTGGCCCATTCAGTATCCTAGATCCCAAAAACATTACAGCATAAGACTGATCAGAGATCAGTCTCCGGTGTGCCGATCTCTAGGTCAGGTTTACTGGTAGCCTCTTTGGCCAGCCTGTCAGAAAGTTCATTTCCCAGGATCCTGACATGTCCTGAGGCCTCCCAGATGAAGGACACTGAACGTCCACTGTTTCTGAGGACATGAAGGAACTTCTGGGTAGTCATTACCAAAGGATGACGAGGGAAACACTGGTCGAGAGCTAGTAGGCTGCTTAACAAGTCACTAGAGATGACGAAGGACTCACCTGCACAGGAGAAGATATGTTCAAGAGCGCGAAAGACAACTACCAACTCTGTAGTAAAAACACTGCAGTCATCTGGCAAGGAGCACTGTTCAATATATCCAGTCTCAGCGTAAGCGAAGCCCGAGTGAGATCGACCATTGAGCCATTGATGTACACTATTTCTGCGCCGTGGAACTCGTGGAGAACAGAGAAAAATTGGCAGCAGAGGGCCTCAGGTGGAATTGAGCCTTTTGTGCCTTGTGATAGGTCCAGACAAAGCCGTGGCTGAGGCTTGGACCATGGAGGTGTACATGAGTGGATCCACAGGAAAGGTGGTGGCGGGAAAGTCTCGAGTTCAGTGAGAAGGGACCAGACATGGACTGCAATTGAAATCTCCGATCGGGGCCGCTGTTGCGATAGATTTATTGGCGTGTTGGGGTAAAGGACATGGTAATTGGGGTGTTGAGGTGAACTGCGAACGTGTACGGCATAATTTGCTGTCGCCTGATCTTCAATGGGGGAATCGCAGCTTCCACAAGGAGGCTGTTCACTGGGCTCTTTCGGAAAGCCCCCATCGCAAGTTAAACTCTGCAGTGGTGTATAGAATCCAGCACCTGCAATGCTGAGGGCGACGCTGAACCATACGCCAGGCTCCCATAGTCGAGACGGGACTGTACAAGGGATTTGTACAGCTGCAACAATGTAAAGTAATCTGCATCCCATTTAGTGTGACTCAGGCATCAAAGAATGTTAAGATGTCACCAGCACTTTTCCTTAAGCTGATGAGGATGGGTAACACAAGTTAAATGGGCATCGAAGGCCAGGGCCTCCCGTCAGGTAGACCGTTCGCCGGGTGCAAGTCTTTCGATTTGATGTCACTTCGGCGACTTGCGCGTCGATGGGGATGTAATGATGATGATTAGGACAACACAACATCCAGTCCCTGAGCGGAGAAAATCTCCGACCCAGCCGGGAATCGAACCCAGGCCCTTACGATTGACATTCTGTCACGCTGACCACTCAGCTACCGGGGGCGGACGCCATTGAGGTAGAGTTCTATATGCTGATGGACAGTACAATGATTACAGAAGTGTGTGTCACAAGTCTTGGCGGCTGAAAACTGAAAGCCGTGTATGAGGGCCCATGACTGTGCCTTTCGTATGGCATCCTGTAGTCGATGTTCAGCAACACCAATAGAAGAGGAGCAGAAGGAAATACAAAAATCGTCAGCATATAAGAAGAGGCATACCGAGGACCCCACTGGTGCTGCGAGAGCATTAATGGCCACTAAAATGTGTGGGAGCAGTACAGAGCCCTGCAGGATACTGTTCTCTTGGATATGGGGTGAACTGTGTGAAGCACCGACTCGAACTCTGAAAGTGTAGAGCGAAAAAAAGTTCTGTACAAAATCAGGAGAGTGTCTCAGAGACCGTACTCGTGCAGAGTAGTGAGACTGTGGTGTCAACGAGTGGTATTATAGGCTTTCGTTAGGTCATAAAAGACTGCAATAAGCTGTTGACGGCGGGGTAAGTCCGTTTGGATGGCAGACTCTAGGTATAGCAAGTTGTCAGTGGTGGTCCGACTTTGGCGAAAACCGCCCTGGAACAGAGCCAGAAGGCCCCGAGACTCAAGGAGGCAATCCAAACACTGACTCACCATACATTCGAGAAGCTTGCACAGAACGTAGGTGAGGCTAGTAGGACGATAGCTATCCACATCTAGTGAGTTCTTACCAGGTTTTTGCAATGGTACAACGATACTTTCTCCTCAAGGCGCCAGGAATTATCCATCGCTTCAAATGCTGTTGAAGAGGGCAAGGAGGTGGTGCTGGTAATTCGCTGATACATGTTTAATCATTTGGTGATAGATTCTGTCTGGCCCAGGAATGTATCAGGACAATCAGCAAGGGCACTGAGGAATTCCCACTCACTGACTGGAGCATTATACACTCAGGGTGGCATGGAGCAAAAGATAGGTGTTGTCATTCTACCCACTGTTTTAGGTGCCGAAAGGCGGGATGGTAATTCTCAGACACAGAAGTGCGAGAATAATGCTCAGTAAGATGCACTGTGGTTACATCTGGGTAGATGTATACAGCTCCATTTGTGAAAATTCCAGGTATACCTGCAGGGGTCTGATATCCACAAAGGTGTCTGAACTTGGTCTCAAGTTGGGAAGGTCTGTGTTCCAGTGATGGAGATGTATCGTTCCCAACACTCCTGCTTCCGTCATTTGATGAGTTGATGGACCTGGGTGCAGAGCTGTTTCAAGGCAATCAGGTGCTCCATCTATAGGTGCCAATTATGATGTTGAACGGCCCTTGTATGGCCTCTAATGGCTGCAGCGATTTCTGGCGACCACCAAGGCACTGTCTTCGCCCAGGGGCATCCTGGGGAACAAAGGACTACCAATTCAGCTGCGGCAACAATGGTAGTAGTGATGGCTTGGATCATCTCTTTGATGTTGCCATGCAATGGAGATTCAACGGTGGTAGTGGAAGTGTAAGCGTCCCAGTGAGCCTTGGTAAGAGCCCATCTGAGCAAGCGTCCAGGTGAGTGAGGCTGAGAGTGGGACAGGAAAAGAGGAAAGTGGTCATAACACACAAGTCATCATAAGCTGTGCAGTGGATAGACAGTAGAAGGCCATGACTGCAGATAGAGAGATCATTGGCCGAGTATCTGCCATGAAATTAGTGGGGGACCCTATATTGAAGAGGCAAAGGTCGAGTTGAGTTACGAGATCTTTGACATTTACCATGGCCAGTAATCTTAGTTCTATGCCGAAGAGGGTTATGGGCATTAAAGTCACCCAGAAGTAGAAAAGGTGGGGGAGTTGGGAAATTAGTGCAGCCAGTACGTGGTGCAGCACTCCATCATCTGCAGGATGGTAGATGTTGCAAATGGTAACTTTTTATTGTCCTCACCCTGGCAGCCAAAGCTTTTAAATGAAGGGGCACAGGTGCACTTTATATGGAGGTAAGGCCATAGATACATACTCCACCTGACATCCTGTTATAGTCAGTACGATCTTTATAATGCCCCCAACAGCCACAAAGGCCAGGAGTCAACATTGGCAGAAACCAAGTTTCCTGAAGCAAAATGCATTGAGCAGGTATAGCCCCGAAAAGTTGTCATAACTGAGCTGTGTGGAGTAAAAATGCCTCAGTGTCACTGGAGGATGATGCTTTCTGAAGCCTGGGAAGGCAAAAATAACTAATGAGGCAGTTTACGCCTCTGGGTTACCTGCTGCCACTGGTTGAGTACTTGTATCCATTTCCATTGCGGCTGGGGCGTTGGCGAGATCTAGGTCCTTGGGGAATGCTAAACTCTCCATCTCGTCCTCAGCCACAGAACTGGTAGAGAGTGGTGGGGTTGGGGCCACTGGAGTTTCCCATTTCTTAGCAGACTTTGTCTGCTTGCCCTCTCCTCTTTAGGGCTTTGCTGGGAGGACTTCTCTGAAGTAGCTTCAGGCACTGAGGACGACTGTGAAGTCCTTTGAACAGCAGCTCCTGGCCTCTTCCGCCACTGGATAGTGTCAACTTTTTAACAGGAGGAGATCTTGGAAGGTAGACCCCCAAGGGAACCCTTCCATGCGAAAGGAGCTGGAGGAGGCTATTGCTGTTCCAGCTGGTGGAGGAGACCGATATCCCCGGAGTTTGGTGGGTGGGAGCGTGTGCTTTGGGAGCAATGGAAGAAGAGTTGCCCCCAGCCACCAAGGGACCCGTAAGTGCCCACTGTAAGAGACAGAGACATGGGGAGTACTGTCACCAATAAGAGTGACATCGGTGTAGCTGCAGCACCTGAAGGTATCAAGCGAATGGGGTTCAACAGTTTGTATTTCCGTTTGCCATCCTGGCAAGTCAGCCAGTTCAGAGTCTCTAACTCCGTAATTTTCCGCTCCTTTTGCGGTACTGTGCAATCCAGCCAGCTTTTGGAGTGGAGCTTTCCACAGTTCACACAGCTGGGAGGTCCACATGGAGTATTCGAATGCAGTGGACGTCTGCAGTGTCTACATATGGCGCTGGTATTTGCAGCACTTAAAAAGTATCGCATAGAGGATGCATGGTTTTACATCACATCAGTATACCATCAGATTTTCAGGTAATGAATCGCCCTCAAAGGCCAAGAAGAACCCACTGGTGGCAATCATATCTTTTGACCCCTATAGATGCACCGGATGAAATGAATCCCGCCACCCCCCTCTGTTCTAAATTTGCGCACAACTCATCGCTGGACTCTAAGAAAATGTTGCGATGAAAAATAATCCCCTGGAACATATTGAGTCTCCTATGGGGGCTGACGGGAACAGGAATATAACCCAGCTTGTCACACATGAACGACGACTGGGCTAGGGATGCAGTCTGAATCAAGACCAACCCATTTCTCATTCTGGACAGAGCACCGCGTCCCCAAACTTGTCCTCCAGGTTTTCAAAAAAACAAATAGAGGCTTCATAGCCAGAAAAGAGTCCCCATCTGTTGTGCTGAAATACCTTGGCGAATAAGGCTCACACTTTTCCATAATCCTACATGTCTCCCGTGGTGTAGCTAGGGAGGGAAACGGTTTAGTATCGTACTTCTAAGCATTAGAGTCTACCTTGCACTTCTTAGACCAGCAAGAGACGACTTGGTCCACTTCATTGGGGTCATCTACCCTGATGCCACCCACTCCGATCAGGGGATTTCACAGGCAGCACAATGGCCATTACCTGCTGCCCCAAGATGATGGGCATCTACTCTTTGGTATACATGGGGAGTTTGCAGCTCAGGCATCAGCAGTGCGATCCCTATGCTGCCAGGTGGCTACCACCAAGTGATTACATGACGGCCCCATCACGAAAGACTGGCTACCATGCTGTATATTGGGTGTGGAGAAATCCAGTATTGTCATGGGCCAAGAGAGGACAGTGAATGGAAGAAGATGATGTATCCCACATGATGTCCTCACACTAACAGCTGAATTGTGGGTGGAGTTGCAGAGCCATGACAATAAGATGTGCATCAGGTCTTACTGCACTATGGATATGTAGTGCACCATGTAAGGCGTCCTTCCCCAAATGGCCCGCACATCTGTAGAATTTTGAATGTGGGAGGTCACATGTTAAAAGGGAACCATAATAAGGCCGAAAAGTAGGAGAGTACTTTTAGTAGCCTAGTACGATAGGCAGGAATACCTCAGGTCTATTCAAACCCCTGAACCCACAAGGGGACTTTTCTTTTCTTTTTCTTTCTCTTTTTTCGAACAATGGAAACAAACAGGAGGAAGTATAAAGAAAAAAATCACAAATGAAAAATCCAGGTCCACCACAACAGATGCACTAAATGCGTCTTGCAGGTATTTGAGGACAACAAGGCAACGTTGTATTCCGAATATAATCAAACGACGATATTAAAGTAAGGAAATGAAAAGAAAATGTTCTGTAATAGCAACGTAATAATACTGCGAAATTAATCTATGTGAGTATCTATAATGGTCTTTTCCATTAATTTATATCTTTTGAAAAGCCAGGTTGTTGTTGCTGTAGCCGTTTAATTCTAGAAATGTTCCACGAAAATCATTCTGTCTTGTGTTTCAACAGAGAAAATGGAAAACAGACTTTTTTTCTGAGTTGACAAAGTAGATGTGTAATTAACTTTGTTCCATTTCAGGCTCCACGGGGCGGATAATAAGAGCACCTGTGTTATCCATCTGCTCAGTCTTGAGCTTCCAACGAAAGTAAAAAGTTCTATTGTGACGTGAAACAGAACAGCCATCCCACGGAAGCGGTGAACATACTTGACGACAGCCACCTGTGTAAAGGTTAAAGGAAGTAAATTAATGTATACATTAACTGAATTCTTCGCCGGTGCTTGACAGAACATGAAAACAAAGCAATGAAAGAAGAAAATTTTATTGCTACTATGGCGCAATTAATGTCATTTGCACTGCCGTAGTGTGTTAGTTTCACGAAGAAGCGAAAGGAGTAAGTAACCGTTTTTGAATGGTGAGCTTGTAACACCCATATCGATTCTTTTAAAACCTGTTATACAATAGTAATACTAAGTATCTTGTATTTACGTAAAACTGTACCTATCGGTGTCACTGGTGTAATAATTATGACCGTGGAAGTGTTACCTAAATCTGGAATAAGTTACCGGACTTCACTGATGTCGTTATAAAACTGATTTAACATGCAATAGAATTATGAATTCGGAAGTGTGCACATGCAGGGTCGTTAAAACAGACAATGAACTTCACATCCGTAAATTATGGCACTATACTCGTATTTTAGCAACTCCCTTATAATATAAACAATGCACAAAGAATAATACCTTGCTTCAATGAGAGAAACTATGATAAGTAATTCTGAGCAGTAAAGATATAGATTAATGTAAATGTTTCCTTGTAATAAAGTTTACTTCTGTGACTCTTTATCATTTACTTTCTAAACTAATGTCAAACAGCAGTAAGACAAGAACAACACCAATAAAACCAATCCCGAATAGCAAATTAAGAGGAGTCACACATTTACATAATGAAGCACATTTTCAGAAATAGCATCAGAATAGTTCATAATATTATCCAGAATTAATAGATTATGCTAGAAATTACCATTTTCACACTAAAATACTCACACTGCAAATACTAGACATAGCCCCGTAATTAGTTTCAACATGCTACGAAATGTCTCGCTTCTGGTCAACAAAATCACAATCAGTCCACTATTTTTTCAATATAGGATCACTGAAAATAAAATTTAAGAACATGGTTAAGGAACCTGTTTCAGCCGAGCGGGATTAGCCGAGCGGTCTGAGGCGCTGCAGTCATGAACTGTGCGACTGGTCCCGGCGGAGGTTCGAGTCCTCCCTCGGGCATGGGTGTGTGTGTTTGTCCTTAGGATAATTTAGGTTAAGTAGTGTGTAAGCTTATGGACTGATGACCTTAGCAGTTAAGTCTAATAAGGTTTCTCACACTTTTGAACATTTGAACCTTTGAACCTGTTTCACGCAATACGAATTAGGTCAATCACAGCCTGCATTGACGGAAAAGAAATCACAACACAAAAGAGGAGTCGTGCGACATAAACGAAAGTTTTGTCTTCGTACATCCGTAGCTGAAATGGAGGACAGTGGGACGTTAGCTGGTATAAATTTATATTAAAAATGAAGAAATTCCTTCAGCTGTATTTAAGGTGTCGATTTTAATTTGGCAACTAGTTTCAACAACGTCATCTTCCGGTCCATACACTCGTTGACGTCAACTGCGTGCGCCTGATACTAGAAGTCAGTGGAGATATACGGACGTGCTCCGTGTGGAAGGTGATTAGTAACTAGTTTTAATATAAACGAAAGTTGGTTGGCGCGTTTCGACATCTGAAAGATGATGTCTATATGTCTGTTCTGCTGTGTCGGCTATTTTTGTGCGGCGGCGCGGTTTCTTCCGTCCCTTTGCGTCGAAACTGCACCTTCCTGTGAACATCGTCTCAGCAGATCATCAGTAGGGAAGCCGAGCGAAACCTACTGTACTTCGACGTGAACCAGGCTGCAATTAATGTCACTAATCCGCGTTTCGGGAGAAAGTTTTCACACGAAATGAAAGGTTGGAAATTTTGTCCTTGATTAATATATTCTGAAGCATTGGTGAACAAGTATCAGTGCCAAGCCCGTGCTAGTCTTAACACAGTCACTCACAATCCTTTTCACTCACGTTATCAACTTTATGGTGTTGCATTTCCCGAAAACGTAATAGCAACAAAAATACGGATTGTTTTTGATTGAGAATGCTCGTCAAATATTAAGTCTGTCGGTACCTAATGCAGTCACAGTTTTTAGCCACCGACCTGCTCAATACGCCACGCGGAATGTATGTCTTTTCTCGTCACAAAATTCACTTAAAAATTCCGACATTTCTACACACCCATCGGAATAATTATGCCGTCACTTTACAACACTTTTGATGAATGAAACACTGCTAGATCCGGCAACTTATCATTTCCATCGGAACTACTACTACATACGTCCGAACTGTTTCATGGCTCCGACTCCTCTCTAGAATACTCTAAGTCTTCTCTACCAGCAGAGAGAGGCGCGCGAAGAATATTGCTTTACCATTGATCAGTTTACTCAACAGCCAATAGCAAAACAACATTCGCCCGCGTCAGTCCACGCTTTTCATCAATAACCAATCGCAAAATAGTAAACCTAATGACTGCACTTTTTACCGACGTAATTATCTAGTATGCTGAAGTTTTGTTTATGGATAAAGTTATTTACCATTGTTATTTATACCTAAATTAACTTTCCCTTTACCATAAACTTACTTTACAAATCTATTCTACAAAAATCCCCTTTGTCCACATCCATACTTCTTCGAAATGTTCCCACTACATAACTCGTTAAACAATTACCTTCATATTAACCTTAAAACACACTCACGCATCATTCATACTGCTAAAACACATTTGTAACATTTTGCGTACACCAAAAGACATAATAACACTTTATGAAAGTACTAGAAGAGTTTATGAAACACATTCTATTACTTTAGTGCACTCTAGTGGGCACAATCGAAACTAAAACACAGTCCACTATCCAATAATGTCCTCTATCGGCTGATACATAAAATACTTGCGCGTCCAGTCTGGCGTCACCATCTGTCACTATCCAGCTCTGAGACACATCTCCCACTTAACCGCCTTCAAGGCAGGATCGGTATATGGCGCCAGGCCTCAGTGGGGATCAGCACCGCCACGTAAAGGAAAGAGAGAACTAGTGATGGCTGGTGACAGTAATCCAAAATCATATGTACCAAACACTTTCCACTCAACAGAAAACTTTATTTCTAAAACGAAAGGAAACTCAACTTCTTGATTTCTGTGATTCCTGTGGTTCCTATATACAAGTACTTTATTCTCTATAACCATTCTCAGAATAGAGGCTAAGCATCGTCTTCCCGTTACTTAGTACTGAAGCTGTCGAAGTGTGCGACCGAACAGGGCCGACCAGCTATGGGCGGCTGGTCAAATTAGTACGGTCAGGGGGCGCTGACCTCTGTCTTCCTGGTGTGGCGCTGCCCGCTCTTTCCATTGGCGCGCTGGTCAGCGCCTTCTTGATGCCGTTTGGCGGCGCTGCAATGGTCAGTGTGCAGTCGATGCTTTAGGACTGCACGTACACAAATTTCGCCCCTGTCGTAAGAGTGGCGTTAGTAGCCGAACCATAAGGATGCAAATCAGGTTTGCTTTAAACACACGCTGTAACGGTAGTGAGTGTCAGTTACGTTCGAGATTGGACGTGGTGAGCTGTTGTTGGTCAAGAATGACTTTAAGGCGACAAATATTGCATTATCAGCACGTGATTGAGTTTCAGCGAGGTCGTGTGATAGGGCTATGAAAAGCTGGACGTTCCTTCCACGATGGTGCAAAAAAAACTTCTACCGAAAGGGAAGACCACCGTGTATGGGTCTGGCGCATCGTACTTCATCTGCAGCAGCAGTTGGCACCACAGTGATCTGTAGCGTGTATTCCACTGATCGCAAACCATCGCCATCTGCGACTTCAGCGGTGTCAAGTGAGAGCTCATTTCAAGACAGTATGGATGTCTGTTGTGTTCTCTGGTGAAGGCTGATTCTGCCTAGGTGCCAGTGATGGCCGTGTATTGGTTAGAAACAGAACAGTTGAAGGGCTGCAACCATACTCTCTGCGTGCTAGACACATTGGACTTATACCTAGAGCAATGGTCTGTATGACAGCAGGAGCATTCTCGTGGTTATCTCATGCACCGTGGCTGCAAATTTGTACGCCAGTCCGGTGATTCGACCTGTTGTGCTGCCATCCATGAACAACTTTCCAGGGGGTGTTTTCCAACAACATTATACTCACCTCCACACCGCTGTTGTGGCCCAACATGCTCTACAGAGTGTCAACATGTTGCTTTGTCCCGTTGATTACCAAATCTGTCTCCAATCGAGCACGTATAGAATATCAGAGAACGACAACTCCAGCATCATCCAGAACAGCAATAAACGTCCCTGCACTGACCGACGAAGTGCAAGAGGCGTGGAAGTCCACCCCATAAACTGACATAAAGCTCTTGTACTCCATAATGCATGCACATTTGAACGCCTGCAGTCAACAATTTGGCGGTTCCACCGGTTATTAATGTACCAGCATTTCACATTTTAAATGGCCTATCTCGCGCTTACATTAACCAATGACCTTGCAATGTTGATTCCTTAAATATTTTACATAGCATTTTCCTCAAATACCATTACCCTAGATTACTTCTTTTTTTGTGCTGAAATTTTTCTACGTCAGTGTATTTCTGTAGTCAATGTTACGTGACGCTTGAGGTGGTGTAAACAACGACGACTCTGGACAGTGGATGTCTGTAAATGAGTGACCTAGACTGATGAATCAACCTGTTCACTGCGGCAATTACATGGCAGGGTTTGGATTTGGCGAATGCCTGAAGAACTTTACCTGTCATCACGTATAGTCCCAGCAGAGAAACCGGTGTTACGATAAGCTTTTCTTGGTTAGGGTGCGGTCCACATGTGGCGCTTAAAATAACTCTAAATATTGAAGGATATGAACGAAATTCACAGCACTGTGTACTGAGTGCAGTAGAGGAACAGTTCAGAGGACGATGAGTCTGTCAGCATAACAATGCACCGCAAGCCGCTGTGGCCGAGCGGTTCTAGGCGCTTCAGTCCGGAACCGCGCTGGTGCTACGGTCGCATGTTCGAATCCTGCCTCTGGCATGGATGTGTGTGATGTCCTTAGGTCAGTTAGGTTTAAGTAGTTCTAAGTTCTAGGGGACTGATGACCTCAGATGTTAAGTCCCATAGTGCTCAGAGCCATTTGATTTTGAACAATCCACCCTGTCACAAAGCAGCACCTGTGGGGCAATGGCATTTGGAGAATAACACACCTGAAGTTGATTAGCCCGCTCAGAATCTCGAGCTGCACACAGTCGAACACCATTGGGTAGAGCTATCAAAACACGTAGAATTTCAAGATATGTCGATTAGTGCAAACCAGAGCTCTCTACGACCATTATTTCTCCGGCTATGAACGTGTGAAGAAGATTATACAAATTGCACGGAGTGGTGAGGATTCAAAATTACATTAAAAATACTTGCAAGTATATAATCGAACTTATGTTACTCTATTTGAAGTCGAAAGAGTCCAAGGTATGTTTTGTAATCCAAAAATTCTATTTTCGATAAAACGGCCTAAAAATCTTTCCGGTCTGGACCTGTGGGACTCATATCCATTTTTAGGCAAATTTTTTCTAAAAATACAACTTTCCCTACACCAGAAAAAGTAGAAATTCAAGCTCTGTCGATTATTACAAACCAGACCCCCTACGACAAACATTTCTCCAACTATGCACGTTTGAAGAAGATTATACAAATTGCACGGAGGGGATGAGGATTCAAAATTGGATTAAAAATACTTGAAATTATATAATCGAACCAACATTACTGTATTTGAAGTCAAAATCGTCCAAGATATGTTTTGCAGACGGAAAATTCGTTCTAAAACTTTCAAAAATATGCCCAAAAATTTTGCAGTTCTTGATGTGAGCGATTTTTATCCATTTTTGAGGCAAACCTGTTTCCTAAAAGCACAACTTTCCCCACATCAGAAGAAGTATAATGTCAAGCTTTGTCGATTAGTGTAAACCAGAGGACTCTACGGCAATTATTTCTCCGGCTATGAGCGTTTGAAAATTTTGCGATACTCGTCGAGTCGCTATGCGGGCATTGACCGTTTCGAGCGCTCATATTTTCATTACTGCTGACTATAGAGAGTTGTAACCGCACAAGATGTGGCAGGGATATGGAATATGTCGCATAGATCTTCGTTCGTTTAGAGAGGGTGCCGAAACACGTCTTCCATCGATGGATTGGGTCAAGGTACCTATGGAAGGCTGTGTGAGAGTGACATTATGTCTTCCTTGTTCGAGTGTTCAGAGGCAAGTCCAACTTTACCAGCCTCCTCTGTTTCGGGCAGGTGGGATTCTGTCCCCGCCCGCCAATGCGGATTTAGAACATGAGACCAGCAGTTGTAGGTCACCGAAAATTCACCAAAAATTCCAGCCATTTTTCTCGTGTGTAAACAGTGCTTCGAATTCTGTTTATATTTTTTTCACGATTTCTTATAGGGCTCGAAATATGTCATGATCTTTTAGATATGTAATTGTTCTGAACTTCCCGTCTGTGCTTAGACACTTGCGTGCTTCAAGAAGCCAGGAGAATAAAAAATAAGAGCCTTGACATCCCTGACTCCAGCAGCAAATATGAACTAAACGTTTTCAGAAAAAAATGAACACCATTGCAACTGTAGGACTCAGAAATTTTTCTCTCCCTGGCAGTACCTTCAAACAAGCAGCTAAAACTCGAAAGTGGTGAACATCCATTTTAGAGTTACAGAGATATTTATTTCGACTCCACTTATCGTCGTTTTGGCGTGTCTAGTAACCGGAATCCGACACGACCAAGAGAGGCAGGCCGACTGCCCGATGGCGTCGGCGGTGAGTCGCCAAATCCACAGACGTATGATATAAGAGTGATGTCTGGACACCACTGACTTTCAGCCTCTTTCTTTCCTTTATTGTTATTTGATTCTCCCGTAACATATGGGCAGTCGAGGGCTGTCAGTGGTACAATCCGCAGCTCTGCAGCCAAGAGACATAATAGTTATTATAAACGAAACACAAAACATAAAATAAGGCGATGAAAAAGGGGAACATAAGAACACTATAAGAGGGGAGACAATGGGGGTTAAAAATACACTGACATGGAACCATTCATTGTGGGACACAGTTAAAAAAGGCCCACATAAAAATAAAAACGCATTTGACAATTTGCATAGCACGTAAAAGACTTCAGAGTCACAAGCACAAGATAAAAGTAGGCCACAGGATGAAAAGTCCACACCAGAAGTGCAGGAATCCAAAAGCACTGCACGAGACTTAACACACACGACAAAAATTAAAACTGCCAGGATGAACCTGCCAAGGAAGGCGAGGCCAGAGAGGAGAGAAGAGAAGGCAGAGGAGAGGACAGTGGGGGAGGGGAGGGGATATAGAGAGGGTGGGATGAAAAAATGGGTCGGGTGGCTCACCAATGAACAGGAGACAGGCTGGGTGGAAGAGGGAAAGCAAGCCAGGAGAGAGTGCAAAGACTCGAAAGGGGTTCACTGAAAAGGTAGGGGGTGTACAAGGGAGGAAAAACAGCTCAGGGGAAGGTAAAAGAGGGGAGAGGGAGCTGTGGGGAGGGGGGAGGTGGGGTTAGAGTTGATAAGAGGGGAGATATCAGTGTGAAATCATCTGGGAGGGAGAGGTGCTGGAAGTTGCATCGGTAGACGAGGTGAAATGTGTGGAGATGGAGAGAGGGTGGGACACAACAGTAAAGGTGCAGTATCAGGCAGGGGGGTAGAGATGATAGGAGACACCAGGAGGGTGAGGGGAGCGAGTTTTCAGGCGATGTGTAGGGTTTAGTTGTGTTCGAGGAAAAGGAGATGAAATCACATAGGAACCATGTGGGGACAGGAGGCAGGTACAAAAAGCGAGGGGGAGTGCATGTCGTTTGAGGATTTGGAGGGCTTTATAGAATCTGAGTGGGGCAGAAATCCAGGCGACGCTGACATATAAAAGAATGGGATGGATCAAGGATTTGTAGGTGTGAAGGATGGTGGAGGGATGCAGTCCCCATGTCCTGCCAGACAGGAGTTTGAGGAGGTGCAGTCTGTTGTGGGCTTTGTGTTGAATCATAAGGAGATGGGGAGTCCAGGTGAGGTGACAGTTGGGGGTGAGGCCAAGGTATTTCAGGGTAGGAGCGAAGTGGATAGGACGACCATAAATGGTAAGATAAAAATCGTGGAGCCAGAAGGAGGGGGTGGTGCATCCTATGATGATTGCCTGTGTCTGAGAAAGGTTAATGCGAAGGAGCCACCAGATGGTGAACTGGTTGAGATGGGTTTGAAGGGTATGTTGGGACTGTTGAAGGGTGGATAGCGGGCTACAAAGACGACATCATCAGCAAATTGGAGGTGAACTGGTAGGGGAAGTTTGGGCATATCTGCAGTATGCAGGAGGTAGTGGGATAAAGTGTGAATAGTTACATAGGAAGGACGACGGGAGAGGAAGAAAACACCGAGGCGGATGAAATCTATGGGAAGGCCATATGTCTGTACTCTAAAAGCAGCCTGGGGTTCCATGCACAGTCATAAGCGATCTGGAGATCAAGGAAAACAAAAATAATGGAACAATGTGAGTTAAGTTGGAGGGAAAGAAGATTGGTTAGGTTAAGGAGCTGGCCATTGGCAGAGAAGTGGGGCCGGAAGGAGGTGGTTCTGTTTGAGATGGAGATGAATATGTTGGGAGAGGATGGACGCTAAGACCTCACTGAACATGGAGGTGAGGCAGATGGGACGATAGAAGTTGGTGTCAAAAGGGTGTTTGTTGGTGTTAAGGAACAACAGGATGTGAGAAGTCTTTGACAGGTTGGTGTAAAAGCTGGTGGAGGGGACGATGTTATACAAGGCAGCAAGGACAGCCAGGAAGGCGCGGGGGGGGAGGGGGAGAATTCCTTAGGTGTCCTGAGTTTTGTTATGTGTTTAGACTGGAGGGAGACTTTAATGTCACGTGCTGTAATGAGAGCATTTAAATCTGAGGGGCATAACTGATCCAAATACTGGAAACTGTGGGCGAGTGGCAGGGCAGAGGTATCAGTGCATTCAAGGACAGTGGGGAAGATGGAGTTACTGAGGCGGGGAACGTTGGGAATGGAGAAGACCTCACAAAGGTGGGAAGCAAAATGATAAGCCTTACTGAGGTTGTCAGGGAAGGGTCAGTTGTCATAGAGAAGGGGGTAATGTAGGGTGGGATGGCTACCAGTAAAGCAGTGGAAGGCAGGTCAGTATTTGGAGGAGTTGATAGGGGGGATATCATTTAGTCATGTATGTGTCTGGCGCCAGTCCCGGAGTTTCTGTCCTATTAAGAGGCTGCATATGAGTCGTCGTAATTGCCAGTGGTGGAGGAGTGTATCCTGGTCATGGGTGCAGAGGAAGGAGCGGTAAAGGCTTTGGGATCCGTGGAAAGAAGGATAGCCTGTGAAGGATGAGTAAGGCGGTGAGGGTGGATAATTTTGGTAGGAACATGGGCCCCCACAGCATCAGTGATCGTCTTCTTGAGGAAGAATGATACATGGCGATGTCAGCAGGATATTTAAAAGTAGGTGGGTGGCTTTCAACCTGAGTTGCAATGGATTCCCGGTAGTCATCCTAGTCAGTTCAGCAGCAGTCATGAACAGTCTTTGGAGGGGGAGCAGGGCAGGAGGCAGGAGGTGGGCGATAGGCCAAGGAGATGGTGAGAAGGGCTGTGAGGTGGTCACTACCAATAGGGTCTAAGACTTCCACCATGGAGGTTGGGGAAAGTGAGGATGACATCGAGGGTGGAGTCACTTTCAGGATGGGTGTGCTGTGGGGGGGAGGAACAAGATCTCCTTGGAGAGTGGCAAGGAACTGACGCCACCAGCGAAGGGTGGCAGAGTTGCAGCTGTGGATGTTGAGCTCTGTGGCAATCACATAAGTAGAGAAGATGCAATCCACATGGAAGATGAAGTTGTAGGGGACAGGAGCTGCTGGACAGATATAGATTGTTGCACTGGAGACAGGGAAAAAAAGGATGCTGGAGATAATGTGTTCAGTTGGATCATTGAGTGGGGATTGTGGCTGGACAGGGACATATTCGAGGTGACCAATAGTAACCCCACCTCACATTAGCGGAAGGGGATTGTCGGTGCAGTGAAAAAGACAGGGGGAGGTGAGGACATGAGGTTGTAGGAAGGTTATATTAAGGATGAAGCAGTCCGTCTGGCGCTGCAACAGAGTAAGTATGAGGAGATATTTCTTGGCAGGGAAGGAGCAGATGTTTTGGTAGTGGAGATAATACTATTGGCATGCTTGGGTGGGGTGGAGGGGAAGGGAGCTGAGGAAGGAGGAGAGAGGCTTACACGAGGGTGTCGCATTGGGTAAAGGTGAAATGCGCCTGGCTGTGGGAGTAGGTGGTGTAGCTGTTCAAATGGAAGGAATATGTCTTCAGCCACAGGGGACGGCTGGAGGGAATTGTTAGGATGGATGAGCTGATTGATGATGGTAAGCTTGGGGTTGGTGGGAGGGAGTGTGGCCTTGCATTTGTAGGAGTAGATGGGGTGGGATGCATTGCAGGTGTTGCAGGAAGGAGGAGAGGCATGGTTAGACACTGTTTTAGGAATTGGGAGGCTGTACAGTGGGGGCAGGTTGGGAGGTTTTTGCAGTTTTGGGTGAGGTGATCATTGTAGAGGAGGCATCATTGGCAGTGGTAAGACAGAGGAGGGCTATGGGAGGGGTCAGTGGGGTGGCGACACGTAAAAATCAGGGCTCCCTGATTGACAAGGTGATCAATAGAGGTGGCAGACTCAGTAAACAAGCGCATCAGGAAGGTAGGGCCAGAATCATTGTAGATTCGTCAGGCTGAGCGGGTTTTCAGGGTGGGGTGGGCATTCAGTTCCGCCAACACCCCCACCTCTGCGATCATGGGGGTGAGGGATGGATGACGACAAGGAGGTTTGGGCAGATATGGTGAAGAGAAGGTAAGGAAGGTGTGAGTGACAGATGGAAACCAAAAATGACAGGTAGGTATCCGGAGTAGGTCAGAGTAGAATGATGGAGAGGAGGGCTGTGGGGGATAAGCTGAACATTGAGAGCACAGGGGATGTACTTGCATATTTCCAGTGCGAGGGTGCAGGCTTTGAGGAATTTGGGATGGGGTTACAAAGGACAAATGTATGAAGGGGGCTGGGGATGCAAGGGAAGGGGTTGTGTCCATAGGGGGATCAAAAAGAATGGGGGTGGGTTGTAGTATCTTGGAGGAGGGGGTGGAGGCGAGGTCGGCATTTGGGTGTTTGGAGAGTTTTTGGCGGGGGTGGCCTGGATGGAGGAGTGAGGGACAGGAGGCAATCTCCTTGTGGGAGGTCAAGGCACTTGGATGTGAGGTTAAGTGCTCTGTGGTGGTGACTGTGGCACAGTAGGTAATGACATTGGCTGGGAAACCAAGGGTGGTCGTAGCACGGCAAGTGGGGAGTTGGGGAAAGTCGTCCCAATGGGTGGTGGCAGCAGGACTGTGGGCTGGAGCATAAATGGGAGTGGGAGTTGGAGCAGGAGCAATGTACAGGTGGGGATATAGTACAGGGGAGGAGATGGAAGGGGAGGAGACTTGAGGAGGGGTGGGGAATAGGAGGGAAGCCCAGATGAGGTACTCCATGAGGTAATGGTGACAGTAGTGGAAGGGGAGGTGTAAAGGGTTGTGGTGGTGGGGTTGTCCATGGTGGACTGTGCAGAGACCTACTGGCGACAGATGCCACTGAGGCAGAGAGAGATTACAAAGACGAGGTTAATGAGGAGACAGGGGTGGAAGGACAGGATGGCGACAGCGGCAGAGGCGTCGGGAGAGGAGGCAGCGGTGACAAAGGACGACAGTGGCAACAGTGTCAATGGCGATGGGCTCCAGCAGCACGCAGCGACAGGCATGCACAGGCAGTGATGGACACCAGCAGTGGGCAGAGATGGATGGCGGCAGCAGCAGGTGACAGGGAGGAGCTTCCAAAACGTCGATTTTGGCCTTGAGAGAAGCCCAAGCAGCGGAAATCTTCCGGCTTGGAAGATGTGTGAATCTAACCCACAGGATGCTTCTGAGCCCTTGCACTGAAGGGACCACTGTGCGCGATGATAGGATGGCCCAGCGGGTGTGGTCCATGCACAGCACTGTAGCGGCGACAGCAGCGCTCGTTGATTATAGCGGCACTGCCTAGAGTCTCTCATCTATGTCCACGCATTCTGGTGGGCTCTCCAAATTGTCGGATCTGGATACCAGAGTGTGTAAAATCGGATGTTGCAGCTGATATTGGTTTTGGGATCTATTTCCCGAAAAAGCGTGAGAAGTGTCTTAGGGTGGCAGTGAGAGAGAACAAATGTGTGCCAGAACGTGCTGCTGTGTTCAAGTGTGGAGGCATATATCGTAAAACTGAAGTAAACTACTGTGCAGCAATCTTTTTGAAAGTGTATTTAGAGACATATTCAATTGTATTTGATAACACCTAAGGCTGCTCATCCGCAACGACAAGGGGTGGATGTGATACTTTCCACAAAAGCACGCGAATTGTTTCAGAAAGGTTTCACAAGTGTCTTGCGATCTTTTTAAAGTCCTTGCTCAAGTGTGGTGGTGGTGTTCCTCGGAATAAAACGTGTAATTACATCGCAAATTGTTTAAATATTCTTGCATTTTAAATAGTCTTGCATTATCTACAAATCTCTCTCTCTCCCTCTCTCTCTCTCTTTGTGCAGTGGTACATGTAGTTCCTGCGACATCTGCAAGATATGTACATGACAATATTCGTCACTTTGCTTAAACACAAGATTTAATAACTCCTGAGGCAGCTCGTGTTCAACAACAAGGTGTGTCTGTGCACCAGGGATGAGAAGGAGGAAGGCTGCAGGTATTTCTAAATGACAGGTAGTGATTAGCACACGGCCGCCCTGTGGCCGCCGAGCCCCAGTGCCATGAACGCTTGCCCCAGTGTGGGTGAATGGCTTGTCTCTTGTGCTTCGTTAGGCTGACAGGACATATCGAATGATCTACGGATACAGCACATGCGTTTATTAGCATGAGTTGCGAGGTGTAACTTAGCCCCATCCTGCTGTATCTTCATTATTTGATGAAATGTATTTGTCTTCTTCATACATTTACCAAATATCATTGCTTTCCAAGCATGGTGCAAGTGGCTATGGACACAGTCCTCAGTTGCATGATTATAGCTAATATACCCATTAAAATTCTGCTTCTCTACCACAGACATCTCATCCAGTGAACACATTGCACACAGTAAACAATTACATCTGTCTTCTCCAGAAGTTCAGGGTGGAATCAGCGAATTTCCCACCATTCTTGCCTGAACCACCATCTTGGATTATGTCCCAGGAGGCAGAGGAGAGGTGGATGAATAGCGTCTTCTGGTAGTAGTTTTGTGAATTAGGTCAGTTGGACTCTGGACCTCAATGTGAACTCACTGGATAGAGCAACTGTCTAGTGCTGGGTCAATGATAACTCAAATTGTTTAAATAAACAATACACTGCACTGCATACAAAATAAAGACTTACATCCATCCTATTCAGCAGCCCGGTGCAGACTGAGTCCTTTTCTCACCAATTTCCAAATGGGGGGGGGGGGGGGAGGTGAGAGGAGTAGGACAAGAGAGGAGGGGGATGAAATTAGGATAGTGGAGGTAACCCAATTCCCCTGTTTTCTCACCAAAATTTGAACCACCCACCATGACATCAATGCGACATTGCCTCATCTATAGTCGCCATCCTGGATAAATTTGGCAACAGTGCAGAGTGGGATGATGCCGCCATTGCCCTACTACTCACATTATATGAGTATTTAGGGGTCCCCTTTTAGTGCCTTTCTCTTATAATCCTCATTGGGCTTAAGAATTTTTAATAATTTTTATCAACTTTATTTTACGGCCATTTTGTAATTCTGACAATGCTGTTTCATCAAAATAATTTTAACTAATTTTATCTTAACGGTTCCTACTGAATTACCGTAATTTCATCGTTGTATATACAATGGATTTTCTACTATATTACCTACGCTGTGTTTCTTATGTCTAGACACTCCTATCTATGTAACAGCTCCAAATGTACCAATGTACCAATGCTAGTTCCTCGCCACTTGTGCGACCTCTGTCCACCTGTCCTCTCGCGACGCATTGCCCAGCCTCAGTTTTCTCCAACCCTTGGCTGTATCTACAGCATCATATGGTGGCAGTACCAACCTGCTGCAGGCTTAGCTAGGGTCACTGCACATGGCTTTTCGCAGTTTTCACCGATTTTGCCGTACTGGTGAACCATCATTCCTTTACTTTAGCCTAAGTTAGTTTCCCAACCGTTTTTCGGGTTACTTCAGCAATGTCCCCTTTTTCAGGTCTAAAAACGCGACTTGTTGTCTTCAGTTACACGGCGTGCAACCACTAACTCTTGGTTTAGCCGAACTTTGGGAGACCATACCGTTTGAGGTGTCCTGTAAACTGAACTCAGTAAAATCTGCACCCATTGATATTTGCAGCCAGACAAGGTCGAGGGAGGGTCCGCAATCCACCCGCCCCAACTCCACGGCTTGCCCTGCAGGTAGAAGAGCAGAGGACCCACCCCGGTCCGCCCTTGCATCGAGTGCTGCTGAAGACCACTGGGTATGCTCTAACAAGAGATGTAACGCCTAAATTTTACGATTGGCAGTGATGACATTTTTTTTTTATTTTCTGTCGGACCCAATAATAATTTTTATTTACTTATTTTGCTTTCAATCAGATCTTCACAAAACAGTGGGAAACATTAGAACCGAATTAGAAGCGCTGATTTTAAAAATCTTATGTCTTCTCCGCAAAGTAAAATATAGCCTATACCCTTGAATCAACACACAGCAAATATGAGATACATAAGATGCGTTATGAACCAGATCTTCAACAAGAAAATTTCGCAAGCTGTCCAAGGATATATTTCGAGTACATTGCAATATACCCGCTCTCTCAGGTGGCTCGTTACAGTGCAACTACAAACTGTTTGATTTCTTATCCTTGTATCGATACTGCATTGAAAATATCTGCTCACGAGTGAAAATGTCGACGACGTGCATTGCGTGTCTCGTCCGAAAACAAACTTGTTCCTTTGACCCACGGTACTTGTTGTTGACAACGGCAATGCCCGCTTCACTCTTGATCTGAAAGCTTGTGTTCACTACTGCTCGGGTTGGTTTTCCCAGCAGTGTTGGTTGTGCGTTAACAGAGCTACACAACAGTGTGGATTGGTCTACTGATGAAGAATCGGCCGATATGCATGTCTTCTAGCGGTTCAAAAAAATGGTTCAAATGGCTCTGAGCGCTATGGGTCATCAATCCCCTATAACTTAGAACTACTTAAACCTAACTAACCTAAGGACATCACACACATCCATGCCCGAGGCAGGATTCGAACCTACGACCGTAGCAGTCCCGCGGTTCCGGACTGGAGCGTCTAGAACCGCACGGCCACCAAGGCCGGCTCTAGCGGTTCACTGACTTATATGTTCAGCCGTTCCTGCATCGACATCAACGACATAACAGTAATTTTTCGTCTAAACGTAGGCGTCCACGAATAACCAGATGTCTTTCGTGTTATTACGTTTGTTTGATTCGATATTACAGAATTGTTCACTACTATGAAAGTACTTTCACAAAAACGAAGATAATTCTGGTAACAAAGCCAAATAAATCATAATCACATTACTACTTTGTAACGAGCCACCGGAGACCACGGGTCCCCCGTACCAAAATACTCAGAAAATATCCCTAAACAATCTTCTAAATTTTGTCGGTGGAGTTCTGTTTCACCCTGTAGAGGTGACTTGTGTTGTGCGTTCTCCCATTTCTAGCACTACCTGTACCCGTCCTCTGTATGTGAGTTTAAAATGTGAAGTACTCGGGATTCCAATGGGATCGATACATCATGATTCCTAGACTCATCAGTTAAATCTGGTTCTAGAAACAAACACTGGTGTCCAAAATTAAAGCAACAAACGGAAATTTTGGAAGCTTGAGTTTATTTCGCCCCAAAACATAGACAGGTCACAGCGAAAAACCTAAGCTAACGTAGCCTAACCGCAAAACACCTCGCAAGAGCCGCACATGAGATCCCAAGACCGCCTCACGATACCTGGCAACAGTTAACCCACCACGATTCACTCAGAGCATTGGCGATACTCCTCGATATCGCTCTCTTTCCATAATGTTCGGGTCTCGAAATTGTGTTTCACATTCCCTTCAGGTGTGAATTCGTGGAAAGCACTCTCCACACCAAACCCGAGACTCCTCTGTGGAAACAATATCGGCCAACCGTCCGACTGTCCGACTGTCCTGGTGGCATGTTGACCACTCCACTCTAGACGTTCCCTTCTGTGAAGGTCTCTGACAATAAATACCACTCTTTCTAAGCCTTCTGTACATCGTTTACCCCGATACAACACGTCCAGTGGATGCTACCAGGACAAATGCCAGTCCCTGGGCAGTACTAAGGAGGTACCGTCGTGCCCTTACAGCCAAATAACGGTCCTCTCTTTCTGCTGTCACACATGGTCGGCCCTGCCCTGGTCTTAGGAATACAGTTTCGGTCTCTACAAACAGTCGCCACATCCGAGAAACAACAGAACGATTCACATTCGGCCATCGGACAAAGTCATTTTGCCACTGTCCTGCTTCCATTCTTCCTTTGACCCTCCACCGCAGAGAGTCTGGTAGGCGTCTTCTCTGTACCTTACTGCACCATCTGTGACCATTTACTTAATTTTGGACACCAGTGCATTAACTAGGCTTCCTCACAATAGTTTATCTCGATCTTAACCCGTTTGCCAGTTTCAGTTTCATCATCATCATCTCCGTGACATCCTCCCACTAGTCAAACTAACCTGTGACCATTTTCGCTAATGTCCGCGGCCAGTCACATTCTGTACGGGTCCCACACACATGAACAGTATCCTAAGATGAGTCGCACGAGTCTTTTCTGTGCATTCTGCGACTGCTTAACTGAGAGGTTACCATGCAGCGGGTCCGGGTTCGATTCTCCGCTCGTGGACTGGGTGTTATGTTGTACTCATCATCATCTCATCACCACCGACGACGCACAAGACGTCCAATGTGGCGTCACCTGAAATAAAACTTGCACTCGGCGGCCGAACTTCCCCGGATAAGGCCTCTTGGCCATCAATACCACACGATCATCATCTCCTCTGCAGACTGACTGCATTTCTTTAGCGCTCTACCACTGAACCGAATTCTGCCATCCACTTACCTACGACTGAGCCTATATGATCGTTCCATTTCAAAGCCCTACAAACTGTTACGCCCAGGTTTTTGTATGAGATGATGATCTCCATTTGTAATTCGTTGATACTGTGGTCGTCGGATACCACATTGCTTTTGTAATGTTCCTAAATTGGGTCTCAACGCCAAGCTTTGGTAGTAGTTCACTATTGTTCTTTATTTGTTTCAGGAGGGTAAACCAAGAACAAAATTCACACAGAAACTACATTCCGCTCCTCCTGCGGGATGACACACACACACACACACACACACACACACACACACAAACAAACAATCTGGTTAATGCCCAAGAGTCGGGCAGAAAATAAATAATCTACACAGATAGCACTGTAAACGAAGCTTCACTTCGGATCGTCGTCTACTTCGCTGGCACGTCGACGAGAGCTATTGAGGGACCGCAGTGCATCTGGAGCATGAGGTGGCCAGCTCTCGCCGAGGGGAACTGTCTGTACTTAGGTCCGTGTAATGCCACCAGTTGGGGTAATGGCTTTGGATATCATAGTACCATGGAACGTGGTACTCTACACTGATGCCGCGGGATGAGTATTGTCCTGCCCAGAGCTCGTATGTAGTTCACCGAGTTACGCAAAGTGTCTACTTTGTTGTGCAGGATCGTCGTCCGTTTGCGAACTGCTTCAAGTACTGCATCCTATTTGGGGGGGGGGGGGGGGGGGGTGAAGAGCAGCCTGCAAGTCAACGATGCGAGTACAGCGACTGGCACGAAGTATCCATCTGAGTACCATATTTTGTAAAACTTGTAGACGGCCAATTTATGTCGGACTGGCAACATCCAAGACCGAGCTGCCGTACAGTTACAGATAACGGTCGCCTTATACAATCAAAGCTTTGTTGTGGTACTGAGGTTACTACTTTTGAAAAAAGGGCGGAGTTTCTTGGCCATACCAAAAGCTTTGTTCCTGAGAGAGCCAATATGTTTGTGGAGAAAGAAATGTTTGTCCAAAATGACCCCCAGATAATTCACCGTTGCTCCCTCCCCTCCCCCTCACCCCCCCCCCCCCCACTCCCAAGGGATATCCCACCCATTCAAAGTTGATAGGCATCAAGGTGTGTTTCTTTCTGAAACAGATGGCTGTCGCCTTGGCAGGATTTAGTTGCAATTTATTGGTCTTACACCAAGCGGGGATGGCATCGAGTTGGTACTGAAGGGGTCGAATGTTGGCGAGAATATGTCTTCCGCTCGTGAAAAAAGCCTTATCATCGGCAAACTGTGCAGTCTGTATCTCTGTGACTGATGGCATGTCATTTACATAGAGATTAAATAGTAGTGGGAATAAAACGGATCCTTGAGGCAGCTCCACCAACGCCGATCGCGTATCAGCTGTGTTACAGCTAGTTTTTTGACAGACCGGAAGATAATTAACAATCATCTTTCTGTCCGTCAAAAAGCTAGCTATAAGTGTCACATAACAATTGGGTATCGACGTCAGCTCGTCCAGTTTACGAATTAGTTGTTCCCTCTATACCTTATCATAGGCTCTTTAAAAATCTAAGGAGACCGATGCATTGAAATTTCTGGTAACATGTTTCGTCAGACGAAGGAGTTGCAGCTCTGCGAATAGTTTACGTTGGAAGCCATACTGTTCTGCCCTGAACGTACGACCTGCCGCCAGTGGTTCCAAAATGCGGGCGTGGATGGCTCGCCCAAACCACGTTACAAATAGGTTGGTAATTTGTGGCCAAGGTATCTTCCTAATGTGGTTTGGGAATAGGAACTCTCTTGGCAATCTTCCACTCATTAGGGAAATACTTCGTCAAGAGACAGCCATGTCAATACCAGGTGCCTGGTTCCCATTTAGCTTCCTGTGTGTGATTCTAATTTCGCTAGGTGTAGTTAGACTGGGACGGAACCAGTCGGGAGCGGTGACGATCCGATTGACTGCTTGTATGGTGGCATACTCGTGGTCTCTCAGGGCTCTGTTAGGAGGCTCCTTCAGAAGCGTCATTTGCCGCTCAAACGGGGTTACGAATGTTTCCGGTTTAGCGAATTTGTCTTCTGTTAATCCCTGAGGAGTCTGAAGCGATCCTTCAGGCGAGGGATCGGCCCTCAAGTGTTTCACTAACCGCCATTCTTATCCGGTTTACAGGAGGAAGGAGGACATCTTATCCTCCAATGTTTCTACTCACCAGTCAAGTCATCTTCGTCGAAGCTGCCTTTCAAGGCGATGCACCCATTAGCGGTAAGCTCGGTTCCGAGTCTTTTGCCACAGCTTCTGATACCGGTTTTTCTGTTGCCTTAGTTCTTCAAGTAAGGGATGCAACGGATCTTGGGGCTGGAGGTCATCAACATCCGTTACTGACGACAGTTTGTGGGCCTTCCGTGGTTTCTGCGTTAAGTAATCAATGGCATAATGGATGTGGGCTGGCGTCTGAATCTCCAGGTTAGGACGATGCTGTTATTTAAATACCTCTTGAACTGGAGCCCGTTATTCTCCTGGTGAACGCGCTAGTTCGGTAGGTGACTCGTCCTTGGTAGCACCACCAGAACAGGATCGTGGTTAGACGATAAGTCACTGACAGTAACAAGGCGGGGATCAATTCCAAGTCCTTGGGTGATAACACTGTCAAGGACATCTGGACGTTGATGGCGGGGGAGGGAGTATGGAGCGGCTCAGGACGTCCCCAGATCAACTCCTGTTCCTGGCAGTGCAGCAGCAGTCCCCTAGGGTTGTTGGTACTTGAATTCCAGGTAGGATTCCTCGCTTTCCAGTCGTCCCCAGTCGCCATTTCGTGCTAAGATATGATGTAAGTCTAGTGTGAGCTTCGCTGCGGGTGGAAGCGCCACAAAAGTGACCTCTCCCAAATCTGTTCAGACTGAAACTGTGGTAACCTCCAGCTCCTGCAGATTGGATAGATCGACATGCCAGTGAGTAATAGTACGGAGAAGGTAAAATGCTGCGCTACTATGTCGTACATGTGTGTCATGCGGTAACCCACCGTATTTCGCAGTTTGAAAGTATCTGACGAGAGGACTACGTCGATCTTGTGACTGCCAATGACATCTTGAAGTTCATGTTTCTTGTTGCGAACTCCAGTAGCATTCCATAGACTGATGCGAAGACCCT
Source organism: Schistocerca piceifrons (assembly GCF_021461385.2). Classification (NCBI taxonomy): domain Eukaryota; kingdom Metazoa; phylum Arthropoda; class Insecta; order Orthoptera; family Acrididae; genus Schistocerca; species Schistocerca piceifrons. The sequence goes on from NC_060141.1 coordinate 751,862,278, forward strand.
TCGTATGCGCGGCCACGTCGCTAATCTGACCCCTCAGGGTGAGCCAATGTTTCCACCAGTAAAACTATCTTAGACAGCTTGTCTTTAGCTGACAACATCTTTTTCTCAGCAGCGATGAGTTTGTGTAGAAAGTTCTGGATGCTAAGCATCCGCATCTTTGTCCCGACATGCCTTCGTTGTTCAATGAGCAGTTTCACGCTGTACCTGCCAGCTGTTGTCGCTGCGTCAGCTTAAATGCTTAAATATCCGTTCTTGCGGACAAGATATGCTGCCTTCTCTGCACACGTGGTGTGGCTAGGCGGTACTGCAGCTTGCGGCTGGTGAGGCTCCTCGCTCCCGGTACGCCTCCTGGTGACTTGCCATTAACTTAGGCGTCCAGCGATGTCGCGGCCGCGTGTTATAAGCGGCGCCTATCCTTTCCTGTGCAGCGTAGTTGTCGTGCGGGTTGCGGATGATGCCCCTGGGCACCATAGCAGTTTTGCACACTACTTGCCATTACAATTGCTACACCAAGAAGAAAAGCAGATGATAAACGGGTATTCATTGCACAAATATATTGTACTAGAACTGGCATGTGATTACATTTTTATGCAATTTGGGTGCATAGATCCTGAGAAATCAGTACCCAGAACAACCACCTCTGGCCGTTATAACGGCCTTGATACGCCTGGGCATTGCGTCAAACAGAGCTTGGATGGCGTGTACACGTACAGCTGCCCATGCACCTTCAGCACGATACCACAGTTCATCAAGAGTAGCGACTGGCGTATTGTGACGAGCCAGTTGCTCGGCCACCCTTGACCAGACGTTTTCAATTGGTGAGAGATCTGGAGAATGTGCTGGCCGGGGCAGCAGTAGAACATTTTCTGTATCCAGAAAGGCCTGTACAAGACCTGCAACATGCGGTCGTGTATTATCCTGCTGAAATGTAGGGTTTCGCAGGGATCGAATGAAGGGTAATGCCACGGGTAGTAACACATCTTAAATGTAACGTCCACTGTACAAAGTGCCGTCAATGTGAACAAGAGGTGACCGAGACGTGTAACCAGTGGCACCCCATAACATCACGCCAGGTATACGCCAGTATGGCAATGACGAATACACGCTTCCAATGTGCGTTCACCGCGATGTCGCCAAACACGGATGTGATCATCATTATGCTGTAAACAGAACCTGGATTCATCAGAAAAAATGACGTTTTGCCATTCGTGCACCCAGGTTCGTCGTTGAGTACACAATCGCAGGCGCTCCTGTCAGTGATGCAGCGTCAAGGGTAACCGCAGCCATGGTCTCCGAGCTGATAGTCCATGCTGCTGCAAACGTCGTCCAACTGTTCGTGCAGATGGTTGTTGTCTTGCAAACATCCCCATTTATTGACCCAGGGATCGAGACGTGGCTGCACGATCCGTTACAGCCATGCGGATAAGATGCCGGTCATCTCGACTGCTAGTGAAACGAGGCCGTTGGGATCCAGCACGGCGTTCCGTATTACCCTCCTGAACCCACCGATTCCATATTCTGCTAACAGTCATTGGATATCGACCAACGCGAGCAGCAATGTCGCGATACGATAAACCGCAATCGCGATAGGCTACAATCCGACCTTTATCAAAGTCGGAAACGTGATGGTATGCATTTCTCCTCCTTACACGAGACATCACAACAACGTTTCACCAGGCAACGCCGGTCAACTGCTGTTTGTGTATGAGAAATCGGTTGGAAACTTTCCTCGTGTCAGCACGTTGGACGTGTCGCTACCGGCGCCAACCTTGTGTGAATGCTCTGAAAAGCTAATCATTTGCATATAACAGCATCTTCTTCCTGTCGGTTAAATTTCGCGTCTGTAGCACATCATCTTCGTGGTGTAGCAATTTTAATGGCCAGTAGTGTATTTTAAAGTGCACAGTTTTACATTTCTGAACATTTAAAGCAATTTCCCATCTTTGTACGACTGTGAAATCTTATCAAGATCTAATTCAGTATTTATGCAGCTTTATATTATTATAGATACGGTATCATCTGCTATAAGTCTGAAACTACTATAATATTGTGAGCAAAGTCATTACTATGCAACATTAACAACAGCGTTCCCAATACACTTACCTGGAGCACACTCGAAGGTACTTCTACTTCTGTTGATTTTCTACTCAATATAACTTGCTGCATCAGCCCTACCAAAAAAATACAGTCAAAAATTTCGATTGATGCCCCATACTATCGTACTTGATGGTAAGCCTAGATTAGGTACTGAGTCAATCCTTTCGGAAATCGAGAAATACTGCATCTACTTGACTGTGTTGATACATGGCTTTCAGGAAGTCATGTGAAAAAACAGCGAGTTGGATTTCGCATGGTCGATGTTTTCGGAAACCATGCTGTTTGGTATGGAGGAGATACTTCATTACTTTCGAGCTCAAAATATGCTCTAAGATTCTGCAAAAAATGTATCTCAATGACATTGAACGTTAGTTTTGTCTTTCACTTCTGATACGCTTCTTGTAGATGTATGCTTTCTTCCAACCACGGGGCATCGTTTTTTGCTCGAGGAATCTATGCTTAATAGAATGGCAGACGGAAATATGGAATAGGTTTTAATAAGGATTCCATCAGGTGCTGAAGCTTTGATAAATTTTAGCGATTCAGCTGTTTCTCCACACCACTGACGCTAATATATAAATAATTCTCCTTGCAGTGGTGCGTAAATTATGTAGGATAAATACTCCTGAGTAATTCAGCATGCCATTGTCGTTAATCATAAGTAGAAAATAAGTGGGTATTATAAAATTGTATATTAAGTAAGATACACTTTAAAAGAACAGAGTATTCGTCACAACTTACAGAACATCATAACTTACGCGGCAAAAAAATTTTAGGGTGGCAAAGCATAGCGATTTTTCATATTAATACAGAATATGCATGGTAATGTTACCAAATACACTAAAGTGAAGTCACGAAATACGGTTTTCTGAAATTCTTCACCAAAGAGGATGAAGTAAATATTCCGAAATTCGAATCAAAGAACCGCTACCAACATGAGCACCTCAGAAGTAAATGTCTGTGGTGAAGCAAATCACTATAGAGTATCGTCTCATTTGTGCGAATGGATTCATGGAAGTAAAAAAAGGAGTTGTCATTACGTCACAAACTCGAAGCCGACATCCGACATCCTGCATAGCCCAAAACATTAAGTTCACCGCGTTTATACCTCCATGATTCGCCGCGGTGATACTTCACCATGACGTCACTCTGGCGTGCCCGTGCGAGTTTCGATCGTTGCGGATATCTGTCGACTTTTCTGGTCGTATCCCAAAAAGCATCTGATGCTTTGATTGTATGGAGACGTAGTTGTCTCATCAAAAATGCCAGCATGTGTGGTTTACATGTTACCTTAAGATCAAGCAATATTTTCTTTTGTATTATTGATTTATGTTCGTGCTGTTTACTTTTACTCTTTCTTGTGTCTTTCATTGCCTTCCAAACCGCAAACGCTCCAATGTCCGAGCCGCACTGTAACAACAGTCTCGTCCCTACACAACACATGCATACATGACCGCGCTGATTGTTGGTGCAGAACCTCATGCACTAAAGTCCTAACGCCAATAATTATTCCTTGTTCACATTTCCTTCCTCTTTAAAAAGGATTCTGGCTAGAGCAACCGGAGACAGAGATCAGGTGTGTGCGTGTGTGTGTGTGTGTGTGTGTGTGTGTGTGTGTGTGTGTGTGTGTGTCTTTTGAATGTATGATTCTATTAATGTATGTATGTGCTTTGCTTCATATCTGAAGAACGCTTTGGCCGAAAACGTAGGTGAGCAATCTTTTCTTCGTACTTGCCTACTGCTCGGCGTGTGAGTTGCAGTTTATCTGCTTCGCAGTTTAACTATTCCCCACGAAGTTTGTTGTAAATAATTCGCTGCACTTCAACAGAAACAATGATGTACATAATTACAATAATACGAGAAGGAAATGACATTCACTACGCCACATTAAGGTTGTCTCAGGCACAAACAAGGGTTCACAATGTTGCAACTAAATATTTTGATCACTTACCCTGTGATGTAAAATGCCTGACAGACAGTAAAGTAAACTTTGAAACTCTCTTTGATAGCGCCGCATATCGTGACTGGTAAGAATTACTAACGTCTGTCTGTCTTTAATTAAAAAACAGAAAACTAATAAATTATCAGCAAGGGGATATCTTTACAAAAAAGATAACTCGTTTTACGTTACTACGACTTAACGTGCGAATGATTATTGGTGTATCACAAAGCCTCCAAATGAAAAAGAAAAGCAAAATGAAGCAGATGATCAAAGCAGACGCACATTCCAATTGTGATACGCTTGGTTATTCCTAAAAAAACTGACAGTTACTAGTGAGAAATAATCAGGAAAAAGAAACACATAGGCTACTGCTGGAAAGTTTGGCCTATATGTTACAAACGTTACGATATAGTGCCTAAAAAAATTACTTACATACGTGTTAAACTATCCATTTTACGTGGTCTAAGCGTTTCAGACCATTCCCTTAAACACATTTACAGTATTACGCAACTCTGGAACATGTTTAAAAAATATATATCGTTTTTTACTCCGTAAACTGCTATCATTGGTCACACACTGAGTGACGCATCATAGGTAAGATTTCAAAGTGAAAAGATGTGTAACCTACAGTGAAACTAACGAACTAACAATCTAATAAAACAAGAGCGCTATTCTGCATGGAAGTATACCTCTATGCAGTTATGTTTCTTTGACATTTCAATAATAATTCACTGCATTGATAAGCAGAAGGTATGATAGCATACTTTTCTTCCTCCCTTATTGCACATGTTTATGGGCCAGCAAAGAACACTTAGGTAATATTTTTGTAAACGTGAATATTGAAAATATTGCGCATACGAGTTGAAAGCTGAAAATGTAACAAAAAATAGGCATTGCCGGTACCAAGCACTGGTACCGGTAATGCTTATTTTGCTATCGATACGAGTACAGTAAAAGTGGAATTAAATGGATTAAGAAAGCATGCTTTTCATCTCACTTCCTTCTCTTCTCGGTTATTCGAAATATATCAATAACAAAACAAGTTACATTAACGAGGCCGGCACAGTCATATTACTAGAACAAATGTGCATTTAAGAACAGAAAAACGTCGACATTTCCTTTCTGAGACTATATTATTCAGGTAATCACTGTAAATTTTAGCATTTAAAACAGTTGTTGGGTGCACACGACAGAAATAATGAACAAGAAGTAATCGTAAACAGTAGTCTGCTCGTTTTGCGCCACTTAAGATGATGGCAGGTCCCATCCACTCTTGGTTCAAAACAACGTACAGCCTAAGTCTACAGCGCCATCTTCCTTCTTTTTCTACCTGCATGACTGGATTCGTGCTTTCCTGTCAGAAAGGTCGAAGTTCGTAGTAACTGACGAGAATTATCTCCAAGCAAGTGTTACAGGACTTCTGCTGTTCCTGATCTTCTTAAATGATTTAGAGACAATCTGAGAAGCCATATTAGATGGTTTACAGATTATGCTGCCACTATCCACATGACTTTGTAGGTAATATGTAAAGAACATAGCTAATAAATACAAAAATAAGATGGCCCCTCATAATAATACAACTTCTAAAGAAAATAATAAGTTTGTTAGTTTACCTTACTAAGTAAAAATGAGTACAAAATTGCATCTGTCTTTAGAGAGTACAATGTGACAGTGTCCTCTGGAACCAATAACCTAGAGTGTGTTTTGCAATATACTGTAGACACAAAGAATCTATTTCCTGCTTCTGGAGTTTATGAAATTGATTGCCCAGACTGTGAGGCCTGTTACGTTGGCCAAACAGGAAGGAGGCTGGAAATTATGTTTGGGGAAGGATACGGCACAGAGGGTACAAAATAGGTCCTACGGTCTGGCCAATTTGTAGCAGCCATTAGGAGTACGATGGTTATAATTTCAACCCACAGAACTTTTACACGGTTTACATGCATGTGCGTTGTTAATAACAGCAATTCAGTATGTTGGTTTTGCTGTACTTATGATTAAAACCTGGCTGAAATGGGACAGAAATCAGTATTCTCTATATACGTTACGGAATGGCAAATCATAGCAACTATCTATCTTGCTCATATTTGGCGCCGTCTATGATCTATTCAGTAACTAAGAGGAACCATATACCTCGTGTGACGATTAAATAAGGAGAAAAATAGTACAAAAGATAAAATATTTAAATCAAATGAATTCTAATAGTCGCAGCATGTAACATATGCCTCCTAGTGTTTTGCAAATATTTAAAAAAATCACGAATATGACGTTACCTATGTGTTTTTAAAGAATAACAAAAGAAGTGTCTCACAAAGGGTGAATCTGGCAGCTTTAACATCTTCCAATGTTTATGTTAAATGTGGAAGTAACTCAGACAGCAAAGTAAATAATTTTACTTTTATTTCATTTTGTGGTATTTCTACGCAAATTTTAAGTTTTGTAGTAGAGTCCATGACTGTTTTACCATGAATGTTACGTATTACGAAGTTCATGTAGAGGGCGCCATATAGCCAACCGATGTGTTCTCCGCAAAGCCTACCTTCATTATACAGTAGTCTTGAACGAACTGCAACAGGAGCCCGAACAACAGGGACTTGATGCACTAGGATCTGTGTTACAGTCTGAAAACTGGTATATAATGTAATGAATAAGCGATATAGGTCATGCCACGAGTTGTAACTTTTTATGCTATCGCCTGAGAATGTACTTCTTGTATTTTTAGCGTTGATTATGGCTGGTTACTAGCCGAAATCTAGATTTGCCTTAATAAAGCCTAAGATGAAAAGGCGACTGATTGCTGTGCTCCGTCATTTTGAAAGATTAAGTATCTGTTTGCGTTTAGTCGCGATCTTGGTGACCACGAACAAAGGCGGCGTACGGATTTTCCCGTTGGTTGTGGCTGTTGAACATACCCTTTCGTGTAAAAGATATCTCATTTGCACAAAGAAAACGCTTCGGAAAGTCCCGTGGACCTTTGCAAGTACCACTGTCAGAATTCGGTGCAGCGTGGAAAATTGTACGGGTCAAGGGCGTGAACGTTCAGAGGACCGGAGGGGTGCAGATAATTTTCATGCCGCACGCGCCAAAATGTGGAATGGCTTACACCCATTCCCGTGCAACAGGATGCGATCTTGTTGAGGGTGTGTTTTCCAGCAGTACTAACCCCCTCATCTCCCAGTTCTGGTATGCGCACTATGCGTTGACGACCCCGTCCACCAGCCTTGGCACCTGTAACACAAAATGAATACACCGGGTTTCGAAGTAGGCGCTAATCGTACATATACCATTACGAGAACATGCGAGAACCTATTTTAAGTGAACCTATTTCTCATAGGGACCTGTGATGGCAATAAATGTGAGTGGGTCTGGCCCTCGACGATTCGCAAACCGCCGAACTTTCAAACGTTGGTGAACGTGGACATTTCATCCGCCGCCCTGTAAGCACACTGCATGTCTGCCCTTTCCTCCCAAGAATGGCGCTCCTTTCCTATCCGCTTCACACACTTAACAACAGACTGACGCAGGATGAACCAGACTCAGCAGTGTGCACAAGTACTGCCCTGTATGCAGTACCTATCAAACACACATTTGTACAACCAGAAGCAGCGCGTTCACGACCCAGTAAGAGGCAGAAAACACGTAGTGTTGTCCCGCCTGGAATATCTGCAACCATGTCGACTAAAGTGTTTTAAAAATAAAAGTCATAAAACTTTAACCCGACGTCTCTTTTAGCTTGATGTACAAATACATTGAAATCGTTGCCTCGCAGACCTGCAACCATGACGGCTCGGATGGTATGTTGTATGCCTACCCTCCTGGCGGCGCGCGACGCTGTTGAAGAACGCCATGCGCCATATGCTAAGGGGTGCGCGGACATGGGTTGCTATGTGAGATATGCTTGTTATAACACACTGTGTCAGCGCTCTCATTTTCTTCATTCATTTCAGATACACCCTGATTATATTCCAATGCTCTGAAAATACGTCGTTGCACTTCCATTTATCGCACGTTACCTTCCCTGTATACGAAATGGAGAGTGAAGAGGTCTAATGAAAACCATCCAGCTGGTACAGTCTTTCGCTTTTGCAATCATACGGGAAAAACGTTACGTCAGCTGCTACAATGTGATTACTCTTGTAGGGTAAATCAGGGTGGTATCGTGAACAAAAAAGTTGGGCCTCGTAGAAGACAAGAAATTGTGTATTTAAACAAAATAAAAACACTCTCATTTCACAAAATACATAAGTAACACATTAACAGTACCACATCCTCTTTAAGGCACAAAAGTTAAAAAAAATACAGCAATTTCACCATTTCACCTATGTATATGGGTGAAATGACGAATGCCCTTTGGGTGAAATTGTGAACAAATTTCCCCCTGCTTTTTGTCACATACGTCACTCATAGATTGATATTTTGAACTGTCTTCATGCAGCCAACGTTGGCAGCTAATATATTTGATCCAATCCACATCCTTTTTAGTGCAACATCCACGTCGTCATAATCGTCTTGCAATTGGATGTCCAGCAACGAGTCGGATTCGGTGTCAGTGATAGACGCTTTGCGTTTCTTAGGCTGCTTCTTTTTGATAATTCCTTTGGTAGTCTCTTTGGTTACGGTTTTTCCTTTGGTTACGGTTTCTCCTTTGCTGCGAACACGTAACCTGGTCCATTATTCAGCTAAAGTCCGGACTCATCTACGTTGAATATATTTCCCGACTTATCAAGGAGGTTATGTTCTACCAAGATGTTCTGCAGCAATGTAAAATAGTCTGAAACGTTTTTCGTACATAAACCCCTTGATCGTGCTTGTCAAACTCCTTCCGATTTGCGGATTGAGAATTCCGGATTTCTTTTTAAGAATGAATGTAGCCAGTCCGTTCCAGCAAGTTTCTTTTCTAGGTCAAATTTGTGATGTTGGTTATATTTCTCAGCTAGTTTATATGCCATAGTACGTACTTCTGTCCTTGTCGGTGCAAATCTGAAGTTTTGTAATTTTATGATATGTTTTACCAACTTTTTCTCACATTCTTGCGTTAGTACAGGCGACCCGCCCAAAGGTTTTTTGGTAAAGCACCCGTTTGCTAATCGTCTCTTCAGCGTTGACCATGGAACGTGAAACTCCTTTGAGGCTTTATTCAGGCTCATTCCATTTTGCACCGCTTTTACGGCAGCGTTAAGTTACTCCTCTGTCCAATCAGCACGGCTGGATCCTTTTTGTCTTTTGTAAAATGTAGGCATCTTTGCCTGGAACAATGGTGGTTGTTAGAACATTTACTTTTTGAATCACTGACAAATCAAACTGTACTCGCAAAAAACATATAAAAACTAATTCTGAAATTAACTATTGTATTGAGACGTCGGATAAAACAGAATATAACTCTCGCATGGGATAGGAAACGCTAACATTTCATGACTTGTCAAAAACCTTGGTTTGGATGTACCTAAATAAAAGCTTTACACTTTACACATAAGGAAAGTCCTTCACCGTATCACCCCTGCCTGAGTTCACCATTTCTCCCATTTGCTATGGGTGAAACGGTGACTAGCACGACAAGAAGTTCAAAACACTAGACGCAACGATTTCTAGGTTATGTAGTGCATAAGCAGTATAAGAACGCAGAATATATCAAAAAATACCCCGCGGACTACGCTACCTGAAATAACATCTACAAATGCATGCAGCATATAAAGATTATTTAGCATCGAAAACAGTTTTGTACAAAGTACTTACGGTTTTTAAAACGGAGCTGGTTTTCAAAACGTGCACACTGCACAGATGATCAGAGACTGTTGGCATGCAGACATACAGAGACATCTGTTTAACCAGTAAAGTATTAAAGCCATTCACCATTTCACCCGATTCACCATATCATCCTGGCTTACCCTATAATGGTTTTTCAGCTTACCTGCTTGGTGAATATACGTCTTGCCGCCCTTCTTTCAGAAAATAAAGTTAAAAGTCGGTCCCAGGTGAGTGCAGTGGGGTTCCGATTCACTGCAGCTTAATTACGTTACCAGCAAAACACTATTGAACTGATTTGTGTTTAAAACTAAAAGACTGTAATTCAAGTTTTACTAGAGAAAAAACCGTCTGCAAATTGATTAATGAAATGAAAGTAAAGTTTACTTACATTCAATTTTATAATTCAAGTTAAATAGCACATGTTCGTTATTTTCATGTAATCGTAAGTTTTTCAGTACTCAATGATCTTTCCCTCTCAAAACTTTGAGAACAGAACGTTATTCGTGAGTATAATCTCACAGGAGATAACGTATTTCATTTTCCCATCCAGGAAACAGCAGAATA